>NC_140577.1:22805699-25205699 GCF_057381845.1 Rhamphochromis longiceps
AATGAAATTAACAACAGGTGCTGTTTTGTGACCAAACAATCAAAAACAGACTTCATGAATATGGGCTGAGGGCCCAACCTTCTCTAGTAAGCCCTGTGCTCACTGCCTTGGAGCCCAACTGGCTTTTGCCATTTGCTACCGATACCAGAACTGTTAAGTCCACCACTTGTGCTTTATACTGGTCACCAGAGCAACTCCCTGACTATCCTTTTTTTTATAGCCTCCTGCTTTGAATACTATGCTGTACAATTTTCACTTTTCATCTTCCACCTTTGTAATCTTTGTCTTTGTTTTTACTTTATCCATCTTCTTGGTTTCCAAAGTCATTGTACAGAATACCACCCAATATTGGCTAGCTGCACTCTCCCCTGTTATCACTCTGCCGTCTCCTATCTCTTTCAGATTGTCTACTCCTGTGTCCACCTTAAGCCACTCTTATACGTTATTCTATATTCCTCCCTCTTCTTAAACTATGGTTTCACCATAGCTATTTCTCTCCATTTTGCAAAATCAACTTTTGTCTGTCCTGAGAACATGTTGATTTCTCTCCTTAGCACCATACCTACCCCTAACTCTTCATCACCTGTGTTTCCTTCATGTACATACCCACTGAAGTCCGCATCAGTTACCACTCTCTTGGAATCCACCAAGCTGTAAAACTCTAAACTAGAGCTTACAGTTTTTCATGTTTAATGCAGTATATGAAGAAAGACAACGAGTTTCTTTCTTCATGTTTTAATTACTCAAATATTTATATTGAGCTCAACAATGGGATCGAAAAACAAGAAACAACAACACTGTGTCACTGTTTGTGAGCAAAATGTTAATGTGGCTCTATTCAGTGTTTAATTTGGTTTGTATAAGCACAAATCTTCTGAGGTTGTGTCCAAATGCTTGTTCCCACACCACAAATTAATTACAACGCGCTCACAAATTCCTCCCAACGTGCAGTCATTAAATATTCTTTGAAAAGTAAACAACTATTAAACCAACTTCCCAGAGCTCTGATGCTTGGTAAAGAAAACGGTTAAATGCACCAGGCTTTTTATGACACGTTTTAATATTAAATGCAGTTTACAAAGATAAAACCCACAATCACTTACTCAGCAAAGTAGTTTGGAAAGAGTCAACAAATTTTTCATTGCTAAATGCAAACATCACAACGCGCTCTGTTTAGACCCAGACCAAACAGTATTGTTTGACTGATGATCGGATATGGGTCGCATAGGGTCAAGAAAGTTGGATTTGAAGCGCTTTTGCCTGCAGTGTGAACGCAGCCTTAGTGAAATTGTACTTCAGAATCGGTTTTAGTAAGAAGGAAGGAAATGATTTCTCTTTCAGCACATAAACATATTGTGGTGAGAAGTATAAGGACGTCGAAAAGATGGTGCACAAAGCTGCATCTGGCCACACAGAAAAACACACGAACTCAGAAGAGTGGATTTGTACAAAATCAAATGGCTGGCAGTAGACAAAGTTACACTGTCGTGCAATAAAGAGGATGCATGTTATTTCACAAAATGGCCGGTCTGTCTCTAGCTGAGACTAGACTAGCAGCGTTTAATTGCTATCATCTACTCTACTCACTGCTGCCTTGCTTTTTTCTATCTTCCTCATTTTTTTCTTCTCTCTTTTTCACCCTAACACAGATAACTGCTCTTCATTTTTGTTGAGTGTATTTTCTTGTTATCATTAGGTTTGTTTGAACAGAGTCGTGAAAGAAGCTAAAAGGGTGAGTGGAGTCAGGTGGAGTCCCATTAAAGAGGTCAGATGTCTTCAACTCTCACACATCGCCACTGCTGTAGTTCAAAGTGGCTCAGCCTTTGGGTCCCTCCAAAAGCTTTTCATCCAGAAAACAACAAAAACCTTTTGAAAAGACAATTTTACGTCATTTCTAAACAAAGTTGACATTTGGTTAAGAAGTGAAAATTGAAGCCACTGAAAACATGTCTAGAAAAAGGCTGCTTCCTCCTCAAGTTCTGTAGAGGCTCCTCACACACCCATTGACACTCAAACTAACCTTTTTACATGTAATTTTACACAGCTTTCAATTGCAGTCTGTGACCATTATTACCAAAGTAACAATAAGTACTATATTTTAACATGCTACCATCCTTAACCTCACTTTACAGTTTTTTACAGTCGCTAACAAGCGCCTACCCATACTTCAGATACTTTTTCTAAACTCTTAACACAGACCCACACCTACAAAACACAATTGGCCAAATGGATAATATCCTTCCCAAAAATACACTTTGTTAAATATATACTAACTCCTCATTTCAAAATTAGAACACATCTTTCTCTGCACACACTAACTGTACAAAAACACTATAAATCTGACTCAAAATGAAATTAGTCTGTCAAAGAATAACAATTGTTTTCACTTCACAAGGTACATGCAGTCAATCAAAGTACACCAGGTTTCAAAATACTGGCTATTACAGTTTTTTCCAGTCGCTAACAAGCGTTTGTCCAAACAGTTGTCACATTTGCAAAACTCTAAACACAATTAGCACAGCATCGGTCTGTTGTGGCCATACCATTCTTACATTTCATGTCGTGTTCACCCAATATGCAGTCAGTGAACACATTTCCACAATGCTTACATTTTCTTAACAGACAAGCTATACCTCCCAACAAAATTATGGACTGTTTTTGTAGTATTTACGAATGTTAACACACAACATCCCACAATAGCAAAAACAATATTCCAAACCGTAGATACAGTATAAAAACCTCTGCTTCTGCAATGATATCAGTACAAAAACAATATCAATATCAAAAATATATATCAGCTGATAATAAACAAACAATTGAATAATTGACACACAGCTGATTTATGTTGGGTAAATTGGGCCAACGACAGCTTCTTCCATTCTGGCTTAGACTCAGTGGGGTTTATAAGGCAAGACCTTGAGGAGTGATGTTTTTGGAAACAAAAAAAAGACAAACACTGTAATGTCTGGTCGAGGAAGAGTAAGAGCAAGGGGCCCAGGGAGAAGAGCAGGCCCAAGGAGAGGGCAAGGTAGAGGTGTAAGAATGCGTGGTGGTGGCATTCCAAGGGCTGCAAGAACAGTAGTCAGT
Source organism: Rhamphochromis longiceps (assembly GCF_057381845.1). Lineage (NCBI taxonomy): Eukaryota > Metazoa > Chordata > Actinopteri > Cichliformes > Cichlidae > Rhamphochromis > Rhamphochromis longiceps. Next base: position 22,808,787 of record NC_140577.1, read on the forward strand.
GATGAAATTCGTGCCACTATCATTGACCATGTAATCAACCATGGTCTTTCACTAAGAGAGGCTGGTGAAAGAGTGCAGCCCAATTTGAGGCGGTCAACGGTTGCCTCCATTATACGCATCTTTCAACAAACCAACAGGTAAGTATTGCATTTTACATGGATTGTTTCTATTCTCACTTGACATGTCAATATGGTCATACAGTAATGCATATGTTGAATTTTTTGTCTTTCTAAAGAATGCAATGTCTTCCACCCTCTGGGGGAAGAGGAAAGCTCCTCAGTAATGATCAGGAGCTTGCCATTGTAGAAATGGTTACTGCAAATAATGCAATAAAACTGCGTGAAATTCAAACTAGAATTGTGGCGGACCATGAGATATTTGACAATATCGATAGAATCAGCCTCACAACCATTACGCGGACATTGTCCAAACACAGAGTGCGGATGAAGCAGCTCTACGCTGTTCCCTTTGAGAGGAACAGTGAGAGGGTCAAGGAGCTACGACGACAATATGTCCAGGTATAGTGTATATTCAATCCAATGTCCAGTTCTATAAGCTTTGCACTTTGCAAGTAGGTAACCTACACAATACTAGGTTACAGTACAGTATGGTATACAGTAATAACATGACTTACATAAACTTTGTTTCAGAGAGTTATGGAATTGGAGGCCAACCAGGCCCCTCATAAATTCATATACATCGATGAGGCAGGATTCAATCTGGCCAAAAGGCGTCGACGTGGACGAAATGTAATTGGAAAAAGGGCCACAGTTGATGTGCCAGGACAGAGAGGGGCAAACATTACCATGTGTGCAGCAATTGCAAATGCAGGATTACTCCTTCACAGATGTCAGGTTGGACCCTATAATACAGAGCGCTTGCTTGCCTTTCTCAATGATCTCCACCAGCGCCTGGTTCCAGAGCAAGGTCAGGAGGGTGAAAACATGAGGACCTTTGTAATTACCTGGGACAATGTGGCTTTCCATCACTCGCAAGCAATAACAACATGGTTTGAAGTCCACCCAAGACTGGTAAGTCTCTTCCTTCCACCCTATTCACCTTTCCTCAACCCCATAGAGGAGTTCTTTTCTGCATGGAGGTGGAAGGTTTATGACCATCAGCCACATGACCAGATGTCCCTCCTCGAAGCCATGGATGCTGGCTCCAGGGACATCACAGTTGACGATTGCCAAGGGTGGATCCGACATACCAGGCGGTTCTATCCCAGGTGCATCGACTTGGATAACATCAGATGTGATGTTGATGAAAAAATGTGGCCTAACCCTGAAGATCGCAGAGATTAGATGCAAAGTTTTTGCCTTTTTTTAGACCCCCTCCCCCTCCCCCCCTTTTGATCTTGGCTTTTTGCTGTTGTTTTTTTGTTCAGAATGCTCTTGTGTGTTTCATGGATATTTTGTTCACTGTAAGCAATACTGTAAAACTTTCTCTGTCCTATCATACTGTGTTTCTACTGTACCTCCTGTAGTAAACAGTAAAGAAACATAAACTTGTTTGCTTTTTACTGGAATGCTTTTGAATGTGAACATTACTGTACATGTGGACATACAGTTACCAACCAAGACATTTCTGGTGTCAAAATGGTGGATTGCATGTTTCGCATGCAAATACCTGTAAAACTGAAACATAAAAGTCTATGCAGTTTTTGTAATGTCAATAATAGCCAGTATTTTGAAACCTGGTGTACTTTGATTGACTGCATGTACCTTGTGAAGTGAAAACAAGTGTTATTCTTTGACAGACTAATTTCATTTTGAGTCAGATTTATAGTGTTTTTGTACAGTTAGTGTGTGCAGAGAAAGATGTGTTCTATTTTGAAATGAAGAGGTAGTATATATTTAACAAAATGTATTTTTGAGAAGAAAATTGTCCATTTGGCCAATTGTGTTTTGTAGGTGTGAGTCTGTGTTAAGAGTTTAGAAAAAGTATCTGAAGTATGGGTAGGCGCTTGTTAGCGATTGAAAAAAACTGTATTGACATTACAAAAACTGCATAGACTTTTATGTTTCAGTGTCACAGGTATTTGCATGCGAAACATGCAATCCACCATATTGACACCAGAAATGTCTTGGTTGGTAACTGTATGTCCACATGTACAGTAATGTTCACATTCAAAAGCATTCCAGTAAAAAGCAAACAAGTTTTTGTTTCTCCACTGTTTACTACAGGAGGTACAGTAGAAACACGGTATGATAGGACAGAGAAAGTTTTACAGTATTGCTTACAGTGAACAAAATATCCATGAAACACACAAGAGCATTCTGAACAAAAAAACAACAGCAAATAGCCAAGATAAAAAGGGGGGAGGGGGAGGGGGGCTAAAAAAAGACAAAAAATTTGCATCTAATCCCTGCGATCTTCAGGGTTAGGCCACATGTTTTCATCAACATCACATCTGATGTTATCCAAGTCGATGCACCTGGGATAAAACCGCCTGGTATGTCGGATCCACCCTTGGCAATCGTCAACTGTGATGTCCCTGGAGCCAGCATCCATGGCTTCAAGGAGGGACATCTGGTCATGTGGCTGATGGTCATAAACCTTCCACCTCCATGCAGAAAAAAACTCCTCTATGGGGTTGAGGAAAGGTGAATAGGGTGGAAGGAAGAGACTTACCAGTCTTGGGTGGACTTCAAACCATGTTGTTATTGCTTGCGAGTGATGGAAAGCCACATTGTCCCAGGTAATTACAAAGGTCCTCATGTTTTCACCCTCCTGACCCTGCTCTGGAACCAGGCGCTGGTGGAGATCATTGAGAAAGGCAAGCAAGCGCTCTGTATTATAGGGTCCAACCTGACATCTGTGAAGGAGTAATCCTGCATTTGCAATTGCTGCACACATGGTAATGTTTGCCCCTCTCTGTCCTGGCACATCAACTGTGGCCCTTTTTCCAATTACATTTCGTCCACGTCGACGCCTTTTGGCCAGATTGAATCCTGCCTCATCGATGTATATGAATTCATGAGGGGCTTGGTTGGCCTCCAATTCCATAACTCTCTGAAACAAAGTTTATGTAAGTCATGTTATTACTGTATACCATACTGTACTGTAACCTAGTATTGTGTAGGTTACCTACTTGCAAAGTGCAAAGCTTATAGAACTGGACATTGGATTGAATATACACTATACCTGGACATATTGTCGTCGTAGCTCCTTGACCCCCTCACTGTTCCTCTCAAAGGGAACAGTGTAGATCTGCTTCATCCGCACTCTGTGTTTGGACAATGTCCGCGTAATGGTTGTGAGGCTGATTCTATCGATATTGTCAAATATCTCATGGTCCGCCACAATTCTAGTTTGAATTTCACGCAGTTTTATTGCATTATTTGCAGTAACCATTTCTACAATGGCAAGCTCCTGATCATTACTGAGGAGCTTTCCTCTTCCCCCAGAGGGTGGAAGACGTTGCATTCTTTAGAAAGACAAAAAATTCAACATATGCATTACTGTATGACCATATTGACATGTCAAGTGAGAATAGAAACAATCCATGTAAAATGCAATACTTACCTGTTGGTTTGTTGAAAGATGCGTATAATGGAGGCAACCGTTGACCGCCTCAAATTGGGCTGCACTCTTTCACCAGCCTCTCTTAGTGAAAGACCATGGTTGATTACATGGTCAATGATAGTGGCACGGATTTCATCACTGACTACTGTTCTTGCAGCCCTTGGAATGCCACCACCACGCATTCTTACACCTCTACCTTGCCCTCTCCTTGGGCCTGCTCTTCTCCCTGGGCCCCTTGCTCTTACTCTTCCTCGACCAGACATTACAGTGTTTGTCTTTTTTTTGTTTCCAAAAACATCACTCCTCAAGGTCTTGCCTTATAAACCCCACTGAGTCTAAGCCAGAATGGAAGAAGCTGTGGTTGGCCCAATTTACCCAACATAAATCAGCTGTGTGTCAATTATTCAATTGTTTGTTTATTATCAGCTGAGATATATTTTTGATATTGATATTGTTTTTGTACTGATATCATTGCAGAAGCAGAGGTTTTTATACTGTATCTAAGGTTTGGAATATTGTTTTTGCTATTGTGGGATGTTGTGTGTTAACATTCGTAGATACTACAAGAACAGTCCATAGTTTTGTTGGGAGGTATAACTTGTCTGTTAAGAAAATGTAAGCATTGTGGAAATGTGTTCACTGACTGCATATTGGGTGAACACGACATGAAATGTGTGAATGGTATGGCCACAACAGACCGATCCTGTGCTAATTGTGTTTAGAGTTTTGCAAATGTGACAACTGTTTGGACAAACGCTTGTTAGCGACTGTAAAAAAACTGTAATTAAAAGAAAGTATGTTTTTTACAGAAGCTTGAATTTCTTTTCCTTTGCAACTATTGCTTTTTTCCTCCTCTTTTCTAGTTCTAAATTGGTCATAGTCACCTTAAGCACCAACTCAAAAATTTAACAGTTCTTTTCTTTTTTTAATCCCATCAATGTTGTCATGCACATCCTTGACTAAGAGTGATAATTATCCTTGCTTTTTGGAAACGACTCCTGATGGCCTGACAGCTTCTTTGATTATTTTTCTATTGCCAAAATTTTTTGAATTGAAAACTTGAGAGAGGAGGGCAGTCAAGGTGGTTGCATACTCAACAAAATGTGGGTTATTTCCGAGTGGACTTTGCTTTTTCATATTCTTGTCTAAAGCTAATTTTCTATCCTTTAGATAATAAAAAAAAGATTTTCAATTAAAAGAAAATTAAAAAACAGATCACCCTTTCATCACCGTGAAGGGGTGATGATCTGGCTTGTTTTGCAGCCACAGGACCTGGATACTTTGCAGTCACTGAGTTGACTATGAACTCCTCGGTATATCGGTATCCTAGAGTGATATTTGAGGCCATCCGTCCAAGAGCTAAAGACCAAAACTGGGTTATGCAGCACAGTGAGCAAATTTACAGCTCGTCATACAGAACAGTTATGATATATAGATGCATTTATATTTACTTTTATATAGTCAAGACGAGCAGACTACCGCATATCATTGCTGGGACTGTTGTTCCTCATATTCCCCATATCTCACTTGGTCCCCGTGACCACAGGAGGTAAAAAAAAATCTAATAAAAAATCAAATAAACTCCTGTAGCACCTTTACCATAATATTTTTTTTTGTTTTTGTTGTTGTTGTTTTTAATCCATCCAGTATAGTGTATAGTGCTCTTCAGTAGTTCAGCTTTATTCCTCTTTCCTAGCTGAATAAAGAAATGCCTAGATGTGCATTTCAAAGGCTTCAACATCATAAAAGGGAGCGGCAGTCTTGGATGAAAGCTTCACTGTTCATTCAGAGATCCAGCACGATCCCTTCCCCTATCCGAGTGCTCCTCCGATGATGACATATGTTCTAATCATTGGGTCACGTCACATCTAATGCTCTCACTAACATCAAAAGTCTCACGTGGAGTTGCAGAAATTCTCAAAGAAGAAGAGGAAGGAGAAAGGAGACCGACTTCCTGGATTGGTTATGTTGGGGAGGAGAAGAAATCGCTTGACACTTCCTTCTCTGCTCTCCCATTTTTGAACCCCTCCGAGACATAAGGAGGGCGGTTGTAGCTGATCTCTGCCATTACTGACATCCACTGGGAGCTAAATGTTTGCAGAAATGGGTTTCATCCATATATTTGCATCCATCCAGAGGTCACAAGAGAGACAAGGCACAGCGTGAAAAGCACAGGTCTTTGGCTAGTAATGTGCTTTTTCTCATGACTGCACTAAGCAACATGACCCATTTAACACCATTTGAATGGGCTTTGCTACTATATTGTGCTAGGTGGGTTAAACTTAGGCCCTTTGTTTGAATGGACAAAAACAGCTGTCTGCTTATTTTTTAAAGAGGTCAAGTTAGCTCTGTTTATTGTATTCTTTCTGATTTGAGTTTAGGTTTAATTACACTTTTCACTGTCATAACATATGTTATCTATAGTTATCTTAGTGGAGAAATGTTAAATGAAAAGCATTAATAACATTAATTTAATTTACTTATATGGTATTCTTTTGTGTTTTTCTTTAAAGATCACCTTTATTTTTTTCAAAATACTATGATTTTGTGCCAGTATATATTTGACTTGCTGATGAAATGGCCGTACTGCTGCATCTCAATATCCAGAGGCGCACTAAAGGAATCAAACTGCATAAATAGCACACATTTCCCCCCCCTAGATAGGCCGTTTGCATGAACAGGCACTTGTTATGCACAATGTTTATCTATCTAGTGTTACCAACGAATGATTTTCTTTATTCATATCCAGGAATTTGAGTTCTTGGCCCATAATGTTTTCTTTTTTTCTATACTGAGACATTAATGGATGTGGCAATGCTGAGCCACAGCTGCAGCATACTGACACTGAGGGCATCTGTGAGAAAGACAATCATGTCTATGCTTGTAAAATCAGCTCAGATACTGTAAATGGCTGGCTGTTGCTGCAGTAACTGATCAATTTAAAATAAGTATGAAATGACATTATCATTTATAGACTTTGACGACTTTGCTAATCAGAAAATACACAGTCTTCATTGAACTAATCCAGATGGAAGCAATTCAAATAGGAAAAGTTGTGTATATATATATATATATATATATATAACAAACACCCAGCACGCCCCTGCGGGCGATTTATCCTTCAAGCTCGGGTCCTCTCCCAGAGGCCTGGGAGATTGAGGGCGCCCACCGATGCCTTCTTGTTCCAGTAGCCCACTTTTCGTCAGGGTGCCCTGGTTCCTCAACACCTGACGCGGACCTTGTTGATCTGGGCGACGTCCGGCTTGCTTAGCATAGGGGGGTCTAGCCTTAGTCTAGCATATATATATATATATATATATATATATATATATATATATAGATAGATAGATAGATAGATAGATAGATAGATAGATATAGGTCAAATATATATCTATATAGATAGATATAGGTCAAATATATATCTATATAGATAGATATAGGTCAAATATATATCTATATAGATATATATAGATATATATATATATATATCTATATATATAGATATAGATATATAGATATATCTATGTATATGTGTGTGTGTGTGTGTGTGTGTGTGTGTGTGTGTGTGTGTGTGTGTGTGTGTGTGTGTGTGTGTGTGTGTACCCTACTGTACAGTACATATGTGTGATCAGTTATAGCTCAATAAATGTTCAATTCTTGCTGGCAAGTACATTCCATGATTCAGTAGTTTGTGGAACCACCTTTAGCAGCAATTGCTAGAATTAATACTTTTCTGTATGACTTTATCCGTCTTTGTATCGTTGTGGAGAAATTTTGGCCCTCTCTTGTTTGCAGTGCTTCAGTTCATTGAGGTTTGTGAACATTAATTTATGCACGAGTCTCTAGCCAAAGCATTTCGTTGGGGTTGAGATCTGGACCATTACAAAACCTTTTTCAGCTATTCTGTTCACAGTGCTGTTTCATAGTCCAGTGTTGGCCAAGCTTTTGCTGTCAGACAGATATTTGACTCTCGAATACTTTGATATACAGAGGAGTTCATGGTTGACTAAATGACTACAAGTTGTCCAAATCCTGTGGCTGTAAAACGAGCGAAAATCATCACTCCTCCTCTACCATGGCATGAGGTGTTTGTGCTGATATGCTGTGTTTGGTTTTTGCCAAATGTGGTATTGTGCAGTACGGCCAAACATGTTCTAAGGAACATTGTTTCAGAAGTCTTTTGGTTTGTTTGCCTGACAACTCTTTCATCCAAAACAGTTCTTTTTTAAATTTTACTGTTTGGAACTTTGACATCTAAAGTCCTATCAAAGCTGTGCAAAGTCTGCAATGTAGGTGATGAGTTTGTTACAGTTTTGCATATTTTCATTTTGGGGTGAATTTGAAAGATTCCTGGGAAGATTATAGCAAATGCTTCAGAATAGCAAACTGACAGGAAGTTCTGCTTTTATAGAGTCTTACCTAATACTGTTCATCAGGCAGAGACTTTCTCATGATCAGTTAATCAAGTACATTTGATGAGCAGCACCTGGCAGTGAGGGTGTACTTGGCTTTTCACAGGACTGCATACTGTCCTGTAGTATGTACTCATCCAGCTTCTTCTAATTATACATTAACTCTAAGTAAATTTACTTTATATTTCAAACCTCAGGCTCCTGTACTGAGCAATGAAGTGGAGTTGCCATAAACTGGAATTACTGCTTGGGGCTAGCTGCAAGAGCAATTAAATCCCAAAACATTTCAGTGTTAAAATGCCCAACTTTAAAATATTGCAAACTTCCTTTTTTGTGACAACCGCCCTGAGTGGTATATTTATTTTTAAGTATATGTAAGTAATTCTTAACTGCATTAAAGACTTAAGTTTACATCGCTTGAGGGCCAGCCAGGTGAAAACTAGCTTTCTGCTAGTGCAAAGTAGCTTTTGCCTTAACTAATTCAAATTGACCCTCCCCCATCCCAAGATGTTTTAGAGATAAACTGTAATAAGTCTATCCAATAAAACTGTGCTTCAGTTCTTGTGAAGTATCTGTGTCTGTGCGAAGCAGCCACACATATTGTTTGTCTGTGAAGGTTCTCAGTCATCCAGGTCATCGTAGTCTAAGGAGCTTGGAAAGAAAAGCGTCTGGACTTTTTAAAGTTTTCTTGAAGATGTTTCACCTCTCCCCCGAGAAGCTTCTTCAGTTATGGTTCAGTTATGTAGCTGTTAACTCAGCAGCTACATTGCAGACTTTGCACAGCTTAGATAGGACGTTGAATGCTAAAGTTCCAAACAGTAAAATTAGAAAAGGACTGTTTTAGATGGAAGACTTCTGAAACAACGTCGCTTAGACAGACGTTTGGCCGTAATGTACAACACCACATTTGGCAAAACCAAACACAGCATATCAGCACAAACACCTCATGCCATGGTAGAGGAGGAGTGATGATTTGAGCTTGTTTTACAGCCACGGGATCTGGACAACTTGCACTCATTGAGTCAACCACGAAGAGGAAGCTTCTCGGATGAGAGGTGAAACGTCTTCAACAAAACTTAAAGAAGTCCAGACGCTTTTCTTTCACACATATTGATGTTGCACTTGCTAACCACGCTAAACTTAGCTGATAACTTAACACCCTGTTGTCCTGATGTTGTCACTTTTGACTCCAAAAAAACAACACAATGACTTCAACACAACATAGAAAGAGCAAGTACATCATAGTGGATGAATCTATTATATAGTCTGTGCTATCCCAATATTTGTATGCTATTAACTTTTTGTTGTTGGAATATTTTCTTATTTTATTCATAACAAATTTATAGTCTTTTTTCTGGCTCTTTTTGCTATATCTATATAATTCGTGTGATGACTGGATGCAGTAAAATCTGGCACCAGTATCCAAAAGTGAGAAGGAGAACGACAGATTGATCTCTGATCTTCTGACACACACGCACACACACGCACACGCACACACAGTGAAACCCACCTGTTAAAGTTACTGCCAGCAAGCACAACAGGAACATCAACACATAAACACACACACACAGAGACACACACGCACACCATCTTGGCTGCAGTGCACCTGATCACAGCCCACACATAGAGAAAACATACACATAGCTCCACTTGCCAAAAGAATCACAGCATGTGTTGTGAGCGCGGTGGATGAGTAAGGCAGGGGAAAAAAAGAAAAAGCAAGCCTTTTAGTGAGCAGAAAGGAAAAGAGGAACCCTGTACTGGTTCTTTGTTGTCTGAAGAGCACAGCAGAGTAAACTACATTGTGGTTGTTCCTTTCTTATATTTTTACACATTACAACAGCTCTGCCTCCCAGTAGGGCTTCCTCTTTTCTGTAAGTTTTTTTTTTTCACATCAGAATATTCAAAATGCCACAATGTGTTTTTGTTCCATGTAAGAAAATCCATATGTAGTGCACCTTTGAAACCTCGTCTTTCTGACCTCTCTGTACAACCTGACTAACCCACACATTGACACGCCTGAGAGAGCCAGTAATAACTCTCTGCTCCCCATTCACCTTTTCACCTCTCATAAGGTTCAAGTATTGTGTGCTCAGTGCTGGGTACAACTCAGCTGCATACCCTGTGACCTTACACACACAAGTACACGGTCTGTGCAAATGCACACTTAAACACTCATAATCTCGCATGTGTGCGCACGCATTTCATGGCCTTCCTGTGGGCATTGCTCCAGACATAATGGGATAAGCTCAACCTTCAGAAGGAAAATGACATCAAGGCTGTACACCAACACTCGCGCACACATATGTGCCATACTGTGGAGAAATCACAGTGGGCTTTCTTGGCTCACAGCGATTTGTCTCTGAGGGAGAACACTCCCTCTGTCACGACAAGGCGATAGTGAACATCGCCTTAACAGTATGTTACGGTTACAATCGCAGACACAGCGTGTGCCCAATTTTCAAACCAGTGTGACAGTTGGTATTGTGCTAAATCCTGATAATTAGCCACCCCTATTTTCAAGGGGTTCCAACATTTTTACCAATAGCGAAAAATAAGTGACAGTTTAAATAAAGATAAAAGCTAATGCAGCAACATGCAAAAAACAAAAGAAAAAGAAAAAAGAAGCAGCCAATACTAGATGAACAGGAGAGTGTGATGGATCACCAAATGCAGTCGAGTATCATCAAGCATAGACACAAAGCAGATAAATAGAATATGTCAGAATTGGGGGGAAAAGACAGAAAAAAAGACCTTACGGTGGGATTTATTTTTTAAATGTGCAAAGTTGCAAAACTTTCTGTTCACGCCTGAAAACATTTAAATATATATTGAAACTAGATTGCATTGTGTAAACATTTGTATTCCAAGTGCAAATGACTGTTAGAAAAGTCTTGATTTTATGATGAAGTGTTGAGGAAAAACAGAAACATACCCAAAAGTCTGAGTGACTTCAAACAGTTTAGTTTGCTTTCAGTTAAAATGCAGCATTTGGAACGTACCCCCTAATTCTCGACAAGCTCATTTATCTGTAATGCAGTAGTAACTGTGCGTGTATCTGTGGGTCATTTAAATAAACAAAAATGCAAGCTTTCCAGATTTTCTCCTTTCATGTCTACATCTGCATATTTACACGTTACTCTGCAAAAAGTATTAATTCACATATTTTATTTTGTTGTTTTTTACACATATATATATATATATATATATACACACACACCTGGGAGTACTGAAGGAGGAAAGTTAATTATATAGCATTGCCATGGTGACAGCAAACCAGTTATTTATCTCTTGATTCACTGCCAGCTCGTTTTGAGTGCTCCCTGGGAAATGTCTGCAGGTTGTGAGTTACAGTGGCGTTAAATACACTTCCTGGCCAATAACAACCTAAATTTTAACTCACATAATGAGACTGAGTTTATTTAGGTATCCGGAGTAGAACAGTCAAGGGAAATAAATAAAATGAAAACCAGAGAAAAGTGCAGAGGCCGCTCAAAGTAGGGTACATTCATCACAAGAGTCTGACCCAATACTGTTCGTCAGGCAGACCCGCAAAAGGGCTTAGGACGAATAACCTCATGTCACACAACAAAGATTTACAAGGACCGCAGGGCCAAGTTGTGGAAAAATTATGCAAATTCTGCACATTATCTTGCCTTTCCTGTCTTCTCCATCACCAAAAACTGTCACTAATGTGCTCCTCCTGCTGTGTGGGCTACAAACCGACAAGAAAGAGACAAACAAATGCAAGCTAAAAGGCAGACATGAGTAACTTGGTGTTTTTTTGCTCTCTATCTGTCTCTTTCTCTCTCTTTCCATTTGTCTTACTGGGTCTTTCATCCTCACACACACAGACACTTTGTCTTTTTGTTTATGCTCTGCATTCATGTGAATATGCATCAGCCTGACAGAGAGCAAACAGAGAGAAAACTGAAAGACACGCCTTCCGTTTTTCATGCAGTCACATCTGTGTACGCAGATATGCACACGTGAGCCCGTAAGTATCTACAAAAAGCCACATAGGCACACTCATATAGCAGTGAGTAATCAGGTCTGTCTGCAGTCCTAATTACAATCGCATCTGGCTTTTAGTCACCCATGAGTAGCCAAGCACAGTGTGATCAACAAGCCCGTTGGTGTCACATCTTTGCAGTCACAAGGGTGACACTGGGTTATGGACAAAGGGCAAGCTGACAATGTGAGAAGGAACTGCAGAAAATATCAAGAACAATGTAGAATCATTTGGAATAAAATCTGGCTTCTCATTATGCAAAATGACTATAATATTAGCATCAGAAAAAGTTAGAATAGAATGCTAATGACTCTACAATTACTTTCAAATTTGCTCCAAACTGACCCCCAGGGGACATCAATGAAATCAATCTCTGCCTCATACCCAGCTACGCCTCATTGATGGAGGAATGAACAAAAGGTTGCTCAACAGAAATGCCTCCATTTTTCAAATAAGCAGCCTAAAACACCTTCTTGTACTTCAAATGCAGTCGTGATGGACTGAGAGGTACTCTTTCATTGAAGACGTTTTTTCTTTTCTTTCATTAGCCAACTCGGTTGGCTCGGTTGTGACTTTATTGGTTGTAACAGTTCAGTGAGGCGGAAGTAGGCAGCCAGGGCGGTAGGCTGAAGCTGTGCCAGAGACTTGGGTCGGATGAGTGGAGTCTCCCTGGCATTGCTGCATTTGCCAGTGATCACTGGTAAGGGTCAGGAGGTCACGTATCACAGATAAAATTCACAAAAAATATTTTTTTTTTAAATAATAAAAAATAATAATACACGGTTCAAAAGCAGTTTTAGAATATATTGTGGATTAAAGTTTTAGTCTAAAATTACCTATGTGTAAAATTTGAAGTGTTTTGTTTTTCTTTGCTGAAAATTAAACAATTTCTGATCTTGCAATATTGCTTTACCTTGCAGGTTTAACATTAATGTAGCCAGTTAGATGAGATGTCTTGGCCTATTAGTAAAATACCAATGAAAGCTGGGCTATTAAAGTCTACTGTGTATAGGTCATATCATATCATTCTTTACACAGGGCAAATGCTGGTATCCCACTTTTATAATTTCCACCATCCACTGTGACTCAGGTTGGAGCCTGAGGTTTTTTTTTTTTTTTTTTTTTTTTTTTTGGGGGGGGGGGGGGGGGGGGGGGTGTCTACGGGGGGGAGCAAGCTGAATTGGAAACCGAAGGTTGAAGCCACTCTTTAGAGGACAGGCAAATGAAGGTTTAAATTTGGTTTTATATATATATATAGAAGCTTGGCTTGTGGCTAGACTGAATTTCCAATTTTGGCCTGTAGCACAACCTGGAACTTCATTTTGCAACCACAAGATGAAAATAGGGCAAAGTAGTGAACTTTAGTAGTGCTTTGGTCACTCTGAACAAGAATTAGTGGCACAATTTCATTTTATAAACCATCACTCTGATGACAACAGTCATATAAACCAGGGAGCAGGAAAATTAATACGAGAGACTGTCGGGCCATTTTTAATGCAGAAAACTATGCATGGATTCAGATGAGAGACCTTCTTGGATTTGGCCTCTTTTGAGCAGTGATTTAATTAATTCATTAAGCAGAAACTTTTAACATTTAAGCAGTCTGCATCATTAATGACCAATATTCCTCTAATATATACCTCTGGTGCTTGTGCTTGGATTGTGAATCTCAAGCGAACTAAAAGACCGAACAAGATGCAGGAAAAAATATAAACTAAAAGATAAACTAATATAGTACTAGGATGAGCAAGTATGTAAGTTTATAAAGTATAATGCATCAGCTTGACATGGCAGCAGGGTGTACCAGCCATCTGGACGAGTGGAAGTTGGTTGACTGTTTGGTCATTCTGCGGTGGACCGGCTGGCCAGCCTCTCTGTGCTCTTTCCCCAGAAATCCTTCTTACCTGTCCAACTTTACTTTGGCACATTTTACCTGTTACAGTTTTTTCTGAATGCTTAAACCCTAACTGTGATTCCTGTAGCACAATCTCTAAAACTATTCAGACTTATAGCAAAACCACTCACTGAGTTTGCAAAACTAAAAGCACAAAAACTGCTTTGCACTCAGTTTGCAATTTTGTAACACACACTTTGCAAAACTGTAGGCACAATTCACTGCACAACACTCAATTACCAAATTTCCAACACACTCCTAGCAAAAGTATACACATGTATACTGAAATTGTTACTTTACAGAATTGCTAGATGACCAGATGCTGGGGCAGAGGAAGCATGTTCACTGCAGACCAAGTAACCCATATAGTCATTATGGCGATTGCAAATAATCCTATACTTGGAAATAAACACTTGTGTTTGTTTTGATGTGTTTGAATAAACACCAGTACTTGAAGTTTGGATCCCTCTATGCTTATGGATCTATGACAGAAGTATGAGCTCAAACTGACATAGCCTACCTTGTGCACAGGGAAAGCAAAAGCCAGATGTGTTTTGTATTCATACCATCAGTGTGCAGTTGGCGCATTGTGTGCTTAGTAGATGATGGCTTGTGTGTACTGTTTGATACGGAAACACCATTTTTACGAAGGTGTGAAGAGTTAATCTAGCTGTGTTTGCTTTTGCAAGAGAACTACAATGTTTTGATTATTGGTTGACAGGTTTTCTTATTTGTGTGAAGAGTTTTGCAAAATTAGCCAATAGTTACAATAAATGTGCTTAAGCAATCAGAAAAAACTGTAATGTGCTTGCTTAACAGCAATGGACCGATTATGTAGTGCATAAATTGTGATCAGTTAATTATGACAAATTACAATTAATGCTGCCTTCAGGTAGTTGTTGAAAATTTTAGTTGCGACTCGGGCACACACAAACAAAATAGACAAGAAGGAAAACTTTACCAGTAATGTTTAGTTTTCATTAGCCCCTGGTATCTGTTCATGCTGATATCTTATTAACACATGCAGTGTGGCCATCAAAATACTTATGGCACATAACATCAGCGGTGCTTTATTTGCGTTGAGTGATATTTTTCATGTGAGCTGTATTCTCTAATGGTCTGACTGCCCTAAAGCTTACCAGTTTTTTTTGTTTTTGTTTTTTTTTGTGATGGTACCATTATGCTGCCAACACTGCTCTCTTCAGTTCCTGCCCTGCATGAATTTCCCTTTGCTCTCACCACCATCCCAGTATCCACCTGTGAGCAGAGTCCCTGTTGGAGGTGTGCAGTTTTTCCTGTGCTCAAATTTCCTGCCCACTATGTTTAGACAGACTGACAAAATCCACAGCTTTAAAACTAAAACAAAGGCAGCTTGCATACTTTAAACTAAATAAATAATTTCAACATTTTTCTATATCAATTTAAAAATGTTATAGGAATATACATGTGACTCGGCCTTCATGTGAAAGAGACATATTTTGACTTTGGTTCCACACAAAAAGGCTACAAAAATCATCTTTAGCTGCCAGAATGAAGCATTTGCAGAAACTGGGCAGACAAAAGTGCCTATAAAAGCATCAATGCCAAGTAAGTCATTGTTGTGATGAAGTTCATCATTATTGCATACCTGATGATGGCAGCACCTTAACTGTCACCATGGATACAACAGAAGGTGAACAGACACAAAAAATTAAAAGTGGAGAGCTTATTAAATTGCAACAGAGAGTGAGGATTATTCTAACATGAACATTTTGACCTAGTAATAATTCCCTCAGCTCACTTTGCTGTCTTTGGATCTTCAGATGCTTGTTGCAAATTTGGGAGTTATTTCTTGAAGACATTTAGGACAAGTTGTTAACAGTGACCCTAGTTGTTAACATGAACGCATTTTAATCAACAAATATTACTATTTCCATGTGTTATTGACGTAATTGTGTCATTTTAAATGCAATATTGGTTAAATAAAGCTAAGTTAAATAGGGGAGACCGGGGATAGTTGTAACATTTTTGACATTTCTGTCTGTAAATTGGAGCTCTTTTAAGGTAGTGGATTCAAAATGTAATGCAAAGTATTTACATGTCTCTGCTATTACAGTTTTTTACAGATGCTAGGACACATGTCTCAATACTTAGGTCACTTTTGCAAAACTCTTCACACAATTCTCCTAACTGACCCTCAGCTTGGCAAAGCAGTTCATTTCACATTCAAAATGCACTACAACTACCAAAACACTTCATTCAGGTCTCAAATAACCTCATTCTTCCAGAACACTAGCAAAGGTTGACAGCCGACAAACACACTTTGTCACCCACAAAACAATGACCTAAAAAACACTAACAACATGTAGCATTACACAGTGTTTTCTTGTGTAAAACAAGGACACATCTCTGTTTATAATTTCAATATATGTTACTGGAATGAATCAGACATCATGCAGAATTCGTTAATATTTGTTTATGTATTTTTATTTTTTTGCACTAAGTAATCCCAAAATACAAGAATTTGTATACACACCATCCACTGATACACATACAATAGTAATGCTAATCTACTCGGTCTTCTCCATTTGGCCACAGGTTCTCATCCACATCACATCTCATGTCATCTAGGGCAATACACCTAGGAAAGAATCTTCTGGCATGCCAGAATTGAAGGAGTTGAAAAATTGAAGGAGTAACACCTGTGTAGATGTTCATCTACAATGAGAATCAGCTGTGGCTGGTTAAACTGCATTTTTAGATTTAAAATATGTTTCAATAAAATATTGCTGTTGGATTTTGCTGTCTTTTCAAGTTTTGCATTGTGTTATTGTTTTGGCCATATGTTTAACAGTTTTGAAAACAGTATGTAAGCACATGCAAAATGTCCTGTCCGTACAAAGGTTTTTGGCAGTTGTTGTGTCTGAGTGAGAAGATAATTCATGAAATTTGAGAGATGTAGTCATTGAATGCATTTTGTGCCAAAACAATGATAACTGATCCTCAGTTTAGCCCACATAGACTTCTGTTGTGCTCACTGTGTGAGGAGTTTTGCAAAAGTGACCTAAGTATTGAGACATGTGTCCTAGCGTCTGTAAAAAACTGTAACCCTTGTATGGTGTTCGGGTCTGTGAGACCCGTTTTCAGTTTTTCTCAAAAGAAAAATTAAACAATTAATTATTTTTTCAACCTGAAATTCATTGGCTTTGGCTTATTTTCTGTGAAGAACATAAATCCGAACTAATTTTCAGTGACCTCATACTGTACCTCCCCCCACGCATTTACATTACATACAAGGTGTTCGGGTCCACTGGACCCAGGTCTAATAAAAGTGTTGAAAGTGTAGGTCCTGTGTTCCCACACTCTGTCTTCCTCCTTTCTGGTGCTGCTGATAGTGTTTTCTTCCCCTCCCGCTCCCGCACAAAGTTGCAACATTGTTGAAAATTCAACTATCAACACCGTCTGCTCTGGCATTCCCGCACATTTTACCCTCTTTCTTGAGGTATCCAAATTTTATTTTCTCATACCCTGTCCCACCTGCAAATTAGGGGCAAAATACTATAAATAAGACTTTGCCAGTGTGGTTCTTTATCACAACTGATCAAGATGGCAAAAGATTATCTGCTGCGAGGGCCATCCAACTGATTTTGGAAGAGAGAGGGGCTTTGGATGATGATGTTGACAAAGAGGTTTCAGAATATTTCACATTTCTGAAAATTCAGAGTCTGACAGTGACTTTGAAGAAGAGGATGAGGTTGAGCACCATTTAGTAACAAAACGAAGACGAGTACCCCATCTGAAGCCAGCTCCAGGACCAGAACAAGCCCACCAGACAGCAAGTGAAGAAATATGGACGTCAATAACTGGTGAAATTGAATGGTCTTCTTGCCCAAGAAATGAGCCACCCTGCAGAGCTGTTACTGTGATAAGCCAGGGCCAACATGGCTGACAGTTACTCATGTGCAGGACATCAAGTCTTCATTTGAGCTTTTCATCCCAGATTCCATCCAGAAAATTATTCTGGATTGCAGTAATCTAGAAGGACGGTGTGTTTTTGGAGAGAGGTGGAAGGAGATGGACCAAATTCATCTAAGAAGGCCTACTTTGGGGTTCTTATCCTTGCAGGAGTTTTCAGGTCCAAAGGGGAATCCACAGAGTCCCTGTGGGATGCAGAAACCGGCACGAACCTTTCCGTGCATCAGTGTCTCTGGAAAACTTCCACAAAATTTCCAGGATTATCCGTTTTGATAACCGAGACAACAGACCAGCTCGACGGCAGAGAGACAAGCTAGCTGCCATCAGGACAGTGTGGGATAAGTGGGTGCACCACCTCCCCCTGTTTTACAACCCTGGGCCCAATGTCACCATTGATGAGCAGCTGATCCCATTTAGTTGTGAAACATGTTGCTTCACGTGTAAATGTGTTGTGTCTTTCCACTCACTCCACTTGATTATAACTGATTTATTTTTTATAACATTTTATAAAAAAAAAACAAAAACAAGAAGCACATTAATTCATAAATGTGATCTAACAAAGGTAAAGGGAAAAAATTAACCATGTTTGCTGTTCATATGGCTTGTAATTGGGATGAAGTAAACATCTGTTGAGTAATTTAACATAAAATTGTTTGATAGTGTTAATTTGGAAAGCCAAAACTCTAGCGGGTCCACCAGACCCATGAACACTGGCTGAGTAACAAAAATATGAACACCACACAAGGGTTAAATAGTGCAACTATTTTCTCTGCAGCACAATTACCCATTGTATGGTATGGCCTCAAACACAAAGAGTGAAATGTTACAATTAAACCCATAGTCTGGGTTAGTTGTAACCAGTGTTGGTCAAGTTACTTGAAAAAAGTAATCAGTAACTAATTACTGATTACTCCCCCAAAAAAGTAATCCCGTTACTTTACTGATTACTTATTTTCAAAAGTAATTAATTACTTAGTTACTTAGTTACTTTTTAAAAACACGATTTACAACCTGAAGAGGTGATAAAGTGATAGATCTTTCAGCTCAATTCTACTTTTTCTACATAATCCATCATACAAAATGTAATCAAATGGAAAAGTCTCTTTTTTTAACTTGTTTTATCAGTTTTAATCTTTTAACTTTATGCATCAAGCAAAACATTTAATTATATGCAACATTCTCTGACTTGAATAAATTAGTTTAACATTTAAACCTATTTTCTACACATTCCTGCACATAAAATAAAATAGTTTTTGTGTTTTCACTCACTCTTTCAAACAGAAGCAAGTAAAACACAGCAGAAAATAAATAAAGTCAAAGACTCAGCGGTCCTTTTGCTCTATTTTCACCTGTAAAGCAGGAGCAGGGTAGGCGGAGGGTTACCCTGGTGCAGGTGTGCTGCGGTCAGTTGAAGAATCCGCGCGAGTGTCTCTGTGAGTTTCCCATTACGTCGTAGCTACTCGGTGCTTGCTCGGAAGTTTAGGGGTTTTTTTCGCTGTAAAAAGAAGTTTTCTTCCCACGCACGATGGACGCTAATGTTTTTGTCACTTTTTATGGAATCAAACTCAAAGTAAGGTCAGTACTTCCACACTTTAAACGCTGCACGCTCATACTCTCTCCCGCACTCGATATATTATCCATTGTTGATCTGCACACAGCTGCTGTCACCAACGTCGCACTTGCTTACGTCACTGTCATGAGACATTCTCGCAAAAAAAAATCACGGTTTTAGTAACGCAGTAACGCAGCGTTCCTACGGGAAAGTAACGGTAATCTAATTACCGATTTTGCAATAGTAATCCCTTACTTTACTCGTTACTTGAAAAAAGTAATCAGATTACAGTAACGCATTACAAGTAACGCGTTACTGCCCATCTCTGGTTGTAACATATCCTGGGGTAAAATGTAACACAATGAAAAAAGGGTACTAACAAAACATTAACATGTAATCTTTGTTTATTCAACACATGAATGCACTTAGAGCCATTTATGTAGCTGTGTGTGTGTGTGACAGAATGCAGAAATCTAGCTTTTGAACATATTCCAACCCCCCAAAAAAGACAAATTATGGAATTTTCTGCAACTGAATATTTCATTAATTTTGGTTGGTCTTCCTTGAGTTTGGCCTCATTGGCTCAGTGGGCATTATAACCTACAACTCTTGCATCAATTTTGAACATAACAATGAAGCTGAAAAAATGTAGTTGTTCACCAGCATCGCAATTCCATTACTTTTTATCATGGCTTACCTTGGTGTGGTTTGCAAAGTGCTTCAGAAAGATGAGGAAATCTGTTTCTCGCACCCATCCTGATTTATTTCCACTACCAGTGCTTCCTACTGGTCCATCTCTGACACAGTGGTCTGCATAATGTATGTGTGGGAACACAAACAGTGGAGGCCAATGGAGGCCAGTGGAGTGGAGGCCAGTGTTGCCAATGGCATTAACCACATATACAAATGCGACCAGTGAACCTCTCTCTGCTGATGTCGTTGCCCCAACTCGTTTAATATAAGTTAAAGTAATAGTGTGGTAAGTTCTAACATCTGCATTATTGTTACAACTAACCCAGACTGTTGCTGTTACAACTGACCCAGACTCCTATAGCCATGAACTCGCTAACATTACAGCCAACGGCTAAAACATTAGCACTAAAGACTTACACAGAATATATCCCCATAGACATACAAATAACATAATTTAAGTTTGATGAGTTTAACTGCAAAGCAGATAATGCTATTAGAAATTGAAATAAAGTAGAAAAACATACTTTTTGGCATACAAATTACTTTTTTTGGTGTTAAATTGTCTGTTTTTGACAAAATGTGCTGATTTTTCACATGTGATAGCAGAACTGAATTGGGCATGCACAGGATGAGTCACATCATTTGAAACTTAGCCCTGATTGGAGAAATTGGAAGTGTTACAACTGACCCACGTTACAACTATCCCCGGTCTCCCCTACATGATTCAGCTTTATTTTAAATATTACCTTCCACTCATCATATATTTGAAGATATGAGCCTCATATCTTAAAATGTCCTCAAAAATTGAATTTCCCATTCTGTGAAAATCACACAGAATAACCCACTGTATTAAGGATGAAATACATGTATTGTTAGTATTATCACCTCTTTGAAGTCAATGCCAATCCAGGAATAAACATTCCCATATGGAAAAGATATATATAAATCTTATAAAGTTTGTATCTCTTTTGTGTGAAACTTGTATGAAAAGCATATAAGAGTGAAAACAGATATAAGATCCCTTGAAAAATTATATAATGAAACTTGTATGTTTTGGATACTTACTAAAACAATGTATGAAAGTAATAAGAAAGTGGCCACTTTCATGAGTAATCACATATAAGTTTTTACTATTTCTTTTCCATATGGGTTATGTCAGCTAATTTGAGACACAGAGGTAAAAGACAGAACCTCATAGCTTGTAGTTTGATTAAATATCCAAGTTTGTGCTTCACTTTTGAAGACGGAAATTTTAGAATTTCATAGATTTTAGAAGATGTCTCTGCAATGCACATACTGTCTATGGATGCTGTTTGCTCATGCTTTTTAACATTTGCAGAGACCTTGGCACTTTACCCATTTATCTAATTATCTTCACAAGATGGGCAAAATGTTTGCTAATATTAAAACACTGACAGAAGGATTTGGGGGGTTTTGCAATTTAGACTAGCCATTAAAACTTAGTTGTATAACTCTTGGTTAATGTCAAATTGTTGTACCCAAAATGTTACACGTGAAAGAAGAATGGCCAGTTGAAACATGTATTTGTTTTAGGGATTTTAGACAACATGGTCAATGTCTTCTCTATTCAAGGCAGGGTTACTGTATCAGGGGGAAACATGGCAGTGTATAGAAAGCTCTGCAACCCACAATGAACTGCTGTAATGGATAAAAAGCCTATATCTAGTGGTTGGTAGCTTAAGATCAAAAGCAGTGAATGAGAGGCTGTTAGTCTTTGTCATACGTGTTAGTAAAAACACACTGAAGTCATATGAATAGAGGCCTCTTAAAGAAAAATAAGATGGTTTACTGCAGACCAGATATAGTATAATATAGGCTAACAGGAGTGTATTATACAATATAGAGAATATTGGCTGAATAATTCAAAAGATCAAAACACTGTATTAGAATTACAATAATATCATTTAAATGCATACACTAAAATGTTGCCTTCCAGGGACCAGCGTCTTACTTTGACAAGAGAATATTTGGTGCAGTTAACTGAGTTCAGATGCATGAAGCACTTCGAGTGCTGCAACACAATACAATACAATCGCAAAGCCACAACAAGAATATGACTGCCATTACAAAAAAGGAATTATGCCTAACTTAACAGCTCAACCAAGGCTCCACAGAGAGTTCTAGATACTTTTTTATAAAATTTAGTAATGCTGATCACTATATGGTCAGCATAATGTATAACATATGATACAGATTGTTGTTTTGTTTCGGTTTGGTTTGTGTTTCTTTCTTCTGAGATGCTGCAGATATGACAGCAACATTAATCTTGAAGTTCAATTTGCTTATCTATCTAAAATTTGCAAATTTCATAAGCCTGTGTTCAGGAAGAAAAATGACATGAAGAATTCTTTGAATGATTTCAAAGATTTGTCAAAGCTGTGCTAATAACACTGCAACATGTGGATACTGTTGTTGGCCTTCATATCAAGGTGTTTTGGGAAAAACGCTGATAAAGAAATGTAGAGCAGAAGCTCTATAAGCTTTGCTGATAGAAGGACTGAGTTGGCTAGGCTAGTGTGACCATGGAAGTATAAGTATGGGCATCTATTATTTAAGACATAATTATGCAGTGGGCAGCTTTGTCAGCCAGTCAATCAGAATCCAGCTTTTCATTAGGCTGCCTGTCACTGCACCTTGCTGCAGGCATGCCTCTCATGGACGTTACACATGCACGGACACATGACCCAGAAATGCACATGCCAGTGAATACAAAGAGACCCATATGCCAATATATCATTATAGAAATAAGAGGAGGTTTCAAGGAAGAAATAGGAGGAAAAATGACTGGAGCTCCCCCTCCTCTCACTTTCTGATTGTAACATCCAATAGGTCCCCAATGACACCCAATTTAAATGTCAAATTACATAGACCGATATTATAAATATAGATATAGTACTGTGCAGAAGTCTAGAGCCACTCTTTCAGTTTCTCCATATTTTGCTAGAGTTTGTACAACACTTACTTCTTGGTAACTTCATTCTTCAGTGCAGCATCAACTCACTTTTCTTGTAATTGCTTTTAGTAGTCTTTATCTATTCACTTGCCTTTTTTTTGCTCAAGTGTTTTCTTTTTAACTTTTACACACATTCACACTCCAATTTATGCATCGGAGAGCAACTTAAGCTACTGCGTAAAATGACCTGAAATGCATTGTCTCATAATTGCCATTTAACTATCCGTAGTTACTCTCCAGGTAGTGATTTTGGATGTGCATTAGCAGGAAGTGCAGGATGCACTCATCTTGGGTGCGTGAACCAACATATGAACACTGGGGTTATCTTACAGTCAGTTTTAACATAATTACAATACTGTGTTACTGAAAAGTGTAATGTGATTACAGTAATGCATTACATCCAACAGAGAGACATTATTACTTTACAAATCTAATGATAATATTAATTTGCATTTCTGCTCACTCTTACTAGTTACATGATGAAATGTGTTCACAGGTTCCTTATTAGGTTCCATAGTTAAATGTTGTAAGTTAAGGAAAGATGATGCTATTAAGCTTTTTTTTTTTTCTTTTGTACTGCCAGTAGAAACCTTATTCCACACAGACTCCCACTGTCTCGCACATTAGCTGGATGAGATAACAGGGTAAGTGAATGAAGCTGTTCACATCAAGATGCCATAGTGCATTACCGTTTTCCCATAAATTTGCCTTAATGTCTGAAATAAATTAATCTCTGTGTGGAGCGCTAATATTGTTACTTTACTTTATTAGAACATTAGTAGGACTCTCAGAGAGCTACAAAATACTGGCACTTTGTGTTGATTCAGTCCTGTTTTCATTGCTCTCGTCGTACTCGGATAGTTAACCCTGTGAAACCTGAACCATGAAGTAATTGCCAGATAATTCAATTGTGTTTGTTTGTTTTTAAAAGCTGCACAGTTTTTTGGACCTCAAGCATTAAAAAACTAAATTAAATATAAATTTGCACTGATATTTAAGTTTGAAATCTTTTATTCAGGAAGGAATAAAGAGGTCTCAAAAAGCCATTACAAGGTGAATTTAAAAATATACCAATACGTTTAAAAAGGTGATACTTACGATCTCAATTACAGAAGAAAAGTTGAATAAAAACATCTTGATAGAATACAGTGGCAACTCTCTCTACAAGAACCCATCTAAAATGACACAAAGACAAAATGTTCAGCGAGTCAAATAAAAAGAAGTCCAGAATAACAGTGAAAGGCTTAAATGGATTATTGGAGCTTGTCTTGATTTATAAAAAATGACAAACAAAGACAGCACAGAGGAAGCAGCTGCTCAGCGAAGGAACATCACAACTTTGACAAAGAGCATCTTAACAATCTATGAAAGTACTGGGAAAATCTTTTTGGAACTGAAGAAATGAAATATACACACACACTGTGTATGGTATTAAAGAAAAGCACTGCAAAGGTGAATTGTGCTATCATAGAGCATCGAGATTTGGGGCTGCCTTTGCTATCTGCTGGTGAGAACATCTAACATTGATCACAAAAAGAATTCTAAAGTTTATCATGTTATCTTTCAGAACAACATCAAGGTGGCTATTCACCAGCTGTTCAACAATCTGACAGTAACTGAAGTAATTCAGCGAGTGTGAAGAAAAACGTGCACGGGACTCGGAGATTGACTCTACAAACATGACAGCCAAGATTCTATTTTTTTTTCTTTTTTTGCGTGTGTGTGCAGTTCATTCACACAGGAATGGAAGAAAATGTTTGAAATGTTCTCAAACTACTATCATACAGGAAATAGCTCTAGTGTGGACTTGAAAAATAGCCCATATGGCTACTTTCCAAAACGTGATTGTTCTAGTGGAGAACGTTGTGTTCTTTCACTGGAGTTGATGGATTCTTTGTTTTCTTTTTCTCTTTTGGAAACTGGTGAGATACCACACAGGCCAATTTGACTGAAATACTGTGAAGACCTGAGATGCCTTGATATAAAGTATCACCTTGGAACGCGCTTGGATGGTTTTCTGTGGATTTGTCCCTTTAGGTTACATGAGAGTTATTGTCCCAACTGATGTAAGTGAAGTTCAAGTGTCTCGGGACTTTTTTTTTTTTTCGAAGAGAAGAAAGTAACACTTTCGATTTATCAGTGGGACCATGCTGTGGCCATCGCCTGCGGTTGTGAGCCATAGGTAGCAACGGGGATACAAGCAGCTGAAATGAATTTTCTCTGTAGGGTGGCAGGACACAGCATTTGAGAGAGGGTTAGAAGCTCAGACATCCACATAAAGCTTGGAAGAGTACCAGCTGAGATGGTTCAGGCATCTAATCAAGAAGCCTCTTGGGCACCTTCCTTTAGAGGTTTTCTGAGCATATCCAGCTGGTTTGGAGACCCCAGGATAGACCCAGAACTCACTGGAGGGATTATACATGTCAGCTGGCCTGAGAGCATCTCAGGATCTCCCAGGTGAAACTGGAAAATGATGCTGGCAAATAGGATGGTGAAATACACTGCTTAGCTTGTTACTAGTGATGTGCAGATCGATCCTGAAATATCGATTCCTCCGATACCAGTCATTTATGTTCTAGAATCGATTCTCACATTACAATATCGATATTTTAGTAATTTAGAGTAAATTTGTAGTTTACCATTAACAGGAACACAGTGGAAAGAAACTATAACATTCGGATTGTCTACATTCAAAGGAACTACTTCCTCTTCCGCCTTTCATAGTCATGTGCGAAATACGTCTGTATAAATGTCTCGCCGCCCCTTGGCGTGCGCACTCACAACGATGGCTGAGCGTAATTGTGTGGATGTATTTTACCTCCACAAACAGCTGAGACGTGGTTTGCAATACATGTGGCAAAAAAGTGAGGTGTTGTGGCCGTACTAGGGAGACATTCAAAAGGGCTGTTGGGGGGGGGGGATAAATACATTTTACAGTGTTTATTTATAGGATAAAATACGTTAAATGTCACCATTATTATTGCCCGGCCCGGAAACAACGGGGGTGTCCAAATTCAGAGGCTGCTTCCACCTGAGGACCCGGCCTTCGCGGTCTAAAGAAAGCCGGGTAGTACGTCACAGGCTCCCTCGGTGGAGAGAAACTCTGCCGTCTGCTCCTTGCTATCTAGATATAACAGGGCTGTTACACCCCGGCCTAGGCAACCGGGGTGCAACGTAGAAAAACAAAGATAAGGAAAATAAAACCACGAAGGCTCTCCACCAAAATCCCCAAAACGAAAATATCCCATGACGAAAGTATTGACAAACCCATTCACAACTATTTACAACAGACTATTTATTTACAACAAAACACCAAACTATTTACAACACGGGGGAGATCGCGACCATGACACACTGAAACACAGGGTTTAAATACCTAGAGGGAGCAATCAGGAAAATGGACAACAAGAGGGAAACACAGCTGGGGCAAATTAGAACTGACGAGACAGGGAAAATGTAAACTGAACACACTAAGATAACACAGACTTTCAAAGTAAAGCAGGAAATACATAAGTCATGCAAAAACAAAACACTGACACACCGAAACGTAACATTTCCCCCTACCCAAAAATCAAACATGTAACCCCAAGTGAAAAGTTTGATGCAGACAAACGAAGGCTGAAACGAAGGCAGACGAAGCTGATGGAGGCTGGAGCGGTCCCACTGACCCTCCAGCAGACGACGAAGGCTGGAGCGGTCCCTCGGACCCTCCAGCGAAGGCGGATGAAGGCAGACAAAGCTGATGGAGGCTGGAGCGGTCCCTCGGATCCTCCAGCGAAGACAAACGAAGACTGGAGCGGTACCCCGGACCCTCCAGCGACGGCGGATGAAGGCTGGAGCGGTCCCTCGGACCCTCCAGCGTCGGCGGATGAAGGCTGGAGCGGTCCCTCGGACCCTCCAGCAAAGACAGACGGCTGAAGCGGTCCCCCCCTCGGACCCACCAGCGACGGCGGACGGCTTAAGCGGTCCACGGACCCCCCAGCGACTGGACGAGCCCCCATATGTTACACCCCGGCCTAGGCAACCGGCGTGCAACTTCCACAAAAATAATCCCAAGACGAGATTTAAAGCAAGATACGACATTTATTTACATCACCAAACACAAGGCGCCAAACTATTTACAACGGGGGGGGATCGCGACCATGACATACAGAAACACAGGGCTTAAATACATAGAAGGAGCAATTAGGGAATGGACCACAGGAGGGATACACAGCTGGGGCAAATAAGACCTGACGAGACAAGGAAACGTAATCTGAACACTAAGATAACACAGACTTTCAAAGTAAAACAGGAAACACATAACAGTCACGCCAAAACAAAACGCCTAAAACAATACACTGCCAACGCCGAACCGTAACATACCCCCCCACCCAAAAAAACAATCATTTAAAACATACAACCCCAACGAAAAATGTTTGTTCCATGTCCAGCCCATATGGCACCGGCCGCCGTCCCGCAGGCGACGCTGATGGCTGGACGGGTCCTCCAGTGGAAACGGAAAACTGGAGCGAGCCCTCGGATCCTCCAGCGAAGACAGACGAAAGGCTGGAGCGGTCCCACGGGTCCTCCAGCGAAGACAGACACGCAGCCCACCAGCTGCAAACACGGACACGCAGCCCACCAGCTGCAAACACAGACACGCAGCCCACCAGCTGCAGAAGGCTGGAGCGGTCCCTCGGATCCTCCAGCGAAGGCGGATGAAGGCTGGAGCGGTCCCTCGGATCCTCCAGCGAAGACAGACGGAGGCTGAAGCGGTCCTCGGACCCTCCAGCGAAGACAGAAGGCCGAAGCTGTCCCTCCTTCGGACCCTCCACCGATCCCGGACGAGCCCCCATATGTTACACCCCGGCCTAGGCAACCGGGGTGCAACGTAGAAAAACAAAGATAAGGAAAATAAAACCACGAAGGCTCTCCACCAAAATCCCCAAAACGAAAATATCCCATGACGAAAGTATTGACAAACCCATTCACAACTATTTACAACAGACTATTTATTTACAACAAAACACCAAACTATTTACAACACGGGGGAGATCGCGACCATGACACACTGAAACACAGGGTTTAAATACCTAGAGGGAGCAATCAGGAAAATGGACAACAAGAGGGAAACACAGCTGGGGCAAATTAGAACTGACGAGACAGGGAAAATGTAAACTGAACACACTAAGATAACACAGACTTTCAAAGTAAAGCAGGAAATACATAAGTCATGCAAAAACAAAACACTGACACACCGAAACGTAACAGGGCGCTGGCGTAGACTCTTCTGTTTAATCATTTTCTGTTTGATGTTTATTCAGCTGTGTGAAAACCCCGGAGGAACCCTCCCGAGAGATTAATAAAGTTTAATTTAATCTAATCTAATAACTTTAATCTCAGCCAAACCGATTTACCCACGAACAAATAAACCACTGAAAAAGCCAAACAATAACATTTTTAAGTTATCAAAGTGACTTATATATCCCGTTTAACCCGAGTAGCGAAAGACCGTGGGGGTTTGAAGACGATGTGTCGGTCGGCTCAGATATTTGAAGTTTACACAGCTACATTCTCACCTGAAAATATGTTAAAAGTTTTTTTTGCGACCCAGAAAGAGAAATAAGAGTAATATTAAAACTAAGTCGCTGCCGTCATTGCTGGAATTGGCTGGGCCACGCTATGAATTCTGCGATACGGTTTTTCAATTTTGTTGTCCGGGTGGAAAATCGGGGGAAATTCAGGAGAATGGTGAGATTTTCGGGACGGGCACTGAAATTCGGTATTGTCCCGGAAAAATCTGGAGGGTTGACATGTATGGTTGTGGATACACCACTAACCTTGTCAAACACCTCAGAGTAAATCATATCACAGAATATGACGAGCGTATGTTGAGACGAACTGAAGAGGAGGAGAGGGACAGGTGCTGCTAGGGCGAGACAGACGTCTCTCATGGAGTCCTTTAGTGCTGCAGGCAGGCAAAGTGTTCAAATAGCGCAAAACTTCAGTTTTTTTATTTCTATATGATGAACCCTGCATTATTAAGTAATAAGAACAAGTAATTTGATGCCCTGTAATCATTATGATGCTATAATTTGAGATACAATAAATAAAATAAGTTTTTGTACAAAGTAACTGTATCGGATCAGTATCGTCGATACCACCCTGAATATTACTTGGTATCAGATCGGAAAGGAAATCAGTGGTATCGCACATCACTACTTGTTACTGCTATGACTATACTGGAATAATTCAAAAGAAAAAAAACAATAAATAGAGCATTATGTCCCATTTCTATTTCAACATGTTTTTATTTTAACATAATAGATCACTAAATCACAGCTGTTACGTCTTAAGCTGTTAGATGGATTTGTTTGGATTTTTACTGCCATGTAATGCTGTCTGCTGCATAAACTAGGGGACCAAAAAAAGGAAAGAAAAGAACTGTCTCAGAGAGCTGCAATTGTCCTAAGCATTTTCCATCTACCCCCACCCCCAGCCATGTCTCTCTCTTCTGAAAATGCCAAGAGAACATGGTATGACTGAAAGGGCAAGCATGGAGAGGAGACAAAGGCAGGCGCAGGAGTCATCAGAGAGGGGGGACTGTGGGAAGCTAAAAGGCAGCCCAGCAAGCTAGAGATTTGTCAAAATCATAATAATAATAATGATGAAGCTGTGCAAAGAGAGAGAGGTTACAGAGGGGAAGACGGGTTGAAACAGAGTTGATGAGAGCAGAATGAAGGCAGAGAGCGTGACCTCATGCTGTAGAACCTGCGGTTTCTACTGTTTTGAGCCTAAGAGAGATCTCATCAATATGTATGACTTCATCTTGCACATGTGTGTATTTGCCCTCGTGAAAAGCGCAATGTTTACTCTCCTTTTGACCAAAACGTCTCATTACCAAATGTGACGAGTGGTGAGGATCGGAAGACGAGGGGCGGGGAGGGCGTCTACATACTATAGACCTTGGGATCAAAGCCACCAGTGTGCACTTAAAAAAAAAAAAATCAGCTCCACTCCACTCCAGAGAGGAGCAGTACGCAGTAATGATGTTGACTCAAGTCTGATCCATGTGTACATTTCCTCCTCAGTCGGTGTGCCCAGAGAGAGAGGTTTGCGTGTGTGGATGTTTCATTTTGAGAAGGAGTGTGCATAATAAGCAGAGTGACAGGGGACTGCAGCGAGAGCTAAAGTACACCAAGGCCCTCAGAAAATGTTTGAATAATGTTGCCTAATTGGTGCCCGATATGTTTGGTAGCAAACAAGAGCAAAGAGAGCAGTTAGCTATACTTAGCAACTGTTAAACCAGTCATGGAGCAGTTTGCGGTTCTGATTGACCCGCTGGGGAATGCGTCTGTATCTAAAACTTTTTTAAAAAGAAAGAAAAAAGGGGAAGCTCATGATTATTTTAATTTAAAATTTTCAGCTCCATATTTTATTATTGGTATCTGTTGCAGTAGCTTTTCATGATTCACAGTCCCAGAAAATCCGTATCTTGCCTCATCCCAGGCCTTTTTCTGAGCCCCCCCTTCACGTCAGTCGCTGTCTGAATCATCTCATTTAGCTACACTGCCTTTAGGCCAACTTTCTCCTCCCTGGCTGCACCTCATAAACAGGAGGTTCATTTGAAATGCTGTAAACTGGCTTCATTTTATATAAAATATGAAGCATCCTTCACTGTAGCGCTGCATGAAGGAGTATCCACACAACCCTCACACAATGGTTCTCAGTATTCTAAGACAAGCAAACGAACTATGAATTGTAAACCTTTGGCTGTTAAACAGTTATTCAGATTGTCAACTAATTTATTCAATCAGAGAAAGACGGAGCCAGCAACACATGAGCTGTGCTGCCCACAAGTACGTGATGCTAATCATGTAAGAGAAAAGCGACTTCATCAGCCAAAACAGTTCACAAACAGGGTTAGCGAAGAGGCGGGTACATGCTGGGTAATAAGCGGGAGGCACTGTGACAATGATGGTGTTAAGTGGGGGGAAAGGGAGAAAGCAAACGGAGAATGGATTATTTCATTATTTATAGATTTTCATAGATTTTGATGATAACAGTTTAAAATTGCCAACGGCAATATAGAGATTTGGCAGTTTCAGATTGAGATGAAAAAGGTCCTCACTGCAATTATTCTCTGATGTTTGCTTTAATATTATTACAATTTTGATGATCAAAAGTATTTCAAGGTTTTATTCAGTGGGATCTGCAGTGATGTGGACACTTACTGGTCTGTTATCTTGAAGAGAGGTGAGCTTGAAGGCAAAACTGTCAATTTACTGGTCAGTCTATGTTATCTATACTGATACTGATGACAGGCTGTGGTTAGTGGCAGAATAAGATCGTGGACCCAAGTGCCAAATACTGGCTTCCTCCTAAGGGTGTATGTGCTAACTCTTAAAGACAGGGTGATCATCTCAGCTGGGACGAACTCAGAGTAGTCAAGTCAAGTCAAGTTTATTTATAGAGCACATTTAAAAACAACCAAGGCTGACCAAAGTGCTGTACATGGAGTAGAGCTTTGCACTGAAAATAGATGGTTTGGATGTCAGGCTAGGAAGTTTCCAGAACAGGTGTTTTAGGCATGTCCAACTGGGTAAAGACCCTGGAGGAGATCAAGGAGATGCCCTAAAGATTATGTATCTTGGCTGGTTTGGGAATGCCTCAATATCCCAGGGCAGCCTGGAAGAGTTGATAGCTGCGGCACAGAAGTCTGCTTGGACTGCTTAGGGAGCTCCCCTCGTGACCTGGACCCAGACAAGCGGAAAAATGAATAAATGGATGGATGGAGGAGTTTTGCATTTAATTACTGAATTCCAAATGGATAGTTTATTGCATTTTTTAAAGACTGATTTATAAGACTAATTTGTTTTTTGCTAAATCTGCAGCCACCTGTCTTGTATCTAATTAAAGCTATGATCCCTCACGTGTATTATGCAGCAATTTCTTTTCCCTCCTCAGTCAAGGAAATGTCAAACAACTGTGTTCTTTGCCCTTGGTTTGGATTAACAGGAGGATTTGGTTTGCCTGGAAGCTTTAACTTCCAAGGAACAATCCCAATTTAAGACACAAAAGGTTTTGCGCCATGGATTATGCCACCTTTTATTTTCTTTGTGCGTTTGCCAAGTTTCCTCGACTGCATTGACACATCCAAAGGACTGGTATTTGTTTTCGTTTATTTATTTTATATTGTCATTGCTGCTGACCTGCTTTTCCACAGAGCAGAAATGTTTCCAACTGAGGGATTAATGCGAGAGAAGAAGCCATCAGTGGAACATGAATGAAAAAGAAACTTTAGTGATTCAGCCGCAAGGACAAGGGCCTTGGCTGCCTCTTCACCTGATAATGCTTTTGATCTGATGTGTCACTAGACGATGCACAACTGACAATTACCTCTCTACAGCACTCAGGAAAAAAGCACTCTCACTACTTTCAACCCACAGACACTCAGGAACACACATAATACAAACAAACGCTGCCATTTGCCAAGACCACTTGGACCAGCCTCCAACCTGTTGAACACAAAGCCAAGATAAGGTGGATTTGGGCACCTGGTCTCCCTTTGTATTTCCCAAGCAAAATGTCAACAATACAATGTGCCCCGAGGAGTGGCTCAAACCAAATATCCCCCCTCTATCAGAGTGTCTGGCCTCTGAACCCCTTTGATGCCGTGTCATTCTATTAAAAGTCTGAAGGGATCTGGGCGTCTTATCTCTGTCTGCTTTACCTCCATCATGGAACCGCCACTGATAAACTATGCATAGCTTTTCTTGCCTTTAGTCGCCTATATGGGTGTGAAAAATGCCATCTTCAGCTGTGTGTGTGTGTGTCTGTGTGTGTGCAAATATATGACATATAGAGCAGGTAAGTGGCTGTTGATAGTCCTCCTGGTATTGTGTGGCGCGACTTGAGTGACGTGCGGTATTAAAAGTGTCAGTGTGGGGGTGACATGACTGTGATAAGGAGCCAGTGAGAATCATCCTCATTAAGCATCAATCCTGCTTGACTTTCAGGCTTGTTGCCCTGGGCAACATCCTGCATTGTGACACACGGAACAACAAGCCATGCAAATAAAGGAGACAGGAAAAAGTAAATGTGTGTGCCGGGACTATAATTTTTTCCTTTGCTGTCACCTGTGGAGGGGTAATCTGATATAAACCGAAGAATTTCATGTTTTTGACACTCCTGCAGTTAACATATGAGCAGATGAAGCCTAGTTAGAGGTGCACATGTTTGCACATTGTGAGTCCTAAATTAAAGTCTTGTCATCTGTTGAGTATTATAGGATTAAAATACTTTTGTTACCGACTGCAGATTGTTCTGAAAGGGATTTGTTTGTTTCTTGTCTCTCACTTGCTTCTATCAGAATCCACACATACACAAACCAGAGGCGGAGCCAGACATTTGAAACACCCGGGGCTTAGCCCAAAGAGTAGTATGCATGTGGGATTTTTATTTTTTTTATTTTTTTTTTTTTTGGGGGGGGGGGGGGGGGGGGTGTAGAAATGACTGAAAGATTAATAGGCTCTGTTCAAAAAAGAATGACTTCATATAGGGAAAAATATATATCACATGTGCAGGACACCTTAAACTAGTTTTTTAATTAAGCAGCAAGGCAGAACAAGGTCAGGGCTGTATCAAGACACGAGGACTAAACCCCAATTCAACCAGACCCAGAACTGATCCAGAATTAAAACAGGACTACAACAGTTCAAAATCAGGACTACTGAGGACTTAACCAAGACAGAACCAGAATCAGAACTAGATGATAGTAGCACTAAAAATCATCATAGACCTGCACTACACTTATTTTTTAATTCTACCAAAGTACAATATTTAGATTGAGAAAAGTTTATATAATTATTTAGTCTTGTTGTGCAAACAAGCCTGCAGAACTTAATAAATACAGAATTTGAAAAATAACAAACCTAAAAAGAAACACTAGGTACGAGATACATGAGTACCTATGATACGGTGATACTTTTGGTAAACAACCATTTGACTAACATGTGTGTCTCACCTGCTCTTGTTCATCTGTTCTGTCCTCGTTCTCCTCTCTCTCCCTCTTTGTGCTGACAATCATCAAATATACAGTTGAAACCAGATATTTACTCTTCAGATAAAAACACTTTTTTAATTGTAACATCAAATCAGACTAAATGTTTATTTTTTTTAGATAAATATAAAAACATATTTGTTAACTTTAAGAGTAAAGAGAGAAACTATCTGTATTTCTTAATTGCAAATGGCACCAAATTGTATTCAAACTTGAGCCACATTTATGGAGCTCCACAGTTCTTTTCCTGGTGTTTTGGTTGATATCTCTTGATTTTCCCATGTCAAAGAAACAGGCTCTGTGTTTTGCCTTATATGCATCCACAGGTGTGCCACCAATTTACTCACATGGACTCTACGAACCTATCAGAAGCTTCTTCAGCTCAGAATGGAATCGTCTGGAGTTTTCTTATTAATTAACAATAAATTTAGTGTACATGTACTCCTAAATTTGATGAAAGTGATAAAAATAGCTCTGTCTCTCTTTATTCTGAAATTTAACTAATTCAAAATATATTTCAATATTTATCTAAAACAAAAATTTACTCTAAATTGATGTTGTACAGTAAAAATGTTTTATGTTTTCTCCCTAAAGTGTATGTAAATATCTGGTTACAAATGTGAATATCCTGCTGTGTACTGAAATCCCTCTTGTTTTGCATAGAAATATACTGAACAACATACAAAGCATAATATATAAAATAACATTTACCTGAGTTTTTTCTTTGAAAGAACCCTCGAATGTCCATTCTTATGTTTCAGTACATAACTGAAACCGATTTAGTCGGGGAGGGTAAGAACTGAAAATATGAAATAAACACACGTAAGCTAAGACTCTCTAAAAAAAAATAGCATTTGTTCGGCTTTTCATTTTGCCATTTGTTGATTCACTTGAAGAGCGAGTAACGTAATATTGGTCAAGTGATCAGTTTCATATCAATCTTTCGTGATGCACCGTCATATTTACATTATTTGTACGGTACGAATGATTTGCTTTGGTACCTGGTCAAACTTAAGCTCTCCTTAGTATGGCTGGCTCCGTCTCTCCAACAGCGCACTCACGGGCAGCAGCTGCCCCGCCCCCTCGCTCAGTCGCTTAGTGCCTGAGCTTGGATCATACCAATATCAGGGGGGGATTCACGCACAGTCGTAAATTCCCACAGTGTGCACTATGTGCTTCGAATATTGTGTGTACTTTTTGTTTTATACAGTTGTCAGCCAGGCATCTAACTATGAAAAAATTACACTCCAAAATACCCCGGGCTTCTGACAAAACAACCCAGGCTTAAGCCCCGTAAGCCACCCCCCCGCTCCGCCCCTGACACAAACACAGTGGTGCCACCGCTCAGGGAGAGTGGTGTATCGATGTTCAAACCATTCCAGTGTGTCTGTGTGCTTATCAGCTGTCCTTAGAGCACTTAATAAAAGCACTGTGACAGGGGATTTCAGACTGACAATGCTGACTGCAGACCATGTATTGTGCCATTTTATTGAAAACAGCTGCGTGGATTTAATGTAGCAGCTGGTGAGCAACCTATTGTGTGCGTGTACATATAGTGATGTTGTCAAAGAATATCACATCTTTGTCACTTAAGTGTGCTAGGGGTTCCTGCTTACATACTGCTTACGTGCTCTCACAGACACAGGCGCACAAAGCCTCGGGTTAGAATAATAATCCTGCTTTCCAGCAAGTATGCGTTTACAAGAGGTCGTCTAGATAAAAGAATTCACTCAACTCACAAGTGCATGTCGCATGCATGTTAAAGGGATTACAGAAAGTCACATTCTGAGATGCTGTATGATACATTAGTGTGGGTTACTTATGCACTTCACATTCATTATTATATTATGAGCATTCAGAAGCTAGCAGCTTGCTGTTGCAATAAATCTAAACCTAATACCTTTACCTTTCATGCGTTTTGCATGAAATATATCAAGATGCATTTGTGCAGTGTGAGCTGTGTAAATGCATTTCAGCAAAAGTAAATTGCAACGTGTGCTTGTGCTGCTAAAAAAGTTCATTTTTGCTTTGCTTTTCAAATGTGTAGTATTCATAGGTTGGGCATTTGGAGGGAGAGCCTTCTCTAATTACTTCTGTATATTTTATGACACATACATAAAATATAGAAGTTGGGTATGTACCACCTGTTTCCATTCTCGACCCTGTAGAAGTGCTGTCTGATGAATGCTCATCATCATATAAAATATAAATGTAAAAAAATTTTGATTTTGGAAAGTCTTTTTTTATTCTTTCTATGTGATCACGTTCAAAAAAAGAAAAAAAATCAGTCAGTTTGCTGAGTGTGTGCTTCGCTTATTTGGCAGGCACTGTTAAATCTCATAGGAAGATAAAAGCTGGGGTCTGAAAAACCAGTCAGAAACACGCTGGTTTTCCCACTTCAAGTTCCCACTTTAAGTTATTTCTATTCATGGCTCATCTTCACAAATCCCGTGCATCTCTCTTAGCTACTGACACCTATCACTCATCCGTGAGACCTTTCCCCTGTGCCTTTCAGCAGGCAATCACATTATTCAGTAACCGGTGTCCAAATTATCATAAGCTCCAGAGTGCAACTGGCTCGGTTCAGAGGCCATAGAAGAGCCAGTCTCGATGATGAGTCAGTGGCTAAATGCCTGGTACCAGTGTGGGTTATGTCCTGCGGTCGGATAATTTGCATAAGGAAACCAGCCGAGTTTGGCTTTAAAAAGATCAGGGTCAGTGGAAAAATAGACAGATTCACTTTTCTTTTTAATCAATGTGGTGTCCTGAGGCCTTGTGCGGGGCTGTTCTGAAAGAGTTATTGGGAACACTTTGCTTTATGTACTGTGCTCATGCTGAACATTTCGCTGACAATCAGCAGTATTGGATCAGTGCTGGATACACTCGACCCCATGGGCATATAATAGTACATACTGTGGCTTCTTCTCACATTGCTTATTGCCGCTAGTATTCTTTTTTTCTTCAGATCAGTGCCAACCCACCTCTTCTTGTCAGTGGACAGAATAATATAAATCACCAATCCACGACATAAGATCGGTTTGTCAAGCAGGTGGAAGGTATTTAAGCAGCTGGAGAAATAATTTCACCACAATGTCCATTTTATGAGTGATACAGGAAGTCTTTTGCAGCCGTCTCATCTTCTCTATTCTACAGGTGTGTGTCCTTCCATGTTAGCCCATGCCTGCAGCCATAACATGTCAAAGTCATGACAGCAGTGGTTATTAGCGCTGAACCTCCACTTGCGTGTGTGATCCAATCAATAGCCAGGACTGCAATAATGCTGCAGTGATGTATTAAGGTGTATGACAGCGCCACAACTCCCCAGGTTACAGACTCCTACATTAAATAACAAACCACTTGCAAAACACTAAATGTTATTTGACTGTTTTATGATCAGTTTACTACATTCCGTATCGTATTTATGGCTCCACCTTTCAAAGGACATGTTATTTCTTGCAATTAAAAAAAAAAAGAAAATATGTTAAAGCTAACTATTCCATATTACGTCACAGAGGATGTGATATTCACAGATTGTCCCATGTACTGTATACATATGTTTGCCTGTCTGTTTTCATTCCCTCATTTAGTATGTAATGCACATATGACCATATGCTATGAGGTCACAATGTATCTTGTATGGGAAATGTATATGTATGGGAATGGGGGGGGAAAGGGAGAATACAAAGTGAGGAGCAAAATCTGTTATGGTGGTCTGTATTGTGTAGAAAATACTGAAGAATCCTGTTAAAATAACTGTTGTGGTCCCGAATTGTGGTTCATCATTAATGGTTGCTGCACAACTTCTATAGCTACCTGTAGCTTCTTGATTTCATTCAACGATTGTGGTTGTAGTTGTAGACAATAGCCCAGTAGCTGAGACAATTGCGAAGGCACAGATCTGATTAAACATGCCTGAACATCTTTGCACCATGAAAAGCTCCTGTTTCACTGTCAAAATGATAAAGTTTTGAACAACCAAAAATCAACAACAATCAAACTGAGAAAGCAGACATGAGCTGCTTTGTTAGATAGGTCATGGTGTCTAAGAATGAGACAGAGTTATTTTTAAGGTCATGGTGAAACCTTACAGAAGGACAACCATCAGTGCATCACTCCACTTATCAAGGCTTTTATGGTAGTGTGGCTAAAATGCATGACCATTAGACTAGCTTCAAATCTAAACTCCTCTATTATGGTACTATAGTTGAACACGGTGGAAGCATGAGCATGCTGTGGGGATGTTGTTGTTGAGTTTGATATTTTTGTTTCTTTCTTTGTTTGTTGCTGATGACCACAAGGCTAATCAGGATAGAGGGAATGCTAAATGCAAAGAACAAAAAGCAATTCTGAATGAAAACTTTTACCAGTGGATGCTACTGAGAAAACATAGAAGTATAGCTTTGGAACCACATCAAAAGAGCAGAATAGTACAGCCATGCTCTCCTTCTAACCTGGTTGAGCTTTTGCTAAGAAAAATGGCAACATCAACAGGAGTGATATCAGCTGATAACTCCCTGCCAGTCTGCGGGTAACTAGAATATTGCTGGAATCAAATCAAAATGAGCATATTAAAAAACAAGTAGTTTTTACAGTTTTTGTACCATTTTTTATAGTATAGGGTACACAAAAATAGCATATGATGGAGAAGAGTGACATGAGCATTGGGGAAAAGTTAATTCCATGTTTTCCTGATGTGAGTTTGCATCGCACACACTTTCTCTCCCTGTTTGGTAGTCCCTAAAGTCTGCCACACTGAGACACGGTGGACTCAGGATTGATTTTAATCAGGGCTGTCACTGGATCAATGGAAGTTTATTACCCCCAGAAGGAGTACTGGCAATGAAGCTCTGCCCCCTGGGAGGTGTAGTTTCACCAGCCTTCATCATCCAAGCTGCTAACGCCCCTTAGGGAGCATCTGGTATGGGAATTGCAGTTTTTATTGTGTGCAGTAAATCTCATTGTTATTTCTCCAAAAAATGGGACTTTTTCTTCCAACATTGGTGTCATGAAGGAAAATTGAAAAGGACTGCCACATTAGAGAGCATGAGTATAAATACATTAGTTGTGGGCACAATTGTTGTTTGTCAAATGCAAAGTGATGTGGCCAGAAGTGGATAGACAAAAGAGGGAGCTGAACAACAGAGCGAGGTCATTTATTTATGCTCACAGTCCTGTCAACATGATGAAACAGTCTGTTTCTCATCTAATATCTGCCGTGCGCGTGCACCAGGCATTCTTTTGACAAACAACCAACCAGCGGTGCTTACAGCGCAGCGTGTTATATTAGAGCCATTTAGGGAGGCCGCTGGAGCCCACTCCCCCGTTGCTCTCAATACTCACTGGTTTTCTGTTGCTCAGGTGACCAGTACACAGCAGTGATTAATTGCACTTTGTTAATAAGCAATTCATCCAATAGCAGTACAGTAGAGCAAGGAAGTCTGTATGAGTGTTTAGTGTGTGTGTTTGTGTTGTGTGCTAACAGTGGAGACATCTCCATGTGCACTTACGTTTCTGTGCCAAGTTTTTCTTCCTCCATGCTGTACATGATCACATTCACTTGGGGGTTAAGCAATTACAAATAAGAACGTTTTTTTCCCCAATACTGTCCTCATCCCTCATAGTCCTCACCACTAGTATTTGCTCAATGATATATGAGGTGAACCTAATACTGTTCTCACCAACCCAATGTTCTGATTACAAACAATTATTCATTGTTACTTAGATTAATAAAAGGGTAATGGGTCCCCATAAATCTACTAGCTGGTGCTTCTGTTTGCTCCCACAGAGGTGTTGCCATTGGGCCCACTGGGGGATGCAAGGCTAGGTCAATGGCAAAGTCAAACATTCAACCTTTTTCATTACCTTGGTATCATATTATTGTTTAATAAATGGCACAGATGATCAGTCAAGCAAAAACAAAATGAACCTAAATCATAAAATCTTTGAGTTTATCAGTAGGCAGATGGGCCACCAGAGTTAAGAGGCACCGTCGCAAGGCTCTGATTGGATGCACTAAATAACTGTGATTAAATTAAAAACAAAAACCTAGTGTATGGAATTAGATTATGGAGGATAATAAAGAAGATAATGTTAAATCATCTGTGGCCAGGTTGATGCTTTCATTTACAACCAAGTGCTGATGTTGTAGAAACATATGATTAGCGCACACGGGGAGCAAACCTTTTGATGTGCGATGGCGAGAGATGGAAAGGGAGGAATCGGGGGAGGCGGTGGGCAAAAAGATCTTTATCATCTGCGCACATGATTTATGAATCCTCCCTCTGCTGATTCTAATTTAAATTAAATGCAAAATTAAACGCACTGAGTTTTCCCAAACACATAAACCTAGCTCTCTCTCCCCCGTGCTCTTCCCCTCACATGTCAGCAAACGCATTCATATACGCTGAATTCCTGGACTACCCTGCAACAG
The DNA here is from genome assembly GCF_057381845.1 of Rhamphochromis longiceps. NCBI lineage: Eukaryota > Metazoa > Chordata > Actinopteri > Cichliformes > Cichlidae > Rhamphochromis > Rhamphochromis longiceps. The sequence goes on from NC_140577.1 coordinate 22,849,280, forward strand.
AAAGGCACTGTTACCATGACTCTACTTTAGTCAGTCATCAAGGACAGCTTGTTGAAATTCTGCTCATCTCTTCCCTTTCTCCCCTCAGTTTCCCACTATCCTTCCAACAGTCTCCTCTTCCATGACCGGGGTGAAGTGGCCTGCTTTTGTTAACGGCAATACAGCGTCTGAGTGTCCAAAGAGGCAAAAGGAGAGATGGAAGGTACAAAAACAATTGCATAAGACCAAGAGACTGTTTGGAAAATAAAATATTACCAAAAGAAATGCCCTCATGTATATATTACACAGATAATCCAGAGTAAATTACTTATTATATGCCCTTGTAAAACAGGGATAAAATGATTAGGAGGCAATTTAAACAAAACCCTGCCTGTCCCTGTCTCCACCGAATCCACAAACACACACACATGCACACATTCCACCACTAAACCACTGATGATTGCCAGGAAGCACTTAAGCATTGAACTGACCTCAGTGTTTATTGTAAGGACGGGACAGGTAGGATTATAGAAAACACATCACAGGGTGCAGATGAAGGGGAAAGATGGTGCGGAGGGGTAGAATGAAGGCAGATTCATTGAGGGAAAAGGCCTTTGATGGACTGCATGCCCGGTCCTTCAAGGACAGGTTGGAGCAAAAGAGAGGAAGGTGTGGACTGTGTGAGTGGGAGGAAAGAGATGTTATGAGTAAGGGTTGGCAGATCTGGAGTGTTGTTAAGAATTGTAATATAATAAGTGGGCCATTTAATTCAGCCACATTTAACATCAAACACACGATTCATCTCAGCTTAGCAAGGCCAGACTGTGACTCCCACATATACTGACACACAGCACTGATACACTCTCAGCCAGGGCACTCACATGTGTTCACTTATACATCTGAAGGCGCCAGTGGCATAAATCCATATGAATATCGTGCCGTTGGCCTCAAACGCCTGTGCTGATTTTCGCCTGTGACTCCAGCAAACACGCCCCCGCCAACACACATACATGCGAACATAGAGAAGCACCTGCTTTTGGCTAGCCCATTAACCATACTGAGAAGGAGGAAAGTCAGGGCAACTGGAGTGTCTCTTTCTCCAACAATCAATCATATATTAGCTAGACAGTATATTCAACTGAGCAAGCTGCCAAATAGACAGGGAGAATATGAAGAGGGAATCTAACAGTACACTGTTAGATAAACTATGCAGTGAAGTCTGTGTAGGTCTGAAACTGATATGGGCTAACAACTGAAGAAATACACATAATCCCGATGCGTTATTTATGCACGCTTCTGTTTTACAAACCTCTCAGTGCCGCAGTTAGCTGTAAATCGATGCAGATAAGCCCATTAATCACATGCTTTCATATCAATGGATCTCTATGATCCATGAGTCTTTGCACCTGTCGATGAAGGGATGGCAATCTCAAAGTCGTCCAGAACAGCCAAGAACAGAAACACATGCCTAGAATAAAAAAAGAAGCCAATTGGATTCTGTTGCCATAAACACTCCAACACAGTCTACTTTAGACACACTGTACCTTCACATGTTTTGCTTTTACTTGGTTCAACTTAAGTTTGATTGAATTTACGCGTCCCCAAGTGTATTGATTTAGGTGTTGTGAATATCTGTTGAAAGCAGGAATGTGTTACAGTATATTGTGTTAGTTTTTTCCTACTTCTTTCCATTATTAAAGAAAAAAGGTTGCCATGGTTTATATCTAGCATGATATTCAAAGTGTTGACGGTCATTGTAAGGAGGTCAGGATTACTAATGAGTACAGCATAACTTTTTCTGCACTAAGTGCCCAGCTCTGGTTGGTTTTTATTAACATGTCTTTCATTTATTTATTTTTTTCTTTTTGCCATCCAGGAACACAAATTCACTAATGATTCTTTCAACCCTACGGCTATCTCGATCTATTTTTCTTTTTTTCCTTGCTCTTCTCTGTCATTAGAGGAGGACTGCTACATGAAAGCACGAAATTCATGCTGAGTGCAGGTGGATAATTATCAGATGCATTCACTTACGCAAGGCTTAGTTTGTGTAAATACATTTACTGTGTTGTATTATACCATTAAAAGTATTAGATTATATCCAAAACAAGAGTCATAGTTGTTTTATTTTTCATGATCATGAAAAAAAAAAACGGTCGGTGTACCTTTTTGCCTTCTGTTTCTTGGAAAACCATGATGCTGTTATGGAATATTTTCAGCTTTTCTGACTACATAACATGAAGAAAAGCTGCTGCCTCGAGCTAAGCTTTCCCATACTGACCTGCCTGCAAGAAGAAAAGAGAAGACATGGGCTCTTTGAGGAGATTTTGCTCGCTGTTTGGTTTGTAGCCATGCTCGTGGCACTGATCGATCATATGGTGGATCCCATATTTGATTCCAGATAAAACATTTAAAAAAATATTTTATTGATAATGATAGCAAGGAGAATTTATACAAACAGTTAGCCATCCAGAAAGTCATCCTACATCAGATATCCTCTAAACTTTACTCTAGTTCCACCAGTAAACATTTTAACTTGTCAAATCTCTACTTAATGATTGAACAAATTTAAGGAAAAAAAATGAGCAATCATGTTTTATCAAAAATGAAGGCTGAGTTGTTTCCTCATCCTCTTATTTTGATTCCACCACAAAGTCGAAATTTGAGGTTTTGTGTGAAAATTCTCAGCAAGTACCAAATGGATTGCTGTGAAATTTGGAAAAATAAATTGGTGATTTGAGCATTCATCATACCTGTTTAAAATCAGTTTGTTTTTGACAGGGTTTTTGGAAAGTGTTTGAGGATGTTTTCACATTTAGCTTTGCCACCCATTTAGCTTTGCTAGTGTTAAATTTCACATCGACTTTCAATTCTGCAGAAACTTGGGGTAGAAAACGGAAGTGACTTGATGATATGGGTGTGGTAGTTTCACATGGCTGGAAGGGGAATTTGAAGCAGACTGATTCAGTTAGGACTACACAATGGACTCGACGGGTGCAGCTGCTGTGCATCTGCTAAGGATGCTGATAGCGAGGGGGTGCCGGGCCAATATATTGATGGGTCAAGCACAGTCTTTGTGTTGCCGATGGTAGTGCTGGTGTATTGAGATTGCTTACAAATTATAGAATAAAATAAAAATAAAAATGATTTAAAGTCATAAAACTCCATTTAATGTCACAAAACAGATGTGTTTATACATCAACAAGTAAACAAAGTATGTATGACTGAGAGAAACAGGTGGAGCTCCTCTCATTGACAGGCAGCATCACCAAATATGTTGCTTATATGGAGAATAAGGGCCACATAAAAATGATTGAAACTTAAATGTGGCAGCAAGTTCATGAAGTTTACCTTATAGCAATTTTTGAAGTTAGTTACAAACTAGGCAAGCTTGACTAAATGGGTCTTTGGAAGTTCTGACATGGCTGACTGATCTAAAATTATTGGTTTAAATTGTAAAATAATTGAATTTCTTCTGCATATTAAAAATGAAGAAGCAATGCATAATGTCTGTGTTTTGCATTTTAGCGTGCAATATGCCTCTGTGTGTAACTTTAACTTCACGGATGTGTTTCCCATGTGTGCATTAATAAAAAATTTTTTTAAAAACTTACACATTGGTTTATAATTAGTGGTAGTCGGTGTTTTAAGGGTTATTGACTCTTAAGTCATAGAGGTGCTGTGGAGGCTTACAAAGATCTTTGTAACCTTTGAAGAAAAATAGTATGTCAGAGCAATCAGCTGAAACTAACAGCTTTTTTTTTTTGTCTCTTGCTCTTGACGAAGGCGGTCGCACTTTTCTCCTCTCCTTGTCCTCCTCTCCCTTAGCTTCCCTGCTTAGCCTCTTATGTCCTTGTCTAGTCTCGTGTTTTTTGTATTACTTTTCTCTGGAACACTCTCTCACAGTCTATTCTCTAAAACCTAAAGGAGGAATTATGGATTTGATCAACTGGTCCCTAAATGTTCATTTTTGCATTCTATGCAAGGCCACCTGGGTTGGCTGGAAGACTGTTTACTTAGCCTGGCAGGGCGAAACACACTGTCTCAGCTGAACTCTGGACACATACACACACAAGCACACAGACATATATACACATGTAGATGTACACTCATCCCCCATCCAAACGCCTTCGACGCTTATTCCCCTCCGATGCTGACGGTGGATCAAGGAGACCAGCGGTTATGCTGCAGGCCTGGATTCACTGTCTACACTGGCTGTCTCTCACCCTTTACCCATCCCTGTTGCTTGTCATGTGTTTCTTTGGTGTATTAAGAGTTTTTTCATGTGCTATGTGCAGAGGTGGGGGTTTTTTCTGTTCCCAAACTGATCTCCCTGTTGGAGCTCAGTCTGGGGGGAGTTATTTTTTTCTCCTTATCTATCCTCATGTGGTGCATTTTCCATTGTTATACCTCTCTGACCCGTCTTCCCCATGTGATGTTTTTGTGTAATATATGTATGGTCGGAAGGTAAGATTGCGTGCAATAGGTCGGCAGCCTTAACATGAAATTTCCCCTTGTGGGAATAATAGTATCTTAGTATCTTATCTTATCATTGGATTTTCAGAGGAAACGTTTTCCCCAAGGATGCCACTTTCAAAGTATTTACTTTTCACTTTTTTATTTCCTTTTTGAAATGACACCTGCCTTCAAAGCTTTTCTGATCACTCTTTCTAAGTGCTCAATTTTTCATCCAAGCAAAGGATTAGTTTGCTTTTAGTTGTTACTCTATTAAGTCAATATCATAAAGAAATGATGCATGTATCTGCATAACCATCTCTGAGCAAAGGTTTAATTATAAGTGTACTCTCTAATTGCTGCATAGTAATGGACTGAAAACAAAGAAATGTATATATATATATATATATATACTTAAATACACAGCAAAATCTCCAGTGTTAAATTAACACTAGAGATTGTCTATATGGGTCCACACCTCTGAGTGTTAAATGCAACACTGTTGAGTGTTAAATTAACACTTTTGAAGATTAACAATGGCTAACACTGAGCAGTGCTGATTTTCTAACAATGGAATATTTCTAACATTTTGAGTTATTTTCCAGTGTTAGAGAATCAGCACTGCTCAGGGTTAGCCATTGTTAATCTTCAAAACTGACTAGGTTACTTTTAAACATATAACACTGTCAAAAGTGTTAATTTAACACTCAACAGTGTTGTATTTAACACTCAGAGGTGTGGACCCATATAGACACTCTCCAGTGTTAATTTAACAATGGAGATTTTGCTGTGTGTGTGTATATATATATATATATATATATATATATATATATATATATATATATATGACACACACTGAGCTGAGTTGAAACAACACCACCTACACTACTGAGGTGCCCACAGTTAAGGCTTTGCTTCTGGACACAGTGTGCTTCTGGACACAGTGTCCAATTGCCCTCTGGCTCTCTTATTAACTTGCATCAACAGCCTGATGCTTTGCTCCTGTTGAATATTCCACAATTCTCATGTAGTGGTATAGATATATTATGAGATTAATATGCAGAACTTATGACAAAACTGGAAGCTAGAACTGGGGAGATTTTATGTGAAAAAGTAGATTGTTCCAGATATTAGGCAGTTTTGAAGCAAATTTCCATGCATGACTTAGAAAAACTTTTCCATTCACTTACCTTGAATTTCTCCTCCTTTTCTATTTTTCTTTTTTGGATTAAAAATATAAGCATGATGTGACAAACGAATTCCCTAAAGTCCTCAATCTACTAGAAATAGAAAAATTAATTACATTTCTTATTTCGTTTTATGTCTATTAACAGTATATTCAAATATGAGTTGTTAAGAAAAAGCAACAGTCCTTCACGCCACATGGTCTAACTTGGAAGAATTTGGACATTTCACTGGTTTTCTGTTAAAACAGTAAACTAAAGCGCACAAAAGCTAGCCATTATAAATTATGATTGTTGCAGTTCTATTTAAGGCTGCAAATAGCAAGTAAATCTTTTTTGTTCTTGAGGACCATTCCTAAATATTTTTTTAGGAGCCATTTATGCAATGTTAGGTTAACTAAGGGTAACCTTCTGTTAACCTCAGCATCTACACTGGAGCTAACCAAAAGTTAGCTTCCCAGCCCGCACAAGTAGTATCTTCAGTACTACAGCTACAGTGTGTGGATCCAGCAACACAGAAAAGGTCGTGGCATAGACAGTTTATGCCAGCAGCCGGCCCTGGTGTAGAGCAAAGTTTGAGATTTGAATCGTTGTGTTTTTAGTATCTTGTTATCGTCTTCTACAATAGTTTAATGATGAAAGTAGCTCAATATGTTATTTATTTTGATGTGAGCTAACAAGTAGTGATGTGTCGGTCGTGAACGAAATGGCTCTTAGAGCCGACTCTTTGAAGTGGACGACGCGAGCCGGCTCCTTATCGCAAGCCGTGTGTTTTTTTCATCTTTCTCTCACCCTCTCTCTCGCACTTTTTTTCTGCTTCACTCCGTATGCGAGCCTTGTACGTTACGCTGGGAAGAGGGGGGAGGGGCGGTAGTTTCACTGGCAGTAGCACAGGAACAGAGCCAGAGGGAGAGAGAGCCAGGGACAACAACATCACATTAGAAAAGTATAGTAATCATCCACAACTATTTTCAGTTGCGGATGATAAAGGATTCAGAAAGTTTATTCATACAGGCCCATATGACAGAGAATCTTCTTTTTGTTTTCATATTTTAATTTATGTTTAATTGTGTTGTGGTTTGCGGTGTTTTGTGTTGTTTCACTTTAAATTAGTTTAAAAGGAAAAAGCTGAAAATGTAAATAATTAAAAGTTGAAATGTAAATACTTGGTTTTTGTATTATATGATTTATTTATTGCATTTTAGGTGGAGTGAATAAATAAAAGTATATTTACGGTGGCCCCTAGAGACAAAGCACGTAAAAACTCCAAAACACGTACAAACTCCGAAGCACGTACAAACTCCAAAACATGTACACAACGGAAGTGCACCAGGATGCTAGGGGCAGTGTTGAGGTTTTGTTACCTACTGGCTACACAAGCCAGGAAGTACCAACGACCGGATTTGGTGTGTGGTAGTAACAGGTAAATTAACTTTTTTTTAAAATCATTTGAATATATATGAGTTCTTGTGTATAAATACACAAACAATACACACATGCTTTCAATTGTGTAATTTAAGTGATCTAGGTAGCTGTTTTGGAACTTCAGTTAACGCTAGAAATGTGCTTTGGAGTTTGTACGTGCTTTGTCTCTAGGGGCCACCGTATATATTTATACATAAACATATGTAAATAAAACCACAGGTTTTTTTTACATTAGTAATTCCTTTTGTGCATAAGTTTATATTGTTGTTAATAATAAATTAATTAAAGCAACAAAACAACCTGAAGAGCTGGTTGGGAGCCTAAAGAGCCGGTTCTCTAAAAAGAGCCAGAATTCCCATCACTACTAACAAGTTAGTTTTGGAGAAATTTGGAGAAAATCTGCACTTCATTTGGACTAAAAGCTGGTTGAAGTACCTTCACTGTTAACCGTGTTTAAATGTACTTCACAGAATAAAGCATTTGTTACCTTGATACAGTGCAGGCCTAGCCATGCCCTAATGTCAATATAATACAACAAGAGAAATAACCAAGACAAAATAGTAGCAGGCAGGAAGTGGCCTTCAGAACCTTTCAAGCTTAAAACTGCTTTCTAAAGGCAAAATAAAGCACACTTTAAATAATTAACATTACTGCAGTCAACCTCCATCTGACAGTGATGTTTGGACAGCCATTCTTCTTCTTCCTGTTCTTGTGGGGTCACGAAAGCCCTTCATCTGCAGCAGTACAGTGAGTTATCCTCAACAAATTTATCTGTCTCCCCAGCAAAACATGCAGCGAGTTTTTTTCTTAATATTTCACGATCCAGTGAACACAAAATAAAACTTGCATTCATTCTGTGCTCTATGTTTTTCTTTTCTTTTTCTGTGTCACTGAGCACTTGCTGTGATTCTCTTTGAGTCCTCCATTTAAAATATACCACATAGATAAATTATAGATGAAACGTTAGAGGCAAAAATTGAGCCAAAACAGAACTTTCTTTAAAGAAAATGCAGGAGGAGCTTTTTTTGTGCAGACAAGCTGTAAATGTATTATTGGCAAAATGTGCATTCACTATTCCTGTATCTTGCCAGCTAATTAACACTTTCTAACCATAATTCTATTAGTGGTTGTTATTAATTATTACTATTACTTTAACCATTTTGTCCTGTCTTCCTCCCCTCATCCCCAACTGGTCACAGCAGATGGCTGCCCCTCCCTAAGCCTGGTTATGCTGGAGATTTTTTCCTATTAGAAGGGAGTTTTTCCTTCCCACTGTCGCCATGTGCTCACTCATAGGGGGTCATCTCATTGTTGGGGTTTTCTCTGTATTACTGGAGGGTTTTTAAAAGCACCATGAGCAAATATTGTTGTGACTTATATAAATAGAATTGAATTGTGCAATTACATGATATTACATCAGAATGTAGTGAAATGAATTTATAATAAACATTTATTGATAATAAGTGTGTATCGATAATGCTGTTTGTTGTCCTAGCTATGCTACCTTACATTCGCTCCCTCTCATATACACAATTACAAGAAGACATGGGGCTGAGGCCATGGCCTTTACCTTTTTAGTGCTCGCTGTGCTTATTGGAGCATACTGTCTAAGACATGGCCCGGCTCTCAACAATAGCTTCAGCAAAGATCCCATTTAGTTAAGAGCCCATAGAAGACCTGTCTTGAGGCTAAACGCAGAATAGCAAAGAGTGGAGGAAGAACAAAACAGAGAGAGGGAGCAGGATCAAACAGCGGAGAGACAGAGACAGAAACACATATGCGCAGCTAGTTCCTTATGGCTGATGCTTACTTTTTTACTGGCTGATGTCATCTTTTCTTAAGCCCAGTTCCAACCTTCTATTTCCTGTAAATGAAAGTTTAACCAAGGGGAAACTTTCTCAGTTACCATCAGTATCAGTTACTTAACAACTCTGATATACACTCGACTCACAAGAATCCAGCTTTTGTCAGTTACCCCCTCGAAAGTCCAACTCTCTCTATCCTCAGCAGACCAGGCAATCTCACTTTCATCTTGATTCCCTTGTGGTATTGCCAAAATGATGGAAATAGCAGCAATTCCTCAGTGAGGGTAGCTCTCTAATGGTGATGGGTGTTTTCTGCTGGCATGAAATTGCTAACTTATCTCCAAGAGGGCAAGATCAACCATCATCACTACTGTCACACAAGGTTTTATTCATTGCCTCTCTCTGCCCACCTCATGGTGATGGAGTGCAGCAAAGCCTCGTATTTTATGTGCCGTAATTAGGATCATGTCTGGCAAGGAGAGCGGTCATAGGTATAAAGCATGCCAGTATCATAATGCAGATACAGGTTTGTAAAGTTCTTTAGCTGACTCAGATGCAAGACAAAAACTGGCAAGATGTTGTAAAATAAATTACCTTTAATGGCTTATGGGAAAAAATATAACAAAAAGTGAAATCGAAAGGTGACAGGACACCCCAATGTAGAAAAACGGGAACTGAAAATGCTTAAAGGTAACACAAAAACTGATCAGGGAAGAGCAGGACCAAGAAAGAGCAGGGCTATGGGACAAATACTCAGGGAAGATAAGACAGTTCTTAAAAAAATACAAACTGCACTGCATACTGCTAACCCACATCATTTAAAGCAGGGGTAGGCAACCTTTCTGATGACGAGTGCCATTTAAAATTTCCTCAGAAGTCAGTGTGCCATATGATTACATTAGCAATAAATGTAATAACGCTCTATATTAACAGTTACACAATATATAGAACCACTTTCTAGAATTATATTTGTTCGCAGATGTTCGCAGGTATCAGCGAATAGTTATCAGCTATTTTGAAACCAAAAAAAAAGACACTTTTTATCCATAACAAGAACTCCATAACAGCAAATGAACTGTACAACAGAAAATGCAAATGCTATTTATGGTCTCCTCACAACAATGATAAGAAAAATAAACTAAGCCAATATGGCATGTCTGTTAATACAGAGACACACATGTTGATGTGATCTCTGGTCTCCCACTCAGAGACACAGGTCTCTGAGTGTCCAGCATTCAGACGGCTACCTGAGGACACTCATGTGAGAGAAAATCTGCTCACACAGATATGTAGAGCCAAATACTGTCAATAAGGCCTCTGCAATGTTCTGAAAACAGTTAAACTTGTCAGGTAGTGATGTCCAGCAGGTGAAAATGGAAGCGCCATGAACACGCACAGCTGTGGATTCCAGCTGCTTCAATGTTATATGTATGATTTCTAAACATTTTACATCAGATAAAAACTTTGGTTGTAAGCTTCAGATAATAATTTATTAAAAGCGAGACATTTTAAATGAGAATAAGAAGGTATTACTTAGTGCCCCCCTTTCCCTGTTAATGCCCTACATGGCCCCTCTGGCAAAACATTGCTAGACCCGCCCCTGCACAGTTACCAGCTGTCACCTACGTAGAAAAGGATCCTGGTGTTATTTGTCTCTCAGAAACAGTTCAGAACTTCCCTTCAACTCATTCATGTCACCTAAAAGGTAAACCTGTTTCTCCATCATCTGTTCAGCTCTGATGATTCAGTAAGGACATCTCCTGGTTTCATCTTCATGTTTCCCTCTCACCACCAGTGTTGGTCAAGTTACTTGAAAAAAGTAATCAGTAACTAATTACTGATTACTTCCCCAAAAAAGTAATCCCGTTACTTTACTGATTACTTATTTTCAAAAGTAATTAATTACTTAGTTACTTTTTAAAAACACGATTTACAGCCTGAATAGGTGATAAAGCGATAGATCTTCCAGCCCAATTCTACTTTTAAGCGTAAATTTCAAAACTTACACTAACTACTGATCTTATCTGTCAGTGCGCCCCAGGGTGGCTGTGGCTACAATGTAGCTTGCCATCACCAGTGTGTGAATGTGTGTGTGAATGGGTGGATGACTGGATATGTAAAGCGCTTTGGGGTCCTTAGGGACTAGTAAAGCGCTATATAAATACAGGCCATTTACCATTTACCATTTATCTATTTCTAATTTTATCTGTTTTGATTTTATATACTGTTTTGTTTGTTTGTTAAGCTTAAATTTCAAAACTTACATTAACTACTGATTTTATCTACTGTTCTGATTTTATCTGTTTTGATTTTATATACTGTTTTGTTTGTTTGTTTGTTTGTTAAGTGGGTTTGGAGCTCTGGGTAGCTCCCCAGCTGGGTCTAGACTGGGTCTAGAGAGTATTTTAAATTCAGGGAATTTAAAATAGAAAGTAGCTCGTCCACAGAAGGACTGGTAGCTCCCCTTACGATAAGGGTTCAGATCGCGCGAACAGGTGTGAAATGTGTGTGTTTAGTTAGTTTGTTTGTTTGCTTGTTTTAATCAATTTTAAATCATGCTTTTTATTTGTTTTTGCTTCTAATGTCTCTGTAAAGCACTTTGAATCACCTTGTTGTTGAATTGTGCTATACAAATAAATTTGCCTTGCCTTGCCTTGCCTTTTTCTACATAATCCATCATACAAAATGTAATCAAATGGAAAAGTCTCTTTTTAAAACTTGTTTTATCAGTTTTAATCTTTTAACTTTATGCATCAAGCAAAAATTTAATTATATGCAACATTCTCTGAGTTGAATAAATTAGTTTAACATTTAAACCTATTTTCTGCACATTCCAGCACATAAAATAAAATATTTTTTGTGTTTACATTCAGTCTTTCAAATAGATGCAAGTAAAACACAGCAGAACATAAATAAAGTCAAAGACTCAGCGGTCCTGTTGCTCTATTTTCACCTGTAAAGCAGGACTGCGGTAGGCGGAGGTTTACCCTGGTGCAGGTGTGCCGCGGTCAGTTGAAGAATCCGCGAGTTTCTCTGTGAGTTTCCCATTACGTTGTTGCGCACTCGGTGCTTGCTTGGAAGTTTAGGGGTTTTTTCGCTGTAAAAAGAAGTTTTCTTCCCACGCACGATGGACGCTAATGTTTTTGTCACTTTTTATGGAATCAAACTCAAAGTAAGGTCAGTACTTCCACGCTTTAAACGCTGCACGCTCATACTCTCTCCCACAATCGATATATGATCCGTTGTTGATCTGCACACAGCTGTTGTCACTAACGTTGCACTCGCTTACGTCACTGTCATGAGACATTCTCGCAAAAAATCACGGTTTTAGTAACGCAGTAACGCAGCGTTCCTACGGGAAAGTAACGATGGTAATGGTAATGGTAATCCCTTACTTTACTCGTTACTCGAAAAAAGTAATCAGATTACAGTAACGCGTTACAAGTAACGCGTTACTGCCCATCTCTGCTCACCACATATCCAAACCGGAATGACCAGCAGCTTTACAGCTGTGGCTCCAGCAAACATCAGCTGATACTAGAAAGTAATATTAAATAAATTCTAACAACAGCTGATCAAGCTTAAACGTGCTGCTGTTGGTTAGCGCGACATTCGGCGGTTTCCTCTTTCTGGCACAAAGTGGGCGATAAACAAACGAGAAAAAAGCCGATCAGCTGGTCATTGATCCGTTTCATGATTGAAGTTGCAACAGGCGAGCGAGGGGGAGAGAATGAGAGCAGCTGTGCAGCGTAAAGACATTGTCATGGTCCGCGGCCCGGCGTCCGAGGTGCTGATGGGATGCCCACGCCCACGGCGTGGCTGCTAACTCCACACCTGCATCCCATCCCAGGCAATCACCAGGTGGACTATTTAATCCTGCCCAGCCTGCCGCTCCATGCCAGTCCGTAGTCGTCTCTCAGCGGTAACGTACACCTGTCGGAAAGCCCTTATGAAAACTTATTCGTCTGAACTAACACTAACTCTGCCCTGTGTACTCAGATCTCAACTCGGCGTGTTTTGAGCCACCTGCCTGTCCACCTGCCTGTCCACCTGCCCGTCTGGAATTTGGATCACGATCAGCACTCGCCGCCTCGACTTTTCTGGAGCTCCCCCGCGGACCCTCACCCCTCCCTCCGGCTCCCTCGGCCCCGCTATCATCGTAAGACGCATACTCTACCTCCCCTCGTATGCTGCCATTTCCCCGCACCCCAATAATCCTTTTCCTTTTTCTGTTGCAGCCTCCCACAGTCCCGCTCTTGGCGTTCCTGCGCGACTCACCTCCCGGTCCTTCGGTTTCTCTGGTTCCACGCGCTTTTTCCCTTCTACTCTCCCAGGACACCTTCAGTTATAATAAAGTTTATTTTTTTCTCATACCCCGGTGTGTGTGTGCTCTGCTTCTGGGTCCAGCTTGTGCGCGGAACTTCGGTTCATGACAGACATAGAATAACTCCAGCTTTGTGTCTTTTTCCATTCTAGCTGAAGTACGGGACAAACTGTTCCTTTTCACCTCAACACGAAACGAGTAATATGTTCTCTCAATACGGGACGATTCCGTCTTTTTGCGCTGGGCTCTCCAAATCACGGACAAACAGAATCCCACATTCTTGTAAGATTTTTCTTGTAAAACAAAGGGGGGCCCAGCAAAAAAGGCTTGGGAACCACTGGTCTAAACCTTTTGTCAACATTTTTTGCACTCTTAGGAGTTCTTCAAAATGGGTAGTGCCATCCAGTGGTGTGAATAAAAATCATAACATCTTCCCCACCAGAACATGAGACAAAATAACAAAAACCTCCAAGACCAAAAAGAAGAGATTCAAGAGATTCATGATTCTTTATTTGTCACGTGCATAGTTATACAAGTACAACACACAGTGGACGTGGCTGTGCCATCTTTAGATGGCAGGCATGGGTTGTGCTGGTCACATGACTCAGTGAATGATTGCAACAGTAGTTATTTTCCTTTCACAAAAAAAGCGATAGAATAATCCTGTTACCTAGATCCCATTTCTCAGAGTGTCCTATTCTGAGATTCTGTTATAAGGCTAGCCAGTAAAAATGACTTTGTACATAAGGGGATAATGGTAGTGGGTCTCAATTTGGATACAGTACACGCTCTGTCAGTTCTAAGGTTTTCTGTATCAGAACATAGTAAACAGTCTGGTCCTTACCAGGTCTTAAAAGTATTTAAATACTATCTATTCAAGAACCTTGAACCTATAATTGGCAAGCCAATGCAATGTGTGAAAAACTAAGTATACCCCAAGATTCAATAACTGTAGAATCACATTTACCAGCATAATTTGGAGAAACATTTTTCTGTATGACTGTATTGAATCACGGTGGCACGGTGGTTAGCACTGTTGCCGCACAGCAAGAAGGTCCTGAGTTCAATTCCACCAGGCCGGTCTGCGTGGGTTCCCTCCAGGTACTCTGGCTTCCTCCCACCGTCCAAAGACATGCAGCTTGTGGGGATAGGTTAATTGGATAATCCAAATTGCCACTAGGTGTGGATGTGAGTGTGAATGGTTGTCTGTCCTTGTGTGTTAGCCCTGCAACAGACTGGCAAGCTGTCCAGGGTGTACCCCGCCTCTCGCCCTATGACAGCAGGGATTGGCTCCAGCACCCCCCACGACCCTGACAAGGATAAGCGGTAGCGAATGGATGGATGGATGGATGTATCGAATCATTGTGGAGGAATTTTAGCCCACTCTTCTTTGCAATGTTACTTATCTGATTATAGTTTGTTCCCATTCATTTTTGCACCACCACAGGCAAAAGTCTGGACTATTGCAAAGCCTCGATTCTTTTTGTTTTCAGCTACTGTATTGTAGGTTTGCTATTGTCCCGTTTCATGACCTAGTTTAGGCCAACTTTTAGCTGACTGACAAAGTTCATGGGCAACTCAATGACTGCAAGGTGTCCAGGTCCTGTGGCTGCAAAACAAGTCCAAAGCTCAAACAAGCCCCAAATGCACCACCAAAAGTGATGCATTTTGTGCAATTTGGCCAAATATGTGCACTTTGATCTTTTCTATCCACAGGGCATTGTTCCAGAAATTTTGTAGTAAACTGTGCTGCCATGTACTTTGCAACCCTTTCAAACAAGCCGCAAAGTCTGACGTGCAGCTCTTGGGTTTTTGCAATTTCTCATTTCTGTGCTTCTGACCTTGGGGTGAATTTACTGGGATGCCCACTCATAGGAAGATTGGCAATTGTCTTGAATGTTGTTCACTTGTAAGTAACTCTCACTGTAGAACGATTAACTTTAAGTTGTTTAGAAATAGCCATATAACCCTTTTCAGACTGATTGTAAAGAACAATTGCTTATTTGAGTTATTACTGATATCTTTCATCCTTGGCATTCAGTTAACACATATTTGAATGCTCCAGGCCTGCCAGAACTTTTTAAACCCAGTGGATTTAATTAGCAGCACCTCGCTGTTATTTACCCTCTTATTTTTTTATGGAAGCAGTGAGAGTATACTTAGATTTTTACACAGTGTTCCTGCATTTTGTCTTAGTTTTTGTCAAGGTTTAATACGGTATTGATGTTGCATTTACTTAATATTCAGACCCTATGATTCTTCTTTGTTTATTGATTAATTTTTTTTTTAAGTTTCCAGATAGATAAAATGTCAGAATTTCAAATGGTGCAGGGTATTGTTACCTCAAATCAAATACAATTGGTTGTGCGTTTACCAGAAATGATGTTTACAATGATAATAAATTATTCTACAGTGACAAAAATACTCTATTATGTATATTCATACCCAAATAACATGAAATGTGTAGTTTACCTCCAACTGTTTTTTGTAAGCGCCACTGTTAGCGTGCTAACATCCTGAATGAAAATTGCTCCCTCTTGATGGCCAAGGAAGGGATGACTGAAGGTGAGAAGTTCATATTGTTTCACACTATTATGACACCACCTGGGCATTTGTAGAGCACTCCATGTAAAACAATGCACTTATAGACTCAAAATAGCAAGGGTAAGTATGCGACTCGAGACACAGCCTGAGCTTCAGTGTTTCTATTTTACATTTTTAAAATATTTGTTACAAAATTAGATCAAACTCAAAATTATGCAAGTATGCATAACCTCCGTCAGATGTAGCACTTGGTCATAAATTGGCAGAGAGCCATTTTAGACTGGAGGGATACCATGAACATATCGACACTTTCAGGCTGAGTAGACCAAAGAGTGCAAATGTGTAACAATCTAGCAGTCCAGTGCCAACTCACACTTCTGTCTTTATGTGTAATGTTGGCCAATAGGAACATAATGCTCATCTTAGCTCAGTAATTTATTTAAAGATTTTTATACTGACCATTTTCAGTGTGGTCGTACTGAAGACTCGTTGCATCTTTAAGTTATTGATAATACCTTCAAGCCAATCAAAAATTATTCTTTCATGCAGCGTGAGAGTGAGAATGAAATATTAAACTGTCTTTTCCTCTGACACCCCTCTGTGAATCAGGAACAGAAGGTGTCTTTTCATCTGACACAGAAAAGACGGTTACGGTTGTCAGTTGCTGCTTGAAACTAATATAGAATATCAAAAACATGCAATAATAACGGCAGAAGGACGTTACAGTAGTTACTGTAGCTGAACTCAAAAAGGGATTCTTTCTTTCACGTGTTATTATACCTAAAAACCAGCTGGGGCACCACAAAGCAGCCCACCCAGCAAGATAGACTTAAATCATAGGGTTTTTTTTCTCTTCCCGGCCTGCAGTCATTCATGATGGATGGAGCAACAAAGTGTGCTCTGCTGTGGGCTTCAGCTGCTCTTAAATGTATGGGCAGGGGGATGGCGAGATGGACAGTAGGCAGAGGGATGAGATGGAAGGACCAGGGGAGATATATGAGAAGAAGGTCGGGGCGAGGTGATAGATGTCTACAACGAGGGGCGAGAGGGATGGCATAGGTGGACCAAGGTGACCAGTGAGAAGTTATACTGTAGGTGGGCTGTGGGGGGTTGCAGTGAGGCTGCGATCTGTCTCTGTCAGGTGGAGGAAAGGCTTTTCTCCCTCAGATAATTCTGAAATTCATCACTGGAGCTAGAGGTAAGGGTTGCTGTGTGTGGATATGTGGAGATGACCCACTGACTACTGACTACATGTTACGCTTTATGGTAGTGATTTATGGCACATACAGAGGCTCGTCTGTCTCATGATGAGCCTGACTTTGTTGACTCACCATGGATGCAGCCAACCCTGAACGCTTAGAAAATGGTTAGAAGAAAGAGAAGAGACATAGAATAATACACATGAAGACACAAAATGCTGAAGATTATGCTACAAAAATAAAATTGTACATTCACTGTAGCATATCGGTCCCTTTGTACATCCAGTAGTTCACCAGGGGGGTTGTGTCCTTTGATGTCCTTAGATTATTCCTGCAGTAAACATGCCATATTTGCTTCTTTTTTCATAGCTTGTCAGCTCAATTATACAGATTGATAATGAAAGAATATGCAGGGTGGTGTGACAGAATTCATCTGAATCAAATATATCGAAAGCTAGAGAATAATTCAAGTACTGAAATCACCCAGACCTGCATTTACTCGGGAACTGAGTTTCATAACAGATTGGGATTTAGTGTTATTACACATTTTATTATGGAAAAGGCCCAGCGGCAGCTCCACCACTTCCTTACTGTAAATTAAAATTCTTTGTAGTAGATCAGATACTATTGAATGTTTTATTGAAAATATTTAAAGGAAATGTAGGAATGGCAATGTCAACTTGTAGGTTGATCTGCTGCTTTGGGCTACACAGATACATCAAAAAGTATTAAGCGGAATTTTCTACAGGCCTTCCTGGTCCCCTGCAGACAAATCATCCTTATTAAAGGCTCCACTGACATTTTCAGTTGTACCAACTTAAGGTTCCCATTTATGGGCTGAAGTGAAATGTCTTGGCAGCTATTGAAACTTAGTGCAGATGTTTGTGTCTCCTTAATAGGCTACTCTGCTTATGAGGTATACAGTGAAATGAGATCACCAGTTAGAGATTTTCAAGGCGCTTTAAGCTTTGAGATGAAAAGCAGGCTAAGGTCTGGCAAACTCCCTTCACAATTTGCTACTTTCTTAACCCTAGAACACTATCGCTATAAATAGTAACACGATCACTAATGCTGGGTGATTTTTACCCGATATAATATAACCAATGAAAAGTAATCAAATATATCAAAATATGACAACACATGACAAATTAGATTGGTCTTCTTTTACTTTCAACTGTGCCATGTCTAACAAAATGAAAAATAAAACTCCTAAAACAAAATAATGACTCTGGAAAGCTGGTCTTTGGCCCACCCATTCCTGGGACATTTGAGACTTCCCTGGTGATGGCACAGGCTCCTCGACACGCAAACAGCTGCAGGAGAGAGAAATCATGTAAATGTATTTTCTCGGGTGTAAATCACCCAGCGATAGTGTTCTAGGGTTAAAACCACAGCTGTTTTTCTCCATTATTTTTATCTTATTAAGCTCAGAGTGTTCAACTTCAGGTTTCCTAAGTAAATATCACTCAGTTTTGTTCTGCCCCCTCTAGAGCCACAAGAATAGATTTTCCAATATGTAGTAGCATTCAGAAAGTCATCTATATTAATGAACCCGGTGTGTGTAACTCTATTTCTTGAACTTTTAATTCAAAGCCATCTTTTCTGAGTTTCTCTGGCTCAGTTATCTAATGACGGTTCAGCTGAAGTAAGTCAAAAAAAAGTGAAAATCTTCAGGATATTTTTAGAGCTTGAGTGCAAATGGGTTACAAGAATTTGTGAAGCCTGCACAGATAAACATTTATAGTACTGCCACACTAGAGAAAAGAGTGGTTTAGTGACCCCTGCATGACCAATATTACTGCAACTGTTGAAGAATTTGTGATCTCATTGTATTTGAGATAGATATTTCAAAGATGGAGACTAGGTCTGCAACCCTTTGCAGTCAGTTCCCGTCTTCAAAGTGGTATTGATTTGTCAAGATGGAAGTGAAACAGCAATAAGACAGACTGAGTCTGCTATCACTTTGTGACTGAATGGGGTCATGTTGGCACTTACATGCAATACAATCACCGCCGTGATAATATGGTGATTTAAGGGCAAGATGACATAGGTGCTTAGCAACCTTGTTTTTATATAAGATACAAGCAGAACACAAGCAGTTGGCAACCAGCTGAGTGGTCCCCTATTGCAAAGAGACGCATCGCAGACGAGTTGGGCCCATCAGCACAGACTGACTGATTGATTGCAATGTGTTGGCAGTTTGTGCCTATAAAGTGGATGGCAATTATTTTCAAACCTTTAGCAATCTGCACGAGAATGATTGCAGTCACTCTAAGTTGATCCACGACTAACTGATTACCTCCCATCAGTCGTTCTGTGCTGTTGCCTTGTGATTAAAAATCCCAGAGGCTGAAAGTGTTACACGTAGCTGCAACTACCGGCAATTGACTACCAAAAGTGAAAAAAATCACTGTATTCCTAGGACAACTAGTCACAACCAGTGATATTTTTTTTACTGAGCTATTGAAGCAACAGCACATGAAAGATGATGAGGAGTAAGGATGTATGTGATGCTGTAGCAAAAGAAGACAAAAGAAAATAATGGAAAAGTTCACATGATGGTTACACCGCAAGGGAAAGCATTAGGTACATGAGTGAAAAGGATGTCCAGCTGCTTCCCACCATTATTTTGTGTGACCACTAGGAGAATATGATTTTTTTCACCCTTCATATCACCTAAATATTAAAGTAAAATAATAGTGCATGCCGTTGAAATAAGCATCACATCAGTTATCTTAATGTTACACATTAAGTAAAAGTCTTGTACAGTAGGCAGTCAGTTTCAATGAATACACTCAGAACTGAAATTACAAGATGAGGAATGAATTTCTTGAGTTATTCTGACAAAGTATGTAAACATTTAAAATTAGAAAGGCTAAACAGAACGTTTCACTTTGGCGTGAAGAACTTCTTCGCCGACTCAAAAACACGTTTTTTCACACATGAATTCATGGTTTTGGGTGAGCCTGGTGGCTTTTTTGGGAGGTTAACCATAGTGTTTTGACACAAGTATGAGCTGTTTTGGGAAAATTTATCTTCCAAGCTGTGAATCTGACAAATGTGCCAAAGCGGTTGAGAAAAGCTGTCACGTTAACGTGCTAAACTAAAAGAGCCAACATGGTAAATAGTATCACTGCTGCAAATCAGCCTGTTTGCACTTTCATTGTGTGCATTAACATGAAAGCATTACTGTCTAACTCACAGCACTGCTGTCTCTAAGCAGAGCTCTGCACAGTCATTAGGAAGGATACTGACTCATAGCTTCAGGTGTCCAGTCATTTATCAAAAATGTAAAGGTGTAAAGTGTCTTTAATCACAGTTATGGAAGTGCTGGCAAACCACTGCACCGCTTATATCAAACAAACACTTTATTTGTGATTACTTTGTGTGAATAGCACTGAAAGACAACAACAACAATCATATAGCTTTCATACATTTAGAGTGAATTCATATGCATCAATTGTTTGTTGAGACATACGTGAAGTATTTCGAAATGGACCAGAATATTTTTGAGGCTAGAGAAAACACGAAAGGGACTGAAGGGCGGGGAGCAAGAGGAGCAAAATGTTTGTGGCGAGGGAAAGGAGAAAATTTTAGAAAAGACAGAGCACAGGTTGCATGTAAGAGAAAAGGGCAGCAAGTAAAGGATGGAAAGAGGAGATGGCATTAGTGGAGAGGAGAATGGAATGGATGGGGGAGCCAGAGGGGAGTTTTGTACCGAGGAACACTATCATAATTGTCACATTTGATCAGGGAGGAACTCTAGTTCACTTCATGGACCACTGCTTTTTTCCAAGCTCCCACCCCTCTGAGGATTCACTAGGCCAAGCATTAGACAAACACACACAAACAAGCATAAGTACCCCCAAGTTTTTATTTGCCATTCGTGTTTATGGCTGCGGACGAAAATAAACATGTGCAAGCATACACTTCACTAAAGGTCTTAAATGCACATAGGCAGAGTTACAGATTTGAGAAAACATAAGAAGCTGAAATAAAAAAGTTTCACGTTGGCAGAACGACACTCTGCTCTCTCTTGATTCGAAATGCGGTACGGTGACATGAGGGTTGCTGAACTGTAGCAATTAAAAGTCTGAATGGATGAGACGTTTGGTAAAAACATGATTTTGTCTGTGTTGTGTTTTGATTCGAGTTGGTGTAGAAGCAATCTTCAGAGAGAAGGATAGAGGAGGAGGTTGGGGGGGGGGGGGGGTGCATAAACCCTAAAGGCAAGTAATAAGTATGGACATTTAAACAGCTGGTGCTTCACAGACACGAAGTAGGTCCTGGGGCGATACTATCCACCTCAAGTGAAATTCAAGTTTGAAAAAGGAGGTTTAGCTTGTTGTCAGAGAAACTGAGACTGAATTGGGTTCACAAATTTCCCTGAATGTAGCAACATTAAAAAAACAAAAGGAAGGCGGAGAAACTGTAGGAACAAAGTGTGCTAAACTCTGAAGCTCTGGCCTGCCCTTAACTCTCTCTGATTCTTGGGATACAAATCAAACTGTATTGTTCTGGGCCTATTTAGCCTCAACAAAATTAATCAACACATGCCAAACAATTTTCTGGCACGGCACGCATTTTAAAATTACAGAGAGGATGAGTAGAAAATTACAGTTGTCCTGATTAGGGAGCCAATGATGGAGATGTGGGTACGCCTTTTGGCTTTTTTCTTTTCTTTTAATGTGTTAAGGTTGTGCTCTCAGAAAGAAATATGTACATTCCATATATGCACACACTAAGTCTTGCAGCTGCCACAAAGGAAAATGCTCGTTTCATTGGTGCGTTTTATTTCTTAAATAATAGAAAAATGCAAGTGAGGTGAGGTTGGCGTTTATTTGCAAAAGTCAATACTCTGTATTTAAACACTAAAGCATGTGGTCTTCTCAAATTAGCTTCTTGACGTTGCAATCCTCCCTAGAATGTTTCTGGCAGTAGATTTTTCCATAGTGTCTATAGTGAAACGCACCCCCTGTCACACCAAATGTCAGATAATCAGGTCAAAGAACACATAGAACATGTAAACTATACAGTTGCATGAACAATAAAAAGCCTGGTCTGGCTGTTTTCTGAAGTATCACCACAGCTCAGCTTCAGGGCTGTTAAATTGTGATCACAGCTTTACATCTCTGACTTAAAGCTCAGAAAAGTTGTGAAAATGTTAAAAAAAAAAGATTTTTGACATCCAACAAAGATTTTAGAAGGTTTTGGTACCTTTTCACTTTGCTTGCAGAAGAAGAGCCCAGAGTTAAATTTATATTTACTCACTGTTTTCTGTGAGAGCACTATTCTGTTTCCTTGCTATAGCATTGTTGTGTGTGTCTGTGTGCAGGTGAACGTGTGTGTGTGTGTGTGTGTGTGTGTGTGTGTGTGTGTGTGTGTGTGTGTGTGTGTGTTTGAGTGTTTTCACTAAAAGCGTCTCGAAACTTCCATGAGCTCTCCATGGTGCTGAAATTGCAGCCAACTTCGCAAACTCAGAAGTCCCTTCCATCATCCAGCGTCCATTATGTCATTATTTCAGCTTTCAGTTCACTGTTTACTTTAAATAACAAGGTCATTATTTGGAAGTAAAACCAGGCTGCAATATTAAGTGTTGACATTCATTTATTTCTATGATCTGATATTACTGTTGGCCAGACATTTCTGTGGGCTTTAGAGTCCCACAATGGTAATGGTTGTTAAAGCCAGCCCGAGTTCTGCAAGAGGACAGTGGAATCAGAATTCAATAATAATAGTGAATCTAATTTCCAACAAATCAAATATGATAAAGTGGGGCATGGCGCAGGTAGGAGGGGATCAGATAAATAACATGCAAAGAAAGTTTATTATGTAAATTAAAAACAAAAAAAGATTTTGTATTTTTATGTGTTGAAATGTTGTTGAATGTTGTTTCTCCATCCATTAGAAACTTCATTTCCTCCATATCCATAAAATGATAAATGAGGCTGTGAACCTTTAATGAATAATCCCCTCTGGAAGAACCTTCAGAACACAGATAAGGATTATGCTGCAATTTTTATAGATGTAAGTTCTACTAAAGTGAAGCTTTGTGGCTCAGAGCATGACCTTTTCATGGGGATTTAATAGACAACACAATTTCTCAGTTAAAGCTTCACAGAAACAGATATCACATGCAAGAGTTTGTTTTTGTTTTTTTTGTTTTGAATATTCAAATGAATGATAATGTGTGAAAACACAAAATGGCACACATAGATGGCACACAATCAAACAACAGGCCATGTATAGTATTATACTGTACCTGTTCCCATTTGGTTTGCATTTTGTACTAAAGTACAAAAACACCTGCCAGACACCACAATTTTACAATGAAGGCAAGCATTTATAGTCCCAAGAATGATTATTTTATCTCTGTCAAGAATATTGACGCAAAATAGGTTGTTGCAGTCAATAAAAAAATGTTCCCATCCTTGTGATGCTTTTATTCTAAGCTGCTGCCTTAACAGAAAATGATGTATCGAGACGTGAGGATGGCAAGGTCGACTAATGTGTGAGTTGTGTGAACAATGTGCATGTGCCCTTCTGAGCCTTTGCTCTGTAGGAAGAACTAAAGTCAGTCATTTGCCTTTTACTAGAAGAGTTAACCTTATCTGAATCCATTTTAACTACTTATATATATATATATAGATAGATAAATGGCCTACATTTGTATAGCGCTTTACTCAGTCCCTAAGGACCCCAAAGCGCTTTACACTACATTCAGTCATTCACCCATTCACATTGTAGCCACAGCTGCCCTGGGGCGCACTGACAGAGGCGAGGCTGCCGGACACTGGCGCCACCACCAGTAGGCAAACATGGGGTTAGTATCTTGCTAAGGATACTTAGGAGGCAGCCTGGGATCGAACCACCAACCTTCTGATTAGTGGCTGACCTGCTCTGCCACCTGAGCTACAGCCACCACCATGCAGATAGATGCATACACAGCTGCAGAATTAGTTATGATGGCATTCTGTAATTCTAATAAATGAGAATGATTATATCAGTCATAGGCAGTGCCATCGTTTGATCTCCTTTGTGCTTTCATTTGGTCCAATTCAAGAGCCCATAAATTTAATTCTCGGCGGAATCCTCTCAGGCAACAAAAGGGGGGAAGCAAAAAATCTTCATAGAAAGCATAAGAGCTCTGAGAGTGGAGGAATTTAGGACTAACAGATCAGTTCACACTTGTACATCCAGACATACCCCCCCCCCCCCCCCCAGTTTTCCTTTGATAAAGCTGCTAAATACAGACACATGCATTCTGTCCTCACATTTAATGAATACAGACTCATTTCATTTTTAATAGCGCGATATTAGTGTCACCACAAAAAAAAATCATTATTTCCCAATTAAAAATGAATCTGCGTAATGCAATTCAGGAATCTGACGTAATGCCCCCAAGTCTTGTGGCAAGTTGTGGTATGACTCGACTTAAGCGGTCAAAGAAGTGCAGGAGACTGATGCTGTCCAGTGTAGCAAGTGATTTATTCACCATTCTGTGGCCCAAGAATATTTACAAAGAAACAAATAAGAAACTCAACTCTATAATAAACTCAATTCAAATAAACATAACTGAACTTAAATCAACAGAAATTAAGGTCAAACTGCACACAGCTACACTGACCTGAACCCTTCTTCTGAAACACCTGAGTTCGTCTGCTTAAATAGTCCCCTTAATCAAACACTTTCTCCTCTGGACTATTCCATTCAGTAGGTAGGTGAGATGAACATGATTATATTCATCCTCTACTACTCCTCTTGACTGGCAACATAAACTCTGGTGTAATCAATACATATCACAACATTAAATCTATTTCTTTATAAACCCTTTAAAATCAACTTTATTAAATTATAAGAATTCTTCCCCTCCTGCCCTTGGTCTCTTCCTGTGACCTCAGATGAACCCAGAAGGTATAAAGCAGGAAGTAGAACTACATTTCCTCCTTTTGCTTCTGGAAGACAGGTAGGTAAAGGTAAGTTCAAACAATACAAATTAACAGTTGAAATAAATAACATGTTAACTTAACAAACTTGCATGAATTGATTTAAACCAAGATGTTATATTATATAATCTGTAAAAGTGCAGAACATAAACAAACCCGGGATAGTAGATGTTTGCCTATTGCAGATTACATGTGAAATATGGTTAAATCAAAACAAGAATGTTAACTAAGAATGTAGACAAATGGTCTTCTCACCCACTTTGTCACACAAGTGAGTGCCAAATTTCCAAAGGAAAATTTGCTCTAGAAACCCGACCGCCCACTGTGTCACAAAAAGGTGGATGAACAGAGAAAACGGAGCGTTACTCTAAAGGCAAATTTATGAACTTGCAGCAGCTGAACAATTTGTGGTTAATATTCAAGCTCTGACATGCTGTAATCTGCTAGACATAGTTCTGTGATAGCTTTTATTTTTCTCCCTGTCATTTGCAGCTCCGTTCAAACGGGCCCACTGGTGAGCAATTTTCAGATCCGAGCTGTGAAAGTAAAGCGGTTCACATTTGTCTTCAGAGCCATGTGGTTCGTTATTACTCCTGACCTTCTCTCTGTTTGTCCACAGATGTCACACCTTGATATTGACTGTTACATAAAATAAAAGTGGAAAAAAAGGATTCATGAAAGGTTGGACTGTTTTTGGCTTGGTTGCATTATAACCGATTCAATCATTCAAATATGGCCAAACTGCATAACTATATCTGTCTGCAAGTGAAGCTGCACCCCAACGGCCTTTCCTCCAAAACCAAGTTGTCCAGACGCAGTGTCGGGAAGGTTACTTTTAAAATGTATTCCACTACAGATTACAGAATACATGCCCTAAAACGTATTCTGTAACGTATTCCGTTACGTTACTCAATGACAGTAACGTATTCTGAATACGTTGGATTACTTAACATATTATCATGCATTTTATAACTACGTGAATGTACTATTGCTGTGTGATTTATTACTATTACTGAAGGTCCGCGACTCCGAACCGTAGTAAAGGGACCTCTGACTAATACGTCGGTTCTGTGTTGGGCTCGTAGCCGAAAAATAGCTTTACTTTGTTGTCTGGGTCAAGTCTGCTTGCGAGAGACAGAGAGAGGCGTTGAAAGGCTGCTGCAATGGAACTTATTGTTTCGGAGGAAAACACGAACAAAGCGTACAGTCGAGTTTTAATAGCGTACTTACAACTGGGCTCGTCAGGCACTCTTCTTGGCTGCAGTGGTTATTATTATATTTACATGCTTCCAGCTCCCGTTTTTGCTCGATGACAGCTCGTACTTTTCCACTCTCCTTTTTCTCCCACCTCACGCTCACAGACACATAACGGGTATGGCAGTCCATTCTCACTGCTGCACGGACTACACTGCCCATGAGGCAACATTCTGCACTCTCCAGTCTCTAATCACATCATGTAAACTGCAGAGGACACTTCTATACACAAAACCACAAAACAGCAAACAACACAAAATGGAAATATTAAAAGAGTGTGTTTTTCTGTTGTTTATGTGATAGCCTTTTAGTTCCAGTATTGCAAGACTGGTTACAAACAAAAAAGTGATCGTGCTAAATCTATTCAGTGTTTTACAACATGTGAAACAGAAGGCATGAAGAGGTAACAAGGGTGTTGCATGTGGACTTAGCTGTGCAGTGTGTGGTTTTGCAGTAAAAGCTGCAAGTGCAGAGCAAATTTAGCAGAAATAACTGTTAACTGATCATCTCTGACTGTTTTTTGTTTGTTTCTTTTTGTTCCTGATCACGTGGGAGATGTTGCAGAAATATCAGTGAAAAATAAGTGTGAACTGTTACAAGCCAGAGAATTGTCTCAGCTTTATAAATATGGAGAATTATCCTTTTTTTTTTAAAAAAACTATGAATTTGAATAAATCTGGGCCCGTGCACATGCTGTATTTGGAAGCTGCGCGTGCTGACGTCATTACGGGTGATGCTACTGAGGCTAGGACGAGCAGGAAGGCGGGGAGAGAGAAGGGGGGGCGGGGGTGTTCCGCCGTGAACGCGCTTCGGATCCCCGGCGGAGGGCAGCGAGGGCGCGCATCTCTGTCCTCCGCTTGTGAAGCGACTGCAGGGGAGCCAGATGCCCGACTGTGAGCCGCTGCCTGTGGATACCCATCCTAAATGCCAGAGCAGGCAAGACTCGCAGACACGCTTTACTCCGTGACGGAGAAGAGGAGAGAATAGAGGCAGTTAAAGGAGTAAAAATTGTGTTTTGTTTTGTTTTTTTAATTTTCCATTTCTCCCCCCCGCCCCTCTCTTGTTTTTGCCCCTACTCGCTCTCCCAGCTTCAACCAAAAGAAGAGCTTCCTTGGACTTGGAGTACCGAGCATCAGTTGAAAATAAAGCCGCTATCCCACTCTGCCCCTGCTATTGCGGCGCTGTTAACTGTGAGCGCGTCCCCACACTGCTTTGGAATATACGCGTAAAACCATGGAGATTATATGACGTGGATTTATTTATTTTTTTAATACTACTATTATTATTATTTTAAATTTTCTAACAAAACTGGACACCTACAATAACGAAGTCCTTCTTCTTTCATTTCACCATCGCATTATTATTTTTTGCGTTGTTCTGTTCTTTCATTTGATCTGTGGATGCTTTTTCTTTTAAATTGATCATTATTATTTCATGTCCGTAGCTATTCTTCTTTCTTTTTAATTGATCGAATCATTGATTTGTTTTCCACACTTATTGTTTCTGGGCTTGATTCGGACACGCCAAAGTGGGATGCCTCGCGGAGAACATTTGTTGGAAGAAGATTCCGCGCGGCTGCGAGGGTGAATGAATGATAGTATCCCCTCTCAGTCTGAGACGTGCCATGGATGGGAAACTTAATTTGTATCAGCGGAACCGATCGGGGAATAGCCGTCGCATCAAATAACTGCTGCTGACAGCGATCAGGTAACATGCTTTACCCACACAACTCAAAGCTTTTTTTGAAAAAAAAAAAAAAGGGGGGGGGGGGGGGGGGGGATACTGTTTCTTTGCGCCATCCACACTGCCGGTTTGTCTATTTATTTCATTCATGTCATCCATGCTGTGTGGAAGTCCGATTTTAATGACGCATATAGTCTAACGTTCAGGCTGCAGTACAGTTATTTTTCGCCCGTCCGGGGCAGTTTCACAAGACTGAGCTGTATGGACAGTTATCAGTGTTGGTTGGGGGGTGGGAAGGGGGGGGGGGGGTATGTGATCCGTGGACCTGAGCGAAAGTAGCGGTCACAGTAGGGAAAAAAAATCCCCAAACACGCCTGAGCCGTTGAGTTAGATCCCATTAATAGAACTCTGCTTGAAAGCACAATCCTCCCTGAATGCCGAATCCCTCAGTGGGAGACGCTGAGAACTGTAAGTCTGTCTTTAAAACCCGCTGTCAGACCTGTAACTTTCCGCAGTGGCCGAAAGAAACACACACTTGCACAGAGAGCACCGTGGGCACGTACCCCGCACAGGCAATTTTATTTCCAGCTTGCAACACACTGGTTCGCCTCTCGCTTTATTGATGCAGTCTCATCAGCACAACCCTGCATTCAACACCTCAACAAAAGAAAGAAGCGGTTTCTTTTGTGTGTGTGTGTGTGTGTGTGTTGGGGGGGGGGGGGGGGCACGATGTCATTCTTAATTTAGATAAAGGTCCACACACCAGACCTCTTCCCACGTGCGGATCTCTCCTCGACGTTTCCACGAAAGGTTTAGGGATGCTTGCAACGATCGTCGGCCGGTCGCAGTATCTATATCTTTATGATCGAGGTACTGATGCTGAGCCCCTACCACCACCACCCCCCAGCGAGCGCTCTGCGCCTGGGTGAGTGGGTGCCTTCTCCGATTGAATGTTAAAGAGCCAGGATGTACTAAAGACGCCACTGATCGTGGGATTGAATAACCGAGGAGGGAGGGGGGGGCTAACATCCGTACTGGCATCACAGCACGCAACAGAAAGCCCTTTGAACGCTTGCTTGATGAAACTCCTGGGTCTGATTATTTGATGGGGTGGGTGAAAAATGCATTCGTGGGCACCTCTTTGACTGTGCCGTGCGTCTGCCGCAGTGCCTCTCTCGGTCTAAGTCGGTGCTGTTTTCAGTGAAATAAGTGTGCCAGGGTTTAGTCGGAGAAAACGGCCCCACAGATGCCCCCCCTCCCACATTCGGTAGTGAGCAGGTGGCTCCGGTGACGCTGAGCGGGGATGACAAACGGGACGCGACAACGGGAGCGCAGAGGAGCCTCCGAGCTCTGCTCCCGTCTCTCTTATTTTCTACCCATCTGTTGAGCATGCATTGTGAGCGCTCTCTTCGCTCTCCACCTCAAACCCCGCATTTCCTGCCATTGGATCCTCTTTAATTTATGGAGTGTAGCACACGTGTTAGCGGCGATCTCGATTATTTTGCTTCCCCAAGTCGCCATCTGTGCGCCGTGTTAAACAATTCCCTCCATTGTTTTTTTTTGTTTTGTTTTGTTTTTTACTTTTTCCCCCACTGAGCCGAGACAAACTCTTGCTACGGTAGCCGGTGGGTGAACTGGTACATGCTACTTAACAGCGACAATGATTCATGTCTCTTTGGTTCTTGGCATCATTTAGAATCTGGATTAACAGGTCAGACATAGCCAGCAGTATCTCTGTCTTTCTGCTATGGGAGCTTGGTAATCATGTAATGGATTTGTTAGCGCAGGGAATCACTCTAAAACTTTACAGTAGGGGATACTGGATCTTCATTTGAAGAACCGTGTATGCTGCTGCTCTGCTTCCACCCTGTAAGTAGAGAGCAGTAAATAAGCACAAACTAGCTTCTTGTTTAATTTAAAGTCAGTGCTGCTACAATTGGTTATGGCTGATGTTGTCACCAATGGCAGTAGGCCTAGTAGGGCTGCTTTTAACCCAGATGAGCAACTCACAAATCATGGTTGATGCCCATCCTTTTTTTTAAACCCCAGCTGGTTAGAGGATAGGAGGATAGCAAAGCCAAACCTTCTAAACCTGCTTATATTTATTAAATTTGTTGTTGTTTTTTCCACTGAGCACCATAAAATTTCCTAAGTAAAGCACTATACAAATACAGGCCGTTTACCATTTACTTTTGATGGAAACTATAAAACAAGATATTCTTTGGATTATCCAGAGGGATTAAACTTCTGGAAGCAGATGTTGCTGTTTTCATTGTAATCTTTGCATTACCGTGAGCACCACAACAACAACAATAATGACAACTCCACCCCCAAAGAAACAAACAAAAAAAAACCATTAAAACAAGCTGGCAACTCTCTGGGCTGGGAGGAGGCATAACTTTAATCCTGCTCAAATAAAAGTAAAGCCAACCCACTTACCACAGTAGTGACTGATAAAAATACATTTAGAGAGCAGCAGAAATAAGACTGAGAAATGGTTACTTTAGTTAGAGTAAATGTCTGAGGTATATATTGAACTTTAAAGTATTCGGCCATGAAAGAGTTTTATATTCAATCATACCAGTATCTTAGTTTCCTTGGAATCAAAACATATTCTTTACATCAGCACAACCTTTGTGATCATTTAGAATTCAGTGTCTAATTTATCATAAAAGTGCATGAGTTTTTTTCCATCTAAAATATTGAGTTTAGTTATGGAAGTTATGCAATAGCCATGATGTGCAGTGTATGCAATTTGCAGAACCTTTTCATGACTGGTTCAGCATCTCTTTGGCATCTCACTGTGTTTTCTAATGTTTTTGAGCTGTGTTGCTCAACAAGCAGCGTCTACACTCAGAGTTTCTCCGTCCCTTGCCAGACTGGTCAAGGCTGCTGCCCATGACAATCTCCAGAGTATCCTCTAGCTCTTTCAGGAAGAGCCTCCTTATGCAGAGCATCATCCAGGCTGGATTTTCCCATTCGTGCCCAGATCCGAAATGAGATCAAGTGTTTCATTCACAACAGCAGTGCAGCATGCTTGCAAATTTTAGCTCAAGCAAGGTGTAAATTGGTTCCCGGGAGGACAGAAATGGGGAATCTGAGAGATAATCACTTGTTGCGAGATTAAGAGTGTGGTTGCAGAATACTTCTCACTCTAAAAAGGAATGTAAATAATGTAAAGCCTTATAGTTAATATTAGTGAGAAATCATTAGCTTTACATCCTTGGCAATTACCTGTGGAGGGTGCCTTTAAAGCCTTATGGTCAAGCAGCAGAGAAGAAGAACCACTCTTTATTGGAAAATAAAATTATGAAACGGCCAATTTTGACCAAAGTGCAACAGGGAGGTTAAGCAGAACAGAGAAACGAGACGGCAAGTAATTACCGCGCCATCACTGAATGATCGACCCAGCAGCTGCTGGAAAGGCAACACAAATGACAGCGCGACGCATATCAGCTGAAGACGTATGAAAACCACCCAGCTCTGTGGCAGTTTTATAAGACCTGCAAATGTGATACTAATAACATCTTCAATATCCACCCACATGTCATGCACTAACGCTGGCAGCACTAAATCCACCCCCCCCCCCCCCCCACCTCACCCCAACCCACCTGCCACCCCCCTCATTTTCTCACACGCACACACAGTCACTGCACACTGTAACCTCTCTCTCACCTATCTGTCTCCACGTTTCACGTCTCACTTTTGCTCAAATGACTCGGATAGGCAAGCGTTCAAGAGCATACATCAAAACCAACAAACACACACACAGTATGAAAACTGATGGTGGCACGTCAAGCTGTGTGTGCATGCTGTTTAAATAGTACATATGGACTAGGGGGCCACACGACAGCTTGATCTTTCCTGGATCACTGCACCCTGGCTGAGCCATTGTTCCTCTGACACCCCCCTTACATACACAAACACACGTTCCCTCTCCTGCGCCGGCCTTTCCCTAACGAGCTTCCTGTTCTGTTCTCCTCCTTCCACCATTCCTCCTTATGTTCTAGCCCTATCCATCCATTGTACCGTTTCTCTAATTGACTATCGGGGTCCTTATTACCTCTCTGGATCTGTACAGTTAGGCTGGGATTGATAGAAGAGGACAGCTGTGCCCAGCTTCAAAATTCTATAGCAGTACGGTCATATTCACTTGTTAAGTAACGCACCAATATCCAGGCTGAAGACTTTTTTTAATCGTGCCATGTAGAAACCGCTGTCAGCTCCCTGCAAATCAGTCATCATCAGCTCAGGCCATTGCTCAGCAAGGGAGAAAGGGCTAATGAGGAGAAAAAACCCAAGAAATAATCATAAAATGTATAGAATGGGCTCAAGAGTCGGTCGGAGAGATAACCAGAGTAAGTTGCTCAGGAAGAACTGGGGGGAAAAAGGAGATGAAGCAGTCTGCATCTGCTTTCTTTGCCTCCTCGTCCTTCTCCTCCACGTCACACATCGTACACTCCTACTTCGAGTGCTCTGCCATGCTCCATTTGGAGTCACAGATGCCTCTGTCACTGGGGCAGCATTCGTTTGGCGCAGCCCCTGGGTGACTGTGTCAATATTTGTAGTGAGTGCCATTTTGGTTTGGGGCGCCTCTATAAGCATGACTGGGCTTGGGCGAGGCTAAAGCTAAAGGAAAATCAACAGGAAGCCAAAAAGAAAAGAAAAAACAGGCCCTATAGACTCACTACATAGCAATTAATTAAGCCTTTTGGCAGGGAAAAGCTAAAGGATGGGCCTCCTTGGGAACAGATAGGTAGGTTTGGGTTGGGGGGGGCTGTAAAAAAACCCCAAAACAAATTAATTGCCTTGAATCGCTGAGATAATTCACATCTCTGATTAATATTGATCACACAAGGGATAAGAAACTGCCACAATACGACCGCAGAGAACAGTTAATTTGCTGAGATTCCGTGTTAGTAACTCTTTGTGCAAAGATGAAAAAGGAATCTTTGCAGGGCAGTGACTGCACAATTTGAGGTTCTTACTTGGTGCTCATTAAGCTGTGTGTTTGTGACTAACTGCTTCCCAACAGTAATATTTGCCTTTTTATGTAATGTTTTTTTCATAATGTGTGGCCCTTGGGATGGAGAAAGAGCAAGAGCTGGCAGATCGTATTGATTCAGAGCATCTAAAGCTGCAGTTTTATAGCGCTTTACAGGAGGGCCCGCAAGGATTTCCTCAAGTTCATGATTGCTTTTACTCAGCATCATACATCACAAATCTCATATTTTTTTTCCATCCCGACCCACCTCTGCAACCCTGTTACAGCCCTCCATTTGTCTCCCTCTCCTTGTCTTTGCAACATTACCATGCAGACACTTCAACACACCTTCTTTTAACCTTTTACTTACCTGTATTATGTAATGTGAAATGTCTAAGTCACCATTTTTCAAAGAAATGTACACACACACACACACACACACACACACAAAGTGGCTGCCCTTTGCAGCTCACACACAGAGGGGGTCTAGTTCCACTGCGTAACTCAGCGTTCAGAGGGCGCAGACTCCTCTGCCCCAGCACATTGGCCTCATCATCAGCAGAGTGGCTCTCTGTTGCACCCATCCCCCCCTCCATTCCTGCTCTATACAGGGGAGGATACTTTGTGTTTGCAAGCCAACAAGTCGAATGCTCTGCTCTGCCGGAGCAGAAGAAAAGAGCCTTGGTATTGTGGGATCTGATGTGTTAATGTGTGCCAACCTGCTCTACCTCTGGAGCCACAGCCATACAGTTAATATATTTGTGTCAAGGTGTTGATTTGTACAGAATTTCTTGATGCAAAGAATGCTTCCTATATTTCCTACCTCTTAGTAGCTCAAAGAAATGGTTCTTGAAGTGAGATCTGGGGATCCTCATAGGGCCTCATTAAGTTGCAACTATGGACCAAAATTTGTCCTCAGGTGCTAGCAAACAAATCCAGTCAATGCATTAATGCTGTTAAACTAAGTCCACATATATTATCTGTAAAGTCAAAGTCAATTTAAATGTATGTCACTTTTAACAAAATTAAAATTTAAATGTGTTTCTGTTTTCATGAAAGTTCTGAAATAACTAGACTAAAAAGCTTTAGTGGACATATTTTTGAGCAGCTCCTTGAATCTTTTTTTCCTCTGTAAGGTTCTCCAGCCACAGATTTGAGAACTGCTGTTCCAAAAAAACGGTGATTGAAATCTCTTATCTGAATAGTCATATCTTATAAAATACTTTTTTTTTATTTGCTCCTGCTGAGAAAAAAAATCTGACAGACATTCAGCGCAGTTGCCACTTTTCATGTTTCATTAGTCCTGTGCAAGGGCCGTTTGCTGCATGTGTGATTATGCATGAGACGTGTCAGTGTGCATGTGTGCGTCTGTGTGAGTGCACAGAGCACCTCCTCAGGTTCCAGTGGCTTGTCAAAGCTGCAGCTTGTGCATTTTTGGAGGAAGCAAAGTGGACAGGTGGAATTCCAGCCCAGCGGCAAGCTGGATAGACTCACGCTGTGACAGGTGTGGGCATTGACAGGGCAGAGTTGCCATCGAGATGATTAGCCGAATCCCAGTGGTATGGACCCATCATCGTGTTTTCCATTCATGTTAAAATGTTAAAATGGAGCCTAATCGAGGGTGATAGTGCGTCTCTTTGTGAGTTTGCAATGCAAAGATAGAGGCATGATTAAGCGAGAGAGAGAGAGAACTAATTCTGCTATGATCTAAAAGATATGCACAAGGTGTCCTGTGGTGTTGGTGATGTGCTGCATCAGGTGTATGATAATGGTGAGATCGGTCTTTTACTTCCATCTTATCACAAATGTATGACTGAAAAGATCTCCCCTGGTGCCACATATAAATGCATTCAACTTTGTTTTGCTTTTGTTTTGTTTTGGGGGGGTTTATGCGTGAGGTTACTGTGAATGAGCAACTTAATCTAAACCTAACCAAACAGCTTTTGGTACCTTACCTAGCAAGCAACTGCTAAAATACAAAGCAAGTGAAGACAAAACAGGGCAAGGGTGGAAACACAAAGCTGAACAGAACTTGAACCACGGTCTTCTAGCCGATTCAGCGCTTTCCAACCTCCAGAACCAGACTTTGTCGTTCCTATCTCTTTGCCTCTATGCCTGATGCTGGAGGGCAGCCAATGCATGTCTCTAAGACATATGACAGAGCATAAGTCATATGTCATTAAAGAAAAAAAACTGAGTCGCAAGTGGTGGAATCTTGTGAAAAAGCAATTCTGCAATATAATACAACACCTAAATCTAAACTGTCATCACCGATGTAACATACACAGAAACACCAGCCTTACAGGGAGTGCAGAATTATTAGGCAAATGAGTATTTTGTCCACATCATCCTCTTCATGCATGTTGTCTTACTCCAAGCTGTATAGGCTCGAACGCCTACTACCAATTAAGCATATTAGGTGATGTGCAACTCTGTAATGAGAAGGGGTGTGGTCTAATGACATCAACACCCTATATCAGGTGTGCATAATTATTAGGCAACGTCCTTTCCTTTGGCAAAATGGGTCAAAAGAAGGACTTGGCAGGCTCAGAAAAGTCAAAAATAGTGAGATATCTTGCAGAGGGATGCAGCAGTCTCAAAATTGCAAAGCTTCTGAAGCGTGATCATCGAACAATCAAGCGTTTCATTCAAAATAGTCAACAGGGTCGCAAGAAGTGTGTGGAAAAACCAAGGCACAAAATAACTGCCCATGAACTGAGAAAAGTCAAGCGTGCAGCTGCCAAGATGCCACTTGCCACCAGTTTGGCCATATTTCAGAGCTGCAACATCACTGGAGTGCCCAAAAGCACAAGGTGTGCAATACTCAGAGACATGGCCAAGGTAAGAAAGGCTGAAAGACGACCACCACTGAACAAGACACACAAGCTGAAACGTCAAGACTGGGCCAAGAAATATCTTAAGACTGGTTTTTCTAAGGTTTTATGGACTGATGAAATGAGAGTGAGTCTTGATGGGCCAGATGGATGGGCCCGTGGCTGGATTGGTAATGGGCAGAGAGCTCCAGTCCGACTCAGACGCCAGCAAGGTGGAGGTGGAGTACTGGTTTGGGCTGATATCATCAAAGATGAGCTTGTGGGGCCTTTTCGGGTTGACTTTGGAGTCAAGCTCAACTCCCAGTTCTACTGCCAGTTTCTGGAAGACTCCTTCTTCAAGCAGTGGTACAGGAAGAAGTCTGCATCCTTCAAGAAAAACATGATTTTCATGCAGGACAATGCTCCATCACACGCGTCCAAGTACTCCACAATGTGGCTGGCAAGAAAGGGTATAAAAGAAGAAAAACTAATGACATGGCCTCCTTGTTCACCTGATCTGAACCCCATTGAGAACCTGTGGTCCATCATCAAATGTGAGATTTACAAGGAGGGAAAACAGTACACCTCTCTGAACAGTGTCTGGGAGGCTGTGGTTGCTGCTGCACGCAATGTTGATGGTGAACAGATCAAAACACTGACAGAATCCATGGATGGCAGGCTTTTGAGTGTCCTTGCAAAGAAAGGTGGCTATATTGGTCACTGATTTGTTTTTGAATGTCAGAAATGTATATTTGTGAATGTGGAGATGTTATATTGGTGTCACTGGTAAAAATAAATAATTGAAATGGGTATATATTTGTTTTTTGTTAAGTTGCCTAATAATTATGCACAGTAATAGTCACCTGCACACACAGATATCCCCCTAAAATAGCTAAAACTAAAAAAAACCTAAAAACTACTTCCAAAAATATTCAGCTTTGATATAAGTGAGTTTTTTGGGTTCATTGAGAACATGGTTGTTGTTCAATAATAAAATTATTCCTCAAAAATACAACTTGCCTAATAATTCTGCACTCCCTGTATTTTTAGTCCACGCTGTTATTATACCCTGCAAAGTCTAAAATATTCTTCTACTTGTTGCACATAGATTTATAGTCTCCGTCATAAATTTACTCTGTCTAATTTAATTTTAGATATTTCATTACTTTGAGTTGTTTTTTTTGTTTTGTTTTTTAACTGCCTTTAACTTAAAAGTAAATTGCTTGCACTCGTAGCCCCAAAGCTCAGAGCTCAAAGCAGTCAAAGTTTCCAAAATCTTCTCATCTTATATAATGAGATGTGAGGTTTGCCAGTTTTTATTTGGAAGGCATTAACATCAATTGGACTAATAAGCACATTTTAATATTTCACATAAAAATATTCTTTATGACCAGATCGCTTTTCTATTTTTGACTGCTTTTGAGTCTGTATTCACCTCTCCCCAATTCTAGATATGGTGGACTCCAGTCATGCCCCCAGTGATAAGAGACCTGCTTGAGGTGACATTACACAGAATATATGTAATAGCTCCTGCCAGTTTTCATCTACTTCACCAGAATTTCAATCTCGGACTCATATAGAGGTCTTACAGGTTATATAAGTGGTGCAGAGTGGCAGTGAGTGGGGTGATGTGATTTTGTGCAGTGGAGTACCTTTTGGGGAGGCTTTGGCTTTCTAAGCGCATTTGGTTTTTCTTGTGATTTGCTTTGTCTTTTGGCCACTTACATCAAGTGTGCATGTCCCAAAATGGCAGTACAGACGCTAAAACAGCAGAAAGTGACTGTGTTTGTGACGCTTGTTTGTGACAGTTCAGACTGACTAAATCCAGGCTTTACAAGGAGCTCCTGTTGTTTCTCTCATTTCCCTTCAGACCCGCATCTTTTGTCGCTGTCTCTGCACATTCATCTTGTGGAGTCAGATACTACTTTACAGCTTGGGGTAACTACAAAATTGTGCTCAAGTTAAAACATGTTCACCCTGAGTTGACAGGTCTTTGTTTCAGGTTTGTTGACTTTGTGCGTTTTTGTGTTGCCTTTAAATTTCACTTTGTGTTGTATAACACAGCTGAAGTGCGGCATTGTTTGCCTTGGCGAGAACTGAAGCAACTTTTTCTCCCAGGATGAGTGGAGAATAAGTGGGAGCAGCAGCTGTGCAGGGAGTGAATACAAAATATTTTGAGCACACTGCGTACTTCTTTACGGTGGCCCCTAGAGACAAAGCATGTATAAACTCCAAAACACTTACAAATTCCAAATAGCACGCACAAACTCCTTAACACATACAAAATCCAAAACACATGCAAACTCCAAAACACATGCAAAATCCAAAACACGTACAAAATCCAAGACACGTACAAGCTCCAAAACACGTGCAAAATACAAAACACGTGCAAAATCCAAAACACGTGCAAACTCCAAAACACGTGCAAAATCCAAAACACGTGCAAAATCCAAAACACGTGCAAAATCCAAAACACGTGCAAAATCCAAAACACGTACAAAATCCAAAACACATGCAAAATCCAAAACACGTACAAACTCCAAAACACGTGCAAAATCCAAAACACGTACAAAATCCAAAACACGTACAAAATCCAAAACACGTGCAAAATTCAAAACACGTGCAAACTCCAAAACACGTGCAAACTCCAAAACACGTGCAAACTCCAAAACACGTGCAAACTCCAAAACACAACGGAAGTGCTCCAGGACGCTAGGGGCAGTGTTGAGCTCGATTTGTAAAATAAACGGCAAGTTTGTTGCAAACACATGGGCTCTAGTCTCCGTTGCGCTTCCCAGGTTGCCTAGCAACTATGATACTAACAGCTGGAAACGTGTCATACAACTTTTTTTGACAGAAATGAAGGAGAACATATTTTTTTTCATTTGTTTGTTTGTTTCTACAAGAGCTTTGTGTGATTTGATAAGTATCTGAGGCTGAGACCACAGGACAGTAAAACATGATTTTTGGGCTTCATTTCTGTACTGAACAGTCATTTAAGATTAGCTAGTAAATAACAATTAGCTAATGTTGTTCATGAGACTAAAGTCATATCACTTTGGTAATGTAAATATAATATGGCCAATATTATGGTTATTATATTAGTCATTATTAGGTATTACAGCAGTGAACATGAACTCTTTGTCAAATACTGAGCTTCAGTACAGATTCAAGTTGCAGTTATTTACATGTCTTACCACCTTAAATCTTCACTCAAAGACAAGTATATAGGAATGACTGCCAAATTTATTTGCCACTGAAGCCGAAGGATGGCATCTGAATAAAACCTCTCTTGACATGCCTAGATGACATTAAAGCTTGGTTGGCTCTAAACTTTTTAAATTTGAATGAAAAGAAAACAGATTTGTTGGTGTTTGGACCCAGTGGCCCCTGTGAGTCCTCTTCTTTTCATTTGGAACCCCTGGAGGTTTATTTTAAACCTGTTGTTACTGCCCTTGGTTTTAAGTTGGACCAGTCCATTTTTATCATTTAAGGCGACTGGCAAGAGTGAAATCGTTTCTTTCTAGGCAGCACTTTGAAACCGTGATCCATGCTTTTATTTCTTCCCCTGTGGACTACTGTAACGCACTTTATGTGGGGGTCAGTCAGTTGTTACTCTGACATCTGCAGCTGGTTCAAAATGTATATTGACAGTGCATATATAGGTGTATCATATATAAGAGACAAATGTTGTTCCTTCAGTATGTTGGCATTACTAAATTTGGCTCAAATGCTTACATACATGTGTAAAAAGAAAATGTACAAGCTGTGAGCTGTTTCAAATCAAATCACTTTTATTGTCACATCACATGTGCAGGTACATTGGTACAGCACATGTGAGTGAAATTCTTGTGTGCGAGCTTCACAAGCAACAGAGTTGTGCAAAATACGATAATGTAAACAAGCAAAATACAAGAATGGCTACATCTGAAACTAATAAATATATGTACAATATATAATAGTATATATATGTTTCTGATAAAATGAAGAGTAGACTGATGTATTAAATATTCCTTTATTGGGTGAGAAAATCAGACCATGTCATAACTGCTTTAAGTCATACAGAATAGATATCAGAGCTTTAAACAGGCTGACGTCTGCTAAATGGGTCAAACTGGGCAGAAAGTATACAAACACATAACATCCTTATAGAATATGATGTAACACTATAGATCAACTTACCTCAGAATATATAAAGCATATAAACAATTACAGCAATATGATGCAACAAACACAGCAGTGCTACTGATCCAAAATACTCAAAGCTTCATAGAACTGAAACAAACATTTATTTTTAGTTCCATTCTGCTGCTGATACAGACTTTAGGTTTCTGAACATTAAACTTGTTGCTGCCTTTCATAGTGTGTAACTTGAAGGCCCTGAGTACTTTCTCCCACACTGGAAACACTGGAATGATAAAATTATTTGAACATTACCTAATAAGACTGATTCAGGACAGACAATTAGTTATTTTAAACGTTTCTAGCAGTCCTTCACAAACAGGGAACAGTCTGTCTATTCTCTCCATCTGTCAGCTGCTGCTGGCTCTTCCTCCTCCTCTTCCTCACATACTGCTGAGATTGTCCTGGTGGATCATCAGGGGTGCAAAGCCTCACAGATGATGTAATGCAGTGGGTCCCTCAGTCTGTCCTCACTCTGGACACTTGCATGTGTCACACATAGAAATCAAATGTGTGATAAGCTGCAGGATTCAAACACAAGTGTGACTTATAAATACATGTTCATACTTTTATTCCACAATCAGAGAGAAAGAAACAGAGAGAGAGTGCAGGACAGACAGACAGGTGACAGTCTCAGGTGTACACACTGCTACAAAACAGCACCAGAGAAGGAGGATTTAGTGTTTGTGTCATTACGAGTGTAAACAAGAAGAGTTCCCAGATGGTACAGTGGACACATGTGTGACTCCTGTGATTAAAGCATCTTTCTTTCAGCTTAAGGAGTGAACCGTCAGCTGACTGACATGACTGACTTTAATTACGCATAAAATCATCACATTCTCTGTAAGATTAAAGTCAGCTATTGAACGGCGAATATTTTGAAGTGAAGGCTTTAAAACCAAGTTAGTACAAACGTCGCTAATGTCACATAACTTTCCCGACATGTTGCCAACAGTAATGTTTTAATGTTCTTCATTATATAAAAACATTTGCGCATAAATAAGTGACATAATATTCAGTACTTACTTCTGGAAGTTTACTCTTCGTCCGCTCCGCTTCCGCCGTTTTTTTTCGGCAAAATTATCCAAACCACCGCCGCGCTATGAAGTCTGGGATATGTTGGGCCATGAAGGCTACACAGACCCATCCTTAAAATTCAGGGAAATTAAGGACGCATTTGAGGGCCGCATTTCGAGCAGCCTTTGAATTGGGACAGTCTTTGTCGTGTCGCTGTGACATAATCGGCCTTAAAATGCGGCCTTTAAGGCTGCAGACCCCAAATCCGGTCATTGGTACTTCCTGGCTTGTGTAGTTACTAGGTAACAAAAGCTCAACACTGCCCCTAGCGTCCTGGAGCACTTCCGTTGTGTTTTGGATTTTGCATGTGTTTTGGAGTTTGCGCGTGTTTTGGGGTTTGCACGTGTTTTGGATTTTGTACGTGTTTTGGATTTTGCACGCGTTTTGTATTTTGTACGTGTTTTGTATTTTGCACGTGTTTTGGAGTTTGCACGTGTTTTGTATTTTGCACGTGTTTTGGAGTTTGCACGTGCTTTGGAGTTTGCACGTGTTTTGTATTTTGCGTGTTTTGTATTTTGTACGTGTTTTTTATTTTGTACGTGTTTTGGAGCTTGCATGTGTTTTGGATTTTGTAAGTGTTTTGGAGTTTGTACGTGCTTT
Source organism: Rhamphochromis longiceps (assembly GCF_057381845.1). Classification (NCBI taxonomy): domain Eukaryota; kingdom Metazoa; phylum Chordata; class Actinopteri; order Cichliformes; family Cichlidae; genus Rhamphochromis; species Rhamphochromis longiceps. The sequence continues at coordinate 22,890,734 of NC_140577.1, forward strand.
GTCTCTAGGGGCCACCGTACTTCTTTGCTCTTTGTACTCAGAAAAACCATAGGCTGTATGTGGAAGATGGCCATAGCTACAAGTTTATGCACTTGCACTTTAAAAACTTTGAGTTGAGCATTTTGATCATCTTGTCTTTGTTTTACTCTAAAACCACATGAGTCGAGATGATCTTACCATAAAATCATGTGTTTTCACACACTCGGAGTTTGAATCACACGATATTCAAACCATCATTTTCTATTTTATCATCTCAAAATGGAACCACGATCTATAATAAACTGCTCTGTTTATTAAAAAATACTTGAAAATGATCATCAAACAAGGAACATTTTGATTGAAGTATTACATCAAATAAGATGCAAGCTCTTTTTCTACTCCTTATACGCCAAAAAAAATTTCTGCAACAAGTCACCTCCTGCTGGCCATTAACAAGAATGAAGGTTTAACGTATTCTGTACTACCTTCCCTATTTGGGGTAACATTTTTGTTTAATATACAATCAGTAACAGCATATGAGAAATTTTCATTACAGACTTCAGTACGGTGGCTCGGAGAGGTCAAACGCACTGCAACTTAAGGAAACACCAGCAAATAGAAAATCTCTACAATAGCACACAAAACACAACAAAGGTTGAACAAAACACAACAGATATAGAAAAGAAAACCACACATGCACACTGAAAAAGACAAGAAAACAAAACAAAATTTGTTTTTAGGGGCAATAACGTAACAGAAGAGCTGTGGAAGTGATAAGCTAACAATAAACAGCTAACAGCAAATGTGTCTAGAGTGTTATATGAATCATGTGTTTAAAAGACACATTATCTGCATCTTTTTCTTCCTCCCAACACTGATGAATCCTCTTCTTGTTTTAAGTGTCTCTTAAGTGTGCCTTCATGCTACTTTTTCGCACATTTTGGTTTCTGTCACTTCCACAGCTGTAACATTGTCCACCCAAAAACAGTTCTGTGGTTGTTTTTTTTTTTTTTGTTTCTACTTTCATTGTGTATCATTCACCCTCTGCTGTGTTTTGTATGCTTCTGCAGCATTTTTCTGTTTGCTGGTGTTTGACCTTTTCAAGTTGTAGTGCATTTGACCTCTCAGGGCCACCGTACTTCTGTCTTTAACTAAAGTGTTTCAGTGACACTTTTAGTTTTAAGAGCCAACATGCAGCTTGAAATGCTTTAAAAATGAATACATGTGTTTTGATTTGAGCACAGCAGAGAAATTCAAACCCTCATGGAGCCAGACTGTGTTCCCTTCACAGAAGCATTGTGTAATTTATTGTCTCCCCACTAAACATTGTGACCAGGCTCTCATCATCACGTGGCCCTCCCGCTACCTTCACAGCAATTAGACAGGTAGATGAAATGAAAGTGTTGCAGAGGCTAGCAGTGCAATTAAGGTTGGTGTGATAGGCCACTGTGCTCCTATGAAGCAGTACCCTACTCGCCCAAACAGTATGTACAGGCATTGCCATGATGTCCCAATAGTGTGGTCTTCATCAGCAATGTATCTGTACTGTCTAAATGCTGAGTACATAGCACAGTGTCAGGAAAAAGTGCACACGCATACACACACAGGTTTGACATACGCTCCTTTTGAACCTTCTTATTACGTTCACCCTAGTTCCCACATACCTTTGACCTTGCTCAAAGGAAACCTGCTGACTCTGTGACTCTTTGCCTAATGGTTATGTTAAAAATATTGATTATTCAGAGCAGCTTTTATGTTTCTAGCTAATCATTATTGGCATTATGAATTAACATACAGCTATATAAATATACCTATATATCAAATGATTGTGAACAAGTTTGCCAAGCTTAAAAACTAAACCATATAATGTATGATATTGCTATTGGTAGATCATGTGGTTCACAGACAGTAGGAGCCCCAAAAAGAATAGCTGGGAGCTTTGATGTGTTGCCTCATATCTGTACCAAGCTGAAAACCACTCCCACAAGTGTGATCTGCTGACATAGAGTTGGTTTGGTTTGCAGTAAACAGAAGCTGCAAAAAACCACAAACAATTATTTGTTGGCCAAGCATAAAGCTAAAGATTTGTGACATATCAGTTGGCTAGATGATGATTGTTGTGACTGGTAACGGATGTGACTATACTGCGCAATTCTCTGGTTCACTGCCGAAGTTATAATGAGTTGCCTCAGGTACTTGCAGATGCTTCATATATCTGGAGCTTTAGTTTTTTGTCTGTTTTTTTCTTCTTCTGGATTTCAGAAATGCACAGAGTGATTGTTCTATCTCTGATTGTTTGTAATGCATTATCTCCCGCGCAGGATTATAAAACATCTTACACGGCAGATGGTACAATTAGAGGTAAAAGGTTTCTGTGTGTGAAGGATTGGGATGTTGTATCAGCCATTGGGAAACAAATCCTAAAATATGCTAGTGGTTCTCTAATCAAATATACTCTATAACTCTTTCATAAGGTGGTAGTTTGATGTTTTTCTGTGCTGCTTGTGTATGAGCCCTGTTTTCATATCCACAATCCAAATATTTCACTTGTACTTAGAGTAATTTTACTACAGGTAATCTTATCACGATCTCTTTGGACATCTTAGTAGTACGATTGTGGCTGTATCTCCTCCATAGCGAGTAGGCCAATCTGAACAAAGCTTTGCCTGAACATCGCCAATTATTAACAGCTATTTTTAGAAAGACTTACTTAACACTCAACGTCATCAAAATTTGTATCCGCAACGGAATTTGTATTATTATTGCTAGTATTTGTAATTTATACACTGTCAATAGTACACTCCACGTCATGGTCAGATATGTGCGGCTGCCATTGTCCTTTAAAGTAACATTTTTCTCACTGACGTTAACCGTATCTTTATATATGAAATGAATAAAAAGAAGGAAACATTACACTGGGACCTTGACTCTGCTGGAATAGAACTGCATGCCTGTTCTCAGAATGGATCTTATTCTTCTTTGTTGAATTAACACTTTCCTGTCAAGCCTTGCACTGTGTGCATAGCCACACACACACACCCATGCTCTCTATTCAACAGTGTCAGCTGCAATCATACACACTGTGGCACATGAAATCATAAAATTACAGTTCCACCTCAGCGGATGCCATTATCCGAGATTATTTCTCAAGCTATACCTTTCTCCAGACAGGCCCCCGAGTTGTTACGCTGTTCTTCTTGCTGTCTGGGTTTTGCAGACGTGTAGTTTTATTGACAAGAAAGCTCTGGCACACATTGTGGAAAAGTGAGCGATTCCTTAAGATGGTGAAAGTGCAATGTCTCCTAAAACAAAGAATTCAACTGTAAAAGCTTAACATAAACACAGTAGGCATGATGGAGTGGTAATAAGCCTATTTTGCACCCTGAGCGTGAAGGTAAGATGCTTTAACCTCATTTGTGTACGTGGATACAGCCGACTTACCAGCATGATCTCTCAAATATAATCTCTTCCAAGTTACATATTTAGCTTTTTATTACATCTGCAGGTGGTCACTCCACAGGAACATTATAGTACTTTGCAACTTTGTGTATATATGCTCTAGTGAAGAAGAAAATCCCAGGTGATGCTTAGATAGGTTTTATTGCTTGCGGCATGACAGCATTTTAATTCCCCTTGCGGTTCCAGTATCATAGCAGCCCAATCTCCTCTCAACACACCATCAGCACCTTTTTCCAGGACCCAATTTAAACGGTGATCCTAAAAGTAGCAAGTTGGAGACCTGGGAGACTCAGAATGCCTCTCTTCATGGAATAGCACCTTAGTACCTTAAAGGAACAGACCCCATCAGAATGTAATTAGATGCTGCCAATCTCTTACATTCGCTGGGGAACACAGGGCTACAGGGTCTTTTAATGGAGATGGTTTTTGTGCTCCTCCCTGGGAAGCAGAGCAGAACTCTTGCTTTCAAATCAGTGAGTTGAGCCTCAAAGTATTTCCTGAAAGTGTTAATCTTTTGTAATGAATACTGAATGCTTGTTTTACATTCCTAAATGAATATCACACCATTCAGTATCTGAGCTGTGATAAGTGTCTAGTAGTTCCAGCTGACACATATTATACTTTCCAACAGTAGTATGATTAGTAATTTATAGCAGCTGATGATGTCTTGAACCCTGATGTAAAATGTGGTTTAAATCCAATTGAGCTTAAGGTATGATGGGAATGTGGCTTATGGGACTGTTGCGTCTATCAAATCTTAAGTCATTCCAATGCCTAGCACTGCCATTAAGCCTTCTGGGCTATTTATAATATGGAGAATGTACCAAGTATCTAATGATCTGATTCTGGAGGCGAATCGTGCAAAGCAGCAGACCTATAGGGTGTTCCGATGCTGTACATGATACATGAGTAAAGATAGATGCAACTACATTTGTTTATTTACTATACGTGATTATTCTGGCCAGAGTGAATGCAACTGTCAGAGCAGTACAGTGGAAGGTGACTGTAGGAATAAGGGGCTACTGGCATTATTAACCCCTCGCTGAGTCGAGTGGAGCAGGCAATTACAACCAGTCATATCCCTGTCACGTTGCCAGAGGGAGACAGTTCTGCACATATGCACACATGCACACACGGATGCACGCACACGCACGGTATTTCATTGTTGCATCATTTCTAATCACACTATATTCACCAAGGTAACCCCTAGAAACCCAAGCAGTCACACAACCATGTTTTAAACAAACTCCCATGTTAGTCACACTTGTATGATCGACTATCTGGAGGCAAGCAGAAGCATTAATCTCATGCGCACCTGCTTTCACATTCACTTTCAAATTAAGCATTATAGAGCCAGACTGTTGGCTTCTTTATGGTCTGTTTCAATGTGCATTCTGCCACACACATTTCTGAAAAGGTTCCCCCTTTTCAGAAATTCTGCCTGTTGTGCAACATTTTCCCTCTGTTTGCTGCAGTCATGACTGCTGCTTCCCCTCTTCATTGCTGTCTTATTAAACAGGCCACCCACACCAAGTCTCTCCTTCATGCTTTCTATTTCGGGGTGCTAAGCTGCTGAGCATGGCCAAACCTGCTCACAGCAGTATATTTGATCAAATCAATACCTATTTCTCTCTCTAACACTTTTTCTATTCTTTCCTTTCGTTTTTGACTGCGGTTAACCGTGATGGGATGATTGGAAGGCGATACATCCAGTGGGTCTGTCTTGTCTGTGTGAGATGGATAGATTAGTGGTGGAGAGAGTAAGATCAGTGAGATGGCTCGGCCATGCTGCACCGCGGTAAGGTGTTAGCAGATCCATCAGTGTTAGAGTTAGGGTTGGAAGCCAACCCAAGCTTTACTGGACTCACCCGGGATGCAATGTAACTCCTCCGTCTCGCCTTCCCTTCCGTGTTCCCCCCAACACCTCATGAGGCCAATAAAGGAACCAATTGAGATATCTTGTAACGCCCGTAAACAATCAGCGGGTGTGAGCGCCATTTTCCAGTGTTTGCGTCTGCCAGTTTTGTCTGTCAGATGCCCATATTTCTCACAAGAATCTATTCCCACCTCTCTGTGCTTTCCTGTTGCTGTCTCATTCCCATTCGCTGCTCATACTCGCAAGTGTTCGAAATAATTTACATCTTTTGTAAGAGCAGCATCTTGTTTTGTACTCCTACCTGTCCTTTATATCACACACCTACATGATTATAATTTCCTTTTATTATGTAATTTTTGTTATCATGCCAGTACAAGGTATGGGGCAAACCTAAAAATAATAGTTGTCCTGTTTTTTGGCAACGGATTGTGTTATTGTGTCCTTTTGCTTTGGCTCAGGTCCTGTCAGCTTTAGGAAAATATGAGTAAACAACAATATTGCATTAATATTTAGACATCCTGTCACAACAGACTGAACCTTTGTGCTCAAAATCAGTCATCTATTCATGACTTAGCAATTAGGTCAACCTAGTATTTATGTGGGAATGTGTGCTTCCTTTATTTTTGCCCATTTATCAACATCTAAAGACTCTTAGTCTGCCTGTACACATGTACCTCTGTGTATAGCTGTCCACTCCTATCATTCTTTCCCGTGGCAGTCGCCTCCGAGTTCTCTGCCTACACTCTATACTCACTTAAAAGTTTTGTTCCCTTTTTGAAAACAGTCAGTGTTGGAGGTTTGTTTTCATTCTTTCTCTTACCTGGTATGTTATTTTTGTGTGTCTTTTAGTATTTTCCTTTCACAGACCTGCTGTTCTGGTTATGAGCTGGCTACCTTTGAAGATCCTATTTTTTGAGTGTGGTTTTGAAAGTCCCCTGTGTGCCTGCAAACACACACATTCTTCAGCTCTTTTTCTTTATCTCTCACTGCCTTCAAACTTCTTTACTCCCATTTGAAGACTTAAAAAAAAAAAAAGAAAAACAAAAAACAAGTAATTTTCAACTGGGGAACAATAAAGTATCTTTGCTTTTTTCTCGTTGTTTTATTCATTCTCTATTCAGTCAGGCACCCCGTAGCCATCTGCAACCCTGAACTGGATAAATGGAAGAAAATGGATGGATGAATGGATTGATGCGTAGGTGGATGAATGGGTTTACAGTGCATCTGGTCAAAATAAGGACAGAAAAAAGAGTGAAATTCGACTTTTTTTTAGAAAGTTGGCCATAAACCTTAATTAGCTCTTTTAATGAATAACTGGTCAATTTGAAAGAGTTGAAAATTTATCTTAATAGGTAGTAGTAGTAATTAGAGTGTGGTTGAATAGGTTTAAATTGGCTAAAAATAACTGTTAATGAATACATAGTTGTCTAAAAGTGTCTATCAAAGCCATTAGTTTTAAAGGCCAGTTAGCCTAAAGAGGACACATGCAATAATATGATAATGATAATAGATAAAAATTTGTTAAAAGCAGTGTTGGGGAGTAACGGAATACATGTACCGCCGTTACATATTTAAAATACAAAATATGAGTAACTGTATTCCGTTGCAGTTACCGTTTAAAAAGGTGGTATTTAGAATACAGTTACTTTGTTGAAATAAATGGATTACACGGCGGTACTTCCCTGTTTCATATTGTCGCGGGTCAGGACTGTTTGGGTTTTGTTTGACAGCTACGTTCTGTTGTTCCAGGTGGCAGCGTTACGGTTGCCATGATTACAGGGTGACGCTCGCTCTCTGCGTGTTTCCTGGGTGAGAGAGCGCCTTTTTGTTGTTGTTGTGCTAAGCTAATAGGCAGAATGCTACAGGCATAGCCCTAAAGAATGTAGCCTCATAGGCAGTGTAGTCCATGCTGCAGGGAGAATGGACTGCCATACCCGTTATGTGTCTGTGAGCGAGAGAGGGAGAAAAAGGAAAAGTACGAGCTGTCATCAAGCAGAAACGGGAGCTGGAAGCATGTAAATATAATAATAACCACTGCAGCCAAGAAGAGTGCCTGATGAGCCCAGTTGAAAGTAAGCTATTAAAACTCAACTGTACACTGTGTTCGTGTTTTCCTCCAAAGACAATAAGTTCCGTTGGAGCAGTCTTTCAACGCCTCTCTCTGTCTCTCACAAGCAGACTTGACCCAGACAACAAAGTAAAGCTATTTTTCGGCTACGAGCCCAACACGAACCCGACGTATTAGCCAGAGGTCCCTTTACTACGGTTCGGAGCCGCGGACCTTCAGTAACAGTAATAAATCACAGCAATAGTACATTCACGTAGTTGTAAACAGCATGATAATATATTAAGTAATCCAAAGTATTCAGAATACGTTACTCTCATTGAGTAATGTAACGGAATACGTTACAGAATACATTTTGGGGCATGTATTCTGTAATCTGTAATGGAATACATTTTAAAAGTAACCTTCCCAACACTGGTTAAAAGCAGTGAATAATTAATGTCAATCTGGCTTCTTTCACCACAGTAAGAAGACAAACTTAAGCAAAGTAAAAGTTGCGATTTCATCATTCATAAGGACTATAGTGAATAGTAAAGAACATCCATATCTAATATATATGTATTTAGAATGTATGTTCTCCCCGTGTTTGTGTGGGTTCTCTCTGGATACTCCGGCTTCCTCCCACATTCCAGAGACATGCACTTAGTGGGGATAGGTTAACTGGCAACTCTAAATTGCCCATAGGTGTAAATGTGAGTGTGAATGGTTGTCTGTCTCTATGCGTTAGCCCTGCGGCAGACTGGCGACCTGTCTGGGGTGTACCCAGCCTTTTGCCCTAAGATAGCACGGGATAGGCTCCAGTCCCCCCCATGACCCTGACAAGGATAAGCGGAAGAGAATGAATCAATGGAAAGGTTTTTTTTGTTTTGTTTTCGTTTGGGGGGGGGGTAATGCACTTTACCATTACTCAGGTAAAGTGCAAATTTGCTTTGTCTACCCCTCTCCTCTTCCAGCTGTCTCATGACACATCATCATCCCCACAAATTTCCTATCTCAGTGCTGGCTTTGTGGATTTAGTCATCACGTTTTTATGAGCAGCCCTTAAATGCACTTCAGGTCTGGAGGCGTGGTAGCGAAAGGGATTTTTTTTCTCTCTTTTTTTTTTTACATCCCACTCATCCTTTCTAAGGATTTTATCTTTGCTGGCGCTTATTCCTCCTATCTCATTTCCTGCCAACTTATATTCAACTAAGGGTCCTGCAAAGGAACTAATGACATGACTGAAGCGTGCACCCAATCAAGGACAAGCTCTGATAGGCATCCTCACAGATCCCCTTTGCTTGATCAGAATTTTGATTGACACCATCTCTCATATCCTGCTTTTAAAATGAGCCCACATTAAATGGATTTGTAGACCTTCATTCACAGGAACAGATTGTTGCTCTCTTTCCCAGAACATATTGAATCATAAATGCCAGTTATGGTTATGATCAAAATTGTTGTGATGGGTTCTTTTTTGTCTTTTGTCAATAAATGGCACTGATTCACAGTGTGGTTCCTCTTGGCATACTCGGGCACTGGTGATCCAATTCAACAGGGTAACAAGCCCCCGTAAATACTGTCAGTTTAATGAGATATGCAGCTTATACCAGAGGTGTGGACTCGAGTCACATGACTTGGACTCGAGTCAGACTGTGATTAATTTTATGACTTTAGACTTGACTTGAAAAAATGTTCTAAGACTGTGACTTGACTTGGTCATTGTTTTGTGTGTCAAAACAATGACAAATGACAATGACAGTTGCTAGCCAAAAAGTCTGTACCTAATTTGGCTGCATTTTTAAGTAAATAGTTGTATATACATTAAAAAAAAACACCACTGGATCTAGTTCTATTCATTAAAATATTTGTGAAATGTTGCAACATACATAGTCTGCATTTCTCTCAAAATGCACCTAAAGGATACTATATTTCATTTTAGATTATGCAGATGTATGTGAGTTCCTTTTAAGAATAGTGAGACTCTGAATTGCTGACTAACATTGATATTTATCTGCCTAATTAAAGCTGAAAACTGGAGGGCAAAAAAAGTCTTATAATCTCTTTTTGAACTTCTTTTTTTTAAAGCTCTAACCTGGGATTTTAAATAAAGGACAAAGGTGAGCCAAAGTGAGTCAAAAGAGGTCTTTGGTTTATTCACTTGGTGACACTTAAGTTTCCAAACTCTACCTCCTCTGTGAAAATGCCTATCAAGATTCATACTTACATACGTACCTCATTCATCTAGATCATTATGGTCTGTCTGGGTACAATCCTCTTGTGTTTTCTTGTTTCCAATCAGTTTCCATTGATATTCTAATTGATTTCAACTATATTTCTTCCATCTTACCAACATACCAGTTTCCCCTTTTCCAATATATTTCCTCTGTCTTCTATTTTATTCTTTTTTTTAAAACTTTGATTCCTTAGCTTTGAATTCAAACTCCTGCTCCTCACATACAAGGTCTTAAATAATCAGGCCCCATCTTATCTTAATGACCTTGTAGTACCGTATCACCCTATTAGAGCACTTTGCTCTCGCTCTGCAGGCCTACTTGTTGTTCCTAGAGTATTTAAAAGTAGAATGGGAGGGAGGGCCTTCAGTTTTCAGGCCCCTCTTCTGTGGAACCAGCTTCCACTTTGGATTCAGACACTATCTCTACTTTCAAGATTAGGCTTAAAACTTTCCTTTTTGCTAAAGCATATAGTTAGGGCTGGACCAGGTGACCCTGAATCCTCTCTTAGTTATGCTGCAATAGACGTAGGCTGCCGGGGATTCCCATGATGCATTGAGTTTTTCCTTTCCAGTCACCTTTCTCACTCACTATGTGTTAATAGACCTCTCTGCATTGAATCATATCTGTTATTAACCTTTGTCTCTCTTCCACAGCATGTCTTTTATCCTGTCTTCCTTCTCTCACCCCAACCGGCTGGCCACGCCCCTCCCAGAGCCTGGTTCTGCCGGAGGTTTCTTCCTGTTAAAAGGGAGTTTTTCCTTCCCACTGTCGCCAAAGTGCTTGCTCATAGGGGGTCATATGATTGTTGGGTTTTTCTCTGTATCTATGAAGCGCCTTGAGGCGACTTTTGATGTGATTTGGCGCTATATAAATAAAATTGAATTGAATTGAATTAGCTGCATAAAAACGGCAATTTCCTCATTTTTTACTATTCATTCCTGACAGTAAAATCCAGGTTCAGCCCAGGCCAGCGAGTAATGAATTATAGCTGTAATATCTTTCACTGGCTGACAGCCAAATCTGATTGCTATACAGTTTTAAGGGTGTGTGTGTGTGTGTGTGTGTTTATGTTTATCTGGGCTTGTCTGCATCAGCATGATTGTGTGTGTTTGCTGTTTGAGTGGAATGATCTGTCATCACCATCCCTGTCCCCTTCCTGGCAGATTGTTCCATCATATGAATTTCAATAGAATTGCACAATTGCTTTCCTGTCATTTGCACAGACATGATTATACACCTTCGTAAACTATAACCCATTCCAGTTCTGAGAGGAAAGGAGAATATCTTTAAGCCGCAACCACATTTAGCTTCAGATAGTAGATAACAGTGTCGTAATTATGGCTTTTACATCTGCCTAGATTCATTGTATGATCACAGGGGATGAATGTACCTTAGGTTAAAACCTAGAACTGGATTCAAAAACCCATTTAAAGAGATCTAACTTTGCATTCATTTTGAGTTTTATTATTATTATTATCATCCATTTTCTTCCACTTACCCAATTCATAGTCACAGGGGACCCACGAATAGGTCACTAATCTGTCGCGGGGTTAAAACATAGAGACACACAACCATTCATGCTCACATTCACATGTATGGTCAGTTTAAAATCACCGGTTAATCTAACCCCACTGATTGCATGTCTTTGGACTTTGGGAGGAAGCTATAGTACCTGGAGAGAACCCACCTAGACACGGGTAACTCTCTACACAGAATGGATTTGAACCCTGGACCCTCGTTGCTGTGAGGCAACAGTGCTAGCTTATACACTTTTTAAGCTAATCCTCCATCCTAAAACAAATAAGCACAGATGCAGTCTAAACACCATACTGGGCTGCTACTCTTTTAGGCAAATGTTAATAATTGGATGGAAAATGCCAAACGGTCAACGCTCGGGTCAATCACCAGGTCAATCCACGTTCACTCTGCTCCCATCTTGTCACATTTGCACCACTGTGAGATGCATTTCTGTACGCTTCGTGCAGAAACGCACACATGAAAGCGTGCATAAATTTGTATGTGCATGTCTGTCTAAGAAAAGCAGCCAACTGGATCTTACTTGTGTCAACTAATAGGGCAACAAGACAGATTCATTAAAGTATGTGTCCCTCATAGATATTCTGCTCAGGGCTTTAAACATGAATAAACACTGACAACGGTGTAATTTATCCAGTCAATGAATTTCCAAACCCTTGTTTCTACAGGGTTAATGATCGCGACAAAGTGTCAGTTGTGTGTACAACAGTGTTTTGTTCCTGTGATTTCTGTTTTTCTTAGTGGAAATTATACCTTTCACTTCTCTATTGTCACCACACACGTTCTGTCCATGTGTGCACTGCAATCATTGTCCGACTTGTTTTGGGTTTTTCTTTTTCTTTTTATCTTGTGTTTGCGTCCACGTTCAGGCTGTTGCTCGACAATTAAAACAGAGATTTTTTTTTTCCTCAGAAATGAGAGCAAGTGCAGCAGTTATTACAAAGCAACAATGATAAGGATAAGGGAAAAGCAAAGTGTGGGAAGAACACAGCGCCTGATTTGGCTGTAGTGCTGCCTTATGTCTGATCTTCAGCTAAAAAGGCCCTAACTCCTACAACAGGCTTATAACCCCTCGCTAATCCCCCCTTCTGACTCATTTCACTGAAGTTTGAAGCTCTCTTTAAATCTCTTGTTCGCTTGGTGCTGTGTATTTGCACACATACACACACTCGCACGCACACACACACATGCATGCAAGAGCCTCTGAATAACAAAACCCTTCAGATGAAATGGAAATGTCTCGCTGGACCGGTAAATTGCGCTGTGAGAAATATCTTTAGCCAAATGTTCACACAGACACAAGCAGAGAGACGAGTACACACTGCAAATCCATTTTGTGATTTTTTTGTTTAATTATAAGTGTGCGGATGCTACCCACCCGTGACCTCCATTACTGATAGTTTTTTTGTTTTCTTTTAGCTTGTGTTAAATGTTTTCTTGTTTCTGAACATAATGCTTTTTATGGTAAGAGGAAGAAGGACACCCTCAATGAGGCTCATAAAGACACAGGGTTAAAAACACACACACACACACAAACACACACACAGCCATCACACATTGCATTATGTTGCATTGCCCGCTCTCTTTCGGCTCAGTCTATATTTAACAGATTTCCCCATCCTTTATGTGCACCAAATTATAAAATGCTGAGCAGCTGAGTGAGTGAGGCTGTCAGAGGTTTTGAGAGGACAGGAAGTAACCCCTCCCCTCGACAGAAGGTCTTTGTGTCATTATTAAAGATTAATGTTTTCACGAGCACTGGAGGAATTAGCATTAGTGACGGTTTTAGTGTCAAACGCTTGTTTCAGAGCTGTCAGTCGCTCCCGCCTTCCCAAAATGAGACGACTTAATATCATGGCACTAATAATACCACCTAATCACAGTGCCAAAATAGCAGATCACAGGCATGGCTTTTAGTGGTGGTGGCACCGAAATACATTAAAAAGACAGGATTCTGTAACCCTGAGGGTATTCATAGAAAACTATAGAGGCACTTCTTAATGTCTGCTTCACACTTTGTCACTATTGTTCTCCGATTAGTGTGTTGGTTAAAATAGAGGTGAGATTTTTGGGGTGTTTTTGTTTGGGTTTTTTTAGCCACTCCCATTTCAGTATTAAAAATATTAAGCATCAGTGGCTAACCCAATAGTTCAGCTGACATGCTGACTCCTTTAAAAGCCACAAGCTCATTTAAAGCATTCCTCTGTTTATAAGAAGCCAGTGGATTGGCTATAATGCAGAATATTCCTTAACATTTACACACCGCTCACCAGCAGCTCCCAGTGATGGATTGCTCTACCTTTAGTGTGGTGCTGCAGCTGCACTCTCCATCTTCATTGCCCTATGGAATTGCATTGACCAGCCACATGTGAATGGAATGAGAATATGGTTATGGAAAGAAGGATATGTACCTTGCAGAACAAATCACCCCCCGCACTTGCCCACCCCACCTTCCCCATTTAGAGCCATTATGCTCTGTACTAGACAATATTTCAGCCCCTCTTTAAGGCCAGATTATCATGGGATTTTTTTTTTTAATATGATCCAATTACCTTTGTTTGTCAGACAGAGTGAAACGGGAGTGATTCTGAATGTAATACACGTACCATCAGCCTCATGACACACATGCTTGAACCCAGATACTGGTATACAGTCTCCTGTGCGGCATGTAGGATGAGTGTCTAATAGCTCAGTGATGAGGACGGGCTTATCACTAAACTGTATGGACCATTTATGCCCCATTACATAAATGAATATAGTGAAGGATCAATGAGCAAAGCAGCAATTATCACCTGTAGACTACAATGCTGTGAGAAATTCTGTTGTATTTAGATCCAAATGGCATTGGGGTAAGCAGCTGATACTGTAAATCAGAGAGCTCTACGGGGTAGTTTTTATTCTTCTCTTCTGTTCAGGCTTCAAAGAACTTTAATCTTTCATGCATACATTGAAGCATTTAGAGTTTCAGACAAGTCTGCCATTGTGTTGGAGGTTAAAGCAAACAGGATATTGGTGTTGACTGATGGTGCATGCCTCTGAAATATTGCTTTTTTTTGTGTCTGTTTTTTTATGTAGCTGTGAAAATAAGGCTGTTCTGCATTCCAGTCACACATAAGCCATGGGTAGCTGCTCACTCTTAGAGGAAATACAGTCCAGACTATGTTCTACATGAAGTATCATCTACCAAGCAAACATTTCAACATACATTTAAAAAAAAACATACAGTTTTATAACATATTGATACAGGTGTTACTTTACTGTATGTATAGATTTCATGATCTTTTTCATGGCTTAGGAATTTAAACAGTGAATGTATTGTGGATTTTCTCTAATCCACATATGGTAAAGATTGTGCAGTATACACAGGCTCAAATATGCCAATACACTTCCACTATATATATATAGTATATATATATATATATATATATATATATATATATATATATATATATGTATGTATATATATATGTATGTATGTGTATATATATATATATATATATATATATATATATATATATATATATATGTATATGTATGTATATATATGTATATGTATATGTATATGTATATATATGTATATGTATATGTATATGTATGTATATGTATGTATATATATGTATATGTATGTATATATATGTATATGTATATGTATATGTATATGTATGTATATGTATGTATATGTATATATATGTATATGTATGTATATGTATGTGTATATATATGTATGTATATGTATGTATATATATGTATATATATATATATATATATATGTATGTATATATATATATATATATATATATATATATATATATATATATGTATATGTATGTGTGTATATATATATATATATATATATGTATATATATATATATATATGTGTGTACATATATATATCTCAATTGATATTCCCTTTTACTCCAAAATGGCACAGTAGCCCCAGCAGAGAAAACATTAGAACAAGGAGGCAGTTCAACATATGTACATACAAGAAGGCACACCATCAATTGTATGGGTGTGCATCTATCTCTGCATATTCAGTAAAAATGCACTGTTTCTTCACTCAGGGGAGTGATGGTTAAGCTTCAGCAGCAGTTGGCTCTCAAGGTTAAAGCTGTCACTGTTTAGCACCCTAACCCAGATGCAGGAAGACATGTACAGACTTTGATTGACAGCTTGTTGATGTGAGGAAAGCTATGCAATAGATCCATACCACCAGTGATGCAGTTTCTAACAGAGAACGGGGATTGATTCTGGACATACACAATATGCCAAAATATTTTTTTGAAATCCCCACATACACAATTTCAAAAAAAAATCCCCTTTTCTCATAATAAAGTTCTAAACACACCAGAAATATCAGAAATATATGTAAATGTGGACAAGGCCTAAGACTGTCATCCTATAACCCAGCGGTGTCAACCTCCAGCCCTGAAACTTTTAAACACGTCCCTGCTGCAACACACCTGAATAAAATTATTTGCTTTTAAAAAATAAAAGTTACTTAAGCAAACCTAATTGACTAAATTCAACTTGTTACTACCCACCTCTGGTTAGCAAGTCTCAACTTAATTTGATGCTTTTGGCAGCCATTTGCAAGATCTTGCCATAAATCTGGGCTGTAATTTGACCACTTGTCTTTGCAGAAATTTTAGAGTTCTTTTCTGTTGGTTGGTTTCCTGGAACTTTCCCAGCTTTTAAGCATACTCAACAAGTCTATGATGATTATTCACTGTGGGCAGAGGGCTGAAATTAGCGAATAACAGGTTTAGTTAGCCTACTCAACTAGATGTAGCTAAGTTAGTGGGGATAAAATTAAAGCAAAAAGGGAACCAAATATATATAGTCAGCAGTGTTGGTAGGCAACTCTGCTTAGCCATCAAATCCTAATATGCTGAAAATTTGTTTCGTGAAGTTTTAATGTTTTGTGACTCTTTTTGAGGACACAAGCCTTGGAACATTCTTTTTTTCCTTAATCAATGTATTAATTTTTTTCCAACCAAAGACAATTCGCTCTATTATTATCCTCAGCTGGGGTGCGTTCCATCTCATTTCCATTGCTGTTTATTGCTAATCATTGACAAATAAATTTTTCTGTGTTCCTCTTTAAACATACATAACTAATGCACTGTATACCGCCTGCTTAGCAGGGGAAAGCCATTTTACAAACTGTGAACTGATACAAGCTTTGAGCTGCCTGTAATATACTAAGTTCACATGCTTTGTATCCCTTTTGAACCTTTGTTTGTTTTCTGTCAACACCATCTGTTTGCGTTTACAGTATGTTTCCTGAGAAAATAGCCTTTGCATGCTATAGTCTTAGCATACAGCGCACAGATTAGCAGGCTTACAGATAAGCAGGCTCATGTTTTGTTAGCCATATTATCAGTAAAAGTGATGACAAAAGTGTTTTACTCTAATTAGTCCTTGCTAATACACTTTTCTGCACCACGATGATGCAAATGTTGTTTTCAAAAATTGCTTTGCTAGAGCAGTTAGTATTATGCTAATTAGGAGCTAGTTGATGTAGTGCTAGTTAATATGCAAGTGGACACAAGTGATTTAAGTGCTTTCAACCAATGTCAGTGGATGTCAGTTAACAGCTTGTCCTGATTGAATAAACCAAGTAAGAAAGAGGGTGGAGGGATGAGAGGGTACATGTTTGATTAGCCTCTGAAGAGAGGGATCTGCCTTTAATCCCTCCTCTACCTAATCCTTCTCCTTTTGGAGGGTCCTCACTGCCAGGGGCGAAAGTGTTGTAAATCAAGAGTGTGGAGCTTGCGGTCATTCCGGAGAGCTCTTTTACCTCTGTCCATCTGTTTTTTAGTATTTTCAACCAGTATGTGTTATATCCACTATAAAGCAACAAGTGTCCCTGTCTATTCTTATACAGTGAGGAAGAAGAATGTCTGCAAGCACATGAAGAACTACATTCAGGACAGCAAAAACCTCAACATTTTCTTTAAAGAGTTAAATCCACTTTTTTCAGAAATAAATTCCCCTATCAGGATAAAATGGATTACCTGTACGCTCTGTAATACCTCATATCTGCTACATATCAGCAGGTTAGCATTACGGTACTGCTTGCAATCATGGCACGGTACTACAGTACCTAACTAAAATCATCCAATAGCGCATTTTTGAATGTATTCACTAATAGCCATTATATGTTGTATGTATAAGTACTAAAAGAGGATAGACCACCAGTACATTTATCATTCATTAAAAATTATTTCTTAAAATATTTTCTTTCAAAACCTCCAGTTATTGTTCAAGGAACCAAAAGCAGGAAATGATTTACCCACACTTGAGCTTATATAACGTAGTGAATGGGGGGAAAACGGATGGGGGGGAAAACTGGCAGCTAAGGCTAATTGCAATTCCCCAAGCACCAGTGGAACCTGAAACCTCAGCCTGTAGCTCTATCCTGAATACTGAGTTTCAGCTGCCTGTACCCATTATAGGCTAACATGCCAGAGCATATCTTGTGCTATGCAATTCACTTTAGTTAAATTAATATCCGGGCTTCAGATAGCATGCTGTAGTAGCTATAGCAAACCTCCATGCAGACAGCAGCTGTCATAAAGGACCAGCCATTGCATAATGTATACCAAATGCTTTGCCAGTGGTATCAATGTGTGATCAATATGCAATAAAAACTCATTAAAGCAGTCTATGTTCTGTCATGGAAATTAATTCCGGAAGACAAATCAACGCTGTGTCACCCTGGATATGATTTCAGTCCATCCATGCAGAAACAAGTTATTTAAAGCCAGAAATTGGATACGGAGGGAGGGAAAGGGAGAGTGAGGAAGGAGATATTTAAAAACAGAGATGGAGAGAGAGAAGGGAGGGATGAAACCAACCCATCTGGAAGAGGGGAGACAGAAAGAGTCTATGACAGGCTGGCATAATGAGATTTGGTAGTCTGTGTGGCTTTATTCACCTGAAAGGGAATTAACATAAAACACACACACACACACACACACACACACACACACACACACACACACACACACACACACACACACACACACACACACACACACACACACACACACACGCACGCATATTATTTTTTATTCTGCTCACATCTTTTCAAACCATCAGAGCTCCATATCTATGCCTTCCAGTCTCAGTGATTTCGGCATCTGCTGGATCAATCATCGGAATGTTTATTGCAAATGGTGTCTTTTTATTTATTTATGTATTTTACCAGGTTTAAAGATAGTAATACAAAAAAACGGAGCTATCATTTGCAATCTAACCCTTTTGCATATTTTTTAAATACGCAAGCTACGTACCCAATTACTAGCAAATTGCTGTTTTGCTTTAATTTTTCTTTTAAAGTACATCATTTTGCTATATCCAGCATAGAAACTATAAAAGACAAAAAAAAATCATCATTAGCAGGTAAGTGGGATATCAGTAGAGTAAACCTCAGGGTTTTCACCCAAAAGACGGGAGTTTGTTGCTGTTTTTCTACTTTCTACTTTAAATTTACTTTTTTAGTTGCTGTTTATTAATGTTTAAGGAACTTGGATGGTTAAACTAGGTTATTATATATATTGATGAAAAATGTAATCTTTCAGCACGGTAACCACCTCACTTTTTTGTATGTTCTGTTACTGCAAATCAGCTAGCCTCACCCTTTTTTTTCTGTTAGCTTACCAGCTTGCTCGCTGACTAGGTTGCCGTCCTCCATATCATTCTGGTACTTCAGCGCTTTGTTGTCCCACGGTCAACAACAAAATGTTCCACCACCAAGACTTTTTAAAAGTGGGAAAAAGTATTCAAGAAAAACCCTGTATTGATCTGTCATTGATGAGTTGCTTACTTGCAAGTAATATTCACAGAGGAGCAGCTTCTAAACTATATTTTTATAAATCTCATTAGCAGTCATGGATGTACTCCTTTCACATGCACAGGTACATATGCGAAGTGAAGTCTGTCAGACTACTCTGCTCATTGCAAAATTGCGCCAGCGTTGCAATAAGATGTGACTCGGAGGGGTCTTGACCAAGAGCCAGTAAGTGAAAAGTTGGAGGTGACACTGCCCTCACGATAAAATGCAGCTCCTGGCAAACGTAGGTTTCGTACCGCTTTGCGTGTGGTTCCTCCATGTTAGGACTGGATGTGTTGCTTTTTAGGAACTCAGTTGGTTTTTAAAAAACAAATACCAGCATGCATTCACATTCACTTTTACACACAGAAACTTATACCTGCCCACACTTGCACCTTTCCACTAACTGAATTTTGAAATAATCCCATGCACTACTTCTAATATCAAAATCAGATATCGATCGCTTTCCCTTATCACTGCACATTTGCCTGCCAAGGAATTGTAAGAGACACTGGCAGTGTGGGTTTTTCGATGAGGAATGGAGAAATATTAGTATTGATTGGGATTTGCTTTGGCTTTTATGTGAACAGAGCCTAATTCCTCTACAGAACTAGGCTTTGAAGATGAGGCGAAGGCACACGCTTGCTAACTTGCCAGGGTTTTGCAGATTTAGTTGCCCAACAGAGGTTTTAGTGCCTTGTGTGTTTCGGACAATGTGTTTTATGTAAAATTATCTATTTTTTTCACTGTAGCATCACAGTTTGACTGTCTGCCTGGTTTGAGGGAGCACTTGTAAAAGTTGTTAAAAGGGAGTGCTGCGTACGTGCGTACTTATGGACACACTTTTGTGAGCATGCTATGACTGCAATATTTTGTTCTGAGTCAGTTCCTGTGAATAGCTTGGCTAATTTCTCCCTTTATCCCTGACTCTGCAGTTACAAATCTGCCCTGTCACATATTATTCATCACTTCCTGGGCTTTCATTTATTTAACACTCCCTTTCTTTCATACAGCACTCCCTGTTTTTTCTTATTGAGCCTCTTCACGTGTCTTTTAAATGTAGAGCAGAATAGAAATATCCTTTATTGTCCTCATTGGGTACCACTATTTTTGCATCTTTGTGTTCTGTCTCACTTTTTTTTTTTTTTAGCTTTCTTTGTGTCCTACTATAACCTTGCTCACCCATGCATAAAAATCAAGTAGTTTATTTTTCCATTTACATAATTATGTCTTGTTTGCTTACATGTGAGTTTACAGGAATGACAAAGCTTGGCAACATTTGTAGCTTACGACTGCATAACAATGCACAACAGGTCCTTGGTATGTAAAAATCACAGATGAATATTTATAATTCCCCCCATCTGTTTAGTGAATCATTCACAGCAGCATAACAGATTCTGACAGTGGACTTGGGAAAATAGCCAATTTGACTTCAAGGCCTCCAGTTAAAAATATTTAAAATAAGTTGATTAAACCTAAGACACTGCACAGGCACTGATACAGTGCAATTACACGTAGTAGAGTTAAAATCAAGTATTCAAGATGTGCTGATACTCACCTTTGACTAAAGGAGTTTCATAAAGGTGTTTAGCATTTTTGAGCTGGCAAGTGTATTAAAAGCCCACTTTTAAAGTTTTTGCTGTCTCTTTGATCTGTTCTCTGGTCATGGAACATGGCTCCCCCTCTCCAAGCCTGGTTCTCCAAGAGTTTTCTTTCTGTTAAAAGGAAGTTTTTCCTTCCCACAGCCTAATTATCGGCACCCACCAATCTGTCTTTGCACCTCATATTATGAGTTCCAGTGAAGTACAAATACAGCCTTCAGCAGACTATGAAACTGCTCATGTCATTTGCCCATTTACTTTTGAACCCCTTAAAATAGGAGATTAAGTTAAAAAATTAATAATTCTAAGGCAGAAAAAAAAAATGACTATGATTCCCAAACAGGTAATGCCCTACTTTTTTTAGTTTTATAATACTTCTGTCTTTTCTGTCCCATCTCCTCCATTAGGCATTCAGTTAGGACAGAGTTTGGTAGTTTGACAAATGGGTAAGTGACTGCCAGAACATTTTGTTCACCATTCTTTTAGCTAAAGCCCAAAAGTGCCTTTCAACTGATTTGTGCAGCTAAGCACTGAAAGTGTGTGTTTGTGTGTATATGTCCACATGAGAAGATGCGTACGGAGACACACACTCTGTTTTCGTGTAGACCAATTTCTTCTGTGTGGTGAAAACACGTTTCAGTCCATGAATGGAGCGTGTGACTGGAAAGACAGCTTTCTGCCTTAGAAAAACCTGCCACAGCACAGCGTATATGGCTCAGCTTTCACTGCCGCAGGCTTCATTTGAATTGACTCATATTCTATTTGTTTGTTTACTCATGTTTAACTGCAGAAGGGGAAAAAGTTATATCTGGTTGGAATATTTGGTGTAAGCTGTCAGTTTTTTTGTTTCTAGCTTCATCTTTGAATGAATAAAGGTAAATGAGATTTAGTTTTCTCTTAAAGTTATATATATCATTTTCTTTGTCTGCTTTGGAATCAAACACAATGGATAAGTTAGGGAACTCTGCACAGGATCTCAGGATATTCTCTCTCAAAAGTTCAAGTGTATATATGTAGCCTGTTTCCTAAAACCTATTCAAAATTAAATACCAATTGAAAATATTTAAAAAACAGTAAAGATGTTATGTGCATAGATTAAATTAGTTTTATTTGGTTGTTATTGGTATGTTTGTGGGATTCATAATGTCTAATGCCAAAGAAGGCAAGAAGTCTTCCACTGTGACTTAGACTAATCCCACTAAATAGGTTAAATACTTGGATTCATTTTTTTATTCATCCATCCATCCATTTACTTTCCTTATATACACAACTGGGCAGTCTAATGTAAGCAACAAGTGCATGTGCTTTTTTCCTGTTACTCTTTCCTGAGCATCACCTTTCTCAGGTACTTTGTGGTCATTAATGATAGTCTCATTGACTTGCAGGTATACTCTCATTTCACTCTCTGTCACTTAACCAGCAATCTCCCTGCCACCAGTTAAAGTGGTTATAATTGCCATATGGATGCACGTGCTTGTATGTATGTGTATGTGCTATAGTGTGTGCATGTCGCAATTAATCCTGGGGGTAGACCGCAGCTGTGAGAGATTTTTAATTTACTTCGGGGGGCTCGGATGGTAGATTAGCAAAGTATATGTGTATGCTTGTGTGCACGTGTGTATTTGTGTGTCTCTGAAGCAGCACATTTATGGGGCGTTAACATTGCTATGAATGGCACAGCTGGGGGGGACGCATTCGTGTGGTAAATAGAATTTGTATACTTTTATGTGCACCCATGCATTTGCATTTGTGTGTGTGTGTGTGTGCATGAGGGCAAGTAGACTAGTGTTGAATGGATAAGTGTTTGGGGCAATGTGAAATGTCACACCTCATGGGAAGCAGGAAGTTTCGATGTGGCACGTGTACACTTTCCTATTTTAAGCTCATAAACATCTCCTGGGCATCCAATCAGCTGTAAGATGGGAGAGAGTGGAAACTGAGGCTGGTCTTTATGGTGGGAACCTGAGATGGTTACTACTCTCCACCTGGAAAACCTGAGATTTTACTGTTAGTTAATGTTCACTAACCTTCCAACACAGTTTCCACGACACGCACCTGAAATGTAAAAAAAAAAATCAAACAGAATCAAACCTGCTGTCTCCATATCATGACTTATAACAAGCAAGTATGTTGGCTGTCACAGTTTATTCAACAACAAGTCAGAGGAAAGTGAAATAAATAGAAAATAGGTCAGTCCATGAAGGCTTTCACTGCAGGAACAGGCATGAGAGAAATGCCAATTTCACACAGAAACACTCAGACATGCAATCGTGTTCACACAGACCCACAGTCCAGCTGTGATGTTTCCTCTGTAGATGCACTCCCTTCTACCTCTCATCTGACCTGAAAAAGAAATGACCCTAATGTGCCCATCATCTCTATAATGTGTCCGCTCGCTGGTTTTTGAGCGTGTAAAGTGAGTTTGTGTATTCATGTTTTTGCTTTGCACACAGCTGTAAGCTATACAAACTGTCATAAATCAGTCAGCGCTGAAATCAAAGTAGTCATAGAACCCAGTGTAGAATATTGTGTCTAAGCTTGAAACCTCATTTCTTTATATTTTGTCCAGAAAATAGAAAAAAAGGTGCAGGTATTTGTTGCAACATGTGCAAACAAATGGAAATACAGTATATAATCGAAAAACACAATTTGTACAAATCTAACAAGCTGGAAAGTCAACATTTGGTATGACCACCTTTGTTCTTCGACACATTCTAAACTCTCATAGGCAATCGGTTGTGTAGTACCATTCTTCTTTGGATGTTAGATGTATTTCTATTCTCTGTCATGATGATCCTGTACACTAGTTCAGTAATGTTTAGGTCCAGTAATGTTTGAAATATACCCTCAAACCATGGCAGAGCCTCTACCATGTATTACAGATGTTGTACTTCTGTTGTACCGTTTTCCTGTCCTTTTCCATACATCAGTGATTTGAATCAAAAATTACAAACATGGATTCATCACTCTGTAAGAGTGATGAATGCCACCGGTTTTCAGTCCAGTTTATGTCTAATTTGGAGTACCTAAGCATTTTCTCCTCGTTTCCCTTCCTTAAGGATGGCTTCTTGACAGCCAGCCTTCCACTGAGAGCATTTATGATGGGTCAAGTGAAGGGACACAGATATGCCAAGTTTCCAGCTAATCAGACTTTGTAAATCACCCTGTTGGCACAAAAATATTATTTTATGACTGTTACACTGTGGTCTGCCAATTTTTGTAGAGTCAGCTACATAGATGCAAACAAATATGCATTTATGCAACTGGCAAAAACACATATTTGTATTTTTGTAAAAATATATAAGTCAAATACATAAAAATGCCTAAACACACTATTTAAATTGGGATCTTTACTAGGTTGCCGGCTATATGTAGGCACAGTACACATTCCTATGTGATGTGTAAAAATCTTTAAAAGACGTTCAGAAAAACTTTTGTTGAGGAACCCTTAAAAGTACAAAAAAGCCTGAGGAGTGGCTACTCTGTAGGCTTTTGCCATCACTGCATAAATGTCATCGAAGACTATTAAATCTGATTATTTTACGCTGAAGTGGCTCAAAACAGCAACATATTTTGACAGTGGAGCTGAATAGCACTCAGCACTGAAAGCATTTGTACTTATACATACATAGTTTATCACTGAATAACAAGTAGAGGGAGACTATAACTTTATAGATTTAAAAATGAAAATATAGGGTATAAATAAAGGGCTGAGAATCAGAGATGTGTTATGACTATGATTAGGCAGAAACACATATGGCTGAAGGCAAACGTACCTTTCCTGCTGATTCTGCTTGATCTGCCTTCAAAAACCAGATGTGTGATGTAGTGCCTCCACTTCATCAAATATGCAGTCATACAGTTTCCTCTTACAATTAGTGTATTTACTAGATAAGCCTCATGTGACAAAAAGCAGTATGTCAAAAAAGTGAAGGCTAGCAGTGAGTCCGTCCAGTGGGACTGTGAGTGAAAATGACCAAAAAACTTACTCTGAAACAGAAGTAAGAAAAAAGAATTCTGCTGAAGTTAACTTGAAAATCAACAGTTTGAACCAGAGTAGACAGCAATGAGTTGAAGTCAGTTTAATGCTTGGTATTAATCAGATCAGCTGCAGGTCTGTTTGCATCAGTTACTCAGATCAGGGAGTTCTTTTAGAAGAGAGAAGAGTACACCTAGAAGGTGCTGTAATCTCTCTGCAGCACAGTATGCACACATTTAAATGCAACATGTCATAAGAAGCGAACACGTTGTCTTTGGCTGTAGATTCTCAGTTGCTAGAAGCGTATTGGAATAACAGACCACACTTAGGAACTGGAGCCACTGTTTACCACAGACCATTGAGTCCTCAGTCATACAAGCCTAGAGATCGGTGAGCGAAAAATGTGTATTCCCCAACTGGTTGGTTGAAACCTCCTTGTAATTGCTTTTCTCACTAGCAAATTGCCCATGTTTTGAATGGAAGATGCCAACTGGTTTACAAACACATGCCAACTACTCTCTAAATGGTGTTGGAACTTTGGTAAGGACACAAACTGGAAGCAAACACCAATAGCCTTGAAAGTAAAGGTCTGATCTTATGAAGTGTGCTTGCTGTAGCACTGACTCCCAACTATTACTTTGAAGGCAAATGTATTTCATTCATTCATGTTCTTTATTGGTTAGTAGTTAGCAAGTGTTTGCAGTCTTCAATGCAAACTACAGGTGACAAACATGCTAGTGACCGAAACAATCATAAGGAGGTTTTTGGTGCACAATCTTATTTCACGAAACAAATGCTGGCAGCCTCCAGCAACCGTTCACCAACCAGTTTGGGAATACTCGTTTTTGATGTCCAGACAGCTGTCAAACCATGTGCACATGTCAGAAAGAAAATTCTATACCTGTGATGTATCCGACAGAAACTAAATACAGACCAACTCTAGAAATACGAATAATCCAGCTAAGAAACAGATGCACTTCTTCTTGTATGTTTTTGCTAGTCCAGCTATAATGGCATGTTTTCGGCTTAATTTCCCACTTTTACATAGAGTTCAGTAGATAACTTAAGCTGTTTTCATTCATGCACTGCTGCCTTGATACCTATGTGATGTCAAATTTTAAAAAGCCAGACACCATTGCAAACATATACAAACTATTTTATTTTAGTATTACAGGTAAATCTGCTGTATTATTTAATTAATCAATGAAGTGGGTGGGCTGTGTTTTTAACAACATAAGCATGCTGCACTAGAATTTGAAAAAGTGGGTGTATTACAGCCAATTTACATTACAGAGGCAGAATGAGTCAAAGTCTCATTCTGCCTATCAAAAGTCAAGCTGACGTGAAGGTGAAGTACAGAAAACATCTGCTGTCCTCAGAGGTGAACCAAGCACAGGTGAGACTGCAAGACAAAGCAGAGAAGAGAGGCGAGGGAAGAGTGAACTTGACAGTTGGTGTTCAGAGACCGTTTTCTGCCGACAGGTCCCACCTAGCCTCGGTCAAAAGCAGGAACTGAGATGAAAAGAAGGGGGGAAAGGGAGAGGATATTGGGGGTTGCAGGAATGATGAAGATGAATGAATGGAGGAGATGACATAAAAGCTGCAACTGAGGGTTATGTATTATGCTTCTATCCTTCATTGTGAAATAAAGTCAGCATTTTGCTTGGGAGGAAGCTTAAAAAAAGTTGAAATAATAAGAACTCTGCTTGATCGTATCACTCAAAGCCATTGGTTTTTCATTTTGTACAAACTGATATCACATGGCCCCGTCACAATACATTCCATTCGGCGGGTTTGGCGCACCACTGAAATGTAATCCTCTCACGCAATAATACATTTATTCAATCCACAGTTAGTGGATCAGTTGACATTTTTGCTCTTATAAGCTCTTTCGTTCTTTCTCTGTTTCATTCTCGCAAACGTCGTCCTTCCCGGGATCTCACATCATCAGCTCGCACCTGCTTTTTTTCTTTGTTTGAGGAGTGAGTCACCACTTACTGGTTATCTTACCTGGAAAAGTTTTATATAGTGCATGCACATTAAAGACTGAGTGACACAGAGTCCGGGTGAATGGGAAAAGGGAGATGAGTGGATGGATATCGTCTTCTCTGGCATTTACACGAGGGAAACAAGGGCGAGGAGAGAAGGAGATTAAAGGGGCTAAGGCAAAGAGTGGGAAGGAAGAGAGGAGAGCAGCAGGAAGCGAGCACAGAAGACAAAAGGAGAGGGAGAGGAGAGGCTTGCCTTATCAGCATTCACTCATCCTACAGTGGATGAAATTACCCTTCTCTGTCTCGCTATGTCTGCGGTCACTGCTATCGGCCCAGGCTTGGGGATTTGCGGTGGTCATAAATCTGTGCATGGACATGTCGGCGTGTGTGAGTGTTTGTGTGTGTGTGTGTATGTGATCGGGACACGTGAAAGCAGGTTTGTATGGGCGCAGGTGGGTGTTTGTGTTTAGATGCCCTGTTGTTAAGATGAAAGGACTTTGTGGACAGAATAAAATGTACGGAAATGAATCTGCAGCATGAGGAATGAGCTCTCATAAATCATACGTGTGTGTGTGTGTGTGTGTGTGTGTGTGTGTGTGTGTGTGTGTGTGTGTCTTGCAGCCAGCTAAACCAAAACAAGGCCTCAGATACCCTGTGTTTCCCCAGTTTACTAATAGTAAAACCACATTTATAACAATTAAATGTCTCTGTGAAGCATTTGTGTGTGAGCCAATTTGTGTGTGTAGATTAGCCTGCACTGAGACATAAGTTAAAAGAGCCCTCCGGTTGATGAATTCTCTTTAGTGAAAAAGCTGATTTAATTGGGTTGCTCCCCAATCCTTTCTCCGATAAGGACGCGTTGATAAAAGATAATTCTCCTCTTTATTCCTTCCCCAGCATGTTGCTCTATATTTTACCAGCAACAGCTCTTGTTTTCTTTTTTTATTCATTCATTCACTTTTGCTTCTTTGCTCTCTCTACAGTGCACATATACTCCTTTGCTTTCCAGCTTCTCCTCTCCCTGCTCCTCTACTTTATTTCCTCTGTGTGCTGTGTGTGAAATGCTAAATTAGAAGTCGGGTTAAAAAAAAAGAGAGAGCCTTGGAGCGAGAGACATCAATAGCTTCCTTTTAATTCTGAGAACTCCCTCTTCCCCCCTTCCTCTTTTCTCTCTCTCTCTCTGTCCTCCTTCCTCTCTCTCTTTTACCCTGCTAATAAAGCCAAATTGGCATGAAAGCTAGTGACCTCTCCCCTCGCCCGCTCCTTTCTCTGCTTAAAGAACCATGTCGGGGGAAGAAACGACAATGACAAAAAGGCTGATGTCATTCTCCATCCGAAAATATATCTCACATCAAGTTCCTTTTATTTTCACCTCTTTTTAAACTCCCTTTCATGCAGCTTTACGTCTAATCTGTTTGCTTTGGGTGTCATCCCGCCATCTCTCACAAAAGACCTTGGTATTTTCTTTCTTCCTTTTTTTAATCTCTTTTCTAGCGTTCCCTTGGGGAAAAAGGGGGAGGGGGTGGGTTGATGAAGCATATTTTTTAATGTCTGATTCGCTTGGCACTTATTTAATAA
Source organism: Rhamphochromis longiceps (assembly GCF_057381845.1). Lineage (NCBI taxonomy): Eukaryota > Metazoa > Chordata > Actinopteri > Cichliformes > Cichlidae > Rhamphochromis > Rhamphochromis longiceps. Next base: position 22,918,854 of record NC_140577.1, read on the forward strand.
GTCTGTCTACCTGCCATACCTGCCTGTTACTTTGACTGTCCCCTTTTGAAAGAGTTGGTGCAGAACAACCCGACATCGGCGAGGCTCTTGCAGAGTTTAGATTTAACAATCTTGCTCATTTTTTTCATCTCTGTGTCTTCCTTGACCTTGGGGGTACATTTCTTTTCCTTTTCACACCAACTCCCTGATGCTTTCTTTGTGAAAAGAAAGAAACTTCTTCAGGCCCTTAACTTGGAGGGGGGGCATTTTTGAATTCCCAGAGGACAGGCAAGAGTTGAGCGCACCTGTCATCCGCTTGTCCTCTCTTTTCACAACTTGGCTATGAATTATAAATACAGCGTTTCACTCCCTTTTATTCTTCCCTGGGCATGGAGGGAGTTGAGTGTTCAATACATAGGCACCCACCCACACACACACAAACACTCATGCACACTTGCACTGCATCCTTTTGGGTTATTCATATATTGTACACTTTATCCATATCTTATTTGCATTTCCTTTGTTCTCTCCCTCTTCTGTTGTCCTCCTATGGGCCTCTCTCTTGTCATAATCTCTCTGTTTTTACCACTTTTATGGCACCACACCAAACAGTGACATATAGCCAAAAAGTTTCAGAGCGACAGCACCAACTTTTCCATTAAGCTTTTATGAGTCAGCGTCACTTATATTGCTTTTTCTTGCCCGTTTTGCAGTATGTGATGAAATCTACCTTTTTGATCCCTTCCTCCACGCCTTCACCCCTTCTGGTGTTTGCACCGGTGTGTTTGCATTGTCTCTGCAAATCCTGTCCCTCTGGGAGTATTGACACATTAAGTTTGAGTCTGTGATTATTTTGACTTGGTAGCTGTGTTGTACTCAGAAGAGCAGAGGCACTAATATAATTGGCAATTAAATTAAGGAAGCAAGCTTTCCACACACCCCCCAGCGAGTTTGCACAGTGTCTCCTGCAGAATTCTGCACACATGCACTCAATAGTGAACAAAGTCTTCTTAGTAATAAGGTTCCAGCTATAACATAAAAACTAATATTGAGTGAGCAGATTTTTTTATTTTACAAACTGTAGGAAACAATTGTTGTGTTTGATATTGAAGTTTTATTCTTTCTATTTTGTGTTGTTAATTCAAGTAGATATCTTCGCCTGTTCTCAGTCTCAGGATGTCATATACTCCGTGTTTGTCAAAGCACAGGTGTCACATGGTGTGTGTTATGATGCAAAGAGTGAGACTGGTCCTGGCATCCTTTTCTTCAAACTAGCCGACAGTCTTTTTGTAAGCCTAACCAAGCACTTCCATTGCCTCAACCTGAACAAACAGTGAAAGCAAGTGGTGAAAATTTGGTGAAAAGAAAGTTTTCACAGGACTCGATGCAGTCCTGAAGAAAAACTACGTACACACCTAGTGCTTCCATAGGAATTAGGAGTATACATTTCTAAAAAAAAAAATGCACCTGATTAATTAATCTTCAGCAAGTTTGACCACTTCTTTAGAAACAGAAGTTTTGGTAGTTTGCTGTTCTGAGCATTCAGGTGTGTGTTAACACAAAGCCACAATAGTGCCAGAGGTGGGCACGCCGATAAATTCTCCCAAAAGGGCCTACATATTGGGCTCTACATGCTTTTGTTAGCATTCATGGGAGTACTATTAGAAAAAAGAGCAACGTAGCTTAGATTTGTAAAGCTGCATCTCAGAAAAACCACAGGATTTCTGAAACAATGTGCTTTTTACAATCAAGACCAAAGTGGAGATGTTTGGCTATAATGCATTGCACCATATTTGGCAAAAAAACAACCACAGCATATCGGCACAAACCCTTAACCCTCTCAAGGCAGGCGTTGCAGATTTGCAACAAGTAAAAGCTAACAACCTGATTACCCCACATACATATTTTATGAGTTTTTTTTACTCAGAAGCAGTGTTGGGTAAGTTACTTTAAAATAGTAACTTAGTTACATTACTAGTTACTTCTCTCAAAAGTAACTCAGTTACTTCAAGTTACTCGTTACTTTCAAAGTAACTAGTTACTAGGTAAAGTAACTTTGGTTTTACTCAGAATTCTCTTGTTAATGTGTTGCTTCCATAACTTTGCCAGTCTTCTAGCTTGCTTACTTGCCACAAGTGCACTGTGCCACCTACCAATAGAAAGGAAAAGATAATGTGCACATTTCCACGAGAGAAATCCCACACCTGGACCGTCATTGACTGCTGCCATGATTGTAGCCTACGTCACAGAGTCATGTGCGCCTTTTACATCCAACACAAAAACTGCAGTCGTGGTGCTTTCGATTGTACTCAGAACTCAGAAATTCTGCCTTCTGAATAGGAAGATGTAGGCAACACCAGACTGCAGATGAGCTGCATACAGGGCTGGACTGGGACAGAAAATTGGCCCGGGCATTTTGACTAGAGACCGGCCCACCATTATAGGAAAAATCATAAAGCCTTTGAATGAAAATAAACACTGTTGTGACAATGATGTACACTGTTTTGATGGTATATATGCATCAATCTATCAATCATTTGTTGTAAGATTCAGATAATTATTTTTTAAAAGCGAGACATTTTAAATGAGAATAAGAAAGAAAAGTATTTCTTTGTGCCCCCCTTTCCCTGTTAATGCCCTACATGCCCCCCTGGCAACACTTTGCTAGACCCGCCCCTGCACAGTTACCAGCTGTCAGCTACATAAAAAAAGGATCCTGGTGTTATTTGTCTCTCAGAAACAGTTCATAACTTCCCTTCAACTCATTCATGTCACCTAAAAGGTAAACCTGTTTCTCCATCACCTGTTCAGCTCTGATGATTCAGTAAGGACATCTCCTGGTTTCATCTTCATGTTTCCCTCTCACCAGATAACCAAACCATATCATGACCAGCAGCTTTTTTGCAGCTGTGGCTCCAGCAAACATCAGCTGATACTAGAAATTAATATTAAATAAATTCTAACAACAGCTGATCAAGCTTAAACGTGCTGCTGTTGTTTAGCGCGACATCCGCTGGTTTCCTCTTTCGGCGCAAAGTGAGCGATAAACACACAAGAGAGAAAAGACGATCAGCTGATCACTGATCAGTTTTCATGATTGAAGTAGAAACGGGAGAGGGAGGGGGAGAGAATGAAAGAAGAAGAGGCAGCTGTGCAGCAAAGACACAGAATAACTCCAGCTTTGTGCCTTTTTCATTGTAGCTGAATTACGGGACAAACTGTTCCTTTTCACCTCAATAAGAAACGCGTAATATTTTCTCTGAATACCAGACGGGGCGGTTGGCAACTCTAATAACTTATGAACAAAATAAAGTTCAACATCATTAACTTCATAGCACCACCCAGCTGTATAGAAACTCCGTCATGCTAGCTAGCACGCAGTACGGAAAAAGTCAGAATAACGAAAATAAACTCCACCTAAACTTGGTTCATATCTGACCCAGAGAGACTGCAGGTCATAACTTCTTACCTGAAGTTCAGTTCACACTTGGACCGGTGGCCGCCTCGGGTCTCTTTTCCTTCTGCATCCCTTTTCCTTCATCCACCTGCTGGCCTCCACCACTTGCTAATGTTACTGAATCTGTGGAAGCTCCACCACACGAAGTAACGAGTAACGACCCTATCTAAATCCCAGTAACGACTAACGCGTTCCTGATTTTGGCATAATAACTAGTTACCGTGCTCGTTACCACAATAATAACGTAGTTACTGTAACGCGTTACTTAATAACGCGTTAGTCCCAACACTGCTCAGAGGTATTCTTTTGTGCATTAGCAACAAAAACTTAATTTGAGCCTGAGAGGGTTAATATCAACTGTCAATCACAACGGATGATGATTTGGCTTGGTTTGCAGCAGTGGGACCTGGGCAGGATGAAGATGTCCTCTGGCATTAACATCAGCACAAAAACTGTGTTCCAGGAGCTTCATGACATGAGAGAGATAGATAGATAGATAGATAGATAGATAGATAGATAGATAGATAGATAGCACCACTTTGCCACCCAGCCCGGTTAAAATGGTTAATTCAAACATAAATGTTTCCCTTTTTAATGCCTTGGGTTAAACGTGCATCGCACGCAGTTGCTTAAGATAAGAACATAAAAGTTAACGTCCCATTGATGAATGTTTCTAATTAAAGAGTTTCTTGTGAGTTCACATGCATAGGTAGCTGTGCTTCCACTTCACACGGATGACTCCCTCTTCTTTTTTTTTCTTTTCAGAGGCACAACAGTGAATTAGCAAGTCTGCATTAGTATGTGAAACATCCCTCTCCTCAACTTTCTAAATTACACTCTGCTCTGCCCATTACTGCGAGCCCAATGGGAGCAAGGTTTGTTTAGCTCTGCTCCAATGGGACTGGATGTTGTTTGAAGGCCTGCCATTTCAATCAGGGTTGTTGTTCAGCTGTTGTTGTCTTTTGGGGAACCTGGCCAGGCTCATCGCCAGGGGGACACATGTGGTTCATCACGCCTGTAATTGGATTTGATTTTGCATTCTCCACTTTTTTTCCCCATGTTTAATCAGGGGACTGTGCCACCAATGACTTTAGGGTAGCACAAAACATCATAAAACAAAGAGGGTAGGACTGACAGGGGAGCCCAAAGTGAAGTTGCACGGTGATTAGTGATGTGGGAAAAGTTGGCAAAGAGTTAATTAGAATACATGGATATTTGTCAGTTTACAATTTAAGTCCCAGCTTAAGGGAATGGAATCTATACAGGCTTTTTAAGTGAATGTATTTTAGAAATGCGTTTTCACCTTGTGTGCACATGAACGTATCGGTTCAACAGCAAGACTTAGAGGCATAAGGGAGGCGGGTGATAATCATGAGTAGCTGCATAAATTATGACATGGCCTTCCTCTCAAGGGGGAACCCACAGTCAGGCCATTTGTGATAGGAAAAGAGAGGAGGAAGTCTATTATCACGCTGCCTTTGTGGACTGATGACAGGCAGCTGCAGGGGTTAGGACAAACCCGCAGGGACCAGACGCCTCAGCCCTCCCCGCCACCCCCTCTCCCTGCTGGTGACTGAAGCAAAGAGAAAGGGGGAGAAAGATAGTAGGAGATGGAGCTTACCATGCTCCCAAACCCCACCGGTACTTTAAAGGTCAAGATCTTACAGTCCCATGTTTTATCTTAAGGAGTGGGGAGAACATCGATAGTGTGTATGAATGTGTGTGTGAGCGAGAAAGAGAGAGGTCATAATAAAGGCTTTCTCCTTCCTATGTTACTGACAAGAAAAATAGTGAGGTGAGGATTTTTTTGTTTAATCCATTTTTGTGTTTACAAAGTAACAGTCACCAACTAAAAAGAACAACGTATCTCTGACTTTTGTAAGAATTTCGAGCTTTGAGGATGGGTTTCTCCTGGTTTCCTGTCTAAAACAGGAATAACCAGAATAACCACAATGCATGTGATCTCCATGAAGTTTCATTAAAGATAACATGATGTTAGGCTGATGAAATAGCAAAGTGTGTGTGTGTCTTTGATGCATCCATAGTTCTTTCTTCTGTTTTCTCTGTTAGTTTCCTTCTCTTCCCTAGTTTCGATGTGTGTGTGTGTGTCCTGTTGTGTTACTTCTCATCTTTGTCTTTTTATCCATTATTCACTGCTTATTTTCACTTATATCAGTTAGCTCAGTCCATTTCCTATAGGTTTCCTGTTTATTTATACTCTTGTCTTTTCCCTGAGTGTCTTGTTAGTCCAATCCTTTTCCCCTTGGGTTTTGTTTGTACAAATGAATTTTTTTCCTGGTTGCTAGCATGTTTTGAGTCGTGCATTGAAATTTACTTTTTGTTTGTTAAATGCTCTTCTTCTATCTGCCCTCCATTAGTCTGTTAAAGGTGTATTTTCAGCAAAAGAATTAATTCAATTAATTTTTTACACTTTTAGTAATGAATATACTACAGTAGGTTATTGCTTTAAATCAGTGGTTCTCAAATTGTGTGGCGAGAGTTCTGACAGGTGGGGCGCAAGTTACCTGGCAGAAAAGTCATGCGGAACTAATGTTTGACATCGGAATCACTTTTATGGCGGAACAAAGAAATTCGCGTCAGTTACGTTAATAATATGCGCATCCGCAGAAAAGCTGAAGATGTGTGTCTAAGTCGACTTACACACCCGAAACGTCGACTTAGACATCCGAAAAGCTGCAGCCGTGTGTGTAAGTCGACTTACACATGCGGCTGGTGCTTTTCGGCTACAGCCTACACACATCAACAACAACAGGATCCAACAGGAGTTCATTCTGTAATTGCGGATGCCGCTCAGGTATGTCCACCTCCCCCGCAGCCACGCCACAGACCACGCCCACCACAGCTCTGGAGTCAAAAACAGGCTCACTGCAGCCACTAGGAGTGAATAGTTTTAAACTCTTACTATATTATATATTTTTCATCCCTTCTCACAAGTTTCTGGATTTCTTTTTTTTTTTTTTATAAGACTAAAACTGAACATTGTTTTCCATGTCTGGCAATGTTCACATTCATTTTAACTTGTTGCTTTCTTTGAAGAAGTTAGTCACTAATGAATCAGTCTTGTGATAAAAGTTACAAATAGTTGTTTGAAATGAAAGTTGTTTCTTTAAAACAAAAATTACTGAAGGATTGTGAATGAGTTTACTATCTAAATAAAGTTGCAGCTATGCTTTTCTATCATTGTTTTGTTTAGATGGGGCATGAAAATATTTCTTCCTGCCATGTGGGGAATGATGTAAAAAGTGTGAGAACCACTGCTTCAAATTAATGCCAAATCAATTTGTTGTGTAGGCTGGCTTATTTGTGATACTGTGGTGTAAACCAGCTTACAGACATTACAAGTCAGAAAAATGACTATTTTTAATAATAAGCATTTGAATAATTCCATGAGTTAAAACAGTTATAAAGCTCGAGCTTTAAATAAACAACCCCAAAATGTCTTGCTTAGCTTTTTCCCCATATCTTCAAGCTTCATTTCATTTCCCGACTCAATTGCATTACATGAACTAAGACAATTACACAAATCAAGGTTTGCATCATTTTGAGAAACCACCATCAGTCAACACACTTTATGTTCCCAAAAAAACCTTCACCGGCTTCTAGTCTTGGCTGCACAACTAAAGCCACAAGCTAAAGCTACATTTCCTCAATGCCTTCAATATCATATGTTAAATTTAAGAACGCACTAAACATTTTCTAATGCACCCTTCAAAATTACCCGGCTATTTTCCCTGTTTTCATTCTGACATCCCACTGCCCTACTCTATGCTACCCACACAGCCTGAGTGGCAGTGGTTCGCCCACTGAATTACGCCATAATCTAAGTCTGCCACTGAATGACCGTTAGAACAAGATAATTATGTCAGCTAGGCAGCCATCAATGTGTCATACATCTGAGTGCTCAGTAGTACACTTTTTGGTGAGTAGAGCGTCATGAGCCTTTCACTCTATGTTTTGGCTGGATGGAAATTTTTATTTGAAATCCTTACTGTGTTGTAGCTGTGCAGAGTCTTCTAGTTGAAACAGCAGAGAGTTGGATATTGATTAGACTCATGAGTGTGTCAAACTGTGCTTTCTTCATGTAAGTACACTCTAAAAAAAGAATCTCTTTTATTATTTTCTACATTTTGTAATCAACTGTTTAAAAAATTGTGAAGTCTTACGATGACATGTGTTTACCAAAACGTAATATAACAGAATCACATCTGAGGTAAGTCAGGGGAAGGGCCTAAATTCAACACCAATCTTTGTCATTGTTAGGATTACTTTCATTGTAAAAAAAATAAAAAATTATTTGCCCTCATAAATATAAAGCAGTAATTTTCAGCTGAAATATATCAAATCAGAGCTTTATTTATTTGAACAATTACCAGTCAAGTACATTTCATTTGACCATATTGTAATAAATTTCACTCTTTGTACAGTAGTTTAGTAATACAATTTATATGAAATCAAAACAGTACTTTAAGTGAGCTTTTTGGGCATAAATAGTTTGTTTTTTTAAGTGTAATTAAATAATGCAGAAAAGTGACTCGTGTTTTGTTTTTCTTTTATTTATTTATTGTAGTTTTCAGATGGTGAAACAAAGAAAAATATTTTTTTTTTACAGAACTTTTACAGTGTACATATTGATTGTTCTTCCAAAAGAAACTAGCAACAGACAAGAGAAAGCAACAAGTGTAATCAGGTTTAAGACCGTTCAAAAATGGTTATGAATTTGGCTAACTCATCTCTGTTGATAGCATTCTTTCCCTGCAGGCGCAAGGCCAAAGAAATGAATCTATCCCAAGCCCTTGACTCTCTGAATAACTATCAGAGACAGAAGTGAGATTGATTTTTGTCCCCAGGGTGCAATTTGAGATTCAAGTATAAACATAGTCATTTTCATTGCAATTCTGAAAGGTTATGCTGCCTGAATAGGAGTGGAATAATGAATAAATCTAAGGGCCTGTCTCTGACTAAATTGCCACTGAGTCAAGTAAAGTGCTGTTAAAGAAATGGAGTGATGATTGTACAATTTAGTTGACAGAGGAAAACAGTGCATTTAGGTGCTATCTGAGTGAAGACAATTTCTTCAGAAAAGAAAGCAGGTATTAAATTATATTCCACAATATTAAGAAAAACAAAGAAAAATAGTCTTTCAAGATCATTCTAAAATAATCCACTTTTCCCGATGTGGCATAAAATGTTTCGAGACATGTGACATCTTACTATTAGGATCTGGAATTCTAGTATTGCTGGAGTACTGCAGCAGCTTTGCGGCTCTGATTTTCTATTCAGGCAGGCTTTTCTGTCCTGACTGACTCTGATTATCTTTCAGATCAACAGGACACAGTGACATAAAAGAGTAATGAAAGTGGTTTTTTTTTCCCTGAGCTATTTCTTTTGCAGACACAGAGAGACTCCTGTATCCAATGTGGGTTTTTTTCTTCTTTGAAAAGGAATGAGTTTCTCTTCAGCGTGCAGAAAATGTTACCTGATCAGAATTTTCTTATTTCTATAAATTTTTAACACCTGGAATAGAAGTGAGCAGCTAAAAATGGAAAGAGGCGAGCTTTTCGTGTTCTGCGTATGCGCATTAGTCTAGACTCGGTCGCCCTACTCATCTCTAACCAACCTGTTGCAGACTGCCCCGCTCAGCAGTACTGTAATATCCCTTCATTCCGTTCTGATCCTAACACACAGACACACTTCTGCACAAACACATCTATTCTCTCTATTCTGTTGCTGTGGCCAATGCTGACTCAGGATATATGAAGACCAAAAAGAATAGACAAAGCGCTGACAACACCAGGTCATTTGGCTCACAGCGAAAAGGCTGCACGGGCTGACAAAATGTGCATTTCCGCGGCCTTAGCACTTGTGAGCACTTTGTGGAGTGAATTTTTTCAGTTTAACATTTTCTCTTTTGCCTTGCCAAAAGACACTACTGTTCAGTCTTTACAACATGACTTATGTACATCTGTCCAGTCTTTCTTTAGCTTTAGCTGTTGATTTTTTCATGCTCGCCAGACGGGAAAAAAAAATGCATGAAACAGCCATTTGTTTTATGAAAGTGACACCACCATTCAACGCCTCCTTATCTCATCATTGATTGGCTGTTGGATTAGCAAGCTGCTTTGACCAGTGTGTGGTATCGATGGGCTGCCTGTCAGAGTCAAAAGAGCCCTCCAAGCCATTGAACAGAATTCAATGGACCTGGGGCAGGGGGGTATTGATGGCGACCTGGAAATCAGATGGGTCTTTTTGCTGTGACTGCAGGATGTTGTTCCCAAAAGGTGTCGTGACACATGTTCTGAGTGTGTCTTGGTTGCATTGGTTGGACTGTTACTGACATGTCGCATGTATTTAATTAATTTAATCATGTCACTGAATTGATGTCATGTCAAAAATTTTAATTGATGTAACTGTTTCACCGTGTTGAACATGACCAGGGAACAAAGCTGGTCAATATTAGCGTAGATTTATGTACATTGAGTGGACTGTAGCTCATGGTGGGGGGGGGGGGGGAGTCAAACGTATACTACTGTGTAACTTCTGTAACAATGCAACCTTTCCATGCAAAATAGTTCGTAATTTTGTGATTTTGATACAGCATGTGCATGTGCTTACTCGTGTTTGTGTGTATGAATCAGTGTGTGCGCACTCATGCTCATGCTATCTACTCCTTACGATCAGCGTATGTGTTTATGGGCTCGGCTTGCCTCCCGAATCACGCCGGGTCGTCTGGCCTCTTTGGCACACTGCTGCCAGTCTGGAGCACGAGATAAAGTTCTGGCCTAAAGGAAAGGAGGCAGACCACATCCACCTTCTTTATACCTAATCCGCCCTCTCTCCCTCTCATCCCCTCCCTTGTACCCTCTCTCCATCTCACTATCTCTTCCCATGCATACCACCTCTCAGACCTATGTCCTTCAATACGCCATGCCCCCCCCCCCCCCCCCCCCCCAAATGTCTTTAACTCCCTCCTGTCTGCATTCTCTCTGTTAGTGGTCTATAGTTATTTTGAACACCTCAGACCATGAATCAACCTTCCTATCAACAGCCACAGTCCTTGAATTACTGTGGATTTAAAAGATAGTGAAACCACACAGTTTTTTTCTCTACTTCTTATCCATTCTTTGTTATTATATCTAGAAATTTGCCTACACTCTTGCAAATTAACAGAAGAAAAAAACAGCAAGTGAAACAATAAAAGGAAAAGTGGATACGAAAAAAATTCATTTTTCATGGACTAAAACCTTCTGTGCTTACCTGGTCTTTTGAGTTAGCACTAAGTAGCACAGAACAGATACTGCAGATAGTGGAACAAAGCTTTTATGGGATATTTGCTGTACTTCTATTGTATATTTGTTCATAATGAAACATTTCAGTTCCCATTGCTGTGCTCAGAAATAAGAAACAGCTACTGAGAAAATATTTACAGTTGCACACATTGGATTGCACAACCTTTGGAAGCTTAAAGGGAATTGGGATGGACAGATGATACAATATAATAGACATATATAACATAGCATTGGCCAGGGGGAGGTAAGCAAGCAGTGACTGTTTGTTGTTATACATTCTGAATATCTGTTTTAGACCTGCAGAGAGAGGAGACTTATTCAAGGTAAAATCAATGGATTTACAGATCATTGAGGGACATTTTACTTATCCCAGGCATTTAGAGAGGCATTTATTGCTTTTATAATTATAGAAATGTGCACTGCGTTTGCCCTGTTGGGAAATAACTAGTGTTTAGATTGATTTATTTTGTACCTTTGACTTTAGTATTAGTTTATATTTACACATTACTCTGAAAATCGATTTGCAAAAACTCGAGCTAATCTCCTAATCCGAGTTTGCTTTTTTAATGTTTGATGATGTGCTCAAACCTGGGTTGAAGACATTGATTCAGCATGTTTTTAACCCAGGAAGCTGTGAAAGACCTTTATATCGTGTCCCTTTATACGAGACAACAATCATTCAAATGCCAGTTCTGAATGTACTGTGGAAGAAGGCATTTATGTGACGAAACGTACGATGCAACACTAAAATAAAGCAGCTAATGTTCACCATGCATCACCAGTAATGTTAAGGAATATTAAGTATAAATGGTGGCTATAGGAACAACACACATTATGCTTTATATTCGTCAGTGATGTTAAGTAGTTAGTTTGCACAAAAGTTTTTAAAGAAGTTATAATGGGCATAATGAATCTTTGATTTCTTTATGAACTAACTACACAGCCACGATGTTTTAGAGCATTAACCTAACTGAATTTGATGCTCTGTCTGACCTCTCAATGAACTCTCTCTGGCTATTGGCAGTCCCTAGTAGGATGTCAATACACCTCCGGCTTTGTTAAAATATGCAGGCTTTAATAAAGTTATGTTTCCCCGAACTTGCATAGTTACTTAAACGGAAGAATATCATTCCCTCATTTTTAGGTTCATCTGAAACGTAGATGGATCCAGACTGGATGATGATGTCAATTTTAGCCGGACTGTTTAGCTTGATTTGTAAAACAAATTCATTGCGCATCTTTGTATCCAAATATCCAGACACAGATCCTGTCTGCATGAGAATGATTGTCCTCTGTCACTGTCATTAACATTTGCATTTCAATAGTCCTTGCTTGATTGAACACCAACAGCAGTATAAGTGGTTTGGAAGGCAATTTCCTTTTTGCTTCAAAACAAATATCCATACTTATTGATGCTTCTCTTCATCAGAATCAAGACTGAAACATCCTCCGTTGCTTTCCATTTGTCTCTTGGGGAAAAAAAGTATTCTGTATTTTTGTGTTCATGTCTTATTTTTTTCTTTATGGTTGCTGTTTCATATAATGGCAGATCTTTTATTATTATTATCATGATTGTTATTATCATTTAATTCCTTTTTGCATTATTGCATATGTATTTTTTTTAGCTTTATGGATGTTTTTTTGTGGCTTTTAGTGCGTCACACATCTCTTTGGTTTAACCTTGAATAACTCAGTACTTTTGGCTGGTTTTTGGATTTTGTGCAAACAGCAGTGATCACTAAAGTTGAAACCCACAGACAGTAATGGCCTCCTGATTCTTCCTCTGGCAGCAGCTATAGCATTTCTACTTTTTTCCACTTACAGTTGGATTAGCAACAACATATTCTGACATTTTTAGTTCACAAAGGATGAATACCTGAGCTTGGTGACACCATAGACTTTGGTGCTAGTGCATGAGTATCATTGGTTTCGGGGAAATCTCTAAGCACTTATTAAGTCTTAAGTATTAAGATGCCCCGTTATGCTCATTTCCAGCTCCATGTTTTACAGTTGTTGGACTCTTTCACCTGTTTTGGCTCCTCTCCCTTTAAGAATACCTTCCTTTCTTCTGATTGGATGCCCCTCACATTGGAAGGCTTGAACAGCACGTGGGTGCCTTCTTTTCTCACAGCTTTTAATTATGATTTCATTTATTAAGGGAAAAAATACCAACGAGTCTTTCACATAGTTGTGCAGGAATTTTGCCCCTCTCTGTTTTGCAGAATTGTTTGAATTTGGCCACACTGGAGGGTTATTAACCATGAATGTCATGTTTAAGGTCAAAGCACCTCAATGGCGTTTTAGTCTAGGATTGGACTACACCACTCCAAAACCTTCAATTTGTGTTTTTTGGACATGCTGGTGTGTTTTGGATCATTAATTGCTTCACAATCTGGGAGTGCTTGAGCTTCATGGCACAGACTGACAGCCTTGCATTTTCGTAATAGAGAGTAGAATTCATGTTCATCCAGGTCCTGAAGCAGCAGAGCAGCTCCAGACCATCACACTACCACCACCATGTTTCACTGTTGCTGTGATGTTCTTTTTATAAAATACTGTCTTAAGCTGCGTTCACACTGCAGGTCTTAATACTCAATTCCGATTTTTTTCAATCAAATCTAATGTTTTTGTCTGCTTGTTCACACTACAAATATAATGTGACAGCAAACGCACTCTAGTGTGAACCCTCAAAACCGCCCGCATGCGCAAAAGAAGACGTCACACACAACGCGCTCTGTTTAGAGTCAGACCAAACAGTATTGTTTGACTGATGGCCCTTAATATAAAGACTTGTTTCAGACTTTACGTTTCCCAATTTAGCTTTAAGTTATAAAGTTATTTTGTTATTTACATATGGCCTAATAATTACCCTTATTGCTGTTTTAGAGAGGAGCGGTGCTTCAAAGGATAGTTGCAGATTTCTGTCAGAATCCGCAGATTCTACAGTACAAATAAAATGTTCACGTTTCTCCAACGTTGTCTTCCAAACAGTTTCACTGGATGGCCAGGAAGCGTTCGCGATGTCTTCTTTGGCGCTGATAATTGGCGTCTGTCTTGTGTCAGTAACGTAAAAGACAGATTTAATGCAACATGACCATTCAAACAGCTGTTGTTTTCTAAAACATCAGATATGTATCAGATTGATGCGCTTTCGCCTGCAGTGTGAACGTAGCCTTAGTTTTATGTCTGAGGTGGCGGGACTTCCAAAAATTCTTAACCTTTGCCTTGTCACTCCACAGAATAGGTATCGTCAAGATGTTTTTTGGGGAAATGTGAGACAAGCCTTTGTGTTCTCAAGCCTTTGAGTCATTGGTGTGCTCTTGGAGAATTTAGCTGACTGGTCACTCCTGGGAAGGTTCACCATTGTTTCAACTTTTCTCCATTTGTGGATAGTGGTTCTCACAGGGGTTTTCTTATATTGTGGCATCATGTGTTGCTTTTGCTCTTTGAGATCTGTTGGCCTACTTCACTTTGTCAGACAGGTTATTTTTAATTGATTTATTGATTAATGACATTATGCAAAAAAGCTAAGAAATCAGAAAGGAGCTCAAACAGTTTTTCACCACACTGTAGTTGTCAAACCTTTGGCCATCTTTAATGAGGAAATCCACCATTATAATGTTGTGTGTATTAGACAGCATAACATTATTTCTTTTCAACATTTTGGAAAGAAACAGCTACTTTTTTCAGTGCAATTAATATGAATGATCATACTTTTAAGACCACCTAAAAAAATCTGCATTATGTGCATGTTAACATTCAGCCGTAAGCAGTGGTGTGGTTGAACAGACGTGCAGTTCTACTTCCCAGGGCATCAGTTGTTCGTTTGTTTCCTATCTTTTTTTTACATCTGTTTCTTTTTATGTTCTATTGATGTGTGGAGAGGTTATGACATTGGACATGCAGTGTATTCACAAATGCTCAGATGCACAAACTTCAGAGAAAGGGATGGGAACTCTGACAGAAGCTGACTCATGTTTTTGTCAGGATGATATTTGACAGCTTTTACTCTCCCAAAAGACATGTTTTCTGACCTTGCCTTACAATTGTTTGAAAACACAGACAGTAAAGAAATCATGCCAGACTTCAACCACTCCAAGTGATGAATTTATGCTCTAGGGTTTCCACAATGTGTGCAAAGAGGTAGGTGTAGGTGACATCAATCTGGCTTATAACAGCCTATATCTGATAGAAGTTTCCCTTTGCTTATTGTGCTCTGGGTTGCACATCACTTGCTACTGTGCATTATTTGGTTCCCACTGTGCGTGATCTTCATTATCAAAAGCCCAATGTCAATGTTCCTGATGAAGAGTACACCTTTCATCGAAGACAGGAACATCATTTCTCTTTTCTTTCACTTTCTTTTTCCTTTCTTTATATTTTAGGCTCCCCATCCCTTATCCATCGTTCCCTCTATATATCTGTCAGTGCATGAGGTGAGGAGAAGAAGTGAAGCAGACAAGAAATATATCCCAGTGAAAGACAGGTCTGGATAAATAAAGAAGAGGTATATTCAGCCCTACCCAAGAGGGAAAGCTGAAGGGAGACAGGGGAAGGATTTTTTTTCCCTCAAGGCAGCTGTCAGATTTTGAGAGGACAATGAACAAGGGAGAAAGAAGGTAAAAAGAAGGAAAAGTAGAGGTGAGGGAACATGCTGAATGGATGGGTGATAATAAGAGATAGGGCACAAAGTCGGTATTGATAAAGGAGAGGAGGACAGATGCAATGTGGCATGTACAGCCATAGGTAGAGAAAGAGTGCTGTCTAGGTGCAAGACTGCTGCAGTGAAGCTGTGTTTGAGCTATTTGTTCGGTAGGACAGTGAAATTATAATTTTAAATTTTAAAGAGGAGATTTTCCTTTGCCAGAACCAACTAGAGTGTAACCTAAATTTGATAAACAGCTGCAGACATACACATCAGCCCCAGACTTTGCCTTATTTAGAGAGAATTTGTATCAGACTTCTTTGGAAAAACAAAAGAGTGAAAAAACATGACCCCAAAATGCCAGCTTTTCAACAGCTAAGGTATAAACAGCTAAGGTATAAAGTTCCACTCTATTAATTAGATTTGAAAAGGTGTCTTAAACACAGCGGCTATTTCCTCAAACAAGCAGAGAAGCATAATTCTTGAATAAAAATAAAAAATATGAAAACCGAGATTTCTAATATCAAGGCTTTCACCTGGCAGTAATGACGTGTCAAACAATCACAATATTTTAATAGGCTCTCATTTAAATCAGGCTGTCAGGACTGTTGCGTGGATTCTTTTTTTTCCAATCGCAGCTCTGCCCCCCAAAAAATTAAAACCTTGAAGGTGGGAATTAAATTTGGGTGTAGCGGTGAACCTATAAGTGCTTGTCTTGATCTGACTTAATTTGAGTCATTCCTTTAGACGAGCATGACAGCTGCTACGCTCATATCTGTTATGTTTTGGCAAAATCAAACACTGCTGCTTTATTTACAGTACTTAAAAGATGTCAGATGACTAAAATTTATAAAAGCTTCTTTCCTTGACGTCCACCCATTGGAAGCAGTGCATTTTTCAAGCAATGCTTTAGTAGATCCCCTCACTAAAGACATGACAGCTTTATTTTTATTAGTTGGCTTTTATTAGTCCTTTTTCAAGTATCTTCTGCAACTTGACCGTTCATGTTTTTATAAAGGCTATCAGCAGTAACTGCTGATAGCCTGATTACTTCCCCCAAAAAGTAATCCCGTTACTTTACTGATAACTTATTTTCAAAAGTAATTAATTACTTAGTTACTTTTTAAAAACACGATTTACAACCTGAATCTAAAACATAAAATAAACTATTTTTTGTGTTTACATTCAGTCTTTCAAATAGATGCAAGTAAAACACAGCAGAAAATAAATAAAGTCAAAGACTAGCTAGCGGTCCTTTTGCTCTATTTTCACCTGTAAAGCAGGAGTGGGGTAGGCGGAGGTGTGCTCTGGTGCAGGTGTGCCACAGCGGTCAGTTGAAGAATCCGTGAGTTTCTCTGTGAATTTCCCATTACATCATTGCGCACTCGATGCTTGTTTGGGGGGTGGGGGTTTTCGCTGTAAAAAGAAGTTTTCTTCCCACGCACAACGGACACTAATGTTTTTGTCACTTTTTATGGAATGAAACTCAAAGTAAGGTCAGTACTTCCACGTTTTAAACGCTGCACGCTCATACTCTCTCGCACTGATATATTATCCATTGTTGATCTGCACACAGCTGTTGTCACGAACGTCGCACTCGCTTACGTCATTGTCATGAGACATTCTTGCAAAAAAAAAAATCACGGTTTTAGTAATGCAGTAACGCAGCGTTCCTACGGGAAAGTAACGGTAATCTGATTACCATTTTTGCGATACTAATCCCTTACTGTACTCGTTACTTTAAAAAAGTAATCAGATTACAGTAACGCATTACAAGTAACGCGTTACTGCCCATCTCTGGCTAGCAGCTATCATACTGTATGAGAGTGTAGTTTGCAAACACACATCTGTGCTATAACTTTTCTTTTTCATAGTATTTTTTTAACCATAGTGTTTTTTGGTGCACATTAACTGCAGCAAAACAGCAGTTAATGTGCCAATGTTGCTAGCAAGAACACACCAACCCAGTATCACGGCAAAGTGTGTAATAGACACACTAGTCCACCGTATCCGTTTCATGTTTTGCCTCTCCAAAGTATGTAATGGACACGCATGCAGAAGTTGCAATAAGCCTGCAGTACCAGCAGAGGGAGATATTTAAAACAAAAGTGTTTAAATACCCATTATTAACACATTTACGTGTAAATAGCTACCCAGGTCAATCATGTGTTGCATAGGACCCTGGACTGTAGGTCATACCTTCATCATTCACTAGCGACTTCTTTGGTTTAAATATATTATCTCCCCCTGCTGGTGCAATTTATGCATGCAAGTGGTCACGTCATATCACGTGTTTGGGTTATATATCGGTATGAATGACAATTATTTGCATGTGGTAACTTTTGCAGCTTTCATGACAGGACTTTGTTCTTAGATCCTTTAGTCTAACCTGAACTTACCTGTTACTTTCAGACCAGTGTAATTAATAAATCCTTTGACTTTTGTCATATCTAACTGTTCCTGTTGTTGGGTTTGACTCATATTTCTTTTCTGCACTAATAGGGCTTTAATGTTATTTTGTTGCTAAATTACAGCGTGGGAAACTGTTGCTACTGTTTTGTATCAAAGTGTCTTTTGTGTAAAATGGCTTTTAATGAGGCTCTGAAAAGCTCTGGAGTTTTCCCACGTGCTTTTTTGGCATTCTTACTTGGCATTCTTCTCACTTACTTCTGACTAGTTAAACAGTTTCATATCTGCCTATTTCACATCACCACAGCATTTAGTTGGCTAATGCTACATTTTTTAGTAATGTTTCCACAACTTGTTTTCTACCTTTCTGCTTTGTCCCTTACATTTAAAGCAAGAAAAAGCAAATGGCAATTTGTGCACTGTAAAATAAGAAAATACATGCACACATACATAAATAAAGTCAAAATACCAATGCATAACTCAATAATTTTTGAGATTTTCAGCATGTAACTGTTGTTGACTTTGAAAGAGCTCTGGCAGGTTGACATTTCTTGTTACATACTTATTTACGTGTCCTATTATTGTCATTGTACATCTATGATGAAAATGTGGTTTTTCCACCAGATTACTGGGCAAGAAATATAAATAACAAATAAAAAAACAGGTATATTAATAAATAATAACATTATTTAAAAAATAAAAAATACAATAAAGATTTAGACAGAACAGTATGATACTAGCTTTTGAACCCACTCTACCCATCTTCTCCACATAAAGGTGGCCATTGGTGTGTAAGGTAAATGTGCCCAACACACCAAATGTATTTATGTTGGCTTGATTCTATCTAAAGAATGGTGATGAAATAATATGAAGAGCACACAGAAAGTTAACTGGAACATTGTGTTTTTCCATAGCATAGAAGTTAGTGCATTCACCTTACAACCCAATTGTCCCTGGTTTGCAACTAGTAGGAAACATAAGCCCAATTTTGTGTGGTTGGGTAACAAGCCAGCATACAACTCCTGTTGGTCCCAATCCTGGATAAATGAGAGGACTGCATCTGGTATAAAAAATCTGTGCCAAACCAAATATGTAGACCCATCTGCTGTGGGGAATAAGGGATCAGCCAAAAATTGTAAAGGCAAAGTTTTATGTTACTGATGCTAAAAAATATTTGTTTACTCAACAAGAAGTTATGTGCTTTTTGAAGCAAGAATTTGGTTGTTAACCTCACAGGAATATTGTAATTACATGAAGAAGAAAATTCAAGATGCAGAGAGCTCTAGTAAAGTAAAACCCACAACAAAAACTCACGGCAACAAGGTTCAATTGATATATAAGTTTCAGTTGTTTTGGGGTTTTTTATTGTCTACTTCATATTTATTTTGTTTAAACCATTTTTTACCATTCATCTATTGCAAAGACACTGTACAGTTCTTCTCACTTAGATCAGCACTGATGAATGAGAATGAGCGTTTAAAGCTCACCCACTTGTTTACTCATTCAAAGTAAGTATGTATAAGTATGTGTAAATCCAAACTACAGACATGTAGATATCTGGAACTGTGACATTTATCCTTTGCCTGCAAGAACAAAATGAGCAATTATTGCAGACTCCCTGTGTAGAGAAAAAGACTAGTCTTTATAGCCTCTCTCTGCAGAATTACATTCGTTGTGAAGGACACATTGTCCACATAAAGACATGAACAGCACACAAACACAAACACACAGACCAGAGTTGTAGGCTATTACCTGCAGCGTCAGCTGTTTCGGTCTCGATTCCTGTCTTCTCCTTGATACCGAGCCCTAAAAGCAAGGAGAGGAAATAGAGAGAGAGAGCGAGGAGATAATGAAATAAATACCATGCTTGGCTACACTTCAAAGAGAGAGGGAGAGCCTGATCTGCTCTACTGCAGCTAGAGAGGGAAGAGATGTTACATAAAGAGAAAAGATTGGGGGATAACTGTAACCACCACCTCCGCAGTAACACACACACAAACACACACCCAGACAAAAACACATTAATAAGCTTTGACTGCTCTGAGCTTGTTATCTAATAGCATTTGGTGTTTTGAATTATCCCAAGTTGCTGGTCAGCATATTTTTATTAGCACTGCATATATATATATATATATATATATATATATATATATATATATATATATATATATAGATAGATTTTCTTTTATTCCACCACTTTAGAGATGTACTGTGAATGGAAAGGTAGCCACTTTTGAGCAGTGCAAACCCTATCTAATCTGCATATCTGTACAAGTAAACACTTTCATGTGACCGCTTTTGTATTCTCGTGCAACACATGCAAGCAGGGGAGCCCTGCGGATATGTTCAATAGAAGCTATCCTCAAACATGCACCAGACCATCAATGTGTGTGCATCTTATTGCATGTGAATATATCATACTGTTCCCCTTCTGATGTTACGATTCACATTTAACGTACTCAACGCACAAAACGCGTGTTCCTTATTTGTAGATAGTCTGTAGAAGACAAATATCCCTGCCTGAAGGATGTGTTTTCCATCAGTTCACACCTGCACGTGCACAAGAATACACACCGACAAATAAATGTAACCTTGAACGGCTTACAAAACCTGTCAAACCTGCACTGAGACGCGTGCAATCACACAGGGGCGCACACATACAAACACACACACCGCCTTGCCCTTTTCACTTCATTTCTCTCCTTCTGCTGTAACATATCTGTTGACATCGACAATAAATTTAGCTCTAGCTGCCTATTATCTTTCACCCCGATGCCACAATTACATTAAGTACACTATTGCTCCGTGTGTGACTTTTTAATTTTATTTTTCAATGAGCAGCTTTTATTCCCCCCTTTTTCCAATCAATGAGTCTTGGAACTTTAAAGCTTCTTTAATGCCTTTTAGATCCCATTACGATGCCTCTGGTTTTCATGGGAAGTGGTGTTTGGTATTTTCAATCTTTTAGTCCCAGATCAAATTTACTATTAGCTTTGCTGTGGGGAAATTGGGCCGACGCGCAGATGTCTCCATTTGCATGCGGCAATCAATATTTTCAATATAAACATTTTCGCCTTAAAATGAATCATTTGCTTGCAAGATTGCACTTTAACCTTGTGTAACCTTTAATATCTGCAAATCTTATGCTCAATTAACCCTTCGGAAGGCAAAAGAATAAGTTAAGAGGAATGAGTTGCTGGCAGAGTAAACAGGGGATCATGTATGGAGGTCAAAAACATCCAAAGATGTGTGGATTGCTAGACTGAAGAGGCAGGTACCTGTAGTGTTGCCCATGAAAAGAGAAAGCAAGACAAAGCAAGCAGTTTATTTTAAGCTTAGTAAACAATATCTTATCATTATTGATTTTACAAAGGATTTCCTGTTTCCAAAAATGACTTTCCTTTTTTAACTATAGTGCATCATTGAGAAATTCGTGTTTTTCCATTTTCCTTTAGCTTTCTTCAGACTTCATATAACAAATGTTTCAGTCCAAGTATTCTGTCTCTGTTTCTGTCTCCTTCTTTTGCTTCCCCCCCCCCCCCCCCCCCCCCCCCCCCCCTCTGTCTCTGGCTTTCTCTGTACCATATATTCTTGTTTCCTTGAAAAAAAGAAAAGAAAAGAAAAAGCTGGTGTAAGCTGATCTGTTGGCAGGAATATGCTGTAGAGGGAAGCCGATCCCCATCTTCCTCAGTCTGTGAACCTCTATTGCACAATAAAACCTAGATTCCCTCTAGGCCCACCACAATATTACAAGGCATTTTTCCAAACTCCTTATTGTACATCCCACATCACACATACACAGACTCGCTGATTTATTCAGATCTATATATGCACATAGCAGTGAGTTGTCTGCCTAAATACATGGTCTGCTTCACTCTCATTTTAAATATAATCACACTGCGTGCATGTGTCTGTGCCATCCGATTCTGTCCAAACACTCAGCAGATGGTGACATTTAGGCCGTTTTCCCCACCATGGCAACAAGGTTAAGGGGGTAGAGTTGTTTGAGTGGGTGTGTTGGGTCAAACCTGACACACGCTTCAGTATGTGTAAATTTATAATCTGCTAAATCATGCTATCAGAGAACTGCCACAATTAAAGGCAGGCAAGGTTTTGTACAGTAAAGCATTAATGTATCATAGCAGGAATTTTGCTGCCTTGAGCTCCCCTGGTAGTTAGTCGCAGGGTCATATTAAATGTGAAGCAGACAGGAACTGATGTGCTGCAGGAAACTCCTGAAATTTAGAGTGGGAAGAGTCGGGTATGTCACGTCTGTCACTGTCTTGCAACCTTGTCTACACATTACATGGTAGCTTTGGTTTTCTTTAATCATTAATTACATGTCACTTTTTTTCTTTTGAGCAAAATGGCAATTAGTCACAAAAAAGTAATACAGAAGGGGGAAAGTGTTAGAAGTCGGAAAATGGGCAAGTGCACGGATTTGAGTGGGTTTGACAAGAGCCAAATTGTGATGGCTAGACCCCTGGGTCATAAATGTACGTGGGGAGTGAAGGCTGCAACCAACAGACGAGCTACTATAGCTTGGATAACCAAAATATACAATGCTGGTTCTGATAGAAAGGCATCAGGATACAGTTTGTTTCACATGGGTCTACATAGCCGCAGACCAGTCCACTTGTCCACTGCCAAAAGCACAACACAAAGTCTGAGATGTTGATTTGGCCTCAAAATCCAATGGAACATCTGTTGCTAATATCTTGGTTTGGGTCAGGCTGTTTTAGTAGCAACAGGGGGACCAAAGCAATATTAAGCATGTGGTCATAATGTTATACCTGATCAGCGTATGTTGTCCCGACATTTCAGAGGAGCCACATGATACTCATAACCAAAAGATATGATCTTTGAGAGAAGTGTTACATGTTATATCACTATACAAAACTGTTATATTTGAACCCAAACCATTTCTTTCTAAACCTGTCTGAGTTGTTTTTTATTGTTTTAGCCTAACTAAGTAGTTTTTAATGATTATTAATAAAATAAATCTCTTGTGTAGGAGTCAATCTGCGATCTGTGAGCGTCAGCGACGATGAATGATTCCCTGTCCTCGCAATTCCCTCCAGCCCCCCAAAATGTCGAGTTTTTCATCCTTTAAATGTGAAAAATATTCATTTCATGGAGACAAAACTGCAGATGACAAATTGTGTCGAGGCAGATGAAAATAAATGAAGCTCGGAAATTTGTGTGCAGGAACATGAAATAAAAATGGAAAAAGCCAAAAATGTATCAGCAGATTAAAAGTTCGTAACTGTTTCACAAATGGCTACGAGAATGGCTGTGTGTGCAATATGCTTTCACCAAACCTGCATGTTAACGTTATGAAATGGATAAACTGCAACACTTTGCTTGTGATCTATTAGTCTTTCTCTGAGGCTTCCAGGGTTGTAAAAGAAAGAAAGAAAAAAAAAGAAAAATTACCTTCCCGCACCATACTTTCCATTTCATCAATTTTCTTATCCTTAGCTCCAACAACTGTTTACTCACTCATGTGAAATTAATGGGTCTCACTATCAATATCTGCCCGCAAAAGTAACATCAATCAATATTGAAATTCAGGTTTGGAACACATTGAATAAATGCTACATGCCATTAAAGTGCTTTTTAAAGGGTATGAGACCATGTAATAATTGGCTTACATTTTCCCCACTGAGTGTATTGAGAAATGCATTTGCTTTAAGTGTTACTAAATTAGAGTTTGACGAATGACTTTCAGTTTTTCTTAGAACATCACATCAGTGCACAATCTACTTACCACAATATTACATTACCAGTGTCATTTTCATTTATTGTGTTTGCTTATTTACTATAGATAATTAAAGTAGTGGTGGTCATTTAATCAGTGTCCATACTCATAGCTCATACACAGAGTATGAAATTGCTACAGTGGGAAGCTACTTTTCACTGACAGAGCAAATCCCATGTTATAATTATTTGCCGTCTGTAGATTCGGGACCATATATGGCGATATTGACAATAATTCAGTGTAAATCCATTCTAGGAGTAATTTCCTAATGTGCGGTCATTTACTCCTCTCAGGTTGGGCTGCAATTAACCTGCCTCTTTACCTCTCTGTTAGCCCTTCACCTTCCTTTACAAGAAAGTGT
The DNA here is from genome assembly GCF_057381845.1 of Rhamphochromis longiceps. Taxonomy (NCBI): domain Eukaryota; kingdom Metazoa; phylum Chordata; class Actinopteri; order Cichliformes; family Cichlidae; genus Rhamphochromis; species Rhamphochromis longiceps. Next base: position 22,942,773 of record NC_140577.1, read on the forward strand.
GATGTTAGAGGATCTTCAGAGACTTCTGTTCTCTGCTGAACAGTCATTTTTCGGTGGTATTTTGAAGAATTAATATCAGTATTAAAAGGGAAAATCACTGATATCACTGATGATTGGTACAACAGTTCGATTCAGAGTTGATTTAAAAGCTATTTTAGATTCAGTAAATCACATAGTGTACTTTAGTTTCAGGTTTTTAATCACAACTAAGCTGTTTGTTCCAAACCATTCATCATATGCACAATTTGCACAACAACTGGCAGTTAAGCTAAATGGTTTTGATGAAGGTCACGGTCTGAAAAAAAGGAGCTGCTGATCCAGTTCTACACTGCGGTCATTGAGTCTGTCCTGTGCTCCTCCATCACAGTCTGGTATGGTGCAGCCACTAAACAGGACAGGAGCAGACTGCAGCGGACTGTACGGGCAGCAGAAAGGATCATCGGCACGCCCCTGCCCTCCATCCAGGATCTAAACCTCTCAAGAACCAGGAAACGGGCAGGGAAAATCATCACAGACCCCTCACACCCTGGACACAGACTTTTTGATCTGCTGCCCTCTGGCAGACGGTACAGAAGCCTGCAGACCAGGACCACCCGACACAGGAACAGTTTCTTTCCCCTCGCCATCTCCCTTCTTAACAGTTGACCTGTCACACTGCTCCCACTGCCAGACTGCAGCTGCACCTTATGTACATTTTGCAGTATTCATTCCACCTCATTCATTTCTGTATTTTATGTATATAAGTTTAGATTCGTTATTTATAGTTGATTTACACAGCTTTGTGTATGTATGTGTAATGTGTATATATAGACACGTGTGTGTGTGTGTGTGTGTGTGTGTGTGTGTGTGTGTGTGTGTGTGTGTGTGTGTGTGTGTGTGTGTGTGATTTACATTGCTGTGCTTGAGAGCCACCATCTACCGGAACCAAATTCCCTGTATGTGTCTGCACATATACTTGGCCAATAAACACGATTCTGATTCTGATTCTGATTCTGAAAAGGAGCATGAAGGTTTGTGGAATTTAACGATACAAATTTGAAAGACTGTCACAGTCCTGAGTCTGCATGACTATAATAACACGAATATGCGAGATGATGAACAAAACGATGTAAAATGTCACTAGCAGAACAGAGGCTGCTCATCATTATCCATAACTCCGCGAATAGTTTCACAGGGCCTTTGTGATGTAACCACGGATGGATTTCTTTCCTTTGCCTGATCCGAGTAGACTTCGCTATGTGGTGCAGTGGGTGTTAGTTGGCCAGCTTGTTTTTGCATTTATAGAGGTTTTTTTTTTTTTTTTTGCTCCACAACATTAATCACTGGGTGATTGCGTAAGACTTGCTGGCAAAATATTTCACTTTCATCTTGCAGAGCTATCTGTAAAGTTATTAAAAATGTGCCAAACGTTTTCGATCTTCAAAGATAAACTACAAAGTGAGTCTGCTGTATGAGACCTGAGCACTGTCGGGGTGCTGCCGTGCGGTGCTCTTGTTGTCGGAGTCACAACTTTAAAGATGCGATATCCCAAACTTGATATTAAGACTATGTGAATCCATCTAGAATCATTGAAGAAAGAATTCTAGTTCTTTCATGAATTAATTTGCCTCACAAAAAAAGTCAAGCTGTTTAAGTGACTTAATCTGTACTATAGTGTTCGTTGGTAATGTTTTGCCTTCAAATCGAAGCTACACTAATAAATAATTCCATAAACATGCTTTGAAACATGTGAACTACTTTCCTTCAATGCCCGCGTAGGTTCTCTGTTGATCCACTCCCTTCACGATTGATAAATCAATTCGTTACTCAGTTTCATCTCACACTTATGATTTACGCCTTCAATCAGCACACATGTTACATGTTAAGCTGGATCTATGAATATGTATAGGCGCCTTGGTGTGCTTGTGCTTGTGTATGTAGCATATCCATAGCTGAAAGACAAAGTGCCCTTTTGTGTGATCAAGGGGTGTAGTACTGCTGTCTCTTTTCACAGCATGAGATCCACTCAGCTTGCCTGCCATTTGTGAATAACTGATAAGGCAAAGTGAAAAGCAGTGACTTGGTGGTGTGCAGGAGCAAGTTTGATAAAAGGACAAACAGAATACTGACTTCTAAAATGTCAGCCCGAATAAATCAGATTAACAACATTAGTTCTTCATATTCCTTTACAGACAGAAGATCTTATCCAGATAAAGGACTTTAAACGGAGCAAGTACAGATGTGTGGCTATGCGGGTAAATAAATTAAGTTTGACTTTGAGGAAGGCTGAGATTTATAAGAGGCTGAAAGTAAAGATGAGAAGGGACAGAGTAGAGAATTTGATGCTGGAGGCCAGAGCGAGAAAGAGGAATGTTTCATGACTTGTTAATCAGAAGTACAGAGAGAGACTCCAAACACTTCGCACAAGGATACAGACTTCAAGTTTTGATAGTATCGAGCTAGCGTTCAAACGGGTGTAGCACGCGTGTATGTGTGTGTGAACGTCAAATGGATTATTTATCGAGCATGGGTGTTTGTGTGGGCTCATATAAAGGGCACGTGCTGATCTCTGCTGAGGGTTGCAAATGAGAGAGATACGCTACATCAATAAATCTGACAATACCATTCTCTACCACAGTGCACTTAAATCTATGCACTGAAGAATGGGTGGAGGCAGAGAAATGGAGTGTGAGGAATATGACAAAAAGAAGGGGGTGTCGTTATGCTTTATCAGAACTCCCTAAACACAGGCACCATATCCAGGGATATTCAGTTGCCCAAAAGCTATTTCACTCTATCATTCTGCAAGAACAAACAAGTTTACTGGAAGGTATTTGTGGTTTAGTGCATGATTATCTTTTTTATGGGAAAAGCCTCATTAAAGTTAGCATGTATACTGATGTCCATTTTAGACAGCTGCTGTCATAGAACAGTAGCTATAGTTGTTAGCCTTCAGGGTCTCTGAAGTAAAAGCAAAAGTATTATATTATGGGGGATATTATTAAGAGTAGAGTCAACATGTGAATGTGTTTATTGTGGAAGATGAGGTAGAATGGAAGACTTATACTGTGGAGACTGGTCCTTTCTATCCAATAACCTTTTGTCATTTAGACTCAGCAAAGTTTTTTCATTAGCAGCTAAGGTAACAAATCTATTTGTTCGTTGTCAGAAAAGGATCTCATTTGGGTTAAAAAATACTCTGTTAGCAATCTTCATGTCTCTTATGATGATATGTGTCAAATATGCAGATAACAGCTCATGTGCTACAGGAATCCTTACAACGTAACAAATATGCTACTCATGCTACATAGTATAATCTAGTTTTGTTACTCAGGTCTCTCTGTTGCCTGATAATGTCTCAGTTCAAAAGTTAGGAACCTATTCTCACTGCTGTTGGATCAAGTAGCTATGTATGAATTAAGGTGAGTCACTTTAGGGACAGATGCACAGAGTCACAATGAAGAGGGGGGATTATTACGGAGCTCTGCTGCCCCTCAGCTCTGTGGAGATTTAGAACTTTGAGCTCAGTGTGTCAGTTTCCTAGCACACAACTTAACTGCTGTGCTTCATTGCTATTGTGGCATCAATTTTAGCACAACAAGAATCTATTCTCAGTGAAAGGATCTAAAAGCCAGCAGCACTTAGCAAGTACTTAGCATGCTTCCTTAGCAAAATTAGCAACTAATGAACTAAACAGAGTATTAATATTGGATCTAACTGTAACTTTAACTTTAGCTAAAGCCTTTAAAATTAAGCAGAAACTTCTGATATAAAATCCAGCTTGGTGGTGTACATGCATAAAATTACAAAATGTATGTCTTTGTCCAACAAATTATACAACTATAAGTAAGGTCCACCTGTTGGCTATGCACGATCAACAGGTGGACCTTAGTTAATCATACATTTAGCAGACGTCTAAATGAAGGCAAAAAATAACTGTAAGATTATGTCAACTTAAAGAGTGACACCTCACAGCTTGTTTTCATGTCGCTGGTTTAAGCTCTTTTTCTTTCGTAATTTTGTGCATTTCGTGCTTGCACTTGGAAATGTTAGAAAAACTAGAGACTTGACAGGATTTGAGGGGAGAAAGGGAAACATGGGAAATCATATGCAACAAAGGTTCTTGGCTGGACTTCAACTCGCAGTGATTTATGATTGGAACCTTAAAGGCTTAGGCACACAGTACATTTAGCTTTTCTGAGTAATGACCATTCTTTTTTCTTTTTTGCACTAGTGTATGGCTTTCAATTAGCACTGATGACTAGGTTTATTGTGCATTACTGCCTGAAGAAATGCCTGCTGAATATGCGATAAGCAGGTTTTCTGTAGCCTCACTATCCAAGCTGAAAGAATTGAAGCTTGAGGCTACTCCACTGAGGACCTCAGGCCAAACATATCCATTAGTTTTACATGTTGCCTCAATGGGAGAAACTGATACACATTGAATCTTTAAGCAGGCAATAGATTTATTTATTTATTTTGTCATACAATAGTGACATGATTGGTTAGCTTTTGTGTATAGGTGTGGTGGGGTTTTTCTCTTTTTTTAAACAAAGCAGCGTTGATTGCTTCATAACCTGTATCAATGTCTTTGCTTGGTTCTTAAAGAAAAGAAAAAGTCATCTTGATATTTTAATCGTTGTGTCAACAGGGAGTTAAAAGGGAGTTTTTCCTTTTCGCTGTCGCCAAAGTGCTTGCTCATAGGGGGTCATATAATTGTTGGGTTTTTCTCTGTATGTATTATTGTAGGGTCTACCTTACAATATAAAGCGCCTTGAGGTAACTGTTGTTGTGATTTGGTGCTGTGTAAATAAAATTGACTTGAATTGATTAGAAGGCGTGAGAAGTTAAAAAGTTGACTTTTTACTTTAAGTATAATTTTAATTTTAAATAGCTACATTTCTTTATGCTTTAAAATAATTTTTCTCTATTACTTACTTTAAGAGACTGTTACTATTCCATCTGTATTGATAGAGGTAAGACGTGTGAAACATGTTATATTATTCTGTTGTAAGTGTGGGTTCAGCTAAAGTTTACGCTGCACACAAAAATATCGACAGTACCAGCGCATTTTGGTTTTCTCAAGTATGATCCTTAAACAGAGATTATTTTATAATTCAGTCATTCAGGGTGTTTTGCCTTGTGGTTTCACAGCATGGCTCAGCAACAGTTCAATGCAAGTTTATAAGTCAGGCAAGCTTTTCTGGAGACAGAGGCGAGGTTTTTAGAGACAAGTGTATGGGGAATAATACAACTGGTGATCATTAATATCCCATTTTATCATCATGGGAAAAGGATCCTGCTGTGTAAAAGGAATAGATACAAATCATTTTTTATGCTAGAGTGAATTCAAATGCTAAATATATATAAGGTCCCTTTTTTAAGTTCCAGGGCAAGAACACATACAAAGCATTAAAATCTTTTTTTTTCTTGAATCAAAGTATATGTTTCCCCTAAACTACATTCAGTACTCTACTGTCGAGGACAAAAGACCCATTTTTGATCTGTCATTAATGATGCTTTAAAGCACTCTGTGAAATAATAATCCCAGTCAAGGACAGCGATACTTTTTAGTGCTGTGATATTATTTCAAAACTAGTGCCCCAGCACTGTTCTGTCTTGCAGATGTTTTATGGTAAAGACAAAAATCAGATGAGTCATATTGTCACTTGCACGGCATTAAAGAATAACGACAGAGCCAAGAGGAGCGGGAGAGGATGGTGAGACGGGGAGTGAGGGATATACATATTTTGCCATCCTTGGTGATAACATTAATGTCAAGGTGGAAGGGGGAAGGAAGACATCAAAGCTAATGAATATTTATGGATGCCCATAGTAAAGTGAAGTGGGACAGAATGGCCTCATGAAGACGGCACTTTAGGGCCTACTCCAGCACAGACTGTGGCTCTATGAATATTCATTGCTCATTGTCCCAAAAACAATTTGCTTAACGCTTTTGACTTCTTTTCATCCGTAAAATGTGTGTATTTTATTTTTTTTACCTATGCATGGTTTGGACTATACTGTATCTGCCCTCACTTTTGTTCGGTCTGTTACAGAAGACACTTTGATTTTTGGCACATAAATGAAACAATCCAAAAGTCTGTATTTATTAATATATAGCATAGGGCACATCGATCCCTTCAGTACAGAAAGGAAAAAAATATAAGAAGTTTGTCATATAGATAATTCATTATATTCATACAGCTAAGTGACATGTTTTTCACAGGGCCTGTGTCCCCTGTGCAGATTGTGCAGATATTCATTCTGTGTATTTATCTTTTAATTGGTTTAAGTAGGACAGTCTGTAACAGACAGGTACAAGACTATAACCCCGTCACATGCCAGACAGCATCATCCTTGAGCAGATTTCACAAGATGCTACATTCCTTCCACCTTTCCCCCACTGTGCAATGCATTTGTCTCTATAGCTCACACTAGTGCTGTTTGAAAGCTCTTTGGATCATTCATTCTGCATGTGTGTGTTGGGGGGGGGGGGGGTATCAAGGTGGGAATGTGGTAGAAGAAACACCCAGTCTAAATAGTAACACAAGACTAAGATGAAGGAAAGAAAGGAAAAAAAAAACAGAATATCACAATGTTGCTATGGTTACTTGTCCCACACGACTACCAGCTCTTCCCAGAGTAAACAGTGCCTGATAAGGGAACAGAAGTACGGTGCCTTTGAGTGGTGTGATGTTGGCAAATGGAGGCCTACAATGAATATTCTGTGTACAAGTACTCGTATGTTATATGTGTGTGTGTTTTTGCAATATGTCTCCGGTTGCTGTCTTTGACAAAAACAAACATAAAAAAAAGAATTAACACTTTTTTCTTCTTCTTCATCACTTACATATGGGACATTTTTAAAGAACATTTGTCTTTCCTGTGCTCCTCACTGCACAACAGGGTGGCATACTGGTTTCGGAGACCTTCCCGTGAAGCAGATTTATTGTCCAGAAAAATTGCGTGTAGGTCAACTGTCCTTGAGCATGACAGTATTTTATGCACTGTACATCACTCTGAGTTAGCATCAACAAAATGCTTCCCCCCACTCCAAAGGGGATTATTTATTTTTCATGTTAAGTGATGCAAATTGTGTACATATTTCCCCTGTTGTTGTATAATGGCTTTAACTTTAATTCACTTCTTCCTTCAACATCTCTTCCTCCTCCATCTTTCTCGTTGTCTTTTGTTTGGCCCTCATTAAAATCTCACACCTATAAGCGTAAGTGCCTCTTGCTGTCTAACTCTGGGGAGTCACCTCTTGACATTGGTGAAGTAAGCCTCTTACCAAAATCTTGTGGACTACATGTGCAGTGATGGAGGGCCTTATCAGACTTGTATAAATCCTGTGAGTACAGGTAACTGCTGCATTTCACTAATCTGAGCCTAAAGGAAGTGGAGTTGCTCTCAACGTACAAACATTGTAGGTCATTGTGTAGGAAGGTTTAGTAATCTGATTGGCACTGTCATGCTACACTTCACACTAATAATTAAACAGTTTAACATAATTTTTAAAGTCAATACCTGATGAAATTTTGTCAGTGTTCACTATGTAGATAGAATTTGCATTTGTACCAAGATATTCTTTTGCTATTGGTTAAAAATCCGTGGTCCCTCCCAGTCCAAGATGGCACTCGTCTAGAATGAGATATGGACCATATAGAACTTGTTGACCATTATAAGGATAATATATAGTTATGTAGTGCACTCCAGACAGCCATACTTGTCAGTGTGAAAAATACTCCCAAAATAACCAGTGCAAGTGCAAAAGGATGTAATTTCCGGTTCACGTGGCATGCCCTTGTGGTTGTACATATGTGGTTTACCTGCCATTTCATTTACATACAACACACCATGAATTTCAGAAATTCCACTGTTTTTCTCTCTTTTATGCATTAATGTTTAATTTGGATTATATAACAAGAGCTTGGGCCCACTACAAGCAAGTTACCAAGACTACAGCTGAGGAGAAGAGAAAGAGAAGGATGTTTTTATTCTCTTTCACTCAGCTGGCTCACAAGAAGATGACATTTTGTGAGCTCATACACTTGACATCAAATAATCAAATGAGAATATTAAATAAAATTTAAAAATAGGTAAATAAAACCTAAGATGTGCTAAGTTGTGTCTTACTATTGTATAAGAAATTAAGGCAAATGCAGAAGTGTGTGAAAAAAAATTATACCACCCTTATTATTTCCATGTGAATGAAGAGGGTAAGTAGCAGCCAGGTGCTGCTAATCAAATGTACCTTATTAACTGATCTTCAGCAAATGTGAGCACCTCTGTAAAAGCAGAAGGTTTGGCACGGGGGTATTTAGAGCATTCAGGTGTGTTTTAAATCAGTGCCAAGGAAGAAAGACATCAGCAATAATCTTAGAGAAAGAAATTGTTTCTAATCATCTACAGAGACTGCAGAGACTATGAGACCTTTTTCAAACCATTTGACATCCATCATTCCGCAGAAAGATGGATTATTCACAAGTGGAAAACATTCATGACAGCTGCCAATTCCCTAAGAGTGGAAATCTTCACCCCAAAGTCAGAACATGCAATGTTCAGCCTCGGTTAACATGTTAGATGTTAAAGTTTATGACATGACAAGTATGGCTTGTTTTGAATAGTTGCCAGGAGAAAGTCTCTCCCCTCTAAAAAGATCATGTTGCATCTGAACCAACCACAGGACTTGTGGAAAAATGTCCTTTAGACAGATGACACCAAAGCAGACACATTTGTGCTGATATGCTGTTTTTGGTATCGGCCAAATGCGATGCTGTGCATTATGGCCAAACACCTCATACCATCTGTGAAGCACTGTGGTGGAGGGGTGATGAGTTGGCTTGTTTTGCAGCCACAGGACCTGGACACCTTGCCGTCATTGAGTCAACCAATGACTGTTGTATACCAAATTGTTCTAGAGTCAAATGTGAGGCCATATGTCAATAGGTCATGAAACAGGACAATAATCCCAAGCACAGCTGCAAAAGTCCAGTTCAAACCGCATTGCATTTGAAATGTGCTGGAGGAATTTAAGAGAACCATGCATCAATTAAGTTAAGAAAAAAAAGCACATCAGCCCAGAAAGTACCTCATTCATGAGATGGCTTTCCAAGTCCTGCATCTTTGCATCTGAACATATTATTTATATAGAGCTCATTAATTCAAAGAAAATCTTTGTTTTTTTTTCTTTGCAGTTTCATTTTTTTAATTCATCAATGACTTTTTGTGGTATTGTGTAGTAGCTTTGTAAAGTTTTGTAATGTGTTTACAGTACAAAGTTGTGGTAAAAGTATGTGTTGTCTTGAGGCATTTATTGAATTTCAAAGCATAGTAATATTTTTTGCAAGAAAAAGTAGGTATTATGCTATAAGGTTATTGGTAGAGTGGTGCAAACATTTCCCATCTCCCACGCATCCTCTTCAAACCACAATTATGCAGAACCACTTGAAAGTCTTAGGTGATGGAGCCGACACACTGAGAATACAAAAATATAGTGACTATTGAAGTAGTTTCAAGTAAAATGCTAAAACACTGTATATAGAGGTTTTTTTGTCAGCTGTGTGTGTGTGTGTTGTGTGAGTCAAAATCAAGCTGTTGGCGGACCCTCACTGTGTCGGTGATGGTAATAGTTTGCCAGAGCCTTGGGGGAGCTTCTCAGCAGGCGATGGTGTGTGTATGTGTACGTGATGTTGTCTGTGTGTTTGTGTGCACATATCAGCAGGAAAGGGTAGAGCAGGCCCCACAGTGCATGTCTCAACAGCCAAGTCATCAACCCTTTTAATCCAGCCCAGCAGGGATGTGTTTGTGTTTTTGACGGCGCTTGTGTGTGTATGTTTGAAGAACTTCGTGAGAAGTGCTGCCATGAAGTTGTTTATATTCTACTCTGAGGAGTGGCAGAAAGCTGTCCAAAATATTTTCAGCTTGATGTGATTTTTTTAAATACAATATTGAACTTTTTCTCTTTTATCCATGGCATGTTGATTTTGTTTGAAAGTATTGCCTAATATGTCTAATGTCCAATCAGATCTCTCTCTATCCCCGCCTCACCCATCCTATTCTCTCTTCTCTCCCCCTGCAGGACGAATGTCATAGGATGAACACTGCTGGTGGGGTGTGTCTGTCTGTGCTGTCCTCTCTCCTGGCTGTGGCTGGGGCCCTGGCTGCCGTGTCTGCCCTCGCTCTAGCTCCTCTCTCTGCCCTGGCTGAGGCTGCCTATGGGGTTGCCAATAGCGTCCCCAGCACCGGGGCAGAGGGGGCCCCCTCGCCTTTGTCCTCACCATGCTCCAGCCTTGTAGCTGGGGTGCTCTATGGCTCTTTCTCCCTAAGGGAGCTTTTTCCCTCCAGGGCACCGGGTTGTTCCTGGTCTCTGGAAAACCCGGATCCCACCAAGTACTCCCTCTATCTCCGCTTCACGCGCCACCCTGTCATTTGTAGGACACACTCCCCCATGCTCCTTTCCCTTGACCACCACCTAGCCAATCAAAGCTGTCCCCTGCACTTACAGACGGCCACAGCCAGAGATCAGGAAGTCATCGATCTTTGTGGCAGCCGCACCAGTTCAGACGGACCTTACTCCTTTCTGCAGTTCGATAAGAACTTTGTCCAACTGTGTCTAACGAGACATCCAGCTGCAGATGAGCCTCAGGTATCTAAGGAATTGCTGGAGCTGAGACTGGTAGAGGTGTTACTCATTAACAACGAAAACTCCAGTCAGTTTACCTGCGGTGTGCTCTGCCGATGGTTCGAGGAGTGTTTGCACACTGATCACAATGGAGACCAGGAGGTTTCTGATGGGGATGGTTGTGGGATGACCCAGACAGGCTGTATTTGTCCAAATCACAACATTATGGCACCACCTGTTCCTCTGCTCCCAGAGACACCGCACACTTTCAGTAACGGGTCACTGGCTCCTGATGACTGTTGCGTCACCGAACTGCATTCCAATGATGCAATCGCCATAGCGCCCCGAGACGTACGACAAGGTAGGATTCCTTTCACTGTAATTTATGAGGTGGTGTTTCAGTGCTGGTCTTGCTATTTTCAGTGCATCACACATGAGCACACATCCCTATGTGAAAATTACTTTGGCCTTGTAACACAACGTGCAATAAAGCAAGATAGTCCAAGGTGCAAGCTGACCCAAACACTCTGAGTTGTTTATTTTATGTATCCACTTGGAGTAACAAATGGAAAAGAAAAGTTTGTTATCGTGCCTTTTTGTAGCACCTCGAGAAGCGGTGGAGGTGGCGAGAGGAGGGTCACATTGGCTGCTTGACAGATAATTTATTATTTGAATTTTGTCTTTTGCATGTTGGCCTTTAATTAAAAAAAAAAACGAAGCAGTTCAAAGGAGGCCCTTTAAACCTTCCATCAAAAGATTTGTAATGCCTGACAGAAATCCAGCCTTTTGATCTATATTTTAGAGATTCCCCCATGTGGCCAAGGGGTGGGTCTCCCATGACTTCAGTTTACATGCTGAACGGTATTGTGTGTGTATGTGTGTGTGTATCCATCCACTAGGAATGTTAGGACTAGATCAGATTTGACACCAATGGACAATATGCAAACCGTCTTTTCTACATCAATGAATTAGACACAAAGAAGACAATCCTTTCACGCACAATACACATGGAAATTTGTTTGCGTGTGTGCATCCGCATAAATCTGTTTTCTGCCTGCAAGCAACACAGATAAGTGCTTAATCCAAACAGAAATGGACAAGCACTTGTGCTAAAGCTTTCTAATCATTTCACTTCATCACTGCCACCAGAGTATTTAGTCTAATGTAATTAAATTAGAACAATATAGAGGTGCATGTGATATGCTGAGATGGAGTTTGCTTTTCAGGTCACATAATTGCATAATAATTTTCCTTTGGGTGCCTCATAAGCATGTTTGCAGTCTGCATAGTAATAATTAGAACCAGGTTATTGTTAGGCTTGGCCTTCCTTTAACAACACACTAACACACACACTAAGAGCTCTAGGGAGATTTTTACCTTGCTAGTGGGAAGGTTATCGTCTTCCGGATTTCATGAGCAGGGGAGCATTTATCATCTTATAACCTCATAGAGGAAGAAAAGGGTATACTTAAGGGAGATTAAGGAAGTGAGTCATTTACCATTTTGTCTTGACCTGATGTACTATTGCTTGAGAAAGTGCCATGTAACTGTTTTGGCCAAAAGTCAAACTGATAATGCAACTCTGTTAATTAATTCTAAGGGTTGCAGTGATATCCAGCTTATGCCACTGTCCTGAAAGACCTCTTAGCTTTATTTTTGTGTCACTTCCATAAGACAGTTATTTGCTGACATATTGATTAGCAGTCAGATGTATGGTTTGGAGAAGGTGGCGCTACCAAAACATCAGGAGGCAAAGCTGGAGATGCTAAGAATTTCAGTGGCAGTGACCATAAGAGAGAGCATTTGAAATGATTGCATCAGAAGGGCAGCTCAGGTTTTGAGTTAAAGTTAGAGAGATAAGGCTACCTTTAATCTACCAGGATAGGAGATATGCACAGGAAGGATAGTGGATATATTGGGTAAAGAATGTTGAATATGGCGAGCCAGGCAGGAGGACAAGAGAAAGACCACAGAGAAGATGTATGGATGTATTAAAGGAGGGCATTAAGAGGGTTGGCATGAGAGAGGAAAATGTTGGCAATAGGGTTTAGATGGATGCACGCAATCCGCTGTGGGGACCCCTAAAGAGAGCAGAGAAGAAGAAAAAAAAGATTAGTTAGCAACCAGCCACTGTCCACTCCTGCAGGATGTTCTCAACCCCTGGTCTTCTGTAGAAAAATTTTTTTCTCACCAGTTCCCTTTTGCAGTAATTATCCATAAATGTTAAAATTACTGTAAATCCAGGACTGTGCTGTCAGAGTAACAGCCATAATCTTGCCTTTACTCTGCTCCTGTCCCCTTTCTGTCGACTGAAAGATAAACAATTTTGCCCCCGCTGAGTCAGAGACACTCAAAAACAAAGCTTAAATGCCAGCTTTCTCCTTCGTGCCGGTCCACTTTTTGCCTTAATGCATGGTTGCCAATTTTCAACTGTCAGCTGTGGTGAGACTCAGACACTCACTTTAAATTTAAGACGAAAACAAATAGTAAAAATTAGAACAAAGGAAATGAATTTTGACTTTAGTAAACAGGGTCTGAGTCTTAGGACAACATCTGTATAAAAGGAAATGAAACTGAAATGAAAAAGTAAAACTGCTACTCTGTAACAGCTCATCTGTCTCAGTTGCAGAAAGACAGACTCATTTATTATTGATAATAAAAATAATAATTAATGACCTAACCCCTCATCGAGATGCATCTATTTACCATATTGCTTCCATAGTTATGCAACAAATACGACTTCATTCCCAGCCAGAATTAAAACAACTGTTAAAAGTTAAAGGTCAGTTGAAACACATAAAAACTGTAGTTTTTCTGATAGTGATGGGCGCGTGTCGGTGCTAAAAAAAAAAAAAGAAGAGGTTTTGGCGCAAGAGTTAGGAAATTAGAGGAAAAGCATATAAAAACAAGCACATCAAAGAAGAAGATGAAATAAGGCAGGGTTGCCAACTCGCGATGAGAAGCCATGATGGGAACTAAATATACTGCAGTTCTTTCTTCATAAATTTTACATAAGCAATCCACTGGACATCTAATTAGCTGAACTCACAACTAAAACTTCTGAAGGTAACAATTCTATAGATCTTTTCCTTGAAATGGGCAAACAGATCTAATTACACCGAGTTACACAATCAGTATCTTTAGATTTTAGATTTATAGATGAGATAAATACATGATCAACAGAACTTTCTAATTCGTCATGAATACAAGTTAAACTCAGCAGTCGAGTTTCTTGTTTTAACAAAAGTAATTTATCAACACAGTTTACATTGTTAAGCCGTTTGAATCTGAAATCTACTTTTTTTTCCTTTTTACAAGATGACCTTAACCAGTACAGTAATCAAATTGTACTAAATATGACCTAGGGTACCTACAAGGGAGCCAGAGGCATCAAATGATGAGTATTTACTTGTGAAAAAAGCCTGTTTGCTCTTCATCCATGGAGTTGGCAAAGAAAGAATTTATCTATGTAGTTTATTAGAGTGACACTTTGCTCAACCAGGTCTTTAATACCGCATATGTGTATTTTTCTATAGGCGTCTCAGTGGATGCTGGCAGGGAGAGATGGTACTTTGTAGCCAAACAGTTCATAGTAAATTCAACAAACTTGTTTGCAGAATATGAAATTGAATCTCCTCTACTGACACTGACTCTTCGAGGAGCAAACTAAACAATAATAATCATTCAACTCTCTAATCTAACTTTCTCAAATTTGCTGCAAATGTCTCAAATGGCAGAGAGTATGGAAAGTAATGCAAACAGATTGCTTTTCCAGTTTAATAAACATGTAACCTTGGGCTTTTTCTCAACTGCTGTAAATAGTTTGCAGTTTTAGTTACTCTAAAAAGCTGGACTTGCACATGACCTGCAATGTACGTATACCTAAAACAGCAAAAAAGCCATAATGCAATACGTTTATGCTTTAAAAGGCTTTTCTCTATATTTTTTGTAACTCTTGTGCTTATGATGTGATTCTTAGAGCTAACTGTTATACCACGACCATGAGCAAGTGAAGGCACATTTCAGTTCCTGAGATGTTTTGTGGCTGAATGTCAGGTCTGCTTGATAAAACTCAGATCCCCGGCTTTTCCAATCCATCAGCAGCTGTCTCCGCCCACACCTGATGTCTTCCACATAATCATTTTGTATTAAGCGAAAAAGAAAAAGGAAATACAAAGTGCTATCATACATGTGCACACATTAGCATGTGGCTAATATTTACAGTTGAAAGTTTGTGACAATGCTTATTTCCACATGCTATTTATCTCATGGTCTTTACATGTTATGCTTTCTTCTTCTGTCTTTTCTAAAACTGAAAATATTACAGCTAACTCTCCTTTGCACATTAATCAAATGCACGTACTAAAATGGACAGAGATCTCAGCATTACATAAAAATATTAATTTCACATTCTCATGTTCTTATTTCTATTGCGGTATAAAGTGAGCTTGAAGGCTTTGCTCCTGCAAATACACAGGATCCTTTAGATTTCTATTTGGAATGAAGGGCAGCCTTGCTTGAGTGAATTATTTGGCCTTTTTAGAGATGAAGAGAGAAAAACCATTTCTTAATCTAGCCAATTCTTAATGGTGAACTACACTTATATATCTACACAGCAATGACAGAATACATTAAATCTTCAAAGGAACTCTCAAATAAGATACCCTGATTGCATGTCTTTAGTGCATGTGGGTTCAATTAGTACATTGCTGCTATTAAATTGCTGATGAAAATAGGGACCATCCATTATGTCCACCCTATTCTAAGATCCTGTGTAATTTACATGATAGCTTGTAGTTTTACTCATTCATGTCATGCCTGTGATTTGTCAATTATGTATTCATAAAGTCCGCACGTGTGCCAACAACAGCACTGTGATAGATGACAGATGGCTTCTCCTGGTGTATGAAGTGTAAGGATTAAGTTGATGACATGGAGTTCCTTGTCATGTCAGCTCGTGGCTTCCACCACATTTGCCCGTAGCTTCTACCTCACCTAATCGGAAAATGGCAATAAACAGCAGATTTATCTTACCGTGGTATACTATATTTCTTAATATCATGAGCTGTTCTGGATCCCGAGGACGTAAGAACGTCTCATTTATGTGAGAGACAGCTGAACGGAGAATATGAAGCTAGCATCATTGTTTTCAATCATTCATCAATCATTTGTGAGAGAATTACACCATCCTGTATGTGTTGGCTCATTCATCACACTACAATATCTACCGTAGTTGCCCTTTGATTTAATTAGTAGGCATGCACATATTGAATTGGGGCTCTAAGTGGAAGCTTCCTTCTCAAGTTTGCAAGGGTGTAATTTGGTGCTTGTTTTTCTTTTGTTATTCATCGCATTGTTTGCACTAGTTGGTATTAGGAATGAAAAGACTGCTGTTGTAAGCACAGAGAAGTGTCAGTTTAAATAATGTACTCTTCAGGAAATACTATAGGATGCAGCCTCAAGCTAACCTTAAAAAATTTCAGCCTCTGTTCTCCATGCCAAGAAGACGGGAGTCCATTCTTTTAAAGAAAAAAAAAAAGAAAAACAAGTCCATAAACTCCATAAACTGCACTGGTTGCATTTTACTTAAATGCAACGTGGTGTATATGTATTGCTATTCTTTAAAAAATAAATAGAAAAGTTAATAGAGTAATTTTACTGTAATTTTTCCTTTATTTATAAAAAAAAAAAGGCTCAACCTTTACAGTAAATACCAGCACTTTGTTGTTCTTAATTACTATTGTCAAAAGAATTTTTATTGGTGCCGACTGTTAGACGTACAGTCTTGTGTTCTTTTTCTTTCTTTCTTTCTTCCTTTTATTTTGGCACTGGAGTGGAACTAAAGTTCAACCCATAAATATAGGAATGAAGCAGCTGAAGAAGTGTCCACTGCCTCCAGTGCAAGTGCAATCTGGCTTTGTGCTGTCATGACACATTCGGGTCATATTTGTAATGTCCACCAGCAGTGTTTACAAATGCAGGAGAGCAAGGACAGCTGGACTTGTCTTTGACTTGTATTTCTCTTACTTTAATCTGAGTGACTTTGATCAGCTACAGTGGTACACAATGATTCATTCCTTTAACAGTCCAGTACCACAGAGACCTGTGCACATAATAAAATATGCTCAAGTTTCATAAATTGTCGGAAAAAAACATATATTTCAGGATGACAGTTTTTGTAATACACAATGCTGTTCAAATGTCTTAAGTCACCCGATTTTTATTAGGAAAATAACAAAATTTGTGCAGTGATTTATTGAAATGTGCAAATGGAAATGGAAATATAGTGCGTAAGGCAAAAACTGAGTTTGTACAATTCTAAAGAGCTTGAAAGTCAGTATTTTGTATTACAACCTTTCTGGTAATTTTACTTTGTAAATGGAGGCATTCAAAGCTCTTCTTTGAAGAAGCTTGACCTGCCTTTTGTACTTTTTTTGATCAACATGACCCCACGCTGCTTCAATAATGTGAGTTCTTCTTGTGGAATTTGGCGTTTGAATAGTTTCTTGACGGCCAAACTTCCAGTGAGATCATTTCTTCCATGAATAAAATGAATAAAGAAGTGATGGATGACTTAAGACTTTCATACATGACTACAGTATTTTACTATGCTTAGTTACAGATACTTCATGGCAAGTCTGCATGCTTAAATATTGACATCTGAATTTCTGCGAGTAAGGTGTCGTTAATTTCCTTATACGCTTCATTATCCAGCTGTCAAAAGGTCACTTTGCTGGACATCTGCCTTAATCCCTGCACATTCCCACATCCATACTGCACACACTCACACACACTCACATACACAGTTACAGCATTTCACTTCCAAGGGAATTCATGTTAACACAGATTCAGGTTGCGGATTATGTCATATGCATGTGGTAGGGGTGTAGAAAGAGGAGGTGGAAACACAGAAAGGAGGAAATTAGAGAGGGAACTGGGATTTGACGAGAGCTCTGGGGACCAGATCAACCTTGCATTGAGCAGAAGCCAGTGGTCCGTCACTTAAAAATACACACTTACACACGCACACCTAGACACAGACACACACACAAGCAGTCAGTTCATCCCTTCCTCACGGAATACTATCGCTTCTTGGTAATTAGAGCGGAGAGAAGTGTGTGCTTTTTCTTGTGTATCTCGAGCAACATGGGTAATATGTGTTTATTCTCACAGTGTGCTGGTACACTGTATTTACATACAGGTGTTTGCATAACCCTTTACCCGAACACATACAAACACAATGAAAAATGCAGGCTGCAAACACACGCCACGGCTTATGACAAAGAGTAATTGCATGCCATACAATACAGTAGCTGCGGAGATATTTTTTCCCTAAAAGAATGGAGCACGGCCACGTGTGTGTGTGTGTGTGTGCGTGTGTGTGTGTGTGTGTGTGTGTGTGTGTGTGTGTGTGAAAGACTGTGGCAGGAGAATTAGTATTCTGTGCACATGGTACTGAACGGGCTCAGCACTGAGCCCCTTTATGCTTCAGCAAAGGCCCAAACACTCACACACACACACACACACACACACACACACACACACACACACACACACACACACACACACACACACACACACACACACACACACACTCACATAAACACACACACATTGATAGACATACACACCTTGTCATTTAAATCCTTTCCCATTTTCTCAACAGATTGCTTTGGATCAGTATGGATTGGAACAGTACACAAGCCAACTTCCTGCTGATGCCATTAAATATGCCACAAATCAAAATTATATTGTATATTGTGTATTTTCCAATAAATATGACCTCTTTGTCCTCTTTTTCTTACATTCTTTTTTTGTTTTTTTTTGTTTTGCAGATGGCACAATACATTTGCATAGTATGCATGCTTGCTTGACTCCTACATGTTATACTCTGCCACTATGTCTTATTTTGCTTCCCACCACTGCCATCTGCACATATAGATTCAAGATGTTTATTCTCAGTTTTTGACACAGATTTTGGTTTTTTTTAAGCGGGTTGTATTCTGTTAGAATTCAATTATGTGAGCTGTGTTGATGTGTGATATTGCAGGTGTTAACTCCAATACACAAACAGCTTATAAAAGGCAATATCAGGCTGTTTAGATTGACTTCTGTAACTCCTCTCTAATTAGCGTCTTCAGATATCTCGCTGCGTTCCAATTGCATCCATTGTCGTTTCTGGTGCGCTGGTTAGCTTTTTGAGTTGAAAAAGAAAATGTACGATGTTTAAACTCAATTTGCGTTTTCAACAAAGACAGAATTTGATCCATAAATGATCCATAAACAGGTAGACACAATGACTTTTTTAACACCAAAGGATTAAAAAAGTATTGTAAAAAGCATATACTCTCACTCACTCATGCTAAATGATCTAGTAAACTTCCTGTTTGTTTGTTTGCTTCTTTTTCTTTTTTCTTTTTTTTACCCCTGTGGTGATGAGGGCAAATCTGCATGGTATACCAAAGGCTTAAGCGGGTTTTGACCTTTTCATCTCATTTCTCTCACCAATCAGTCATGGCATATGGCTGCCCCTTCCTGGGCCTGGTTCTGCTGCAGGTTTCTTCCTATTAAACGGGAGTTTTTCCTTCCCACTGTAGCTAAGTGCTTGCTCAAAAGAGGTTGTTGTAGTTTTCTCTCTATTATTTTGGTGTCTTTACCTTACAAAATAAAGCACCTTAGGGTGACTGTTTTGATTTAACGCTATATAAATAACATTTAATTCAATTCAATTGAGCTCAATTGAATTAAACTGAAAAACCTTATTAATCAGAGAATATTTATGGAAGGAATTGGCAATATGTTTTCCAGGAACATACTATACCAATACTAGCTTACTGAGAACAACATAAAAAGAGTGAAGACACATATAACATTAAAATGCATACATACACACACACAGACAGACACACACAAGAGGATATAGGAAGAATATAGTACAGCAGAGTTTCAGTATCCTGGCCCCGTGTTGAAAATGCCTTTCAGATCCCAAGGGTGTAACTGGTCGAGGGGAATAAGATGGGGGGCAAAGGTTGGTGCTGAATTAGGTCTATCACTCTGTCTGCACCTAATGAAAGTTGTATGATGTTAGGAGGCGAGCGAAGTCAGAGTAAAATTGTGAGCGGGATATTTTAGGCCAGCGGAAGTTTTGAGCGACATGCGAGGAGATGAAGTGAAGCGAGGGAGATGTGGTTAAGGCACCAGTGGGCCAAATTAGATAACCTCCAGAGAGCCCCCATCCCATGCATACCCATCATTTGAGACTGCACTGTGCAGCATGTGTGTGTATGCCTGTGTGTGTGCATGAGTAGAGAGTGAGAACAAGAGCAAGTGTGAGTTAGTGCGAGCGCCTAGGATATTTGTGTGTGAACGAGTGGATGACGAAAAACCTCAGAGCTACAGCGTCTCTCAGAAGGCTCTCACAGCTTTAGAGTGGCCATAGAGCGATTCGTTGATAATGGAATACAATGATGTATTACAGCGCAGACACACACATAGATGCACACTCACATAGTCTGTATCACTCTCTGGCCCACTGACTCCCAAAGTCAAGCTCCGATGACTTCATGTGATCGATTAACTGCAGAAAATAGACAGGCATTCCACAGAGCACCTGTGCCCACAGTCGCATGATACAATCCCCACAGGAGGCTAGCGTGCATGTGGATGTGTGTGCAATTGTTTGTTGGACTTCCAGTCGCGTGATGATATTAAAAAAAAGCTTTCCAATGTCAAAGTCCAACCATGCAAATCTCTGTGACAGGGTTAACATTTTGCGTGAAGCATCAGCCTCTGCGGTTTTATAAAGAGTAAAAAAAACAAGAAAAAAAATATGTTGGTGTGGCACCGCTTGCTGATTTTCAACCACACACCCCTGCGTTGTTTTGGCAACAGTGACATTTCATGTGAGCGCAACGCTGACATGCAGTTTGAAGCAAAGCATTTGATTTTAAGCAACTATCTGAGGGATGCGAATGGCGGTTCACCTGCACGACAAAATTCTGTCTTTGCTTTGACAAGAACACAACAAAAGCCTTTGCCTACATACAGTGGCAATTTGATCCATCACAATTAGCTTGATAGCTGTGCAGTGGAGCACGTGATGCTAATGTGGCTATGGGTACTATTCCACTCCCAGCAGCCCAACTGTAGGTGACATTTATCTATGTTTTTCACTGACTTTTAGTGTTCTTCTCCTCTGACTTTCCTTCTAACATCAGTGGAACGCCATGAATTATGTTAGGCCGTTTGTATTCCCTCACTTCATGTGCTCCATCTGTTATGGCTGGGTGTTGCTGCCTGCTTAAAGTGTTCAAATATATTGTTTTAAATTGGAAAAGAGGAACAGACGATACAGTTTATATCAGTTTGATTTGACGCAACACTTTTCTCCTGTAAACTCTCCAGCTTGTGGACCCTATCCCACCACTCCCTTCACATCTCCAGTCCTGCTCACTACACACTACTCATCAAACCATAAATAATAAGTGATGTCAAACATAATATTAAAAAGCACTGAAACACAGAAAGTGCTGAGCATCCACTATGTCACTTTAGTGCTTTAAGATGTTAGTTTGGATCAACCCAGCTCTTGAGAACACCAAGCAAAGCAGAGCAGCTCCCGTATTACTCCCAGACTCAACTATTGGAATTACTATTCATCACATATATGGGGCCTCATAGTATCATATTATCCTAACAGAGAATTTCACTCTTGAAGGACAAGTTTACCTGTGATTCTCCCATTTTACTTTAGTTTTTCCCCCATATTTTTTAACAATACATTGAATTTCATGGACCCTACTAACAGTGTGACTATGTGGAATCAGTTAAATGTTTGGGCTTTTGAGACAGTCACCCTAAGGTAAAGCTTAAAACTTTCTTTCTTTTTTTAAAATTGAAACTTATTATTACGGGCTCAGTCACACAATAGCAAAATTATGATGTCAACCTTGGGACTTGGAAAAATTTAATTCATTTTTTTTTGCTCTTTATATTCTGATTCTAATTCTATATAAAAGCAAGGTTGCCAAGTGTCATTTTGCACTTAAACCGCTGTCCTGCAATAACTTTGTCACTATTTGTGGAGGAGTTTCTAAATTTGTGTTTTAAATCTATGATACTAGGGTTCTGATTGAGCTCTGTAAGCCGTTTATGTCAATTTCTAGAGTTAGCAAAGTTTAATGTTAGTATTTTGTACATGTAGATGGCACCAGATAACCATCATATTATCGCAAACAGATTGCATTTAATTGCCAACTTGTCCACACTGCTTCGCAAGCTCCATCCTAATGCTGTTTCATCACCATCTTGAGGCAACTAAGTTCCTTTGGAGACAGCAGCAGACTGCAAATGTTTCAGACCTGTCCTCATCTTTGAAGCAACGATTTCAAAGGCCTATGTTTTCACTCCTTGTGCATAAATATATATTGCGTGTCATTCGCTTTTTCCCCATCTTTTTCTGCAGTTTGTGTCTTTGTTATTGTGTTATTCGGCACGTCTCTATGCTCATCTATCCTGTCTTCTTTTTCTCCTCTTCCTCCAACCAGTTGGAGCAGATGGCTGCTCCACCCTAAGCCTGGCGATTCTGTTACAAGCAAGTTGTCTCTCAGTGCAGTGAGCGAGCTTATACAGGATCTAATCGTTGAGTTTTCTTTCTCTAAAATTGTGGGGTCTCGCTGTACAACACAAGACGAGATGGCTGTTGTTGTGGCGTGATAGCCACTGATATGGCTTTGTGTCGACATGGATACTTGCTTCTGATTGTTTCTCTAATTCTTCAAAATAAAGAACAGAAACTGTTCAGCAAATGTGACTTTGCTGTTGATTGAAAGCAACCTTTTTGCTTGTACCTTTTCTTGACAAGTACTGTGCCACTCCAACAACTCACCAAAAAAATCCCCAACACACAATAGCCCTGGTGAATAGCATGTGAGCTTTTATAAAGTAATTGTTCCCAGTGTATCTTGTCCACTCATAGTTCAGCCATGCGTGGGAAGTGCAATGCTTTGACCCATGTGGTAAACAACTGGCCACCTGAGCCCACAGCAGTTACTTTGCATGTGTATCTGCTTTTGTATCAGCATTCACAGCATAAAGCGCATTTGCTCTCGTGACCGTATATGCGTGCGTGGTGGAGTGTGAGGAGATAATCTTACTTGCTGGGACATCTGGAAGATTTATGGTGGCAGTATAATTACTTCTTGGTACAGTAAGTGATTTAACACATGTGGAACCTGCCACCTGTCAGGTGGAATGAGGCTGGAAACGCCTTTGCAGTTGATAACCAGTGGTGATCTAATGCTCTTCTGAAGGTGCTATGGATACTAACATCCATTTCAAGAAGTGAGCTGATGGTATTGTCACCAGGAGAGACATAGTAAGACAGACAGAGGAGGGTTACTGATACCAAGCATCAAGGCACATGACATATTGCCTGCCATTATGTAAATCTGTTTTTTACTTCCAAGTATCAAGGAAAGACACATTCCCATGCTGCTGCTGCTGCCGGGGTGCATTTAAGTTCAAAGACCTGTAAGTGTATGTCGTCTTGAACTGTTTCTATTCTTGATGCATGATGGAGAACTTACCCTGGTACACAGCCCTGAAAGAAGATGGGGTTTTATAGCTGTGTGTGTGTTACCGCTCACTGGCATTTGCAAATATCTGTCCCACATTCAGGGTGTGTCCACTGCAAAATCATATAAAAAAATATTAAAAGAAAAATGGAGAAAAGGTTTCCCCAGCGTTTGTCTTATCTTTAGTGGAATTCATACTTTCTGATTAGAACCTATATCTGTGGAATTAATCAGAATCAGAATCAGAATCAGAATACTTTATTGATCCCTGGGGGAAATTATTTATTAAAGTGGAATTTTGCAGGTGTGTGTGAGAGGGAAGGACCTGGTAATACGGCGTTGTGACGCTGAGATTTGTTGTTCGGGTCAATTTCATCCCACAGCTTATTAGCATGGCCTAGCACTTCATGCTCTATCATTTTGCCACAAGTGACTTCCTTGATATTTTTGTGAAGTTTGGCCGGTGACACTAAAGATCATCAGTGTCTTAATCTTAAATTGACATTGGCATACTACTGGCTGTCCTGAAGGCTAAATTACCCTGTTGCTGAACAGAGTAATCACCAAAATGTTGCAAAATGTTACAAACAAGGTGTCTGTTAGTGGCTGTGTGTGATGCACCAGGTTATGACTGTCTCTTGTTAGTGGGAATGTGTGTATTTTAACCCACGCCGCAATCCTTTCCTAAGCCTAACCAAGAAGTTTCAAATGCCAGTGAGTGAAAGCAAAACGAGGCAAAGTGGGTAACACTTTGCACAAATGGGACCCAGTTTGTTGGCGTTACTTATACCTGCTGCTTAGTGATGGGAGGTCCGGCTCTTCTATTTTAGCCTAATTTAACAATTAGGAATGTTTTTTGTGCTGGGAGACAATTTTTTATTCATGTTTTTATAAAATAAATATTTTTATTCATTTACTACTACTAAGGAGAACATACATGGGGTTTAAGGCCTGGACAAAAGTTTGAAATGAAAAATGGCTGAAAATAAAAATGGGTGTGATTTCAGCCAGTGCCTCATTTTAGCTTTGCAGTCTTCAGCAGGGCTGAGCAGGAGCACCTGAAGATTCAGCTCTCCTTGTCGTTGTTTACTACAATGAATCGGCTCGCTCACAAATGACACATCACTATTGCTGTCCCTGTAAAACTATGATGTCACCTTTTTATAAAAAGGTGCAGGATTTCCTGGTCGTCAACCAGGAGATTGTTGACGACAAGGTCAGTTGCATCTACTAAATTCTACAAAAGGTTGGACTTATTCTGTATTTTCACATCCTTTGAGCCGTCAGATTTTTTAATGAATTCTTGAATAAATGTAATTACTTGCCTCATGCAAGCATTGCATTTCTTAAGATTTATATGAGGGAACTCATTGCAGATTCTTATGTATGAAACTATGATTTACTTATCATGAAAGGACCAGATCATTCTGGGACACCTGCCCGCGTTACATCTTTATTCTTAATATAACCTTTATGATAGTTGCACATGGACACTCTTCCCCCCTCCAATGTCTCCTCTGGTGAACTTATCTGTGTTCATTTGGCTTGACAAGAGGGGAATCTGTTTGCCAGACACATGATAGCCTCCCATGGACAAAGCTATCTATCTTAATACAGTGAGGGAAACTCTCTCTCAGACACACAGACACGCGTAGTTCTTCCTGAAAGCCTAGTGTGTGTTTCAAACACTGCAGATGTGAATTTCAAAATCATTCCCAATCACTAAGCATGACCTTTGTTTGTCTCCTGTGACTGAGCTATACAATCCCTGGAATTTTAAATCTTCCGTTTTTCGTATACATAGCTATTCATTTTCAGAGGCTATCTGTGAAAATAGCTGTAATTCCTAAAAAAGTTAAAGCAATGCTTTTATTAAACCCTTTGAATTAAAGCTGAAAGTCTGCATTTCAATCAAGTCTTGATTGTTTGATCCACTCTGGTGGTGGACAGAGTGGTAACTGTGAGAGAGACTGGCCCTGAATACTGGATCAGAAATACACAAACACACATTGGAATGCTCATAAAGATGAATGTGCACTTAAAAAAAGAAAAGCATACACACAGCACAACACAAACGCCCATCAGCTTGCAGCAGAGAGGGAGATATAACAGTTCCTGCAATGGGAATCTGGCAACGCTGCTCAAGATGAACACAATAGCTTGGCATGAAGGTGATCACGCGTGTGCTTGTGAGTGTGCAAAGGAAGCAAGAAAGGGCGCTGTGGGCAAGCGAGTCGATATCTGACAGCAGCCACCTTCTGTAACTGGAGTAAAATTCCCCCCAAAACATCAAAACAGCGAGCTGCGAATGGTGACCACCGAGTGACAGCCACTCCTGCCCTTGCGAAGTCAAAGTCAGACTTCAAAAACAAGCATGACTGGTGCCTCTCTTGCTCTCCCTCTGCCTCGTGCGCTCTTTTTGTCAGTGCACATCATCGTCACCAGCCGGTGTGTGGCAATTAAATATATCCCTGGGCAATGACGCCCTATTTAGAAATCATTACAAGACAAGGAAATCGTGCCCCTCGTCTTTAGCAAAAACACACGGGAAAGTGTATGTGCCCGTCTGCCTGTGTGTGCGTGTGTGTGTGTGTGTGTGTGTGTGTGTGTGCTGGTCGGTTTCCTGTGCATCCCTTACTTTCGCTATCCGTCATTCTGTTCCGCTCATCCATGGCTCTTTGCTTCCAAGATAACTCTCCCCCTCAGACAGTTTCCAGGAGAGCAGTAAATCCTCTCCTTCCTCCTTTTACCCTGGCCTCCTTCCCTATATGTCAGTTATAGATGTTATCATCTGCATGTAATAGAAACAGAGCAGTGGGGAGACACTATGGTCAACTACACAAGTGCACATGCTGGAAAACTGAATGTCAGGGCATTTTAGGTAGTGGTCAGTAGTACTTTAATATTTCTTATTTTTACTTCCTTTTTTTTACCAGTATTCTTGACAGGAAAGAATATTTCTGCTTTTGGGAGGTTTTGTGTGTGTTTTTACAGAGCAGCCGACTCCCAGAACAGTTTCCTCCTGTTTCTGCTCCTTTTTAGATCTCCTCGTTTCTTCGTGTAATCGGAATCTTACATAAAAGGAACCTTGCTGTTTATAATATTTGATTGAAATGCTTTAATGCAATCATCAAAGACTGAAACAAAAAACAGAACAGAAGAACAGTCACAGGCTTGTGTCCAATTACAGACTTTCCATTACAGAGGTTGTGTTGATTCAGAGGCTGCTCCGACTGTTTTCATACTTCAAATACATGTAAATATGTTATGCTTAATTGTCTGAGTGACTTTGAATAATGATCCCATTAGGCTTTTTTTTTTTTAAATAATTCTGCATCAACCATTAGTGTTTTATTGGCCTTTTTTCTTCTTCTTCTTTTTTTGACTATACAGTAATCTGCATATCTGATGGGATGTTTGCAGGAGTGAACTTAATCACTAGCAATTCTGTCTAATGTTTCAGCGAGCCAGTGTGCCTGCCATCATGCAAATGAAGACAATTTTCATCAAATAAATACACAACAGAGTTGAAAGAGAGTTGCAAAATGAAAGGAAAAAAAGATGCCAGGAGACTAGAAACAATTCATATTAATTCAAATTTATATCGTTGTAATCCTGCCTTGGGATGAAAGTTTACGACACATGTGACCTTATTAATATATAAATAACAGGCCAAATAAGTGAAAAGGGGTGTGTGTGTGTGGGGGGGGGGGGTCGCCTTGTATTTCTGTCCGTTTTTTTTGGGGGGGTGGGGGTTGTAAAGTGAGGTATGCTTTCCTGGTCTTGCAGGAAATAAATGCACCTGGGATTTATCGACACACTGGCTGTTATAAGCCTACTGTCACACTCCAGTAGTTACCCATGGCGGATTTAAGACTCAGGAAAGAAGAAACACTCTTAGTCTCCATC
This sequence comes from Rhamphochromis longiceps, assembly GCF_057381845.1. Taxonomy (NCBI): domain Eukaryota; kingdom Metazoa; phylum Chordata; class Actinopteri; order Cichliformes; family Cichlidae; genus Rhamphochromis; species Rhamphochromis longiceps. Next base: position 22,969,863 of record NC_140577.1, read on the forward strand.
TCAGTCTCGTTTTCCTTTCCTTTGTACCCTGCTGCAGGTACTTTCATGCTACTGCAGCCAATTGTTACTCAAATGTGGCCAGGTGGCGCCCGATAGGTGTTTTGGAATGCAAATTTTGTTAAAGTTTCCAATGTGAAAATCGATGTGTTTGTGCTAACCTTCCCTCTAATCCTGACCTATAGGTGGGACGTGGTCACTTTTCCCCTCAGCCTCCCCAGTCCGACCATGTGCACAGCTGCCTTGAAATTGTGTTTTGTTTATATGATGGTAAAATATTCATAGAGGAAAAATAGCCATGGAAGCTGTCCATATAATCTCCAATAAAGTGATATGTAAATCCACCACGCATAGACACACAGGTGCCCAGACACCAATGCAAGGAGAACTGACACCCTCAAGGGCAAAATGAAATGAATGACAGCAGCACCTGCCTGTGTTTGTCCTGAGAGCCAGATACCTTTCTTATACAACAACAGACATGTAGATGCCGCACACATACATACACACGCTCACACACACTCACACAAGCACAGCTCACAGACTGATGCTGCGGTTTGGGAGTTAGTATCGATCGACACTCGTCAGCATGTCCTCTATAACAAGCCCTGTCCCCAAAAGGACTGCAGCAAACCTGTCAGGGAGAGCCGGAGGAAAAAAAAACACTGGGCATACCTGTCTGTTCATCCAATTTGCTTCTTCCATTTCAAACTTCAGTTGTTTTACATGTTGCTATGGCAGCCCCGAGAGGTCACATGCACTCCAAATAAGCTGCAAAGGCACAGAAAATACAAGAGAAGGTCAATAAAAGCCTTTTTTTGTGGAGACAATAACATGACGGAACAGCAGCTGAAGTGACAGAAAGAGAAAGATGTGTAGGACTGCACCACGAGATGCTTAAAAGAAGCGGAGGATTCATTTGTGTCGTGAGGGAGAAAAAGATGCAAAGTAATGTGTGTTTTAATATCATGACTCATATAATACTGTAGATGCATGTTTTAGCTAACTAGCTGTTAGCTTGTCACTTACGCAGCTTTACCGTCATGTTATTCTCTCCCCAAAAACACTTCTGTTGTGAGTTTTCACAGCACTTTTCTATTTGCTTGTGTGACAGTTTTTGACCTCTCAGGAGCACTGTACATTTCTAAGACATTTTGGCAAACGAATAATTATTATTAAGTTGTATCCATGATGCCACTGCCAAAATTATAGACGATAGAGAGAAAGAAAGAAAAAGCTGATAGGTGAAACCTACTCCGCACGAGTTACCACTGAGCAACCAAATAAGTTAGTGGCTTTCACACACTGCATTGCCTAATTTGTTCGAGACCTTTATTGTTTTTTTTGTTTTGCCTTCTGCAATGCATTCTTGAAGATTATGAGCAAGGGCAGAGTGGCTGGAACCAAAGCACAAGCCTGATGATAATGATGAAGTATCCAGCCACCCGGCTAACGAGAGCCCAGATCTGCCCCGAGTCTGCCTGCTATGCAAATTTCTCTCACACCAGCAATGAATCAAAGGCGTAGAAAACCAATGTTTCTTTTCGCAGCACTTTAGCAAAGCCATCATTCACAAAGGACACGCCAAAGGCACGCACGCACACACTCACACACACACACACACACTGACACAAAGAGCGTACGATAACTCTGGCACTTGAACAGCAGTTTTACAACATGTCAAACCTTTTTTTGCTACCATGGAAATAAAGAAGAAGCTAAAAAACAACAGCAAAAAAAGACAGCGATGATGTTTTTTGAGCCAACAGAAAATTACGTATGTTTGTGCACTTGTGTATGCTTTTGTATTGTTGTGACACTTCAGAGCACAGTGGGCCCCGAACAGTGAGTTGACAATAACAAGGCTCCGGAGACAAATTCCTCTAAGTTGATGTTCTTGGCAGAGAAACACAACAACATAAGACAGATCTTTTGTCTCCCTCGCCATCTCTGACCTCATGGCAACCGGTGTTCCCGCGGCATGGATTTTTAATGCTCAACAAATAAGTTTTGCTTTTCTTTGTTGCCAAGATGAAAAGCAAGGGATCTTAGAGTTGAGACTTTAATTGATGGATGAAGGCGCAAGTGCACGCACAGATGCACGCACAGAGACGGGCATTTTCAATATATTGTGTGTCCTTCATTCTCTCTTGCTCTTCCTGCGCCTCCCTGTTTCTCTCTCGGTTCTCTCATTATCTTGTTGCTCTGTCAGACTTGGAGGTTTGCCTCTAGGGTGTTGAACTGGCAGAAGTAACAGGATGACGGTAATTTGCTGGAATGGAGGTTAGAAAAGCTCACCTTGTGTTTTAAATGGTGTCATGGGGGCCAAACTATAGACCTTTGGCACCACAGCTAATTATGTAACACATGTCGAGTAATTTCCCTTCTTTTTTGTTGAATTCCAACTGGATTTATCTGTTAAGTGGATCTTTACATAGGACCATTACACTCCTTTAGGAATGCAAACAAAGACAAATACGCACAGTGTAAAGCATGCATCTGTTAAATGCATTAAATTGGAGGCCACAAACACCCGCATTTGCATGTACCGACATGTCATACAAGCATGCACAAACAAACAGACGGTGGCAGGCTTTTAAGCCTCTGTCAGATTAATAGCCACTTTCTCTGGTCAATAAATGCTTCGGGGAGTTCCCTAAAGGCTGCAAGATAGCTCCCTGTGTGTCCGTGTGTGTGCACATGTGTGCGTGCGTGCAAGCACCTAACAGGCCTCATGGGTCAACCTGTCACCACAAAGATGGCTAAGCAGTTGGTTGGCCAGCGGGAAATCAATGTAAGGTGATGAGGCTGCTGTGTGTGTGTGTGTATGTGTGTGTGTGTGTGTGAGAGAGAGAGAGAGAGAGAGAGAGAGAGAGAGAGAGAGAGAGAGAGAGAGAGAGAGAGAGTTTAGTTGTGTAAGCCTGTTTGTCACTGTGTTTTATGTGTACCTGTGCACATGTGTATATTGGAGCACAGCCTTCAGCAGCGGTAGTTTAAATGAAGGTTAAACTACTGGTGTTAACTACTAAGGTTATATAACCTTAGCGTGCACACACACACATGTCTATTATTAACCAGGTCCTTCACTCCTCTTATCAAATGAAGGCAAATCTAATCTTTCCTCAATATTGATGCTGATTAGCGTATTATACGGTTATAATAATTCCAGTTGTAATGATTTCACTAATGATGTCACTGTCATTTAGCTCATTAATTGCACTTGCAATAAATTACATTGCTTCCATTTAAGTAGCCAGGTCTAAAACTGTTAAAAATTGATTGTAAACAGTGACCAATCAGAAATACTTTGAGAAAAAGTACGAGGCTCTCATATGCAGAACTTCTCTTAAATTTGGACCCAAATAAGCTAAACTGAAGGTTTAAAGTTAACGTGAGTCTAGCTGTTGCGGTAGATGTTCAATAAAGACTTTTAATGTTCACGTTACATAAAACCATGTTGTTGTTGCAAAGAAAAGTTGCAGAGGTAAAAAATGCCATGATCTCAGCTGGAATCTAAAATTGTTTTGGCTTTGCTCAGATGTCAGATTACGTTTGCGAGACTAACACGTCACACAGAGAGGATGCTGTTTGGACAGGATGCAAAAAATAATAATCCTGGGCTGCTATAAAAAAACTCTCTCAGCTGGTAAAACCATCTCACACAGTAAATAGATTGGTTTGTTCATAGATCTTTTCTACTCTGGTTGAGCACTCAAAGCACTTTAGACAACGTGCCTCAATCACCCATTCAGAGCCACAAGCTCTGTTTTTCTATGTCTATCTAACTCTCACACACATTCACACTAAGATGAATGCATCAGGAACAGCTTAGGGTTCAGTACCTGGCCCTAGGATACTTTGCCATACAGACCAGAGGGTCCAGGGATCAAACAACCAACCAGTAAACACGATAATGGTTTTACAGATACACCTCTCATTTTCATAAAGGTGGCATGGAGACAATTTGAAGTGTCACTGGGAGGTTTTAGGATGCTGGACATATCTAAACATCCCCTTGGGAAAGCATTGCCACATAAAAAATAATTCATTTTTACCTAGGAAAAATGCCATGACAGTTATGAATTGATTAAATTCCAAAATATTAGCTGTTATTAAAGAATAGATCTTTTTTTTTTAAGTATATTTTAAACTTTTGTGCTGATTGAACATGCTTTTACTTTATTCTTTGCAAATGGCTTGTGTACCCTGCAACATGCTAAAGCAGAGAAGCCTTATGTAGCTCCACAGGACACAGTGTGGCACTGGAAAGTTAGTGGAGCTTCCACTAGTCAAAACCACATGGCTAAACTCCTTTCCTTGAATTTCTGGAAGTGCCAGTCCTGCAAGAGTTCGGGGTCGAGGGTGAACGGTTTTACCCATCTGGCTGAGTCCTGATGTAACGTGCGCTGGAGATTATAAGAATGGGAAGCTGCTCTGGTTTTTTCTGTGCTCCAGGGAGCACTGGAGCTCCAGCTCACTTCTCCGCTAGTGAACCCTGGTTGTTTAAACTAGCCCCAGTGGTCCTCATTACCCTCTCCCCGGGCACATTCACGCACACTGATGCAGGCTCACACAATCGTGAGCGCACAGCAGCAAGTGCCGATGAAGAAAAAAAAGAAAGAGGCACTTGCACGCAGACAGCTGTTGGGTTTGATGCAATGGAGGTGGATGCTGCTTTGTAATAGCTTGCTAGGACAGCTGCCCTGATCCCTTTGAACCTCGTGGCTTAAAGGGTTGTTACAGCAGTGACGGTTCTAATGAACTAAAGGGCTGACACATGAAAACTCTAAGGTTGTTTTTTTTTAAGTTGATGTTGATCCTGCAACACTGCATTTCAATTGCTAAAACTTTAAAAGAAAAAACTCTCAGTTGCACTTAGTCAACTATGTTAATTACACCTCGCTGCACATTTTTATTTTGCCTTTTCAAGCGTCATTTAAGTACATTCACCATTTCAAGTACTTAAGTGCAGCTATTTGAGCTCTCTACATTCTCCACCTCCAAAGTGTTTAATCACTACGTAATATCAGTTAAGTACACACTCCCATCCACCCAATTTCTTTTTTCCCCACCTGTTCTTCAATTGCCTTTTTGTTTTTCATGTTTTCTATCTTGTACTTTGTGGAATCTCATTTTCTCTCATTTTCACTTAAGTCATCTATGCACACATAGCCACACAAGTTTGCTATAAGTTTAGTTACCTTCAACAGCAAAAAAAAGTGCAATTTAAATATTACATCTCAGTTTTTCCACATGATAAAAATAAATGCTGCTTTGGGCTTGAATTGAAAAAAAGAAGTGTAATATTCCAAAAAAGCTTGTCTCTTGAGCCTGTGAGCCAACTGTAAAAATCAGTGGAAAAAAGAGATAAAACAGGATTTTTCTGTAATTTTTTTCTTTATGTATTACTGATTTACTTTGGTTTTGTATGAATTATCTTGGGGGAGGTTCTTATCAGTAGGAAATGTCATAAGACTTAGGAAAATACAGTTATACATCTCAAATTCATGTCCTCCTTCACATTGTTCAGTGGGGAATCTTTGACAGGCCGATTCTCACCCCCGAGCCTCATGTTTGACATTCTTCTCCTGAGGGGTCACAGATAGAGCTGAGACTTTCATTACATACTTTTACTCATGTGTGAGTGTGGTTTTCATTGTGTGTTTGTGATCCCCAGTACTGTTTGTGAAGCTGTGGTGGTCAGTTCAGTGAGACGTATGACAGCAGTCATCGTCAAGTGTCTCTAGGTGTACCGGCACTCAACCAGGCCAAGTGGATCTTCAGAAGAAACGAGTGACTGAAAAGTGTGTCTTGATGTACCAAAACACAGGCTTGCTGATATATCTGTTGCATCATTTTCTCTTTTTACTGAAACACTTCAGGTTTAAAGAGGGTCATAAAACTAAAAAAGAAAAAGGAAAAAAAAACCTGGCCAGTGTCGTGATTCTTTTTGTTTTTTCTTCAGTTTTTAAGGTGTGCTTTCTTCCCAACTTCAACATGCTCTCAAAGGATTGTACTGCTGTGTCTTTTTCTGTTGTGAAAGAAGGAGCTCAGTGTTCTTTGTCCCTCAGCTGTGTGTGTCTGTGATTTCTCCAAGATGACGCAAAGATGCCTGACCTTCCATGGCAGAGCCTCCCACAGAACCAGTCTCTCGGTCATGACCCTCTTCCCCCAAGATTATTGTTCTCTGGGAAGCCGGAGGCAAATGGCAAGGTTAATCCAATGAATATTGGCTAGAAGTAATCAAGTGATTAATCAGCACAGCATTTAGCTGACAGAGGAAATTCTGGGGAAAGATTTATGGATACCAAACAACAGTTAATAGAGAGGAACGCTGTAACAGAGCCAGATCAGAAACGCTGTAAACATTACAGGTAATAATTGTGAATGGGAGAGATTTGTTAGCTTTCAAAGAAGAACTATACCTGAAAGTTAATCAATGTCAGCATTTTAAAACACCAAAGCAGGTCTTTTTGTGCAGTTGATGCATTTTGCTTTTACATTTATTCTTCATCCATCTTTTGCCAGTCTATTGAAACAAGCACATGAAGTACACACACACACGCACAAACAGACACAGCCACACATGCATGCACATGTCAATCGTGAGTTAAAAGAAAAAGAATGTAGGAGGATGCGATGTAATGAGGTGGGCAGAGCAATATTTACTTGTGGTGGCAGAGTAAATTTGCATGAAATGATGCAATGTGATGATGGCAAATTCAGGAAGTTTCCACCTACCTTTCAAACATCATTAAAAGATATATTTGACAGGTTGTTCACTTAGGATTAGATGGCACCCACAAACACACACTGAAATTATATCAGATATTAGATGTTAGATATTAGCTCAGAGTACTACTGTGGCTTAAAAATGGACAACATTTAGCATTTTTCTGATACAATGTTGGTCATTGTTTTGTTACTCATTGTATTTATACTAAAGATTTGCCTATATGTGGCTTTTAAAGCAAAGTAAAATGTGTAGAAATACTTTGCAGCTAAATATTTTTTCAAAGATTATATTTCTTGTTTCAAGACTTTCTTGCACTGATTCTATGAAAGTGTTTTTGTTTAGACTTGAAAGAGCATCGGACCTCATGCATATGCTTTGATTTGTCTGAAAACGCCTGCTAAATTGGACAGTTTTGCAATTCCCTGTGATATTATTTGATGCACTCTGCACTTTGATGTAGCCCAGTGAAATCAAGCCTTTAATTTTGCCACGCACCAAACTTAAAGTCTAATCTCTTCTCTTCAAGGGGAGGGCATAGGTGCATGAAACAAGGACTGAGAAGAGGAAGTAATGACTTTATTCAGTTGCACCTAACATTTCCACTTTCATTCTGCTGGAAGGGTGGCAGGAGAAGAAGAGTGTAATTGAGAGGTGATGGGGAATGGATGGCAAGGAGTAGGTCAGAGGAACTGGCAGGGGCAAAGACTCATGAAAGTGAAAAACCTATGACGGTAAGAAGGAGTACAGTATATAGCAAGAAGGTGCAAGAATGACTGATAGTGACTAAAATCACTGGTACATTTATGCCTTGAAGGGACAGGAGTGACAGCTGACAGTTTTTTTCTATTTTAAAAATGAGAGAAGGGGAAAGGTTGATCCTCTGTAATGGCAGCAGTGGATTCCATTTATTCCGATGTAATGATGCGGCTATAAGGAGGTCTTACCATAAAAGGATCACCAACTATTTAAACTTGTGGGCCTCAATATGCTACAAATGTCTTCCCCTACTAAAGCATTAAAAATACATGAAGTATTTTCATTGTCTTAAATATCCTTAATGTTATAATGAATATTAAATATACAAGTATGACAGTACCTGCATTTATGGTAAATTGACTCATTATAATATAGTTCTTTTCTACTCTACCCGAGCACCCAAAGCGCTTTATACAACATGCCTCATTCACATCCATTCAGACAAGCACTTTTTTCTATGCCTTTTCTACATGCATCAGAGGGTAACTTGGGGTTAGTACGTTGCCCAATTTGGATACATTGAGAGGGTCCTCACCAAGAAGCTCGAAAATCAACACCTTCAAACTCAACTGAAATTTGCTGCTGCCCATGTGCACAAGCCAAATGCCTTCTGGAGAACAGTTTTATATTCATGAACATGATGATGAGACAAAGAAGCTTTCAAATGTAAGAACACTGTATCAATTAAAGCATGGTGGTGGTAGCATCATGCTATGTGGCTGTTTTGCTGGCACATTGCACAAAGTGGATGGAATAATGAAGAAGCAGGACTAACCTCAAATTCTTGAAGTTGCTGCCACCATTGCATCAAGTCAGTTTGTGAAAGTCCTTCCCTCCAGTCAGCTTTAAGTGGTGTTATTGCAAAGTGGAACGATTTAAGAACCACACCATGAAGTTACAGAGTGAGGTCGTGTTGAAGTCACCGATACTCCTTAGACTCATTAACTGTTTCAAACCTCCTCTGGCATCAGCATCAGCTCAAAAACTATGCGCCCAGGGCTTCACAGCACAGGTTTCCACTGCCGGCACCTGTAGGTATGACATACAGGTGACCCAGTACTTGTGTCCTTTCAGTGTGTCTGAGACCATCCACTTGTTTGAACAAGTGGATCAAGAATTGTAACTTTGGGATAACTCAAGGAGGTCGCCTAGGATTTTGAAATTCATAACATAGGTGCATCTACTAAAATATTGCGTGAGTTAGAATACCAGTGACCTGGAACTCAAGGTCAAGCTCAGAAGTCAAGTTTTATAAAGAAAAAAAACCCCAAAAAAATGGCAAACATAATAAAAAATTTCACCTAGGATCAGTGTTGGTCAAGTTACTTGAAAAAAGTAATCAGTAACTAATTACTGATTACTTCCACAAAAAAGTAATCCCGTTACTTTACTGATTACTTATTTTCAAAAGTAATTAATTACTTAGTTACTTAGTTACTTTTAAAAAACACGATTTACAACCTGAAGAGGTGATAAAGCGATAGATCTTTCAGCCCAATTCTACTTTTTCTACATAATCCATCATACAAAATGTAATCAAATGGAAAAGTCTCTTTTTTTTTTAACTTGTTTTATTAGTTTTAATCTTTTAACTTTATGCATCAAGCAAAAATTTAATTATATGCAACATTCTCTGACTTGAATAAATTAGTTTAACATTTAAACCTATTTTCTACACATTCCAAATATTTTTTGTGTTTACACTCACTCTTTCAAATAAATGCAATTAAAACACAGCAGGAAATAAATAAAGTCAAAGACTCAGCGGTCCTGTTGCTCTATTTTCACCTGTAAAGCAGGACTGGGGTAGGCGGAGGTTTACCCTGGTGCAGGTGTGCCGCGGTCAGTTGAAGAATCCGCGAGTTTCTCTGTGAATTTCCCATTAAGTCGTAGCGCACTCCCGGTGCTTGCTCGGAAGTTTAGCGTTTTTTTTTCGCTGTAAAAAGAAGTTTTCTTCCCACGCACGATGGACGCTAATGTTTTTGTCACTTTTTATGGAATCAAACTCAAAGTAAGGTCAGTACTTCCACGCTTTAAACGCTGCACGCTCATACTCTCTCCCACAATCGATATGTGATCCATTGTTGATCTGCACACAGCTGCTGTCATGAACGTTGCACTCGCTTACGTCACTGTCATGAGACATTCTCGCAAAAAATCATGGTTTTAGTAACGCAGTAACGCAGCGTTCCTACGGGAAAGTAACTGTAATCTAATTACCGTTTTTGCAATAGTAATCCCTTACTTTACTCGTTACTTGAAAAAAGTAATCAGATTACAGTAACGCGTTACTGCCCATCTCTGCCTAGGATGTTTTAATTGATATCACAGGTGCATCTCACAGGTCTCAGTGACCTCTACCTCAACTTTTCAGATTTATACTACAGGTGTATCTACTAGGAGACTGCACTGGTAAGAAGAAGTCAAGTTTGATTTTATTTTCTTGCCTTACCCTTGTTCTCCAAACTCCAGGGTGTCTTTGTAGCTCAATCTTCACTTCAGCAGCTTTTGATCCACCACATCTAAGTCTTAGAAGATGCTCTGTGTTATTTCACATTCTAACCAGTTTACTGCACCTTTATTAGAAGGAGCTTGACCCTATATAAACCAGTTAACCTAAATAATAGGTTCAAAATGGCAGAAGAGCCAACCACTTCCCCACACTAGATCCTTGATTCTCTGTGGGATTTAGAGTGCAGCTACTTTCTCACACACACATTTTTATTTTTTTGAGGGGGATACATTGTAATAAAAAAAAAAGACTTTACGACCAAAAAAACCTCCATTAAACGTGAAAATGAAATGAAAGAAAATGAAAGAAAAATTAAAATCTAATAATTGTTTTGCAAAGAATAAATGCTTCACGCCACTTGAGACACGCACACCCACACATGCTCATGAAGGAATCTAGGACAGAGCCTTATTTTGATGATTCATGGCATATTCGTTTAGCTTAGCACTGAGTTATAATTCCAACCCAGTGTCTAGTATGCATTATGCAGCATTTCTACTTGGGACAAAAAAACAACAACACACAACTCAGATTAGCCCTGTCGATTTCCACAGCTGAGATTAACTCTTTAGCACAGGGCCCCTTCATGCTGCGTGACTGCTCCGCTCTCTCGATTAGCCTTGTGACCTGAGTGCTCTCAGCTATTTATCCGGGCGCTCATTCTGCACAACACCTTTTTCTCTCCTTGGAATAAATTGCCTGGAACACTTTGTTGCGCAGCGAGAGAAGGAAAGAATGGGCCGAGACACCTCATCTCGTGATCTTATGAGGCCTTGGCCGTCCTTGAGCCCTGTTAAGAGGAACATTGTTCTCAGTGCAGGACATATATGTCTGTTTATGTGTGTGTGTATGTGTATGCTGCATGTGGACTACTGCACACAAAGGATATGAAGAACCATTTTGCTTTAGGTCAAGGCCGTTGACTAGTCTTTCCTTTTTTTTTTCCTTTCCCAAGAGTCACATTCCAGAAGGGGGAGTGAGAGAGAGGCTGATAATAGCAGTACAGGACACAGAAAGGTGGAAAGAGGGATTATGGGGATGATGGAAGTAGTATGGCTTTTCAGTTGTGGCAGGAATTTTTGTGCTTTACTCTAAGGAGATCATAAGATAACAAAAGATGGAAGCAAGCAAATAAAGGAAGTAAATTCATACCACCAGGTTTTCAGGTAGTATATTGTAGCTACTGTAGCTCTTCTTGCCTATCACCTGTATTTCTCCTTCTTGTTTGTGTCAGGGTTATCTGCCATCGCAAACCTTTCTTTTCTTTTTCCATCTATAATGTTTCTACCGGTTCAAAGTTACAATTGCGTTTTTAGAACGCTATCCTCTGCAGTTACAGGGATTATTCAAAGTACTACACCGCGGGGAAAAGTTGGCAGTCAACAGAGTCGGAGTCAAATATGTTAATGCAAGATAATAATACCCTCTGCCAAAGAAATAAGAATAATTGTGAATGAGGACCTCTGTGATTTATGTTTCACATTACTGTACATCTTCGACCTTACCCGCCAGATATTTGATAATGCAAAGTAGACCAAAGTGCACAGTAAGTAAGAAAAATGTCTTTCAGAGAATGGAATTACAGCAAAGTGAAGTCTTAGATAGTTTTAATAAGCTTGTCTTGTAGAAATGTATAATCTATGCAATAGTCTAACGCATACCCTGTAAGGACGGTAAGTATGTACTAGGGTCATGTAGACCCCAACACGCATGTTGCTTTTCAATCTCAAGTGGAAGGGTGGCTGTCAAGAAGAGTTAGAGTGGTGTTATCGAGATATGAATCCAGTCTTAAAATATTTGGTTCTAATATTTATCATGTGTACAAAGACGCAGTGAGCGTCTATAATCATCTATAAAAAACGATGGAGGCTCTTTCATGGTTTGGGACTGCATTTCAGACATTAGTGTCCTTTCAAAAGTGATGGAAATCTCAACACATGTGCTACCATCAGACGTTGATTCACCATGCAATATGATCTGGAAAGTGTTTGATTGTCATGGGTTCATTTTAAGCATAACAGAGACCAAAAACACACTGCTAGTGCAGTAAAACAGACAACGGAGCACTATCGGTCATGGAATGGCCTCCCCAGAGCCCGAACCTCAACATTACTGAAGCAGTGTGGGATCATCTTAACAGAAAGAAGAACAAAAGGCAGCCAACATCCAATGAAAAGCTTTGAATGTCCTTCAGGAACCCTGGATAACTATTCCTGAAGACTACTTAAAGAAACTGTGAAATCTAGGCTTACAAGAAAGAAAACTTATAAGAAATCTTCCCTTAGAGACTTCAGGCTCTTTTTAATTATTAAATTATAAAAACTCTACTTTCGGCTGATATATTCTATATTTCCATGTATGTTTGTACATGTTTAAATAAATAGCTGAACCTATTTAATACTTTCCTAGCAAAATACAATTACATTCCTCCTACCTCCTGATTTAAGAAATATTCTCTCTCTTTAAGTCCCAACTCAAAACTCACTTGTTCAAAATAGCTTATCCCACATAACCTCTCCACTCTGCTATTTTAACTTTGTTTTATGTCTATGCTTTTATGATTGTGTAAACTGCTTGCTTTTATGTTGCTTTTATTATTCTACTGTGTACAGTGTCCTTGAGTGTTCTGAAAGGTGCTTACAAATAAATTGTATTATTATTTATTATTATTACATGCTGGTTGGTTCAAGATTTTTGCACAGTACTGTAGTAAGTCAGTCCTTTTTAGCTCAAAGTCCAGCATGATCTGTTCAGTTTGACTTGTGGTAACAAAGAGATTGAGACACATCAGGGCACCAGTATAAATCAAACAACAGGCTTTCAATTCTTGACTATAAATCAATCTTTAAGCCTAGATTTAACAAGCATGGTCACAAAGCAGATTTAATCCCACTGAAATGCACATGCAATCACAATGCAAATCACAACTAAATTTTAAAGGGATATAATGTGATCCATTTAAGCTCCGCAGATAAGGACTTTTCATGCTTTAATGTTGTTTACACCAAGTTCTGACCCTACTCTCCAAATGTGGCAGTAGAAATTGAAACTCATTAGACCAGGCAACATTTGTCCAATCTTCTGTCATCCAATTTTGTTAAGCCCATATGGATTGCAGCTTTAGTTTCTTGTTTTTAGCTGACAAGAGTGACACCCCGGTGTGCTACTGTATATGGTATGTGTTTTAAGATGCTCTTTACATACCTTGTTTGAAAAGAGTGTTTGTGTGAGTTACTGTTGTCTTTCTATCTGTTCCAATTAATCTGGCCATTCTCCTCTGATCTCTGGCATTAAGAAGACATCTTCACTCAGAGAACTGCTGCTCACTGGATATTTTCTCTTTTTCAGACCCTTCTCTTTAAATCTTACACATGGTTCTGCAAGAAATCTCAGCAGATCAGCAGTTTCTGAAAGACTCAGAACAGCCACATTCAGAGTGACTTATTTCACGTTTCTCTCCCGTTCTGATGGTCAGTTAAAACGTCAACAGGTCATCATGACCATGTCTAAATGCACTGATTTGCTGCCATATCATTCGTTGATTAGATATTTGTGCTAATTAGCAGTTGAACAGGTGTAGGTGTGTATGACCAACATCAGCAGTTGTGATTAGTTAACACATGGCAAAAGAGCTGCTATGAATTTGGTTGTTGTGTCTATATATTGCAGTTTAATCTGTAAACATTCATGTGTGAAACCTTTACATGCTGTAGTGGGGAAAAGTTGAATACAAAGCTAAAAATAAATGAATACATAAATAAAAGTAAATGTAGAAGAAGAAGACATAAAAACAAACCAAGAAAGCAGAAGGAAACAGCAAAGAAGAATCAAAATGAAAGAAACACAAAGGTTCTAGCACAAAGAGCACAGCAGCTGTCCTTCACGGCAGCCGAGAACAGCGGTCCGCCGGCTCCGCTCGCTCTCTCTCCCTCTCAGACAGGACCGGCGACAGAGTGTGGACACCAATTCATAATCCACCTCCGTCCCCTCCCTCCTTCCCTCCACCGTTCTGCACGGCCCCCCTCTTTTACAGCATCAGCATGACGAGGTTGCTATGGTAACAGCATCCCACTGCAGAGGCAAATGTGAGCAGTAATCGATCTTTTCGTGTGGCTGCATCATGTACATACATAACGCTGTTGTGAAACGCGTCACGGTGAAAAGCCAAGTTTGGTTTGGGGGCGTGTTGAGGGTGATATTCTATACGTGGCAACTGTAGCGAAAGAGAGGGAATAAAGACGATGAAGGCAGAGAGAGTGGTTATCAAATGTATCATGTATATGTCATGCAAGAGTAAAACAAACTTACATGTAAAAAGACCTTAAATACTAAGGAGTGTTGATTGAGTCCTATGTCATCTAATATATTGCATAACATGCAAATAAACGAAGATGAGGCTGGAGAGACAGAAGACTTTATCAACTATTCACTACCCCCCTGGATTTATGTGTTTAAAAGCTTTTTTTGGGGGGACACAGTAGCGATAAAAACCACTCCAACCTTTTTGACCATTGGAACCATTCAGCATACTATTTTAAACTTTCATTTGTTGAAACTTCATCAAACAGCAAACACTGATATTAAACCAGGTAAAAATGTTTAATATGTCACAGGATTGTAAGCATCGTCACTGTTACCATGTTACTTTAGCTCTAGGCAATGATTTGCCCAAATTCAGCCTCACAAAGCTTCTAGCATGGATGTGGACATGTTCTGTGGTATTTGTTACAAGTGCCACTTTCTTTACTGTAGTTTAATCATTTAGAGGCCACCAACTTGTCAGTATGTGTTATTTGGATAATCTGAAACTTTAAATTGTCCAGAGGTTCTGCTGTGCATTTAAATCTAAACTACCACAACATAATCATATTTCATTTATAATTATCAGCCCAAATCTACTGTTCTTATTGCTCACAAATCTTATTTATAAGATTTATAATCTTATTTTTATAAATAATTTCCTAAACACACATAAAATTCTGAAAATGCACTTTATGATTAATATGAAACAACTGGTATCAATAATTATTTCTTATTTAAACCTTACTGCCATAAAGGACCATTGAATTTAAATATTAACGAGAGATGTCACACCCATGCACACAATGCTGATGCAGTAACCACCACTTCAAATGATGACTTTGAAGTTAAGATGAAAGAACAGGGAGAAAAAAAAGTGGACAGCAAAACTATATTTGATTTCAGTGGCTGAATCTGGCTTCTACTATCCCTCTCGTGCATGGTGTTTCCCTCAGGCAACAAACCAAATGATATATTTTTGATTAATATATCAACAAGCCCCCCCAAGCTCTCAATAAGTTTGGTGGATTATATTTTTTTCCTCAAAAAACATTCAAATTCATACCATACAGGGCTAACAGTAACATGCAAGGCTTGGACAGCTGTAGGGAATTCAGGACTATTCAGCCTGAGGATAGCATCTGTGTAACAAATAAATACAAATATAAACTGTAGCTCTTTGTGTGGCAGTTCACCTGTCGATCCTATAAACCTGCAGTTATTTATTGACTTAAACAGCTGGAACAAACAAAGGGCATAATTCCACTAGAATTAAACTTATTCAAATTATGATATAATTACATTTTGATATTACCCCAATTTCTTTTGTAAATATGCAGTACATTAGGTGTGGGAACCATATATGCAACATAAACCCTAGTTAATTCCCCAGTGTTAGGCTCCATTAACAAGTGAGTCTCTGCAAATCAAGCATGAGAGCTGTGCTTTGCATTTGTCAGTTTTTATGGACCAGTGTTGATGCTGAAGTGTGGAATAAGCTTGGCAGCCCGTCACGCATGCTGGCCAAATTTTATTTTGCTTTATTCTTTTCATGCGTGCAGTGATCCAGTCAAAAGTGGACTGGCAGAAGTCGTGTACACACCTTCTTTCAGCTGCATCGACTTGGGAGAGATGCATAGTCTGTGATCCCAGAAGCACAGAAGTCTGAGGAAGCTGGCAGGAACATGGTGGGACGTTTGTCAGCGTACGCATCAGTGGTCAACTCCATCTCTGGATGGAATCATTTTGTGGATTTTTGATTTTTCTTTCTGTTTGCATTTAGCTTTAGTAACTGCATTCTGTGATGTGCTTATCCATTTCCACCAAAGTAAATGTCCATTCTGTTCAGCCATAAAAGTCATCAGTAGCAAAATGGCTGGTGGGTTAAACTTGGATGGGTTTTATTGCAGCAGGCTTTCAATTCTTAAGCAGAAAAACATAACAATGGATAATTTATATGTATTTGCAACATTTCTGTTTAATCTAGATGTTTAAATTTAATTAAATTTTTGCAAGTCCGAAGTTTGTTTTGTCTCCAGAGGATCCTTCTGCTTCCTGAGAAAAGAGGGGGATTAAATAACTAAGCTAAGTAATTCACGGAAGTGTATTTTCTGATAAAACTGAGTGATTCTGTCCTCTACAGCTACAGTCAAAAAAAAGTGCACCAAATTTGACAACAACAATGTCACTTGTATCTAAGTAAGTAAAATATAACCTTCATGCGTGCCTCTTACTGCTGGGATAGCAGACACTATGTGTTTAAATGTGGACCCAAGGTTTTCACCTTGCGGCTATGGTAACTTTACATATCATGTGTCAGGCAGAGGCAGAGGACAAAGTCCAGAAACACTGGCTTTGCAACAAACTCACAAGGGGCTGAAGCTTATCGCACATTGATCCTGTTAACATGCTTCCAGCCATGATGGCAAACACAGCTACACTGGCTTATTGTAAATGCACTGTACGGATGCAGCTGCTTAAACATGCTAAACCACTATCTGTAATTCATCAGTCCAGTGTGAGACATCCCTTCATCGATTGCGGTGTGATTGCAGCTCTGCAGCTTCGCTCAGAGTCTACTCAACTATAAATCCATCTAAATTCTCATCTTGTTATGGAACCGAGAGAGAAAAAGGCCATGGTAGAAGACAGAGGGAGAGGGGGTGGAGGGCAAAAAGACAGACCAAGCCACTCTGGTGTGGGAGTTGGAAGATTTGAAAATTATCTAATAAGAGAACGATATGGAGAAAGAAAAACAAAAAGGGCAATTTGAGATTGAGAATGTAAGTGCAGTGAAACCGCCAATTTGGCAGTTTGGACTTACACAGGGGCTCGTGTTGATTTTTGTGTACGTGGGTATACATTTGGAGGTGTGAAACCAAAAAAACAGTCAGCCTGTGGGGCTGAATCCATTTTGAAATGACCTTGAGTGCCCCCGTAGTCAGCCAGCCAGTGTCCTGCACCAACCAGATTCAGCTTCCCTCTTCATATCTGCTAGCTGAGAGAGTAAGAGGTGAGAGAGGAGAAGTAACAGAGTGAGAGATGGAGTGGGTCTGTCTGTCCAGTAGCTTATAAAAAGTCCATTATGGTGCGCTTCTATCAGTTTGGGCTCTCCCAGATGGACCCTGGAGTAAATGGACAGCACCAGAGAGCTATAAGCTCAGATTTGATGTACGGCTGAGAAATAGTTCTGTGTGTGCGCGCGTGTGTGTGTGTGCGTGTGTGTGCGATTTTGTGATTGTTTGATTGTACGTGTGCAGGAGAGTGTGTTTGGTCAGACGGCCCAACAAAAGAGCCAACGATAGCGACCAGCAAACATTTCTGTGCCACTACTATTTGTGCATTTCACTTAGTTAACACAGCTGTTTTACCATATTACAATAAGTCTCCCAGCCACACACACACACACACACACACACAAACATGAACATGCACACAGCCCTCCCAGCAGGCTTAAATCCCGGCTCAGTCTGACAAAGGAGCCTGTGGCTCTAACTGACTCTGGCCCAATCCCCTACCACTGCCTGCTGCTTTGTATGGCTCAAAACTGCTTTACTGCATGACGCTTATTTATCAGCTATATTTACTTCTGTTGTGCTGATGTGTGTGCGCGTGTGTCTCCGGGTGTGTACGTGCCACATCCTGGCCTGCATGGTCTTTGCTGTCATATCGCTCGTGTCTCCCTTCAGATGCAGCCAGAATGTCTCTATGCTGATGGGTGCCCACCAAGGGATGTGAATGGGATTTCAAGTTCTACATGCTACTTTATTAGCACTTTGAGGCTGAGATGAGATAGCAGCCGTGGGCAAAGAGGCAGATGAGAATGGTCAAGAGCCACTTGTTTTCTCTTCTTCTTAGCAGTTGGGTTCCAACTAGGCAAGCAAGTAAAGTGGTTATCCACAAATGACCAGCAAACCATAGACTTCTGGGAAACTTTTCTGCTTCTGCACATCCAAAAATACATAACTGCATTTTACGTTTGATTGACATAAGTTTGGCAAAAAGAAACATGATAACAGATGTTTATTGAAATTTATTGAAATTGTATTAATTTATTAGCACTTTGTTAGCGCACAGTCCAAAGCCAATGCTAAAAAAGCTTCAGTGCTAGCTGTGCTGTTAGCTCTACTAAGCATGTATCATGCTTAGTTTTACCACACATAAATGCATATATAATCCCTGCTCCCAACAGAAATCAGAAAGCTCATCCAAATGTGAAAAAAATCTGAAATGACTAACAGCTTGCTTTAAAAGCAGGCCGGAACTGCAGGAGCTAATGACCTGTGATTATTTGATCTATCTATTTGTTTACAAATTTTAACTATACGACTAGCGATTTGTTCATTGCCGTGTTTTTGCTCCACAGACAACATTAATGCACAGCTACGCTACAAATAAAATATCAGGTCTTAACCTGTGCTCCTAACCAATCAGAGGATTATCGACCCTACTAATGACTACAAGTGATACTGCCGGCTATACGTGGGAAACAGGTTCCCCTGACGATGAAGAGACAGCTAAAATTGTTTAGGGGAAATGTAAGGATAAAAGGCAATAAGACTATTTCATGAAGTGTGCAATGACGTGTCCATTAAAGTGCAGTTCAGAACATTAAACAATATTGTGTGGTTTGTAAAGGTCAGTACTCAGGGGTTTATCTATATTGATTTCTCCTTTCTATTGCAGTGGACTCCGCACTGGTGTCCATCTAAATCCTCTTGTGTGCTGCAGACCTGACGTAGAGAGAGAGAGAGAGAGAGAGAGAAGAGGAAGCGAGATAGAGAGAGCAAGAGAGAGTGCAATAACAAGAAAGAGAAAAATAGTCCTCCCTGGTCTTCAGCAGTTGGGGAAAAAAGTCTTTTTTTGGACACAGTTCACCTGATTCTGTTTATAATCTTTCTGAGTCCTTCACCCGCTCATTCCCTCCTTTTCTGCTTATACAGTGCTAAGCAGTAAGTTCAATATCACCAATCAGTCATGAGAACGATATAGCGCTAATGGCTCAGTGGTCACGAGCGAGAGATGCCCCCGCTTAATGGTCAACCCCATCGGATCTGTCAATTCCACGCTTCTCGTTTGTCGTATGTGTAGGCATCCATGTGTCATGATCCATGATCATGTGTAATATTTGTTTACACCCTCTTGAACTCCACTTCACCCTTCTCTCCTCCCCTCTTCCCTATCTATCAGTGAGCCAGCAGATAGTTTGGTATTTGAACGGGGAGTTTTGTTTAGGTAGCATAATTGGGAATTCAAACTTCAATCCGAGAGTTGAGAGAGTGAAATCCGATATTTGTGCTGTTAGCTGTGAGCTGCTGGCAAAAAATAGTCTTTGTAACCGGTAAAAACCCTTTTTATTGAGAATTATTTTTCATGTTTTTGTGCTTAGGTGCTCAGGTTAGAGGACTCGTTTGCTTGCCTTTTCACTTTGGTTACGGAAGAGTAGGAGGGTCTTTGGAAGTTTTTGTTTATTGTTTTGATCACCGCTCATCTCGCGGGGGGCCAAAGCTCATCTCACATCGATCCTTCTAACATGCTTCTAAATTCTCATCTTGTTATAGAACCGAGAGAGAAAAAGGCCACAGACAGAGGGAGAGGGGCTGTAAGGCAAAAAGACAGACTGTGAACCTCTGGTGTGGGAGTTGGAAGATTTGAAAATTAGAGAAGAACATGGAGGATGAAAAAAAAACATGATCATTTGAAATGTATGTGCAATGAAACAACGCCAGTTTGCCAGTTTGGGCGCAAATCGGGCCTCGTGTTGATTTGTGTGTGTGTGAGTTTATGTGCAGATAAACTGCTGTTCAGTATCTTGGACCTGGTTGACTCTTCCTTTGGTGTGGTGAAGAGTGGGAAGTCCCAAGTAATTTTGTGTGTAGGTTACCTCTTGACCAGGGACGTAGCACATGCTAATGCATTCTGGTTGCACGACGTTACATTTTGCCAGTTCTTCATTTACATGAAGCTGAAGTGTAGGCTGCTTCAAGGGAACTAGGGGTGTTGGGTCTACTACGCTACACCTCCGTTAACTTGTGAAAAACTCTAAAACTATCTGTTGTCAATGCAAAAGACAGGTACAGCAAAATCATAACTTATTTCTTGCATCACATGTGTTAAGAGTTCTCATAATGAAGGAAGGTTGGAGCAGCACATTGGTGTGGTGGTTATCAATGTTGCCTTAAAGCAAGAAGGTCCTGGCATCAATTCCAGCCTGGGGGCCTTTCTATGTGGAGTTTGCATGAGGGGCTCTCAGGCTTCCTCCCACAGTCCAAAGAGATGCATGGGGTTCATTAATTGGTGAGTCTAAGTGAGCGTGAATGGTTGTTTGTCTTGATGTGTTAGCCCTACAACAGATTGGTGATTTCTTCAGGGTGTACTCTGCCTCTTGGCCCATGACAGCTGGGACAGCCACCCACCTCCGGATAAGAATTGGATAAGCAGAAGAAGATGGATGAAGAAAGTTTGTAAGCGAGTCGCTATATTCATTTAGTTTTGAAGTCTGGGAGAAGACAGCCCGCAAGCGGCATGCACCAATCATAAGAAGAAGGAGAGGGACAGCAACTGTCAACCATCTATCATCACTTTCTAATGGCTTGTCCATCATGTGTCCAGTGCTAGGAAGCACAGCAACACTTCAGCACCCCAGTGGAAGCGCACCATGACTGTCTTGTTCACTCACTGGTTCACAAACTCGGTGACTCCTTGAACTTTGCCATGTCTCATTAAAATTCCATAGTTCGTTGTTGCCATATTTATTTTCAGTTCAGTTATACGTTTCTTTTTGTCTGCTTTCAGAACTGCACATGATTATTTGCAGCCAGCAGGTTGTAATGCAGTAATAGTAATAAATCACACAACAATAGTACATCAAAGATATTGAGGTGGCACATAACCCAGGTAGCTACCACAACTGAAACAAGGGAGTTGCAGTAGGCTAACATTAGTTTTTAAAAAAGAACTTACTTCCAGATGTTTCTTTAGGTTGAAGGTGGAGTCTTTTGACGCTGAGAGCAGCTTGTTTGCTGGCAAACAGAGTTTGCGTTGCACGGTCAGATTTCACCTATCCCTTTCTTCTTTAAATGTGAAGTGGTGTCGAAATTTCCAAGTAAGAAATGCATTCCTGCCCGTGGACTGATGGTTCTGTTGTGCTGGCTCCGTGTCCATTGTGTAACTGATGCCACCAACATTAACAGGACGCTTACGTTAGAGCCTCTTATTGTGTGTTTCCTTGGGTTTCCGGCAATGTGTGGAATTACCAAAATCTGAAAGGGGATAGCCTAACATATGAAAAAGGAAAAGACCGCAGTGTAATCCATTTATTTCAATAAATTAACTGTATTCTAATTATCACCTATTCCAGCGTTAACTGTAACGGAATAAAGTTACTCATATTTTCTATTTTAAATACGTAACACCGGTACATATATTCTGCTACTCCCCAACACTGTCTACACACCTTTTTTTCCCACATGCTCATCTTGCAACATCTTCATAACAGTGTCTTACATGAATGAACCAACTGTCACATAATTTTTTTTCATTGTCAAGCACTTTGTGATTTTTATCTATAAAAAGTGCTATAAATAAATTTTACTTCCCTACCTATGTCCAAAGAGACAAGTGGACAAACTAAAGGAAGACAAATCTGTGCATTGAGGGAAGCAAACTTGAGTGTACAGTCTCTGTAAAGAACTATACACTCAAGTAAGGTGATAAAGATTTTGAGACCTTACTCTTCTGTCCTGCTTCACTGACCTCGAGCACTTACTGGGCTTAATTTGCTCTGGACCAGGATTGGGCTCAAACTAACTCTACATACTTTCTGAAATACTTAAAGTTCAATTAAAAAAAATCTAGACTGTCCAGTTAAAGTGGTATGCATCGAGGCAGATGACTTGATTGTTTCCTGTTATAGAATATCATAGATCATTCAGCTTCACTCAGATTTTCTACCCTAAAGTCACTGATGAATGTGGGATGAGAACATATAGGGATGGGTGGCCTTAACAAACACACCTTCTTAACACACTTTGTTTAACTTGGCCAATTAATGTTGTAGAGTCTTTACCTTACAATATAAAGCACCACGAGGTGACTGTTTTTGTCATTTGTCACTATGTAAACAAAACTGAATTGAATTGGATGCAAATAATACGGAAACCACGGGTGCTTTCTTACCAACAACGGTGTCAGGTAGTGTAGACATTTTCTTCAACCCTTGCTGAATCTTTTGTCTCCCAGGCTGCAGTTTCAAGGAATCTAACAATGAGTCAAGCTTGAGCTTGAGAGTAAAACTAAAAGAGCAGTGAAAAAGCTACTTTTTGACGCCATATTTCAGCTAATGAATGCTGCTTGTTTAGGAGGATGACTAATCTTAGTGTAGCGTCAATGATGAGTACAGTCAATAAAGCCCAGGACTGTGGCAAAGCAAGCCATAAATTTCTGGGAGCACGATACGCTCGCTCAAGGTCTCACATTTTCCGTGTAAAATATGACTGTAAAACCTGCAGCTAAGTAAGTGGGCGTCCGTACCACGAGCTGACCCGAGAAAGATTGCGTAATGAAAACTCCTTCAAATCCCTGGGCATGCTGGCATGTGCATCTCCGTTCTGTGCTTGATTGTCTAATCTGATGCAATGCTGACATGTGATTTGTTTTTAAAGAAATGATTCAATTAGATGAAAATGAAATCTGTTAATTGTCTTATTAAATACTTTCCCGGTGCACCATTTGCTCATTTTAGTTTCTTTTAAAAGTAAACAAACAGACCACACATGTGCACAACAGTTATTTATTTTACCCACGGCTGTAACCTGCAACAGCGCAGACAGCACGTAAACAGGATTATTACTTTTTTTCCATTGATTTAAAAAAAAAGGTCTTTTGTTAAATGATCACGTTGAGAACAATGCAGAAAACGAGCAAACGGGTAAAGAGTTTTTCCCCCCCACCAAAGAGTTGATTCTCTAAAAGGCCAAATTAAAGGGCTGGTAGCAATGGGCGTTTGTGCAATCATGGCAGAGCCTCAACACACTTCCCAGGCATTCACACTTGCATGTGTGAGTGTGTGAGTGTGTGCGTGTGTGCCGGATAGGGAGGATATGCAACGTCTCTGTTTTTCCTTGGGTCAACTGCTTGATGGAGGCTAACGCGAGGAAATTTCACTTTTGCTCTCTGTAATCGAATACGCAGACACACAATCACATTCCGTGCAGATAATGTACCTTAGATACGCCACGTGTGTCAGCTCCTTTTCCATAAATGCAGCTGCTGCAAAAAAGATCCCATTGGGTAAGAAGAATCCAGATGGAGAAAAAAAAAGATCTGTGAAAGAAAAGATTGTTTCCCCCCGCCGAGGGAGTTGATTAAGACTTGCATTGGTGAAACTAAGCCTACAAATCCATTTGAACCAGACAGAACGGCCTGTACACATGCCTCCACGTTTCTACCAGCTGAGATGAAACTGACTTAGATATGTTGTGTGATTTCACTAACTCTCAGAGACCGACTTAATGCCATTTCCAGAAATGCTCACCGCTTATGTGAGATGTTCACATATTTGATAGATCAAGTCCCGCTGGTGCATTTTATATGTGTGTGTGGAGTCTCATCTCCAAGCCAGAACTTTTATTTACTTGGTTTGCTGCGCTGAACCATCAGCATGCGTTCAAAAGAAGATATACTTCTTCTTTTTTTTCATGTTTTCCCCTCCTAATGTTCCCCTCTAATGAGCCAGTTCAAATTTGCTTCCTCCTGATTTTCTGAGATTATACACTAGATTTGACAGTCTGTTATCTGTTACCGCGCTGCGTGTGCTAAAACGTCTCGTCATGTTCTTTAAATTTCCTGCTACAAGGACTAAGCCAAGGAAATGTAGGCGTTTGTACTTTTATTTTGCCAGAGTCGTGTTTTGGATGTACTTGAGCTTTCCTGTATTTTTTTTTTTACTTTTCCTGAACATAAAAGTGAAATGTGGATGGTGATGAGCGCTTATTTACGACAGCTTTTAAATTCAGGTTTGATTTGCCCATGCAACCCATGGAGCCCTCATATATTTTGAGCGGTACCATGTAATCAAAAGGAAGTTAAGATTAAAATGAAAAAAAAAAATGTCTGTTATTTTTTTCAGACCCGTATGATGACGACCTGAAGGTGAAGACCCAAAGACCACGATCAGCTGACCAGCCAGGTGTGTTTCAGGCACAAACAGGTGAGTATCATGAGTGTGCAATGGTGCCCAGAGCCTGGAACGAAAGAAGACAACCTGACCTTTACAGGCTCTACGTCCCACTGAAAATCCTCAGTTTTCTATAAAACAGTTTTATGAATAATTATGTAAGGTGTACCTTTTCCTTTTCGGTGAGCAAACCTAGGGCAGCTGCCACCTTTAATCATTCACTTGTGTGAGTTTGTGAAAGTGTGAAATTTTTGAGTCGGCGTGTGAAACTTGGAAAAAATGGAAAGGACTGGGAAAAAAAAAGAGTAAATTATTCAAAGACTGATCTATTAACCATGAGAATGTCACATGCATGTATGTATATATAATATAATACGAATCGGCCTTAAACATACAAGATATTCCATGTTGCATGCACATGCATTTCCATATTCATATATATGGCGTAGAGGAGGAAGTCCCTTAATAGGAGGGAAACCCCTGGGTCTATCTTGTCCTCATCCTACCCTGTCTACCCCTCCCCTTCCTTGCTTCTTCCCCCATTCTTCTAGTCCTCTAGGCATCTGTGATGAGCTTAAGCCCTGACTCACAGCATGTTAATGAAGATGTAATGCGATTAACGGACATGCAATTAATTTGATTTCCTTCTTTGCCATGTGATGACGCCTCCATCAAAGGACACGGCGCTCATAAACAATTTACAAAGAGAGAAGTGGAGGGACTTGGCTCCTCGTTTTCGCTTTCAAGGGCGTAGCTCAGTGGAACAATGGGACCCTCTCCACAGCTGCCTGGAGAACTCCAAATTAGACTCCATCAAGTCTAAACACCTAATCTCATATGGGTGCTTACAACACAGAGTCGAATATGTACACACACAAACACACACACACAGAATTGCTTTGAGACTTAAAGGCCTTTAGCGGTGAGATCATACGTGTTATCATAATTCCATTAATTAATTGAATCACCTTTAAAAAAAACTTTCCTGGAGCATGATCATCATCTTCATTAATATCCCGTCAAGATTTATTTACAATAACACTCTTAGTGTGAATAAGTAAAGAAAAAAAGCTACATCGTGTCACTTTCATCACCTGTCACACATTCCCAAAAGTTTCTTTTTTTACTCCTTGTTAATTGCATAGGTTACAATTTTGTTTGTCTTTTTTTGTTGTGATGTTGCACCAGTGTCACTGCTTTCCAAAAGCAGATTTTGATGGGGTTTTTTTTGTTTGTTTTTTTCATTTTTTTATGGTAAACAGAAGAGCAGAGGAATCCGAGAGCCGCTAAACAGCAATCAATAAAGCAAACATCTTTTAATGCTGGCGGTGCTTCTGTGAAAACTGGAAGCGAAAATATACTTGAAAATTGTCACACATCTCCAGTAATAGTTTCTGTCTGCTCCATTTGTTGGGACATTTTAGGACTCCGTTATAAAGCGAGGAATTTATTGTAATTACCCTTTATGGAAATCATTTTTCTTTTCCTTTTTTTGTTGGCTTTTTGCATTATGAGCCACTTTTACATAGCAGTATAAACTTTGAGCTGCAGAGCTGAGATCATCTTCTACCTCTTCCTCGTCTCTTTTCTGTTTAACCTGAGGAGACACCAGAATCATGACACTCCTACAGAGCAGGCAGGGGTTTTTTTGTAGAAAGTGGGGTGGCGTGGGGTTACCAAGACCACTTGGAAATTGGCTGAAAATTTCATACTGCCTCTATAAAAATGCATTTGGAGACTTCAGCAGTACATCCGTGTGAAGGCACCAAATTAAGCTGTGAGATAATAAAGTGCAGTCTTGTTACAAATGATCATTAAAAACACTGTGCGTATATAACTATCCTCTCCATGTTCATGTCCATCTTGCTCCTTAGGTGACCCAGCAGCGGAGGAATGGTCGCAGTGGAGTGTGTGTTCTCTGACATGTGGGCAGGGCTGGCAAGTGAGGACCCGATCGTGTGTTTCTTCTCCCTATGGGACACTGTGCAGCGGTGCCCTGCGGGAAACACGCATGTGCAACAACACGGCCTCTTGCCCAGGTGAACCCGGAATCACAGGCTCAGGTGCGTTAACCGGCTGCCTTTGACCAGCGCCTCATTCACTTCTCCTGACTGTTTTATTTTTGCTCACAGCGAGAATGCGGTGGGTTAATTCTTTCTCTGAGTGCCATTTGTCTGATGCTCAGCTTTACACAGTAGATAAACACGACATGGACTTCACACTATGACTTTTTATCTATTTTGAGTCTTTTTTTTGTACAAATGCTAGTAAAAAAAACTGGTTGGTGTCCTGTCTCTTCAGTGCCGCATACACCCACCGCCTTTGTTTGGTACAGCAAAAAATGTAGCTTTAACCCAACCTCACTCAACCATGTAGCGGTTTGTTTCTATTTTTCTTCCTTCTTTTCCTTTCACAAAAGTGTTAAGAAAACAGAAGAAAATAATGACAGTGTGAGGAAGGTAGGCAGTATACTCACAACACGGACACACACAAGGCCAAAACACATGTAACCGCGGTTTAGCTGAACAGAAGGAGAACGCCACTGTGTCATTTCAGTTCACAATGCAGGCAAAGCTGGAAGAGGGAGAAAGAGAAAAGGAGTTTCTGTGTGTGTGTGTGTGTGTGTGTGTGTGTGTGTGTGTGTGTGTGTGTGTGTGTGTGTGTGTGTGTGTGTGTGTGTGTGTGTGTGTGTGTGTTTGAGAAAGCGAGACAGACTGACAGCCTTGAGTTTGATGTCACCCAATCTATTAGACCTGCCACATCACTGAAGTTAATACTTCCTGGGCTCTCTATCTTTAGCTCTCCTCTGCTCTTCCACTCTTCATTTCTTTCCTTTCCCTTTTTCTTGTCTATATGTATCACCAAGTTGATCTTTCAGAGCATAATGAGCAGGCAAACTTTTGAAAATGTTTTAATTTTGCAGAGGAAACTAAGCCTGTCGAAGCAAATGTTGAACTCATTCTGTGCAAAATAATCTGTGCTCACATTTCAGTGGCAAGCAAGGAAAATGTTCAAAAGCTGAAGTACAAGCGAGGATTTCTTTCTCTTTTGTTTGTTTTTTCTTTACTTTCATTGAAATTGGTCTCATAATTTGCAGTGACACCTCCAAAATACCACTGAAATTACATTTTCATATGCGTACTACAAGAGTGGGTGGGTGCAGTCGGCTCTATCTGCTTTCTGCAAAACTGCAGCAATGAAATGAAGGCTTTGAGGTTTTTTCTTCTTTTTTTCCCTTTTTTTTAGCAACACAAAACTGCTCAATCAAGCTAGATGAAGTCACTGAAAGAATAAGTGTACACAGCTGCTGCTGAACAATGCCAATTCTGTTTTGCTTTGATTGCCAGGCTTTAATGTTGACTAGATGGAATTATGAATTTCTGCCTGTCCTGCATTGGTTTGATTTGCCTGATTAGAACAGAGGTGAAACCCTGTATGACCTGTATCTCTCTCGATGGCCCCTCTTGACGGCCCCTCCCCTAATCCACTGCTAATGCTGAGTGAAAAGTGTTGTGCCATACTGCAAATTTTGGTGTTGATCCCTTACCAACTAAATATCTTTTTTATTGAACACAATTCACTAGACTTCATACTGCGCTTACGAAGTACTGTCATTCTAGTATTTATCCTATACCCATACCAGTGTTGATAATGATACTATCGATACTGAGATCGAACTGCTGACTCTAACAAAAGTACAGTCAGCACACCCTCCTTTACTGTGTCGGGCATCCTCTCTCCACTGTAGCCAGTTTCTTTCTTTCTTTCTTTCCTTTTTATATAGATTTAGTTCCATGCTTAAGGCCGTCTGGGATGGTGTTCTGGAGGGGGGGTTTTGTTTAGGCCCATGCACAACAAGTGTACTATCCCAGGAAACGGGATTTGATACTGTCTGACATTTTTTTTATTTAATAAAAAACTATAATATTTGAAGTTACCATTTTTTAAAAATTAAAACTTAAATACGACTTACCACCTACATACAGTAATAGTAAGGGACACTATTCATGTTTTCTGGTCAGTACACTTCAGTTTACTGCTAGCTCATATTAGCATCGCTTTTACGTATACAGTGAAGGTAGCTAAATGAACCTAGCCGTAGTTGATAATAACAGATTCTAGCCTTTTACCCAAAGTTGACCACATAAAGTAAAGTACATTTTGGCCTTACTTAAGTTTGTTTTTTGTTTTAAGTTCAGTTCTTTTAGCTTTTTGTATGCATGTTCGTGAGAGCTTTATCAGTGACTCCTCTGTAAAGTATGTGGCACAGAATATACTACATGTGAGTAAAGACTCGGTGTTTACTGATGCATCCCAGACCCCCACTAGTTCCACCAATTCCAAAAAGAAAAAAGCCAGAGGAACATTTTTCCTCCCTGTCAGTGCATATGCTAATCTTGTTTTTATGCAAATTTGCCAGCCCGATTTGTATGTCTAAGTGCCTCATTTTCCATTCAGCGTCGATATTAATATCCTCAGCAGCTCCTTTGAAGGGATATTGGTTGCTGTGTTATGTTCCGTTTATTATTTCATTTTCCGCCGCTCCTCTGATGTTTTCTGACGTGGTTCTGGAGGGGTTTAGGGGCACTCCAGGGATCGCCTGAACGGGATCACACCAATTTAAAATAGATGGGGAATGTGGGGGTGGTAGCAAAAAGACATAAAAGTCTTTAATAAACTTTGTGTGATTGACTTAAAAAATTATATGTGTGTGTGTGTGTGTGTGTGTGTGTGTGTGTGTGTGTGTGTGTGTGTGTGGGTGGGTTTTTTTTTTTAAACTTTCCTTCTCTTCTTTTGTGGCGTAAAATCTACACTCTCGCTTGATTTGCTAATCTATTTACTTTTGGATTCAAGCTGATGTTTATGGCTTATGGCAGGCACACACATGCAAACACACAAATCAAGGATATAGTCAAGTGGAATTAAAGTGTGACTTCCTACTTTTCTCCTAAACAAGTTAGTTTGCTTTGCTTTTTTTAGTTGGTTTCCTTTTAAAAAAAAAGCATGAATTTTCCCTTCCAGACCTACTGCACAGAAAACAACAGCCAGTTGTGCCAAAATATGTAATGTATTTATGTATGTCATCTATTCAGTTCCATATACATTGACTTGCTTGTGCAAATATGCAAGACACACAAGTATAAGTGAAAACATGCGCACTTGGTTTTTCCCAGAGTGGCTTGAAATGGAGTGCAACGTGTAGACTTCAGTTGGTAGATGAGTTTGCCAGATTTCTGTCTTTCTTTCTTTTACCATTAATTTGTGTTTGGGTGTGGGTGTTGTATCAGTGTGGGTGGATATGTCTCTGGGCATATATCTATCTGCAACTGTGGAAGGCTGTGCAGTATGTGTGTGTATGTGTGTGACTGCAAAAGTTAGGGAACATCAAAGAAAAATAGCTCGGACAGAAAGCAAATGGAGTGAAAATGGACTTTTTTTATTTTTGGCTTAATTTTGGGTAAAACCCCTAAATTAAGGTGATACAGATAATCAATTTTAAATAATGGTCTTGCTCATGACAAAGCAAACTAGTTGGTAATTGGCATCACAAATTACATTTTCTTTTTTGTTTCTTTTTGTGGAATATGCAATGAAGTATAAGGATTTCGTGCCCCAAAGCATGCAAAGTGAAGTAGTACTCCCTACTCGTGTTCTGTTTAGCTATTGCTCATTTACCATAGATTCACTGACATTTAAAACATGAAGTGGAACAACATTGTGAATAAAGTATGTCCGGGTCAGTGCGCTGTCAAATGCAGCAACACTGCTTCCAGTAATCATTCAAGCAAGAAACTTAACGGGGTGTAGTCATGGTCTCATATCAGGCTTACAGCACAAACTTCACACATGTGCGCACATTCATACATATGTTTAAATAATGCATCCATGCGGTCCTCTGACAATAGATGAGATTGCTGGTAATTATGGTAATCCATAAGGACATTATGTGATGCATATGTCTAATTACACCATATGCATTGCAAAAATAGAAATGGGAAAATTAAAAGTTGATATCTCAATACAACACACAGCACTGTATGTGTAAACTGGAAAGAGTTTAAGGACATCTTTAGAAAACATGCATCTTTATTACCCATAAGCTCATTATGGTTTCTTGTGTGATTGTGTACTTGTGCATAACCATGCATGTGCAAGCTTGCTTGCATTTGCATCAGAAATGTGGGGCAGCATGAGCAAGTCTGTTGCTTTATTTCCAGTCTTTTTTTTAGCTCCCAAAATGGAGCTCACGCAGTTCATGATTTTTTTTTGCCAGATGTTATGAGGCAAACAGACATGACACACTGTTGTTTGATCTCAGATCAGTGTATTATTTCATACCTTTTATTTCAGCTTTATTTCAGCTGCTGCAAATATGTTCCTTTGCACTTCCCTCTGTGACTGCAACATAGCAAAAAGGTCCCCTTTAAAGCCCTTAGTTAAACTAAAAGATGTTATGTATTTCAGCAATTTGGCCTGTGTTGCTTTGCTTATGATTCAAAATACCTCAAAATATAATTGGTCAGGTGTTTAATACTTTCATCAGCCAGTTTGTGAGGATATTTCATCATGGTTTTTTGTTGTTGTTGTTGTCCTCATTTCCAAATTACTTTTTTTCTTTTATT
The DNA here is from genome assembly GCF_057381845.1 of Rhamphochromis longiceps. Taxonomy (NCBI): domain Eukaryota; kingdom Metazoa; phylum Chordata; class Actinopteri; order Cichliformes; family Cichlidae; genus Rhamphochromis; species Rhamphochromis longiceps. The sequence continues at coordinate 23,000,963 of NC_140577.1, forward strand.
GTATTTTTGTCCCAAAGCTGATTGAAGCTTGTTTTTAGGGGCCAGTTGATTGGTGTTGCATGGTCAGACTTCAGATACACTTGTACTGAATTTGACAGCTGGAGATTCAATTCTAATGAATAAATCATGTTTAACAAGCAATCCCATGTTGTTGTAGATGAAGATAGCAAGTAACAGCACAGAGCATTGTATTATGTTCTGCAGTCTAAAAATATATTAAATGCTGGTTAGATGTTACTCATATTAGCAAAATATATTCCATTCAATGTTTTGATAGTAAGGGGTTGCATGATTATTGATACAGAAATAGATCCCATGCCATACTTTACCTTTGAAATCAGTGACTACAAATTGCAAATTAATCACAAAATTCACTTTCGACTCCAAAAAATCGAAAATGTATTTCAGAGGAAAATAAATAATACTGGGAATGGCTCAGAAGTCCCAATAATATTCAGTCCAAACACATCCAGTTCCAAATACTGTGCAAAACCCACTCATCATTTCTTTATATTTCGCTTCTAAGGAGCCAGAATTTCCAATAATGTTTTCAAATGGCTCTTGAGCAGTAGGATGTCTGAAGGTCTTTCAAAGTTTTTTTTTGGCCATTACTTGGTTTTTTATTCATTTTTGGTGAATTACTTGTACCTGAGCATTTTCAGATGAATGTTGTTTGTTATGCAACTTAACACTGACCCATGGATAACTTAAACACAAAAAAGGCATCTACTAACTCGAAGGATGAATCAGTGTTGTGTCTACACATCAACAGCCCAATTGCACATGACAATCGTACCTTTAGGCAATTTGTTGCCTTTTGCTTGTTTCATAGATAAAGAAATTGGAATAAATATTTGCAACAGGTAGCGGGTAACAAAGTGTGACAGGCATAATTTGTATACCTGTAAATCTGACATAGGTTGCCATGGTGTGCAGTGTAGCCCCAAACAAACAAAAAACAAAACAATCAAACAGAAATAGTATTTGCATCAGATGAACAGTATATGAAAGTTATGTCGTTAAGAAAAAAAAAATCAAGGAAAGTTTTGACACAGGACTTAAAAGATACATCTGGTCCTTCAGTTGGTTCACCAAAGCCTCATCAGAAATGAAACATGTTAAAGATGTTCATGTATTAGTTCATATACTAATAAACTGTGACTGGAAAGTGCGGTGCATTGTGCTGTGCATTATGAATGAATGACTGCTGGTCCAAATTTTACCACAACCACTTTAGTGAGACTTAAAATCTAAAATAACAAAACCATAAATTATCCATTTTATTCTGCTTATCCGAATTTGGGCCGTGGGAGTAGCAGCCTAGGCAACGAAGCCCAGATGTCCCTTTTGCCACCTCCTCAGGCTACTTGGGGGAAACACAGAGGAATTAGATGTAATCTCTCCAGCAGGTCTACCCCGTGTCCTCCTCCCGGTAGGACATGCCAGTTTAGAACACCTTACCCAAGAGGCACCCACCTGAGCTGGCTCTCTTCGATGTGGAAAAGCAGCAGCTCAACTCTGAGCCCCTCTTGAATGAGTGAACTTCTCTCCTCATTGCTAAAGGAAAGCCCATCCACCCCTCGGAGAAAGCTAATTTCCATCGCTTTTATCTGCAGTCTTGTTCTTTCGTCTTTAAAGAAAAATGATAGTGTCAACAACAAAGATCAGGCTGAGATTAGCAGATTTATGGGGTTCCTCAGCAATGATGCTTCATCTGGTGCCAGATGGCTACATAACATTTAGGGCATAATAATTTACGTACATTGGGCATCAATTTAAATTTAAAACATTTAAATTAAATGACTGCTATGTTAGGTACCGACTAGTGACAATAGCAATGATTAAGTCTAGTGGACTAGTCATGGACATCCCTACTGCTAACAATTGAATACATTGACATTAGGTTAATGTTTACATTAGACTATTTGATGTATTTAGCTTCACAATTTACTAAATGCCTCTGATGAGTGTGAAGATCATTCTCAGGTGTTTTTAAAGCTGTACAGAAGTACTCAGTTCAAATAACTGTTTGTGCTTTTTTGTTTTGTTTTTTATTTGTATACCAGCCCATTAGATAAGAGTTTCATAGCTACATAGCTAAAATACCGGAATGACTGTGTGTGTAATTTTCAGGCATCAAGTTTCTTCATCACACTTGTGTAAGTTGCCTCTTGGACCAGGATTGGCTTGTAGTGCTTGTAACTACTTGTAATGTCACAAATCCTGCTCATGGGTACTCCCTTTAAACTCTGATATTTGGTGAGCATAAATAAACTTTCAAAGATAAATTGCAAAGCAGACTTTCAATGTCAGCTGTGCACATACATCATTCATTACATCGAAGCTCCAACATCCAAGAGAAGTAATATTTACCAGAACCCAGTCATGCAACTTGTCAACAAGGACCACTAATGAGCTTACTTTAAAAAGAACATGTCATTAAATTTGCAGCAAGAGAAGCACAAATGCTTACCAATGCTCTTTCCCGCTCATGTATCGTATATGTATTTTATAGGGCAGCTTAAAGACATAGTAACACCATGTTTTTTTTCTTCTAAATTTAAGAACTATTAACAGCTTTCCATATCTCTCATACTTTTTAATACCACCATCTTCTCCCTCCCTCTCTCTCAGCCTTCTACTCTTCCTCTAAGCCATCGTTCACAGACGAGGCTTAATTATTTATCGGCATGATTTATTTAGCTTTGCTCAACACAGGACCAGCAATCTTCATCCTGCTGTCTCCAACTTTCTCGTCCTCCCTTCTCTGTCCCTCCCCTCCTCATCTCCTGCTTTCCATCTCTCTCCAGCATCGGTTCCTCTCTCTTTCTTCTGGCTCTTTCAACACAGTTTAATCTCCTCTCACTGAACATTTCAAAATAACCTCATTTTCTTGGACTCATTTCCTACTTCGTATTCACCCAAACTTTGTGAGTCTCCAATCGTCTTTGCGTGTTCTTTCAATTTTTCTTATCATCTCCCACGTTTTTCATGTTCACCTGTTCTTATTCTCTTCCTTTTAATCAGGCCTGAAATTGATCTTTTCCTTCTTTGGAGCCTTCACTTTCTGTGTATTCTTTTTTTTCCCCATAATATCCATCATTCCATTATTATTCCCTCTAGTTTTAGGTGAGACATCTCGAAATGGTTTTAGTAATTAAATTTTGTGAATGTGTATGTGTGAAAGTGTGTGTCTTTTCTCTGACATGGCAGGTTCTAGGACTTTGGTCCAACTTCACTGTTTCTTTATTCTGTCTTTATTTATTTTGTTAAAACGCGCGATGGAGTGCAATAAAGAGAAAACATGAGGAAGGAAAAATGGGGATAAAAGAAAAGCTTTTTAATGCTTGGGTGACTAAACCTTTAGGAAAAAGCATACACCATTTATTTCCTTGTCTTGATTCGAGCTGCATGACTTCAAATACCAGTGTCCATTCCTAACTTTCATTTGTTCATATTAGTAACATGTAAGTGCTGTTTCATACTCAGTCTGTCTTTTCCTTTGTAATTGGGTGGGTTTCCTGGAGGTCATAAGGTCACCTCCTTTGTGTTTTTTCTTCTTCTTGTTTTAAAGGAATGTGCTCATCATTTAATCTCTCGTTTTTCTCATTCTCAAACCCTCCTGCCTGCAATGGGATGCTCCACTCCTTCTCCTTCCTTTCCTCTCTCAACCCTCATCCCCATGTCGTGTCTTTTTGTGCGTCATGTTTGTGGGTGTTCGCAGTGCATGGGCTGTGGGAGGAATGGTCGTCATGGAGTCTGTGCTCTGTGACCTGTGGGCGGGGCTCCAGGACACGAACCAGGAAGTGCATGGACGGCAGCGGGGCTGTAGCTTGTGGACGGCCTGAGGTTCAGACCAAACTCTGCAACATAGCAGTGTGTCCTGGTTAGTACCATCCCCATTAACATGATACACCAAGACTCTCTCTCTCTCTTGCTGTATTAAACTTGACATTTTTTGCCTCTTCAAAGTTGCAAAAGTAGAACATTACCACATCACTGTCATAGCTCCTGAATTTCCATCCACTTGCCTGCATAGTTCATGTTCGTCTAACTGACCAAATGTCTCTCTTCGATTAAATCAAGCCAAAGTCTGCTTTGACATCATCAAAGCTTCTGAATGGGAACAAACTGTTCAACTGTGATAGCACTGTGGATTTGTGGAGGCAATGTGTTTGTATTAGTTGACCACTTTGATTCAAAGTAAAGTATCTCAGCTACTCAAAATACTGAATGGATCTTTCTGGCATTTTGTGTCCTTGACTTTGGTGATTGGTTTTTTTTCTCTGGAATTCCACCAAGCCTCGAGTGACAGTTGTGGTCTTGAATAAAACATCTTTACAAATCTTAAATGGAATATCCTGAAATTTGGTGCAGAAATTTATGTCACCCGCATTTACACAACTCACAGTTTTTCAGAAGGCAGAGAGTACTTTGTGATGAAGTTCTGAAAGTTAATACGCTTCTCTCAGCATCAGTTGCTAAACTAACGCCCCTGTCCCACAGGTCTAGAGATTAGTATGTAACCATTTGGCAACCATCAGTGAATATTTCATGACCAGTTGTCAAGTGGTTGCTTTAGGTTGCTGCACCAAATGCTTCCTTGGTGGTTGCTTTGGTTGCCAACAGGTTGATGCAATTGCTAGTAGTTTCTATCAAACATGCCAACTTGTCTGAAAACTATGGGTGACTGCTGCAATCTGCAAGTTAACAAAGCATCACAAAGAGGTTTATGATGCAGTACTCTTACTTGTAACAAGCTGTCACGTGCCAACAGCTAGCAACCACCAGCAATCACTTGTCAGCTAGTTGGGGATTTTTCCTAGAACTAGACATTACTAGGAGGGCAGTGCCAGTGGGTCTCTAGGCTTGTGCAAATGAGGCCTAACATGGTAAACAATTTAAAAGGTCTCAAAATGTCTTTGTTTGCATGCTAGCGTGCTGACCATCATGTTTTGCTCCTCTGAGCATCACAGTGACTGTGAGTATTAGTCTTGCTTTAACCAACACTTTTTCATAGAAATTCTGTTTGTAATTGAATTTACGTGTAATGCTGTCACAAAGTGAATTGTATTCAGTTTTGTTTTGAATGTACAGTTGTATTAAAGTCGACTGGGGGCGGTTGGATTGATATTTTGGTGGATTAATTTGATTGTCAATTAACATACTGAATGATTTGCACATTGCTAAAATACATTTTCACAGTTTCCCCTCAGTAGAGATTTCAGTTCTGTTTACGCCTGTGGTTATCCATGGGAATTAAGTCCACATTTCCTTTCAAACTTTCACTTATAGAACCGTAGACTAGAAGTCTGTGTTGGACCGGTGTGCTTCTTCCACGGCTGACTAAGTTTAGATCGTCGAACAACCCGACCGTGTAACTCTTCTATAATTGTCTCTAAAACTATCTATTAAAACTACACTTTGTCAAAAACAGTTAAGACAGCATTTCGGCCCCAGCTAATAGGGCTGTTAAGGATAATCTGGCACAGACTGTCCAGTAGAAACATCTTCATCGGGTTGCCAGTGGAGTGAAGCCGGATTCTCCAGCAACTGAAGCCCTATTGCAGCACACTCTGAAAAAAACGGTGGGACAAGATAGGAGCAATAATTTCTGTAGCTTGTCACACTACAGGCTGTACCTTTGCCAGTACCTTTGTCAACTGAGACGTAAATATGTAAAAATAGGCTGTAGGTAAACTTTGGTTATGCATATTGTCTCTGTGCAGTTTTAATTTTCTATTCCAAGTGTCCCCTTTAGGGGAAAAAACACTTTGGAAACACCGACATTAAAAAGGAATATTAATTTCAGCGATTAAATTTGCTCTGGCTTTTTGTTTCAGACTTTAAATGGATTCTGTGTTGGAGTAAAGGAATTAATGGATACACAGACATTAAAACATAAGACAGTTTATAACAAAAATGCTGTCAGCTTTCTGAATAATAACCTTTTTCTTCCTGAATTAATTTCAGTCCAAGTGAGAGTGTGTTTGCTTAGTGTGTAATCACTCACAGCCTGACCAATTATCACAGTGTAAGTGCTTTTTATTTAAGACTGCTAAGGCAAAGAATTCTATATCACTTTCCCCTGGACTTTGAATCCATATGCCTTTACATTTATGTGAGTGATGCTGGAGCCAGAACCTTTTCCTGCATCCTAAACAATATTTTTGGATATTTACTTGTTTTTTTCCCTCTTTATTTTCAAAAGCAGAGGTTTTGCAAGGTTAATATTTAAATAAAACAAACTGTCCCCCTTGCCAGACAAAGAGGCTGCAAAGTTAAAAAGAAGGAACAGGGAGACATCGTAATCTAAAGTATGGCCTCCAGGATGTTTTGCCAAGCTGTTTTGGGAACAGTGATGGAAAGAGAGGGTTTGGGAGAAAGGGTGTCTTCCTGCGAGGCCTTAAGGAAATCTTTGTGTATGTGAATGTGAGAATCTATCACAACAGATTCAGCCTGCTTTTGGGAGTTCAAAGTCAATGGTCCTTTGAAATCATGAATACCAGCATAGGCCTTTTGGCACAAACAACCATGCATACAGAATAGAGCTTTGATGGATTGTGTGTGTGTGTGTGTGTGTGTGTGTGTGTGTGTGTGTGTGTGTGTGTGTGTGTGTGTGTGTGTGTGTGTGTGTGTGCGTGCGTGCGTGCGTGCATGTCTGTGCACATGTGGGTGCATAGTTGTGTGTTTCCCTCGATAATTTGATCTCACTGCAAACCATATACTTAATCCTCACGCTATGTGCTGTTGTGTTTATGCTACAGTATATTAAACCAATTTCTTACCTCTTCACAGTGGGTTGTCACTTAGGCAGTCACATGCTAAGCTAAGCTTACATATCAAACAAGTGCATACATATGTGGGCAGAACTGCAAATGTAAATGTGGCAGCTGTTGCATCATATGAAGACAATCAACGGGGTATTATTAAAGTCAGCAGACATTTTCATGGAAGTAATTCATTTGGTCATATCAGACCTTTTTGAGCAAACATCAAGTACTAAAAAAAAACCTGTGTAGGCAGAGAGCTGGCTGGAAATTGCCTTTAAGTTCTTTGACACCTCCTTTTCTTTTTCACAACGTTCAGTTCATAGCCAAACATATGCTGGGATTAATTGCTATGTCTTAATTACAGGCAAATTGATAGTTTCTCTCTTTGGCAAGAGCTCCCTCTTAACAGAGAGCTGCCATCCAGCTTTTTTAGTATCAGTGCCGATAAGCTGATTGTGCTTTGTGTGTTAACACAATGCTGAGATATATATACGATAGCAATCCTTACAAAGAAGTAACACTTCGACAGAAAGACATGGACGGTCTGAAAATGTGTTGGTGTTTGTGTCATTTTCTTTTTTCAAATGTTGTTTTAGAAAGGTAACACTTCCATTAATCAGAGCAACTTCTAAAAACATCACATTTGCAATGCTTTTCTAGGTCACACTTTATTTCCTTTATGTCATCTCCACGACACAATGCAGACCCACGCCCGTTGGAACACAGTACAAGTGTCGCCTGGCGTGATTGACCACTTTACCAAGGAGAGCTGGCAATGCCTTCTCACTTGGGATAGCCAGACAAATACATTTACAGCACTGTACTTCACTTTCTCTGCTGCTTAATGCCCCGGAGTGTAGAATGTGTGACTCAATATATCATTTCGAGCAAAGAGTTCTCACTTCGAATTGTAATTCGTGTAAATACAGAGACAGAAGAAGTCCATACACAACAGATAGATATATCTACTTGTCCGCTGCAGTAGTTAAAAATACGTTTTCTGCCTATCAGATATTATAGAAGCTTTATACAGTGAGACATTTCTTTATATTTTGTTAGGAGAATGAGAAATATGTGGAGCAATTTATTGAAGCATGTACAAAAATACATGGAACAAACAGAGTTTATAAAATTATAATGAGCTTGAAAGTCAGTATTTTGCATGGCCACCTTTATTATTCAGTAGAGTCTGAACTCTGTTAGCCAAGCGTTCTTGTAATTTCTTTAGGTAGCATCCAGGAATAGTTGATGGTGGTTCAAAATCTGACCATACTTTTCTGCTTTCCTAATTCAATCAGCTTTTTGTTTTTACAAGACCCCCAAAATTACTGACTGTAATGCAGCCAAAAACCATGACAGAGTTGCCACTGTGTTTTAAACATGGTTATAGATAATCAGTGCTCCCATTTCTCCCCTCGTCCTAAGTTTATTGACAATGAACTAAACGGAACTTCATTCTATAAGACCACTGATTTTTAGTCCAGTTCTGCTGAAATTCAGTGTATCTCATTGAAAGCTTCTTGACACTTCTTATTTCATCCTCCACTTGTTTAGTTACCTCATTTTTTTAAGGACACGCTGTGCACCATACCGAGATATGTCTGTTAAGGTTCTCAATTATCCCAGTCATCATAGTCTCAAGAGCTTGTAATGTTCAAATAATTATAAAAAGTGGAGTTTACGCTGAAGCAGAGCGTAAGGTGTTCCAAGTGTTCCATTTCTTTCCAAGCTCCTTACACCATACCGAGATGTGTATGTTTTCATATAATGACTGAATCGCCCTGCTGGTGCAAAAATGTTATCTTTGGAATTTTTTATAGATTTTATGCTACTGTGACACACTACTAGTAAAAAAGTGACTAAAGATAGAATTTTAAAAAGGTCTTTGTTAAGTTTTCTCTTAAACAAAAACTGGTTTAACCGTCTTGAGTTCGGAGCCTTCTTATTCTTGAATCGTTTATCGGCCCCTGTTAACTAATGCTCACCAAACAAACTCTTGAACTATAACGTATAATGTTTTACTAGAGCTGACTAAATCTGTCATTAAATATGATATATTTTAAAGCTACTTTTTCATTTTCTGTTTAGATCATTTTCTACATACTAATAAGCATTGGTACTAGAGTGCAGTTTAGTCAGAAGAGCTCTGAAAAAGCTATGCAGTGTACTTTCCCAAGGCTAAATGTGGTTGCTTGGGACCGTGTTTTATTCTGTATCCTTATGTAATCTGTAGGGAGTGAAACAGAGCTAAAAGAAAATATTAGATTTAGTTATGTGGCCAGAAACGCCACCTGAGTATGAATGCTAATGCGACTGTCTGTCTCCTGGATACCGCCTTGTTTGATAGTGCGCACTCCTTATCTAATTTCTTAGCTGATAATGTCAGTTTAACCTTAACGGTTTATTTTAGTGTCCAAAATTGTCTCAAAAACCAATTAATGTGACAGTTTTAGCAGGCAGCAGTTAAATCATTACACATCATTAAGAATTCAAATTTGTGCAAAAGCACAGCTCAGGTCCTTCAATAATTCCAGCTGGAGGCAACACATTATTGTTTTACATAAGTGACACTGACGCCAACAAAAGGAGGCATTGATTTATTACTCCATTTCAATTATTATTTTTCAGGATTGTGTGTGCTTGCGTGAAAGAAGTGGTAAAGCATTTGTTTAGAAAATAGCAATTGACTATTCCGTGCAATTAAATGCGGCGTAAACCAAACAGAATTAATGTGACAGTGTAACAATAAAAACCTAGTTAAATTGGCTCTTTCATGCTGCTGCTGCTGCAGGTAAAACAAATGCCCAGATATTATCTCTTTAGGACAATTTAACTGCAGTAATAATACGGTTGAACACAACCTTTTGTTAAACAGCTAAAAACTAGCATATTGTCAGAGAAGATTTTGGCAGTTGCTTTTGTGATTGAAGTTTCTGAAATTGTAGCGCTTTGACAAGTGTCTCTGCGTTCAGAAACATAAAGGAACATGGCTACAGGCTAGTAATTGGGTCCTCTGTCAGTTCTTTTTCGTTTTATTACAAAGATTTCTAATCAAAAAAGTGTTTTATTTATTTATTTTTTTCTGCAACACAGATCTTCAAAGTTGAATCTATAGCTCTCTTTGAAGATGATGTCGTGCCAAAAAAATCTTACCTGCTTGTTTGGGATTTGGTTAATGTCATTTTATTGTATTTGAATATTTCATCTGACAACTCAATTACTCCCAAGCAACACTTCCTTTTCTAGCACCCATTAGAATGGACAGCAGGGGCTTTGATTACATCGATGCGTGTCGTCAGGCTTCGGTTAAGCTGTCCGACAGGCAGTACTTCATTGTGTTTGAATTAGTATTATTTCTATCTGTTTCCGCACAAACACCAGTCAATAGGATTCTCTTTTTAATAATACTGTGTGTGAAAATCCAACCAAATGCACTTTGTGTGAACTCTTTTAAAACAAAGAGTGGAAGAAATTGCATTCAGCTTTTTTTTGGTTTTTTTGTAACAGATTGAAATATTTAAAATGTCCATTAAAATGGGAGGTGCACTGTGTTTGTTTGTTGCTATTTATGGGAAGCCAAATAGCTTCTGTAATTTATTTGCTGTTCATCCTAACTCATTGTATATTATATTCAGCGTGCTCACTTTATCTGCCTTGTCTTTTTCCTCCCTCTCTTCCTCTGTACCTTCCTTTTCACTGACAATCATTGTCTTTTTTCCATCTCTTTTTTTTTTTTTTCACTTCTGATCCCTCTTTAAAAATCTTCATCCCTTCACCCTCGTGCATGCTCCCGTGTCTCTTTATCTTCTCGGATCTGTCTCCCGCTCCAGTGGAGGGCCAGTGGTCAGACTGGGGGCCTTGGTCGAAATGCAGCGTGACTTGTGACACAGGGACCGAGCAGAGGCAGAGGCGCTGTAGCCCATCGGTGCACGGCTGGGCTGAATGCAAAGGCCCCCATCAGGAGAGCAGAGAATGCACCAACCCTTCGTGCTCCGGTAACACAAATTAGTATTCACAGTCACATGCTCTCAGATGGCATTATGCAAACACAGAACATGCATTATCTAAAGGCATCCACATGGTTGTTTTTCTGATTCATATTCCACACATGAGTAATTATTGGGTTGGGACCTAATTTGGCTTATGAGTCTGTTTCGACAGGGGCCCCAGAGAACAAAAATACTAGGGTGTTTAATGAGCCTGGGCCCGAGAATGGGCTCGTATTGACTTAATTTCTCACACTAATAAAAAAGCTTTAGACTTGTAAGTTAAATTTACTACTTCATTCATAACTGTCATTTCTTTTTCTTTTTTTTTTTTCTTTTGCAATGCATTCCGGTACTTCCATCTTCACTGGTGGTGCTCTTCCTCTTGCGCTAGGTGGAGGTAACTGGGGCAGCTGGAACCACTGGAGTCTCTGCAGCAAGACGTGTGACTCTGGATGGCAGCGGCGCATCAGGATGTGCGAGGGCACTGGATTGCAAGGCTACCCCTGTGATGGTTTAGGAGAGGAGGTCCGGTCGTGTAATGAGAAAAAGTGCCCTGGTCAGTAGCTTGAGTGTGCGTTACAGACAGAGGGCTTCAGTATAATCTGTATAACCTTTTCATGCCCTAGTTTTTGTATTTCACATTTTTCCTTTGTTTTTACGATGATTTCGTGGTATTTTTGAAGTTTAAAAGACTGCGTGTGTGTGCCAAAATTGCACTTGCACACTACCTATCGAGCAGAATGGAAGCAATTCCAAGAGATTAACAGCATACCCAAAAGCTACCTTCGCACTTTTAGAGCTCTTCACATCCTTTTCTGTCCTTTGCCTGTCTTCATGTCAGTTCACATACCCGTCCGTCTTCACCTCTTCATTGATTTTGCATTTTTCCCTTGTATTGCCTTCTTTTTATCCTCTGTTTATCTGTGAGTTATTTGCTTTCTCCTTATATCTCTCCTGTTTAACATTTTTTTCAAAGCACTAATCTCCCTTACTCGTTGTCTCTCACTTACTTTATTTCCTTCTATGTTTCTCTCCCCGGTGGAGGGCAGGATGTTCAACGGTTCGCTTGGTGCTAAACACTGTGGTTTTTAATAAGTACGACTCCTGACTGAAGCTGTGCGTGTGTGTTGGTGTATATATATATATATATATATATATATATATATATATATATATATATATATATATATATATATATATATATATATATATATATGTATGCAAGTATATTTTCAGTGCGTGTCACTTGTGTTAGCACTGAGACTTGACGAGTTGCAAATGATGAACTTTTGAGTGGAGCCTCCATCATGACCTCTTTGTTTTTAGTAGCTCTAAAGCTTTTTTACACTAGACGAGGATCTTGTCTGTTGGCATTGCAGGGGGAACATCACACATTTTCTCCTTCTTCGCTCTTCGCTCTCCGTCCCTCTTCATCTCTCTGCATCTGCCTCTGCCAACCCTAGTGTGCCCCCTCGGAATATCTTCAGAGCACCCAGCTCCCCCTCCCCCTGCCTGTTTTTTCATCATGGTTATGAAAGAGAGGGAGGGGTGGAAAACAGATGAATAAAAAGAGGGGGTAAGATGAAGAGGGAATGAGATACTGTACTGAGGCAATGACACCGACAGAGAGCTCTGAGAATGTACAAGGGAATAAGATTGGGAGCTGCTGCAGGAGAACATTGATTTGAATCGTGTTTTTTTTTTTGTGCTTTGCTTCTGTCTGTCTCCCTTTTTTTTTTATTTCTTCTGGTTCGGCGTGTGTGTGCGTGCGAGTGCGTGTTTGTGCGCGTGTTTTTTTTTTTTTTTTCCTGTTCTCCTACTAGGCTTGACTTCATTTCGCTTTTTTTCTATGTGTTTCTCACTTTCTTCTATAGCGCCTCATGAGATATGCAAAGACGAGCATCTCCTCTCGATGTCATGGAAGAGAGCCTCAGCTGGAGAAACTGTCTACAACAAATGTCCAACGAATGCTACTGGTCAGTCACATTGCATGCTTTTAGCTAATAATGCACTCAGCTCAAAGAAGAAGAAATTTTGTGAAATTATGTCACAGCAACCAAAACAGTGAAAAAAGTTATTCAGTAAAATGAAATCCAAATATTATAAAACAAACAGGTTAAGATAAATGTTGTATAGAGATGAGGTGGTAAAGATTTCACGTGTCTGTCCTTGTGGCAGCAGAGCACCTCTTCATCAGGTGATGGAGGAATCCAGACAATGTGTTGCTTTAAACCAGATTAAAACAGAACAGTGACAATGTGGATATAATCCAAGAAAAAGCAATTCAGAAACACCTCCTTGCACCAACATGTGTGGGATTACACCACATTTCAATCATAACTGGTGCAATGCCCCCACGTTTCATCTCAGCTCAGAATAACATTCCTGTCCACCTAAAAAGTCCTGAAGTGAGGTACGGTCACGCTGTGGTGTGGGAAGTTTGAGTGTGGCACGTCAAGGGCTCAAATCAGATCGCCTAGGTTGTCCTCATTATTGCCCAATCACCAATGAAACCACTGTCATTTCCTCTGTAGCTTCACCAGGATTACATGGCTCAGTCCAGGCAGTAATACGAGCTGGTTAAGATTTGGGAGCTGTGCAACAGGCTGCCAAGCAGCATCGTGACAAGGGGAAAAAAAAAAAAGCATATTGCAATCACAAGTTTCTTTACACAACCCAAGTACCAGAACTGTTACAAAAATGTCCAAGCGAGAAGCTTAAAGAAATCTCCAGTAGGAGCAACAGAGGTTTGTTAGCATCACGAACATGTGGGCATGTTGTTTTTAGCAATGGTAAAGTTGCAGCAGAAGAACAGAGACTGGCTACTTAATGGAAAAAAAAATCTCTGTGATAATTAACTTTGGAAGTTTGTGAGCCTCATGTACATACAGTAGCACTTCCTGATTAGGAAAGGCAGAGCTACAGTCAAAGCAATATCTGCTAAAGCTTATACTGTAACACAGGGCTTGCAACTCTCTATGCATGTGCTATGAGACATATACTTGTACCTTCTTTCTCAAGGTTGCTCACTGCCTGGAGAAATGTCATGGAAAAATAAGGAGAAACTTCAAAGTCAGCTTTTTGTGATTTAAAAAAAAAAGAAAAAAAAGGTTAACTTGTATTTTTAGTCTTAACATCTGGCTTGTTCCAAATTCACCATCGTCACAGGTCTATAAGTCAAAATAGCTCATTCTCTTGATTGACCAGGTTTACACAGACCTGTTTGTGAGGCAGTTGTGTGCATGATGATGCAAAGTAAGGGGATTGGTAAGTCATATTTGATCTTTTTACAAATAAATACAGATGAGTTGTCACAAAACCATTATTAGACTAATAAAAAAGGGCTCATTTACAAAATAATTGTGGCTACAGTCAACCAAAGCGCCTTGAACGTCATCAGGACAGTTCTCCTCAACCAGATGTCAGCCTGAGTTCTGCCTGCGATCAGATCTGGCTTCACAGGATGGAGAGGCTAATACTGAGTCAGTTTAAGGCTTTGAATTTCAGCTTTAAGGTCTTCTTTATTGGAGACAAGTCTCTGATCTCCAATGGCATACCAGATATCCAGACTCTTTTCAGGGGTCAGAGCAGCATTTACGTTTTTCTCCTAGAAGTCAGAAATAAAGAACATTCAACATCCCAAATGGATGGATGAGGCTCTGAGATACACCGCTGATAATCCTGGATCTGGTCCTCTCGTTATTGGTAAAGCTTTCTGGAAGACATCTGACGTCTTTCTAGTCCAGGATTCATACAGCTCAAACATCTGCTCCTTGACGTGCTCAGGGGGAAACCAATCCTCCATCCACAACTGGAGGAAGTGAATTGTCCTGCGTTATCTGTCATGTTTTTGATAAGGAGAATGTCGATGACGAGTGATGAATCTCCTGTGTTCCTCGTTTTTCTTTTCTGATCAGCTGCTTCTTTGCTTATATTGATGTTCCAGATTTTTCATCAAGCTGCTCTGGAGATGTGTCACAGCTTTGCAGGTGTTACAGAAGCAAGCTTTCTTCTGGTTCTTCAGAGTTACTGCACAAATGAGCACACACAGATTTAGCGGTTGTTGCTGGTCAAGTTGTGATGTGTTGCCCAGCTGGTTGAGCCACAGCTAGATGAGCAGAAAGAAAGGATCTTTGTACCAGCTCACTGCTGATGAAACTCTAGGGTTCAGCTCTCTCTGGGTTAAACGATTTGTCAGAATTCATGTTCTAGAAACAATTATCTGCAAACTTTGCAGTTCTTTGAAGGAGGTGCTTTTCAGTTAAATTGAGGTCAGTGTAGGCTTAAAGCAGCATTAAACAATGCAAAACCTAATGAAATGAGGCAGACCTAAAGTGGTTTGTACTTGGAGTGATTCTAAACAGAGGTATTGAACCAGCTGGACCAAAGACCAAAGATTGTACCATCTCAGAAGTTTCTATAGTGTGATGTGATGTTTTGTACGCATGTTCATTCGATGTTTTTCTAGCCACGCTGACATGTCAAAGCACTTGAAACAGTGTACCAATCTTATCCATCAACAGAGCACTAAATACATAAAGTACAAGCCGTATATATGTACACTAATGAAACATCATAAATCACTTCATGCATACAGGTGTCTGTGAATCATGTGAATCAGAATATTATATTAATCCTTGAGGAAATTATGTAAATACAGACTTTAACATGGTTAAGGCAGACTTAAAGCTGAGTGATTTTACAGTGGCTTGCAAAAGTATTCAGCCCCCTTGAACTTTTCCACATTTTGTCACATTACAGCCACAAACATGAATCAATTTTATTGGAATTCCACATGAAAGACCAATACAAAGTGGTGTACACGTGAGAAGTGGAACAAAAATCATACATGATTCCAAACATTTTTTACAAATAAATAACTGCAAAGTGGGGGTGTGCGTAATTATTCAGCCCCCTTTGGTCTGAGTGCAGTCAGTTGCCCACAGATATTGCCTGATGAGTGCTAATGACTAAATAGAGTGCACCTGTGTGTAATCTAATGTCAGTACAAATACAGCTGCTCTGTGACGGCCTCAGAGGTTGTCTAAGTGAATATTGGGAGCAACAACACCATGAAGTCCAAAGAACACACCAGACAGGTCAGGGATAAAGTTATTCAGAAATTTAAAGCAGCCTTAGGCCAAAAAAAGATTTCCCAAGCCTTGAACGTCCCACGGAGCACTGTTCAAGCCATCATTCAGAAATGAAAGGAGTATGGCACAACTGTAAACCTACCAAGACAAGGCCGTCCACCTAAACTCACAGGCCGAACAAGGAGAGCGCTGATCAGAAATGCAGCCAAGAGGCCCATGGTGACTCTGGACGAGCTGCAGAGATCGACAGCTCAGGTGGGGGAATCTGTCCATAGGACAACTATTAGTCGTGCACTGCACAAAGTTGGCCTTTATGGAAGAGTGGCAAGAAGAAAGCCATTGTTAAAAGAAAACCATAAGTCCCGTTTGCAGTTTGCCACAAGCCATGTGGGGAATGCAGCAAACATGTGGAAGAAGGTGCTCTGGTCAGATGAGACCAAAATGGAACTTTTTTGCCAAAATGCAAAACGCTATGTGTGGCGGGAAACTAACACTGCACATCACTCTGAACACACCATCCCCACTGTCAAATATGGTGGTGGCAGCATCATGCTCTGGGGGTGCTTCTCTTCAGCAGGGACAGGGAAGCTGGTCAGAGTTGATGGGAAGATGGATGGAGCCAAATACAGGGCAACCTTGGAAGAAAACCTCTTGGAGTCTGCAGAAGACTTGAGACTGGGGCGGAGGTTCACCTTCCAGCAGGACAACAACCCTAAACATAAAGCCAGGGCAACAATGGAGTGGTTTAAAACCAAACATATCCATGTGTTAGAATGGCCCAGTCAAAGTCCAGATCTAAATCCAATCGGGAATCTGTGGCAAGATCTGAAAACTGCTGTTCACAAACGCTGTCCATCTAATCTGACTGAGCTGGAGCTGTTTTGCAAAGAAGAATGGGCAAAGATTTCAGTCTCTAGATGTGCAAAGCTGGTAGAGACAGACCCTAAAAGACTGGCAGCTGTAATTGCAGCAAAAGGTGGTTCTACAAAGTATTGACTCAGAGGGCTGAGTAATTACGCACACCCCACTTTGCAGTTATTTATTTGTAAAAAATGTTTGGAATCATGTATGATTTTCGTTCCACTTCTCACGTGTACACCACTTTGTATTGGTCTGTCACGTGGAATTCCAATAAAACTGATTCATGTTTGTGGCTGTAATGTGACAAAATGTGGAAAAGTTCAAGGGGGCCGAATACTTTTGCAAGCCGCTGCCTTTCTTATTCAATATAAGAGAAAAGAGGACGTTTGAAAGGAGTAATATGTACTATAGTATAACTAAAAAGTTGGATCTTTTTTTCATTATTAAATACTAAGTGGGACAGCTGGACTATTTAAAGGACTAGTTCACATAAATAAATGAAAGTTGGCTATATTCCTAAAAATCCGCTGCAGTTGACGCCGATCCCATAAACTCCAGCTGATAGACAGCATAGTAGTTTGGAAGATTATTAACATTAGATGACATGAACGTAACAATGTGTATGTAGCTGAATATGTCCAACAAAAGCCCAAGAGAGGAACAAGTTGTGCTCTTGTGATTTGTTTGGTTAGTTATTCAGTTGCAAACCAGTGAGCTTTTAACTTCAACAGGCCTTTAGTGCAGACAAAGGAGCAGTTGACTGTCAAGTGTCTGGCAAATTCACTGCAACAGAATGACAATCATATGAAAAATATGGTAAAATAGACAAGATTATAGGCTAATCAGAATAAATTGCTCTGCTTGCATCCCTATGTTTGAAATAAATTTGCTCTAGTGGGTGTACTTATGCCTCAGCAATAATAAATGCCATTGCTCTTTTGAGTTTTGATAGAAAGAGGCAGTCGTAACATTTTTAACACATACGTTATCCAGCAAGTTCCTTTAATTTATACAGCACTCATGTCTCATTTGAATGCAGTCAAACCATATCACTGTTATTTCAGTCTAAACTGAGAGTTGCCCGATTGTTGCCAAAGAGGAGTATAAACTTTGACACGTGCAAGTCGAGTGCAGGTGTGGTTCGAGAGGTCTGCTGCATAAAGACATTTTTCCACATCTTTTTAGGGACGGCAAAACATGTCTGAACGAGTTAGTCCGCTAATGCTGAGCCTTAATTAAATATAATAGTCTTATTTAAGATCAAATTAACATTCTTTAACTTATCTCAGTTACCATGGCAATGACAAAAAAAGAGGGCGTAAAGGACTTGTTTATATTTATTTTTCAAAAGGTACTTTGGCAGCTTTCACTAGTTTGCCTTGTGCCTGCCAGCCTAAAATCACCAGAAGGTGTAAATTGCCAAATACTGCTACAAACAAAATATTTTGTAGTTTTTACAATCCTGCATAATATTTCACTTCAGCACATGAATAGAGGTGACCTTGGGTTTTAGCTTTTTCATTAGTAGCAAAATTATGCATTCTGATATTTCCGTATAGCTATTAAAATACATTGAGCAGACGCCCTCTGTATTACTCCTGTCCGTGTGATGAATTGGCCTACTTCTCGGCGTCAGAATACAAATAACATATTTATGTGTTTTGTGGCCATATTGGTTTTTGGAAGTTTGAAAAAGCATACCATATTCAGAGTGTGGTGTAGATAATGTTTGGTGTTTGTTGCATTCTGTATTAACTACGTGCGTCTCTCTCAACTCTTTCTAGGATCTGCTAGTCGTCGTTGTATGCTGGACAATAATGGAGTTGCTTTCTGGGGTCCTCCGAGCTTCGCCAGATGCGTCTCACTTGAATATAGATATTTACATTTATCTGTAAGTAATGTCAAATGATTACAATAAAACAAACAATTGATAAAAAAATAATTATGATGGACAAGAGAAAAAAAAGCTAAAAAGATGTACCAATTTAAGCCAGTTACAGTGCATCCGGAAAGTATTCAAAGCACTTTGTCATGTTACAGCCTTATTCCAGACTGGATTACATTCATTTTTTCACTTCAAAATTCTGCACAATTCCCCATAATGACAAAGTGAAAAAATTCTGCTTGAATTTTTTTGGAAATTCACTAAAACAAAAGTAGCAAAAGTTCAGAAGTATTCACAGACTTTTCCCTACACTCGAAACTGAGTATCCTGTTTCCACTGATCATCTGTTAAATGTTTCTGCAACTTGACTGGAGTCCATCTGTGGTAAATTCAGTTGATTGGACATGATTTGAAAAGTATAACGTCCCATAGTTGTACAGTGCATGTCAGTGCATGCTCTGGTCTGATAAACAAAGATTGAAAGTGTCACATCTGGAGAAAACCAGGCACTGCTCATCACCACGTCAATAACATCCCTACAGTGAAGCATGGTGGTGGTGGCATGCTGTGGGGATGTTTTTCAGCACCAGGAACAGAAAGGGTAAATGGACTGGTTCTTATATAGCGCTTTTCTTCTCTTCTGAGCACTCAAAGGGCTTTATACAACTTTGTGCATTCACCCATTCACACCCATTCGCACAAGCACATTTTTCCTAGGTGCTTTTTAACTGACATTCATACACATTCATACTCCGATGGATGCATGGGAGAGCAATTTGGGGTTAGTATCTTGCCCAAGGATATTTGGCATGCAGACTAGGGGAAGCCAGGAATCGAACCACCAGCAGCAGTAGATGACTGATCAGTAGATGACTGCTCTACCGCCTGAGCTACAGCCACCTCCATGGAGGTGGCTGTAGCTCAGGAGGGTAGAGGGAAAGCAATCTACAGAGACGTTCAAGAGCACTCTGGACCTCAGATTTGAACGAAGGTTCAAGTTCCAACAGGACAGCACACAGCTAAGATAACAGCCAAAGCCTGGACTTGAACCCAACTGAACATCTCTGAAGATGTGTGCCGATTCTCCCCATCCAACCTGATGGAACTTGAGAGGTTCTGCAATGAATGGTGTGCCAGGCTTGTAGCACCATACTCTAAAAGACTTAAAGCTGTAATTATTAAGTATTGGGAAAAGGGTACGAATACTTATGTTATATTTTAGTTTGTTATTTCTAATAAATTTGCAAGAATTTCAAGCAAACCTTTTTTCACTTTGGCATTATGGGGTATTGTGTGTAGAATTTTAAGGGACAAAATGAATTTAATGCAATAATGCTGTAATATGACAAAATGTGGAACAAGTGAAGCGCTGTGAATACTTTCCAGATGCACTCGAGTTGCTTCTTCTGCTTAGTGAAACATGTTTTTCAAGTTCTTCTCTATCTGTTCTTCTCTTTTGTTTTTGTTTTTATCTCTAATGTACCTCTCTTTAACTACCCTAAAAAAAGGTTTTCTCAAAATTGCAGAGTGTTTTTACCCAAGACTCGCTGCTATCTCTAATTAGCTTTTCCAGAGCTTTGTGCTCACACTTATCAATTAATGAAGAGAGCTAATGAATGTGTTCATCAGTGAAACTGTTTTCCTGCTCCGTGAACTTCAACCTTTTCCATCTCCTCGATGATGGCGGAAGGAGATGGGGGTCAGGGATCGTGCATGACAGAGCTGATTGCACTGTTAGCTTCTGTTCCAACCTTTCATTAATACCAGGAGTCAGTAATTAATTTTCTGTGATTGCTGTGATGTTCTGTTCCCCCAGCTTCTTTCTCTTCCTCCCTCACTCTCTTTCTCTTTGCCTCACACGCACAGACTATCTTTTTGTATCTCTTTCTCTGAAGTGATGAGATCCAGTTTCTGTCTGAAAGTGCTGCAAGGCTTCGATTTGCTTGCCTATTTTAAGCACAAGCAAACACACACACACACACACATACAGAAAAAAAAGACAAAAATCCAACCATGTACATATATACTCCCGTCTTGAAATATCCCCGTCGGCTCATATCCAAAACATTCCTGTGATTTCTTTGTCAAAAACACAATCTCGGGTGTGCTATTTCTGTTTTTCTGCTACGTAGTTTGAGTAACACCATGTGCAACAGCAAAGGGTTTACCTGTAATCATGAGACAGGATAAAACACTTCTAAAAATCTCCTTTTTTTAATGCATTTTAGTTACGAGAGCATCTCGCGAAGGGTCAGAGGACCCTGGCTGGGGAGGGCATGTCTCAGATCGTACGGAGTCTCCTGGAGCTCTTGCAGAGAAGGAGCTACTACAGTGGCGACCTTCTCTTTTCCACGGAGATCCTGCGAAATGTGACGGACACCTTCAAAAGAGCAACCTACATCCCAGCTCCCGACGACGTGCAGGTAGGAAAAACGTCTCGGCATTCGCCCGGAGCCTTCTAAAGTCACCAACCATGACATAAATACATAAATAAATAAATAAATCTCACACAAACACACACACACAGTCACTTACAACAAAATTTATTCCATCCGCAGCTTCACTTTCTACTGCACAGGGTGTGCATAACAATTAACTACAGCTGCACAGTTGCTATGGCCTCACAGGGCGGATTTTTTTTTTTTAGCAGCATTTTTCTTTTTCCAGTGCCTGTAAGCGAGCAAAATGTTCCCGTCTCAGTCGATCATTTCACAGACGTTATTATTTATGACTTACAATATGCCTGTGTACAGCAAATGAATGAACCAGACATGATTGAGAATAAGAGGCAGTATTGCTGCAGTGCTAACCACAGCAAGGTTATCAGTAGTTATTTGATATCCAGGAAATAGCTGCCTGATGGTCTGGCTTCAACAACTGAGCACATCCTTTTTTATTTCTTTTTATCTAGAAATTCTTCCAGATTGTCAGCCACATGTTGGACATTGAAAATTTAGAAAAATGGGAGGACGCTCACCAGGTAAGGCTCTGCATTTATGTGAATGTCTGGTACTTTATGTCCTCGTGTGCGCTTCTGTGCACCTCCTTATCATCACAACTGACTGTCTGCATCACCAAGTGTCATAAATAGATCTTTTTGTAAATGTTTATGTGTGGTGATGGAAAATGGGTTTGATTCTACCTATTATTAATGTTTCTTTGAGTTTTAAAAATGCACAATATCCTGTGCGTCTTTGTGCAAGCTTTGTATGGGACCCAATGTGGTACCCCTGCAGCGAATTGTGTTTGCTTGCCATCTGGATATAATAATTTTAAGAAAAAAAGCCAAATATAATATTATAAACCATGTGATTAGGATTTACAGCCCAGGAACACATTCGGTAGTTGAGGTAATGCAGTGAGTAAAAAGGTATCAGTGGTTGAGACGTGTCTCATAGAAGATGGTTGGCTGTGGGTTATAATTGTACTTATGACATCCTTCCGTTCATCTTTCTATCATCGTGCTGTCCACAGATCGCTCCCGGTGCTGCTTTGCTGATGAGGATATTGGAAGATTTCATTCACCTCATTGGAGAGGCCCAGAAGCCTTTTCAGAGTTTTCTAGTGGTTACCAACAACCTCAGTAAGGCCCACTCATTGCTGTCAGATCACACGGCTTCACAGGAGCAGATGAAAGATTTTTTGTACACAAACATCCGGACGACTTACAGTACTGCACAAAAGTCTTGAGCGGCTTAACATATATAGTTGATGAATCAACCAGAGGTCCAGATGTATCTCTCAGGTCCTGTGTCAGGTCTTTGCTGGATTTTCTTTTCTTATTTTTGAAGGACATGACTTTCAGATACTGGTAATTTTTTCTGTAGATAGTTTTTACCCCTGATTTTGACATTCATACCATAGGTGCATCTACTAAAACTCTCAGATGAGTTTGGATCCCAGTGACCTCAAGGTGAATTTCAGACGTGAACTTTTCTGACAATCACCTATGATTGTTAGAAAAGTTTCCAAAAGTTTCTAAAAATTCCAATAATTCAGAATTTAACTACATATGACCAGCACATCAACTTTCAAAGATATTTATATATATTTTGTGAAATTGCTTTTATAGTTTTTTAGATTTATACTAGAGGAGTATCTACTGGGAAGCTGAGGGGTAGCATTGGTGGCTGCCAGTATTTTTAGGCCAGTCAGTTCTTCTTTTGTAGTCCACTTACCCAGTTAGGACACTTGGCACTTCATCCTGAGAAATGGCAAGCATTTGGTAGATAGGTTTTTGGGAATCACCTTGCTGGTTGTAAAAGTACTATTTTATTAAAGTCAAACTGTATTATTGCTGCCATTTTTCATAGATTCGGCTACAGAAATTGGAAAAAATGATGAGCTGCTGGTAGCAAAGTGCCTAAAGAATTTAAAATGGGTTCTCTTTTATGTGTAGACACAACTCTGGTTCATTTCTTGAGTTAGATACTCTTTTTATTTTTGAATGATGGTCAGTGTTAAGTGGTTTAACAGACAAAAAATAAGTGTTCCTCTATATATGCTCAGGTAAAAGGACCGAGCTGAAAATGAGTATTTCAAGAAATTCTTGCTCTGTAGAAGCAAAATGGCTCAAGACATCTGCACAGTAATGTATTTCATCACAGTTAGAATTCAGTTGGGAGGGTTTTATTTGTACTATGCATGATCGATGATTTAGATTTTTTTGTATCCAAGTATTGATTTCAATCTGTAAACACATGACCAGCACGTCAATTTTTAACAGTGTATTTTTTTGTGAAGTTTTCTTTATTGTTTTTGTCTGATTTTTGTCTTTTAACCAGCACTCTTTGTTTATTTTCCCAGTGTCATGCCTAAGTGAGTTTTCATGTGGGTTTTGTTTTCATTTGTCGTTTGTCCAGTGGTAACCATTCAGAGAGAACCAGTGTCAGCAGTTTCCAGCGATATCAACTTCCCCATGAAGGGCCGGAGGGGCATGAAGGACTGGGCCCGAACAGCGGAAGATAAGCTCTACATCCCGAAAGAGGTTTTCACCATCCCACCTGAAGGTAAGAAAAAAAGGAAATGTGGTTTGTCTACTGACCAGGGTTGATCTAATCTTTTAGGTTGCCAGTTTCAGCTCATAAACACGAGATCATATGTATTTCTTTGTTTGGCTTTTTTCTATAGAAAAGATGGGAAACACAAGGTTAGGAAGGCTTTCATAGTCTATTCTTAACTATAAAGTACATACGTTGTAGTTGTAATTCTTGCTCACTCTCTTAAATCTTTGATATATGAAAAGAACCAACTCATGGTGTCATAATCTAAGGTCAGATCAGCTTGGCAAGTAGAGGTTCCCCCATGTGAATTCTCATACTCAGAGATGTTTCTCACTGAAGCAGAAGGTTTCTCAGGGGCGTTAAAGGGTAGTGCTGAGAAGGATTTGGACTGTAAAGAGGCCCTAGAGGGCTTCTCAAGAAGATGCCAGTCTTTCATCTGTGAAGAAGTGTGTTGCTTCTCCCTGAGAGCATTGAGTCTCATACAATTTTCAAAATCCATTCACTTTGAGCAGCGCAAGAATGTTGACTGCGTTTAGTCGAGGCTACATTTTTTTTTCATGCAGTTTCAAGCAAACACAAATGGCGAGAGTTAAAAAAGGAGGAGAAACTACATAGATGATCCCAGAATGGGATGGAAGCTAAATTTGTAAAGGAGAAAGAAAAATGATGTTAAATAGTAATGGTTTGAAGTAGAAATGAGAAATACAGAGGCAGATGCTATCCTCTACGAACAAAGGCAAAGGTCGCTTCCCACAGGAAATTACACTGGCAGACTTTCAGTCAGGCATCCCCATCCCCTACCTAAATTAAAGTTCAGAGAGACTGCAGGCCAAGAGAGCAGAGCTTCCTCTGACCTCTGACTTGCACTGATGGCACAAACTCCCTTTGATTGGCGCTCAAGATATCCTGTATACTAACCTCAGGGCACGTCACCTCTGATGCTTTATTGTGCACCATGTATTGTGCTAATTCTAAACCACCTAGCATCCAGCCTTCTACTAGCCTATTAAGCGCATTTTTATGGAACAGTGAATTCAGATATCTCAACGGTTGAACAGCAGGTTTTAAGCTGGATCGGTTTAACGCCATTGCTTTTCAAAGTTTCCGCCTTGCTTGCTCTCCATGTTGTGTTTTTCGAACTTACTTTCCTTACTTTATGCCATTTTTCCTCCAATCCTGTTCTTTTTTCTTGTCCATTATCCTTATTGTTTGTCGTGTTGAATGTTTTGTCTCTTGCAGGGCTTATTGTGCCATAAAAGTGACCAGCTGCATTACAGTTACGCTGTGATATTCAGGACATGCAATTGGCATTTTAGCATACACTATTTGGTAAATTGTTTCATCCAAACCGCATATAGCTTTATGAGTTAGGACATTATTAGTACTCTTTGCCCTGTGGGAACTCTGCCACTTCCCATTGGCAGTTCATGAGTTGAGGTCCTCAGTTGATTGCTATCGGTTTGTTTGGTTCATTTACCCTGTAACGAGAGCCTATCTCAGATGGACAGCTTAAACATGCTCATAAAGCCCTATTGGCACCGTTGTGTCTGTAAGTGCGCACGCCAGCGCACACACGCAGAGCCAATAGATAGGTTCATGAATCGCTTCAGTGGGCAGAGGCTGGGACTGTTCTTCACTGATTTTCGAGGTGACAAACTTCCACTCTCCGTCTCTCTCTCTCCACTGTCTCTTTTTCTCTTGCCATCGTACGAACAGGCAGCGCACTCTGTCTCGCAGCCATGTACACACATCGATCCAAACATACAAGTCAGCAATGGCTTCATATTTCAAATACACCATTGGTGGTTCATGCTCATGGTTATGAGTTGTTAACTTTTAACTCAACAGCCGCCTCCTTTGCTGTTTTGCTTCTCATGATTCTCCCTTTCAGTGTGTGAGATGGAGCTGGAAATTCGGTGATTCATTGAGCATCAATTGGGGCTGACGCCTGAGTTGTTAACCTGAGTTGACATCTTCAGAAACACACTTCCACACTCTCTTAAAGACTGTGATATGTTAGGAAATGTTTAGTTTATTTAAAAAAGTATACCTGTATTTCTCATAAATGCAGGCATCTTTACTCTTTACTGCGAACTGTACTCGCACCACCTCTTTTGTAGATATAATAACAAGTGGTCACACACACGAATTATATCGGTGTATGTGGTTTGAATTAAAGCAAATACTTGCCTGTAACTGCCATTGCGCTAACTGGATTAGGGATTTACAGGCATGCTCAATGAACTCATTGCTGTAGCGAGTGGTCCCATGGATTATTATGAACACAAGTCATACTTTAAATATCTAGATTAGAGTAAAAAGACAAGGGGCTAAATCACAAACACAGAGAGGTCAGGACTGTTCATAGAGATGGTGGTGTCATAGGAAACTGGTGGTCTTTTTGCGGTCTTTTTCCTTAGTTGACAGAAACTTGGAGTGGGAATTAGTAATTATACACTTGGGAACACAGTTGAATAGATGATTCCAGTGTTCAATCTGCAGGAAATTATTTTGCAGACTTGTAAAAATTTGCATCCAGAGAACATGTCATTGTTCCAGCTGAAAATTGACAGGAATAGGCCTATGGTGGCTTGGCAAGAAAAAGTAGTTAAAAGATGTAAAAAGGTATGAAAGGTGCTATAATTTGTGATGCCAACCAATAATAAACACTAGCTCTGCTCATTTTCCTTGGCCAACTGTTTGCCAGAATTAGAGTGGTAACCATTCTAGGCAGCTGCTTCCTGTGGGTATTTTTGGGACTTTGAACCAAGGTAGCTCATCACTGCATTGCACAATTGCCAGAAAAGCCTTTTTCCACAAAGGTTCAGTGTGGTTCTTTCTGGAAATACTTTATCCAGGCAGTGTCCTTATTACCTAAACCATACACAGTTTCCAGTAGGCAGAAAACATGCCACCTATAATTAAAAGCTGGAAATACACCAGATCAGTGCAAATCAGTGCCATGGGAATTCATGCAGACTTATTAGTAGTGAGCTGCTGAGGCAAAGACCATCAGCTGCATTGGATATTCACAATCGCATATACACGTGTCTTGAAAAGTTGGGTCAGTTTAGAAGTTTCCAAAATTTAAAGCAATTGAGCAACTTAGAAGTTAAATAGAAGGCAGTTAGTGGTAATATTGGCATCACTGAACCAAAGTAGCCTGAGCCTGATCAATATGTTTATTTAAGCAGGAGACCACACTTGTTGTGGTGTGCAAAACAGAAAAGTACTGAAAATTGTCTTCGATTAAATTGCTAAGTTATGGCTTAGAATCAACTGCAAGAATATATTTTCCTGATAAATGACATATTAAAGTTCACAGCTGGTGACTGGTGGTTTGCCATTTTCCTGGATTACAGCTGACCACCAATCATTTAGATGTTTAGCAAAGGCAGAGTGACAAAAAGTCTGTTCATGGGAAATTAGAGTTTTGTGATTGAGTGCTTTTGTGGTATTAATCATCCTCAGGCGTAGGAGTGCCACCCCCTCACATAGATTTACCATTTACCCATAATACATTGACTTTCTCATTTGCATGCCTTGGCAGACACTGTCCAATTAGGATCCATCAAACTTGCAGGCTTTCTCATGCTGACTTTGATCTGTTTTTTTTGCCTCCTCGCAAGTCTCACAATTGCGTTTTTTTCCACAGTTGAGATCTTTTTGTCTCTTCCTCTTTCTCTTCTCGTCTGTCTTTGCATAGCTATCTCTCTTCCCAAGTATTACCTCTTAGGCAGCAGGCAGACAGATTTTGGATGAGTCACCCAGTGTGTCTGATACCATCAGCCCTCTCTGTCTCCTCCCCCCCCCAACACTCTCTCTGCTGATGCCTCTCCATTGCTTCTCTCAGCCTAAAAGGGCAAAGGAGGGAGTGGCATCTCTCAGCATGATCTCTTTCCCTCATACTTTCCCCCTTCTGCTTCCTTCTGCCTCCTCTCACTTGAGACAAAGTGACATTTACAGAGGGACACTACATCTCCTTGGGAGCTCCTGTTCTTTTTGGCAAAAGAACACTCAATAGAGCGATGGAAGGCAAGGGGGTGTAAAAGAGGACTATTGAAAAGAGTGAAAAAGTTGAAAAGTGCATGGGAGAATAGCAACAACAACAGAGATGGATAAGAGGGGTGTGTGCTGAGGTGGAGGAGAAGAGGAAGAAAGGGGATTTGGAACTAACATGAAGCGAGAGGGACAAGGACAGTGTCTGAAGTTGTCTGACACACTGACTTTTCTTTACTCATGTTTCGTGCATGTTGGTAAAAGGCTTGCTTTTAGGAATGAGGTTTTGATACTTCAGCAGTTCTAGATACACAGTAATGCTGAGCTACTATAACTGCTCAAAGGAAACAAAGTGACACAGTGTCTCCACCCACACAAAGTGTGAAACCAGCGTCTTGCACCTGACTTACGTTTTCAGCTGAGAAGCATAATTACTCTGGATATGGAATGTGTAGCTGCCAGAAACTTTGGGAAGGCGCTGCAATATTCTCACCTTTCTTATTTTGATGTAGCCACCAGAGCATGTTAGTGTCATTTAAGGAGTACATTTAAATTAGGCTGAAATGTTGATGGTTGATGAGACAGGTAAATCTAATTATTTAGTTGACCAGTGCAACTTAGCTCAAACTTAATTTATGTTAAATAGTAAAACTACAGACTTTATGGAAAATCATCAGGCTTATCCTTAAAGAAAAGAGGGTTATTAGTTTTAAGCTATCCTGTCCACATCCTTCATTTCTCCACTATCTTCTATTGTCTATTATCAATGCACCAGAGGTGCTGCACTGTTAAATCAATCACATTATACATACTACTACTCACCGGTTACGTGGAAGGGCAAACACAGACCTGTCTGAAGGAGTTTATGAATGAAACAGATGAATAATGAATGCAATCCAGGTTTTGATGAAATGTCAGGAGATCAAGTTATGTTTGTTTCTTACAGCTGCATGCATATAGGTCATGCATATTTAAACAGTGGTAAACATTAGGAGCGTTCATAGCGACTAATTTTCTGGGCGTTTAAACAAGAGAACAAACCTGCAGCAGCGTAGTGTAAAAGAAAACATTTCAAACTGCGCACACTTTAAATGCGCAATGTTAAATATTAGCCAAGCATATATTATATCTGTATTTTAGGAGATACATGAAACTGTTAATTACGTTCTTGATTAATTCAAGCGTGTTTTAAATGTTGCTGAAATTTGCAACACTGTGCGTTGTATGACATTGCAAATTCATAGGTTTTTTTTATTATATTTTGCAGAGTTATCTAACCTTAGCAGTGCTAGTAGCAGTAGCATTGGTTTCTTCCTTGGTAGGCTCAATACCCCAGTGCAGAATATGGTTACACATGACTTCAGTTACTGATTTATATTTCAGTTTATCCCAACAAAGCCAACATACGGCCATTTTTAAAATTAGTTTTTACATCAAAGTACTGCAGAAGCTGGTTAGCTCTACAGGTTAGAACTGCTCTCTTTACTTTCCCTGTCACTAGTCTACAACTTCTATTCTCAGAAATTGCGAGAGAGTGGCCAGTGGTGTCCTAACAACTTTGGCCTGTACATACTGTTACTTGTATTTCTGACACTGATTAGCAAGGGCAGCAATAAATCATACAGAGCATTTACGCACCACAGCCCAAAGTTGCGTCTTGAACTTGTCACAAGTTTCCATGTCATTTTCATTGTGCTCCTAGCATCAGTGTATAGCCATTGATGAGTTTTAGCAGATTCTAGTCTAGAGCTGTTTGACTTTTTTTTTTTTTGGGGGGTTGAAATAAAATGTTAGATATGAAATATTTTCCATTTGCCTCAAGCTGTTTTTGTTGTTGTGAAAATTTCATTGCATTGTAGTTTTCAGCAACAAGAGCCTTTGAACAAGATAACAAGGGGGATATGGGATAAACCGGCCGATGGGCTGAAAGATTTGGAGTTTATTTTGAAGGTATTAAAACGTACTGATTTTCTTTTCTTTCAGAGCAAGAAGCCGAAACAGAATCTACAATGTACTATGTCATTGGAGCCATCTTGTACAGGACACTTGCCATCATTTTACCTCCAGCGACGTGAGTACTTAATTATTCTTTATTGTTATTGAGGATTTAAAACCACATTTCATTCTTATCTTTTCGCTGTCCTTTCTTTTACCTTTCTGTAACTCATTTTTTTCTTGCGCTTTGTCTGACTTTTTAATCTCTCTCGTGGTCTCTTCATTCTTACAACAGTCTCTCTTTATTTCTGTGCATTTTCTATTTTTTCCTTCCCTTCTTTCGAACTTCCAGTTCTCCATATGTCTTTTCTTCCCTTTTACAACTCTGCTGCTTCTCTTGTGTCCTTGCGCCTGCTTACCACACTTATCAAAAAGCACACTTCCCTAGATGTTTCCCCCTTCCTTTGAGTTGTCAGTATATTTTTGGAAGTGTACACTGAGCTTGGATTGGGTGTGGGCCTAATGGGTCCCAAAACTTGCATAGAACATGCAGTAATAAAAGTTAGAAGAAATCAGGAGGTTGTGAAAAAGGCCATTGTGATATGGTGTTTGTGCTGGCCCCGGGCCCTTTTATTCAGGTCACTGCTCTTGGTTGTGGATTAGCTGGATCTGTTAAAACCCTTTTCACTCTGTAGCCATGCTGAATGTTAATGGGTGCAGTATTCTGTTTTTAGTCAGGCGCTCTCTTTCTTCTCTCTTTTAGATTTCCTCACCTCCTACTAGTTTGCTTTTGTTATTTGTTGGTATTTGTATGTATTATTTTTGGTCTTTCTCCAAAGTCATAGAGCCCATTCAGCTCCATCTTAAATGTACACCAACACTTGTCTAAAAAACAAAAAAGATAAAAATAAAAAAACGAATGTCTTTACAGTCCGCCTGCAGTGATCAACTCCAAAATCCTGACCGTGACAATACGACCGGAACCACAACCCAGTGAGCCCATGGTGGTGGTGGAGCTGTCACCGCTATTAAATGTAAGTATATAAAAGGCTGTTTTCTTTTCTCTGGCAACTATTCAAAACCGCTAAGCTTCTGCTTCGGACCACTGAGAAAAAGTTAGATTGTCTTGTAAGCAGTTTTAAGGGATGAAAGAATGCATCACATCATGTTTTTTATTTTCATCATCTAAACTTTCCCAAATGAAAAAAAAAAACCCAAAACATTTAAAATAAATGAAGTAAATGAAGTTTTTTCTAGTGCAAGGGTTTGAATTTTTCTGCTTGTAGTAAGTATTTTCCAAGAAAATAAATTTGTTTAAGGCTTTAAGCAACTCCTCTTCTCCCAGCCGACCCATGTTTTCTAAGTTCAGATGAAGCTCAAAGTGCTGCATGCTATAAAGCGCCATAGCGCTCGGTGAATTGCCTGAATAAACGCAGACCTTTTTGACTTCCCTGTATCGCGCTGTCTCCTGGTAGCTGTTCAGTTTATATTACATTGGAGTGCGTTATTATAACGACTCATGGGGTGTCTTCAGCGGAAAAGGACTAAGTGCTAGTTTAATGAGAGGCATGCTTCACGACCTCGATGTGATGTGGGTTTCTTTGGGCATTCTGCTGTGTAAAGGTGGACATAGTTTTGAAGATAATGTTAAATATTTAACAGCTCCCTCCTGACAACACACACACACACAACCTCCTTCAGCTATCTTAGTGAGGACCTTCATTGACATAATGCTTTCCCTAGCCCCTTACTCTAACCCTAACCATTAAAAATGAATGCCTAACCCTAATCCTTACCCTAAACCTAACCATAACCTAATTATAACCCTGACACTAAAACCACATTTTGAGCCTCAAAAATGCCTTTAAATGCCTTCAAATTTGTGAGGACCGGGTTGTGTGTCCTCACAAGTGACTGTTGGTTCTCACAAGTATAGTAGTAGTATAGTATAGTCCTCACAAGTGACTG
Organism: Rhamphochromis longiceps; assembly: GCF_057381845.1. Taxonomy (NCBI): domain Eukaryota; kingdom Metazoa; phylum Chordata; class Actinopteri; order Cichliformes; family Cichlidae; genus Rhamphochromis; species Rhamphochromis longiceps. The sequence goes on from NC_140577.1 coordinate 23,032,469, forward strand.
TTGGTTCTCACAAGTATAGTAGAATGCAGATTTTGGTCCTCACAAAGATAGCTAGACAGGAACACACACACACACACTATATATATATTGACGAAGACATGCTAAAATGAAAGTGGAATCAGTCTCTTGCTGTGTTGACCAGGACTTGAGGGTCAAAAGTATTGCAAAGTTTCATTTAGAAAGACTTAGTATTCATTCGCTATTCCCTGTGAGTTCATCTCCCTGCTGTAAACCACTGATTCATTACACAATTATGGCAGTTTCTTTATATGCCTCTATCTTTTATCTTCCTATTATTCTGCTTTTTAACGCTTTTGGCAAAGCAAAGGCATTGCAGGTTGCACATCCTCTTTCTAGCAGATGATGTCTTAATGCTGATCCTTGCATGCTGCTTTGTACTATAAACCAGAGGCTCCCACTTATCTGGCACACAGCCCAGGGCTGACACATATAGTAGATCACATGCACACCCTAAACCAGTGGATGAGATGCCATTGTTACTATTTTAAACAATATATCCTATGTATATCAAAATATTCTAAACATTGGGGTGGGAATTGTAAATGGAATTTTTTTAAAGGAAGAGTGATGACAATTAATGCAGCAGATGCATCTAGTCCCTTGATATGCCATGCATCAGAAATGCTCTGCCCTATATTACTCATTAATCAACTGAATAGTCTCAAGTTAAATTAAAGCAGCAACAGTATGGCCCTTGCACCTCAGTGAACATCCAGGTGTGCTGAAGGTGAGACGTTTTACGCGGTAACATGAATGAATTAAGCCTGGGATGCTATTTGGGTGTTGTATAAATTTACCGCTGATCACCTGTGAACACTAGGTGGCGATAAAGAGTGTCCACCAACTAAAAGTCTTGCTGCTGCACGTAATTTGATAAACCACTAATGAAAGTTTCATGTAGATGAAGTGATGATGATTATCACCTAATGCTTACTTCATGTTGCTACTAGTACTTCAATAAAGCGATTGTAGGTGGCGCTGTAGAATCATGTTGAACCGCCCATGTTTAAGACCCAAAAATACATAAATTTTCACCAGACCTGACACATGTGCAAAATTTCATGAAGGCGGAAGTGCAGCTTATCCTTGCTGACACAGGGCTGGACAGTTCGTCATTCCATCTTATGGCTAAAGGAGAAGCATGATGGTTTTACAGTGGCCTTGCACACAGACTACAGGCAACTTTGCAGATGTTGTCTATAAGTTGTTGTTGGTTATAAGAGGCAGTGTCACAAACAATCGGTCTGTGTGGTACTCTTGTTTGTGCTGTTATTGGTCCTTGCCAGCCACAGAGAAGAGCGGGTTATAACATACAAAAAAGCTGAAGCAAAACTGTATGTATAAAAAAAATGACAAGAGTATGGAAAGGCTTGGAAAAATCTGGAATAGCAACAGCACATTGCCATTCACTGCTCCAGACAAATAGCTACATTGGGCTGCACAACCTAGTTAGAGGTGCCTTTACTTGGGAGATTTTCTATAGAAAGCACTGTAGTATCTAGCCATCCCAAGGAATGTACCTATCTCCCTTCTGGAGGTAGGTACAGGAAAGGTCGACAATGGCAGAAACCTTAGCCTCAACAGGATGAATCTGGTCATAAAGGTTCCTTCAAAAGTTAGGTGACAGTGGCCTTGCCAAACTCACATGTTGCCAAGTTTAGTGTCAGAGAAGCTTCTGCTTCAAAAAAAAAAAATGATTCATTGTTGCAATGTGCTATGCCCAATGGGGAAAATAAATAACCACATCAACTAGATAAATATTGCAGTTTGAAACATTACCCAGGACGGTGGTCATTAGCCTTTGAAAGGTCACAGGTGCATTTTTCATCTCAAAAGACCATCACAGTACACTGCAAAAAGTGATCAGGCGTAACAAATGCTGAGACTTCAAAAGCTATTTCAGCAAGCAGGATTTGGCAGTAACCTGTAAGGAGGTCTAACTTACTGACATCTGTTGCTGAGCTGATGCTGTCTATACAGTCCTCAGCGTGAGGTATCAGAAAAAAAACAGACACTAGCTGTGTCCCAAAACGTAGGCCGAATCCTTTGGAGGACCCGGCCTGCGCGGTCTACGTGGGCCAGGTCCTTCGAAGACCGAAAAGGCCGGAAGTGCGAGGTTGTGAAATGTGACAGTCTAGCCTTCAGATTTGCGTCACCGCTGTCTCTGTGGAGTTTAATAAACTCGGCCGTCTGCTCTTTGCTATCTAAAATATAACAGGACACTGGCGTAAATTCTTGACCGTCTCACAGTTTGTTTGACGTTTATTCAGCTGTGTGAAAATCCCAGAGAAACCCACCCGAGGGATTAATAAAGTTTTGTTTAATCTAATCTACTCTAATAACTTTGATCTACGCCAAACCGATTTACTGCAGAACAAATAAAACATCGAAAAAAGCCAAACAATTACATTTTTAAGTCATCCGAGTGACTTATATATTATCTTTAACCTGAGAAAACGATGAAGCCGGGAGTCCGCTGCTCTCGCCGGGTCGAGTGACCATTGAACCCCCCCGGCTAGCTATCGAGCGGGTGGGTAACAGACGTCTCCGAAAATGTCGGAGCACTTTTGCAAATATGCAATGTCTTAATAAACCAAGCAGATATTTGAAGTTTACATGGCTACTTTCTCGCCTGAAAGTATGTTAAAAGTTTATTTTGTGACCCAGAAAGATTAATAAGAGTAATATTAAAACTTAATAGCGGCCGCCATTGTTGGGAATTGGAATTGGCTGGGCCGTGCTATGAATTCTGGGATATGGTGGGCCACACCTGACCGATCCTTCAAATTCGGGGAAATGAAGGACGCATTTGTTGGCTGCATTTGAAAGAGTCGACGAATTTGGACAGCCTTCGTCGCCTAGCTGTGACGTAATCGGCCTTCAAATGCGGCCTCCGAAGGATGCAGCCTACGTTTTAGGACACAGCTACTGTCTGCGTTCACTTGTGAGGAAGCGTTGAGTGCCATCTGAGTTTGCCGTGCACAGACAGGGAGAACTCAGCGGACTAGAATTAGGTTTGCTTATGCTGTGTTCCAGCGAGTACTTTACTTCGTTCTTCGTCATCTCTTTCAATTCAAATGTTATTTAATTTAAAATTTAATTTGAAGTGCGCCGCTATGACAGCAAATCACCTTTGCTACACATATGTTATTCCTCCCAAGAAGGTTCTTTCTGAAACTTAAGTCAAACGGATCAGTTGTCATGCTCACAGCTGTTAACAGACCCAAAAACCAAACAGTCTCCAAAACCAAACTTCCACCATCTAGTGCTGGTATGAGAAGTCCTCGACATGTGCTCCCAACTATGTTACATTCCCAAAATGGTTTACAGGTAACATAATACTAGATGGGGGAACATGAGGAGTTTGTTTGGGTTGGTTTAAACAATTTATTGCCAAAATGTTAACAATGAAGCATAAGGCGAGTACACCAAACAAAAAAAGCTCAAACTTAAAATAAAACTCCATCAACAAATTACCTTAGTTAAAAGAAAGGTTCCAAATCTATACATCAACTACATATCAACCAAAGAAAAATAGGAGAAAAAGGTGTACATCAAAAGAAAATGGCAGCTCTCCCTTACAAGTTTCTTCTGGCGACTGCAAGAGAAGGCAGAACAGCTAAGGATAAATCTTTTAGGTTTAGCAAGAAAAAAACAAGAAAGGCAGAAACTTAGGAAAGCTAACCAAAACAGGTAAGGCTTCACTCAAAAACAAATGCTGCTCTAACAACCAAAAAGATTGGTCAGCTTTTATCAACTTTGAAGAGGCTGCAGGATTCCGACTTCAGCCAAGGACATGAAAAACAAGATCATCAAGAGTCAGTAGTAGGGAAGGGTGGAAGTCAGGACCTGGAAGCAGCACAGTAAATATTTCCTCATCCTAAGCTTTATATTTTTTAAAAGGAATATAATACCTGTTTTTGGAAATATTTGGAAGAAATTCACAGAAGCACAGGGAGTACATAGAAAAAGAACAAGCAGGAAAATCCCGACTGAAGTTTAAGTGAGGAACCTTTCTGTGAGGTGAGAGTGCTAACCACAGCACCACTCTGCCTTCATTTAAACTGTAACCGGGTTTTAATCATAGCCACACAATTCTGTAATTGCTACTTGAAATTAATTGGGCTTTTAGCAGCTCCTGAATACAAAATACAATAGAGAATATTAAAAGAAGCTGAGCAACGTCATGTCTTCTAGTACTAAAATAGGCTATATTTTTGATAGAACTTCATTACAGGGAGTGCAGAATTATTAGGCAAGTTGTGTTTTTGAGGAATAATGTTATTATTGAACAACAACCATGTTCTCAATGAACCCAAAAAACTTAATATCAAAGCTGAATGTTTTTGGAAGTAGTTTTTAGTTTGTTTTTAGTTTTAGCTATTTTAGGGGGATATCTGTGTGTGCAGGTGACTATTACTGTGCATAATTATTAGGCAACTTAACAAAAAACAAATATATACCCATTTCAATTATTTATTTTTACCAGTGAAACCAATATAACATCTCCACATTCACAAATATACATTTCTGACATTCAAAAACAAAACAAAAACAAATCAGCGACCAATATAGCCACCTTTCTTTGCAAGGACACTCAAAAGCCTGCCATCCATGGATTCTGTCAGTGTTTTGATCTGTTCACCATCAACATTGCGTGCAGCAGCAACCACAGCCTCCCAGACACTGTTCAGAGAGGTGTACTGTTTTCCCTCCTTGTAAATCTCACATTTGATGATGGACCACAGGTTCTCAATGGGGTTCAGATCAGGTGAACAAGGTGGCCATGTCATTAGTTTTTCTTCTTTTATACCCTTCCTTGCCAGCCACGCTGTGGAGTACTTGGACGCGTGTGATGGAGCATTGTCCTGCATGAAAATCATGTTTTTCTTGAAGGATGCAGACTTCTTCCTGTACCACTGCTTGAAGAAGGTGTCTTCCAGAAACTGGCAGTAGGACTGGGAGTTGAGCTTGACTCCATCCTCAACCCGAAAAGGCCCCACAAGCTCATCTTTGATGATACCAGCCCAAACCAGTACTCCACCTCCACCTTGCTGGCGTCTGAGTCGGACTGGAGCTCTCTGCCCTTTACCAATCCAGCCACGGGCCCATCCATCTGGCCCATCAAGACTCACTCTCATTTCATCAGTCCATAAAACCTTAGAAAAACCAGTCTTGAGATATTTCTTGGCCCAGTCTTGACGTTTCAGCTTGTGTGTCTTGTTCAGTGGTGGTCGTCTTTCAGCCTTTCTTACCTTGGCCATGTCTCTGAGTATTGCACACCTTGTGCTTTTGGGCACTCCAGTGATGTTGCAGCTCTGAAATATGGCCAAACTGGTGGCAAGTGGCATCTTGGCAGCTGCACGCTTGACTTTTCTCAGTTCATGGGCAGTTATTTTGCGCCTTGGTTTTTCCACACGCTTCTTGCGACCCTGTTGACTATTTTGAATGAAACGCTTGATTGTTCGATGATCACGCTTCAGAAGCTTTGCAGTTTTGAGACTGCTGCATCCCTCTGCAAGATATCTCACTATTTTTGACTTTTCTGAGCCTGTCAAGTCCTTCTTTTGACCCATTTTGCCAAAGGAAAGGACGTTGCCTAATAATTATGCACACCTGATATAGGGTGTTGATGTCATTAGACCACACCCCTTCTCATTACAGAGATGCACATCACCTTATGTGCTTAATTGGTAGTAGGCTTTCGAGCCTATACAGCTTGGAGTAAGACAACATGCATGAAGAGGATGATGTGGACAAAATACTCATTTGCCCAATAATTCTGCACTCCCTGTAAAGGTAACAACTCCTGAGTAGGAGCGCCTGTAAAGGTTACATTTAGACAGAGTCGGCTAACAGGCAGCCAGTGATCTAGATGTTAACTCTTGAGAATAATAACTTCAAATGTCCACCAAAGAAAAAAATAGTTCCAGTTTTTCCATATAATATTAATACAGCATTAATAATGCTTTTTCTTTAAAAGGGCAGAATACAGTGTCTTCTGTAGTTGTGTCGACTTTGGCCAATGTAGAAACATCCAGCTGCTACAGCAGTGGCCTGGCAACAGCTGCCTCAGGCTTCACTCTCATAGGGGAATGTTAGGGTCTCTGTGCTGGGTCATGTCTTCTCTGAGAGGACATCTGCTCCAGTCAGACTCCCTGTGTATCTCCCCGGTGTCCTAATGTGTGTGTGCGTGGGTATGTGTGTCTTTAATGGTAGGTAGAAAGCAGGAGGCCAGAAAGTCCTGTGTCCCTGCTGTAGACCATATGCCAAGTGTTACACCACAACCCCTCCTTCAACCATCCTTAATGTAGCCTTTTAAATTATGAAAGAAAGTTCTGGTTAGCTTGAGCCATAAGCTTTCCTGGTAATTTCAATGTAATCTAGGTCATTTTCATCAGTCAAAAAGCCTCATCCTGGTTTTCTCCATTTCATACTCTAAACCTATGATCTTAAAGTGAAGGGCTTTTAAGACCAGAGCAGTCATGTTTTGTTACATTAGCTCATTTCATCATATTAGCTTAGCCCATTCACAGCCAGTATTCATTATTGCATGTATTGCTGAATGCGTTAAAGGAAACTGCTGTTCCTTTAAAGAGAGGAAAAAAAGACAGAGTATTTAAGGTAGGTACCAGCTATCACTGTCCACAAATGCCACTGTTAGAATTGCAGAGGCACGTTTCTCCCTTTGATAACCATCAGCTGAGCAGACGCTGTCATTATGCAAAGTATGAGCACTAAAAAAAGAGGCAGACACTGCAGGAGTGCACAGGTGTCAATCCCGCTGTAGCGAATGGTCCAATAGGACACTCGTTGATTGATAGCTGAATGCTAACAGAGCTCAGCACGCTAATGCACGCCACGGGACATCTATAGTCGGTGGTGGCTGTCTGTGTGTGAGGCTGAACAAAGCACTGTCATCCATCAATCCGTGTCACCCAGTCTCTGATCCCGAGTATATAAATGTTGCATCATCCTGTCCTTTCAAGTCCAGTCATGCAGAGATCCCTGGATGCACTGATTCATTGGAGATCAGTAATGAACTGTTCAGAGAAGGAAGGATGACCTTGCCTGTAGAGGAATAAATCCTTACAATTCAGGCTACAATCTCTATGTCTTACTTCCCTTCTTTTTTGTCAATTTCAAATATAGTTAATTATCAGAAAGCATTTTAACTTGAGAAGTAATTTCTTCAGATTTTCCTGAGGCTTCAGTTAAGATCACATTATCCTTTTTATAATCTACACAGCACTCTGGCTGTCGGCTTACTGCTATAATCCCCTTTGCCATAAGGGGGAGCTCAAAGGCAAAGTGCCTAATGCAGGATTCAGGAAGGGCCAACATAATGGTAGATTTTCCTCTGCGTTGGCCCAGTGGAATACCAGCATTTCAGTTGTGGATACTAAAATTGAAGCTGAACTCTTTTTTGTTACCCCACAGAACCAAGAAAATATTTCTAATAGTTGGTTCTTAAATAGTTGCTGATTTTGTCAGGTCCAAAGCGCCATTTTAAGTGTTTTCAGTCACTTGATTGAAGCAAAAATGTCTCAAATAACCATTTGATTCAGACAAAACCAAGTCACAGTCCACTCGTTACCAAGCACACAGGTTGAAAGGACATAGAGGCTCCATTTAAAAAGTGATCGATGCAGAGATCACTGAAGATCTCTGGTGGAACAAGTTGCTATGAGCTGGTTAAAGATATTGATCCCATGATTGATTCTCTGATTGAGTCATGACAAGTCTTTCTTTGCCACCACATGCCACTGAGCGAACTTTAGCTTCAATGACTAAATGGATTAAGGGTAAGCTGAGAGAAAATCACCAGCATCCAGTTACTTTGACTTTGCTTTTTTAAAAAGAAAAAAATGGTACATTAGTGAAACTTTGCACACTCTTAAAGGGCCAAATGTTTAATTAATAACATTTTACTTCATAGCTTTTTACACTTAACTGACTACTTTTTGCTGTGGTTGCACTTAAGTGAAGAATGTTAATGTTTTTACCCCACCCACAGGATGTTTACGACCCTAGTTATTGTCCATGAAATGGCTTTTCCTTTGTCATCCCTAAAACTCTCAATTTATAGCTCATGCACCTTTTTTTCTCTTCGGCTGCAGCAGCAGAAGCAGCTGTTTGCTGCGTTGTCCTCTGACAATGACTCTTTTTCCATCTCTCCCTCCTGTCGTCTATCTCAATCCTTCTCTTTCATTGTCTGTTTACTTCTTACCGTCATCCATGCAGCATCACTCTTTCTCCTCTGGCAATGAGCTATTCTGTGTTCTCTCTCTGCTGCCTTCTCTCTCACTCATCCTCTTGACTGGCAATAACAGCTTATCTTCTCCTCTCCCCCCCTCCCCCTCACCTTGTATCTTGCAGGGTACATCAGATCCTCAGTGCGTTGTCTGGGACTATGGAAACCCGTAAGTTACTCACAGTGACTCTGACACTCGTGTAAATGTTTGTGTGTACAGTGCAGAAATACATGTCTGTCAATCAAAAAAAAAAAAAATCCAAATGATTGTGTGTGCGTGTGCGTGCGTGTGTGTGCGTGTGTGTGTGTGTGTGTGCGTGTGCGTGCGTGCGTGCGTGTGTGTGTGTGTGTGTGTGCGTGTGTGTGTGTGTGTGTGTGTCAATGTTTATCTCGCATGTGTGTTCATGCCCAGTCAGATTCATTTTATTAATGATCTGATAACATTGTAATGAAGTTCTCAGAGTTTCTCTTTATTAAATTAGTCAGTGGGAACAAACAGCGTTATTTCACTGCTGCTAACAGTTCAACTGCAGGCTAACTCAGAACTCCTCTGTGGGTGCAGCTTTTTCTCTATTGCAGTTCTCTTGTGTAGCGTTTACCTTGTTGGCAGTTTAATTTGCATTTCTTTACTTCTTAACAGACATACTATCTAAGTACATCACAAACGGTTTTCTTTTTTTCTTTGCTCTGTATTGTGGGCCAGCTGGTGAACTAAAAAATATAAACCAGGACAATTGATCATCCTGCATTCACCATTAACCCACATATTGATCGGATAGTCTGTCAATACCAAAGTTATAAGAAACAAAGTTAAAACCATTCTTTGGTTTCAGTTCATGGCCTAGTTACACTTTAAGTATAAACGCAAAAATTAAGGAATTTTGTTTTTGGCCAATTATTTCTTTCTTGTAACAGTCTTGCTTGAGAATAAAGCTTATACCATTGGAAAGCCTTCATTTTCCCTTAAATGATGCCGTGTTTTGTGAGGGGGTTGAGCAACAGAGTCGATTACGTGGGTTGCACAGTGAAAAACTTACCAAATCTTTTCTTCCAATGCCAAACAGCTTATTCTGCTATTGACTATTGTTTGATGCCATTTATTGGATTGGATGGTTGAAGTCTGAAGAAACAAGGCATATTGTAAATCTGTAAATGTATTCATTTTTAAAAATGGGGGTTTAGCAGCATGTGGACCCGAACAGTATTTGTTAGTCAGCCAACACACCACAATGACTGACTTGCAACAAATGCTGGTTGAAGAACCAGGTGGTTAGGTGAGCGGTCTACCAACCTACCAGGGTCAGTGAATCAAATCTGGGCTCTTAGAGGCACTGTGTTGAATGAAGGATTTGCCTGATTTGTCCCATTATTTGTGTGATGTGTGTTTTGAATGTTAGATAAAAGTGCTCAGGTGTAGATAAAGAAACACTTTATGAATGTGTAAGTGTTATTGGATGAAAGAAAGCAAGCGCTTTGAGTACCCAAATTAAGTAGAAAGGTGCTATATAAGTACCAGTGCCTTTAATGTAGTGAGTGTGGGTAATCAACTGTATGAAAGATGGGAGATGTTGTTAGATCCTGGATATCAATTTCACATTTGAGCAATGCCCGTGAATTTTCTTTTACTGATTTTTTTTTGTTCTGGCTGTGAATCTGGCTGTAGTTCATTTAAAAATGCTAGAGCTGTATTGTAGCTTAACAAATAACTAAAAGCTAATGATCATCTGTTGTGCCTCAAAGGAGACCCCTAATGATGTGCAGAAAATTAAAGGTAGCCATTAAGTGTGGTAACTCTAAATTGGTCACACACTGAAGCATGTATTAAAAGCATTAAAAGTGTGCACGCTGTCGACAGTCCCCAAAGCATCGAAAACATGTCATTAATGGAAGAAAATTCCAGTACCAATGTTGCCACATTCATTCTCTCCCAGTTCAGCAATGTTGGACCTTGGACTCTTTAAACCAAACGAATTAAGATATTTAAAGTTTTGCACTTGTTGATATTTGTGTTAACAAATTTTACATCCCAAATTCTTAACCTGTGTATGTTTTAGACTGGAATTTGGCATAATAGTCTGCTTTGGTAGGAGTTCTTGTTAACCTTGACCAGCACTAAATTTAAAAAAATCAAGTAATTTAGTTTAGATTGTTGAGTGCATCAACAAAGTCACTATTTGTGAAGGAATTTCATAATTTCACATTTCAAGTAGGTTCTAGTTTGATTCTGAATGTAAATTGGTCATGTGAATTCCTGTATATACAAATGACAACAGATTGCAAATGCCAATTCATTGAGTAGAATATAACTGGTCTATCTTCTTATCCATCTATTTTATTGTTTTGTTTCACCACCATCTTGACCAAAGTCATTTTGAAGATGGCAATCGACTGCAAGTGATCGCAAACCTGGTTCCTGTCTTCACAGCAGCTTTTTCAAAAGCAATGAGATTGCAATCATATGTCACGCTGTAGTCTCCACCCATGCTTTCTTTTAGCTTGACTGTAAGATTAGCTGCAATTCTGACAGACCAGAGGAGCTAAATACAAGTTCACAAAAGCTCATGGCCCAGCTACCATCCTCTGCACAACTGCAGTCTGCAAGCTGATTCACAACCCACTTGCACCCCCAATCCTAATCTCATGTTGTATCGTACAATTTGGTTTAGTTCAATTGTATTTATGTAGCACCAGATCACAATAAAAGTTGCTTCATGGCACTTTATCTCGTAAGTTAAGACTCTACATTAACAGGGAGAAAACACCAACAACAATCCCCCTATGACACCGGGGTGACAGTGGAAAGGAAAAAATCCCTTTTAACAGTAAGAAACCTCCGGCAGATCCGCTCAGGGAGGGGCAGCCATCTGCAACCATGCAACCGGTTGGGGGTGAGGAGAGGAAGCCTTTACTTAGTGTAATATCTGTTGTCTCTGTTGTCATTGCCGTGTTAAGTGCTCGGGATTGTGCTGCTCTTCTTGCCATCTTTGACTTTTCATGAGTGTATTTGGAAGATCAAGAAGGTGCCGCAACAAAGTCATTTTGCCAAATAATAAATTAGTATAGACTTAAATATCAATAATCTTTTTGCTAAAGTGGTCCTGCCTGAACTGCCATTAACCCAACAGCTTCAGTATAAACATGACATACTTCTTCCTTTTGTAGCTTTTAACCTTGACCCATGGCCTTCATCATCATATAAAGTTTAAGTGTTGAATTATTATTACACTTCTGGGATTTCTCATGACAACAGATTAAACTCTGGGCATGAAAAACCCCAGCACAAATGAGTGAATGTGACCCGAGTACAGACTGACAGTGATGTCATTTTTATTGTCAATAAAAATACAATCATGATGATATCGCTTTTCTTCAAAATGTATTTGCTAATCCAGTTGGGCTGTATGAGAATATAAATAATTTTTGGAAACATATTTGACATATGATGATTCACAGCAACCGATAACTTAAGAATTGAATTTGTCAGAGGGCCATCACTGAAGACTTCCTGTCTAATGTGACAACAAGACGGATGACAGAAAATTCAGGTCAGCTCAAATTCTCCCTGGAGATCCCATTAGTTTACCCAGTTCTAGAAGAGTACTCTCTGGTGACCAAAGCACACAATGGGAGTGCAGGTTTGCAGGGACAGGATAAGACGTTGTAACTTAAACTACCCCTTCTCCATTAAGGCAGGAGAGGGACAATGCTTGGCAAAGTCAATCAACTAGCTGGCAGATTACAGCTGCAATCAAATTAAATTTGCAGACATGACGAGGGCAGAGAGCCAAGCAGAATATAAAGTGGCGAGATGGCAGTGATGTCAACCAATCAAAAAAGTGCGTGCACCAGAAGGAATGCACTCTTTTGTTTTGTTTTGTTTTTGGTTTTAGGCTTTACTAATGTGCTTGTAGAAATCTAAAGATGTGTACAGACAAACATCCGGACCTCGGTTGATTTGACATATTTATATCGGCATGCCACAGATACAGTGTTTAGTTACATTTAGCATGCTTTTTGGCTGCTTTCGATATCCTGTACCGAGAAAACATAATCAACGAAAAAAATTATGTTTCACTCGCAAGTACCGAACCAAGGTAGGAGCATAACGGAGTATCTGCATTTTTAATGCTTATGTCAGCCAGCTACTCTCAAAAATTGTCGAGGACAGGTTGTTGTTGAAATAGTTGCTTACACATTAAACCCATGTACACACTTGAAATTTTCAGTATAAACAGCCTATAAACAAGTGCTCATAACATCATCTTTGGGTGCACAGAGGCGTCTATGGAAATGTGTGAGGCAGTGTAATGAAGGCAGGTGGTACATTTCAGCCAGAGGAAGTCAAAAATGAATTTCTAAATTTTAATCTGATGATCACCTGTACAATTTATGTGCACAAACATCTGTAAATTGCTCAGAGAGCAAGCAGGCAGGCAGACAGACACCAGTACCGTATCAGTCTTACTATATTTGTTTCCCTATGCCGGACGCCAGATCCTGACAAAAGATTGGCATTAGTGTACAGTTGATATGGGTGGAGAATTTGCAGGATAATGCCTCTCTCAGGAACTAGCCACAAGCTTTTGAGGGTTGAGCAGGAGGCAGGCGAGATGTGGAGAAGGTATAGATAGTAGCGTGGAAGCAAGGCAGACATGACAGCAGCTGAACCAGACAGAGGCAGAAAGGGGAGATGGAAGAAAAAGCTTTGCCACTCCATGACCTGTATATGGAGACTATATTTAGTGCACCCAAATGCATCCACATTTGAAACACAAATTATGTTCTCTCTGTATCTTTTACCCCCCTCTTTTGTTAAAATACCCACATTGATGATGTACACTTACTTGGAGATTAGGCATCACACTGAGGCTCAAATCTGCAAAGCCTATTGTCATCCCCATCACAACTGTGTGTGCGCGCATGTTTTTTCTGCAGTGGTGTTCTATTTAGAAATCTGCCAGCCATTTCAGCGGAAGCTCTCTCCCATTTGCGCTCTCGCTCTCTCTCTCAGCTGGCTAAGTTGGCCGACAGTGTGTGGCACTCACAGTTCATCTCAGTATTTATGTGCGAGTGTTTATTTATTTATTAAGCCCCTAACAGGCCCATATGTCGGTACCATCTGCCCACCCAAATCGTTGAGCTCGCCATCCCTCCCAGTCTTCCCCCGTGTGCCTGTCCCCTCAACCAAGTCTCAACCTGTTTTCATTTTCCTCGCTGCCTTGAATGGAAGCTGCTACATTTAGCCCTCATAAAAGTTTTACACGCTTCAAAACTAGAAGCTCAGGCAAGCAAACAGCAGCTATTACGAGAGAACGCATTGCGTGAACATGTATGGTGGTATTGTACACAAGGCCCTGAGATAAAAATAGAAATAATAACTAAGTCAGTCTTGGTCATCCAACCTCCTCTTGCTTATTTTCTGCCCTGTTTCTCTCTTCTGCTGGGATACGATAGCAGGTGTTCACCTGGTCTTTGCTGTGGTTCCTGACCTTGCTGCTAGCTTCTCTGGGATTTGACCCTCACTAAGGGGGGGGGGGGGGGGGGGGGGGGGGTCAGTCAGATATCCCACTGAAGTACTAACACAGTGACTTCCGCACACTCACTCTGCTGTAAAGTCGCTTTATGGGTTGCTGTGATTTTGTTAGATATTTGAAAGATGTGCCAGCATCCGTAAGATATACATTACATCGGCGGTCCCAAACCTTTTTTGCACCACGGACCGGTTTATGACCGACAATATTTTCACGGACCGGCCTTTAAGGTGTCGTGGATAAATACAACAAAATTAAACTATTACCGGTACCGAAAAAAAGAAAATTTATTCATAACACACGTGAAAAGACCAAGAAAAGCCGAGTAAACGATAAAAACGATAACAAAATAACGCTGAAAACCGATAAAAACCCTGAAAACTATACATTTCACACCTGAGCCTCAACTCTCGCGGCCCAGTACCAAACGACTCACAGACCGGTACCGGTCCGAGGCCCGGGGGTTGGGACCGCTGCATTACATCACTAAGACATTTAGTTTTTTCTTTATCACTCGTGTGTTACTATTCCAATAGAAGCAATCTCCTGCCATGGAAGTGACAAAGCAGAAATAGTTTGGCTCACAGAGATTTCAAAACATGCATAAGAATGAAACCCAGCAGTGGGAGATAAATGTAATATACACTTTAGATGGATGGATGGCAGTAAGCTTATGAAAGGCTGAAGGTCATTTAATCCTTTCGCTAATCCCCACGGTCTTCAGCTTGATCGGGGAACAGTGGTTAAAGACCCAAGCAACCCACTCTACCCCTCTGCCACCCATCGCAGCCATAGAGTAATAAAACCCGATGTGCAGTGCAAGTAGCTCTAACATCAACAATCTGACACGGTAGATTGGGGCTTGCTTTGGGCTCAGACTGATCTGGCGCCACTATCGGCTTTGGCATTGGCAGGTTCCAACCTTAAATGACTTAAAAAGTCAAAGACATATTCTGCACACTGCCAAAAAAACCAGCGGGGCACAAATGTGGCCAAAGTGTAATCGCATTTACTTTACAGAAAAGCATAGAGGCAAGTAGCAATGAGCCAAGTGGATGACACTTTTAATTCTCATATTGGGAAGCTTTGGGCTCTGTCATGTGGCCCCTATTAGTCGCTTGTGAATCAAAGAGCGGAGTAAATGAAGGAATTGATTTAAAAATATGCAGAGTATTGTCTGTCCTTCTTGGATATAACGCTTGCTTGAAAGTCTAAGTATGTATCACACTGAGTTGTGCATTGTCCTTTTTACTCACAAACTCACAGTAAAGAGATTTCAAACTCTTTTTTGTATTATTCCTTGAAAAAATCCTAAATACTGCCTACATGACCCTTTATTTACATTTCCTACATGGACAGTGTTTTTCTCTCAAGTTATTTAAAGAGATGTATGAGTTACAGCATTGCAGCTTAAGCACACATGCTGTTTATTTCATTTTGGCCAGAAACTCTTTCTCTAGTGCAGCCTAGCTTTAGCTTAGTGCATTTTGGGATACGTAGTACACCCTCCTTGTAGTAGGTTAGGTTAAATACTGTTATCTCAGAGATGGTAAATTAAATATAAATATATTGAGCGATTTGTTTGCGAAAGGCAAAAATATGCTATTATACAGTGTGCATCAGATAATACAGTGGAAATGATAAGTACATTATACACCCACTTCATTGTGTTTTGTTTCAGTTTTTATTAAAGTCGTTTTTAGATTTCTCAGGAGTCATAGCTAACAATAAGTTACTTATCTGTTTTTTTCTTTTTAAATCTAGCTCTCCAACAAAAGACTTGCAACATTTTTACTTGTGCATCGTGGGTTTTTTTTCCACTATTGTTGCAGACTAAGATTAAACAGAAATGCAAACACACACACACACACACACACAGAAGCAGCAGAGCCACCAGGAGGAGGGGTGGATGGCTGATACGGCTTGCTCCACTTTTCCATCTGACAGAGCAAAAGGGATCAAGACTGTGTCAAATAGCGAGTCAGCACGGGAAGAGGGAGTCGGCCAGGCTTATGCGCGCTCTGTCTCCATTGACTGTTAAAGGCATGGACAGGCTCTCAGTTAGTTTCTCCAACTATCACAACTGTCCCCAGGGAGCGTGTTAATGTGGGATTTTCAATTCTCAGTGCAAAAAGCTGGGGTGACTAGTTAAGGACAGTTGGTTTTAGGTTACTTTTTGATGCCTGTAAGTAGATTTTTTTAGGAGGGGGGTTAAGTTCAAGTCTAAGTAGTTGTGTGTACAGCTGTAGCTATGGTTTGTTTTTGCTGCTGAACATCATGGATACTTGTGGGTAGCTCATAGGTAAGGAAGATTCTGCTTTCTTATTTGGGTGAAGAAGTTATATAAGGAAGAACTTGTTTATTCTACATTCAGTATTTTTTCTTCCTTCGTGTATTACTGATTGGTTGATGTTGTTGATTTCTTCATCATGTGACAAGTGAAATGGAGCTTTAGCACTGGGGCTGTTTGTCTTGGGAATGTTTTAGAGGAAGATGTTGTTGGTATTGATAGCGATTAGAAGGCTTGACTTGGACTGTGTGCTGGAATACTTTGCCTTGGCTGCTGGACCCGTAGAGCGTGAGGATTGGTAGGTAAGTAACATCTCCATCAGCTTAATACCTTATTATTTTTGAGCCTTGTTATGGATGTTGTGTTAAGTTTTTCTGCCAATTATGCACTGCGAACATGCTCTTACAAGGTTCTGACCTTCAGCCAAGTGCAGTATTTGCCTTATGTCTATCTTACTAACTTCCACATTATCCTCTTTACTGTTATGTCGCTGGAAGTAGGCTGAGAGGGCACTGTGTTAGTCTATTATGAGACTAAGAGTTAGCACAATGCTTAGAATCTTCCTCAGGTCTTTTTCAAGGAACCACATTCTTCATACATGCAGTGGTGGGAAGAAATGTGTGCCCCCTTCTTGATTTACAATTTTTTTTGTATGTTTGTCATACTTAAATGTTTAAGGGCATCAAAAAAATAAAATATTAGACAGAGATAACACAAACAAATGTAGTTTCTAAATGAAGGTGTTTTTATTGTTTTTATTATTAAATGGGGGGGAAATCCAAACCTACAGTGCTCTGTGTGAAAAAGTGATTGCCCCGTAAACCTAATAACTGGTTGGGCCACACTTAGCAACAACAACTGGAATCGAGCATTTGAAGTAACTGGCATTGAGTTTTTTTTAGCACTGTGGAGGAATTTTGGTCCACTCCTCTTTGCAGAATTGCTGTAATTCAGCCACATTGGAGGGTGTTTGGGCAGCTGCCTTTTTAAGGTCATGCCACAGCATCTCAATCGGATTCAGGTCAGAACTTTGATTTGGCCACTCCAAAGTCTTCATTTTATTTTTCTTAAGCCTTTCAGAGGTCTACGTGCTGGTGTTTTTTGGATCACTGTCCTCCTGCAGAACCCAAATGTGCTTCAACTTGAGCTCATGAACTGACATTCATGGCTGGACATTCTCCTTTAGCAAGTTTTGGTAGACAGCAGAATTCATGGTGCAAGTCTTCCAGGTCCTAAGGCAGCAAAACAGCCACAGAAACCACACTACCACCACCATGTTTTACTGTTGGTATGATGGTTCATTTCTGAAATGCTGTGCCAGATTTAATGGTACATACATCTTCCAAAAGGTTAAACTTTCTCTTGTGAGTCCACAAAATGCCCAAAGGTCTTGGGGGTCATAAAGATGTCTTTTTTGGCAAATGTGAGACAAGCCTTTGTGTTCTTTCTGGTTAGCAGTGGTCTTCTCCTTGAACTCCACCATGCAGATCATTTTTGTCCAGACTGATAGATGCCTCTGACTTGATTTCTCTGGTGTTTCTTTAGATTGTGGCATAATGTGTTGCTTTTTGAGATCTTTTAGACTCTTTCACTCTGTCAGAAAGGTTAAATGATTTCTTGTTTTGACAGTGAGTGTCTTTAGTAAAAACTGAACTCTGAGTTACTTCATGATTTAACAAGAGGGACAATTACTTTTTCACACAGGGACAGGTAGGTTTGTATAACTCAGTTTTTAAATGATTAAATCATCATTTAAAAACTGAGTTTTGTATTTACTCTATTTGTTTGATGATCTGAAACATGTAATTGTGACAAATATGCAAAACACTAACAAATCAGGAGGGGGGTAAACACTTTTTCACACCACTGTATGCGGCATATTTGTGGTAACGCAGAGTGGAGGCAGGCAGAATGGCAGACCATTTATGGCTGTAGCTAAAATCTGTATGGCTAGCTTTCCTGTGTGCTCAGTAGCTTGCACACCAGGAAGGAAGATAATCCCGAGAAAGAAGCTTATAAATTAGCTTAAGGGCAGAGAGAAGCAGATTTGGATAGTAGAGGTCACTGACAAAGCATTCTCCCTACACAAGAATCGGGGAGGAATTAGGAAAGGGCATAAAACATCAGACACGACAAGGATAATGAATAGTGAGCACGAACTGCGCATCGGTCTTTAATAACGACCTATTTCAATTTTCACTCGGCTGGAGGAGGAATAATGACGTTGTAAGCTGCCTTTGTACGTTTCTATAAAAAATATTTTGTAATATTCAAAGTCTGGCCTTGATATGGCTACTTTATCTTTTATGCCTGGATGACTGTCCTAGTTGGAAGAACACCTTGAGGAATTTCTTGGAATTTGGCACGAATGTTCACTCGGACTCAAGGCTAAGCTAATTAGATTCTGTTAGTTAAAGGTCAAGTTTTTGGCTTTAACTCAAGAATTCATAAGTGAATAATGGCTGTTAAATAAATAAATAAATGATCTAGCCTTTGTTTAACACCATAACTTAGGAACAAATAAGCAGCATTCGATCATAAGTCACATTTACACTAAACTTTGTTAGGCCCCTTGGCAGTGTGATCTTCTGTGCTTCAGAGGTGAAGATATATGTGAAACATCTACATTTAAAATCTGCTCATTAGCAGCAACATCCAATTTTGTGCACTGCCACAGCTTTGTGTTGTGTTAGAATTGGCTTTCCTGCCCAGGCATTGATTGATTGATTGATAATACTTTATTCATCCCGAGGAAAATTGGGTTAAGGGTGCCAGCCTTGCCAGCGCCATCTTACCCTTCCAACCATACTAGTGGTGCAACGGATCAAAAATCTCACAGTTTGGATCGGATCACGGTTTTAAGTCACGGATCGGATCAATTTTCGGATCTGCAGAAAAGAAAAAAAGACAAAATTTTAACATTTACTTATTAACTTTTTAAGTATTTTTTGCCTATTAAAAACATTCAACTCAAGACTCATTCCACGCAAATTAAGGTGCAATATAGGGCAGTACAGGGCTTTGTATCTACCACTCCGCTGTGATATAATGAGCGGTCACGGTCACGTAGCTTTCCGTTGACCTGAAGGTCCACCCGTTTGTAGTTGGGCAATATAAGATGCCTGGGACAGTTCAGCCATAACTTTAAACTTTTCCTGCTCATACATGCCTCGGTACAATCTTGTCACTGAAGTGGACGCGCAATGGGATATCATAGCGTGGCTCAAGCACGTTCATCATAGTTTAAACCCCTTGTTTTGCACAAGGAAATACGGCCTCCCGTCTGCAGCTAAACACCCAATAGCTTTTGTAATCGCTTTAGCCCGGTCGGACTGGGCAGCAAAGTGCTGCTTAAATGCCGCAATTTCCTCTGCTCCTCCACTTGGACCGCTAGCGCTGGCCATAACTATCGCTTGACAGACTGACCACGCGCACCATACACATACTTTTTTTTCCTTCTTTTTCGAATCTTCGGATCACGTGCCGAACCGTGGAGTGGGATCGGTTCGGATTACGGATCAACCGTGATCCGTTGCACCACTAATACATACATTACACAAGCATCACATGGGGAAGACAGGTCAGAGAGGTATAACAATGGAAAATGCACGTGAACACATGCAAGAAATCTGACATCTAATATTGTAGAGATACATATAGCAGTAGCAGAATGAGTACAATAAAGCGTAAAAATAATATCTTTATTGTCATTTCTTTTAGGCAAAGGAATTCAATGAAACTGCATCAGTGCAAATATCTCATATAGGTTTAAAATATGGCAGCTAAAAAGAAAATCTTACTATATATTATATTTAAGAACTCTAAAGTCTCTAAAAGTAACCATACAAAATTCTAAAAGGGAAAGTTTTTCATCTCATACATACGAGATGCTTCACATTTTGTAGGCATTCATGCATGATTGATTTTCTTTCTTTCTTTTTTGAATGCACAGTTCCAGCAGCATTTAGCAGAGTTAAGGATTTGGATGAAAACTATTTCTTAATCTGTCTGTCCTTCTTTTTAATGTCCTGAAACATCTGCTTGAGGGCAGCACTTCAAACAGAAAGTGTCCGGGGCAGAATGGATCTTTCAGGATGCTCTGGGCTTTTCTGAGGCAGCGGGAATTGTAAAGATATTCCAGGGAGGGGAGAGGGTATCCGATCAGCTTCTGGGCAGTGATGATGAGCCTCTGAAGCATTTGCTTCTCTGCCGCTGTGCAGCTGGTGAACTGCACACAGATGTAGTATGTGAGTATGCTCTCTATGGAGAAGCCATAGAAATCTTTGGGTGAGGCGGTTCTTCCTGAGGATCCTCAGGAAGTAAACCGTGCCCAGAAACTGGAAGTCCGGTCATGTTAGGTCAAATCAATTTTATTTCTTTGTCGGTATATCACAGATCAAAAAAAGTTGCTATAATTGGCTTCACAGTGTGTGCATCAAAAGATATCGTCCATCTTTAGACCCATGACCCAAATGAAGAACGTCTTTATATGATTTAGGAGTTTGAGCTCTTTGTTCATTCTTCACATTTAAAGTATTTGTCTATTTGAGCTGAGTAACTTGAGGCACATGTATTATAATCAAAAAAATGATACAATAAGAAGTCTTTTAAAAAGTACTTCCTTCTGATCGTCATACACAAACTACATCAGTTTATATGTGTGAGTCGACGCGGTGGGTCTGAGGAGGAGAAGAAAGGTTGAGACAGTTTTCTGTCACTGATTTTTTTGGGGGTTTTAAGCAGTGGCAGGCAGCATCCAGGTAAAGAAAAGAGAGTGTGTAGCTATGGCAACGTTTATCACTGACTGCTGGGAAGTCATTTAAATCCATCTCGGGTTTAGTTTGTATGCTCATGTTTATACAATAGGAGCCTTCAATTCCTAAAATTGCAGAATGTCATTTTCTTCAGAATGATAAAATCAAACGCAGATTAAAGTAATACCACAGTTAAAAGCTGTACAAAGACAGAGCTGTGACTTTTCAGTTCAGAGAGAGAAATCAGCTCAGCCCTGTGATACTGTGATATGCATTTCATTGCCAATACTGTGTGTTTTTGATTAAACATGTGCAGTACTACCTTTCTTCAATAGTAGCTAGTGCATTTTGAGAGGCTACATACATCATTCAGTACAGTCATGTGCTCTGTGTAAGAAATGGTTTCACAACTCCAGCCCTGAAAATCAGACTACTGTTTGGTTTCTGGGTTGGAGCTAGAAACACAGCTTTTGTTACCAGTGATGATGCTCAACATAAAATTACGTCAATTTGACACAATAGCTGAGGTTTGTTCTTCATGCTAGTTTGAGGTCCATAGTAGATAGTGAACTCTTGATTAGGCCACTTTGAGGGCTCAAACTCTTGTTTGAGCCCTCAATTGGCTCATTGACCCAATCACACACACATTAGTACCGTGGTTTTATCTGTACCTAAGCACTTTTTTCTACCATTGACACACAAGCTAATGATTGCATCAAAGGCAACTCAGGGTTTACTATAATGCCCAAGGAGGAGTTAGGGTCAATCTACTGATCTTCTGATTGTTAGATGACCTGGTCTACCACCTGAGCAAAGCCATAATGAAATCAAAGAGACCCAACTGCAACTGGTCACAGTGGTATTTTGAAAAATGCAGTGTAAGCAGTAGAGAGGTTCCTCGTGACTTTAAAAGGAGATTGGAAAAATAGAACTATGATGATCTCTTGCTTGCAGGCAAGTGTCAAAAGCATCAGAATACTCCAAGATGAGGAATGAAATGCTACAGCCTACTTTTTATATCGTTTCCTAATGCTTAAGCTTTACAAGGATCTGTGTTGGCACTCTTGTTGGCAATACCAGACTGGGTTATTTTGGGTATCAGATCAGAAAGGAAGCAAGTGTCATTGTGCATCACTAATGTAATCTGCAGCTGACTGGTGAGTGGAGGCAACCGCAAGGCACAAACCTTTATGTCCTGCACTGACCCTGCCACAAAAGCGATGCGTGCATCAGAAGAGACGCGTAAATTATGTTTTTCTTTGAGTCATTTCACCAAACACAGCCTTCAAATCAATAAATGTCTCGTGTACATTCAAAAACATAATCTGTACAGCCTTGCATGTAAACATCACGACAAGCTTCCCATAATCTTATAGCATGTTCTTCTGGTTATAAGACCAGTCTTTACATCGGCCGGTGGAACAGAGGAACACTTAAAATTAGTTCAAATCTGGATTTGCATGCAGACACACACAAGCATGGGCTTATATTCTGGCAGATATGTTTGCTGCAGTATACCACAACAAATGTGTACTACTCAATCCTTCACAGTAGGTGGTATGTAGCGTTGAGGAAGCAGAGATGATTTGAGTCATGTGAAGATTTGTGTCAGTGCTTTCGAGCTATATAGTAAGAGGCGAGGATTTACTCCCCGCCTGGTAAATGTGCTGTCTGGCTCCCTGGTAGCCACAGAAGTAATGTCTATCAGAAAAGATAATCTCTTCTACACATTTGTTTTCCTGTTTTCACCACTGGATTCAACCTTGGTTCCGACTAGATCCCTAGCAGTATATACCATGCAGTATTATATTCAGATAAACAGCGCAGTTTAAAAAGTTTTGTTAAAAGAAAACTTTACGGTACTATTGCTGTTGATCTTATTCTTTGGTTGTTTAAAAAATAAATACAACATTTTAATCAGTCAGAAAAAAATCCATAATGAAACAACACATTAAAAAAGAAAGAGAAAACCCCTAACCCGCCCAATTATGAATGAAAGATGTAATCACAAGTAGGTTATAGAATACACATGCATGTTACCTTATTTAGCTCCACGTGCTTTCAGTAACTCAAATTTAATGCCATTGTGCTGAATTGTTTTATTATTTTTTCTGCTTTGTTCCTGTGTTTTCGAAAAGTTTCCTGTAATTCTCATTACTGTTGTAGTACATGTTGTTGTAGCAGTAATAGTAGGTTACAGCAGCATGACACGCTATAGCAGATATTGACTCAACAATAACTAAAAAAGATTCTAAATATGGCCCCACAAATATCTAAACAATATAAATACTATAACATAACACTTGATATTGTATTTTTATCTGAAGAGTTCCCTCAAACATGTTGGCCAAACAAATACTATTTAGTGCATCTTACACACAATGACACGGACATACAATAACATAAATTGCATTTGCAAATTACATTTGAAGAATAAAAATTAAGCAGTAAATAAAAAAAACTTTAGTTTCACATTTAAACAGCTGGAGCATCAGGAAATTCAGTGAGAGGAAGGAGTAGCATTTAAAAATGTCTTGACCAGATTAAAATCCAACCCGTCGGATTTAACATGGCAACGGAAAGCTGTGACACCAGGATGACCCTTGTGTTCTCTTATAAAGTACAAGCAGATAATCACAATGTGATTAAACATTTTGAATCCATGACATGTCGCCACTGCCCGCAGAGTTTAGTAATCTTGCTTAGTATGTTGTCTCTTTGGAATCAGGGTGCACCTCATACAGGGCAACAATAAAAACAGATGGCTTCTGTTTTTCCTCACGTACGCCACAAGTGTGAAAGCAAGAAAAATGTATTTATGTAACACATTTCACAGACAGGAGTCACAAATGCAGAAATAAGAGCAGTACAAAAATGTCAGGAAACCTCACAAAAAAAACCTAAAAGAAC
Source organism: Rhamphochromis longiceps (assembly GCF_057381845.1). Classification (NCBI taxonomy): domain Eukaryota; kingdom Metazoa; phylum Chordata; class Actinopteri; order Cichliformes; family Cichlidae; genus Rhamphochromis; species Rhamphochromis longiceps. Next base: position 23,056,229 of record NC_140577.1, read on the forward strand.
AAGGTAAAAATACACAGTGCATAAAAGCAGATCCAGTGCAAACATATTACCCAAACAGCCATCTCAACAAATATTTGTTAGCTTTTGAAAGATGATATCGTGCACATATCTCATCCTTGATACTGTAGCAGCTAAATTCAATACTTTAATTAACTACAACCTTTTCTCTGTTTGTTTTACTACTGTGGATTGTCATATCTTTTGCAGCGTTACATGCAGTGCTCACACTTCACTTTGTAATACGAATAAGAAAGCTGTGTGTGCGATGTTGGTTGGGAACCGATCAGAATGCAACCAGTTGGCAATCAGCTGAGTCAAGTTCCTTGTTGTGAAGAGCAGTGCAGATGTCTTGTGGTCATCGACACAGACTTTTTGTCAGTCTGTCTGAGAGATCTTATTTCATCTATTTAGAAAAGTTTCATGCACTCACCAGGCTACTTCTTGATATCTCTAACATGGTTTCTGTCTTATTTTCTACTCTAGTGTAACTGAGCAGTTAGTTTGACTGTAATATGTCAGTTAAGCACATTATTTATATGTGTAAATGCTAATACAAAATAAGGAAAAACATACTATATGAAAAATGCAGTGTAGTTTACACTAATACAGTGTAAACTATATTAGTAGTAGTTAAAATAACCTGAGATTATCAAAACAAAATGCACTATGTACAGTCTTCTTCTGTACATAGTACAGATCAGTATATAGTATAGATACTGATGGAAAAAATATTACTATATAAATTCACAAGTGAGCAATAAGTACATACTTCAGTTGTTATCATAAGTTTTTATCATTGCGATATGATACCACTGATTCACATGTACGCTGATGAATCTGAACACAGTGGTATATCTGAATCATTTCCTTCTTGAGGTCATTTACTTCCATAATACTCACAATTCCTTGATAGTACAGCAAACCCTCCCCTTCACACTGGTCCTTCTGCCTATGACTCATTAGCTCTCTGTTTCCACTGTCTATCACCAGCTCTCCCTCTGCCATAGACAATGACTTTACTCTCTCTTCTCTTCAAAAAGCTTTACAGCACTGGGTTACACACTGTCTGTGGCAATTTGCTCACTGTCTTCACAATTTCATGCAGTGGACATTATACCTGGTCCTGCAGTCGTCTAAAGACTTTATAGCAATTTGACTTCAGAGAATTCTTTTCTGTAATGAGGACAAAACTTTCTGTGATTCTCGTGCTACTGATTTCCATCTATGCGTGAAATAATTCTGTCATTCCCCAATGCTTTATTGCTGTTTGCCTATTCCGCTTCCACATTTTTATTGTTTTCCTCCTTTGCTTCGCTGCATTTCTGACCATTGAAGAACACAGGAAAAGGTTTTTTGCAAACATTTGACAACACCAAAATGAGTCCCGGGAAGCCGAGCAATGAACTTAAAATGGACTAAACTATTTTTTGCATTCATCTCCTAAATCGTTTTGACAGCATTTGCCAGCAGCTGAAATTAACTGATAATGTTAATCCTTATTAAATCACTGACAGCTGTGTAGAACAACATTTTCTCGTGTAAAACTGGTTTAAATGCTTAGCTATGACTATATATTGAATGGTACCAACTGATTCAGATAAGTGGATTAAAGCGGCTAAAATTGCTTACATCTACTGTAAAAGCGCAGCCTGTCTATAAAGACCCAATGTGCATTTTGTTCTGTACCTTTAGCACGCTGGTGGTTGAAGAGACATATTTGGGATATTTGGGTCTCTTATGAATAAAAGCTGAAGGTGAAATGTTAAAGCATGACCTACAGTTATTTAAACATACCAGTACATGTAGTTTTTTTTCCGTGGAAACAAAGATAAGCTCTTGACCTTAAAAGTTAGCAGAAACAGCTTCTTGTAGGTGTTTTCATAGTAAAGGCATATCTCTAATGCCAAATGTATGCTACCTCTTGTCTTAAATGATATAAATAAACACACCATTGAATGGAAGTGCTCTTGCATCAGTCTGCATTTGGGCTGTATTTGCTGGTGTATCTAACCCTGGACAAACTTTTCCGTGAAGTGGAATCATGTATTTCAAATAACCTGGAGATTTCATTTAGAAACCTTTGTCCTAGTCTTAGGCATTCAAATCATGTTTTTTTTCTCAGACCTTGAGAGATCTCATTAGAGCTTGACACCACACAGTTTGAAAGAGAATACTAGATCCAAGATGTCGGAGGTTTAAAAAGGACTGGTTCCCCCTATCTTATCTAGAAAAACAGTTTTTAGTTTTATGGATTCAGAGAAGTTCTAAAAATTATGGCAAAATGTCAGTTTTAGGTTTTGTTTATCAGCTTTTCAACAAAGTTTGGTTCATTGGGAAAAAGTCCATGTCCTGTTTTTTTTTTTTTTTAATATGACTATAAAGGTGCTGGCAATACATCACTACACTTTCATACAGCTGAAATCCCTTCATCAAGCCATTCAGTTTTAGTCATTCAAAGCATGTTTAACCTTTGTTTGCTGCTTAACAGGGGGCAATTGGCTTTCATAGCACTGCCCTTTCAGGCAAGATTTGGTGCCAATTTATTCTCAGTAGACATAAAAGGTCAATTTACGCTGTTGTTCGGAAAGTATTTTTCCTATTTTTTTCTTAACAGCCACAAAAACATTCTACCAGCAATTAGGAAGCAAAATGGGAAGCATTTTAATAGGTTTCTGCCACTGGCAGGTCAACATTTTTGCTTATCTGGTAACAACAGTGCTACTAATCAACATCTTGTGCAGACATACACATTTTTGAGAGAAATGTCCGAGCTCAGTGATATAATTCATATTTGTAAGCATTTCTGACAGGATTAAGAGTAATTCCATTGGTGATCTCTTAACCTTGCAATCTGACACTATCACAGGTCAAAATTTCAGTTTGTCCAATACAGTAAATCACCTTCAAAATGATAAGATCCCTATCAGCTGCAGTTCTGATTCTTATGTAACCCTTTAAGGCAGCTAAAGATAAAGTGCACATGTTAAATGTTAGGATACTAATGGTTATATTTATTGCAATGCAAAGCAGCGCAGTGCCTTGCAGCAGCAGCCCTCAATGAGCGCATTGTCGAGTTACAAACTCTTGTTTAATGTGTGTGTAAACTGTGTAATCCCCACTGAGCATGGAGGGTTATCACCAACTCTAGCATTCATTTAATAAATCTTTGTCAAGACCAAAGAGTAGATGTGTCGGTTACAGCAATTCTAGAAAGCAGGTTGATTTTATGTATATTTACACATCTTGTAGTTTTTTCTTATAATGCCAGGTGGAGCTCTTTGCAGTATACATTTGGATTCCATAGCCTATCTACCAACTGTACTAATATAGAGACCTGTTTGTACATCTGGTACCTGTTTTCCATGATAAGAAGAGCTGTCAGCAGTTCCTGGTCCATTCAAAGGCTATAACAAAAGTATCACAAAAGCTGCGTCCTTTTAATCTTTTCTCACCCTCTGATCCTAACTGATAATCTAACACTGTTATGAGCCCAGTGGGAGTCACAGCAGTGTTGTGAAGCCGTAGCTGTAGTGGATCTACAATGCCAGCATTCAGGGTTTGTGCCAACTTTGTGTGCGACATAAAACTAAATAAAAGTCAAAGCTGACTTTCTGCTGAAAGGCACAAAAAACCAACAGTGGAGTATAGCTATGGTAGATGAAGGTTAGCAGTCAATTAAGCTTGAAACTCAGCAGACAAAACAAAGAGGTCACAGATAATGTGTATTTGTGTGCCTGTGTGTGTTTGTGTGTGTGTGTGTGCGTGTGTGTGGTGTTATCTTTAGCGATCCCTCCCTGCTGTGTGCTGTCAGATAGTTTCTCATTACGCCAACTTCCTCTCTGCTGAGACTAGTGTAGAATACCGTGTGTGTCTGTGTGTGTGTCTTTATTTATTGCATGCAGTCTGAATGTTTGGAGCAGTAAATTAAAGGCTTTCATGTCCATGTATAAATTAACCATTAAAAACATGTAACACTTCACGTCCCTGTACTTATGTGAGCAAAGCCGTTTGGAAGTACTTAACTGGACATCATTTGGGAGGTCATATATAAGCTAACCAGCACATATGACTATGAAAAAAATGTCGATTTGTGTGTTAGCATACTTTCCCAACACGTAGTGCAACCTTTTAGAGTTCAAAAATATAGTTCCTCAACAAATTATATCTGTAAAAGTGGTCAGCTAGTCATTGTTGTGGGATGTATAACCATGGTAATTAGTGAAATGTCAGAAATGGGTTGCAGATGGACGTTTGCCTATTAAGAAATGTTTTTCCGTTGTTTTCTTGCAAATATCAGGATTCCAATGCAAGATAAAATAAACCAAATATATTTTAATAAACTTACAAAGACTGTGACCAAAGGACACTGCAGGGAAAAGCAGGATAAAGCCAACAAAAAAAATGATAATAATAATAAAAGGACAAACCAAAACTCAGGGGAATATGTAAGAATGAGGCAGGACACAACATGGCAAACAGCAGGATAAACAGAAAGTCAGACAAAGAGCAGAGGCAAAAATATATATTTGCTCAGGGGTGTGACGAGACACCAGTGGGAGGCTGTTTAGGGCAGGACAGCTCGGAGAGTAGCTGGCCCGTGCTTGTAGACAAATCCAACACTTTCATAGTGAACAAAGCCGTCACAAGGAGTATTTTCAATTTTTTTCCTGACTGGTTGAGAAGCACACGTTTTCCACTGACAAACAGGTGGTTGCTAGGGGGTTACTGTAGGTCTGTGTGATTGGAGCTTTAGCGATCATTTTCTCTTCAGCAAGCACTAGCAACCAGCCAGGGAATGCTCATTTTTACTTCATGACCAGTTAGACCATCTAGGCCTCTGTGACTGGGCCTTATTCAGCTACAGTGGTCGGTAAAATAAATGACGTATACACAAGCCAAAGAAGCAAAAATACCACACACATATTTCCTCATCCTTGCCATTCTTTTGCTCTCTCGCCTTGTCTTTTTTTAATCTTCCTCTATCTGTCGCTCTCTCAAACACACAAAAACACACAAAGCCCTGCACCATGTTGATACCTGTCAAGCTGTCTCTAAGCTTCACTGCTGTAACTCTTTTTCTGATCCTTAGTCTTTGAAGTGTCATAGTGCAGATGATGATCATCAGGGGATTGTACTCACATCTTATTAGTGACATTTTGATTTGAGTGTCAGTGTATGTGTGTGTGCATGTGTCTGGTTTATGATCCTGTTTGCAGTCCTTCATGTTCAGACATACTTTTGAGGGTTAATGTTGATACACTCTTGTCATTTACAGTCAAACTGATCATATATAAGTGGCCTGTCAGAGCAGAAATAGTCTTGAGTGGTATTTTTTACTGATCTGCAGTTAACGTGATGTAAGTGGCAAGCAGAGCATGTAACTTTTTAACTGTCTGTTTGCTTTTTTTTTGATGGACGGGTGTAAAAGCAACAGTAAAGTTTTCTTAACTTGAACCAGAAACCATTCAGCGTGTTTGTTTATTTCATTCATTTATGCTCTCAAATCCAGAGTTTTGTGCAACAGAGCTGTGTTAAGCGGGCATCACAGAGGAGTATCGTTGAATTCCTCTTTGAAAGCTATCCTTCTGTTATTTCCCCAAAGGTTGGATAAAAAGCTAAGATACCATAAAGACAAAACTAATCAAAACAGCTTGTTAATTTTATTGAATTGAAGCTGTCAGCCAAGCTTCCTCTCATTTAAATTTTTAATTGTTAAAGATATACAGATTTTACAGTCAAAGCATTTCCCAAGTGCTGTTAAAGAGAGCAAGGGCTTTTCCAAACATCTTAGCTTTTTGATACTTTGCACATAGACAAAAAAAAGTATGTCACAAAAACATAAAACTACAAGGGTCAAAATCAGACCCTGTGAGGCCTAATAGTCAGTTGTGTATCCTTTTTGCTGGATAACAGCCTGCAGTCATTTGCTCTCTCATGCTCCTCCAGATGTGATGGCCTTCAGTTCAGCCCACAGATTTGTCAGGGCTTTGCCTAAGCCAGTCAGTAACATTCTCTTTGGCCTTCTGGAGGTAGTTCATCAAGGTTGTTGTCGTGTTGGAAGACAAAGCAACAACTCAGACTCAGGTTTGCTGCCGACTACTGGAGGTTTACTTTCAGAATCTTCACATTTCCGATTCCTTCCACCTTGACCAGATTCCCACTTCAAGACGCACTGAAGCGTCCCCACAACATAATACTGCCACCACCGTGTTTCACTGTAGAGATGCTGTTCTGTTTTGGGTTTTACACCTCTTCCCTCTTTCTCCAGCACAGGCAGTAGTTTAGTCTAGTTTATTCTCATCTGAACAAAGGATGTGCTTCCAGTTTGCATGATCCTTCTTCTGCTTGTACTCGGCATCCTTCACTCTGGCTTGAAGTGGCGTTTTTCCTGGTCTGAGACTTCAAAGTCCAGTCCTGTTCACGGTCCTACTGATGGTCTTTTTTGAGACCGCAGTTCCCAACTTGACTAAGTCATTTCCTCGTGTCTTGGTAGTTCTGTTGTTTTTGGACACATCTCACTAGTTTTCTTTTCAGAGTCTGTGATTTGTTTCCTACCTCTGCCCGGCTTGTTCTGCACTGTGTGGCTCTCTTTCAACTTCTTGATGATACTTCTCACTACAGTTCTTGAAACACTCTGATAACTTTGTTTATCCGTCTCCTGCTTTGTGAGCATCAACAATTGTTTTTATTAAGTCTATACTGATTAATTTAGTTTTTTCTCAAGTGGCAGCTCAAACCCTTGCTTAAGTTTTTATACTATGTGGAAAAAGTTTTAACTTCATTTAACTTGATTTTACAAGCTTAGAGCATTACAAAGATAACGCACATTATTGCAGCAGTGGTTTGTGCTACGGCTCAATAAAAGGTCAGTTTTTCAGGGGGATGATAACATTGACCCATCGACAATAATTCTGTTATTGTCTGCAAGTAGAAATAATGTTATATTAAAAAACATGGGGAAATGTTTATAAAACTTTAAGTTTCACAAGGGGATAATAATTTCATTCTAAACTATAGATTTCTGCATATTTAATAACTTTCAAATATATAGGCTGTATATATAAATCCTAATAAATAGATGTCCTGAAACAGCCAACGCTTTATTAAATTTTCTCTCCATCCACTGCTGAGGGTACTCAATGCCATTAGTTTGGAATGAGGTAATTAAGTTCTTCACTAAAGCAGAAGAGAAAGAACAGCATATACCTCTCCAGTTGTGTTTTATCTTTCCTCCCACTCCATAAATGTGTATAGAACAAAATGAGCAGCACAAAGTTTGTGTTGTTTGCTAACTAACAAAATGATTTTCAAAAAATGGACATTTTAAATTGGTTTCTAAATTGGTGGAAATGTATTTGTTACCGTGATAAAGATATCAAGTACAGAGTGTTTTCTTTCACAAAGATGAGTCGCTAGGTACATTTTCATCACCCAAAATCCCTGCTGGGAAGCATTTGTTCTCACATAGATCCCCTTCTTCCCCTGCTAAAGATCCTTGTTTTGAAACCGGCAACTATTACCACAGTAACAGGAGTTGTCTTTAGCTTCAAATAATTGATTTTTTTTTTTTCTTTTTCAAGCAGGCCACTGCTGCTTGAAATCAAACCGAGTCTCTTGTGGTCAGATTGTTGTGCCTACATGCTATAACAAAAGGCTGTACTTTGGAAAGTACAGTTTGTCAGATATCTGTGCAAAAGGTTTTTGAGGCTTTGGTTAAAGAAAAAAAAATCCTATACACCTACTCCATATATTTGCATGCTACATTGAATATAGCCTGCGAAGTATTTTACTATAACCTAAAATATTCATGACAAAACATGAAAGTTTAGCAAACGTTCATGCTGTTTCAAATCTTGAGGTGACATTTCTAAAAGTTTTATACTCACTTAATCTGCTTTATCGCGACTATTTGCCTGCGGCCTGATCGGACTGGATTAACAATGAAACTGAACCCACTCTAACTGTCATCAGCTCTGATGTTTCTACTTTAAATCCTGGACGTTGCCACACCCGCTTCAAAACACAGAGAAAGGAACAGAGGAGAAAAAGAAACAAAAATATTTCTCACTGACACATTACTTGCTCCTTCTTTTGCCGTAACTCATGAAGCTGGCCTTCTTGACCCCATTAGAACATTTCTATGGCTTTCACCTGTCTCTGGCAACTGAAATAAAAGTATATCCAGGGTTAATCGTAAGGTTAATGTGCAGTGTGAACTCTCAGGGTAATTAGTTCACTTCTTATTGATTGACCTCAACACTCGACCTTCCGTTGGGAGCTTTTATAGAAAAGTAAAAGGGTGGGAAGGAGGGAGGCAACGGGTGGCCAAAAAAGACGGTAAAGATCCCAAGCAATAAAGCGTTCAAGGTTCTATTGTACGAGATTCTGGCCGCTTGCTTCCTTTGCAGTAATGTGTTAGGTGTCAAAGCAATTGACCATTTAGTTCCACATAAGCCCCATACACCATTTAGGCCTCACTGGTTTTTGTTAACTTTTCGCCGATGCAATCCTTTTCATTTTCCCCCCAGACTCTAAGGGCATTCTTCCATGTAAAGGGAGATGGGATAGATAAAAGGGAAAAAGAAAAAAAAGGATGAACAAAGACGTGAAAGAAAGTGTTTAGGTTGCTGAACACGGAGAAGGACAAGTGGGGTGATGCTGTAAAGGAGTAAAAGAGCATGGCGGTGCCCGAGTGCCGATCGCTGAATGTTAAACGTATATGCTGTGAATGGCTGAGCTCGGGGAGCTCGACGGGGAGGAACGAGTCCGTTAAAACTTTCTGTCCCCTTTTCACAAGTTGTTGGGCTTTTTTTTTTTTCACCTCCTGTATCCATGTGTAGTCATGTGACAGTTTTATTTTTATGTGTCTCACAGTCACTGTCTATGTCCCATGTGCCACCTCCCCACACCCTCTCTACCAACCCCACCCTTCTCTCCACCTCCAGGGAAGCTGGCGCAGAAAACTGGGGCACAGAAGGCTGCCAAACGCTCGCGTCAACCGCTGTCCATACCAAATGCCTGTGCAGCAGAATATCCACCTACGCCGTGTTAGCGCAGCAAGCTAAAGACCCGGTGAGTCACCTATGCAAAGCCTGATGTACTCTGTGGGACTTTGGGGTGTTAACGAGGCAACTACTACCAGGAGGAGAGGGTGCGCAGGTCAGTGAGCTGATTTTCTGTACGCAGACTCCAGCCACTATCCCCGTCAGACATATCACCGAGAACTACGTCTCTTAAGTCATTTATTGAGTTAACAGAAGGATATGGATGGATGAGGCTGGCATGACTAGCAGAGCTTTATGTGAGATGTCTTACTTCATAACAATGAGAGCAGCCTGAGTGGGGCTGTCAGTTTTATAACTGTGACACAGTACTGTATAAATGGCTATTTTGATCACTGTGTGTTTGTCTAATTATATGTTGACTGGCTGTCATTCTTCCCATTACGCAAGTTTGGGGTTTATTTTTGTTTGTTTGTTTTTGAGCTTAAACTTGATGAAGGTCGGACTCTTTCAGTCCCGTGTGATGTGAGAGAGGCGAGGCGACGGGAGGAAGGAAGAGATTTTATTGTGTCTCTGTGTGACTTTTTTTTTTTTTTTTGCCTGGAGCACATAACGTGTTCCTCTATAAATAGTTCACGTGGCTCACAGTGTGTGTTTGACGTGACAAAAGCGGGCTTTTTAGCAGTTAATGGTAATGCACATTCTGATTCACTGACCTGTTCTCCTGCTTTAATGGTCATCTAAATACCCGATCACCTTCCTCGTAGATCCACCCAAAGGACCCTAATTCTCTCACTGTGTAACACCTCACACTATCACCCCATTTATTTTACACCTTACCTCTAATTCATTATTTTTACCCATTTTCTTGCTTCCCTTATTCCTTTTAGCTGTTTTTTTTTACCTGCGAATCTCTTGTAAGACCCCCCCCCTTGTCACTTCTTTTTTACCCCTGTTCACCTTGTTAACATTTCCAGTTTTCATTCTCACTTTATGCTGCAGCTCTGACCCCTACACTGTGGTCACAAAATGCTCCCCCTTGGCTTTGGCTCTTAATTTGCCTCTCTGATTACTTGTACTCAAAGCCCACGACAAGACCGGTTGCTTAAAATATTCAAAGGAGCAAAAGGAGATGAGGTTTGGGTACATTTTTGTCACACATTAAAATCTCTTTTGTGATTCTCTCTTTTAATAGTTAGTTCTCTAGTAAGCGCTGGAGAATAACTGTGTGTGTCACAGAAATGGAAAGTGATTGTAAGGAACAGAGGATTTGGAGGGTGGAGGAAATGTTCAACCAAACAGAAAAGGTAGTCTGGTCTCGGCTCGCAGGCAGCTTAGGGAGAGAGAGAGGGCCAGAGAGATGGAAAGTGGATGTTTTCTGCACTCACCTGTAATGCATTAACAACCAGCATTGCAGAGATAAAGAGCCGTGCACTTATGTGGCCCTGTTCGGCATAATGCATTGCTTCTGTATTGTGCTCACTGATGCCTTGCATTTACCCTTTGCTTTTTTTCTTTTTTTATAAAATGCATTTCTATCAGCTCATTGTTTAGCTGCCAGGCCATCTGCTTTACTGTTTACAGCAATGGCAGGTCAGTGTTTCCCACAAAAAAGCTCTGAAAAATCCGTACTGTACTTAGCATAGCTTTTGTCAGCAGAAGAACATCAAACATTGGGAACAAAAAAAAAATTGGAATTCATCAGTACCCCTATCTGGTCGCACCAAAAAGAAACAAATACAGTTAAAAGAGTATGAATATTGGAGGTACGTTTCTTATACATCCCCCTGGCTAATGTTACACCCCTTTTTTATAGCAAATATTACCGCATACCAAATGTGCCTCTGATGCCATTGCTCTAAAGAAAAATTAAGTTAGAGGCAGAATATTGTAGTGAGTTGCAGCATATTATAAATGCTTCAGTCTCAAGGAAAAAGAAGGGAGGAAATAAAGGGTTTCATGGTTGCCGCACTCATTGAAAACTGAGAAATGAGAACATCTAATTGAGTTTATTTAAGCTGAATGCATTTTTAGTCTTCTTAACAGCATAGTTAAAAGAATCCCACTGTTGGGTAGCATCTAGTTGCCAGTGCATACACGGCATTGAAAAACTCCTGTCACAGTCACATTCACTTCTGTTTCTTGTTATCCCCAACCTTGGATGAAGCCGTGCAAGTGACAGCTGCCTTGAACGTTTCCTGAGACGGATAAAGTCATTTAATCCAACGCAAACATGGATAAGCCAAGTTGACAGTAGTGACACTGACTGGCGTCGCAACTTTTAGATGACCTCCCTGTTTTAAAGGAAGGACTCAGTAAATTGCGTAAACCTGAGATAATCAGCTGGTTTGTAAGCCTCAAGATTTCCGTGTCCTGCTTTAGGATTTATTTGTATTATTATTCCCTTCTGTTCTATTTCTCCCTTCTATTAACTGTAAAGAGGGTCAAAATAAGGGGATGGCCTTCAGGTAAGGAACTGCAGTTATTCATTATTTTTGTACCTCAGAGCTTGAATTACTTCACAGGGGTCTGGAAGCCATTTCAGACCCCAGGGAAACATTAACTCCCCGTAATATGGAAAACACAATAGCTTTGACCCATAAGCCGAACGGGTCATTCCGGCCACTGTTTCTGGTTCCTGCGACTCCTCTTCCAGCCGTACAGTATTGACTTTTCCCTCGCCACACAGCAAGCAGGTCGACCGAGTTGACTGATAGAGGGCCAGGAGAGGGGGGAAACAAAAAAAAAAACCATTGACTTTTTTTTACATTTGTGACATCTGTGAAGAGTGTGGTAGTCATTAGTGATTCATCAGTCAGCCCCCAGTGCTGCCATTTAGACCCAGTGCACAGGACCAGAAGGTGTGTGGGTTAGTGTTTTTGTGTCAATGGCTCTCAGTCAGGAGCTGTTGCTGCTGGTGCTGAGTGCACTTTGTTGCTTTAGGGTGCTCCAGAGTTAGCTTTTTACTCCAGTGGAGATTGGGTTGTGTAAAAAGAAGAGAGAGAGGCAAATTGAATTTGGCAATAAATAAAAAAAGCAAGAAAGAAAGAAAGAAAGAAAGAGCCACATTCAGACATGCGAACACACTGATATATGGTGGTATGCACTTAAAAACACTTAACATGCACAAGCCTGCATGCATGCATGCATGTAAGTCTGGGCGAATGAAAACGCGCACACAGATGCTCAACACACACACACACAGACAAAGATGCACTCATATGCTCTGTCCAGGCTGTGTGGCTGTTGGAGCAGTGCTGAGTATCAGCAGCCCAGCTCTGACAGCTTATCCTGGGTTACGGCGCGAGGGACAAGGGGGGCTGAGGATTAACCTCCATGTTTAATAGAAAAGGGAGGCAGCGGGAGTGGGGGTTGGGGGGTAGGTGGAGGGATTTAGAAGCAGTGGTGCCATTACAGGCCGTTTACAGTGGAGTGAGGGATAGCCAGTTAATCCTGTTTACTTTCTATAGCCTCTGAGATTTCCGTGTGTGTATGTGTGTGTCCTGCGTGTTTGAGTGTCTATAGAGACCTTTCGCTATCAGACACGAGACAGAGGGTTTTTTTTTACTTTAGCGACACAGACAAGCGAGAAAGAGAGAGGGAGAGGAGGAGGATTTGATTGAGTTAGGTCATGAAGGAATACTAAAAGACCAAGCCACTTAATTCTTAAGATGACTCCAGTGGGAACACACAAACCCCACGGATACGTCTGGACTCTTTGCCTGCGCAGAGCTCACGGAGATCACGGGATTTGGAGCTGAGGGAGGTACTGGCTTTATAAAAGTCAGTTTAACGTTTTGCACCTCCAGTCAATAATGTGACTTCCACGTTTTTTTCCCCTTCGCATTTGTCAGCCCATAAAGCCGGTGCTCAAGTTGTGTTGACATTAAAGCTAATAGCAGCTTTCAGGTGCCTCTCCGAACTTGCATTCAAATACACTGAGCTTGCCTAAGCAGGCATCCAGAAATATGAATGGACACGAGAGGTCAGCGGTTCACAACAGCACCTGAGACTTTGGTTTAGTCAGCACAGATGAGCGCACAAGCAAACACACTCGACTTGAGCGAGGAGGAGAAACAGAAAGAGGGATTTTCTCATTTTCTTTAACTTATTTATGAGCCAATTACTGAATCAAAGTAAGTCGCTCCAAATAACAATATCCGAACTGATGTCTTTCTGCTGTAAAGGATTTCTCAGAGCTTCTTCTACCTGCCACGCTAACTGCATTTGGCCCAATCATTCTTATGAAATGATTGGCTTTGCCTGAGATAAATCGAGTCTTTTTCGTCTGTTATCATCAGTGCTCGAGGCACCTAATCAGAATGGAAACATTTCAGAACAGGGCCTATTATTTAGACTAATAATGGCCACCGTGCTTGATTTGACTGTGGAAAAGACGATAGGGATGACTGAAGTGCTTCAAGGTGGCGACTCATATTTTAACTTATTATAATTTAACTGGCAGCAGTGTTTGGAGAGAAAACAAGGCCTGACCTAGACCAAGCGAGACTGCAAGGTTATGGTATGCAAATATGTCGCACTTGTCAGATGTAATTAAAGGATGAGGGGGCGCTAAAATTTATGAGGGACTCGGCATAGAATTGCATTAAAATCTTTTAATCCTTTGTCACATTAATGAAGGGTTAGCCAAGTGACAGCGATGACACAGGAAATTATGAATAAACAGGTGTAATGATTTAGTTGCGTGTTTGTCTAAAGATGCATAATGCCTGAGCGTGGGCAGGGCAAAGACTTGTTAATTAGATATTCAAAACTGAGTGGAAAGTGTGTGTTTTTCTTAATATAATTAGAGGGTCAGAATGTGTTGGAGGCGTTGGTTTTGACTGAATTTTTTAAATGTGAAATACAAATTTGGTCCACAAGATCCCTTGAGGAAAAAATGTGTCTTGGTGCAACTGGCTTTTTGTTTGCCCGTTGTCTTGAAGGCCTTTCATTTTCTTGCTCGCGTTCTGCATTTTGCATCAACAAACATCACAAACCTTGAACATTATGCGAAAACGGCAACACGTAAGGAAAAGGCTTCGCTTTGTGACACGGCGTCAGCACTCCAAGCTCAAGCAGGCTTTTGGTTTCTCTCGAGGCAACTGAAGTCAGAGTCAGTTAAGTTGAAACCTCGAGGGTTTGCAAAAAAAAAAAAAAAAAGACTCAATTTGAAGTATTTTGCAGTGAGTATGTAACTAGTGCTATGGCAGCAAAACAGGCAACTGAGCAGCAGGATTGCTAGATTAGCAAAAGAGTTTTACCTTCGATGTAGTGGCACAGTGTGCCTGGGTGTACTGTTGAGTTTGTATGTACCTGTGTGGGAATAAAAGGGGCAAGTGACTGCCTTGAATTGAAAATGTCATTTTTTCCCCACTTTTCACAAGGGGCCTAGTATTTTCAGACCCTACATGGGAGGACTCTGAGAAACACTGCAAAAATATCAATGCTGTAAGTGGTAATGAATACTCAATATGTTCTCATTAACAAATAATAAATGTGCACATATTGATTATTGATTTTGCAGCAGTACATCCACTATAGGGGGAATGAATGGATAGCTTAAGCCTGTTTCCTGCCATCACTCAATAGGTTTTCCTTCCCAAAATTAAACATTTAAAATTCAAAGTCAGGCGATAATTAACTGTTGCTAGAACAAATTTAACCATCTTGTATTATATTACATGTAATATAAGCAGAACTATTATAGTGATGTCACCTGCCAGACACACCAGTAGTAATTAATTTCCATGTTAGCTAAGACTAGTAAGATGTGTAGTGAAGGAAATTTATAGATGGGGACCAAACACTAATGTGTTCAGTGTCACTGAATATGAAATATAGCTTTTGTCGCCCTTTGTAGATCAGGGTCTGGCTGCTGTACTGGGGTCAGCTTGCACTCAGCTTCATCATCTCTCCAGGCTCTTGGCTAGTTTTGTGTCAGCACGTTTGTCTGTGTAGATGGTAGGGCTGTTTGATACTGCAGATTTTGGTATTGATCCGATACAGGGCCAGAATAAAGGCAGCTTTTGTAGAGGCAAGCATTGTGTCATGATTTGCAAATTCTGAACACATTTCACTAGCCGCTAAATCACTGTGATTTCTGCTCTCCACTACAATTAGTTAAGAGGACAAAAGCTTTTCATGTCTTCTGAAGATGTGAATGTGCCTGTCTCTAAAGTACTTGGCTCAACCTCTGTTCTTTAAATGTGCTATATGCTAAAAATAAAATAAAATTGACAGTCAACACAAAAAGGTTCAGTGATTTTTCATTATGCATGTTTGAAGGATATTTCTTTATTTCTAAGAAGAAAACATGTTTTGTTTAACACACGTCAGTGGGCTGCATACTGAACTTAGAGGACAGAAACAAAGTATTGATCCCACTGCGCTAGTATTGATCTGATACCAATATCAGTGGTGGTATCAATGCTATCATTATTCAGATCAGTCTGCTCAGCTCTAGCAGGTGCTTGCAAAGATGTTCTTTTTCTTTCCATCTGCCCAGCGTCTAGATTGTATCTGAAAACTGTAACATAATCACTGTGTTTACTGCAGTACTGAAAAGCTTAATATGATCATGCTACTTTGGAATTCAGCACTAGAAACACACATACAGATAAGTGAAGATTTTGTAATAAATACTGGATAAATTCTCCCGTTTGGTGGTGCCCTTTATTGTTCATATAGTTATTAATTTTGTGCACTTTAAGCACATCACCAACCAGCTGCAGTATTTGTACAGTGATAACTTAACATAAGGATACATATTAAACAGAAGTTGTCTAATCAGTCATAGGAAGACTACTTTTGCCAGCTAAGTTCAATATTCACATTTTTCTTCCAGTGGGAAAGTTGTAAGAGCAGTTAATGGAAAACGGGCCTTTTGGTGCAGGTGGACATGGAAAGCCACTAGTGAGGAGCAGGTCTGAATGTAGGGGGGAGGAAAAAAAATAGGGGAAGAATGAGAGCCAAAGAGAGGGAGATGAAGTGAGGGAGTGGGTGGTAGCAGGATAGGTAGGAGGGGGTGGGGAGGAGGAGTGAGAGGAGATAAGTAGGTTAAACTTCCTGAGCTCAAAATAGCTATCTTCTCCATCACATGGTAGCCAATCTGCCCAGGGGAGCCTGGCCATATACAGCAGAGCCTCAGCGCACTCGCTCTTTCTAATCTGCACTCCGTTTTATTCTCTCCTCCGACTGCATCAAAATATCACTATATCTATCTGGGGCAGGGCATCTGTGTGAGCCAGTAGCCTCGGGCCCGATGTGTTACGTTTAGTGTTTTTGAGCGTGTCTGTTTGTGTGGGCGTTTCCTCTTTTCATTTCCCCTTATTGTAGCATCCTTCCATATTATGAAATAAACCCTTAATCTCATCACACACCTAACCGCCACCAATTTAGACAATTCTGTTAGACAAATTGACACGATGACGAGTTCAGGGACAGTTTGAGGGGTTTAGATAGAGCACACTTAGAAATGAGAGAATCGTTTATTTGACTAGTTTTCTAGCAGAGGCTAATTTAAGACGGATTCAAAAACTGAGAGGGAAAAAAGGTGATCCTGCAGCCTTTTTTTAAGTGCCTGTGCCTGTGTGCGTGCATGCGCTTGTCTGCTTGTCATTCCCCATGCATCGCCCTGCGTTTGATCTGTCAGACCTCAAAAAACACAAGTGCCTGTGTATCCTTTGACCTTCCATTCTTCGTAGTATCAAACACAGTCAGTCTCTCTTGTCTCTCGCTCTCCTTCTAGGCCCTTCCCTTTTTCCTAGAACAGATGCTTGTCATATGCCCTCTTTGTCTTTTTTTTTTTTCGTAGATCTCGCCTTCGCTATGAGGCAGTTTTGATTATGTTTCACCTCCATTCCCTTCCCAGTGTGTTTGTGTGTGTGCCGTATTGGTATTCCAACCTATTCCGCTTTCCTCTGGAGAAATTGGCTTCCTTTGATGGGCCAGGGGAAAAACCACTAAAAGACAAGCTTTGACTTTCTTGCTTTTTCAGTCTCCCTATCTATTTCGCTCACCTCCTACTCTTTGCTTTTGCTTACTTGTCCTTAGCTCTTCCTACTCCATCTCCCTCTCTAAATTTTTCTCTTACTCGTTCTTTTCATGTTGGTTTCTCCTCTCCTTTCTGATGGGAATAAAGAAGTCTTCGTCTTATGCTTCCGTCTATTCAGATCAAGTCGAATACACACACAGGCACACGCAGCTTAAACACTTACCTTCAATTACTTAGCCCATCTGCCTGGATGTGCCTATGTGTTCAAGTATGTGCTTTATTTGCAGTAAAAGACACCTTGTGCCACGGGTACGTACAGTGATAAATCTCTGGGATGAAAGGGAAGGATAGTCGCTGCGGGGGGTAAATTGAGGTAAATTGTGTGATTGAGAACTTAAAAGCGGGCCAAACATCAAGCCCATTTGGGACGCGGCGGGGTCCATGCTTTCCACGCGGCTTCATTTGTCTGTTCCTCATGCTTTCAAAGGCACACCTCAGGAGCAGAGGTACGCTGTACATCATGACCTAAATCACTTAATTATGCGCTGTGGTCTCGTACTTTTACCCTCGCGCATAAGAAGTCATCGAATGAGTGTATAATTGGTACACAGCAAGTGTAAAGTGAGTGTTTGTCAAAGCTAGCTCTGTGTCTTGGCAGCATTGGTCAGTCATCACAGAAACAGTTCGTTCTAGTGGTATGAAGGAGAGTCATATTTTAATCTGCAGTCATTTGCACTTGGTGGAATAGCTCTGTTCTGGTACCTCACTACCTTTTAACTCGCATACGTAATATACAGAGCAGGCATCGGTAACAACAGGTTGATTAATTAAGTTAGAGCTTTAAAGGCAGAGCTGAGGCAGAGGTGGGTTGTAAAGCAGCTTGCAGATGTGCTGAAACTGTGGACAGGCTAAAGCAGCTTAAACACAGCAACAAGCCTCAGAGAGAGTGGATTTGTAGAAAGGAAAAAGCAGAGTCATCAACACTTGTGGGATAGTATACATATACAGTTGGGGTGTCCAACATAAGGCCGGGGGGGGGGCAGAATTGGCCTGACAAAGACTCCAATATGGCCCACTGGAAGGCTTTGGGAAATGTGAAGGAATGCATATAGATTCCTATTGATAAAGATTAATTCATACCATTCATATTACAACAAATAGTTAAGTAATAGATAATCAGATAACTAACTTATTAAATAACAAGTAACTATTATATCTGATATAGAAATTTTTTTCTACTATAGGGAAAAAAGAACATTATTATAATTACAGGACAATCTGGACAATGAGCTAACAGAAGCGTTTCTGTAATTTTACACATTTATCAATGTTGAAAATTGAGACACAGTTGAAATTGCATGTCTTTTTTTTGTAATAAAACATGCCAGTTATTGAATGTTTAATTAAATGTCTTTGCACTGATAGAAAAGGGAGTTTAGTGTTTACTTTGACATCCCTGCATTAAGTGATATTTAAGGAGAGTGGCTCAGCTTTTTGTAGCCTGCTTAAACTAACGCTAAGCCTCATTAAACTGATGATGTAAATTTAATGCAAGGATTAGTTGGTCCTGCAAAAGATGCTGTAGGTGAGCTTTATTTTTTAATTTTGTTTCAGTTAATTATTTCCTCAGTGGCTCCTGATTATCATATCGTTGGTGGATATTTAAAGCAGAAAAGCAGCAACAATTACGTTATCTGGTGTTTAATGATGGCCACAGAGCTCGCTTTCATAGACATGTTAGCATTATCAAATGTCGATGTCACAGTTGATGCAGCTTCAGTGGCATAAGCGCCATCATCATTAATCAGTCAGTTTGGGAATGTTTCCTAGCAACTGGAACAAAACCTCGATAGCAAGACCAGCACGTTCAAGTTCAAACAGATATATACTGAGATGTGCTTTGTTGACAAGAGCAAAATACTCAGGCTTCTTTTGATGCAGGTACATGTCTCTTGTAATGCCTTGCAACTGCACTGAAGTATCCGTCTCTCTCCCTCTCCTGTTTCTGTTCTTTCCTCCCGCTATTAGGACATGGGTCCTACCAGCATGCCCTCTGTGCCCCTTATGGTGGGGTGCGGCATCTCCTGCACCGCTCTGCTCATCCTGCTGCTAATATATGCTGCCTTCTGGAGGTGAGAGCTCACAAGCACACTGAGAGACACATTTGATAGAGTAATGGCAGTGTCAGTATTCATACATCAACTGTGCTCACAGTGGTCATTTTCTCACTAGCAAAGTCTCTTTTGTGTCTGTCATTTGCTTTGCCAAAAACTCCAATGAGGCCTAATAAGGAACAAATGGTTCAACTACGGTGGGGGGGAGGTGGTGATTAGTTTGTATTTTGATTACACGCAGCAGATGGCAAACTCAAGCTAATGTCTCTGCAATGTCCAGAAAGTCACTGTTCAGTCCATCAGTCTGTCATTAATGCTTACCGCACACGCCTGTCATTTCTCCCTCTTTCCCGTCTCTCGTTACTCTGCTTTTAGGTATATCCGGTCGGAGAGATCGATCATCTTGGTGAATTTTTGCCTCTCCATCCTGGCCTCCAATTTATTAATTCTGGTCGGACAATCACAAACGCTTAGCAAGGTAATGACTTTCTGCTCTTTGAGTTACACGTGAATTTTCACAGGAATTCTTGTCCATGTGCTTGTGATTCCAATAATAGTGCTTGTGACTAAGCCTCCATTGCCTAGACACAAAACTGCCAAAAACCACCAGGGTTCAGAAGTAGACAAAGTTCATACAGTGGAGTTCTCAAAGCAGGCATTCTAAGTCTTCTGACTAAGCAAGGCTGAACTGTGTGGTGGTCAGCATCGATCAACCACACAGCAGTGCCAGGTTGAACTCGTGTTCTTCCACTCAGTATTTTTGACTTTGTACTTTCTATTTTGCGGAGGTTTCATATTCCCCTGCCAAACCCTAAAAGATGATTCGTGACGTCTCTTCTTAAGAACTTTTTGTTTGTTTGTTTGTTTGTTTGTTTGTTTAAATAGCACCTCTCCGTGTGTTGTAATCCCTTGTCTCTCTCGATTACTTTCTTTATTCACTAGGGCCTCTGTACTGTGACTGCTGCCTTCCTGCATTTCTTCTTCTTGGCATCTTTCTGCTGGGTGCTGACTGAGGCGTGGCAGTCCTACCTGGCAGTCATTGGCAAAATGAGGTCACGACTCATTCGCAAGCGGTTTCTGTGCCTCGGCTGGGGTGAGTCCACACAGTATCACACGTTTTAAAATAGTGTGCAGTGCTGTAACGGTCCTAAAGCTCAGTCACCTCAAAGTGGATGAAAAAAATTAATATATAATTAATAATAGAGCCTACCTGAATGTTCAGCAATATGCTAAGCTAGTGTAGCTGTCACAGTAGTTGCCATAGATATGCAAGTCTGTCGCATTTTCTTTGTACCATCATCTTTTGGTTCCTGGCATGCACTGTACCAGACTGCAGTGATTCTCACACACAGACACAGCCCGTGTCACTGATCTGTGGTAATAAAACCGACTCAGTTTCCTCCATAATTACAGTTTCATTCCCAAGCTCTGCCTGTTTGAACAGAGAAGCTAAAGGGGCCACATTCTTTGCTGATCTGACATTATTACAGCTACCTTTTCACTCAGACAGGGAGCACAAGCTGCTTTCACTGACAGAAAAATATATTTCGGGGGGGCTTTAAGGTTGGTTTTTTGCTGATAGGAGAAAGCGGGAGAAGAATATGAGTTAAAATGTGATAATAAATGTACCTGAAATCTGGGCTAAGATTGTAATAGCCCTTTGCATGCATCACCCCTGAAATTATTCCTGTTGAGTTTTCTCGCGTGATATTGCTCAACATTTGTCTGCCATATTGGTTGCAAGGGGGGGAAAATGCATATATCCTGGATGTCATTGGTTCCCCCTGGGTAAAATTGGTATAAAAAAAGATGCTACACCAAAATCCTTTTTTTTTTTTTTTTTTGGATTCCTAGTAGATTTCCACAAGTGCCTATAGTGACAGGTGTGTTGCTAGGGATAAATGGGGGTCACTGACCAGTGTGTAGACCTGTGTGACTGGGGCATTAACAATTATTTTCCCAGCAACTGCCATCAACCTCCAGCAACCACAATTTTTTCCCTAACGACAGGTGGTTGCCAGATGGTCACTGACCAGCATCTAAGCTTGTGTGATTAGGGCACTGTGCACTTCATTCTACTTTTTTATTGTGATTCTCACATGTCCAGAAGACAAGTTAATATCACGTTTGACGATCACGTGTCTGCAAAACCTCAAAAGATAAGATTCTCATTTCCAGCACACAGAGCATGCTTTGTTTTGTTTTTTTCAAAACGCTGCTCTGCTAATCTGCATCTTTGATTCATTCTGTCGTTTTGTTGCTGTTTCTTGTCTGTTTAATTGCAACTGCAGATACATTTAGCCGGTGAAGCTCGCTTCTCTTCATCGCCAATGGCGTGTCCAGCGGGGTGGCCTGGGGGGGCACAGGCCACCCCCCAAACCAGACTGGCCACCCCAGGTGCCACCCCAAAGGCAAAACAGTAAAATTCAATCAAATATCAAATGTCCGATTATGTTTTCACGGTGAAGCTCAGATATCCGAGTGTAAGTGAATGCAGCATCGCTTCTGCGCTATGCGCATCACGTTAGCAAAGGTAGGAGAGCCAAGCGCGAAAGACGGCACTGCAGGAAACAATTTTTCGGTGAAAGAAAATGAGGACAGAATAAATGTCCCGGTAAGTAATATCAAGTTTGTTGAGTTTAGTAAACTTCGGTGAAATTAGAATACCAAGGAAAAAAATAACACTTAAAGAATTATTGCAGCTGTGGAATATTTCAGACAGTATGCTACTGAGGGCAGCTAACATAAGAGTTATGAGTTATAAGATATAATCTAAGTCGTAACATTGCTGTATGGAGCTGCAGATTTGGTTGCAGGTTAACATAGCTGGACTGGCCATCGGGCATACCGGGCATATCCCCAGTGACTTATTTTTTATTTTTTTTGTAATGGCATGAACAATGAGAGGTGGTGGATTGGCCAGATGCAGGTCGATGTGTAGAAATAACTCCGTTGTTTGGTGGTGGCTATGACGGGGCTTCCACAGAGGCAACAGGTGGACGAGGGAAGGGGAGGCAGGAGGAGAGACCCGAAGCAGCCGCCAGTCCGAGTGTCAGGTGAACTGAACTTCAGGTAAGAAGTTATGACCTGCAGTCTATCTGGGTCAGATATAAACCAAGTTTAGGTGGAGTTTATTTTCATGTTGCTGACTTTTTACTGTCAGTTGCAATAACTCATACTGCGTTCTAGCCAGTTTGACGGAGTTTTTATACAGCTGGGTGGGTGCTATGATGTTACTGATAGTGAACTTTATTTTATTCATAAGGTTAGTAGAGTTGCCAACGGCTCCTTAAAAAAATGGAATGGTCCCTCATTCAGAGAAAATATTACGCGTTTCGTATTGAGCTGAGAAGAGACGCAGTTTGTCCCGGACTTTAGCTAGAATGGAAAAAAGACACAAAGCTGGATTTATTCTGTCTTTATGCTGCACAGCTGCCTCTTCTTCTCTCATTCTCTCCCCCTCCCTCTCCTGTTGCTACTTCAATCATGAAACTGATCAATGATCAGCTGATCGGCTTTTCTCTCTTGTTTGTCTATCGCCCACTTTGCGCCAGAAAGAGGAAACCAGCGGATATTGCGCTAAACAACAGCAGCACGTTTAAGCTTGATCAGCTGTTGTTAGAATTTATTTAATATTAATTTCTAGTATCAGCTGATGTTTGCTGGAGCCACAGCTGTAAAGCTGCTGGTCATGATGTCGGTTTGGATATGTGGTGAGAGGGAAACATGAAGATGAAACCAGGAGATGTCCTTACTGGATCATCAGAGCTGAACAGGTGATGGAGAAACAGGTTTACCTTTTAGGTGACATGAATGAGTTGAAGTTATCAACTGTTTCTGAGAGATAAATAACACCAGGATCCTTTTTTATGTAGCTGACAGCTGGTAACTGTGCAGGGGCGGGTCTAGCAAAGTTTTGCCAGGGGGCCAGGTAGGGCATTAACAGGGAAAGGGGGGCACAAAGAAATACTTTTCTTTCTTATTCTCATTTAAAATACCTAGTTTTTATTAAATAATTATCTAAATCTTACAACCAAAGTTTTTATCTGATGTAAAATGTATAGAAATCATACATATACCAACAAGACTGTACATCACTGTCACAACAGCATTTGTTTTCATTCAAAGGCTTTATGGCTTTAATACCTGGTGGGCCGGTCTGTAGTGAAAATGCCCGATTTTCTGTCCCAGTCCAGCCCTGCAGGTTAATACTGGCAGTGTCACCATGCCAGCTGACTGTATTTTATCATCAGCCAGTGTTGTTCTTTATCAATATTACCAAAGTTTACCATAAGGCAGCATAGAAAGTATTTACTTGCTTTCAGGTTTTATTCAAATGTTAGTCTTTTCAGTTGTTTCTCCACTTTTTTCCTGTTTCAAAATCAAACACCAGTTTGTGAGAAGATTATCTTCTTTTTTTAACAGGCAGATAAAGTTTTGCATTGGCATTGGCTAATTTGTCAATTGTTTGTTACAAATGTTCGTATTTTAATTTTCAAAAATGTTTTTGCCCAAAACATATGTGCACTATATGTCAGTAAAAATACTATGCAAATATTGATGTCCTTGAATGCTGAGTAAGCACTGACAAAGCACTGATTGTATCTCTTGTACTTTATCAACGCAGTATCTAAAAACTTTGCACCGTAGTGGTTAAAATCTCATTCTAATAAGAGTTAAAAGTGCATTTGGTTATTAGGTTTATAGGATTATTGAATTATGGTTAAGGGTTGGTAGAATTTTTTTTTAAACATTATCTGCCAATTAAATCTGCCACCCTTCTCCAAATCTGTGCCCCTACCTGGCCCCCCCAACAAAAACTTTCTAGACACGCCACTGTTCATCGCAGTCTTTCTCGCTTCTTAAATAATAGTTCAAGTTGTCAAAACAATATGTGAAATCATTCACAACATGTTGTTATTTGCGCACAGCAGAAAAAAACATTTCTCATTCATTGTTAGCGCTTGCGATTGTTTTATCACATCTCGCCAAATCAAAGCCCAATTGTCTACAATTTGAACAATTACTGCTTTCTGTGTCTTTGTGATCAAAATAGATAATGCGCTTTCATAGCTGAACAGTTTCCCTTTTCTTTTTTTCCCCCCTCTTTCTAAAGTATGTTGGAATTATTTCAGTGTATAAACTGTCATACACTCCATGCTGAAAAGTCTCTAAAATTATGTAAATCTGCCAAGCAAAGTCACACGTTTTTGGCAAACTCATTTAAAGAATCTTTGTAGTTGCAGCAACTTTTGAACGTGGAGGATCCTGATCAGTTAAACGTGTTACAAGGTCAACCGTGTGCCGGAAGAAGACGACGATTACCAAATGCTCCATCGTGTTTGCTGGAGATAAAGGAATCTTCAAACTTGGCTGCTTTGATGCAAAGTTGTTGTCAGTTATACTCAGAAAAATACTAGTCTGGCTCACGAGGCTTTCAGTGTCAGTAAAACTTGTCGTAGAAACCTGTTTGGAACTCAGCAGCTAAGGGGAGTCTGTCTGTCTTTCTGACAGAACATCTAAACATTTCGACCACCTTGGTTTTTCACAGCATCAGAGGAACTGTTTATTTTGACGGCTGTTTCGGTGATTTGTTCATTGACATTTTTTGTTTTCATCAAGGTTTTGTGTGAGAAACAGCCTTTTGCAACTGTGTTGAATTGTATTTCTGCATTTATGGGCTGCATGGGGAAGGGCATCTTCCGTCCTTAGAACTTTACCACCTGATATAAAGAACAATGTACCAAAGCACTTTGGAAACACAGTAACAGCTACTTGTTAATAATGACCAGCTGAGTCTTTAACTTACTAGAGATTCAATGCATTTAATGACCCCCAAAAGTGTTTTTTTTTAAGCCGACCAACTAGAAAGACACTGGATTGGAAGTCTTTGAATCAAAGCAACAACCGTCCATCTTCATTTAATGTTAAAGTTATCAAAAAGTCACTTTTTTGTTCATGAGTCTAACACTGCATGACTGTACACGCGAAGCACGTTTGATCACAGTGAGTGCACAAACACAGTGACTTCATTAATTCTCTCCTGACTCCCCTCCATAAGCATTAATATGTATTGCTATGCGCTTGTTTGTCGTTGCCATGATTTTCCTGGAAATCTGAACACTTTGACAGGCGCGTTTGTGAATTCCAGTGAAGAAAGCACGGCGTTTGTTTCAAAATGCAGAATGCATGAATTATCACATCCAATATAATGGTGGCATTCTCTACACTTAGCTGATAATAAAGGTGTCTGCCGTTTCTTTTACCGAAAACATCCGCTATCCTCGGATGCCAGAGGATTGTCAGCGTGGCAAATGAAGACCCTTTCATGAATTGGATTCTGATTGAGGCACTCTTGTGTGACATGCATTGGTGATGGAGAGCAGCAGGACAGGCTTATTTTACATGAAAATGTAACAGCTTATTATGCCATAGTGTTGAAATTGTTGGCTGTATTATGCTTAACAATCTTCATTTGCTCCGTTCTAATTTATATCCCATTTTTCTTCACCGTATGCTGTTATTTGCTGCTTCATTTCCCAAAAGGCATTCATTACAGCTTTCTACTGTAATTTTATCTAACTCAGCCAAAGCCCCATGTGTAAGCTGTCTCATGCATACACATTCTCAGAGGGTGTCACTCTTTACAGGTAAACTCTCTCCTCTCCGCCTGTGAGTCTATGTCACTTTTTTTTTCCCCCATTTGTGACGCATGTCACTCTATTATGCTGTGACCTAGACGACCTGATAACTCAACAGGCAGCAGGGATGTTAGATGGGATGTTAATCAAAACATATGATAACATCAGCACAACCCTAGCAAGATGAGCAGTGAGATAGCACAAAAAAAAAAAAAAAATCACAACCCCCACACCCATTTCATTTCACTTGATATTGATCCCACAGGTCTAATCTGCCAAGTCACTGATGCCCTAACCTGATACAGAGCGAAATGTATACGCTGTGCAGTTACAGAACGCGAGGAAGGCTCCGGGCGCACGGCGGGGGCGCGTGCCAGCTGTTCAATTATCCGACACACTTGCAGATGCACACAGAAAGCGTGAAACGGTCGAGCATAGTGGAGAGGATCAAACAGCTTATCCTCCTCTCGTCCATTTCCCAATTTTCTTCCCCAAATTATGTGATTGAAATCGGTTGCCATGGCAACGGGAGATTTCGGGGCAGGACCGGATCTGCGTTAGATTAGCAGCAGACCGTGTAAGCCTGAAGTGTAGGTGCGCGGTTTGCCGTCCTACATAGAGTTAAATGCTAGACTGATGATGTTGACTAATTGAAACTTCGCTGGTTAGTGGATCGGCCTGGCTCTCCACCATCTTATTTGTTAATGTTAATGTGACTTTTTCTAATTGCTTTTCATTTGCAGCCATAATCACAGCTTTGTTAATTACATGAATATTTCAGAGCCAAGCTCATTACAGGGCCCGGCATATTTCCTTCTGTTTCTGGCACGCATTCTGCGACACTTGGTCTCACTCTCTTTCCTTCTCATTTGTGCGTAGACACACACACACACACACACACACACACACACACACACACACACACACACACACACACACACACACACACACACACACACACAAATCACTTGATTTAGCTAATTATTGTATGACTTATTGACCACTCCTAGTTATATCTTGCATTTTTACAAACTGCCTCTAAATCTCATATGCTCAAGTACTCCTGGTGCTGCTTGCACACACCCACACTGTGTGCTTTGCGTCGCCTATGACTAAAATAACTTCCATCTATCTAACCCCAGTTTTCATGCTTGTAGCTAGACCTCATGTCAGGAAGTACAGAGCGCTGGGGTTACCTATAGAGCGCCCAGTCACTTTGAATCATACATTCATATTACACTCTATTGCATGGCTGCTTAGCATTTTAATGAAAGGAGCCTTATAGAGTTGTTCATACTGGGAAATCTTATTGGGCCGACATGCTTCATCGTCCCCACTAAGGCTCTCTTTTATCTTTTGTCTCACACTTTTGATCTTTCTCCCCATGTCTGTCTGTAGGTCTTCCAGCCCTTGTTGTAGCAGTGTCAGTGGGTTTCACCAGAGCGAGAGGTTATGGCACAGCCAGCTAGTGAGTATTGCTTCCAGACCTCCTGACTTTGTCTCAGTCTATGTGAATATCATCACTAAATACCAGCTTCAACCATGCATTTGTGTGGGCTAGAGGCAGAGTACCATTCATTGGCCTCATTGCTGATGAATCAAAATATGCAAGTGTTTTTCCCCTTGAGGTGTTCAAACTAAAGTTTATTTCATAGGCGAGTATTTTTATGTATTTAGTTTATTCAGTCAAAGCAGCCGTGTGTGTTATAAACAGCTGAGTGTGTAAACCCCAAATCTATTCTTTTACATCAACATCATCAGTCTTTTCTCCATGTATCCATGTATCTATTCATACAGTTGCTATAGTATATTTCTTTCTTCTGTGCCACAGGAGGACAGTTGCCTATCCCAGCATGCACTATGTTCAATACGCAACACATCTTAGCTGCTTATGTAGTGGGCATGGTATAACATTGACAGTCCTGTTCACTGCAGGGACACATTAACCCCCTGAAAACCAGCTCTGATCGGCAGGTTAAATAAAACATATTTACATATCATGTGTGAAAACCTTAATCGTCAAAAACTAATCAGCTAATCAGCTTTTGATTTTTGTGGTTCTGTTAATATTATTGCAATGGCTCAATATCCAGCAACTCCACCACTGAAAAAAGAATTAAAGATTTAGATTTTCTAAATTTGCTCATAAATTAAGGAAATTATTCCAGCTTAGGGCCAAATGGCTTGTTTCTGTCATTCAAGTGAGAAACTAATAGTTTTAAGGTCTTCAATATAAAATTAATCTCCTTGCTGTCAAGTGTGAGCGCAAAATGACCTTTAAGGCATTTCAATAACCACGTCAAACAGGTGAAGCATGATTTGAATGTTTTGTTCAAGAATATGAAAATCCAAGGCAGCTAGGCTGACCTTTAAGCAAAATGTACACAAAAAAGCTTCATTACGTACCCAGTCAATAAAATGCATCTTAAAAAGGTTCACTTTCCCATATTTTACTTAACGTGAGGGCTTTGTGGAGGTTTTTTTTTTTTTTTTTTTTGGGGGGGGGGGTTCCATCTTAAGCTTTCTCTTTATTGAGCTGTAATTAAGATGACAGAGGGGTTTCCGCGTGCTCTGATGACATTACTGGAGGACACATTTAAGCTCATTAAGTCTCACTAGCTTGCAAAAACCAAATAAAATTTCCAGTTTGAGGATATGTTTTAGGTAATGTACATAATAAATTTGCTCAGCACTGAGGGCATTATTTACAGAAAGAGGCACTTAACCACACATTGAAAGGCTTTATCCCTCACCAAGGAAATTTGGAGTTAATGTGATACTTAATTGAATGTCTACTTGTTTTTGTTAAGTACTTGGCACTCACAGTAAGTGAAATGTGAGACCGGAATCTGGCGACGTGATATTTTACATGCTGTGATTTTTCTGTGTTTACGCACTTTTTTAACACCTCTCCTTTTTTCTTTTTTTCCCTCTACTAGTTGCTGGCTATCGTTGGAAGGCGGTTTGCTTTATGCCTTTGTTGGGCCAGCTGCTGTCATTGTATTGGTGAGTGCGTCACTGCTTCAGTTCAGTTCAGTTTTAGTTATATAGCACCAAATCACAAGAATGGTTGCCTGAAGGCACTTTATACTGTAAGATAAACACTTTACAATAATAGAGAAAAAAACAAACAACCAGACGTTCCCCTGTGAGCAAGCAATTAGCGATGGTGGGAAGGAAAAACTCCCTTTTAAAAGGAGCAGCAGAACCAGGGTCAGGGAGAGGGGCAGCCATCTGTTGTGAGCAGTTGGAGGTGGGACAAAATCCACACTGGAAGAGATTCAGCGTTTAGTAATGGTGTATAAACGGTGGTCTATAAACACATATAGAATTAAAAAGGGTGAATGAAGAAACACTCAGTGCATCATGGGAAGCCAACAGGAGCGTGACTAAGGGAGGAGTCAGGTTCCATCTACATGACGAAGTTCCTTTCCTCTCAGCCAGCCGGCCTCTCTCTGTAGTCACATGGCACAAATATTCTCCAAATATTTTTGCAAAGTTAGCCTCCCAGCTTGGGGCATTAAAGCAAATGCATGTTGACCTCTGAGGGTTTTCCTCACTCGCGCATGCACATGTAAGCATACACACCCAGGGTGTACACGACACAATGATGAGCTGAGCGCTTTGATCGCCGAGTCTAAAATGTCAGCCCAGAAAAAAATAAAAACATATTCTAGCTGACAAGAGCTGCCGGCAATGCAGCGCAAGAGTGGACCTCCATCGCAGCTCTAGCCCCGAATCTCTCACTGTTATATGCATTTTCAAAGCATAGGGCTCTGTAGCCAATGTTTTAAGCATTATTATGGTCCAGTGGTATTTTCAGATCTAAATATGCAGCTAACTTGTGTTCCACGGAACGTAATAATGTGCGCTTTCTTCATTTTTGCCAGTTGCCATAAAGCAGACGGTTTTATGTTGAAGTAAATATACTTCTGTGTTGTACTACAGCAAAACTGAGTGCACTGATTGTATCTCAGAGGCGTTTTAATCATCTGCTTCTGTGTGCTGCTGTATGTGGCTCAGCTAATTTCTCCTAAATGGATCCCTGGGTAGATATTGCCACCACTAAGCTTAATAAGTCTGGATGGGGCATTAAAGTTTGGTAATTGCTGCCACTGGCGTTGCTGTTGTGTGTGTCCGTTTATAGCTTCTTTTCCTCTGTTGTTTGCACATGTACCGTACAGTACACGTCAGGAAGGAAACATGGATCAGACAGCACAGGTGTGCAGAGTGATATGCATGATTTTGAAGTAAATCCCTGACAAGCAAACAGCAGTTAGACAGTTTCTGCAAGCTGCAGTTTGAGGCACAAGGGAATACAGGATTATGTGCTGCTGAATATTCATCATTATGTTAATCTAGTGTCTTGCAATGCCACTGTTATTATTTAAAGGTTACATAGTCTGAAACTGAATGCAAAACAGTAATAAATCGCATTCCTTTAATTGAAAATATTAAATAGTGTTTATACACTTGTATAAAAACTCTAAATACTCGCGAGGTTGGTGCTTTATTTAAAAAAATGCAAAATGCATGACTCTAAAAAAGCGTATTTGAATAAGTTATAAGATGAAGAAGTTAAACATTCAAGTTTCGAAAGTTGGAGCAGTTTCATAAAACCCACCAACTTGCTTAAAGTTATTTTTCAGTGCCTAGTATGTCTTGATGCGCTTCCAGCTTTTCTCCTCCGCAATGTCAAAGTACGCTCCACACCCCAGCTGCTACGTGGTACCTGGCCCCCTGGTGTTGTTGCTGGGGCCGCACTCTAACAAACAGCTGTAATGAGAGCAGGGCGTTGGGCAGAGAAACACAGACCTTCCCACAGGACTCTTCTCTAATTAATGAACCTGGCCTTGGGCAAATAGCTGAGCAGGATGGTGCTGACTCACAGAGCCTGGGCCAGACATGACTGGCATGACAATAGTGCTGTCACAGTCTGGCACGTTGTAGGTAGTTGTCAGTAGCACACGCGAGACTGGAAGAGATCAGAGAAAGAGATTTTTTTTTAATGAATCGTAAATGCCACATGTACCATACTGACGATCCACCAAATGCTCTGTCTAGTTTGGTGATGTGCAGTACAGGAGCTCCACCGGGGACTGTGCTGTCTCCATTCCTGTTCACCTTGTACACCTCAGACTCAGTACAACTCCAGGTCATGGCACATACGCAAATACTCTTGACAGTTCTAGTGTTTGGATATATTAGTGATGGGTAGGAGGAGACGTACAGAGCACTAGTAGATGTTTTTGTGGAGTGGTGTGGCAGAAGTCATCTGCTTCTGAATCTGAATGAGACCAGAGAGGTGGCGATCGAGTCCAGAGGGAGGTGGACCGCTACACAGCTTTGTCTGTGATGGCATAGGCTATTAATGTGGAGGAGTACCCAGTACCTGGGCATCCACAGTGACAACAGACTGAACTGGAAGACCAACACAGAAGTTGTATACTAAAGAAATGGGATGAGCGGGCTCTTTTTCCTGAGGAACCTGAGATCCATCAATGTGTGCAGCAAAATGATGGAGATTTTCCATCACTCAGTTGTGGTGAGCACAGTGTACTTTACTGTGGTCTGCTGGGGGAGCAGCATCGCAGCTGGAGACACCAACAGACTGACTGAACTGATCAGGAAGGCTCTGTGATTGACTGTATCTTTTTAAATCACTACACACTCTATAATACAATATATCTGTCATGCAGTGTCATCTACCAGATAATGACATATTATTATTATTATTACTATTATTATTATTATTATTATTGTGATTATTATTATATGCAGTGAAAGGAAATATGAGTATTTTCAATTTCATTTCTAAGAAATGGGATTTGAGCAGAAATTAGGCTTCTGCAAAGGATGTGAAAACCAAATATTTAACATGGTACGTGTATGTCAGACTCTAACTGTTCAGCCGCTTAGTGGTTGTAATTTTTGGCAGACATGTTTTCAGCATATGGATTTTTTCCTCTTAGCTAGTAGCAGCTCTTGGCATGAGCTGAAGGAGGTATTCAGGCAGACATTCAGTTTAAGAGCTTGGTAAGAATAGGAATGCATTGTAGGAGCTGTGTAGGTACGCATCAGGGTGTGAAAATCACTTGTCACTTACACCGCTCGCTCCTCCAGCAGACTTCCCAAAGAACCTGATAAACGATCAAACAAAGAATAGGCAGAGAAACCCATGGCTGATGGAAGAACGCGTATGAGTGAATGCTGGCAATCAGGATTATGACGAACATGTCGCTAGCACAGGAAATCTCCCACATGGGCAGGATTTCAAAGTAGAAGGGGTCTACATGTGGCAAGCCTCGGCTCAGAGCCATGTGCAAGTGCGTCTTATTGAATCTGTATCACTGGGTCACCGCTATAACCCAGATGTTTGGCAGGCTTAACAACGGACTCCTCATTAGTAAGAGAAACAAGTATGAGAAGCAGTTTTTTAAAGCTTTCAGAACTGCCATAATTATAGGTTAAGAAAAGTACAGGACCTGCTCATTTAAAAAAAAAAAAAAAAAACTTCTGTCCTGTGCTATGTGGATAGAAGGAGTAGGATGAAACCAATGAAAGGAATGTCTGTTACCTTCAGTTCACCAAATTAAAGCTGAATTTGTTCATGTAACTTAATATGTTGATTGTCTAGATTTTGCTAGTTGAAGCATGACATAATTTGACGTAGGAATTAGTAAGTAATAAAACCTTTAGAAAAAAAGCCTATGCTTGGCTTCAATAGTATACATAATACTTTGTATAGTTCATAAATAGATGCTTTTATTCAACCGACCCCAGGGCCAAGTCAGCTCACTCTCCCTGGACAGTATTTACTCTTAGGGGAATAATGTTGTATCTTCTAGATATTAGTTTTAGTTTCTTTTGCCTTTTTTAAAAGACTAAGAAGTTTGTAGTGCAGTAAAAATAAGTAAAAGTACAAGCTTTTGTTATTTGCCCTTTTGAAACCCATTTTAAGATACGGACAGACATCATTTTTAGTATGATTATTATTATTTGTATTTCTTATGTAGATAAAGCTCATGTGTAGCATTTATTGTTTAGTAAATCCACTTAAATTTTTAATAATAAACATGTTGGGGTTTTTTTTTATTAAAAGTTCACAAACCACCATCTATTCAAATTGTTATGTATTTAAACTCTTATAGCCGTTACTGCATAGCAAAGATATACAGTGGGGCAAAAAAGTATTTAGTCAGCCACCGATTGTGCAAGTTCCCCCACTTAAAATGATGACAGAGGTCAGTAATTTGCACCAGAGGTACACTTCAACTGTGAGAGACAGAATGTGAAAAAAAAATCCATGAATCCACATGGTAGGATTTGTAAAGAATTTATTCGTAAATCAGGGTGGAAAATAAGTATTTGGTCAATAACAAAAATACAACTCAATACTTTGTAACATAACCTTTGTTGGCAATAACAGAGGTCAAACGTTTACTATAGGTCTTTACCAGGTTTGCACACACAGTAGCTGGTATTTTGGCCCATTCCTCCATGCAGATCTTCTCGAGAGCAGTGATGTTTTGGGGCTGTCGCCGAGCAACACGGACTTTCAACTCCCGCCACAAATTTTCTATGGGGTTGAGGTCTGGAGACTGGCTAGGCCACTCCAGGACTTTCAAATGCTTCTTACGGAGCCACTCCTTTGTTGCCCGGGCGGTGTGTTTTGGATCATTGTCATGTTGGAAGACCCAGCCTCGTTTCATCTTCAAAGTTCTCACTGATGGAAGGAGGTTTTGGCTCAAAATCTCACGATACATGGCCCCATTCATTCTGTCCTTAACACGGATCAGTCGTCCTGTCCCCTTGGCAGAAAAACAGCCCCATAGCATGATGTTTCCACCCCCATGCTTCACAGTAGGTATGGTGTTCTTGGGACGCAACTCAGTATTCTTCTTCCTCCAAACACGACGAGTTGAGTTTATACCAAAAAGTTCTACTTTGGTTTCATCTGACCACATGACATTCTCCCAATCCTCTGCTGTATCATCCATGTGCTCTCTGGCAAACTTCAGACGGGCCTGGACATGCACTGGCTTCAGCAGCGGAACACGTCTGGCACTGCGGGATTTGATTCCCTGCCGTTGTAGTGTGTTACTGATGGTGACCTTTGTTACTTTGGTCCCAGCTCTCTGCAGGTCATTCACCAGGTCCCCCCGTGTGGTTCTGGGATCTTTGCTCACCGTTCTCATGATCATTTTGACCCCACGGGATGAGATCTTGCATGGAGCCCCAGATCGAGGGAGATTATCAGTGGTCTTGTATGTCTTCCATTTTCTGATGATTGCTCCCACAGTTGATTTTTTCACACCAAGCTGCTTGCCTATTGTAGATTCACTCTTCCCAGTCTGGTGCAGGTCTACAATACTTTTCCTGGTGTCCTTCGAAAGCTCTTTGGCCTTGGCCATGGCGGAGTTTGGAGTCTGACTGTTTGAGGCTGTGGACAGGTGTCTTTTATACAGATGATGAGTTCAAACAGGTGCCATTCATACAGGTAACGAGTGGGGGACAGAAAAGCTTCTTACAGAAGACGTTACAGAAGCCAGAGATTTTCCTTGTTTGAGGTGACCAAATACTTATTTTCCACCCTGATTTACGAATAAATTCTTTACAAATCCTACCATGTGGATTCATGGATTTTTTTTTCACATTCTGTCTCTCACAGTTGAAGTGTACCTCTGGTGCAAATTACTGACCTCTGTCATCATTTTAGGTGGGGGAACTTGCACAATCGGTGGCTGACTAAATACTTTTTTGCCCCACTGTAATATAATGGCATAATATTTAGAATCCCCTCATATCATTCTGTATGTTGTCAACATAAACAATAGCAGCAGGAAACATTGCCATAAATAGCTCTGTAACATTATTATAACTTATTATTATCAATCTATTGACCTCAAAGGAGAGGTCAGAGGTCATGTGACATGATATTTAAAATCTTTATATGGCACTTTCTATCCAAATCATAGTTTTATGGCTTTTTGTCAGTTTTCAATCAATAAATCTTTAAGTTGACCTGGAAGACCTTGGTGATGTAAACCAAATTTTAATGGCTTGTTGATGTGACCCCACTCTACATCCCTACAGAGTTTTATCAAAATTCATTCAAAACTTTTTGAGCTATCGAATGTTTACAGAGTGATGACACACATGCAAATGCTATCAAAATCACAAAGTGGTTAGCAGAGATAATACAGATAAAATATACCATTACTAATGGCTTATAAACATTCATTAATTTTATTGACAATTAAAAATCAACTTGGTCTATGCGGCTTTTACAAAGTTGTCTTCAACCTTGTGAAACATTAATAAAAGAAAATACAAAGCCATTTGATCGCCTGTTCTCGACTCTTGTATCACAGCAATGTGTCTCTGTCTCTCAGGTGAATATGCTTATTGGAATCGTGGTGTTTAACAAGCTCATGTCTCGAGACGGCATCTCAGACAAGTCTAAAAAGCAGCGTGCTGGGTAAGTTGCCTGCACTTCACACACATACTTACACATAGACACACACACACGTCCATCCACGCACATTTGCTGCATTAGTTACATTTTCCCTGCTGTCAGACAAAGTTAGGAGCACAAAGTATTCATGGCAATTAACTAGAAATGCTTTCGAGGGTCTGAGCACGTACACCTACCTGTACATCTGTGCCTTCAGCAAAAATTATACAAAAAAAGGAAAAGAAACAGAAAAAATATGATCCAATTTGGCAACAAAATGACAAGACATCTGCTGTGTTTTGTTGCTCTGTGCAATGCATTTTACTTCGCTTTAACATACGCTACCCATCTAGTTTTGTGTGCTTGAAGTGACATCGCCGAATAAAGTGGATGTGAAAATCAATGGCAGATGGAAATCTAATTACATTCAATAAATACCTGGATTATCTGGATTAAACCTTCTATACTATTGAATCCTAACCCACACATACACACAATATACAGGCATATGTCTCTAGCTCCACCGTTGTTTGTATTAAAGTAGTTCGCTGCGCTCATCATCTTTCTCATTCTGAATGGCACTCCCACATCTAAAAATCCATGTTTTAATTTTTACACCTATTGATTCCATCATTTGTTCTCCTTTTTTTCTTTATGCCGTTGCATTTCCTCCAACGTCTATACAGTAGTGCACAAATGGAACTTTTAATTTGTTCGTAGCATCAAGGGTTAACAGTACAGCTCTGCTCTCCAGGGGGTTGATTAGCTTTTGTTACCCGGTGATGCAACCTGAGATTAAACCAGTCGCTGTGTACAAACACACCTACGCGCACACGAAAATACACACGAACAGGTGTATCCTCCTTTGTCGCATGAAAAGTCCTTGGCCTTATCCGAGCAGTAAGCACATTTCGTCCCCCGATTCTCAGAAGTGTGTTTACAGAAATAAAATGCTCACACATACACACAGACACACGCACGCACCACAGTTGGTCGTGTTGCTAACAGGACAAGCTGTCATTAGCGTAATGTATTTCCTTATGAAGCCATGGGGATGTGGCTGGCAACAAGGCAATGAGCTGTGCTGGGACGCTAATGTAGCATAGCAACATACTGCCCCATCATTCTCTGCTTGCACGTATATACTGAAATTCAGTATATACACACGCAAGCGTGCGCACATTCACTCTCTCTTTCTGTCTGAGTGGTCGACTGTAAGTAAATAAACAACCAAAGGAGTCAGAAAGCTTCACTTTTGCTTTTGCACAGTGATATAAAAAAAAAAGATAAATTAAAAAAAATTATATATATATATATATATATATATATATATATATATATATATATATATATATATATATATATATATATATATGAAAACACACACATAGACCTGCTTGCACTGGCCGGGGAATATATTTTTGGTACTTGCACCGGTACTTCCTGTCTGCATCACTGTAATCTGTTAATCCACATGATTGCTGTAACATTACAATGTCCGTCTCTCATGTTCCCTCTACTTGCTCTGAATCGATCTTTGTATTCTGACTGTTTTTCATTGCTGCTACTTTTTAAGATCTGGTTTTAATTTTTCCTTTCTTTCTTTTCTCCTTCCCCCTTTTTCCCCTCTCTTTTTTTCTTTTTATTTCTTCTCTTTGTTGTGTCCACTTTCTCTCTTTATGTTTCTTTTTCTTTACTTTTTCCTCTTGGTTATTTTGCAACTGTGACACCGGCACATTCACCTGTTGTCATAACTGGTACTTGTCCTTCCCACACATCCCACACCCTTACCTACCTCCTGTCCTCTTCACCTGGGTGCGTGCGTGTATGTGTTTATGTATGTATGTCTGTACATGTCCTAAAGTGTCCCAGCGGAGGCGCGTAGCCGACTGCTCCTGAAATGCTCCAAGTGTGGCGTGATCTCAAGCACCGCTATGTCCAACTCGACTGCCAGCAGCGCCATGTTAGTCCATCTTCACCTCTCTCTCTCTTTCTCTCCATTGCCCTCACTCTCCTACATCTTTTGTAATCTCTGGCTTTCAGTTATGATGCAGGATCTGGCTAAGTAATGAAAGGAAAAACACCTGCTCTACTATCGCTGCAATTTAATGAGATCATGTTTTCATCCAAAGTGGTATTTCCTCTGGTTGCACTAAGCAAATCTGACCCCTGTCAAGCTATATTTGTGAACCATATTTGGAAGTTTGTTTTAATCATGTTTGTGTTACGAAATGTTCAGAAAGGTTGTTAATGAAGCAAACTATTTGGGTAGTGTACTTGCATAAACGTGGATTTCATATTAACCAGATCAAGTAAATATTCACAGTAACACACGTAATATCACGTACATGTGAGAAAAAGGAAAACCTGGCTCCAAGTTTAGTGATATAAGTTTAGTGGTGTATGTGTTTAATAAGGTGTCATTCTTATTATAATGACAAAAAAGAGATTTCTCTCTGTGAACACATAAGCCCCACCCACCGTCTGCTTTTAATGGGCAGGCCAATCAGAAACAAACAAAAAAAGTTGATTTAAACAGATGAAGAAGAGTTAAAACGGCTTGTTTAAAAAAATTTGTGAGCTGAGGGGCTGCACAAAGGCCAAGTAAGACAAATAAGATTATTTACAATTCAAATCTCATTGTAACCATTAATAAAACTGATTAAAAAGAAATACATAGACTGCTACTAATAACAATAATACTAAAAATCAAGGCAATAAAATAAAATAAAAAAATCACTTAAAAAAAATCTTAAATGTCTTGTTAGATGTGTTTTCTTTGCTGAGCTTTGCTAAAAAAAGATTCATAGCAGTTTCTTTTCAAACACTGGATTGTTTCTTCTGTTCTGAGGATTGTTTTAATGGTTTCATAATCAGGAAGACCTGTAAACTTTCACACTCAGGGTTATTTTTCATGTTTTTCAGTTGCCTAGATCCTTGCTAAAGACAAGTCGACTTTATCGTTACATATTGGCTCAGAAAAGAAGTAGAATAGCAAACTTGTATGAATTTCCAAACCATCCAATAGTCAGGGGTGCACATAAGTGGTGCACATTTGCTGTCAAAATAAAAGACCCGCACCAGATAAGAAGTTGTAACGCGCATTTGCGTACATAAGATTTTCTGGAGGAGGACACACATTTGTTTAGAACTCTTAAAGTTTTCGAATAAGCAAGCTCCTTTAAGCTATTACTTTGGTTTTCCTCCACCTCCAAAGAAATGTCAGAAGGAGTTCGAACCGCAAAAGAAGCGCGTATTCTCGGAAAAGTGGTTGCAGGAGGCGAGCTGGCTTCAAACAAATGATGAACGCACAGAGATGTGGTGCAGAATATGCCGTGAAAATCCCACTCTCGCGGATAAAAACAGTCCCTTTTATATGTACGCAAACGCTCGTGGCAACTTCTTATCTGGTGCACGTCTTTTATTTTGACAGCGAATGTGCACCTGCGGACCACTTATGTGCACCCCTGACTATAGTCATTGTTCCTTATACCTAAGTCTCAGACATATACAAGTCATATTGGACTTCAGGTGGTTTACTTACTTGCTTACTTTGACATTTACCTGACAGATTGTCACTAGCTCGACTGTATAAGCTGTCAAGGCAAAGAACACACACCCACACAAGATTGATTTATTAGTGATGGGCAAAAATGCTACTTTAATATGTAAAACGTAGGATCAGCTTTATTAGTCTTATGGAACATTCAATTCATATGAATCATACCTCTTTTTTACTCTCATTATTTTTATTTCTTGTATGTAAAAATTTCTTGGAGTTTGTTGCTCTGCTGGATTATGACGTTTGGTTACAACCGCAGTCAGCACCACAGGGAGTTCACAGGAGAAGAGCAGATACATCACTATAATTTATTGTTCTTTATTCGCTTTTGCTCGTTTTGCACATCAACGGGGACTTGCGTATTTTTCCATGTGGCTAGACGGAGCTGTCCGTCTTTTTTATTGGACAGTTATAAAACCGTGAATATGTGCTCAGACAGCATGAACATTTTAAATTGGTGTCTATCTTTGTGGTGCTGTTACAGTCAGACATGCACACACATTCTTGTACCTCAGAAACCCGATGTCAGTACTTGTCAGTGACTTGTCTTCCCCCTCCTCGGTGGGCTTCTGCCCATTGTCTTCACAGTCTACCAGCATGGCACTTAGTGTGCATCAA
This sequence comes from Rhamphochromis longiceps, assembly GCF_057381845.1. Taxonomy (NCBI): domain Eukaryota; kingdom Metazoa; phylum Chordata; class Actinopteri; order Cichliformes; family Cichlidae; genus Rhamphochromis; species Rhamphochromis longiceps. The sequence goes on from NC_140577.1 coordinate 23,095,619, forward strand.
CTATGTAATTGTGAGCAACTGCCAGTCCAAAACTATCTACATGATTACACATCATCTTCCATTTATCGGTGGGAATATTAAGTCTGATTCAAATCCCAGTGTGCCAATCAGTTTCAAATTGCCCACTGCTGTGAAACTATGCCTCATCTCCATGTTTACATGAGTGTATGTGTGTGAGAAGTTGAGTTATGTGACTTACCAGATATGACTCATCTGGTTTGGTTTGAGACTGAATCCCTTGTTCATTCCCTCCTTTCCTCCTCCTCTGCCCCGACTTCTGTCTCCTTCTTTCCTCTCTGACAGGGCATCTCTGTGGAGCTCCTGTGTGGTTCTCCCGCTGCTAGCGTTAACCTGGATGTCAGCGGTCCTGGCCATAACTGACCGGCGCTCCACACTCTTCCAGGTGATGTGTCTCACAACACCAATGCATGCAAGACACTCATCTGTAGCTTTGAGACACCATGGATAAGCTGCTTTTAAATGGTGGGAGCCCTCTGAAAGTTTAAGAAACACCTGCTGTGTCACAGATATAGATGAAGTATTTGCACATTCACTGCTGTTTGTTCTTGAATAGTCAAACGATAAAGATGCAGTGTTGGAAATAGTTATCTGATCCCCTGCTGAATTTGTGAGTTTGCTCACTTATGAAGAAATAAACAGTTTCTATTTTTATATCAGTAGAGCGATAGAATATCAACCAACAATCCAGAAAAAAACATATCAGATTATGTTATAAATTTATTTTCATGTGACTTGGTGAAATAAGCGTTTGATCCCCTAAACTTAGAATTATGGCTTTCACAGATAGGCTGTGTGCAGATCATATATAATCAATCAGTCAATCAATTATAGATAGTCCTGATCTCCACTTGTTATGTGCATAAAGCACATCGGTCCACTTAATCAGTTTTTTCCATCCCAACCTCTCCACAACCAAAGAGCTATAAAAGGACGTCAGACCAATGGCAAAAAACTTGGTGAGAATGTGGCAACTGCTGGTGGAAATATTCAGAAATGGAAGAAATATAAAATAATCATCATTTGTCCTCGGTCTGGAGCTCCGTACAAGATCATGGCTCATAGTGTGAGGATGATCATGAGATAGGTGGTGGATCAGCCTAAACCTACACGGGAGGAGCTTGTTAATGATCTGAAGGAAGTTTTACCGCAGTCACCAGGAACACTACGGATAACACATTCCCCAATAATGGACTGAAATGTTGCAGGATTACAAGTCCCCCTGCTCATGAAGGCGCATCTTAAGTTTGAAAGAGAAAAGTTGAGCATGACCCAAAGAACACCATCCCCACAATCAAGCACAGAGGTGGAAACATTAAACTTTGGGACTGTATTTCTGCTAAGGGTACAGGAAAACCTCACTGCACTGAGAAACCAGTGGACAGGGCCTCATTCCCTAAGCCAGAACACTGAAGGTGAATCGTGGATCCTCCCTTAGTTATGCTGCAGTAGGTGTAGGCTGCTGGGGGATTCCCATGATGGACTGAGTATTTCTTCTTCAGTCACCTTTCCTACTCATTATGTGTTAATAGACCTCTCTGCAGTGAATCATACGTGTTATTAATCTCTGGCTTTCTTCCAAAGCATGTATTTTATCCTGCCTTCCTTCTCACACCCCAACCAGTCACGGCAGATTGCCTCCCTCCCTGAGCCTAGTTCTGCTGGAGGTTTCTTCCTGTTAAAAGGGAGTTTTTCCTTCCCATTGTTGCCAACATGCTTGCTCATAAGGGGGTCATTTGATTGTTGGGTTTTTCTCTATATATATTATTGTTAGGTCTACCTTACAATATAAAGCACCTTGAGGTGACTGTTGTTGTTGTGATTTGGTGCTGTATAAATAAAATTGAATTGAATTGGATGGGACTTCCAGCATGACAATGACCCAAAACATGTCTCCACAGCAACAAAATAGTGGCTAAAGAAAGAACAAGGTAAGGTCATGGAGCCCAGATCTCAGTCCTATCTGTGGAGGAAGCTGATTCTTCCTCCAAACAACCCAAAGCCAAATTTAAAGGGTTTAGAGTTTCTGTAAAGAGGAATGGACCAAAATCTTCCTGAGATGTGCGCAAACCTGGTGACTAACTACAAATAAATGTCTCTGGTCAAATACATATTTCACTCAAAGAGATGCAAATGAGTTTCATGTGTTTTTTTCTGGATTTTTAAGTAATATTCTGTCTCTCACTGTTAAAATGAAACAACCATAAAAAATAGAGACTTTTTGTTTTTCCCAGTCTACATGTTCGAGTCTCATATCTTGACAAATTAGCAAATTTGGGGACAAATAATAGGATAAGCGGAAGCGAATGGATGGATGGATGGATGGATGGGGACAAATAATATCATGTATAAATAAAGAACCGGCCAGTGGAAAAATAGGTCAATATGAAAATAATCTTATTTTACTTTAAAACAAGCAATTCCCACTGTCAAGATCACAAGTAAGCAACACAAACAGTGAGTGAGAGTATTGACTGTGATGATTTATTATTATTATATGAGGGTTTCTCTAATGATTCATTACAACACAAAATAACAATAGAGTGGGTGCCACAGCACCATGTGGTACACTACAGAGAATTCAAGTGCGGATATTATAATATTTTAAATTTTGCACTCTCAGCTAATTTTACTTTTGAAGGCAACAAGTACGATACAGTTAGTTAATATGTGCTTGCATTTATTTCATTCAATGGTTTGTTGAAGTTTAAGCATTTGCACAGTAATATAAAACAACTTAAAATTAAGGGGGATGCCATGGTTTAAAATGTTTTAGAACCACTGCAGTATTAAACAAATGTGCACTAACTAACAGGAGCATCTCATTTATCTCCTCTAGGTTCTCTTTGCCGTCTTTGACTCTGTTCAAGGCTTTGTTATCATCACCGTCCACTGCGCCATGCGCCGAGAGGTGAGTCCAGTCTCTTCCTCCCCCTCCTCCTGTTGAGCATTTGTTGTGTGGATGCCACGCATTTTTTGAATTTATTCTAACTCTGCAGCACACAGTGAACTCGGAGATAGTCGCTGGCTTTGCTGGGATGCCGGGATTCATTTTCTTAAATGTCATGTTAGCTTCTGGGGTCAGTATGAAGTCACGTCAGAACACAAGCGGATCAGACGCGAGAAGGATTAGCACGGTATTCATGTCCTGTGCTGCGGCACTACTTCTTCATAATGCAGTAGGATAGTGCGGCATTGTCCATCTGATCCAAGTCTGCTTTAAGGAGCTTACTATGATGCTGTATGAAATAAGACGATAAGTCCCTAACTAATAGCCCCAAGTGCCTGTTTGCCACAGGCTTTACTGTGTCCCCAGGGATCCCGGATTTTAAACTCATTATGGACATACATGTATTCTTGCCCTTGAGACAGACAATGGCACACATGCCAGTGTGTGTACACTTATTCAATATGGCATCGCTCACAACTGCTCTGGCTACAATTAATGGATTTTACAATGTCATCAGTTTTCCATAACTGTAAATATGTCATCTGTTTCCGATGCATGTACGCGGCGCGCAACGCAACCTCTGTCAAAGAGATCATTATGATATTGAACGAACTGCATACTGTAAGTGAATTTTTAAATGCTCTGAATGCTTAGCTGCATTAAATCAATACCACAAAAGCGGCAGGGATCAGGGTACCGTAAATCCAGGAATTATTTATTGTAAATGTATGAAAATCCTCTTGCAAGAGTGAGCGTAAATCCTTCGTAGCTGCAGAACAACAGACAGAGGGGAGTGCCGCAACGGAGGAAGTAATAGAGGGAGGGTGGGGGGGATCAGGATGTATTACAGTGCAACAAAAACAGAGAGAAGGTAGCATAAAGTGTGATATTATGTAAACGGCAGAAAGGGGAGCGTCTTGTGATGGAGGAACTAAGTTAAAGTTAGGTGGTGAGGAAGGGAACGCACGCAGAGATCTGTGAGAGGAAACTGTGATTTAGAAGCGAAGCAGGGGATGATAGTGGGGGAGGAGGAAATAGAGAGGAATGTGGAAAGAGAGAGAGAGAGAGGTAGGTATCCATAGTAGGGCATTTCTCTTTGAAGTAGAAATGAGGTGCATTGGGTGCCAGTGCACGCACTCACATACACACAAACACTCGCGCACTAACACAGAACAGGCAACAAAGGCCACTGAGGATGAGTATGGATATAAAAGGAAATAATAAACAAAATGAAACAATGGAGGGGATAAACCAGTCCATGCAGACGTGGACGCAGTCCACTCGCGTACATAGACGAGGAGACCGCCCGATGTGCTGCTACTTCCTCAGCAACTAACCAGGATACCTGTAATACAGATCGCGATAGGGGGGGGATTTGTTCTTTGTTACAAGGAGCGGCCCTTTGACAGCGCGCTGGTGTGTGTTTACTTAGATACAGTATGTGGGAGGATAAGGAAAAAACAGCATAGCACAGGAAAGGCCTCGGGTTTAGAACATCTACAGTACATACCGTGCTGTTAATTTTAATTAGTGCTGTGAACAGTAATCACTAGGCTCAAATTTTTCACTTTCAAAGTATTCTATGAGCTTTCTATACCGCTCCTATAACTGTTATATAATCTGCAAGCCGAGTTTCCTCATGAACAATGGGACTTTTTGCATAAGTTGGTATTCACCGTACACTTGCCATTGCGGCGATATAGATGAAGCATGTACGTTGTTTAAGGAGCATGGTCCCCACGCTCCAATGTTTGCCAAACTAACTTAAGGAAAAGTTCCTCCACTAACTTCTTTCCTTTGCATCATCTTTTCCTCTCCCTCATCATCCTCCCCGCCCCTCCTTCCCTCTCTCTGTTTCCACCCTACCCTCTCCCGCATCCCCCTTCCAACCCCCAGGTGCAGGACGCAGTGCGCTGTCGAATGGGGGGATGTAAAGACGACAGCGAAAACTCACCAGACTCCTGCAAGAATGGACAGGTGCAGATCATGGTGAATAGCACTCCATTTCATCCCACATTGCAGTCCATTTGCCTCAGACTAACATTAACCAGGCTGAAGCTTTTCCCCGCGAGCTCCAATTCCAGCAGAGCGAAGCATGATGCCATTATAGACGTGATCAAACTCGCACCTGGCTTTCTCGTTTTCTCCTTAACCATCTTTACCTTAACAGGGGTTCATGCATTAAGCAGTGTCTTTTTTTTATATGTGACATCATCCCAGAAAAATGAAATTTCACTTGAAGCTTGTCTAGTTTCCAGCCTGAAACTAATGTCTGCTGTTTCACCTACAGTCCCCTGCTATTATATCATTTCATTGTCATTTGCTGTTAAAACATATTCTCACTCCCGTCTTTTGACATACGAGCACTGAAAGACACCCGACAAACTGAGTTGGACTAACCTGCGCATTGAAATAAAGCTGTTGTGAAATCGTCCGGTCCTCACCAGGCATCAGTGTGTGACAACTCGGGAGTGGGAGCTTGTTGGTCTATACATCACAGCCTCTAATCATATTTTATCACAACAGACATTTCAGCACTTTTATGTTCTTCTAACTGAAAGTCCTTCATCTTTTTTCTTTTTTCTAAAAGACCGCAGAGCTATAAGCTGTAAGGTTATTGTGTGCGTTCCAGATGTTATTAATAGTGTGATAAATCATAGAGACTTGACCTGCCCCAGCAATGACAGTATAGTAACACCACAACCATGAGAGAATGAGCAGCCCTCATCTCTATTCCCTTTATTTCTCCCTCAGACCTGTTTGCGGTAACGATTATGGGTTTCTGAATGCTCCTCTGAGGTTTTCAAGATTAAACTTTGGAGCCATCGCTCTGCTCAATGAAGCCATCGCGCCACACTCTCACTCTCTGTTTTCCTTTACAGTCTAACTGGAATGTTTAATTTTGGGTAAACTGTATTATCATGGTGTGTGTTGGCTCATCAGTGTGCCAGCGACAGTGCATTAGACAGACAGGTGCTCTTGTTTTTTCTTAACTTTTCTTGTCTAAATACGTGCGACTTTGAGGATGTCTTTTCAGACTGCACATATGCACGGAGAGCAGCTGTGTGAGAGACGCAGCACCCTTGAGAACATTAATTGTGATGGATAATTTGACGAGGTTGCCACCAGTTATAGCTGCATCATAATTACAGTGAACACCATTCTCTCAGGTGCTCTTGGTATATTCACAAATCTCATTAGCATGTTAAACCCTTGACATTTAGAGTCAGCGTAAAGATGTAGAACTGCAGCTACACCCTCTTGTTAAAACGGAATCAAAGCTGTCTTTGGAAATTTATTTGATTAGCTAAATTCTGATTAAAAATCAGCACTGTTCTTTGCAAAGCTGGTTAGATGTCCTCTTTTAACATTTCAACTTTATGTTTTTCATTAATTCTTTTTTTTATATATATCATCAGAAATGTGCAAATGTGAGCGCCTGTGGAAAGCAGAGCGGGTCTTTGCGTTACGGCACATCACTGTGCTTATCAGGTTGCCACGCACAGCCGCTCCCACCAGCGTGCCACCAGACATCCCAGCAAGGCTGTTACCACAGTCTGACCCATGGCAACCACAGCCACGCATTGAGCCATGTTAATGAGCATACCCCCATCCTCAACAACAACCATAACCACGCCCATAATCACATCAGCAGCCAACCAGTATGTAACCAAAAAAACCCCATTGTTGGTAGAAATAGTCAAATCCGTAAGTAGAAAAGGTGCAATATGTAAAGCAACATTTATTAATAAATGCTACAGGATTACTTGAGCGTTTTGACAGGTTCTTCCTGAGAGATGGATGAGAAAATGTTAACCACTCAACACTCACTGCTTTGGAGCTTTCTGGAGCTACTGTAAGCAGTCTCTTAACTTAATGGAAAGATGGGAAACAGTGAAAGCCCTACCATTACTGTGCTCTGAAATAGCAAAATAAGCCCAACCCAAGAAAAATACACTTTAGGATTTGTGTATATATATAGATATATATTAGGGGTGCAACGATATTCGTATCGATATTGAACCGTTCGATACAGTGCTTTCGGTTCGGTACGCATATGTATCGAACAATACAACATTTGTAATTTATTTTATCAATTTTCCTTCTGTCGATGCTGTCTGTGTTGAGCGCTCAGTGAATCTGTGTTCGACTACTCCGCCTAGGCTGCACTGTCCAGCGCAGATCCACTGAGCGCTCAACACAGACAGTATAGTCAGAAGGAGAAGCGCAGGGCAAGCTAGCGAGACAGAAGTTAAGCTCTCCTTACAACAGGCAAATTGAACGTCATTCAGATCTGGCGTTTGGAATTATTTTGGTTTTCATGTGACGTATGACCCTGAAGGTAAGCGAGTCATGGACTAAAGTAAAACAGTATGTTGAATGTGCCATGCAATGCTCAATTACATTGGTGTGAACTAGTGTGTTAGCGCAGTTAGCTCGTTAACGTGTTGGCCGTCTAGCCCCATGCACGGAGTGATCGGCGGTAGCTCGTTAACGGAGATTTGCCGTGTTGTGGCGTTAAGGTCATTTCAACCAGATTAACCTGAAAGCACTAGTGGGAACACAACGAATATGACTGCACATTTACGCCGACATCATCGTAGTGCAAAGACAAGTGGAAGCAGACAAAAAAAAGCAAGCATGCTACTAACTTTAGCCGAGTCATTTAGACAGCTGTTAGCACATGATTCTCCTTATGCTGCTGAGAATATAGCCCAGAAGAAGCGGATAGTATAGCTTTTATTTTGGAAAGAGACATTTCTCTGTAATAAACTCTCTTTTCCAAAGATGAGTGATTCCTCAATCAGATACAGGGCTTGCAATATCGCTAGCCCGATGTCCCGGAGCTAGCGATTTTTTCAGTCGGGCTATTGTAGGAAGGAAAAATATATGTCAATGCTTTTGCATTCTTTCGGAAATGTAGCTGGGTAATTATGTCATTGGCATCGGTGAGCCACTGTCAATATGTGACATATTGAAGTCGCGTTTGAATTTGCGCTTGTTTTTTTGCTTTCACTTTGCAATCGTGCGAACTGTGTATAGAGAGCGACAGTACTGATCTGTGAGTGATGATAATTTGTGCACCAATTCCTCTGACATCGTCTTATTAATCGTTAGCTTACTATGCAAACATGACAAGTGAAATCTCCCGCAGCTTAAACATGTGAGCGGTTGATCGTGCAGAGAATCGCTGAGCTTATGTGAGTGAGCGTGTAAAAGCATTTCAGTTCTGCTGAGCCAAATAAGACAGGTCAGGGTGAAGAAGTGACAGCCAAAGAAAAGCTTACCACAAAACGGAGAAGTTATGACAAATCAGACTATAAGGCAAAAAGAAAGTGCAGCTTTATGGTTTCATGGACAAAAGAATTTCTGTGGCTGCAATATGATGAGCTAAATAACCAGGGCTGCACATAAGTGGTCCGCAGGTGCGCATTCGCTGTCAAAATAAAAAACACGCACAAGGGTTAGGGTTAAATTTAAAAACTGTACTTTTGAGTTAAAATATATATTTATAATTTTAATAAATGACAAATTAAAAAGGCATGAACATTTTTTTTGTATCGAAAAAATATCGAACCGTGACACCAAACTATCGAACCGAACCGAACCGTGAATTTTGTGTATCGTTGCACCCCTAATATATATATATATATATATATATATATATATATATATATATATATATATATACACACACACACACACACACTGTTGGACAGTAAAGAGCCATATTGTACATTCAGAGATACAGTGGTTTGGTACAGTTGCCACTGTACTCTTGATGGGTGTTTTTGTACTTTAGGGAAATCACCCCTGGTGACATTTTTGAAATGTTACAGAAGTAGATATTTCTAGATTTAGACATTTTTGTACCTATGCTTGGAAATGTACTCAGATTTGTAACCTGTCTTGTCCTATTACAAGATCGTATATGATCGTATATGTCATATTTTGACATTTTAAAAAGGTACATAGAGGTCCAATAATTAGCCCTTAGTTATGTTTTAATGTACATTAAACCTGTGAAGACTAGAGCCTGACAAAAATACAGCCATAGGGCCAATATCTCAGCTTTTTAAAATCAATAAGCATCAGTGTCCGTCTTAAACACCTATATCGGTTGAGCTCTAGTAAAGACCCAAATTGCCTTTTGCTGTACCCCTGTGCACTCTGATGCTATAAGCTAACTGTTAGCAAGAAGCAAAGTTGTAGTTTTACCAAAGTTTGTGTTTCTTACATATCGCACCTTTAAGTGTATGTACTGCAGTAATAGTTGTGATGTCTAAGAGACTTGACTGACTACAGGAACGTGTACATTAACGTGTGCTCCCTCAGTATATGCTGCAGTCTGTTCCCTTATATTATTTAGTTGATGTTGATGACTCAGTGTACGTAACCTGTGAGGCAGTTGCAGAGAGAGTGCATAATGGTTAGAATAAAGATGATTTGTTTTTTTTTTCTCAATGTGGATGAAAGAGACAAAAAGAGAGGAGAGCTTTGGTTTTTTGTTTTTTTTTCTTAATATTCTCATTTGTCCATTTAGTAGAGAACCATTTATGGTGCTGCGGGTGATTTGCGTACTAAGAGCTTTTCTGCTCCTTTGAGACCTTTGCAAACTCTCTCATTCTCTCTTTCAGTTTTTCATTTCCGCCCTTTTCCTCTTCTCCTTGCCTCTGTGGCATGGCCAAACTGTCTGAAATCTGTAGTTTATTATCCAAACAAAGGCTTTTGTAAGTGAATCCCGCTGAGGACGGGACGAGGCTCTATAGTGAGAAATGGGAGGATCGCATCTGCATAGCAATAGGCTTCATTTTTACTAAAATTCAGAAAAACTTGAGTGGTGGCCATTCTGGAAAGAGAGCTTCTTCATTCAACTCACCAGCCTCTGGGTTTCTTTACCCCAAGGAGCAGTGCCGCCCTGCATCGCTCGAGTGAAGTACGAGATATCAAAGCAACTAAACATCAGATTTGGTTGTGCCCGAAGTACTTTATCTACATAAAATCTGAATATTGAGTACAGGTTAAAAGCAGTGTTGTGTGTAAGTTTGTGTTTTCTTCGCTCCTGTCAATGGATTGCATTCTAACATTATATATATTTTTTCTCATCCTTGCTAGGAAGCTGCAAAGTTTTGCTTCAGCTGGAACAGCAGATAATAGTTTAGCTGCTGTGTAAATTTCTGTCCCTGTTTCCATTCAGATGATAGCGAGGTGACTGATGAGGCATACAGAAGCATTACGTACCTCACAGCCTTCTGCTCGTCTCTCTCAAAGTCTGTTTTGGATATGCTGCTGTGAACTGATAAACATCACGAAAAAAGCAGCGGTTGTGTAGGCCTTAGACAAAATGTAGCTTTTTCCTCTGTTCTTTTTTTGGTTAGAAAAGGCGTTGGGATGAGTTCATTGCAAAGAAGGAAAAACGGAACATTTTCAGTGCATCTTTTTTGTTTTGTTTTGTTCTGTTTATGGAGAGGATTACTAATTGACTCATATAAAGTGGCAGATTGGGATCAGGTCCTTTTCTATAGAGTTAAATCAGAGCATGAGAGTCATTGGATACATCATATCCATTTGAGATCCAGTCGCTCGCTCGGACTCGTGTGCTTCCTGTTGCTCTGAATGCACAAATTAATTGTGCCTCCTCTCTCCCCCGCCGCCTACCCCGCCTTCTACGTCAGACGGATTTTGAGAAGGACGTTGACTTGGCTTGTCAAACAGGTGAGCTCTCCCTTCTACCTGATTTCGCTTTCCCTCCTTCTCCTTTTGTCTCCATTCTCTTCGCTGTTCCTTTGTCCCACACAGGATTAGCATTGCAAGCTGTTTCATTCTTAGCTTGCTGCCGCATGTGTTGATGAAATGACAGGAGATGATGCGCTACATCTCGGCGCAGAAAATTATTATGCCTTATCAATCACACTGATTCTGCCCAATAAGTGCTCAGCGAGCATATGTTTGGATGAGACTGTGCTTAATTGTGCATGATAATAACACTCCTCAATGTGTTCAGACCTGTTTCACTCGTTAGTCGACAATGCTCCTGTGTGGGTGTTTGGATGTGTTACAGATGTACCACAGTATAAGTGTGTGTTGTGCTTTGAAATATTAACAAAGAGTCACTCCACCCTCCCACCCCTCCACTCCCTCCCAAAACCCTTGCAGAGAGAGGACACCCATGTAAGTTTTGCACCTTACTGACCTAATAAATACTGCCTGATGTGTCCGTAAACTCTAAGAGCTCCTATAGACGAATCCAGCTGAAAGCCATATTCGTTTACTCCATCTATTGAACAGTTTTGGGGTCTGATTGTGTCTTTGCTGATGATGGCACCACCCTACATACTGTATCTATTTCTAGTGGGTGCCTTCCTATATTTTCTAGCCAAACTTTAAACCTGTACAAATAGCTCATCTTTCTTATCTTTCTGACATTCAGTACTCGCGTAATAAGACGTTCCCCAGTTTAAAAGTAGACCATTCAATTCTGACTTGACGTATGTGTCAGCAAAGGCCTTCTGAAAGTTTCACTCTAAGCAGCTTAGAGTTTCGAGGCCAAACATGATGAGCACGGGCGAGATCTAACCAAGAAACCGATGGATGCTACACACTGAAACACAAGAGAACTCATATGCCGCTTTATCATTTTTATGAACTTCATGTATTGAATAATACTTGAAACTAGTGACTGAACTTCTTGGCCCTGAACTTGTAGAATGTAGCTTCCACGTCTCAAAAATCAAGTCAGCAAAGGTTGACATTAAACCTGCCTTTCCTATCGCTATTGTCCCATAGACTTCCATAAAACTAGCTCCTGGCTTTGTGACCGTTTTTATGACAACTTTATGGGCTAAATTGGTAGGTTAAGTTGTAAAATTATACATTATTATGAGTTACAAAATTAAAATCATCACCATTCAAGTGAAAAAAGAGAAGTACTGACTATATCCTCATCACCAGTCACATCTTTTTGGCCAGCGAGCATGCTGCTTTCCTCGGTTTCACGGTCAGATCAACCCCTCGGTTGTTACATCTGGTTTTCATAACAACAAGAAAGCGCTGGTTGAAAGCGCCTACTTAAAGCTTCACCAGTAGGTAACGTCATTACATCGATCTCAGGCTTTACCTGGAATCTTTCTGCTAGGTTTAAACCAGTTAATCTGTTGTATATAACACGTATTCCACACACAAGACATTTGTGTTCTTTTTTTCCCCCTAAGGCTATGTAGTAATTAATTTCTGATCCTCTGGTCCTTTGAGACTAACTTCCACATTCATAGCGACTACTTTCACTGCCCCCCTGACAGTGATTAATTTAAATATCCTTGCTTTCATTGTCAGTGTAAATGTCTTCACTTCCACTCTGCATCAGCAAAAAAACAGCACCGGTACTTTAGAACACAACACACACAAAAACAACACTGGATTCGTCTATAGGTCTTTCTCTGAGCCATCCACTGTTTGTTGCAGACGTGATGGGAGCAGATTGGTCAGATTTCTCCAAAACCTGTTCCAATCCAACCTGTCAGTTTGCACCAACGGGATGATGGAACAGAGGAAATGACAGTTGTAGTAAGCCAGTGTGCTTTTGCTGCATTCACCCTCAGCAGGATCCGGCTTCAATTTTTGATCAAATGTCTAGCCTGACATTCTGTTAAATCAATACAGCTTGTATGAAAACAGTCTGAGCTCCTACTTTGGTCTAAAAATTGGGATTTGGGGCCATGTAAATATCTACTCCTCTGATGGTGACAGAATGAGCATGATATCTGGCATGAATTTCCAGATGGTTTGATATATGTGTGTGTGTGTGATTGATGATAGCTGTGACAGAAGATTGTCTTTCATAAGCATGTCCGGATTAGTTATGCAGTAACTCTTCTAGAAGTGTGGAGTGTCTGAGCTTCTCTTATGATTAATGAGCATGAAAACTAATTCACAGCCACTGCAAGCAGGTTTTGTGTTGTGCTATTAACAGTATTGTGAAACACACGCATACGTTAATGCTCAAAACACTTCCTCTAGTGCATATAGATGTACCTCAGTATGTGAAAGCAGGCAAGAGAAAAGCACTGGGTTTTACATAGCATTTTTCACCAAGGACATTACTCTGAGATTTAAGGTCACAGTGTCAGAAACAAAAAGTCAGTCACTGTATACCAAGCACAACATGAGAAAATCACATTTTTCTTTAGAGATGCATTGTATCTTGAGGCTGTTTTATAGCTGCAAGTATATTTCAGTATCAGTTTAATTTAATTTATGCTGTCTGTCTCTGCGTTGCACACCTCTTGTCAGTTGTGTTCTCTTTGGAATTAAATATATTTATTCCTCCGTTCAACATCTATTTCTCAACCCAATTGCCCCCCCCCCCCCCCCCCCGCCCACCTTCTCTATTCACACCCACCTGTAAACTTTTCACCTTCACTATATTTCTCCTTTGACCAACTATCCAAATTCCTTCTCGCGTATCTCTTGCCTATCTTCCATTCTCTTTGCTGTCTCTTTCCAAATCCTTATGCCTCCCTCGTCTCACTGCAGTCATTTTCAAAGAGGTGAACACCTGTAACCCAGCCACTATCACTGGGACCCTTTCCCGCATCTCCCTGGATGATGAGGACGATCCTAAGCTGGCAGCCCATCAGGAGGGCGGAGTAGGGGTCAACTTCAGCACTCTCCCAGGGAACATCCCCCCTCCTAACCTTATTGTACAGGTACACAATTAAAGTTTCTAAACTTCCAAACAGATTAGCTCATTCATTTTTCAACTTCCTGCTGGACATTATATTAACATTAAATTTTGAACACAATTTTGAAGTTGAACATGACAAAAAGAGATGGAATGTGTCTCATCGTATGAAGTTAAGCGGGATTGCTAAAGAAATAAAAAAGAATATAGTTTATCGAAAAAAATTCTGCTTGCAAAAAAACAATTTTATTGGGGTTTTTTTGTTTGTTTTTTTTATCTGCAAGGTTCCACCTCTGGGAGGCCTCAATGAGCTGAGTGAGACCCCCCTAAAGAAGGAAGTGAATGTGGACCAGCAGAGACAACAGGGACAGCAACGCGGCGGCGCTCCGATCTACCTGTGCACCGAGAGTGGCCTGGGCTGGGCTCGACCTCCGGCTTCATCCAACACCTCCCAGGACGGAAGTGCTGGAAGCGGAGGGGGTGGGGGAGACGGAGGAGAGGGGGGTGGTGGAGGAGAGGGGGACTACATGGTCTTACCTCGCAGGACAGTCACTTTCAAACCTGCAACACCCTCCTCCCAAGGAGGAGGCCTGGGACTGGGGGGTGAGGACAAGCCTCTCAACATTGCAGTGGAGGATCCTCCCTTCCCGCCACCTCCCTCTCCGCTGACCCTTCACCCGGCAGAGAGTGAGGCCTATCCGGCAGATTTTGTGCCATCCAGTGTGGGTGACATGAACATCACCATGAACCTCAACCGCTCCTTTGGGACGATCAAAACATTGCCCCATGGGCAGGGCCACTTGATGCCTCAGGGTGGTCTTGTGCACTCCCATGGAGGACATATGCATTCCCATGGGAATTCTTTGCAGCTAAAGCCGGGCCAGAGACCTTCAGTCAGACAGATTCTGACAGGGGGAACAACAGTGGAGAGAACCAGGACCCTGCCACGCAACCTGGGCAGCACCAATGCCAACACCAGCCTCTCAGCAGGATCCCTGGAGGTGGGTGATAGGTTGAGGACAAAGGGAATAAAGGCAACGCTGGTTGAGTTTTTTTCCACTGTCTCCCTGAATTTTACAGTGATAGCTATTCAGGTTGTGATAATGTAAGTAAAGTTATAAGTGGGTTGATAAAGAGGAGTGGAAGGATTCACAGTCATTAATGCCTGTGGAATCATTTTTTTTTAAAAAGAAAAATTCAGATCCACTCATTGCATCGACCGTCCTCTCAAAACAAGTTCATTTACACCAGGAAAAGTAAGACATCTTGATCTATCTGACATTTCACTTAACTTTAGGAACAACTAGATGGTCTTCATTTCTAAACTAACTGTTATCATCAATCTATCAATACCAAACACGTGTAAAGAAGAAAAATGTCTATTCACATGCCTCATAGTTCCGTAAGTGCGGCCTTCAAATGTGTTAGTTCAAATTTCGTGAGTTTCTAATACATGCTGTCTATCTTCTAGAGTAACAGTACACTGTGATAATAACACAGTTGTGTGCCTAAGTATAAGTCTGCTATAACAGCTGCTATTTTCAGATGAGTAGTATTTATAGCTGCTCTTTGAGAGGATGACCATTGAAATAAGTTATTCTCATAATGACAGACAGCTTCATAGTTTAGTGTCTCTGTATGAGTGATTTTAATATGTGTGTGATACCCCCCTCCACTTCCTAATGGTACAGGGCTTTGCAGCAGATGGACCAAGACTGACAGGATCAGAGTAAAAAAAATTCCCTGGTGAATGTCTTTCAGCCCACCTTAATTTTTGCAAACACTCACTGACATACTTTACATAGTCACATGCACAAATACACACTTTAGATCTTCCCTTAATGGCATCTTGCTGACTGCTGAAGGTTCATTAAAGACATTGGATGCAACATTTTCACTCTAAAAGTAAAAATACTTCACTCGGGGCAAAGGACTTTAAGGACGAGTCATTAAGACTCATAAAAAATCACTGTCAGATGAGTAACGAGTCCACTCATGAATATGGAAAAAAGAAGAAAAAAAAACTGAAGAGAAACCGGATGTAATTTACTGCTACAATTTCACCCTGTTAGGATATGTTTGATTCGGAGATGGATGTCAGAGAGTGCCTCTGAGGATTAAATCCGTGTTTTACTTTCCAATTGCAACAGGAAGACGTGTCGTGGAAAGATTGTGAAAAAGTACTTAGGGTGTCAAATGTACTGTTGATTCAGAAGCTTGTATGTTTAAACTCCAAGTGATGTATATCAGAGTGTGAAAATGACTCACTAAGCATACTATCCAATAATCGTGCTATCGAAACCAGCAAGTTCAAACGAACAACACCGCAGCACCACCGTGCCATCTGAACAGCAAAGTGTAGAAGGACAGAATCCCATATGATTTTTGTATGAGTGAGTTAGCTATTGCTTTCTGTGTGTTTCCATCAAAACATGCAATATACTGCACACGTATATGCATGTTGCATGCCTGCCATATTGCAAAGCTAATTCAATCATGGAATATCTCTGTTTAAGGTAAGGATTCCGCGATAATAAAAGAGGGAATGGTTGAATTCTCAAAGGCAATAGGACATCCCGGGAGAAACTTGCCTCTCTATCTGTTTGCATTTCTCTCCGTTTTAAAAACCTTGGCCGCCGTAGCATCAGATCAGCAACTCTGCCCTATCAAAGAATGAATACTGCTTTTAACTAACTGTAGAGAGCAGCTCCTCTCCCTGCCAAATGCAAATCTGGCAGACAGTGAGAGCCAGAGAGGAAGTCAGAGATGGAATGTAATTCAGTGCAATGTCGGGGCCAGATGAGTTGGAAATGTCTGCAGCTGTTAAATTGGCGGCTTGTGTGCCACTCACTATAGCTAAAGAAGCACTTAAGATGAGAGCGGTGGGGTCCAAACAAGATTAGAGGATGAAACACATCCCTCACATGTTTGTGGCAGCTTTTTTAATCTGGATGTCTTCAACAAATTCTCCAAAAATAGCAGAGAAGACGATTTACACCAAGGCTGTAGCGATTGTATTTGAGGGTATGTGAGCCAAGAAATTATATTTCATTGTAATTCTGGGTTATTCCACTCCACTAATCTCATTACGTTGAAATAGGCTGAACAATTTGCCTTTTTTTCCCATGACATTTGTAAATAAATGTCTGTATCATGTTGGGCAGCCGGTGAATATTAGCCGTCCTTTTGTTACTGAACAATGGCACTGAAAGATCCACAAAGACACTGAGATCAAGAGAATTCTGTGGTGGTCGAGGGGTGGTCATTGATGCTTTCTTCTCTCCCCCTGCCCCCCTCCTCTTCCAGAGGAAAAGAGTACGGTACTCTGAACTGGACTTCGAGGTAAGATCTCGGACCTCATCCCCCCTGTCATCAGCCTGTCTCTGCTTTCTTGTGCTTCTGCCAGGACTTGAGTAACGCCTAGAGGAGTAAAAAAAAACAACGCATTGCTAAACCCCTTCCCTTGCTCCTGTGTCTCCCTTGCTCTCAGATCAGTGACCTGTTTCAGACTTATCTTAAATAGTATGCTGTTTCTCCAACATTGGCCAGTCAAGCTGTCCCTACCTACAGTCTGTCTTTATGAACAAGCGGATGTGTTATTTGAATCTGGAAACCAAACCTTCCAAACGACATGCACAGTTAAATCCAATGAGTTTGTCATGTCTTTTTTTTGGGGTCCTGGTTGAAGAAACAGCAAAAGTAAAATGCTTCTTGTGTCTGGATAAAAACTAGTAATTCCGTCCTGGGTTGACACGTACCGTATGTGGCCGCAGTTGGTTTGCTGGTTATATCTGTTGGAACGAGATGGTTTGGCAGTGTCTGTGAGTATGTTTGTGTTAAAAATGACTCGAGTGTCCCGTGAATCGCCAGTCTCTATGCAATAAAATACAAGCCATCTCGTAACACTGCTGCCCTCCCTGTGAACTCCTTTGAGTATTGGCCAATGCAGAGACTGGACATTCACCTCCCGCCATGGACACATAACATTTAAACGTAAAGGGTATGAGTGAGGACAAGCTACTAACACTGATTACAGCTGATCATTTTACTTATCTGGCCTATTTATCTGGAGTCATCTGTGGCTTCTGCATGAACAAGGAAACTGGCTCTCCTTGAAAGCAACCCTTTTCACACCAACTGACTATTGATTTTTGAGAAAGAGACATAGAAGAACCTCTAAAACAGCAAAGTGTACACTTCTATGAGTTAATGAAAGGTAAATCCATTTTCAACCATGCTTTTTTTTCTCCATTGATAGAGTTGGCTCATCCCTTTAGACTGTCAAAAGCGAACTTCTTTTTTACGAATATACTGAATACTTAAACAAATTAGAAATCTAATTATGTGTTTCAGGAAAAGTAATACCTTATACTCTTAAGTTTATACTCTTTAGTATTTGACTTCAAGCTGGATATCTTGAAAGAAAGAGCATTCAATAAGAAAACATTGCGATCAATTTGGTATATCCCCTCTTTTATTTCGGACACTATAAAATGGTGGGACCAGTTGCTCCAACTGGTATTTACTAAGCCTGGTCTTTAGTGCTAAGTTGGCTCCAGTCTTTAGAATGGACTTGGAAAAGTCGTGTGAAGGCAGGGGCTACTGTCTAGCAGGTACCAACTGTAACTGTACCAGTATAATGCAGATTTTGAATAAACCCTGGTCCTAACTAAGCCTAAATGTATGTATAGTCATAGCAAGATGGTAGCTTATCTTACAGAATGACAAACTGGCCTAGCTGGACGAGCCTAGGTCCATTGAAGAACTTAGCTTAAAATTGCCCTTAAGCTCTGTTTGTGCAACCTTACTTCCAACCTTTTCTATAATGCACCGGTGTTGATTGTTCTTTATTTTGTATGTTACATTTGAGATTCTTGAAAACCTAAAACTGTAGTCAGTCAAGGAGATAGTAGCACCTTCTAACTGAGCAGAGATGAGAGTACCCACTCTGAAGTAATTGGAGCCAGTGCTAAGCGCCAACTGGCCAGTAAGTGTGCGGGTGTGAGTGCTGGCATCCTGCCCCTGTGTCACTTTCAACCTCACAAGCTGCTTTGACGATTAGCTACCGCCGAGCAGCTCCAGCACTGCCCATTAGCACGGAGAGACAGCAGTGGCACTGACAAATGCAGTTCGCTGTCAGAGAATTACAGATCCGGGTTTAACTCCCTTCGGGACAGCCACATTCGGAACACAGGGATGGCAGTTTTTTGACAAATATAATTTCAGTGAGGGTAAGAGTTAAATTCTAGCCCATCTGTTAGATTTTTAATGAGTTTGACAAAAAAGAAATCCTGATTTAACAGGATCACCAGTTAGCAAGAACCAGGCTGTGACAATGGCATTTTTGTCACTCATTTTCACCAGATATTCATGTAAAGGACTCGCTTCTGCAGCACTCACAGTTGCCAAATTCTTAAAGACAGAGGAAGTGGATAATGGATGAGCATGAGCCAGCAATCGATCGACAGTGTCTCGCTCTAACCCCCTTCTCATGGCTGGCATCACTGCAGTCCCTCAGCATTTTACCCATTTTCATTCCCCCTGCCTGTCCCTACACGGCTCTCCCTCCCTTCATTCTTTTTTTTTTTTTTTTTTTGGTTTGTTTCTATTTGCTTCATTTCTGCTGTCCCTTCCTTTCTTCCCTTCCAGAAAGTGATGCACACTCGCAAAAGACATTCTGAGCTGTACCATGAGCTCAACCACTCGTCCAAGTTCCACACCATAGACAGGTATAGCAGGGACCCAGCCATGTCCACATTCAAGGTAAGATCATTGCCCCGAGGCAGGATGGGAACCCACTGCACCCGTGCACCTCCACCTCCTATCCTATACAATACTTAAACCCCCAACGCCCCACACCCCCCATTCCGTGCCATTTCTGGGACGCAATAACTAGCTTCAAAGGAAGTGGTCAACAATGACTAAATATTATCAGCGCTGTGGTGGCGACATTGTATTTATTCGTAAATGCAGCTTTCAGCCAATTATAGGCATAAAAATTCCGAGCAAAGCTCCCACTCATTTACAAACATGAGGTAGATTTGAAAGCAGCTGTATTCATTATGGTTTCCTTTTTTCATGGCAAATTGCTGTCTTAGAAATGTGAAAACATTGTTTGCGCTAACAAGGAAATCTAAATGCAATGTGAATACTGTATACAGTGTTTTCATTGCCGCTTGATTAATTCATTGTTACACTTATTATCACAGTCCCGAAGAACTGAGCATTAACTGCCTTATAAATATTTCTTTAGAGGCACATTCTGTTCCATCTTTCATACTGTAAATTACTTTTGTACCTGATGTAATTGGCCTGAACCTCATTTATTTTCACTTGTGCTCGGTGCCTTATTAAGAGCCTATCAAATGAGTTGATCGCATGAGCTTTTAGCAGAGGGGTAATCAATCAGAGCGGATTAATGAAATCCGAATGCTGCAGTTTTAATACCTGTGAAACTGTTTGTCACTCCTTACCAAACTATCTCACCACAATTAATTACAGGAAAGGGAAAATAAAAGACAAAGAAACAACAACAGCATCTGTCCATACGCACAAATGGTTTCGTCTGTGCTTGTGTCGAACCGGCTAATGTGTCCGTTTAATTTTCTTTGTGCTGTATGGAAATGTTCTTTTAAGTGTGTGTCTATGTGTGTGTGTGCCTGCACAGGCCACGAGGTATGTGTCCATGGGGGGTGCCTGGGTGGGTACCTATGCACATGAGACAAAGACGCCTCCGTGAATCATTAATACATCATTAGCAGCAGACGAAAGAGTCCCCCGCTTGCTCCGCGCTGACCTTCAGAGGGCTACTTTCATTAAGATTTAAACACACGCATACACGCCTGCATTCCACTCATCTGCTGCGCTTTAGTGCGTGGAGCCATGATGAGTTAGCCAACCTTGATAGGTGTACTTTCCCCTGGCATCGATGGTATGCTGGTTTCACATCTAATTTACACCGCCAGAGGAGGAACAGAGGCTAGTCTGACATCTCTCATATTCCCCATGCTGTGAACACACACACACACAGAGGGAAACATGTTGCAGTTTCCCATTGCCAGAGCAGCGGCCTTTTACTTCACTCCTCATTTGCTCTGCGTCTTGATCAAGATTTTCAGAAGCGCTGGCTGACTCCACGTTCGCGCATGCCAAGCAACTACTTTATGGAGGAGAAGAAAAATGGCAGGCGCTCGCAAAAGAGCAAGCCATATATTAGAAGTCTGCGGCTCTTAACAACAGTTGCGCCGTAGCATGCTAATGTGCTTCAGAGGGAGCTCAGGTGTGCTTTGAGATTATGCCCGGAACGTTAAAAGAAGCGAGAGAGCAGCCACGAGTAATAGACGGCCCGTGTTTAAAATAATTAAGTCAAATCGGCGCGCGTATTTCCTCCTGGTTAATGACGTCACGCGAGTTATGATGTGAAAGGACAGCACCGGTACAGCTCAATCCTCCAATTCCATTATGTTAAAAGTAAGTAGGCCGTTCACTTAACTGCGAATAATTACACGGATAATGCTATCAGCGTCAGGTCTTTGACAGGCCCCAGCTTGAATTCGGCTCTGCTATTGTCAACATCTCACTTTGAGAGTCACCCCCAGACACGGACATGCTGACTATACAGTAATTATGGAGATGAGAGGGGTTTGTGCTAGTCTGTGCGAGCGGATGTGCACGTTCATACACTCACGTATCAGAGAGCCTACGTGTGTGGCAGCATGCCTCTCTGTGTGTGGATGTGGCCATAACTTGTTTCTGTGTGTGTGTGTGTGTCCACTTGTTCCTTCTTGTTTGTGTGTTTATCCGTTTTATGTTTTGAGATCACTGTGATGCACTGCCTGTGTTTGGAGCACATAAACTGTGTTTAGGAGACAATTACTGCATGAGTAATGATATAATCGTTTCATAATTACTTTAATAACCTCCCTTCTACAGCGTGTGACAGAGTGACAGTGATTTTCACATATCCTACATGAGTGATTTAATTGCAAACAAAATGGCATTTCGCGAGGGTATCTCCTCACGGGTGGACACCCAAAGTACCGTGGAAGTTGAAATTCACCTTTAACTTCATATGGCCAATTGACTTTGTCACTTAAGGACAGGCTCTATTGAGTGTCTCACCTTTTTAATGATGAAGGAGGTCGGCCAGTTCATCGCAACCCCTCGGTCCAGTTGTCTACATAATGTTATCATAAAACAGTGCTTTAAACAGAACCCTAAATACCCCTGTTGCCCTTCTAACTACCATGGCTGGTGTTCGCCCACAACAGGTCCCCCCTCCCCCTCCACCGAGGCACAACACTGAGCCATCTCTAGTTCGCAGAGCATCCCTGGTTTACAAAGAAAGTCAAAGTAAGACGTGCTAAAACAACATAAACCTTGTGGTGTAAAGCCCCTCTAATGCTGCTAAAGTAGGCAATGTACCTACATGCTACAGTTTGTACCTCATAGTTTGCCACCTTTTGTCCTGAAGCTGTGTTTTCATACAGTCATTTGTGCATTTCACATTGAAGCGTCTGCTGGTTGAATTCCTCCCCCCAGAATAATTGCTCAATTGCAGTTTATCAGCTGTGACTGGGTTAGTCAGGCTTTGGATTTCTTTACATGTTGATAAGTAGTGCGAATGGATGACCTTCCATTTGTCCGCTGTATTACAGAAGATAGCTTGGTATATACTGTATCTGAGCATTGCCTAAAACAATAAAAAGAAACACTGAACAAGCTGTCCTTGAAGGCGTAAGAGTTCAGGTTTATGAACCAGGTTTATGAACCTGAACTCTGTTGGAGTATGTCATAGTAATAAAGCGTTGCACCTGCAGAAGCATTAAAAATAAAATGTAACAAATTACACATTCATTATTATCATGGTGAGAATAGTAGGAATACCTGTATTACAATGATGCTAAAGATTTTACACACCCAGCCTTTTTCTGGGACATGTAGCTTGTAGGTTTTCATAAAGTGCACATTCAGTGCCCATAAATATTCTCCTTTTAAAACCTGAAATGTTCCAACCCAAGACAGGAGTTTAAAAGAGCTAACGAAGTTGGCAAGTTAATTATCTAGTTTAATTTAGATAGTAAATGTGAAGGTTACTTGACTAGTTTAAACAGCTAATTACAAATTAATCTTAAAAACTTGACAGCTGAGAGCAGGAATGAAATGCATACTTTTGTGCAAATCTTTTGTACCACTTTTTGAGAAAATACAAGAATGTTAACAGCAGATCTGTTAGCATTAAAGGAGGAATTAAACTTAGCAACCATGGTACTAGCTGCAGGTCTGCAAGAATTTATCATGTGTAATTACAGTAAAACAAACGGTGTCAAACTATACTACCTGTAGCTGCTCATTTTCCACCTGTCGGTGCTTCCTCATTGTGAAGTATCTGTATTTGATGAACCTTAATATTATGCTGAACCCCCCTTCCCAGTGGTATGGTGTGGTGTAACAGTTCTGTGCATCGTCGCGTACACCCTCATGCCTCAGCGTTCAGATAATGAATGCTAATTCCTCCTCCTTCATTAAGCCCTTTGCAGTTTCATATTGAAAATCTGGAGCGACTTTATCTGGACGGATGTCCAGGACTTGTATAGTGGTGTGATACAGGACTGGATGTTCATGAGTGAACTTTTTTTCTTAATATCCTGATTTTGTAATGTTTTTATGTTGTGAAAAAAAGGTGCGTCCATTGTGTCCATTTTCAGTGCCTGAGTTAAATCTTACGATCTAAACACCATAACCACATAATAAACCAGTCTGTAAAGACAACAGCCCATCCAAAATGATTTATAACCACCTCATAAACATGATATTATGTTCATAAACTCATGCACTAAAAAGGACTAAACGCTATGCACTTTTATGTGTGCTGATGAAACACTGAAAAATATTGCAAAAGGGGTCAGAAGAGACCTGATTCATTTTGCTCTCTTCAGGTAGGAGCTCTGTGTTGGCTGTGTTGGGGAGATGAGTGGATATCAGAAACACAAAGAGACACGGACACATTTCTTTTTTGCTTTCACATCTTATCCAATTTTCCATGTAAGTGCAGTGGGCTTACAGTGGTCTTAGGCATTACATGTACCCTCACAGATAGAATCAACACACTTCAAACTCCTGATTTTGCTTTTCTTGTCTCTCCTTTTTCTTCCAATCTCATACAGCCATATTCTTGTTAAATCTGTGCTACCTGGTATCTGGTAATCCTTATATTTACCAGATGTCTGTCCAGAGGCTGAATAAGCATTCTACTTAATAGACTGAAAAGGATAGGAAATATGTGACTGGAAAGAAGTAGGAGCCAGACAGACAACTGCAAGAGTCCCCATTAACCTCCATGCTGAAGATCACCTTGTCTATCCGTTCTGAAGCTAGCAGACATACTCCCGCAGTCTGAAAATAAATTTAAATTTGGCTCTGTGTTGCATATACTATTGAAAAACTCATCAGAAACACTCCTAATGTCTTTTTCAGCCTAACACAAGCATATGCACTATATTGCCAAAAGTATTCACTCAACCATCCAAATTATTGAATATAAGTGTTCCAATCACTTCCATGGCCACAGTGTAAAGTCAAGCACCTAAGCATACAGGCTGCTTCTACAAGCATTTGTGAAAAAATTGGTTACTCTAAGGCAAGGGTCTCGAACTCCAGGCCTCGAGGGCCAGTGTCCTGCAGGTTTTAGATCTCACCCTGGGTAAACACACCTGAATCAAATGATTAGTTCATTACCAGGCCCTCTGTAGAACTTCAAGACATGTTGAGGAGGTAACTTAGCCATTTAAATCTGCTGTGTTGGATCAAGGACACATCTAACACCTGCAGGACACCGGCCATCAAGGCCTGGAGTTCGAGACCCCTGCTCTAAGGAAATGGAAATGATTAGCAACTCATCTAAGAAGTGGTAGGCCAGGTTAAATCACAGAGCCAGGTGAGTGGATGCAGAGTCAGAGAGCTTCATGGAATAGGTTTCCATGGCCAAGCAGCTGCATCCAAGCCTTGCATCAACAAGCGCAGTCCAAAGCATCAGAAAGCACATAGGATGGCACCACAGGACTCTAGAGCAGTGAAAAAATATTCTATGGAGTTGCGAATCATGCTCTATCTGATAATCCAATGGACAGGTCTGGGTTTGGTGGATGTCAGGAGAACGGTACTTGTCTGACTGCTCTGTGCCAAGTGTAAAGTTTGGTGGAAGGGGTGTTTGGTATGGTGTGGGGTTGTTTTTCAGGAGTTGGGCTTCAGTCCGAGTGAAAAGGAACTCTTAAAGGTTCAGCATACCAAGACATTTTGGACAATCTCGTGCTCCCAACTTTGTGGGAACAGTTTGGGAATAGCCTCTTTGTGTTCCAAAATGACTGCATACGAGAGCACAAAGGTCTATAAAGACATGGATAAGCGAGTTTGGTGTAGAAGAACTTGATTGGCCCTCAGAGAGTCGTGACCTAAACCCGATAGAAAACCTTTGGGATTAATTAGAGTGGAGACTGGAGGCCAGGACTTCTCTCTAACATTTGTGTCAAAAATTCCCAGAAAAAATGCCTAAACCTTGAAGAAAGCCTTCCTAGAATAGTTGAAGCTATTCTGAGCTGATATCATATTAAACCCAATGGATTAAGAATTGTATGCCACTCAAATTTGTATTGTCATGATTCGAGTTTTGAGGAGAAGACAAACGACTGCATGGTCTCAGTAGATGTCAGAATAGTGATTTTATTACACACTTCTAAGACAGAAGCATGGGAAGACAAGCGTACAGCCACAGATCTCCAAAGAGTGGACAGCTCCCCATCCTTATATAACCCATGATGACGTCACACAGTCAGACCTTACTGGAAATGATAACAGTTTGGGCCTGTTCAGAGAGTTTACCTAATATGGACATCAACTGCTAGCTTTTAGAGAAAAACAAGTGTGTATTACATTCGTGCCTTTTGTGAAAGTATATCTATCAGAAAACTGTCCTCAGACGACCCTCCTATTCTTACTAAGTGTGTGTGTACACATGCATGTGTTATATAAGAGCGTGCATGTACTTTAAAGGCCTGTGTACGTGCAGAACTGAACATAGAACTAAGGCAGGGTCCAGCAGGACCCACAGGCTTCTGAGTGGTTACAGAACTGTGAAACAGCTTTAAGCAAATAACATGAATAGTCCAGAACAACAATAGACTGATTAAAGTACTGATAATCTGTGTAGATTAATGTTAACATAGATGTGGTTCAAAGATTATTCTGTCAACTGGTTCAACAATGGTAAATGATTAATGATTGATCCTTCTGATTATAACTGTGATCATAAGAATACAAAATAAAATATCTCCTGGTCACAGTATGTATATAAAGGCCGACGAGTGAATACTAAGGGCAGTATATTGTATTCCTCTTACTTCTTTGATGCGTTGTTTAATGCAGACACATAGCAACTGCGAACGGGGTTTGAGAGTTGTACAAGTTAGTCTTAAATTGTTAGCTGTTATTTTGCTTTGTTGACCCAAGAACAGCAGTTACTGACCAGGAATCAAGTGGTTATTCTGTACAGTTACAAAGTCATCTGCCCACATATGAGAATGATATCTGCAGTGATAACACTTGTGTTACACTCTGCTGAAGTGGACAGAAAGTGGGCCTTCACATTAATGCTAATGATGAAAACAAATTCAAATCCTACTCTGTTTTAAGTACAGTAGATGCTCTGACTGGGGCCATATGGCTAGCAGATGGATGGAGTGTAGTTTCATTGTGCATTCCACAAACGAGGCAGGATACAAATGGAGTCAGTGGGGTTACTAAAAGACAGAGAGCATGTAACACAGTATGTATTAGCATTAGTGTCTACACTAATGTTTAGATTTAGAACAGCTTCTTGGCCTCTGTCACTGTGGAGTTAGCCTGTCATTTTCTATCCATTCCACAGAGTTCAGAAGGTCATAACACAAATTTGCATGCAGTGCCCAATGATGCAGTGTTGTGCCTCGCTGTGTGTGGGATGGACGGTGGGTGTGTGAGTGTGAGAAAGAGCGCTTCCACTGCATAATGACTTGGCTGATGTATTTTTTAGCTCTCAGATGGGTTATATTTCCATCCCATCGTCTGCTGTGTTCTTGATTAAATGAAGCGTGGATTGGCTTCCCTCTCCTGATAGACAGCGAGGACTTACGCAGAACGCAGCGGGAAGGAAAAAGGAGAAGCGAGGGACAGAGACAGAGAGAAAACAAGCCTTGCTTTGTTTTTTATTTTCTTTTCTTTTTTTACTGATGCTAGATCAGAGCAGGAACGGCAAATTTTCGATTATGAAAGCATGTAGCAATTCAGCCTGAAATGGCTGTAGGGATGTGTGAGAATTACACGATGAAATCCTTGTCTGTTAGGCTACATATGGAAGCATATTGGTGCATAGTCTGTCTAGGAGGATACTCCATTAGCCTTCTCCATTAAAGTGAGGTGAGACTTGGGTGCTGTCTTAGTGATATTTATTGATATTCCAGCAAGGTTTTGAGGCCACTGTAGGGAAATTTAGCCAGGGTAATGTGCAAGCTCCGGGAATGTTTCACGTAAAATGAAGATGTATAATTTTAAATGACAAAGAAGCCAATTTTTGTTGACTCAGTTAGGGCAATTTGCCTGCACTTGCAAACCCCGTAGGTCTCGATAGTCAATTTGCCGGCATTAAGCTAAGGAGTTTCAATTTCACATTCCAGCAATAAAGCAAGTCCTCCCCTCTTCTTCCTCTTCATATCTCATTCTCCCCTCTATTCGTCCTCGCAGCTTGACATTTTCCCTCTCGCTGTCTCCCTCATTTTCCCATTCCTCCCTCTAAACTCAGCCCTGGGTGTCACGTTTGAGGCATTAATTGAATAATTAATTCCTCTCATTAGCTTGTTTTTAATTATTTCCTTGCCTCCTCCTCCCCTTCTCCATGCCGAGTATAAATTCATCAGCTGTTTTCATCCTTCCACACAAATTGCCCATGAAAACTGAACACTTGGCGAAGTATAGCGTTAGCACACTGGCTCTATCAGTGGCTCCTAATGAGGGGACGGGTAGTCCAGGCGGAACAAGCCTTACACTGGCTTCGTGCACCAACAGGCACAATACTAATTTAGCTCATTTAGTGTCCTTGGGCCAATTAAAGGGAGGTGAAAAGGTCCAAATCACATGCTGGAACTGTTTTCTCTATAGAAGCAGTGGCCTTGGATTGCAGAGGCCCAGACAGCAGCAGCAAACCAAGCCTGTGTGTCTGATTGCTCGTTTGTTTGCAATGTGTTACACTAATGGAATTTATTTACCCTACATTCTCCAAATTTGGCTCCTTTGAAGGGCCTTATTACTTGTGACACAGATTCTTTCCCAGCTAAGGGGGTAAACGGTGCTAAGGACTGCTATGCATGGACAATTTTTGCCCCCTCCCAACCCTAACACCTAATATATTATGCCAGTGGTGAATAGGCAATCTAGATTCAGTCATTACCTTGATGATATAATGAAATAAACACACAGAAATGTTGAAACAGGCAAGGTCCGGTTCAGTGACCCTGAAGCCCACTGATAGATGCAAATGACCGTTGTATTCTGGCATCCACTCAATCTGCTCCTGCATTGTTTGATGTTACTTTCATTTTGTTCTTGTTTAACTGTGATTTCAGTTCTCTTCATGTCCAGTCACAGTTTGAGTTTATTTATGTATTCACACATGTCAAGAACCTAATTCTCAGTGTCTTTTCTTTGCCTTACTACAACATTTTATTGATTTCTCTTTTTTTTTTTTTTTTCTTCCTGTTTTATGTCCTTTGTTTGCTGACTGGGCTTTGTGTTGCATGCTTGTTGTCATGTCCCAGTTTGAATGTAGCCAGACAGTCAGCAGAACCATGGGCATCCAAGTCAACAAAGGTAAAGTTAACCCACTTACCCACAACCCACCTGTCATCTCCCAGAGACAGCCTGCCACATTTCTCACCCACACTCAGACACGATTTCCAATTCCACAGTCCAAATGAGGGGAGTTCTGAGTGGCAGAGAGTGGGCCTCATCCACCAACATTGTAGCAGAGGCTTCTAGAGATGGCCTTAGATGTTTGTGCTGTAGCGTTGTTTGAGTGCGTACCCTCCCACTGACTCCCTACGTGTTCTCTTCACTTTGCTTTGTTGTGCTTGCAGCTTGTAGCGTTTTCTACCTCATAGCTTGCCTGAAACTTTTAAGTGCAGGGCAAAATTTTCTGCTTTCTGGCTCCAACCTCTTTACCCAGCGTTAGAAGGTGTATTTGGGGTATTGCAGTGCTAGTAGCAACATGAGTTCAATTTTCCCCTGCTGTATCTGCAAAAATATAATGGAAAGTACATTTCAGGACCCCCATGATTCCTCATTAAACAGCAGTGGAGCGCTGCAGGTGAGTTGCTTTTGTGTGCTAAATTGCGAAGGTATGTAAACCTGTATTGTTTGGTACAGTTGTGAGCACTGATTGTGCATAAACTCGGCTTTTAAAGGGTAGTTGTTTAATCGCAAATTGCCATTTTGATTGATGAAAGGCAGAAATATGAAGGTACTCATTATCATGACTGAAGCATGTAAGAAAAATGAGCCATAAATTCAGCCTTCAGAAATGGTCCATTAAGTTTAACCTATTGCCTAAACCCTAATATGCTTGGCTTTTCTAGTGGCTTTTGACGCATATAAATAAGGTATATCAAAGTCTTCTTGTGCACTTTGGACCACTTTCAGCATGATTGCTGTTTTTAGGGCACTCCCCGGAAGTCTCGTTATGACCAGTTGCCCTTGTGTCTCTGTAATGTTGGCTTCATGTCAAAGGTAGTTCAGTTTTCAGTTTCTCCCACTGAAAACGCTGCAACAGAATCCACTTTGCGCTATTTCCGTACCTGGATGATTGAGCGTGCATCAAGACATGAAAGCTGCACGGTTGGTGCTGGAGAACCAGCTGTTATAACCAGTGATCATCCTCCATAAGAATTGTGGGTGGTTTAAAATAGGATTTGTTTGCTCTATGCGCAGATATGGAGATCCATGGTGCGATCACAGTCTGTCACATCCAGGAAATAAGGGGCCGTAACAGCATCACACTTCAATATGATTATAATGGGACTTCCTGGGAGTGATCTGAAAACAGCTAGAAAAAGTGTGGACATGCCCAAGACAAGATTTTGCTCACAGCTTATATTGACATGATCGAAGAAAGAAACAGTAAATCTGACTCCTGAACATTGGTTTTTTGACATTAAAGGGGAAGACTCTTTAATCTAACAAAGCAGCACCATTTTTGCATCTTTTTATCTAGTCACACACATCAAGACACACTTCCAAACACCCACACAAACTCTGCGAAGCTCTCCCTGAAAGAAAGCTGTGCAATTCACTATTTTATAGAGAAAGAAAAGAATAAATACGAACATAGAATTGGGTGTTTTGCAAACTTTTTGCAGAAACTTAAAACTATGTAGGATAAAAAAGAAAAGCTTGAGTCAATATGTTCGATATTAACTGCTGCTGGGAATCAATCTGGGGCCGTTCCTGAGGCGGGCTGGGAGTTAGAGTCCAAATAATGAGTCCCCACCTCAAGCTCACCGTGGCATAAACACATAGTTGTATGAAGCTGCTGATCTGTCAGCACAATAACCAAGAGAACTCCAATGCCAGACGCCTTTGGACTAAAAAAAAAGAAGGATAACATTGCAACGTTACAGCCGGGGAAACACGGTTTATGTATTTGAGCCAAAGGCAGAACCTTCAGAGTCAGCAGCGTCCACTTTATAGCCCAGCTTGAACTTTTTTTATGTGCTATGTTAACACCTACAGTGTAAAATCAATAATGCAGATAGCGAAGATAGCATTTCCTTGCACTAATAACCAGATTAGTTATCTTCTTTCAACATCATTCCAAAAACATGAGCTTCAAAGCCCTCCAGCACTGTGCAGGAGGGCTTCAAGAATGAGATTATACTCATACTCGCATCCCTTATATAGTAGTCGTAGTTACTGTTAGTTACTGTCAGCTGTGTAGCATGTAGAGTCTTTTCTTTCACTCTGTCCTCGCATTCACAGTTCACCTCTAAGCACTGACGGATCAGGATATTGAAAATATAGGCTGTTCCAACACATTTCAACTGTAACCATGCTGACATTGATCACTGTCTGCACTGTTTCTGTCCATGTGTGCATGATGTGTGTGTGTTATATATATATATATATATATATATTTTTTTTTTTTTTTTTTTTTCGTGAGAGCTGGTGAGAGAGATGGAGACAGGGAGAGACGAGGGGTAAGGTGTAAGCTCAAAGCAACAACTGCCTGCTCACCTGATGAAGGTGTGGGAACAATGCTGTTGTTTCAGGGCAGAGTTGTCAGTGACTGTGATCCTCACCCCCCACCTCCCCCTCACCCCACTCCCTCCTCCTCTGTCCTCCTCTCTCTCTCTCCCTCTCACCCCGTCCTTGTCTTCTCCTTCCCATTTCATCACCACAGAGGGAAAAGCGATGGAGCATTTCGTCTGCCGGCGGTGAAAAGAACTCATCGAGTGTAAGTAGAGGGGGTTTCTGGCAAAGAGAGAGGGATGAGATGGGGCTCGAGGGCAAGGAGGGAACGGAGTCAGGCAGAGATGGTGAACGGGAAGGGGTAGACACGCAGTAGCAGCACAATCGCGTTAACCTAGTCTCCCAGGGATAAAGTTGGGCTTAACTGCAGCATTACCCACAGTCCTGCATTACAAAATGTTCCTTCGCCAGCATTTAGCATGCAAATTGGCTCCTAGATTATGCCTTTTGTATTCATTTTACCAACTGTCAAGCTGTGACGCAGGGAGAATGATAATCAGGCAGATATTGCCCCCTAGCGCCTCAGCAACGATCAACACACACTGCGAGGGGGTGGGGGGGGAGTGCTGTGCAACTGCAGATCAATGAGGTGTGTGTGTGTGTGTGTGTGTGTGTGTGTGTGTGTGTGTGTGTGTGTGTGTGTGTGTGGGTGGAGACAGACAGGGACTGAGGGTGTGAATAACTCAAAATGAGTTATATGTGAGTACTTCAGAGGAGTTTCTGAAATAAAGCAAAGGTAAGATTGTGGAAAACAAAACAAAAAAGTGAAAGCTGCAAGAGAGCTACTGGGAGGTGGTGATGAAGAACAGAAACAGTAGAGCTCTCTCTCTTCTTAATTATATGTCCAGACGGGCATCTACTCTCAAGATGACCAGTGAAAATACTTTAAATATTCATCTTCTGAATGATTATTTTAGAAGATGAATTTCCAGCTCAGTAAGAACAAAGCAGCTGGATTCATTGTGTCTGGAAAGCATCACAAGTGGTCCACCTTGTTCTTTTGTCTTTGTATGTTTTTGCTCCACCAAGAGTCATTTGTTCCAGCGATCCCTGGGGTCTTTCCCCGTTTGTGTCTGTGAAATCACTGTGTGAGATTGCTGGGAGATAACGAGTCCAATTTGAATAATGGCCCTTATCTGATGAATAATGCCACCTCCTCTAATTCCATTTTTTGGCTAATCCCCCGACATGTATTTTACATGCATGGCGGGCTCATCTGCAGGCCGCACGCTTCCATCACAGACCCCATGCTTAAAAGCTTTCATGCTTTTTGTGAGTTTATTTCTGGTTTAGAGAGTTAGGAGACAGAAGATGTGTGCCATTTCTGCAAATGGCACACATCAGAGGTAGCAGAGGTAGCATTTTTGATAGGTAACTACTGAAATCTTGTCCACGTTCCTTAATCTTCACTTGAGAGTAAATGTCACTGTCTTCTGTTGATGGTAATATGCAACAATCAGTGCAAGAACCTTTACAGTGAGACTTGAAATGGACAAAAAAAAAAAAACCCTATATATATATATATATAGGGTTTTTTTTTTATCTGTGCAACTTACCCATATCAAAACTTGGAAATCAAGGTTCATATGGAAATGCTAATTTAGTGCACTGTTACAACCCTGTAAGTGCAGTGCTAAGAAATTTGTTTGTTGATTTGTTGAATGTTGCGGTGTATCCATCTCCAAAACTCCCTGCAGGCTAAATAAAATGTTCCCATTGAATTGTTTTTACAGGATTTTTTTGAAACATTTTCCCGATTTTCGTATTCCTATTATTCGTATTTCTTTGATTTAATTATGCTCACCAGACACTTTATTAGGTACACCTTGCACATACTGTGTTGCCGACTGGACTGCCTTAATTCTTCATAGCATAGATTCAACAAGGTGCTGGAAACATTC
Source organism: Rhamphochromis longiceps (assembly GCF_057381845.1). Lineage (NCBI taxonomy): Eukaryota > Metazoa > Chordata > Actinopteri > Cichliformes > Cichlidae > Rhamphochromis > Rhamphochromis longiceps. The sequence goes on from NC_140577.1 coordinate 23,128,497, forward strand.
CTCAGAGATTTTGGTCCATGTTGACATGATAGCATCACACCGTTGCTGCAGATCTGCTCTGTCAGGCACACACCAATGATGTGAATCTACTGTTCAACCACATCCCAAAGATGCTCTAATTGATTGAGATCTGCTGACTGTGGAGGCCAGTGACTACAATGAACTCACTGTCATGTTGAAGAAGCCAGTTTGAGATGATCTGAGCTTTGTGACCTGGTGCGTTATCCTGCTGGATGCAGCCATCAGAAGATGAGTACACTGTGTTCATAAAGGGACTGACACGGTCAGCAACTAAAATATACTGTGATGTTTCAGTGATGCAAAATATCCCCTCCAATATTACACCACAATCAGTGAGATGATACAGGGCAGTATGGATTCATGCTGTTTACACCAAATTCTGACCCGACCGTCCAAATATCAGAAGCAGAAATTGACAAAGAAACAATTCAGACTTGGCAATGATTTTCCTATCTTCTGTTGTCCAATTTTAGTGATTACATGCAAATTGTAGCCTCAGTTTCCTGATGTTAGCTAACAGGAGTGAGCTTCTGCTGCTGTATCCCCGTCTGTATCAAGGTGCACAACATAATGTGCATTCAGCAAGGCTCTTTTGCACATTTGTAACGGGCAGTTATGAGAGTTACTGTTGCCTTCCTATCAACTCAAAGGATCCTCACCATTCTCCTGTGTCCTCTGGATTTACAGAAAACATTCCAAAAAAGAGAAAATATCCAGGAGCAAAAATGCCTTGTTGATACCAGAGTATTTTTTTGCAGAAAAATCTTAATAGCATTTAGGCATGCAGACATGGTCTCGGATTGCTGAATAGCTGCCATGTGATTGTGTGGTTTGATATTTGTGTTCATGAGCAGTTGAACAGGTGTACTTGACAAAGTGGCTGGTGAGTGTATCTAACATTGTACTGGCAAACTCATCATATATCCCTGTTGCTGTATTTTTTACTTTGAAGTCTGAATGAAGACTAGATGAAGGCAGGGGGAGAAGCTGTTGAAGGTCAGTGATGTAATATCAGAGCCAGATTTATGAGCTCAGATCTCAGTCCCACAATCATAAATCCAAATTCAGACATTGGATGTACAGATAAGCCAATATGCTATAATTGGCAGCGAGAGAAAAACAGAGCATCACAGACCCAGAAGCAGAAGGCATGAGCTTGTTAGTTTAGGAAAAAAAGTAAGAAAAATGTAAGTCCTGTCACCAGGAAGCCCCAGAAGCTGTTATCGTGTTGATATACACATATATCAAAAAAAAAAAGAGAGAAAAAAAATGAAACAAGCAGTGAGATTACATCCATCAGTGATTGGTACTGGCCAAGAGTAATCGCTACAAGTCCAACTTGGCAAGGAACGAGAGCGGTTACAAGATCACACGGACGGTAAACAACTCAACAGTTCAGTCTAATTATCGAAATCATTTTATTTGCCGGTAAAACCAAACGTCAGCGCTCCCCTGTGCTGGTGGCGATCATTTATTTTACATGACGACTGTGTTACCCACAGATACAGCGGGTACACAGGCTGAAAAATATTGCACTTCTGATATCTCGTGAAACGCGGTTATTGCTCTGGTCGTTAAACAAACTTCCTAGGGTGGTGCGTGTGCTCTGCTAAAACATCTCTCTCGTGAAATTACATTTACACTTCAGTTTTTGCACAAATTACACTCGGTAGACCTTTTTATGAGTGATAAGCATGTTGCTTATCACTCATTGGTCATCAACCTCCTTTTCCTCTTCTTTTTTCCTCTTTTCTTTATTTACACTAAACTAAGCAGATGAGTGCTAGTTGTAGCCTGTAATTAGGAAAAGATACGGGGATAATATTATCTTGTAAAATGTAATTCTCCATCAGACGGCATGAAAGCGTTTTCAGAATTTTCCTAACATGGTCGTCCTCCTGCCCCCTCTCTTTGTCCTTCTTCTCTATTAGGACAAGTCAACCCCAGAGGACCAAAGCTCCTGGGACAGCTTCAAGACCATGACCCCCGAGCTGTCCATCGTGCCCGGGGAGCAGAAGGACCGGATGGAACTGCACAATAAAAACTGGGACTCGTCCTCGGCTAACACCCCCGACTCATCCGAGGGAGACTTCCAGACTGAAGTGTGAAGACACGCAGACGTGTGAAGACACCCACTGAAACAGACACGCTCTCTCGTGCCGAGGTGCAGATGCACACAGAGACACCGGACTACTGAAAAGCTATACATAGGTACACGAGTTCTCTGCAAGGATCACACACACTCTCTACTACTCCCCGCCTCCCCATCTCCTGCGATGTGCTCTGTCGGATCCCATAGTGTATGTTTACTGCTGCAGCGGACAGACATGGAAAGAAGACTGTTCTACTCTATATTTTCGCAAAGACTATTGAAAAGAAAGAACAGGGGCTTGACATGTCTGTGACTGATTAAAAAAGAGAAGATTTTTAAATGAACTTTAAAAGAAAAAAGGAAAAAAAACTATGAGAAACTTATTTCCGAGAAATTGTCTTGATTTTATTCTGGAGAAGATAAAAAAAGATAACCTCTTTCAATTGTTTCATGACTTTGAGGTGGGGGTGGGAGATATTTGTTTTATAGCAAGGGGAAAAGATCTCACTGAGGTTTCTCACACTTGGGTAGCCTCCCCTCCTCCTCCTCCCTTCCAAGGCACCCTGTTCTCAATTTGCTTTCCCCCTTGAGAATCAAATTGGTCAGTCTTTATCTATTCCTTTTTTCTTTTCTTTTTTTCTTATTTGAACGGACAGGGAATGTGGGGGCGGGTGGGGGCGGAGGGTGGGGACAGAGCCTCTCGATGATATGTGCCATCCTCTCTTCTGTTTTTCAGGTTTCATTTCAACACTTTTATTCACCCGTTCCTATCGCACTCTTTGTGTTAACATCACATTCCTTCACTCGGTATGTTTTTTTTATGGTTTGGTTCCCCAAAATAAAAAACAAATGTCCTCCCCTACAGGAAAAATAACACGACTGAAACAAATAACTACCAACCGAGTTGTGTTCTATGGTCCCATTGATGAAAAAAGAATCGATTCATTTGGAGAATTTGGTTGGGTTTGTGCTTGTGATGCTTTTTCATTCTTATTATATATCTATTTGTTTTATTTCCTGTAAACAGTTACACAGCACATAAATGTGAGCTTGCTTTCTGACATAATGTGCACCACGTGAGATCCCCCGCCCACTGCCCCCAATAGAGGGAACAAAAAAGGATGCGACTCATGCAGATTCATGCATCTCCTTCTTTTCCCCTCTGCTGCTTAAAGAAAAGAGTAGTATAAGACTTAAATATCTGACTCCATTTCAACCATCACCAGTCGTAGTAAAGCCAGAAAAGAAGAATATCTCAGGCACTTCTGCCTACAAGGAATGCTTTTGAGATCCTTAGAAATGTGCTGCTTTAGAGTGAAGAATTGATCAGTTTCCCCCAGTCAAAAAACCTCGGTTAGCTTCAAATGACCTGAGGAGGATTTTGAATCCAGTAATGAGACATCACACGATCCGAGGACTTCATCACGAGCTCTACAAACATGCCTTTCTTTGCTTACAGCGCCGCTCCTCTGTTGCTCACTCTGCCCACTCAGTGTCGTGCTCCTAGAAGGCATGAAGTCTAGCAGCAGAGCAGAGATATGTAATTCCCCGCTCGCAGAAAGACGGGGAGGGAATCACAGGTTATAAGGCTACAAGGTGTCAGACTGAAGAGGAGCCGATGGTGATGTTTTCTGCTTGACATTCTACCTCCGTACTTCAGCGGTTACAAAAGGACGACCAGTTTTCTGCTGCTGCTACATTAGCACATCAGTCCTCCACACACCAGCAGAGAGAAAGTGTCAGAGAGTGCAGGATGAATTCAAATGATAGCTCCATAACTTTTCTGTCTATGTTCAAAGCAGCTGCCATTAATCTAACAGTGTGGATAGAAAAAAAAATAGAGACAGCTTATGGGTGAAGAAACGAAGAAAAATGGTAGCCGAGGAGGAAAGTTCTAAATATACACAGCAAAAAAGAAAAAAAGCCAGAGGCAGGCAGAGATGCCGAGGAAGGGGAGCGCTCAAAAACAGTAATTATCCGGGGATGGCGATTTGTCCTGACATTTTCCAATGCAGCCCTCAAACCATCTGTTTAAAGATCCCTAATGTGGTAGTAGAGCAGCACAGCGCAGATGGTGAGACAAGAGCGCGGCCCTCCTAACCTTTCAAGTTAATCAGCCGATAAGCAAACCTACAGCTCGCCCTCTCTCAGAGGAGCGAGATAGGTTTGATCCCAAGTTGCCAAGCTAAGGTCACATTCACCTGACCTTCTGTGAGGAGGCTCTGCTTTTCCAGATCTACTGCACAGTGTGTCCAACAGAACAAAGCGACTGTCTGCCAGGCCCCCATGTGAGTCCATGAGAAACCAATCATTTGTAGACCCCCCCCCCCCTTCCCATCAGAAACCCACAACAATAGTCAGGTTTGATTTTCACACAATGTGACGTTTTGATACAGCCCCCCTCCCTGATTTGTTTATTGCGGCGTGAACAGCTTCAGGCGCGGTGATGAATGGCTTTTAAGTTTTCTTCTCGGAGTAAATGGTAAGTGAGACGCTGCCTGTCTGATTGAGATATTCATCTTGGGTCTTAACATTTCGAATCTTCAACGTTTTCCTCTTCTGCGATGCATATTTAACCACGAGAAGATGCCGGTCAGAATGCCATCTCAATTTTTCTTCCTGTCAGTCTTACAAGAATCAACCCACACAAACAAGTACAAAGCTAAGGAGAGAAAATTTGCAACTCAACTCCATGTTCAAGCCAACTTAACCCCCCCCCACCCCCCACCCCATGTTCACCTTCGCCCTCCACCCTGATGCTTCAGTGTTAACCCGACTGCTACAACCATCCAACATTCCTGGTTTATTACTGAAAACTCATCCCTTTCTCCATTTTTGTTCTTTTTATACATAAGATTGTACAAAGTAGTCCTCTAATGTTTTCATAGTGTCTTTTTTATATGAAAATAAATTTTCAAATCGATCCCGGTGTGTTGTGTGTGGGTGTGAGCTGCATCAAGGGCATTTGCGGAGGAATACAAGTAGCCTCTGTCTTGATTTGGAGTGTACAATCCCGTGTTTGGGGTTTTGTTTTTTTCACAATACCACTTTGGGTGTTTGGGCATGACAAACTTTGTTAGCCAGCAGCACTGAAGCTTAACTGTGACCAATCAGAGGCCCCGCTGGTCTGTCTGAAAATTTAACAAGAACATTTCTGCTGGTTTGAAGTCTGGTTAAACTGGAATAACTGGGGTGGGGGTGGGGGTAATACTTATGCTAATCGCATCCTCTTCCAAGGAAGAACCCCCCACATCCACACCCGCCCAAAAAACAAATGCGGTTTTATTATGTAACATAGTGAAAAAAAGGACACAGTGGATGGGCTTTAACAATCCACTCAGCGATGCTGGACTAAAGGAGCAAGAGGGGGAGAGGGGATGACATAGTGCGCATGCCCCGGTCACTCTGCATTTGCCCTCTGAGGGGCTTGTGGGTAATTAAGTCTGGATGAGTCTGCCCATAGAGGAGCCATCAGTCACCCCGGAGAAAGGCCACCAAGTGAAACTTTCTCAAGGGAGGGAGAAGGATGAGAGAGAGGTCAGATGAGGAAGAAAAGCTAGCCCCAAGGATGAAATGCATGGTGACAGAGTAAAAGCACGGAAGGAGTTTTCACATTACCTCTGGCAGAAGAGTCACAGTGATAAGAGGGACTTCTTGGTTATTTCTCCCAAAGGTTTGTGGGTAATTAAGTTGCAGTGCTTGGTGTGTCACTGGTGACCTAAGGAGAGACTCTGTTGACAAATAACAGTGAAAAAACTTTAAGCAGGGACAGACATCGGCGGGAGGAAGATATGACAAATTTCAACTCGACACAGGCCGCGTCCAGCAGAAACCACAGAGCCAGACGTACGTGTTCCTGACGGCGCTCGGAGATTAGCGTGTTTTTGCAGCAAGTCCTGAAAGTTTAATATAGCCAGGGCAAACAAAAATAGCGATGCAGCAAAAACATGGTGAGCCCCCCTCCTCCCGGATGTCTTGGCTACAGCTTCTAAAACAAGCACTCTTGTTCACCTTTTGTCTTGTTGTTCGTTTAGGATGATATTACAGTATTGGCAATGTCCAGAAACAAGGATAGGACTTACAGAGGAAGCTATTTTTTTTTCCAGTGCTGGAGTACCATACTCCATCCTAAGCAACTAATCCAGAACTGCAGGGTCCCCACAAAATGTATACCTTTATTTACACATTCACAGGATCCGCTAGTTTTGTCATATATAGCTAGCAACATGGCAACACTGAATAAAACTAAACTCTGTGTTTTATCATATTACTACATAGGCTACCTTAGGAGACAGTCACTGCCATGTGGTGTGATTCCAGCATAGCATTACTAATTGGTGAAACTTAATGCCAAAAATGAGCTGCCATACAGCTGCACTGTAAAAGGTTTATATCACTGCACTGTCATTACTTTTATGTCATTGGTTTATTTGGAAAGAAAGATTCTGAACTGCATGGCACAGAACAGTGCCTTTTATTTATTGATGTATACATTTTTTCCAGGTAGGGATTTTTTTTTCTTGTGATGTTTTTTTTTTCCTATTTCAATATAACCACTGTGGTTGACAGCTGTTTTAGATGCGGCTACTTTTTCCCCTTCCATGCAGTGAAACTGTATCTAGATTGTGCTGAGATTTGTGCAAAGTGGAAGTGACGCACTGCTACTCAGTCAAGTTTCACTAGGTAAGTACATGGTAGCATATACAGTGGGGCAAAAAAGTATTTAGTCAGCCACCGATTGTGCAAGGTCCCCCACTTAAAATGATGACAGAGGTCAGTAATTTGCACCAGAGGTACACTTCAACTGTGAGAGACAGAATGTGAAAAAAAAAATCCATGAATTCACATGGTAGGATTTGTAAAGAATTTATTTGTAAACTAGAAAGATTTGCATTTCCTGCGAAAATGCAGTGTGGATGCTTTAAAGCTGAAGCTGTATGCAAAAACTAGCTGAAAAAGCTGAAAAGTTGCAGAAATTGTAAAAACTTTGCAGAAGCAAAGGAACTTTGCTAAAATGGAATAACTTAGCAGAACTGCAATATCTTAGAGGAAACATAATACTTGGCAGAAATACAATAGCATAGCAGAACTTAGCAGAAATATTGTAACTTACCAGAAACATGATAACTTCTCAAAAATACAAGAATTTAGGAGAAATAGTATAAGATAACAGAAAGAATATATTTAGCCAAAAATACTTAAGCATTACAGAAACACTATGATTTAGAAAAATAGTACAACAGAGCAGAAATACTGTGATTTACCAGAGACACTGTGATGAACTATGAATATTGTAATTTTAAATCAATACTATGTTTTAGCACAAATACTATAATTTGACAGAAATACTATATTTAGCACAAATCTTATAAAATAGCAGAAATAGTATGATTTAGCACAATAGTAATAACTTAAACAGAAAAATTGGAAAAGCAAAATGGACAGCTGAAAAAATGCTGAACATGCTAAGGGTCCCTCAAATATACTTGTTAAATGAAAAAAATTGGCAAAAAAAAATATAACAGCCACACAATCACAAATATGGACACATATGGAAACACACATGCACAGAGAGAGACACACACAAGATCCAATTCAGTCAACCAGTCTAAATATATTGAATTTGAATCTTACAATGAGATCATCCCATAAAAAGGCTTCCCCTCTCTCTCTCTCTCTCACACACACACACACACACACACACACACAGAGAGAGAAGTAAGTTTCTAGCTCAGTCAAGCAGCCTTGGAGCTGCTGAATTTGAATCCACCAATCAGAGAGCCTGTGCACTTTTTCCCGCCAAAACAGGTGCATGCAGCACAGAGAGACACAGGATTTTTGCAGTCTATTTCCCATAATGACGACTCCCCTCAAACAAATGACCATAATTTCCTAACCGTAGGGGCTAGAACGGTCATTCTTACACCGTTTTGTTCAGAAGAGATGGGGGAATCTTAAAGTGTTGACAATTTATCATTAAAATATGAAATATTAAAGATAATTGACTTCTAATGCACCATAACTGAGTAGAGCAAAGCAAAAACTGCCTTGACTTGCCCTCAAACAACGCTTTCTAACTCTAAATCTATTTGGAGTATCAATATCATTCTTTCACCGTAAGAGACAGCAGGCTTTGGTGAACAATCATGGAAATTTTCAGGTCTCTGTGGAAATCCATTAAAAAGATATGACGAGAGAAAAAAGTGGTTCATTTCCAGAGTTTGAAATCTGAAGAAATCTGAGCGAAGGACGAATTTCCTACCCTCAAACAAGTCTAACTCATCTCAGAACAGTAATAGGTGAGAAAATAATTCTTGAATTGTGAGCGTCAGGAGTGTCTGAAGATATACTGGGACAAGCCTTATGTCTTAACTTTGCTTCGTTAAGGAGATATGACGATTCGAATATGCCTCTCATTACAGAAATCAAGCGGTGATTTTGAACAAGCTCTCCATTGACTTTCTATGGAGAGCTTTGCGACTTTGTGTTGGTCTGAGGAGATTTGCCAAAATTCTATAAATCTCACAACAATGATAGTGACATTTTCGGAAAGCCAGCAAAAATACCTACGTTTTGATGTATAATTTGTGAAAGTTGAGTGAAAATTGAGCAAGTAGCAAGAAGTTGTTCGGACATGAAGAGAAGACTGCAAAACCTTCAGTGGCACACTGGAAGCCAAGTGCATAGCAACCATAACAACGCATGTATTTTGTGAAAAATCACAATTGTGCAACTGAAAACTTTAAGAGGCATAAAAGTAAAACGGTAAAAGATTTGAAAAAGCTGATTTATACCTGAATAGCCCAATAATTTGAGAACATTTTAAAGTTTGAATGGTTGTTCTACGTGAAAATATGAGGAAGTAGTTAAGTTTCAGAAACAAGCAAATTTTAGCAGAATTGCAGAAGTTTCCCATTCATTTCAATGGGACAAATTAAGCTTAATATTTTAAAAAGTATAATAGTGAAAAATACCAAAAGACATAGCACACATTAGCAGAAATAGCAGAATAGTTTAAAATTTGAACGGTGAAAATCGGCTGAAAATTGCGGAAGTAGTTAAGTGCCAAAAAGTGTACGGAAGTCCCAAGAGGAACTCAATAGTGTGGATGCTTAAAGCATCCACACAATTAGGGTGGAAAATAAGTATTTGGTCACCTCAAACAAGGAAAATCTCTGGCTCTCACTGACCTGTAACGTCTTCTGTACGAAGCTTTTCTGTCCCCCACTCGTTACCTGTATGAATGGCACCTGTTTGAGCTCATCATCTGTATAAAAGACACCTGTCCACAGCCTCAAACAGTCAGACTCCAAACTCCGCCATGGCCAAGACCAAAGAGCTTTCGAAGGACACCAGGAAAAGTATTGTAGACCTGCACCAGACTGGGAAGAGTGAATCTACAATAGGCAAGCAGCTTGGTGTGAAAAAATCAACTGTGGGAGCAATCATCAGAAAATGGAAGACATACAAGACCACTGATAATCTCCCTCAATCTGGGGCTCCACGCAAGATCTCATCCCGTGGGGTCAAAATGATCATGAGAACGGTGAGCAAAGATCCCAGAACCACACGGGGGGACCTGGTGAAAGACCTGCAGAGAGCTGGGACCAAAGTAACAAAGGTTACCATCAGTAACACACTACAACGGCAGGGAATCAAATCCAGCAGTGCCAGACGTGTTCCGCTGCTGAAGCCAGTGCATGTCCAGGCCCGTCTGAAGTTTGCCAGAGAGCACATGGATGATACAGCAGAGGATTGGGAGAATGTCATGTGGTCAGATGAAACCAAAGTAGAACTTTTTGGTATAAACTCAACTCGTCGTGTTTAGAGGAAGAAGAATACTGAGTTGCATCCCAAGAACACCATACCTACTGTGAAGCATGGGGGTGGAAACATCATGCTATGGGGCTGTTTTTCTGCCAAGGGGACAGGACGACTGATCCGTGTTAAGGACAGAATGAATGGGGCCATGTATCGTGAGATTTTGAGCCAAAACCTCCTTCCATCAGTGAGAACTTTGAAGATGAAACGAGGCTGGGTCTTCCAACATGACAATGATCCAAAACACACCGCCCGGGCAACAAAGGAGTGGCTCCGTAAGAAGCATTTGAAAGTCCTGGAGTGGCCTAGCCAGTCTCCAGACCTCAACCCCATAGAAAATCTGTGGCGGGAGTTGAAAGTCCGTGTTGCTCGGCGACAGCCCCAAAACATCACTGCTCTCGAGAAGATCTGCATGGAGGAATGGGCCAAAATACCAGCTACTGTGTGTGCAAACCTGGTAAAGACCTATAGTAAACGTTTGACCTCTGTTATTGCCAACAAAGGTTATGTTACAAAGTATTGAGTTGTATTTTTGTTATTGACCAAATACTTATTTTCCACCCTGATTTACGAATAAATTCTTTACAAATCCTACCATGTGGATTCATGGATTTTTTTTTCACATTCTGTCTCTCACAGTTGAAGTGTACCTCTGGTGCAAATTACTGACCTCTGTCATCATTTTAGGTGGGGGAACTTGCACAATCGGTGGCTGACTAAATACTTTTTTGCCCCACTGTATTAAAAACTATTTAATTTGTAACCTGACTTATACTTTAGGAACTGTTAAAAGACAGAAACAATATGATCTGCTCTCTTCGCTAGCACTCATGATATGCTGCATATGATGAAAGGCACTTGAACTTACTTAGAGATCATTAATTTTTAAAAGCTATTGTCTTTAAGTGACATCTGCAGAATGCACAACGACATTAATTAGGTGGATTTTATCAGAAGGAGGTGGTGGTGTAGGGCCTTCCTTTGCATCATGAACCAGGCCCTGAAACAATATACAGGCCAGAAGAAGAATACACATGTAGGTTGTTTAATTGACTTAACTGTGTGTTGATTACTTTAAGACACTGTTCTTTTTAATTACCATTTCATCTTCATGTAAATGTATATTGTATGTGCTTAACGGAGTTAGAGGCAAAGATATTTGTGAAATGGTAGAACTACACTATCATTACTTCTGCTCAGTGAGCAATGGCACAAAGGCTATGCTGCAAGCTAGGTTAGTCAGCTACTGAACTGTGTGCCTGTGTGCACGTTGACATAAATGTTTCTATAGTCCTAGTGTCATCATTACTGCAAAAATAACCAACAGACAATGTGAGGATCTTGGTCTGTAGTGGTATTTTGACACAATGCATGATCCTACCTGTTACACAGGCAAACATATATGTAGCCAACACATGAGTTATGTTCCACAAATATCAGCTAATGTTTTATGAAGGCCAACAAGTTTATAGGTTAGAAAATTCAATGTACAGTGCTTAACACATTTATTAGATCACTACTCAGTGTAAAGTTTATGCCACAGCTGCCTTAAATTAAAAGTACTGGTAATTACGTCAATCATTTTTTAATGTTTCTGTAATGGATAATTCATCAGTATTGCACGAGGTCTTTATTATAAATGATATTTTTAATTCTAAAATATAATTATTGAATCTTAAAGAAGCAATAAGCATTACACAATTAAATAAAACTATCAAGTCATTTTGATAACACGTTTTTAAACATACCTGGGTAGCAGAAAAAAACTTGTGATCAAAAACTTGTTTCACTTGATATTTCTTCCTGAACACTTACTCAAATTTTACTCAACAATGAAATGAATATTACACATGTACTCTATCCACATAAATGTAAAAAATATATTTTAAAACTCAAAATATGTCAGATATATTAAATGGCTTTCAGCAGACCAAATAACAAAAGTCTGCACTTTGCACTATTTTTTTTTTTACCCAAAATGAATAAATGCAATATACAACACTGTTCCCGTAAAAGTAAATATGGCGTAAGTTTGCATGGTTTATTTTGGGAGATCCTTATTGTGCATTTTGTACACTTGTATAGATCTGCAGCTTGGGTTTCCACTGTGTATGAGGATATAAAATCAGTACTGTTATACCTTACTGTTCCCGACTCTGTTTCTGTACTTGTTGAATGAGGACTAAAGCATTGTTTTTGTATTATAGCGCATTGTGATCAATGTGGATTCGGTATTTGCAGGTTACTTAAGGGAAATCTTGTCCCTCTCATTTTACCCGTTTAATGAAATTTCCAAGCTTTTGGAATCAAAGGTTAACTAATATATTTTTTTTCTTTTGGCAAGTGGTATAATCTATACAAGAATGTTTACACAATAGCTGTGAAAAACAGAAAAATATCCCTGGTGGACACAGCCTCGGGCTATTTTAGCTCTGCAGTGAGAAACTCCGAGTGAGCGCGAGAGGAAATGGGGTGCAAAAAGGACCAAGATTGACAAGCGAAGTAAAAAACCAAGCAAAAACAAATACTTTTGAGATGTAAAACAATGAACATCTCTGGAACTTTGAAAAATTTGGGCAAAGTGACAGTGTGAGGTAACTTGGGGATGCTGTATGCAGAATGAACCTGCGAGTGGAATAACATGTCACATTTTTGGCTCTACAACAAAGAGAGAGTGTGCCTGGCATGCGAGGAAGGAGTTTTCGTCCTGAGACAGGGAACAGTAGAAATCCATCGCTGTAATGGCGGTAGCATGTCTAGCTGTCCCTCCTCTGTGGCTGACAGATGGTTCTGTCCCACAGGCTCTGGTGCCATGCTGCTCAGAGAGGACAGTGAGAAAGGAGCAGACTGACAGATTAGAACAGAGGGTAGAGTGGACAAGGCCAAAGTGGACAAAAGCCCTGATAAGTAAAACGGAGCAAAGCTGAAAATAATCATGAAAGTTTTCTTGAGGATATAGGGGCAAAGCTGATGAATTTCAGCATAAAAACAGCTGTCCAAAACTTAAAACCAAGTTAAAGCTGCTAATAACCTGCTTGGACATCTCTTTTCGTGAGGTTTGACTACACAGCTTATTCTCATCTGTGCTGTTATGGATCAGATCCCTGAATGCTTTGTAATGCCAGCATTTCAGTTTTGGCATGGTTCTTCGGCACTGATGGCACTGCCAGACTTCTCCTTTGAGATTGCATTTCCACAATGGTTTCAGATAGCTGTCCATATGAGATGCCCTTGCTGTCCCTCATCCAAATTCTAGCCATGCTAATCCATTGAGTGTTTCCGTCTCCATCATACAGACTGGGATAAAACACAAGTGGTCTTTGACACTTTGAGGGTGATTTATTCAGAGCTGAGGTAAAGGACTCATTGAAGCTTCTTTTGGCTCAACCAAGCTCTCCACAAAGCACTCCTCACATATCACGGCAACCTACATTTAGTCAGAATAAATTGCCTCTCCACGCACTGCCAAGGGCTTCTCGAAACACTGGCATAATTTAGTGGCAAGCTTAGGCTAATGCAATCCACCGCGGCCTCCCTTGCATGCCGAGACACCCAATAATGCAACACATGCGACCTGTTATATCTTTAACGGTGCCTTAACCCTCTCGTGTCGAACCGAAAGGCCAGAACGCCAAAAAAAGAACACGGGCTGTGCAGGTGGCTGTAAACCTCTAGGTTGTTTGTCAGAGGACAGGGTGTAGGAGATACATTGACAGGAATGGGAAGGTGAGGAATCATGATGTGCCCACACACACACACACACCTCTGGTTACAGGGGTAATGAGACAGCCATGCCAGCCTCTCGAATGCCAATTGTTCAATCACGGTCAGTCATGAGGAGTCCAAATGAGCCTCCCCCATGCCTCCCACCTGCACTTAAGTCATTCTTTTCAGCAAGCTTGCTGTGTGTGTTGGAGATAGTTGCTCTGCTAGCTAAGGTGATATAAGTCTTTTCGGTTGGACTGTGAGCTAAGAAATTACTCTCAAACGGGAAACTTAATGTTTAGGCTGTGTGTATAGGTTACTTTTGTTAGAAAGACAAGAAAATGTCAGATTTATTCATACACTAGTTTAAGCTAGCTTAGCTTAAACAGATAAGCTAGCTTTGTCTAAGTATAAACTGCCAATGCTCAAGTTTGCACATAATATCTTATTTTTATTGCCTAAATGTGAACATATATGTGGTTTGTTTGTTTCCTAAGCCATGTAACACTGAGCTGTAAATCATTCAGCCATAAAAAAGGCACCTATAACTCAAGGGAAGAAGCAGTGTTTTTTCTGCATATAAGTTACTTAGCAAAGCCCCAGATTTAAACTCTCTTTGTGTCTTTAGCCTATTTGCTAGTAACTAGTAACACATAATTTCCTGTGATTTCTTTAGTTAAATTTATTAAAAATGCCACATATGTGGAAATTATATTTTTCCACCAACAAGGTGATTTCCAAAGAACCATGAGCCAGAAACTTGGCATATCTCAGACTGGTGTGCTGTGCCCTTAGAACATTAGGAAACTTGACAAGTGGAGGACAAAAGAGGAAGTGACAGGCCTAAAAAAAGCTATCTACAGCAGCTTAACTATATCTGAAAGCCATGTTAAGAAATAGGGAAATAAAATATCCAAAGACCTGATACAGGATCTGACAGATGCATCTGGGCCTACAGTTGTTCCATCTACTGTTCACTGAAGCCTCATCAGAATTAGCCTCTGTGGAAGGGTTACTGTCAAGAAAACAAGGAAGGGGAACTGGAAGGTATTCCGAATTACCCAACAGCTGGACTAAAAATCAGTGGCAACAGGTCTTACAAAGTGATGAATCCAGATAAGCAAATCATGGTTCAGCGGCAGGGGTGGGCAACTCCAGGCCTCGAGGGCCGGTGTCCCTGAAGGTTTTAGATGTGTCCTTGAACCAACACAGCTGATTTAAATGGCTAAATTAGCTCCTCAACATGTCCTAAGGTTCTCCAGAGGCCTGGTAACGAACTAATCATGTGATTCAGGTGTGTTGACCCAAGGTGAGATCTAAAACCTGCAGGACACCGGCCCTCGAGGCCTGGAATTGCCCACCCCTGGTTCAGCCTATCGTCAGTGTGTGCAGGAGAGAGATACAACAGTGAATTGTCCAAACTCTGTTTTTGCCTCGTATGCTTTATTTTGTTGCTCCACATAAAAGAAATGCAGTAGAACTTTGTATTTAAATGACCCTTTAAACTCTTTGTCATTTTTTACATTTAAAGGGATTTTTAATAAACATACTAAAGTCTTATTGGAGCTGCCCATATAAACATAGATGGGTTTGTTCATTTTTGTTTGAGCACAAAAGTTACACACAAAATGGGGAACCACTAATCAAAGCACTGCTCCAAAGTGCTGTTAGTGTTCATAAACTCCACAGGGTATCTTTAAGGTTAGTGCCCACAGCAGCTGCGCTAGACAGGTGAAATAGTCAGTTAATGACTGTGTTCATGCTGATGTATCATTTCAACACCATGTGGTTTCTGGGCTTTCAAACAAAAGAATAAAAAAACGTAAAAGCAGCATTTCGCCTGAAACATTTTTCAACTCTGTACTGTGCGTGCATGGTTTCTTATATTACAGTGCATGTGCTGTTTGAGCTTGTGTGCATGTAATTTCATGCTAAATTTTTCATTATATAGCCTGCAAATCTCTCTCCTTTTCATACAGAAATGAATGCACGGCCTCTTCCTCACCTTCAAATAAAGCTACCACTGAAGCAAATATACTACATAAATACTACCACCACTATACAGACAACATACTAGTACACTAGATTCCTCAGTCCCTACTTTACCTCCTTGTCACACCTCTGTTCTCCTAGGTAGGGCTCGGAGCCTTGAAGAGGGGCCTGAGATAAAAGCAGGTTGTGTTCGGGGACCCGGTCTCACCCCTGGGGGAGTGAGTTGAAATAATATTTGATCCCACTCAAAGAGCCTCACGGTGCCAAGTCAAACCGGCCCACAACAAAACAGGAATAGATTGCTTCATCTCCTTGCCTCTCCTTCCCCTGTGTTGCAACCCCATTCCTGACCCATCCCAACTGGGAGAACTGATTTTTATTTGCAATCCAAACATGAATTTTGCACAGCACCATTATTATGTCTTTTACAGTTCACACAGCTTTGTGTGATATATAAAACTTTTATATCTGAGTGCATCCGATTAAGAATTTTTCAAAAGGCCACCCAAAATATTTGGCAGCTACAGTTACGTTGATATGAGAATTTGAAAACCGTAGTTAAAAGACTGAGTCAATGCTGAAAGCTTCGTTCTTTCTGGGTTAACATTAGAAGTAATCATACTGAAAACAAGCAGTACAGTCATCTGTACTGTGAAATTGGTGCTCAGTCACACCAGAGTAAAAACAGGGCAGCGACTTCTTTGTGGCTAGGAAAAAATGGATTCTGTTGAACTTTCTTTTTTTGCTAGACTAATTGTGTCTAGTGAATCTTTGCAGAGCCTATGACCTAACCAGCACCAGCATTTAGAAACAAATCAGATGCTAGGACTTTTTACTCTCCAGGAATTTCCTGACATTTGTGAGTCCTTATGATCATGATTCCTTCTTCCTGGAGGTTTCTTCCTGTTCAACGGGTGTTTTTCCTTTCTGCTGTTGCCAATTGCTTGCTCATAGGGGGTTGTCTGATTGTAGGGGTTTTCTCTGTATTATTTTGGGGTCTTTAACTTACAGTAAAAAGTGCATTGAGATGTTTGTTGTCACTTGGTGCTATATAAATAAAATTGAACTGAATTAAATAGATTTCCCACTGAAACACCTGAAGACAGAAGTGTAGCTCACTTTTTTGAGTGAGTACACCATAGTATACTGCATGCAGCTGTACTTGTGAACATGTACTCAAAATGGCAGATGACAGAATGTGTCCTCCTGTGACTTAAAAGTAACAAACATAAAAGTTCAAAAAGTGAGGCGAGTTACATTTTTACCATCTTTACGAAATCTTCCCATTTGCTTCCGGAAAATATCTTCCACCGATCCATTAAGACTTTAAAAAACATGCCTTATTCTATAACCTTTGTGTATAACGGATGAATCACTGCAAATTTTCAAAGACAAGCGTGCATTAGTGCCGTCTGAACAAAGTCTCTTCATTTAAAAATGCCCCCAGTCATTATCTTCAAACTCTAAAACAACATGCAGACTATCCAGTGATTCAGAGAAATACAATTAAAATAGTCATGAGCAGAAAAATATTCTTTTTTCCACATGAATGCCCAACTCCTGAAATTCAAGCAGATACTTTGGTGATACCTTCGGCAAATGCAAAACACAGCACCTGTGCTGACATTAATTTGTACCAAAGTGATTAATGTTGTGATAAATGGAGGATCTGTTCTTATTAGATTCTACTCCCAGACCAAAAGAAACTTGTTCGAAGGACTTCATTAATCTTTCAAATGTTAAGAAAAGCACAGGCTGTTCATGGTCAAATAATTGTGCCCAACAAAAAAGAAAAACTGTTTTTTATTCACGTGCAAATGACTAAACATCGCAGCTGAGACCAAGAATACGCGTGGTATTTTTTGACAGTCAGCACGGCGTGATCGATCATGTTGCAAGTTTAGAGAACATTTAAATGTCTTGGGCATAGTAATGAAATACTCCTATTTTATATTGTGCTTTTCCAGTATACATAAAGTCTGAATTATTTTTATAGTCGCATAATAATTTAACCAATAAAAACTTATTGCAGTAAAAGCTGAAACTGTGCTGTGGCACTTTTAAGATTTCTGCTCCTACATTCATTTATTTCAAAGCAGTACTGATAGAGACCTGCATGAGTTTCATGTAGTCTTTCTTCTCAAATCCTGGCTCCTATTTTAACCGCGATGCCAAGAGTTCCAACAGTTTAGTCGGAGATTTGCACTCAACTAAATGTCAGCATGCATTGATATGCATTTAAACAGCCTTTTAATTAGTTAGCTCAAATAATCTATTAGAAACACATTTTTCACTGACCTGCAGATGCCATGGAAACTGAAAGCAGAGTTTACTGCTGGGCCCTATTTGTCCACAAAAACAGGGCTATTTTTTAAAGGCAAACTTGGTTATTGGATCAATAAGCGAGCAGAAGGAATTATAATAGTAATTATTTGATGTGCTCCAGCTGAAATGCATGTGTATGCAGAATTTGAAAAGTACCTCCAACAGATATTGAATCATCTGGTTCATTGAAGTATTTGTTATGGAACATTTAGTTACAAACACAGATCTCATGAAATGGTTTCATTCTTCTCAGTTGCCATGGAACTAAGCATGCAACCCTTCCAACTTTAAGGCTTAAATCCATATAAGCTTACAGCTGATCCATCTAATATTCACTGAAGCTACATCTAAAGTGGAAGGGTGGCTGTCAAGCAGCCATTATTGGGGAAGGGAAACAGGGAGAAAAGGAGAACCAGACTGAAAACAAGTGGTTGGTAATCTTCTCCTGTGGTCTTATGGAGTGATGAATCCAAATATTTGGTGCAAACTGTCATAAACATATACATAAACCTGTCATGGTTTGAGGCTGCCTTTCAGTCAGTGATGTTGGGAATCCTGTTAAAATTGATGGAATTATGAGCAGAAGGAGTTTTGATCCACCACCCAGTACCATCTGGAAAGCTTCTGATTGGCAACAATTTTGATTTTCAAATGAACATACCCAGATGGAAAAACACACAATAGAACACTGTCGGTCATGGATTGGCCTCCCAGGAGCCCAGACCTCAACACTATTGAACCAGGGTGGGATCATCTCGACAGAGACAAGCTTTCAGGAAGTCTGGACAACTATTCCTAAAGAGTGCTTAGAGAAATCAAAAGAAAGTTTGGCCAAGAGTGTTCAGACTGAGGTATAAAGCTGGTCATATCAAATCCACCATGTACATTTGTACATATCATGCATATTCTGTGTGTTTTCACATGTAATATAAAATAACTGAGTGGCGGCACAAGACTTTAGCACAATATTGTAAGCTGAATAACAGTGCATAAAGGGAATCCAGCTGCAGTAGTGCAAATGTCTACAAAAAGCTGAGATGGTAAGACTGTGCTTAGTCCACCACATGATTATGTCTTTACAGTGATTTACACTGTCATACAGATCTCTGTGCCTAGTCTGCACAAAATTTTTCACCCCACCCCCTCACCCCCTCCCCACCCAGCCAACCCCAGCAGCCCGCCTCTGCTCTTGGCTCTATACTGCGAGTCCTGCAGCAGCTGGTGGTGGTCCTGCTTCATCAGCAAATCTATTAGAGCAGAAATTGGAGCTCGACATTAGTTTATTAAGGAAACACAATAGGCCACTCAGCTTACAAGGAAAAGGACTTCTCTCTGAAGACACGGCTTGTCGTGAGGAGATCATGACTCATCTGTAGTATGAGATTAGCATTACACGCCATGTTTTCTTTTCTTAATTCTTTCCCATTCAGAAGAATATAGAATGCATGAGACAATTGTGGGATTATCCCGATTATAAACACGCTGGACACATGCGAAGATGCAAATAGCAAAGCATAAAGACGCATAAGCTCCTCCGCTTTAGAGTTTAAATCTGCAGCTTTATAACTGTATCTGGCTCCGAGGACCTGCAGGCTGTTCACCCACTACAGCAGAGAATGACTGTCAAACCTTGAAGAGTTGCCATTAATGTGATCTCTCAAACACGAATGCTACTGCTACTGCTGCTATGCCTGTGCCTCTCCACCTGCTTGGTATATTGAGCATCACAGCAATCTCGTGTCAGTATTATAGAATAGAATAGAATAGAATTCAACTTTATTGTCATTGCACATGCACAGGTACAGGGCAACGAAATGCAGTTTGCATCCATCCAGAAGTGCTTTAGTGATATAGATATATTACAATATATATTAGCAATAATATAGATATGTGAGTATATTACAGAAATGGGTCTATTATGGTATGTTATAATGTACACGGTATGAAGTATGTTGTGAATATTCTATAACTATAAGTATGTACAGGCTGTAGTGAGGTACAAGCTATGTACAGGATATGAACAGGATATAAATATGAAAAACTATACAGAATATGAAATAAATAACTTTACTGAATCTGGGATATACAGCTATACAGAAATGGGAACTATGCAAGTTGTAAACAGTTGTAGGATTAAAGATTATCGAATGTACAGAATGATTATTTACATAGAGCTATACAGTAGTGCAGTTAAGATAAGTGAGGGTGTAGATAGTTTCTACAGAGGCTATATAAAGTGCTAGTGGTTGTGAGTGGTGGTTCAGTCCATGTTATTATTGTGTTTGAGGGTACAGTTGTCCATTGTGGGTGTGTGTATGTTCAGTCCATGTGTTAATGTGGGTCAGATGTCAGGAGGCAGAGTTCAGGAGTCTGACAGCTGTGGGGAAGAAGCTGTTCCGGTACCTGGTGGTCTTAGTCCGGAGGCTCCTGTAGCGCCTCCCAGAGGGCAGGAGGGTGAAGAGTCCATGTGATGGGTGACTGGGGTCTTTGATGATTTTCCCAGCCCTTTTCAGACACCGCTTCCTGTAGATGTCTTTTATGGCAGGAAGTGGTGCTCCGGCGATGCGCTGGGCAGTTTTCACGACCCTCTGCAACGCCTTCCGGTCCGAGGCAGAGCAGTTCCCGTACCAGACTGTTATACAGTTGGTCAGGATGCTCTCGATGGTGCAGCGATAGAAGTTCACCAGGATGTCTGAGGACAGGTGGTTCTTCCTCAGAGTCCTCAAGAAGAAGAGGCGCTGGTGAGCCTTCTTGACCAGCTTGGAGCAGTTGGTCGTCCAGGTGAGATCCTCAGAGATGTGGACTCCCAGGAACTTGAAGCTGCTCACACGCTCCACAGCCGTCCCCTTAATGTGGATGGGTGGATGTGGGTCAGCATTCCTCCTGTAGTCCACGATGAGCTCCTTGGTCTTCTCGGTGTTAAGCAGCAGGTTGTTTCTGTCGCACCACTCAGCCAGACGATCCACCTCCTCCCTGTAGGCGGCCTCATCGTTGTCACTGATGAGGCCAATCACCGTGGTGTCATCTGCAAACTTAATGATGGTGTTGGAACCATCAGCAGGTCTGCAGTCGTGGGTGAAGAGGGAGTAGAGGAAAGGGCTCATCACACAGCCTTGTGGTACACCGGTGTTCATTGTGATGGTAGATGAGCAGCGGTTATCCAGCCGGACATGTTGGGGGCGGTTGGTCAGGAAGTCCAGTAACCATTTGCAGATGAGGGAACTGATACCCAGGTCTGTCAGTTTCCTGATGAGTTGTGAGGGGTGGATTGTATTGAATGCTGAACTGAAGTCTATAAACAGCATTCTGGCGTAGGTGTTGTTGTTGTCCAGGTGTGAGAGGACAGAGTGCATTGCGATGGAGACTGCATCCTCTGTGCTCCTGTTCCGGCGGTATGCGAATTGGTGGGGGTCCAGGGTGGGGGGGAGACAGGATTTGAAGTGTGCTAGGACCAGTCGCTCTAAGCACTTAGTGATGATGGGGGTGAGTGCTACTGGGCGGTAATCATTGAGGCAAGATGGGTTGGAGTTTTTGGGTATCGGGACGATGGAGGTGGATTTGAAGCAGGCCGGTACCACAGCGTGGGCCAAGGACAGGTTGAATATGTCTGTGAGCACTCCTGCAAGCTCCCCAGAACACGCTCTGAGAACACGCCCGGGGATGCCATCAGGGCCTGCAGCCTTGTGGACATTGATCCTGCTCAGCACCGCTCCTACATCGGTGGGGGAGAGAGTCATAGGTTGGTGGTCTGGCGTCACTATCACCAATGCAGTGTACAGAGTCAGTTATAATATATTATGAAGGAAAAGCATGTGTTTGTGTGGGTGTAGTTGCACTTTTTGAGCACCGCAAGTAAAGATACACATCATACTATCTTTTGTCACGCTCAAAGTCAGAGACATAAAAAGCAATGTGACAAAGGTTTGATATTTTTATGCCTTTCCAAAAATGTATATTTGTTTTCCTTTCTAGGCCAATATTCTGTCCAGTACTGCACGCCAACCAGCTCCAGCTTTCCATGCCAATGTCAGCAGGGACGTCATCCCGTCTCTGCCACAGCAGGATGATTTTCAGGTTCCTTTTGTAATTCAAAACTGAAATAAAAAGGAGTGTCCCAGCCTTCGACTACAGGAATCACACTAGAGAAACCAATTAAACACTTCTCTATGAGCTGGAGCCCAGCAGGTTGACGTAACATTTGGGTTCTCAGCAGGTCTGTAGCGTTAGCGCGTACAATAGACTGCTAGAGAACTCTGGTGAATGAGATTAGCTCATTTAACAGTCCACTTAAAACGCCACAGTTTGCCTTAACCAGCCAAAACCCTGATGTTAGGAAATGAAGTGCCGCAAACAAATTGGTTTTAATTTGTATTCCTCTTTGTGCCAGCCTTTTTTCTTCACCACTTCTTTTTTTCCCACGCTGTCAAATTCGGCTCTGTCAAAGTGTCAGTGTCACTTATACCTTGTTACCTTGTCTGCAATCGCTCTGGCTTTCAGGCCACTTCCAGGCATCCACGATCCCCCATCTCTTGTCCTGGGTGCCTCATTTAAAATCTCCATCAGCCATCTGCTTACTCTCCACCACCACTGACCAGACTCCGGGAGCTCCAGTCACCATCTTCTACCTCCATCTAGGATTTTGCTGTGTGAGTCTGACTGCCAGAAAACACTTGAATTTTTGCATATTTTCCTTCTTGCTGTGATTTTTGCTCTTTTCCTTGATGTGATCTCTACGTATTGACTTGTGCCTAGACACAGTGACGTTCATCTTTCAGCTTAGATTTAGTCAGCGTGTTGTATGCGTCTCATAGACTTCTATGCTTAACCTTCAAACATTTGTTTTTCTTTTTTAAGTAAACACAAAACACCATAATAGCATCGCGTCCTAGCTTTGTTCCCGCTGTATTTTTCTGTTATTGCTCCCAAATCGCCGCCGCCACGTTAAATCAACATGAAATTGCCAACTTTAAAAATAACCCAGTGCCAAAGTTAAATCACTTAAAACGAGTATACTCATTAAAGCTGTAATAGTTGTTCTCCTAAAGATATTAGTGTTCTAAAAGTGGATTGCATGAAAAAAGGAAATCAACTCTGAATTCCATTAAAGTCACAGATATTAAAGCTCCAGAAAGGAAAAGAGGATGAGTCGGGTGTCGCGCGCTGTTCCACAAAATGCGTCTCATTGAATGAAGCTGTTGTTGGTCAGGAGAATTCTAAACGCGCCGTTTTACATTTCATATTAGGGAATTCGTAGTGCCAGTGCCTCTGGTACTCGCAGGGAATTTGGCCCTTTGCCTTCACGTCACAGGTGCCTATTGTTTTCCCATCTGCATTTTAAACAGCCTCGAGAGAGGGGTGCGACTTTGACCTGTGTTATGTTTAATGTGAGATGGTCAAGCTAATGTAAGCAAGTGTGGCTGAGTGAGTACTGGGCTATTATTCAGTCCACCTATTTTAATTAACCTGTGGATGGAATGCTGCATAATTTTGTGCAGATATCTGTAGAGGATGAACCTGATGGTATTAAAGATCTCCTAACTTTTCCTCCAATGCCACTGAGGTGGATTGTGAGTTTTAGTACCACGCTGTAAGAATTCTGCACATTAGCAGAACACAAATATTGCATACATACAGGTAACATTAATTTCCCCATGGCAAGAAACTACCTTGACTTTCCTCTATCAATACAAAGAAGTGACAGATTGAGAAGTCTTAATCAAAGGGAAGCTTTCTGGATTTATAAGTTATGGGCCACTAAATATCCTGCCTTAAATAAGAACTTAGATGACATAATTGCATCTTCAAAGGCAAATAAAGGTTATAAGAAAGAATTTAAATTGATGTTTGATGCTGCAATTTATTCTCCTTGTGGTGTTGAAGGGGCTCTTTCGTCTGTCCAGGTTTTGAAGACTTGTCCTATTGGTAGAGTTTCACTGGTAGAATTTTCCACGCACCCTTAGGTGGAAGATTGAGTGTGTTCATGGACTGATGGTTTTATTCCCTGGGGAAGGTCTGTGTACCAAAACATAACATTTTTCTAAACATAACCATGCTGCAAAAATAACTGCACTTTAATTTTATTTTGGAAAGGGAATATCCTGGAGTATTTTGTTTTGTTATTTTAACATTTATGCCTTAAGAATTATTTGGTAGAAGGTTGGCATTTGCAATTATGAGTGAACTGTTTCTGCTTGGATGAAATACCTACTCAGGATGGACTGTGTCCCTGACATCATGTTGATCCTTTGTGCTTCAGTTGCACCACACCTCTGTAGGTGTCACAATTTGTGTTCTTGGTCTTGTTAAATATGTTCTGTCTGATTCCTTGTATGTTTACTGTTTATAATTCATCTTTGTGTTTTTCCTTAGTATTTATTTCTAGTGCTTATAATTTTTGTATCTGTTCATAGTTGAGTTTAGTTTTTCCTTGGGTCTTAATTTTCTTTTACTCATTAGTCTGTCAAGTTTCTTAGTTATAGATGTTGATTATTTAGCTATTTTCTTGTATTCTGTGCTCTCAGTTTCCATTAGGTTTTGAATCTTGGTTACAGTTTATCTATGAGCTCTTGTGTTAGGATCTTTATATTCTGTATTTTTAGTTACTTACTTCCTGTTTGTCTCTCATGTTTTGCATTTATTCAGATTTTCTTGTGATTCGTTTCAGCGGTGTCTCCCTGCTTTCTTGTATTCATTTTTCTCGATTACCCCATGAGGACTCCGTTTGCCTTAGTTCATTGTGGCTTCGTTCTGTGCACGCCACGTGGCTGCCTTGATTATTCCTGGAATTCTGGAGTTCTGTATTTCTTCTCAATTTTGGATTTTAGTTACCTTTGTTTTTGGATTTATTTTTTTGCCCCCAATCATTTTGTCATCTAGATGTGTAGTTGTAGACCAATAATGCAGAATAAAACATGAGCAGGTAATATGAAAACTCAAAATGTACCTTTTAATGCAAATCCAGTGTCACAGTCCAAAAGAAACTGAATCGAACATGTGAAAAAATCCAAGGAGAACAGGAAACCAAACCAAGAACAAACATTACGGGTAAGTATAACCCAGTACACCTACATATGACTGACTGGGCTTTTATGCACACACTGAGGGATAATGGGAGCTGGACACAAGACAAAACAACTGGGAAAATGATATGAGTGGAACTTAAATTTAACACAGTTTTAGTTCCACACAAGATGATAAAACTAAATGATAAACCACCGGGAACTGAAACTGTAACTAAGGGGGACTGGAGTCTATCCTGGCTACCATGGGGCAAGAAGCAGAGTACTTCCTAGACAGGTCAGCAGTCTGACACATAGAGACAGACAATTATTGACACTCACACCTATGGGCAATTTAGAATCACCAGTTAACCTAACCCCACCAAATGCATGTCTTTGCACTGTGGGATGGAGGGAATTGAACTCACTGTGACCACCACACCACCGTGCTGCCCTGGAAATGTGGCAAGATCTGAAAACTGCTGTTCACAAACGCTGTCCATCTAATCTGACTGAGCTGGAGCTGTTTTGCAAAGAAGAATGGGCAAGGATTTCAGTCTCTAGATGTGCAAAGCTGGTAGAGACATACCCTAAAAGACTGGCAGCTGTAATTGCAGCAAAAGGTGGTTCTACAAAGTATTGACTCAGAGGGCTGAGTAATTACGCACACCCCACTTTGCAGTTATTTATTTGTAAAAAATGTTTGGAATCATGTATGATTTTCGTTTGACTTCTCACGTGTACACCACTTTGTGTCGGTCTGTCACGTGGAATTCCGATAAAACTGATTCATGTTTGTGGCTGTAATGTGACAAAATGTGGAAAAGTTCAAGGGGGCCAAATACTTTTGCAAGCCACTGTAGCTAACCAGAAAATACACAAAGAACAACATATACAAACTGGAACTAGGAATTAAGCATGAAGTAAAAAACAAAACAACAACAACAACAAAAAACATTAAGCAAGTGACATGGCAACTAAGACTTACCAGAAGACATTTAAAAAGGTTAAAAACTGAAGATGCTGGAACAGTGACTCAGCCTCGATAAAGGCTCGCCTTTGCTTTTTACAAGTACAAGCATTTGCTAGGATTCCTGCTTTCACTTTTTCCCACTTTTTCTACAGTTTGACATGAACACAAACAGATGACCTAATCTGAGTTACAATGCAGTAAAAAAATATCAGGAAATGATTAGGTCTACAGAGTAACAACAACTCATCTGAAACACGGTGACCCCGGTGTTTTTCCGTATATAACTGCGATTCTCATTTCCCCTCTTACCTTAATGTTTACGATAAAAACAGGCACACAGCCTGGTTGTCCTTCAGACCTCGGTGATTTGTTGTGTGATTTAAGGGTCTTCTGTGATGCTTGATACAGGTCGTAAGCTGCAATCAAATGCTTTAGAGGACACAGTTAAATGTTTCCTCTTTATAACGTGTCCAATGACAGGTCAATGCCACAGTGAAATGTCCTAGCAGAGCTAGAATTTAAATCACTGGGAAACATTATGACAGCACATTTATACGCCTCTAAACTGCCAAATCCTCAGCGCTGTAAAAGTGCATACCGTATTCAATTTCTCCGTCTGTCTGACTTCCGTGTTAGTTACCTTGACAACGCATCCTCTCCTCTCCTTCCCTCGTCTCTCCCTTGGTTGTTGTGCAGTGCATTGGATGTTTTAGCGGTTGGTCTCGATGCAAGCAGTTGAGGGAATATGCTGCAAATACATGTCACGCCTCCCTAGCGGCATATTAATGCATAAGTTGTCCCTCAGGCCAGAGAGCTGTAAACACTCCTGAATGTGATGAGGCGCTTTAGCCATAAACTCTAGAAAGGGCAGCGGATTCAAGGGATTTTACAGAAAAACAAAACCTCACACTGGCTACAAATTAATGCAGTCACGTTGCTTTTTAACTTTTTCTTTATTTTTATCGTTTTCTGTCATTTCTTTTACATTATCATCTCATCTTCCTGCTTTTATGGTAACAATATCTCTTAAAAACAAACAAAACTTCCTCCTTCCTTGCCTTTGTTGTGTCTGTCACAGCACTGTGGTTAGGGGGCTGCTGTTTTTACAAGTAGGGGACGGGCTTGTCTTGCAAATGGACATGTCATGTGGAGCAATGCCCAGCCAGTTGCACAAGAAAGAGCCTCGGGGCCTAGAGCAGAGCAGCCAGGCAGTCACAGAGAAAGAAGGGAACTATCTTTGGCCAGGCGAGCCAGGATGCTGCATGGGCCAAGCTGGAAAACATGGAGAGAGAGAGAAAGAGATGGGAGAGGACAGAAAGGGAGTCGGGTGGCAGAGTGATAATGTTGTCGATGGCGCTGGCATATAAATGTACTGCACTGAAAAAGAGAAACTGTGCACAGTGAACTCTAGCATTGTTGACAACAGCACATTTTATAACTTAATTATTTTTCATGTTACAGATACTCATGCATGTGAAAAATAACTAAATGTTAATGAATTGGACCTTTGAAGTTATATATTTTTAGATACTAGTCTACTGTATCTGTTACTCAGTGAAGAAACTAAGCTAGCTAAACTGTTATTGTAGAGTGGGAGAAATAATGTTTTGGTCCCCTGCTGAATTTTTAAGTTTGCTCACTTATAACGAAATGAACAGTCTCTCATTGTTATGGTAGTTTCATTTTTAATGGAGAGAGACAAAATATATGTATACACAGATTCTAATCAATCAATTACAGATAAAGATACCGTCCTGATCCAACTCATTATATATATATGAAGTGCATCAGTTCAGAATATTGTCTTCAATTTCAGCCTCTCCACCACCATGTGGGAAACCAAAGAGCTGTCAACGGACATCAACGACAAGATCGTAGACTGACGCCAGGCTGCAGGACGATTCACAAGAAGCTTATTGAGAAGGTGACAAGTGCTGGTGCCATTATTCAGAAATGGAAGAAATATAAAATGATCATCAAATGCTCTCGGTCTGAAGCTCCATGCAAGATATTGCCTAATGAGGATGATAACAAGAAAGGTGGTGGATCAGCCAAAACTACACAAGAGGAGCTTGTTAATGATCTTAGCGCAGCGGGGACCACAGTCGCCAAGAACACCATTGGTAACACACTACACTAATAGACTGAAATCCTGCCGCCCCTTTAAGGTCTCCTTGCTCAAGAAGGCACAAGCACAGGCCCGTCTTAAGTTTGCCAGTGACCATAAATGAGCCAGAGAAGGCTTGGGAGAAAGTACCGTGGTCTGATGAAAGCTGTTTGGAATCAGTGTGACCCACCACGTTTGGAGGAAGAGACATTCTGAGTATGACCCAAAGAACACCATCCCCACAGTCAAGAAACATTATGCTTGAAAGGCATTTTTCTTCTCACTGAGGGGCCAATGGACAGGGCCATACCATACCGTACAATGAATTCTTGGATGAGAGTCTCCTTACCTCAGCCAAAGCGCTGAAGATGGGTCATGGATGGGTTTTCCACGACAATGACCCAAAACATACCGCCAAGGCAACAAAAGAGTGGCTAAAGAAGAAGCACTAAGCATTAAGGTTATGGAGTGGCCTAGCTAGTCTCCAGACCTCAGTGGTATAAAAATTGGTTATGTAAAGAGAAGTGAACCAAAATCCTCCTGAGATGTTTGCAAACCTGATGACCAGCTACAAGAAACATCTTACCGCTGGGCTCACCACAAGAGTTTCTCCACCAAGTTGCTAAATCATGTAGTGTTTGGAGATCAAATACTTATATACTGATTTCCAAGTCACTGAGTGAAATAACTTTTATTTAATGTGTTTTTTTCTGGATTTTTGGTTGATATTCTGTCTCTCCATTCAAATGAAACTAGCATAAAATTAGAGACTATTCATTTCTTTGTACATGAGCAAGCTTACAAATTCAGCAAAAGGTCAAATGATCATTTCCCTCGCTGTTTTTCATAATGATGAATATGATAATTGTGTTTAGTTAGTACCTAACTAAACTACAACAAAACTAATAATAGGATGTTTGTTTTTGTGTGTGGTGTTTCGATTTTGTTGTTTTCTGATCTGCTATTATATCATTCCCTGCTTATATGGCCTATCCATTTTTGGCTTTGGTTACTTTTGGGCACACAAATATGCTGGTAAAGTTTCATCCTTAATGCATTTTTATCAATTCAAACACCATGCTATTTATGGACGACACTAATCTGCTATTTGTAACCAGTCATTAGTTCTCTCTGTTATAATTTGCATCACAAATGGCATGATTCCAATACTGAAGCATGCTTTTTGAACCATCCACTGATTTATGCACTTATGCACTTTCAGTCAAATCACTTTTGCTTTTAGTCTTTATAAATGCAAGAAGCCACACAGGGTAAATGCATATAAGCCGTAGTTTATTCGAAAAATGAACAAACAAAAAAAAAAACCTGTCTTCTTTCTTTTCAATTGCTGAATTAAGATTTTCTAACTTGTATACAAGTTTTTCCTTCAGTGGGCTGGTTTCAGTCATTGTGCAAATGTACCGTTTTTAAGATTGGGGAAACCTGCAGTCAGCTGAGACTGAAGAAGTCACTTAGACAAGTGACGAAACATTTCTCCACCTGAAAACGCTACATCCAGAATCAACTTATGCAGATTTACTCACCTGGATGCTTGAGAATGCATCAAGACATCACTTTTATATGTCCAAGTGCATAGATGAGGATGTCATAAGGCCTTGATGTAAAACACAATATTTATGAGTGTTTTAAGTTGTAAATCGGACAGATTTGCCCTGAACGTGACTGGACGATAGTAGTTATAGAGGAAGTAAATAATAAAATGCATGGTTAGTTATAAAGTTTTACATGCAAAACTCATGTGAGAGCTTCAGCCTTTTGACTCAATTAAGATCAGATATAAAGAGTTGTGTCTGTCTTGGAAAAGATGTACAACGCTCGTCTCTGTAGCAACCACACTTGATACCTTTATGCTCAAGCAGGCATCCATTTTCAGTCCATTTAGTCAATATTTGTCTGTAGTGCCTAATGTAACCATACAATAGGTATACTAAATGTGGCTCGGCTGTAAAAACAAAACAAAAAACCCAGTCTCTGTTTTGCATGTTGACAAGACTGTTTTTGTTTATGTCTCCATGCCCTTGTAAAAACCTGCTCTGTTTGTATAAATGTTATTTTGGAGTTTTAAAAAAGAATATTATTATAAAACCTTTAATTGTGTCTCATCATTTGGAAAAAAATAAATCAAAAAGAAGATAAAAATATGGTATGGCAGATTTTTTCTGATCCTTTTTTCTGATAGTCGGTAATAAGTTAGTGAATTAATTAATAAAAAATACCATTGACCTTGAATGTTTATTAATCATAATTCATGTGAAAACTACTGTACAGATAAGAGATGAACTAATGAATTTATTTACCTCAGCGTTACAGCAACATTATGATCTGTTATCTGTCAAAGTCAGATTTGATGATTCTGTGTATCTGAGTCATCGTTGATGAAGTAACTGGTGAGCCACCGCTGAACCTGATCACCTCCCTACCCCCGTGGCAACGAGGAGGCCGCCACCCGTGTTGGACTCCTCAAGCGTGGCACCAAGCAACTTCACTTTTCCCTTTGTTTTAAGAGCGCTTTGCGACCGAACCTGACCTCGCGCTGACTTATCTGACTAAAGCTAGCTGACTGACCACCACCAACAGGGAAGCTGAACTTAAAAGGAGAGATAAAGGACATCCCTGGGTAGATTTTCCTCCACGTCTGTGAAAAATTCACTGTTGTTTTGAGAGGACATTTCAGGTTTCGCTGTTCGTTTTTCATTTTGATTTTATTTGAAGAAGCTTCAGCATATTTTGGTTGAAAGTACCCTGTGGCTCTGGGTGCTCAGTGCATGTGTTTGTCTCTAATCAACACCTACCACAAACTTAGACACAGTCCTTAAATATATTTTGGTGTTCTGTGAGCCTTAAGTGGATTACATTTTGAATGATGTAGCTACTATAACAATCTGGGATGAATTGAAATATGTCAATACATCAATGATGTGAACAAGTGACACATGTGATGCATGATTTTGGGGTTTTCATTAACATAACTAAAGCTATTTTTGTCAAACTGACGCAGAAGATTCACCAGATCCACACTGTTTCTAATCAGTTGGGGTATAAAGCTAAATTACAACAAAGACAAATGGCATGTTTTTGTTATAATAACACAAATAAAAGTAATGATCCAATAGAAAAAGAAATCAGGAAAAAAAGGTCTAAATATCAGGAGACGATTCAATATGAGCAACAAAGGGACATCTGAAGTGGAAAAACGAATGGAGACAGGTTCAGGGACATAAGAGACAAATCAGCCAAGTGTATCACTTTAATGAAGTATCATGACTCCCTCACTGTTCGTCCGTCCTCCTCCTGATTCTCCAGCGACGCCGCGGTGTCATCGCGACGGGGAAGGTGTTGCTGTCACCGCTGCCCGAGCTCAGCCTGTCGCAGCATAAATTTTAAACCAATTTGAGAAACACGACTCAGGGTCTGAAGGGCCTGAAATTGATTATTGGGAGAGGGTAATGTGATTCTCAAGCGTTTCCTCTGAAATTAAAGAGTGTCTCCACGTTATTAATACGCATGAGATAGAATCGATATGCCTCATCCGTTGCTCGGTGTTCACATTGTGGCCATGCCTGATCTCCTATTTATTCTCCTTTCTGCACCCTCAGTCACCTTCAACCGATCTGGCTTTTACTCTAATAAAATTATAATAAACGATGAAAAAAAAACTATATAGTGGGTATAGTTTACTGGTATTGAACTTGTGTGGCCGTAATTTCTCCATCCCCTCTTCCATTACTTTTTTTCTGTCCCCAAGCAGCAACAGGCAGATGAATTCCCCCAAATCCCAGCCTCTATAATTATAACAGAGTTGTACAAGAGGCAGCCAGCTTTCTCTCCTCTCTAGTATATGTAGTGAGCGTCTGTGGGTGCGTGTGAGAGCTCAGCTGTGTGTGTGACTGTGTGAGGCCATGATTGGATGCTCTTAAGGAAGTGAAGCGTTACACCCGCAAACAAGCGAAAGCGAGCGAGATGGAGTTTTTCAAAAAAAAAACTGAATGAACGGGAGAAAAATGCTAAATGAACAGAGGGAGAGATGAGGAAATGGAAAGCCACTTTAAATCAAGCACCTTTTAATCAGCTCACTAACAATGGGGGGCATAAAGATAAAAAGCCAGAGAGAGGATCCTGTTGGCTTTCCAAAGCGGCTAAAGTCACAGATTTATGGCTAGCGGAAGTAGAACGCTCTCAACCATGTTTAAGCCAAGCTCCAGGCAATAGGGATTACACTGGCAAGGCCGTCTCCAGACAAGTTATGAATTTATCTGGTTGTTTTTCTCCCAACCTGTACATGCGGACGGGCTGCGCGTGTTTGCCCTTTATCAGCGCCTTGAAGGACAGGTCCACCTTCACTTGCACTGCATTCAAAATCCCGATCCATTAAGGTGACCCTTTTTGGTGTACCCTCTTTGACCATCCATCCATCCATCCATTCGCTTCCGCTTATCCTTTTCAGGGTCGCGGGGGGGAGCCTATCCCAGCTGTCATAGGGCGAGAGGCAGGGTACACCCTGGACAGGTCGCCAGTCTGTCGCAGGGCTAACACATAGGGACAGACAACCATTCACACTCACATTCACTCGCACATTCACACCTAGTGGCAATTTGGATTATCCAATTAACCTATCCCTACAAGCTTTGACCAATCAAATGAAATTGTTCTTCAGCTAAAAGGCTCGGATTATTATTTTTTTTCTTTCAAGTATCAAAAGACAAGTGGTTTAAACTTCTTGGATCCAAGTGTGTCATAATATCATATTCTTACAGCATCGGATAATGCAATATCCTGTGGATGTGTCGCATTATCCATATTCAGACAAATGTCACCTCTTTCTGTGATAACTGAAAAGCAGTTTCATCAGAGTAGCAGACAGATAGTTACCACACTTTCTGCACTTATCGTGCTGTTTTTGTAAGAATATGTAATGACACCATGAGTGAACGTACTAGATGAAAATCAGGATTATACAGTATTTCATCAACCAAATTTTAATTATTTTAAACGATGATTTCATTAATTAAGACAACAAACCCAACCAAGCTGACTTGTTAATCCACCTGTCCTCACCCCCACCTTTTTAAACGATGAATTATTATGATTGAAACCACAGTTTTTGGAAAGCTGAGTGCAGTTTCACTCGCCACATCCAGACCTGATTACCGCCACACTTGCTGAATTAAGAACCCACTTAAATAGAACCTGTCTGAAAGTGAAGTAGGCTAAAAAGAAAATCCCAAAAAGCAACACAATCGAAAAAAACAGCTGAGAAACAAAGCCAATGACATCTTGAAAGCCTTGAAAGGATTACAAAGCCAGTTCTAAGACTAAACAGCTTTTTGATCATTTTCTTTGAATACATAATTCGTCACACCAACCAGAAGATGAAGATATGATGTCAAACAAAGCAGCTGAAATTTATTTAAGGTGCCAAAATGGCAGCCAACTAACTTAAAAACCAAATTGCTAAATAGGATTAGAGAGGCATTTTAATTATATGGGCAAAAGGAATTATGTAAATCATGCAAGAAGTGAAAATATAATAATAGTGTAATTTATGAGGACAAAATTGAATGATTTCACTAAAAGAAAAAAATGGAGCATTTGCCACCTTAGATTGAAATTGATAAATACCGATCATGCCCAGTGTAGGCACTGATAACAGCATACTGAGGTGTTGCAAGACAGACTTGATTGCTGCAGTCTGTTACAGAATTTGGCGTTCTCAATGGAGCTAAAGCTGCCATTGATAAAAAGGTAGAACCTAGAAATATCCTTCAAAAAATGAACGATGCAAAATAAAACATGACGTCACAGGAAGTGTGACATGTATGGTGGACAAAAACAATTACTCATTGTACTTATTGTAATTACTTAATTATTACGTGTGATATGTTATGTATAATAAACCAACCAGGCACTGAAACATGCAAAAAGAACTAGACTCCACAGTGGTCTCTGAATGTCTCAATTTGTCAGTAGTATATATTATGAAAAGTTAATCATGACTTTTATTTTACATGACTTGTGGCAATTGTAAAACTATGTTAATATTGTGTAACAATGTACTGCGAAAACCTCGGTCCGCAGGTCTTAGTTTAGTACCCCAAGTGAATTTCAGCTGAGCGATATATATTTTATTATCATTCCATAATGCAAACACTGAGAGTGTTTCTGTCAAGTCTGAATGAAAAACTTCAAAATAAAGGCTGAACACCCTCCAGCACACAAACACCTCGGTTGAAACGTTTCTCCTTTTAGTCAATAGTCATCTCAGCAATGACACAGAAAACCATTAGCCTGTCTGTCTACAAGAAAACATTTTTAACGCCCTTTTGGATAACAGTAAATTCATTGTTTCGT
This sequence comes from Rhamphochromis longiceps, assembly GCF_057381845.1. Lineage (NCBI taxonomy): Eukaryota > Metazoa > Chordata > Actinopteri > Cichliformes > Cichlidae > Rhamphochromis > Rhamphochromis longiceps. Next base: position 23,162,900 of record NC_140577.1, read on the forward strand.
TTTGCTTTCTTTAAGACCTGTAGATACCCAAACACAGACAGATGCCTGAAAGTTTTTTTTAAGGAAAAATGCACCTGAAACAATTTGCTTTCAGGCAATACAAAGCCTGAGCATGTCACCATAAATAAAGTTAGCTGACATTTGCCAAATTTTCTATGCACACCTGTTGGTACTAGTTAGAGTTCCAGGCTTTAAGATTAATGCCTTGAACACATAAATGTTTTCTTCAGCTGTCTAGGGTAGGCAACACTGTAAAATGTGATAAATTACAAATACCACATGCACAGCCAAGGGAATGTCCAGCTCTCCATTGTCTATTGTCATTTTGTGCCCATCCAGCTGAACATTCACTGAAGTGTAGTCACTCAGCAGCATTATACCGAAGGGACTGTAGGGCTTGACTCAATGGATCTTCAAATAACACATTCAACCTGTACAGCTGACACTCAGATGTGCAGGGTTTAGATGTTTACAGCTTTAAACATTTGACACTTTGTCAGTGCAGTCTCCTTTGGTCCTTTGAGAGTTTTTCCTCCCCCCTGAGTGCTAATAGGGGGCCATATAGGGGGATTGTTGGGGTTTTCTCTCTTTTTATTGTGTTATTGTAGTGTAATTTCCTTACACTGTAAAGCACCTTGAGATAACTACTGTTGCAATTTGATGCTCAATAAAATATTTGCTTTAAAAAATAAGCTATTCGACTTCTGCTGATGTGAGAAGCTAACGTTCTGATGCAAATTCTTCAAAGAATTTATGATTTTAAAAAAGAACTATGTTTTTAAGTGTACTACCCTCATGCAGTTTCATAACAGCATTCTAAACTGGCGATCGTGGCTGTTGGGAGTTCGCCTTGTAATCGGAAGGTTGCCGGTTCGAGCCCCGGCTTGGACAGTCTCGGTCGTAGTGTCCTTGGGTAAGACACTTCACCCGTTGCCTACTGGTGGTGGTCAGAGGGCCCGATGGCGCCAGTGTCCGGCAGCCTTGCCTCTGTCAGTGCGCCCCAGGGTGGCTGTGGCTACAATGTAGCTTGCCATCACCAGTGTGCAAATGGGTGGATGACTGGATGTGTAAAGCGCTTTGGGGTCCTTAGGGACTAGAAAAGTGCTATATAAATACAGGCCAAACTTAGCTTAACAAGAGTTGACCTCCAAAGAGTTTCAAAATTATATGATGGTTCTTTTACTGCGATGAAAAATACTCAGACTTTACTTCAAGCCTAAAAATTTTGACAAAGCTTGAACGACAAAGCAAATAAACACTTTCAGCAACTCTAAATCAGACAGTAGTTTAACTTGGTCTTTCATTATTTTAAAATGACAGTCGCTCATTCTTTCAATCAATTGCAGAAGTGGCGATTAATCTGTGTCATTGTTTGTTGCAGACAAAAACAGTTTTAGAAGAATGTAAGTGGAACAAACGTGTGTTTGTACTATTTGTTTAGTTTTCAAATGTCAAATGTGTTGAGTTTGTAAATCAGGCAGTGGAGGCGACGTCTAGGTTCAACACTTTATTTCAGGCTTTACAGCAGAGCTCCATCTTTTTCTTCTCTCTACTTTCTTCTTCTACCCTCTCTCTTACCCAGCCTCATTAGCGGCACCCCTGGTCTGACAGGGTAACAGCATGTACTAATTTGCTTCCTTTATTATAGAACCTTGTAAACACAACAAAATGTAATGGCCAAAAGTCTCCTTGCAAAATGTGTTGCTCCTTTTTATGATATCATCAAAAGTGATCTTACTGTATTTCAGATTGAAATTGTTTTCAAAAGCCGGTAAGTCGGTATTATGAGTTCTTTACCATCTCTTTGCATTAGGAGCATGAACAACTTCTGAGCACAAGATCCATAGAGGCTGGGGTCTATCACACCAGGCAAGACCCCAGGTGCAGGCTGTGTAAAGATGCCCCTGAGACGATCCAGCACATAACAGCAGGGTGCAAGATGCTAGCAGGCAGGGCATACATGGAACACCATAACCAAGTGGCGGGCATAGTATACAGAAAATCTGTGCCGAGTCTAACCTGGAAGTCCCGAGCTCAAAATGGAAGATCCCCCCTAGGGTGGTGGAGAAATGCCAAGAAAAGATCCTGCGGGACAGATACAAGAGTAATGCAAGAATAAGGAAATGCACTTCATATGTGAGCACTCCAGAAAACAGATAAGCTTTTTGAGACTTTTCAATAATCAGTGCATGTACAAGTCTAATCCAATGATTGCTGAAGGTTGATTTATGAATTCGCATTTCTTTTTCTGGATCCAATAAATAAAGCTGCAAAAACGTTCTGTCCAACAAGAGAGGAAAAAGTGGAATAATCCCTTAGCAGCAGTTCCAGATGTGCTGTATTTTCTTTCAGTGCAACCAGAACCTGGGCTTAAAGACTTGATAGGGAACTATTTTGACAAGAAGGGCTCCCTTGTTTGATGAAAGGAAAAGTCTTCGATAAAACACTGAGTGTGGATCTATAATTCACCCACAGCACTGTAAAGAACACAGCACCTGTGGGCTTTCTTGTATTTATGAATTAAACATAAATTGCAAAATCTTCCATCAAGGCATTGGACCCCATCTGTGACCACCACAGGGGTCATAGGTGCAGCTTTACAGAATAAGAAAGTCCCACATTCACAGACTTTTGGGATGTTTTTGATCACCTTCCTGCCCGACTATCCATTTATCCCACTGTAAAGAATCGGTAATGTGAGCATTCAGTGCAGCACCAGAAGGGAGGGTTCCAAATTTAATATCAAATCAAACTGACGGTAAAACAAAAAACTTCTGCAGCAGCTTAACATGATGCATTTGACTGAACTCAAGCTAGCATGCTCCAACATTTTTAGGAAAGGGATTTCTCAGCAGAACCCACACAAAGAGATAACCCTCATGGAGACAGCAGCCAAATTGGATTGCTGGTATCAAGTCCGCAGTCCACATTGGTGAGGATTCGATATACGGGACATGTTCGCTACCAGTTCTTGAATGTACCATGTGTATTTCTTTCTTGGCCAAGATTCGATGTGATTTTTTTAAAAAGGTAGAACTTTGAACCAACTTTGTACTTTTAATCATTTTTACTTCCTTCTAAAGCAGACTGCAAGTAGAAGAAATCGCTGACACGCTGAACACGTGCTTATAGCAATATTTCAGACAGGAAAAGAGAAAAGAGAGATGTTTGGACTTTCTTGAAATCTGCCTTATATTTTATTTTCTTCATCGAATCGGTCGTGTCTTTCCTTCGCTCTCTCTGCCTCACTCTCCCCTGATATCAGCACTACTCTTGGTGGTCTACCCCTCTGCAGAACATCACATTCTCTGCCTTTGGGCAGAGTGTCAGGCACAGCATTTCCTCAGCAATAATTCTGCATCATGTCCGAGGAAGCTTTTTTTTTTTGTCTATTCCAAATGAAGCACATGGCCTTTAAGCAGCTAACCCGGCCATAATGATTGCAAGAAGTGGAGGGGGAAGGTTGGCTGAGGGTGCGGTGATGACTGTTGGAGGAGTGCTTGAATCCTGCAGCTCCACTTTGTGATGACTATTTGCTAGCCGTAGGGCCACTGCTGTGCTCTGGATGCTGTGGCGGCACATCTTGCAGGGAGAGAGCTCCTGTTTCATACTTTATACATCCATTTTGAGTCAGTGACTGACAGCGTGGTGTGTGTTTCTTGACATTTTGGACTACCCCGAGGGCAAAAATATGTGTGTGCACGCATGTTTGTGTGCACCTGACCACAGTGTAGCTCCCACTGCTTTTCCATCTTTTCTTCCACTTCTCCTTCTCCCCAGACATCAGTGTTTCTTTTACAAAAAAGTACTAGAAACTCTTCTGGGGCTCTCAGATTGAATTTCTGTGTTTCACAAGTGATATTCTATCCACTAAATACACTGGGAAAATGGGGGAAAACATAGCGCTTGGCAGCATTTTCCATTTGTGTAAGGTTGAGTTTAATCTTTAAAAAAAGAGGAGAGGGGGGGGGGGGGGGGGGGGGTGTTTGCAAATACAAAAGAAGACGGGCCGAGTGAAGAGAGAAACTCGCAGAGGGTGATGTAATGAAGTGATAATTCTTTTACTGTCCACTGTTGGAAAACTCTCCCTGGCTTTGATAGATGTGTCTGGCCGAGTAATATGACATTTCCACGCTGTAGCAGGAACTCAACTTGAAATGTCAGACTGTGGACTGCCCCCTCCTCTGCCCTCTCTTTCTACTTTTGGTGCACTTTCTCTGATGTGACTGAGGGTGCATGTATGTGTGCATATACGTTTCTTCCTGTGTCCTGTCTCCAAGGTAACAGCAGATTATTCGGGTACACACCATCATACTAAACCCAATATTCCTTGTGTTCCCAAGTCCCTCTTGGTTTTCTTTTTTTTAGAGTCTCGTGACAACCAGTCCTGTGTTTGATTTGTCTTTTAGTTTAGGTAATGCAAGTGTCCATCAACCTAAGCCTGATAAGGAAAGTTTTTTGGGTTTTTTTTCCATTTTGCTCAGAGTGTTTCTGGAAATTCCGTTTGTTCTGTTAACTGTGTCGTTTAATAAATGGAAATGTTTTCAATTAATTTATTCTCTACGCAAAACAACCCGAGAGCCATCAACGGGTCTCTGAAGAGCATTTGCTGTGACAAATGCTGGCTTGCTTCAATTGGGTATTGATTTTGAGGTTCTTTAAAGCTGCCATTCATCAGATTCCCTTGACTTGTTCTTACTGTATTTACTCAACATTTTCATGTTGGCTGCAGCGCTGGCCTTTGTGTTCAGCACTCTTCATAAAAGGTGCATTTGACTTTGATCCAGTTTTTGGCACGTGATCTGGGAAGTTGTGTCATTCTTGCTTTAAACAATAGATGGATTGCCCAGGAACTTTTTAATTGATGGAGGCTACGGGACTGAAATCGAAGATTTGTGGTTGACAGAAAATCAGAAAATGGTATTGTGGCTCAGCTTTCCACGAACCATAAAAACTGATCTTTGTCTGGATTGTTTGGACTTTTTCTTCTAATCTTAAGCATCTTTTCCCATAGACCATAATATTTCTACTGTAGTCAAGACCTCATAGTGGGGGGTAGTGCTGTGTGAAGTAACGAACCTATTACACAATTATCAATCCAATACTAATACCAGCACTGGTATCAATAGTATCCATTTTTAGATTGATCCACCTGCTTCTAGTAGGGGGCCTTGGATGCAGTGGATGTAAATGTGCAGGCATATGTTTGAGTTGCCAGTTGTTTCTAAGGCTATTTCAACACAGTGGCAAGTTTACATACAATATTTAAGAACATGTAAAGTCTGACCGTCTTACTGCAAACAGCTCCAGCGTCTTTGGAAGTGTCTCTCCACTTTCGTTGTCACATTGTTGCACATTTTCTCTCTAACTTTGATGCCATCTCTGTCCCTAACTTGTACTCTGGTGATTTTTGATTTCTCTCGCTTTACACGGAGACAACATCAGAGTTGTAGCTGTATCATCCAGAGGACGGCTGCTGTATTGCAAACTACTCCACTGTGCAAGTCTGCAGAAAAACACAAACTATTAATTACATCAAATCATGATCCATCCAGCTATTGAAGTTACAGAGAAACTGTGTCACATGTGTTCACACTGCCATTGTTTGTTTTTTTGTTCATTTTTGTTGTTGTTGTCATCACCTCCTCCTGAGAAGAAAGTTATCATGCGCATCACATTCTATCATTTTGTCTAGAAACACAATAGCTCGAACAGTTTCTAATAAATCTAATAGACACTTTGTGAGTGATGTCCTATTAACAATCCATTAAATTAGACTTAGATCCACCAAGGTCTTCAACTAACTTCAAAAAAATCCATCCATCCGCTTATCCTATTATACTGCGCCACAAACTTCTCAAAATGTCTTCAAAAGGAACAAAGAAAAATGATTATATACAAAATACAACACAATTCCCTTAAAAGTAATTGCTGCCCAGAGAGTGACCTCCCACGGCAGAGGTTTGCAGTCTTAGAGTTCTTGTTGTTGTTTTTTTTCCCCTGTATAATGCCAGGTATTTATATTGTAGGAGTCGGGCATTTATAAAACCACGTCTGATCATTCTGAGCCCCATTAATTTTGGGGATGTGACAAACTTTTCAAAAATTGATATTACAGATCTGAAAGAAGAAAAGAAAATCTACTTGAAAATCATTTGTGTTGTTGCAGAGCTGTATCACTGCATGTGTTTTCGTTATGGACCGATTTCTATAGTTTAACAGTTTAAAACATTGCAGATCCATCTCCTCACTTTTCTTCTTGTGTTGAGGCTATCCTGTGGCTCTCTGAAAGCAAAACTCCCACAAAGACATTTGTAATGAGGTCAAGTGCAAAAATAACTGTGTCCATGGGCCAGATTTTTTTAAACAGTCTGCACCGGAGCTTCTTTTTGCCATTAGAGAGCTACTGTCTGGATTTAATGAAGAAACACAGCTTTGCAATTGAAAGCCATGGGCACAGGTATCATTGCATATGCATGTGTAGGAGTCTGCCTTTTACAGCACAAATCTTTGGGAGGAGAATATTTAAATGAATCATATGTGATTTACTAAGGTTTGCAGCTTGCAATTTAACACTAAACGTGACACTGAGAAAAAGCACAATATTTCGTTTGTGGGATAGTAGTATAGGAGTGTTTTTCTATTAGGAGGAAAATGTCATGAGAATGCATACGTAATTGTCATGGGTAAGACAGCTGTGAGCACAATGCTAAAAACTTTGGCCCTATCCTTGTAACCTGTCACTCAGTCCTCACCCTCCATGTTTGGAGCTGAGTCCTTCTCAACATAGTGTATGCTGTGCAGTGTATCAAGGAATGCTCAGACCTCTACATTGCAGAAACCAAACAAACAGCCACTTTATAAACGCATGGCACAACATAGAAGAGCCACCTCAATGGGACAAGACTCGGCTGTTCATCTGCATTTAAGGAGACAGGTCACTCTTTTGAAGATGCCAATGTCCACATTTTGGACAGAGAAGACAGATGGTTTGAAAGGAGTGAAACAAGCCATCTATGTCTACTGTGAACGACAATCTTTGAACAGAGGTGGTGGCTTATGACACCAACTGTCTGCCATCTAATCCAGTTTTGAGATCCCTTCCCAGACGCCTTAACACCCACGCACATCTTGGGTCATTTGCTCTTGGTAAGTGACATGATGGGGCAAGGTCTCACAATGGGTTCACCTGAAACTGAAATGATTGTGACCCACACCCGTTTTAACACCTTGGCTCGAGTGATTAGGCAATCACAATAGGGGGGTCCAGGACCCTCTTAGGGACACTCCTAATAGGGCTTAAAATCTGGGACTCTCCCACCAATTGGTCTTAGAACTGAAGAAGCTTCTCAGATGAGAGGTGAAGAGTCTTCAAGAAACTTAAAAAGTCCAGATGCTTTTCTTTACAAGCTCCTTAGACTACAATGACCTGGATGACTGAGAGCCTTCACAGACAGTCCTTCTCTGTTGTTTAATAATAGTACAAATACTTTAATGGAACCAACCAGAACTAAACTGATCGGTTTTAGTCACATTTCTACATGCATATTTTACTTACTTAATACGTCTCTGCTCATTTTTTTTCTCAGCAGTGTACACACAGAGCTTTTAATGCAGGTTTGTTATCACTCTATCAGAGCGCTACATTGCAAATTCAAAGTTTCTGTAATGCAGTTTCATTAGTGTATCTGATTATTATCTGATTCTTGCAATTTGTAATATTGACTTTAATAAGAATCTGCACCTCACACAGCCTTTCAATAAAAAACAAAACAAAAAACAACAACAAAACCAGAGCAATGTGACCATTTACGGCAGAACAGGTTGTAATGATGCGGCTTTTCTCTGGATAAATCCTGCTCTTCACGTCAGTCCTCCATACGTCACACAGTCCCCAGCAATTTCCATCAGAAGAGTTTATCCTCATATCAAACCCCAAAGATGCTGATTCTTCTTCAGCGTCCTCTCATTTATCTTGCCACACTTTATTCAGAAGAAACATGTATAAAACCTGTGTGTATATAGTATTATCTTTGCACTGCTCCTGGTAAGCAACTACTGAAGGGAACTGACTGCATCTTTGTATATAAATTAGCACACTGCTAGTAGATCACACAAAGAACTTTCCACTTCTCCGACTACATTTTTGCTAATGACTCACCACACTAAATTGCTCCACGGCTTTCAGTCTCAGAACTGACAATGCATTCCCAGTGATAGCTTTTTAATGCCAACAAAAAAGGTTTACTGGCTCTAGATATCGATGATGAGATTTGACCACTCATTTTGTCTTTACTGGCTTTGAAATAAACTTGGAAGTGACAAATGAATTTCAATCATCCAAGCTAACTATGAATATGTGAAGTACCTATGAGCCAAGGACACAGAGCACTTTGAAAGCAGCAAGAAGAAAGAACAGCAGCCGCAAGAAACAAAAAGCACCCAATGAATTTTTAAACAACAGTGATCCTGTGCTTAACCCAGCAACTTATTAGTAACATCAAACATCTTACTTGTTTAATTGATAATTTATTAGATTTGTTTTGGAAAAGATACAGACACATAATGTACTAGACGATTAAACAAGAGAAACAACAATATAAGACTAGCTGAATAATGTAAAACAACACACAGGCCAGAATATTGCGCTCAAACAAAGCAAGATAAATTTGAAAGAAGGCTAACATTAGCAGTGCTAGCACCAGTGTCTTGATTTTTTGGAAAATAGGCTATGTCCACACATATATGTGGATTTTTTTTGTTTTGAACAATAACTCTGTCCACACATAAAACACACACACAAAATGTTATGCTCTTTGAAGAGCATGACAAAAGCAACGGGTGGCGACATAATGCTACCCGAATAAAAATACTGGTCTATCAAAAGATTACAAACAATATCACAGAACAGTCTGACTTCAAAAAAGGAGGTAAAGTCAAACACATGTGATGTTGAAGGATAACGTCTCCGTTCTTCTTGTCCAGTGAGTTTCTGAAAATCTCCACCCAGAAAGATTTACCAAAATACCTGCATAGGTATTGTTTTTTTGTTCATTTTTGTTGTTGTTGTCATCACCTCCTCCTGAGAAGAAAGTTATCATGCGCATCACATTCTATCATTTTGTCTAGAAACACAATAGCTCGAACAGTTTCTAATAAATCTAATAGACACTTTGTGAGTGATGTCCTATTAACAATCCATTAAATTAGACTTAGATCCACCAAGGTCTTCAACTAACTTCAAAAAAATCCATCCATCCGCTTATCCTATTATACTGCGCCACAAACTTCTCAAAATGTCTTCAAAAGGAACAAAGAAAAATGATTATATACAAAATACAACACAATTCCCTTAAAAGTAATTGCTGCCCAGAGAGTGACCTCCCACGGCAGAGGTTTGCAGTCTTAGAGTTCTTGTTGTTGTTTTTTTTCCCCTGTATAATGCCAGGTATTTATATTGTAGGAGTCGGGCATTTATAAAACCACGTCTGATCATTCTGAGCCCCATTAATTTTGGGGATGTGACAAACTTTTCAAAAATTGATATTACAGATCTGAAAGAAGAAAAGAAAATCTACTTGAAAATCATTTGTGTTGTTGCAGAGCTGTATCACTGCATGTGTTTTCGTTATGGACCGATTTCTATAGTTTAACAGTTTAAAACATTGCAGATCCATCTCCTCACTTTTCTTCTTGTGTTGAGGCTATCCTGTGGCTCTCTGAAAGCAAAACTCCCACAAAGACATTTGTAATGAGGTCAAGTGCAAAAATAACTGTGTCCATGGGCCAGATTTTTTTAAACAGTCTGCACCGGAGCTTCTTTTTGCCATTAGAGAGCTACTGTCTGGATTTAATGAAGAAACACAGCTTTGCAATTGAAAGCCATGGGCACAGGTATCATTGCATATGCATGTGTAGGAGTCTCCCTTTTACAGCACAAATCTTTGGGAGGAGAATATTTAAATGAATCATATGTGATTTACTAAGGTTTGCAGCTTGCAATTTAACACTAAACGTGACACTGAGAAAAAGCACAATATTTCGTTTGTGGGATAGTAGTATAGGAGTGTTTTTCTATTAGGAGGAAAATGTCATGAGAATGCATACGTAATTGTCATGGGTAAGACAGCTGTGAGCACAATGCTAAAAACTTTGGCCCTATCCTTGTAACCTGTCACTCAGTCCTCACCCTCCATGTTTGGAGCTGAGTCCTTCTCAACATAGTGTATGCTGTGCAGTGTATCAAGGAATGCTCAGACCTCTACATTGCAGAAACCAAACAAACAGCCACTTTATAAACGCATGGCACAACATAGAAGAGCCACCTCAATGGGACAAGACTCGGCTGTTCATCTGCATTTAAGGAGACAGGTCACTCTTTTGAAGATGCCAATGTCCACATTTTGGACAGAGAAGACAGATGGTTTGAAAGGAGTGAAACAAGCCATCTATGTCTACTGTGAACGACAATCTTTGAACAGAGGTGGTGGCTTATGACACCAACTGTCTGCCATCTAATCCAGTTTTGAGATCCCTTCCCAGACGCCTTAACACCCACGCACATCTTGGGTCATTTGCTCTTGGTAAGTGACATGATGGGGCAAGGTCTCACAATGGGTTCACCTGAAACTGAAATGATTGTGACCCACACCCGTTTTAACACCTTGGCTCGAGTGATTAGGCAATCACAATAGGGGGGTCCAGGACCCTCTTAGGGACACTCCTAATAGGGCTTAAAATCTGGGACTCTCCCACCAATTGGTCTTAGAACTGAAGAAGCTTCTCAGATGAGAGGTGAAGAGTCTTCAAGAAACTTAAAAAGTCCAGATGCTTTTCTTTACAAGCTCCTTAGACTACAATGACCTGGATGACTGAGAGCCTTCACAGACAGTCCTTCTCTGTTGTTTAATAATAGTACAAATACTTTAATGGAACCAACCAGAACTAAACTGATCGGTTTTAGTCACATTTCTACATGCATATTTTACTTACTTAATACGTCTCTGCTCATTTTTTTTCTCAGCAGTGTACACACAGAGCTTTTAATGCAGGTTTGTTATCACTCTATCAGAGCGCTACATTGCAAATTCAAAGTTTCTGTAATGCAGTTTCATTAGTGTATCTGATTATTATCTGATTCTTGCAATTTGTAATATTGACTTTAATAAGAATCTGCACCTCACACAGCCTTTCAATAAAAAACAAAACAAAAAACAACAACAAAACCAGAGCAATGTGACCATTTACGGCAGAACAGGTTGTAATGATGCGGCTTTTCTCTGGATAAATCCTGCTCTTCACGTCAGTCCTCCATACGTCACACAGTCCCCAGCAATTTCCATCAGAAGAGTTTATCCTCATATCAAACCCCAAAGATGCTGATTCTTCTTCAGCGTCCTCTCATTTATCTTGCCACACTTTATTCAGAAGAAACATGTATAAAACCTGTGCGTATATAGTATTATCTTTGCACTGCTCCTGGTAAGCAACTACTGAAGGGAACTGACTGCATCTTTGTATATAAATTAGCACACTGCTAGTAGATCACACAAAGAACTTTCCACTTCTCCGACTACATTTTTGCTAATGACTCACCACACTAAATTGCTCCACGGCTTTCAGTCTCAGAACTGACAATGCATTCCCAGTGATAGCTTTTTAATGCCAACAAAAAAGGTTTACTGGCTCTAGATATCGATGATGAGATTTGACCACTCATTTTGTCTTTACTGGCTTTGAAATAAACTTGGAAGTGACAAATGAATTTCAATCATCCAAGCTAACTATGAATATGTGAAGTACCTATGAGCCAAGGACACAGAGCACTTTGAAAGCAGCAAGAAGAAAGAACAGCAGCCGCAAGAAACAAAAAGCACCCGATGAATTTTTAAACAACAGTGATCCTGTGCTTAACCCAGCAACTTATTAGTAACATCAAACATCTTACTTGTTTAATTGATAATTTATTAGATTTGTTTTGGAAAAGATACAGACACATAATGTACTAGACGATTAAACAAGAGAAACAACAATATAAGACTAGCTGAATAATGTAAAACAACACACAGGCCAGAATATTGCGCTCAAACAAAGCAAGATAAATTTGAAAGAAGGCTAACATTAGCAGTGCTAGCACCAGTGTCTTGATTTTTTGGAAAATAGGCTATGTCCACACATATATGTGGATTTTTTTTTGTTTTGAACAATAACTCTGTCCACACATAAAACACACACACAAAATGTTATGCTCTTTGAAGAGCATGACAAAAGCAACGGGTGGCGACATAATGCTACCCGAATAAAAATACTGGTCTATCAAAAGATTACAAACAATATCACAGAACAGTCTGACTTCAAAAAAGGAGGTAAAGTCAAACACATGTGATGTTGAAGGATAACGTCTCCGTTCTTCTTGTCCAGTGAGTTTCTGAAAATCTCCACCCAGAAAGATTTACCAAAATACCTGCATAGGTGTGGACAGGGCCTTAACATCCACACGCCTCTGTATTATACATGTATGCTGTTTGAGTTGAAGGGTTACATGCAAGTAAACTCCATCACAGGTTACAACCACATTCCAAATTAATGCAAAACTAAACTGATTTCTGCAGCTGCTATTCATTTGTTATTAATCAAGCTCATCACAGGCATCTGTAGTATATGAGTACTGTAGATTTAAGTCACTAGGTATGGCTAAGAAATTGACTTAGATGATCCCATATTACTTCACATGTAGAGCATGCTCTCAAAGATGCCAATCTGTTTAGCTCTGTTGCGGTCACAGAAACTCTAACTGTTAAAATGGCTAAAAAAAAAAACATGCCCTCATAGAAAACTTGACAGTAGTTGACCCTGTGGCGAGACAGTATTCAGGAACTTTTGAACTTTTCGCTCAAGCACTGCTTTTTCCTTTTGAGTTTTCATGTTTGCTGCACTGCGTCCAACACAGTGGATGCCTTTGAACGGAGCCTGCGTGAGTTTTTCCCCTTTTATCCCCGTTTGCACAATGTGTTCCATTTTGCAGCTGTTAAAAACACTTCTAATAGAAGATGTAATCGAACAACACTGTACTGGTTTATTTTAAGACTACCGAGCCCTTGTGCCCTTTCCTAAGATCATTTCGATACTAACCGCCTTCATTAAATGGCAGCTTTTTTAAAATTTACACATGTAATTGGAAAAATCTGACAAATCATTTTGTTGTCACGATCCATGTCTGATCGTGTAGCTTGTGACATTTTGCACACTGTTGCTATGTGGTAAATGCTATTTTTGTCACAAACTATCTGCAGGGTGGAATAGATCAAAAGGAATTGAAGGTGATCATATTTCCTATGTGTGTTTATTCAGTCTTATCTGTTTTCCTATATACAAGGACATGCATTTATTGCACTCCTATGGCATTTCTACTTTAAAAAAAGCTTGAATTTATCATACAGAACACAGAATCCTTTGTAGATCCTATTTCATTATTAAGAATTGTTTGGCTTGAAAAATTCTCATTCAGAAATATGAGACCTTGAAGGTTTTCACACTTACTAAACAATTTCCCCACTATATACAAGAAAGAAAATATTTCTTCTCAGGGTTAAAATCGGGTTAGCTAGCCAACACTTTTAGTATTAGTAGTACAGTATTTAGGTTTAATAATGCTGTTATTTACTTTATTTTCAAAAGTGACAGCAGCAGAGTGGCTCTCTGATTCATAGTAATGCTGATTCTTTTCTTCTGTAGGTCTCACCCTCCTTCCGTACCACCTACACTCTTCTTTTCCTGCATCACAAACAGGGGAGCCCTGTGAGGCACTGTGTGACACAGATCCAAGCTGACAGCTTGAAATAACAGTTAACAGCTCTTCTGCCTGGGTCCCTCTGACAAATTCACAGTGCTGTAATGTTAAATGGAGTGTACCGCAGACCACGAGCAGGTGCTCTCTGACACCACGCCGACTTCCCTTCAACACCCCTATCCTACAATCATCCATCCTGCATCATGGCAGCCTTCCTCTTTTCACTCTGTCATATCCCACCGTGTTAGTTTCCACCCGATGGCCCATGCCGCCTTCTTTACTGTCATTTTTCCTCCACGGCCTGTCATTTTTTCACAATTTTCCTTTTTTTTCCATCTGAGACCTTACCATTACTGCAATGTGAATGATTTTGCCATTATAATTTAATGATAATGAGAGTTAACTAATAAGACTAAATCTGCCATCTTAACAGTCTTTTCATGTGCATAATTCCATGTGCCTAATCATTACCCTAATGATAACTTATCTACAACTACTTATGTTGCAATAAAATCTGATCTCACTGCTACTGCGGTTACTTTAATGAATAAAGAAGCCATGTCCAGTATGCAAAGGAGCGCTTGTAAAGTCCTAAAGTTACACAAAGAAAGATTTGACAAAGATTTCAAACTTAGTGTCATTTTTACCAAATTGTTGGATTTAAGAAACTTTAAGAAACCGACAGATTTAAAAGATTCATAAACAGAGAACTTGACAGCAGGTAAATCAGTTTACAGGAATGAGGAGGGCACTCTGCCGGGGAGGAAACAGTAATTAGGTTTAGCCAGAGGTAACCATTTCAGGATTGATCTTGGTTTGCATTTGAGCTCCAGTCTAACTTAGTTATCTCTTTCAACAGGCTAAGGAGGGGTTACAGAGTGGCCGAAGAACTCTAGAGGAAGTAGTAGAAGAGAGCAGCAGTAACCTTTGATAACAGGCTGTTGGCTTGTGGAAACAGGTAAGTGTGGCACCAGGTTTGAAGTCAGTTAAGTCCACAAAAAATGCTGCAATGGCAGAGAGGAAGCTTCAGCCATCCCTTCACCAAATGAGTAACTGGAGATAGATGAGAAAGAAGAGACAGGCAGAAAGTAGCACAGGACACAAAGAAGCCAGTTACCACCACAGAACCAACAGCAATCCGACAGAGAGGAGACACAAGCCAGTCTTTAAATACTGCTAGCTGCTAGGAGATGAGAAACATGCGTGATGGTTGAGGCCTGAGAAAATCAGAAGCTCCACCAGCAGGTGGGTCCAGCAAAAAAAGCCAGCCCACAACTCCACCTGAGAGAAAGGAGGTAGCAAGAGGCCAGAGAGAGAAAGAAAGAGAAAATGGAAACAAAAAAAGAAAAACAGACTGCCTAGATCGTTACTCACATAGACACTTTATCATTAAAGTAAATGATTTGATTTTACATTCTGTGTAAGTGAATGTTAAAAGCATGTGAACCTTTGTTTCAGTATCTCATGTAACCCCATCCCAAGTAACAGACACTAAACCCTTGCTCCTTTAGGTTTAGGTTCTGCTTCATTAAGGACAGACGTTTGACGTGTCCAATCTAAAACATTATCTTCATTCTTCTTTGGTGATGGCTGCAGAACAAGACCGCCACAGTACTGAAATGGTAAGGCTAAATTAAATGCTATTGTTGATTTGCATGTGCTTAGATGAGAGTCCTATGACCACACTTAGATAACACTGAAAAATCTCCTTGACATAGGGGTGGGCGATATAAATGATATACGATAGAAACGATATAAATTTGGCCAACGATAGAGATTTTGTATCGCTCTATCACGATAGCACATGTTGATGATGTCATCAAGCTGCGCCTGTCTTGGTCGAAAGCATCGCAGTGGCTAAAACCATTATCATCTGCAAATTATGGCGGGCGACAGTCATAGCAAAGAGATGAAGCACCTTTGAAATATGGGGAAAGCCAAAAACTGTGCTTCCTCCACTTCCGTAACATTGATTCATTAATGTTGAATTCTCTCGCAGCTGCTCTATTCCCATGTTGTTGCAGTATTTTAATAACTAACCTTGTATTGTGGATGAATAATCTCAGTTGTTCTCCTGACTGACGTTTGCCCCGTGTATAGCATCCTGCTATGCGACTGCGTTTGTCCCTAACCACCAGAATCCCTCACATTAACTTTTATCGAGTGGAAAAAAAGTTGGCATTCATCCTCCAGCTTCACTGTGCTAATGTTATGCTAACATAGCTGTGTCGCTAGCAATCACGTAGCACAACATTATATACCAGGTAGTCCAATTTCAGTAACCCTGCAAACGCCACTGCTGTTTAGTTTTCTGTCTTCATTTATGTTGGAAGTGGTAGCAGAGCTGTACGTTTTAATTAGTTTCAAAAATCTCTCAGTCAGAACATGGTATGAAATGTTTAGGTGGAAACTAGCGAGCTAACTTCCTGTTAACTTCTAACTCCGTTAAATTTAATAAATTCTGTTTTCATTGATACATGGATGTAAAACTTAATTGTTACACCCGATAAAGCAGCAACGCTGATGATTTAATTAAAGATGAAAGAATTTAGACCGTTTTTAATTCTTAGTGTTCGTTTGACTTTGGGACCTGAAATGGATGGAGTTTTGGACCCAGATTACTCTGCGAAGCTCCTCACTACGGCAGCCATAATGCTCTGACAATCCATCAAGCAGTGCGGCTTACAAAAGTTGTACTAAAACATTTAACAGATTTCTGCACACCAAAATCGGTTCGAGGTCAGTAAGCACAACCAGAATTCATATAGAAGGCACACTCGATTTTTGAGAAAATTAAAGGAGTGCCTTATAGTGTGGAAAATACGTTATACAGAAGAAAATAATATATCGTGATATATATCGTTACTGCACATGCTTCAAATTATATCGCAATATGTATTTTAGGCCATATCGCCCAGCCCTACCTTGACATTTAATTTTCAAAGGTGTATCATATTCAGATATTAATTGAAATGAAAAAAATACACTGGAAATAGGAAACAAAATCCCATTTAGCATTTAATACAGCATTATTCAAGCCAGACATAGAAATGTTTGACTGTCACAGAGACAATGGTGGTGCCTTGGCTGTTTTCATCTTCCACATGCTAAAACTCATACTACTGTTATGTCAGTACTTAAACTACAGTTTTACACTTTCTTGATTTTTATATGACAGTACAGTTAGTTTACCTGCTGCTTGAAGTACAGTATGTCATTTACTGTTAGGTCTGGAGCTACATGATACTATGCTTTCTTCTGCTATGTCTACTGAAACTATTCCACTGCATTTGTAACAAACGGGGACACTAGAGCGGTCTCGCCAGAATGTCGTGCTAAAAAGAAAGGTTCTAAAATACAAGGGGGAGCAAGCAAGTCAGGTACCAAGGGCACAAAGACGAAGCAGGTCCGATCAGAAACTGTTTATTACTACAGGGAGTGCAGAATTATTAGGCAAGTTGTATTTTTGAGGAATAATTTTATTATTGAACAACAACCATGTTCTCAATGAACCAAAAAAATCATTAATATCAAAGCTGAATGTTTTTGGAAGTAGTTTTTAGTTTGGTTTTAGTTTTAGCTAATTTAGGGGGATATCTGTGTGTGCAGGTGACTATTACTGTGCATAATTATTAGGCAACTTAACAAAAAACAAATATATACCCATTTCAATTATTTATTTTTACCAGTGAAACCAATATAACATCTCCACATTCACAAATATACATTTCTGACATTCAAAAACAAAACAAAAACAAATCAGCGACCAATATAGCCACCTTTCTTTGCAAGGACACTCAAAAGCCTGCCATCCATGGATTCTGTCAGTGTTTTGATCTGTTCACCATTAAGATTGCGTGCAGCAGCAACCACAGCCTCCCAGACACTGTTCAGAGAGGTGTACTGTTTTCCCTCCTTGTAAATCTCACATTTGATGATGGACCACAGGTTCTCAATGGGGTTCAGATCAGGTGAACAAGGAGGCCATGTCATTAGTTTTTCTTCTTTTATACCCTTTCTTGCCAGCCACGCTGTGGAGTACTTGGACGCGTGTGATGGAGCATTGTCCTGCATGAAAATCATGTTTTTCTTGAAGGATGCAGACTTCTTCCTGTACCACTGCTTGAAGAAGGAGTCTTCCAGAAACTGGCAGTAGGACTGGGAGTTGAGCTTGACTCCATCCTCAACCCGAAAAGGCCCCACAAGCTCATCTTTGATGATACCAGCCCAAACCAGTACTCCACCTCCACCTTGCTGGCGTCTGAGTCGGACTGGAGCTCTCTGCCCTTTACCAATCCAGCCACGGGCCCATCCATCTGGCCCATCAAGACTCACTCTCATTTCATCAGTCCATAAAACCTTAGAAAAACCAGTCTTGAGATATTTCTTGGCCCAGTCTTGACGTTTCAGCTTGTGTGTCTTGTTCAGTGGTGGTCATCTTTCAGCCTTTCTTACCTTGGCCATGTCTCTGAGTATTGCACACCTTGTGCTTTTGGGCACTCCAGTGATGTTGCAGCTCTGAAATATGGCCAAACTGGTGGCAAGTGGCATCTTGGCAGCTGCACGCTTGACTTTTCTCAGTTCATGGGCAGTTATTTTGCGCCTTGGTTTTTCCACACACTTCTTGTGACCCTGTTGACTATTTTGAATGAAACGCTTGATTGTTCGATGATCACGCTTCAGAAGCTTTGCAATTTTGAGACTGCTGCATCCCTCTGCAAGATATCTCACTGTTTTTGACTTTTCTGAGCCTGTCAAGTCCTTCTTTTGACCCATTTTGCCAAAGGAAAGGACATTGCCTAATAATTATGCACACCTGATATCGGGTGTTGATGTCATTAGACCACACCCCTTCTCATTACAGAGATGCACATCACCTAATATGCTTAATTGGTAGTAGGCTTTCGAGCCTATACAACTTGGAGTAAGACTACATGCATGAAGAGGATGATGTGGACAAAATACTCATTTGCCTAATAATTCTGCACTCCCTGTAGGCCAAGGAACACCAATAAATTTTTTTTAAAAAAAACACACGCACACCCTTAAAAACATACACGATAAAACCTCCCCGGAATAAACAAACCCAATGCTAAAACTAGTAAAAATACAATTTTCTACATTTACTAAAATCCCCTGATGTAATGTCCCACAACCCTGGATGCATTATGGGTCCACCAGCGGCCAGAAATTCCTTTGCACGAGTGGGGTCCATTCCAGGCTTGCCTTAGGCCGACGAGGAGGAGGAGCCTCCTATCTCCCTCTTATCCTCCCACTGGGCCCACCACATCCCAGTCCAGCTTCCATTTCGTACCGGAATCCTACACGCGATGCCACCATGGATCCCCTTGCGTCAGCACCCTGCAAATACACAAATAGGGGCCAGAAAGCTTGTCCCAGAAGAGACCCTGGCGTATAGCCATGGCAACCCTTTAGGAAAAAACAGTTGCACCCAGCATACGACAGTGGGGAAAGCGTTACTCACATATGCCGGCAGAGGTACACCTCTGCCCGGCGGTCAGTTACAGGCAGTGTCTCCCACTGTCGCCCTTCTCGCTGTCCAAACTGGGCCGCCGTGTCACGCTGGCCACATGTCCTCTTCCAGTCTGGGCCTCCCTCCTTCAGTGTTAAGCTAGCCTGCTTTTGAAAGGTCTTTACACAGCCTGCTACCACCTGCTGAGGCATGGGTGTGTCCAGAGGTGTCCCATGTGCAGCCAGTCCACAGTGGATTAAAAACTATGTCACATAAAACACTAAAAATAGAAACAGAATAAAACCATGCAAATAAAATGACACTCATAAATAAACACTAAAAATCAGAAAAAAAAACAATATACAAGATAAATACAAATTTCCACTGTGTGACACATTTATCACATTCAAGGACTTTGACCCTTTCAACTAAAGTATACTACTGTATTTTTGCAACTATTTCATGTATTGTTATAGTCAATATTTAGTACTCCAGTCAAAGTACAAGTACATTCAATTTTCCTCAGATTTTATAGCAGCTTTTAGTTTAAGCATTATTGAAAAGTAAGACAAGATTATTTTCCAGTGTACAGCAGGTTAAGTCTGTTAAAGGAAAAGAAAATTGCATTCTCCTCTGAGTTGTGATTTAAATATCGCTAACACAAATAGGAAATTATGCTGCATTGTTCATACTGCATTTTCATTTTCGAGATTGAATAAACATTTGAATATCAGCTACTTTAAGGTAGGGTACAACTTTAAAAATTAAATGTTAAACAGTTTCCCATTTTTATTTATGAATATAGTCAAAGAATAGCTCTTTAATTATGAGAAAATGAAAATGCTAATTTGACTGGCCGGTTGCATTTTCAGTCTGATTTTTACACAAATTACATACATGTACAGCCACAGTTAAAAAAAAAAAGTATACCTTCTGTGAGTTAACATATCACAACATCATAATCGTCGACATTGTCTGGTCTTAAAATTGAGTAAATACAACCTCAGATGAACTGCAAAATAATATATTACATTAGTTTTATTTATTTAACAAAAATTTGGCATCTATGCAGAAGAATTCCAGTCGGTTTGGGAGGGGTTATAAGGTCATTTTCAAATCACTGAAGTCCATCATTCTACAGTGATTAAACTTATTCTACTTATTCGCAAGTGGATTCAAGATTCAAGACGGTTGCCAGTCTTCCCAGTAGTCGATGTCCCAGCAAATTCAGCCCTATGTCAGCCCGCGCAATGGTCAGAGAAATTGGAATAAAAACAACAAAAAATTAAAGTGCTTCTCAGACTCCTCCCTCTAAAAAGACGACTTCTGAGCAGACCACAGCACTGGTTCAACAATGCTATTTGTGACCAAAGCGGAGCTGTTTGGCTACGATGCATGGCATCACTTTTGGTAAAAACCAAACACAGCCATCAGCACACACAGCTCACACCAACTGTCAAGCACGGAGGTGGAGGGGTGATGTTTTGGGCATCTTTTGCAGCTAAAGAATCCGGGCTCTTTGCATTAAGTCAAAAACAAAGTCCTTCGTGTACCAAAATATTCTAAGGTCAAATATAAATGTTAAATTTGTACCAATATATATAAAAACAAAGATTTTCATGTGGTGCTTAAAGACTTCCTATTACTTTGGCAGGTTGAAAGTGTGAGTGACTAAAAGAAATGCTTGAAACATAAACTTTTGTGTTTTCAGTTGAAAACTATATAACAATTATCAGTCAGCATCCATAACAACATTCCTGTTGAACAAACTGTTCTCTTATTTTAGTCAAAGGAGCTTGCAAAGAAAAGCGTCTGGACTTCTTGCTTGAAGACGTTTCACCTCTCATCCGAGAAGCTTCTTCAGTTCTAAGGTCAAATGGTGGAGAGTCCCAGATATAAACCTAGTGGGAGTAACCCCCCACAGAGGGACAAAAGGACCCCCTGATGATCCTCTAGTTGCCTGAGCCAAGGTGTGAAACTGGGCGTGGGACCCAATCAGCCAGAGTTTCGGGTGTGTTCATTGTGAAACCTGGCCCCACCCTATCATGTGATTTCCTGAGGTCAGATGGCCCAGGATGTGAGTGGGCGTTAAGGCGTCTGGGAAGGGATCTCAAAACTGGATTATAGATGGCAGAGAGTTGGTGTCGTAAACCCCCGCCTCTGTTCAAAGATGGTCGCTCACAGTGGACATAGATGGCTTCTTTCACTCCTCTTTCAAACCATCTGTCCTCTCTGTCCAAAATGTGAACATTGGCATCCTCAATTTTTATTATTTTAGTAATTTCTCGAACGCCAACGTGCACAACCCCGAACTATTTTTCTTTTTTGTGCATACTCCTGTTAAAAACCCAATAATTCTCGTCCATGACCTTTGTGTACAGCATATTTTCTCATCAACAGAAGCATTGTAATGGAACCCACCTCCCTGATTGCCTCCCCCTTCTCGCTGTGCACATTTCTTCCTTTTTCTCCAAAGCTCTTCTCTAGCCAGCCTTTTGTTTCAAAGCAGCGACTTTAATTACTTTAGCCCATGATGGGAGCTTCGCATGACGGCTTTCGCTCAAGCCTGGCATTGGGGAATATTGGAGGAAATGATTTGTATTAATGATGGGTGGCGGAGAAGGGGGATGACAAAAAGAAGGTAAATTATTTGAGACAGAAGGAGAGGAGGAGCTGTCAGGGAAAATGTGCCTGATGAGCCACAAATCTTGGCTCAAATGAAGCTCGTCGAACCTTTTCCCAACTAAGCCATTGTCAATTGTTTATACGTCCTACCGGATGTTTTTGCAGCTCTTCAAAGCAGTTTGATATTAAAGCACATAAGCGGTGAAAATACATGCTTCTCAAACCTGTTAAATGTTACAGAAAATACCTTTGCCACTTAACTATTAAATGTGCGCCCACAGCACATCAGTACAGGTGACAGCTTTAACCATCTGTCTATTGGCGTGTCACCACACTTGACTGCTAACATGTATTAGCAGCCAGGATCTCAGGCTGTGAGGTGACTCATCGATTGGTGCTGATGCACATCCAGAGCATGTTAACAGACTCGAGGTGTTCTCTAAGGCCTTTAGATGGCGCAGGCCTCCACAGAGCCTTGTCCAAAGGGAGCTAAGTGTTGATCAATGCAGCGAGCCAGGGCGGACAGAGGGGGGGGGAGTAAAAACAGAAGAGAAAGGCCACCGCTATCGCTCTTCCATGACACTGAGGATCTGGATCCGCTGGGCTTCCAGGCTAAATTAAAACAACCGGCGTCCCATTGATTCTGCCGCTGACAGGGACCATACATCACCTCACAGCCAGGGAACGTGGAAGAGAGAGCAGGGAGAGTAAGAAGACGGGTGAATGGGTGTAATAGAGAAGCAAAGAACACATTCTGGAAAGAAAATGATCACCAAAATGATAGGAGGAGAAAAGGAATAAGAGGAGGGTAAAGGAGAGAGATGCGATTACGGAAGGGGCACCTACTGAAAGACAGAACACGGACATACATGGATGGTGGGAAGTGCAGGGGCATGGTGGGAGAGAAAAAGATGAGATGGCTAAACCAGACGTAAGCAATCACCCACTGACAACTCAATTTATTTCCAATGTATTGCTTACGATTACTTAGAAGCCAAGAGAACTTTTTGGCGGAAAATTGGAGGCGGGGAAGAGGCAGGAAACACAAAGCTTTTGAGATGCACAAAGCGAACTAGTACAGGAGGAACAGAAAAGCATAAACGAAAATTATACTCAGAACAAATTGCGATCTTTTCAGTCTGTTCAGTCAACACCTTTCCCCCACCCCTTATTCCTGGGAATTTAATTGCCTCTTGTCTCCTCACAGTATCTTAAGAACCTCATTACTGAATTCGCTGTTTGAAATATCCTTCATCTTCTGAACTCTACGACAAGAGGCATTTTTGCCCATTGATTGAAAATGACAGGGTTATTCAGCTATTGTTTTTCATCATTAAGCTCCGTGGCTGGGTATCAGTATATAAATGAGGTCTTGGGGCAAGAATAGAAGTTTGACATGTTTGAAAGTATGGGTGAATTCAAAAGGCTCTCGCAAGTGCTAGCAGCGGAGAAACACTTACACTTAGATAATTAAGTGTGAACTGCTTTGATTATTCTGCCACCTCTGATTTACTGTATTAAAATACTGTAAGGGTGCTCAAAATGTCAAATACATTCTTTGTTTTATACTCAAGATGTAAATGAACTAATATATATACATATATATAGTTCACTTAGTCTCCTTTTAATATCGCTGACTTTGCACCATAGCCAGATGTCATTCAAACTCTGGACTGCAGTGTCTTGGCAGCAGCATGTTCCAGCAATGTGATTAATTTTACTTATGAGTCGTGTTAGGGATTGCAATTTGAAATTCATACAGCTACTAATCCCCACGATGCTCTATTAGTTTCACAGTTTTGGGTGTCAGCCTGTTTGCTGCCATGCTAATAGTTGAATGGATTGATAACTCAAGTTTGGTCCCTTTGCTTTTAAAGAATAGATAGGCCCCATTTTGAATGAGGATCTGCTACATACCGCCTCCAGGGAAGTATGTAGAGTAAGATCCATGACGGCACAGGATAGGCTGGAAGGTCGTCCCACCCCTGCTTTTCAGATCCAACACTCCCTTGAAGGAGCATTAAGAGCAGCCTCAATAAAAATGCTCAATTCAAAGCTTCATCATGTAAACTGATGGTTGATCTCCGATTAGCTAGCTCCATCTTTTAAATACAGTATGTGTCTGACACCTGTTCATGTCACAACTCAGATATATCAGAGATGATGAGAAATGTCTTCGTTTTCTACCAAACTACATCTAATGGTATAACTTCAAAAAGAAACACGACCTATCCCAGCTGGCAATAGGTGAGCTAATTCATCATACATTCACAGAAAGAGGCTAAAATAACAGATTTACATTACCCCGACAGTGAAAACCTTATCATTCACACAGTACATTCAGCAATCAGGAAACATGATTTCTTCAGGTTTAGATGCTGTGTGAGCTCTGCAGCTTCCTCTGTGGGTGCAGACTCATGGAGAGCAGAGGGCTGACTGCTTGCTGAAGTCAACGTCTTGTTTTATGTCAGTCTGGCATGTGATGCGGGGGTGTTCATGCGTAGGATTTGTAGATATTTACAGTCACGTTTGACTTTTAACTGCTTTAAAAAGGAACTGGTTACAAAAGATATTATTTTGAATTTTTCAGTAAGTTAAAGGTTGTGAATAATTGACTCTATTTTGCTTTAAGATGTAGGAATAATCATAGACACATGGATTCACACACAGCCAAATGAGGAGCCTCTGGAAGTCTTTGCCCTGCAGTGCTAGAAGACAGGACGGAGAGAATAATTTCCTCCCTTCAATCTTCAGGTTATGGTTCATTCTGGTTATTCTGGGCGATTATGTTCTCCTTTAGTTAATGGGGTCATGCTGTTCCTGTCTGTTTGTCTGCTAGACAACTGTCAGAAGAATTGGTCTGGCCAAAACTTTCTGAAAAGTTTGGTCATGGGATACGAGAACAGAAGAGGGTTTTTTTGGGGGGGTTTTGTATATCTTAGCCATTTTCTTTTCACCAACAGAAAATGAGAAAAATGAAGGAAAATACCATTTCCTTTATGAAATCTTTGCTAAAGAGCTAGACACACCAAGGAGTAGAACCTATGAGACTAAAAACACCTAACATTTTGCACACCCTTTGGTAGATAAACGATGAACTCTAATAGAGTTATCCACAGTGTAACGTTTGCATAATTGTGCAGCAGTGTTGAAATGTGGGGAACATCCCTCAGATTAGAGGCTACAGATGGAGCTCACCCATCAGTCCTGCTGCTGTGTAATGGCTGCAAAGATTTCATAAACTATGAGGAAGGAAACTCATAAATCTGAGTTATTTCATCTCGATGAGATCAAATACAACATTACTGTGTAAATTATTTTTGTGTGTCTTTAGGCGTGTGTGAGCAGTTGCCAGTTTAGATTGA
This sequence comes from Rhamphochromis longiceps, assembly GCF_057381845.1. Taxonomy (NCBI): domain Eukaryota; kingdom Metazoa; phylum Chordata; class Actinopteri; order Cichliformes; family Cichlidae; genus Rhamphochromis; species Rhamphochromis longiceps. The sequence goes on from NC_140577.1 coordinate 23,188,152, forward strand.
ATATTTAGCTAAAAATGTTAATGTGCTGTTGATTGTAACAATCACTCCTCCAAAGTTAGCTGTGCTAAAACCACAGTACGGCAGTATACCTACTGGAAGTCCATAGGACTTTTAGGTCAATGGACTGCATACATGGAAAACGTAGACCAACTTGGTCTAAACCACACCGACTCATTGTGTATCTGTTTCATATCCTAATTATTCAAAGTACAACTGGGGTGAATTGGAAAAGTTGAAGGCCAGTGCTGTTGATTTCTTCTGGGAAGTTGGACTAACCATATCCAGTATAGAAGATACACAATGAAGTCCTGTTATAAAGCCTTGAGCTGAGTCGTCATCTTGGTATTTTCAAACTGACTGTGAAGAGCAGTCCTCCTTTTGTACTCTTAAATCAAACTGTGGTTCAACAAACTGCAATCGCACTCAGGTGGGGACCAAACAAATGCCTTCCTGTAGCCACACTTCCTTTGCATTAAGTGATGCAGAAGAGTACGACAGACGGTTTGGTCCGTACAGCCTCACAACTAGCCGTAAAATGAATGTAAAATCTCTACATTCTCCAATATTCCAGAACACAGCACGTTCTTCCTATATTCACTTTTGTTGCTCCGGCTCCAGACACATGTGGCTGGGAGTGGTAGAAAAAGTCTCATGGGGTTGGAAATAACACACTTTGGTTCACTTGGATTTTTTCTGTGTGTGAGAAAAAACAAAAGCTTGGGACAAAGATACAAGTTTACAAGCTCATCAACTGATTGTTAAGGAACTATAAATGAGGAAATGCGCCTTAAAAATATGAAAATTTACAGTCTGACTTAAAATGAATAGTTGAACCCATAAACTTTTGGGGCACAGCCCATTCTCACATGAACACTGAAAGGATTGGGTCCTCTTGCAATCACAGGGATCAGCCCGTTCCATCTTAGTTCTTGGAACTCAGTTCTTTGTTCTGAGGAATGAAAACCGTGCAAAAATACATTCTAAAGTTTACCCAAATATAATTAAGTCAAATGAAACATGAGGTTTACGCTCTCCCAGATTGGCCAGTGAAACAAGCACAAACACTGGCTTGTCCATAGTTTTATTTTTGTTTGTGTAAAATTGTGTCTTTTCACACAGTTGCATATTTGGGACAAATAACCTACAAATAACTTTCAATTCTTTTTTTGCACAGAAATAGGAGTGTGGATATAATTCAGATGTGATTTGGTTGGTTTTTGTAGACTTCTTTCAGATTTCTTTTTAGCAACTATTGTTCAAATGTGAAAACTATGTTATTCGCCAAATACTTTGTTTGCAAGCATTTCTTTGTATCTGTAATCCCAGAAACAAGTCACATATAAATAAAGTTTGTCTGCAAACCAATTCAAACATTTCTTGTTGTGGGGTTTCTGCCACATGTGCGCCTCGCATCACTTGACCGTTCTTCACCGTCTAACATGTACTTCATGGCCATTGTGGATAAAAGGAATGAACACACATAAGGCATTGTATTAAGACTGGAAAATTGGATTGTAATTGACACAAGCGCTGCATGCATGGGTTTTACAGAGGAAAGGCTGGCAAAACTCAAAGAATCTCTCGACAAGATCCTGCGTGAATGGAATATTCTTACGCAAAGAGCTGTGAGAGGTTGAAGAGGTTATTGAATGCCCTTGTAGCTGTCTATACTATATGTCTGAAACACTATTACATGAAATGAACTGGTTTAATAAAACCATTGATTATTCCTTTTTTCCCCCCAGTTCCTTCTGTTCCTTACCCCCATTTGTTTCTGCACTGTTCTTCTGCTGCTTTTGTTCTCCCTGTTTTTCCTCGCTCATCTTCAGCACTCTCTGCTCTCATCTCACTTGCTTAGTCATAGATATGCTCTGGCCTTTCTCATCCATCACTCCCCCCTCTGTCTATCTGCTTTTGCTCATGTTTTCATCTCATACACTCCATCTATTGATATACATTTTTAATACTTCTGCATGATCTTATTGTATTTCCCTGCTAAGTTGGAGTGCATTCACTGGTCTATTTCCATTACTTCTTCTCCTTCTTATCTCTTTCATTCTCTCCCTCATCCCCATTTCCAGATTTTAGTTTTCCCTTTTGAACCAGCGCTGAACCTCATAGCTATGGCTGCAAAAGAGGCTTCACAGAGATGCAGAGTGTGTGTTTGTATGTATATATGACCTTGAACTAAGGTTTGCCAGTCTTTTAATAAATCAAATGCTTATTTCAAATTATTTCATGGTTTAGCCTGTAAAGATGATAATGGATGAATTGAATGCCCAGCACATTAAACTGGACCTATATTACATTTGAGTACCCTAAATAAATCCTACATTTAGAGTAGTTTAGATATTACTAAACTGCAGTTCAGTATCTTCTAACTCCCTTGGTTGTGTGACAAACAGCTGCAACCCCAAACCAAACCCAAAAAGATAAGTGTGACAGTGGTTAAAATCTGTTAAATACATTAAAAGGCATGAAATGTGTTGACAGGCACAGCTTCCTAGTGTGTGGACTGTTCAGCAAATCAGGCCAAATGAGAGAATTTATAACTAAACAAAACAAGAACTCATCAGTGTGAGTCATGCAGGGCCAGAAACACGGGTGTGACATTTTGATGGCCAAGCAGCTTACTGTTAATAATGACTCAGTCATCATCTGCAAATGTTGCCTGGTTTTAATCAGCAGCATGAAGTTTTAGCCCCTGCAAATGATAAAGCATTTGCACAACGCTGTGCTAAGAAAATCATTATGAAATTGTAGTGGCTGAAGTTGAGTGATATGAAAATGGGAAAAGCTGGCAGCACACTGTGTGAAGTCACTGTTTTGATGGGATTTGGCGCTGAAATAATGCCAACCTGTAATCCCCCCTGAGTGAAATGTAGTCTTGTCTCTGATTGAAAACCTTTTGCCTGTCCTCGGAATAAGCCTGTCTCTCCATAAATGAAAAACTGGCTAAATATCTTCCGCTGGGTTTTAAATTATCAGTCAAATAAATACAATTAGATGGTTAGGAATCAGTTAGAGAAAGATAAAAGGAGGCAGAGTGGGGTGGGTACAAGTTGTACAGACACAAGTCGGTACACAGACAAGCAGATGAAATGATCCTTAACAAATCTGTGACTGCTTTGATGTGGAACAAAGTGTGTGTTTGTTCAGACCTGAGTAATTAAGAAACAAAGGCTTCAAATGAGGCCTGCAACAGCTGCATGTGTTCTAGTCTACATGCACTTTGCCAAAAGCACCAGGACAGGACCCAAAAATAAATATTCTGCCATATACACTTCTACAAAAATAACTAAATAAAAGTAACACTTAGAAAACACATCAGGTCTCAATGAGGCAGAAGAAAATGATGTTGGATATGTACTGTATACTGTTATAGACTGGCTAATGTGTTAGGAATGGAAGGATGCCACTTTGTTTGAGGGAAACAAAAATGATCAACCTACAGAGGGCTGAATTTGAACTCTTAGACAGCTTGAGGTGCAACCTGGCAGCCTTGAATGGACTGAAACATAAGGTCCCACAGGTGTTCTGTTGGCTTTAGGTCAGGCGAGCATGGAAGCCAGTCAATGGTATCAATGCTTTCATCGTCCAGGAACTGCCTGCATACTCTTGCCACATGACTGGCCTCACCAGGTTCCTCCTAGTGCACGACAATGCACCAGAAGGAACCCAGGACCCACTGAACCAGTGTTGGGCCTGATAATGGGTTCAAGGATTTTATCTTGATACCTAATGGCAGTCAGGGTGCCGTTGCCTAGCTTCTAGAGCAGGGGTGGGGGCCTCGAGGGCCGGTGTCCTGCAGGTTTTAGATGTGTCCTTGATCTAACACGGCTGATTCAAATGGCTAAATTACCTCATCAACATGTCTTGAAGCTTTCCAGTGGCCTGCTAATGAACTAATCATTTGATTCAGGTGTGTTGACCCAGGCTTATACCTAAAACCTGCAGGACACAGACCTTTGAGGCCTGGGGTTCCCCACCCCTGCTCTAAAGGTCTGTGCACAGGTAGATGGATATACCGCACTACATGACCGATCCATCACATAACCGGTTATGCTGAACAATGTCACAGGCAGCATAATATTCTTCTATAGACATGTGAACGGGTGAAACTGCCCTCATCTGTGAAAAGCACATGGTGCCAGTGGTGGACCTGCTAATTCTGGTATTTGATGGCATTTTCCAGTCAGGCAATTAGAGAATGTTGGGCTCTCAGGTCACCTTCATGGACTCTGTTCCTGATTGTTTAGTCAAAGACATTCACACCAGTGGCCTGCTGGAGGTCATTTTTGTAGGACTGTAAGAGTGCTCATTATGCGCAAAGACTTTAATTGCGCCTGTGAAGTGTAATTGTTTGCTCAGATTGTTTTTGCTCATGCGTACATTATAAAAATCATTCCATAGGTTTAGGACCTTCTACGGCCCTGTCCGGCTCTCCTAGGTATGGACATTGAGGCTGTGGACAGCTACAGGTACCTTGGTGTTCATCTGAACAATAGACTGGACTGGACTCATAACTCAGACGCCCTCTACAGGAAAGGGCAGAGCAGGCTGTACCTGCTGCGGAGACTCAGGTCGTTTGGAGTGGAGGGCCCACTCCTGAAGACCTTCTATGACTCTGTTGTGGCTTCTGCTATCTTTTATGGTGTGGTCTGCTGGGGCGGCAGCATCTCTGCTGGGGACAGGAAGAGACTGAACAGGGTGATCCGAAGGGCCAGCTCTGTTCTAGGATGCCCTCTGGACCCAGTGGAGGTGGTGAGTGACAGGAGAACGGCGGCTAAGCTGTCATCCCTGATGGACAACATCTCCCACCCCATGCAGCAGACTGTGACAGCACTGAGCAGCTCCTTCAGTGGGAGACTGCGGCACCCACGGTGTGGGACGGAGAGATTTCGCAGGTCTTTCCTCCCCACTGCTGTCAGACTCCACAACAAAGACTTTAACTGAACAAACACACACATCCACACATGTGCAATAACACTAAGTGCAATAATCCTTTCTGGCATCGTTGTATTTTTACTCAGTTGTATATAGTATTTGTATTTGTATTCTATTTTTATCTTATTGTATATTTATTTTATTTTATTCTACTGTATATAGTATTTTATTTTATTCTATTCTGTACAGTTGTGTACTGTATTTATTCTTATTGTATTCTAATTTTTGCCTCATAACTTTTGCACTGTCCACTTCCTGCTGTGACAAAACAAATTTCCCACGTGTGGGACTAATAAAGGTTATCTTATCTTATCTTATCTTATAGTAACTGTAACATCAAAGCAGCTGAGACTGAATAATAACCCCCTCCGCTACTTAACTAACCAGATTAATATCCCAGAAGTTTAATTGACTCGATGCTACACTGTGACTAAAAAGTTTGATTGGTGTAAATGCTCTGTTTCACACAGTTTAGTGTTTTTGTAGTCTTTGCTCATTATCAGAACATTTGTTTGACATACTGACTCAGATAAAATAAGTGATGGCTTGCATAGTGAAAAACTGAATTGAAACGTGGTTATAGGTTACAAAATATATCAATAACATTAAAGATATTTAAATGAGTTAATGCCTTGCCAGTTAACTGAAATGCATGCCTTCATCATCAGTGACAAAACATTCACTTGATTGGATGGAGTTAAATAGTACAAAGTTGTTGGAGTTGTTTGTCTAATGCTGCTTCTTATTGATTTTTTGGGGAGTTTCTTTTTTTTCTTTCCAGACACTGGGCCGTTTCCATCCCCCAGGCTGTATTTTATCCATGTGTGCTTTGCATGAGTTGAATGAGTGGGGGTGTCCTTAATATGGTAATCTCAGGCACCGAGCTCTGGCTGTGAGCACAGCAGTACCACCCATCTGCTGTTCCCTCCTTCTGTTTCCAAGAGGGAGCCAATGTGACTTAAGGAGAGGGGCATCTGCACCAGGGTCCAGTACAAGATAAATAAGTATTATTTTTAACTCTGATTCATAAAAAAGCTACTCCATTAAGTTCCAAGACCAGAAATATGGAGCTGGAAATGAGTGTAATATTTTGCCTTTAAAAGCTAGGAAGCATCTTAAAGTCAAAAACCCAATCAATTTGTTACCTGAATATGGCTTAATGACACCTATTGTGCCTTTGTACTAAGTCCAGCAGAGGTTTTTTCACATTATCCTATTTGTTGTTTGGCAGATTGCAGAGTGTGTAAAAACTGCGGTAGTGAATTACCCAAAACGACAATTTAAATCCACTGATTCAATGAAAAATGGATTAACTTAGTTGTTATAGCATGAAATCTCCATCTGTGTAGGCATGGATCTGTGGTGTTTTGGTGTAAAACCCCAATAAAATTGGACTGAAAATGCTGCCTTCAAAAGCATTGCTCAAATAGTACCATTATTACCTCGCTGTATTTCCATAGCAGATGCCCAGCCATCGCTTAAAAACAAATTTTATTTAGGACTTCTGCTTCAATCTGAATTTTGTCAGTTTTGACAACTTTCACTATACAAATATATTTATTTCTTTGTTTTACCATATAATTTTTTTTGCAATAATGATATATAGATGGAAGTTTTGACCTTTTTTCAAATGTGTAATTGCTTATATGCAAATGAAAGCATGAACATTATTGTTGATGAACTCTGACCTTAACTGAGACGCTGGAAGCCTGCGTTTCTTTGATGTTGTTCTGAGTTCTTTTGTGAACTCCTGGATGAGCTGTCGATGTACTTTTACAGGTCTGCAAGTACTCAGGCCTGTGTGCGTTTAGTGTAACTGAACTGAGCTTTCCAAAAAATGTGGTTAATCACAGCTAACTCGTTTAACTTTTTCCACACAGGAACAAGTAGACTTGGATAACTTTTCTCCCACAGTCAATGAAATCATCATTGAAGTATAGAAAATGCAGTTTGCATTTTCTATTTACTCAGGTTATGTTTGTCTAATATTAAAAATTTGTAAGTGTTAAAAATAATGCAAAACACTAGGGAATCAAGAAGGGGGCAAACACTTTTTCACACCACTAGCCTGGCTTCTTAGCTGCAACCTCTTCTGTTTGGACTCCTATGGAAGAAATATAGTATCATCAGAATTCAAGTATTTTTAGACATTGAATTTATGACACTGAATTTTTATCCTCCAAATGTCCCTGCAAAAATATTCACCTGCAAAAATTCACCTGCAAAAAATTCACCTGCAAAAATTCACCTGAAAAAAATTCACCTGCAAAAAATTCACCTGAAAAAAATTCACCTGCAAAAAATTCACCTGCAAAAATTCAACTGCAAAAGTGATGAACTTTAATGACCCAAGCCAGAGCAATCAGCACCAGATCGAGTCGAGTGGCTCTCGGCCAATTAAATTACGCTGTTTGATCACATGACACCGTTAGCCAGCAGTTTGTCTCCTAAAAGAGAGCTGTTTAGAGGTGAGTGATTAAGTTTTTCTCCTAAATAGAGATCATTACAGAACGCCTAGTCCTACTTAAAATCCCATTTATTTTTATTTTATCATCTACTCGAACTAAGGAAAACGTTTGACTAACTCAAAGACAATTTCCACGCCTCCCCTGCCTGACTGCAAAGGCAGTTTTGAATTTAGGAGCAGCAAGATGGAAGCGGCAAACCCTGGCGATTCTCCGGTAAGTATATTGTTTTTTATCTTCAAGTTTGTCTTTTGAAACCTTAATTTTATTTAAATCCGTTGCTCACGTATAAAGTACACAGACGGGGTCTTTGCTCAACTCGTCTGAGGCGTGTCTCACTAAGCGCTACATGCTAGCATCCTGCTAACCGAGCTACCCTTTACATTGCTGTGCTTTAGAAAATAGGATACTCGTTAAAAAATACTCCGCAGATATTGATAGATAGACGAACACTGCAAATATAATGTTGTAAACGAAAACGGCCTTTGGTGAAGTGGTAAAATACACCATGAATAAAGCCATAGAGTGAATGGCTGCCATGGTTGCAGAACAGCCTGATTTAATGACAAGAATGGGGAAGAGTGAGGCGAAGTGAACCAAAGCCACAAAACACGGTCAGACAAGGCGGCAAAAGGGCAGTGATCTGTCCGTCAGTATGAAGTTGGTGTGTGCTTTGGTGAACAAAAACTCCAGACTGGTAGCAGGAAGGTGGGAGACTCGTGTTTCACTGGAATAGTGGTGAATTAAAACATCCTTTGTTGGGGACATTTAGGTGTAAATGCATCCATACAGGCAAGACAGAGGCAGACCAGACAGTGAAGAAAACAAGGCAAACATTAGAAATATTAAAACGGAAATATAGGATTAATATAACATACAATTGGGGAAAATGTAAGGAACACAATGTAAATGATATTGTAAAGTCATTAAAACAGCATACTCTGATTAAAAGAAACAGATAATTGGGTAGGATGATGATGATAATAATAATAATGTTAAAGAACATGTACAAGATGGGTATGTATACTTGTAGCCAGAACTTAACTACAAAGTTGTAGCATGCCAGACCATCTTGATTGAATGTAACTTCGCTCCACACAAGTTTTATGGTAGACATATCCATATTGGTATCTAATAAATGATTAATTCTTAGATTTTATCAAACATTAATTTATAAATTGTTTCTGTCTTTGTGTTTGTTTCAGATTATGCAAGATGTAGTTATTCAGTCAGCAAGACACTTGCTGCAGTTACTGACATCATCCAACTGAACTGCTGCTGTGATGAATCAGAATACAAGGTTTACTTTAGCAAGACCTATGAGTTAATGCTACATTTAACTAAATTGTTATATATTTTGTGTCCAATATTGTCTCCATATGATTTTGTTTTTTGCAACATCTTGCAGAGAACAGAGTCAAGGTACCAGCTTGGTCAACCCTAAAAGACCATCTGTTCATCAAGAAATGACCAGGTGAAAAAGTCATAAACTAAACACTCTGCATGAATTTAGGATGCAACTTTATATCTTACCTGCTCTACACTCAGGGCTTGAATTACAACAACAATCACATAAAAAAAAAAAATACTTTTGGTAGTTCTGTGTCTCTCTCTCTCCTCCAAACCCAGATGGCTGCTGGTACTGAACCAGGTTCTGGTTCTGCTGGAGGTTTCTTCTTGTTAAAGGGGAGTTTTTCCTCTGCACTGTCACTTCATGCTGCTCAGTGTGAGGGATTGTTGAGGTTGAGTCCATATGTCCTGTGAACAACTGCTGGGCAATGACACCATGCAATCTTCTGGGATTCCTTGGATAGAAAACCTGTGAGCTGCACTTGTCCTTGGTCTTCACAGCTCACCTTTTTACTGTTTATTGAATCAAAATTCTCCAGTGACATGGATTCTACATTGTAACTGATGTGATGTTCTATAAAGTGGTTTTAATAAAAAAAAGGCAAAAATTAGTTTGTTTCTTTATTCAATTTTTGAACAGTGATACTCATTCAGTAAATGCAAATTATTTACATGGCAGTGCACTACAGGCATAAATCTAGACCCCTAGATAAAACATGATGGCATTATAGCAGTGACAACTCCTCCACAGTAGCAGGTGGGATTTTTCTTTTTTGAGGACGGCTCCTTTTACCTGTCACTACAGATGGTCTGTTTGTTCTGATCAAGAGCCTTTTTTTGGGCAGCTGAAGAGGAGAAGTCTATCTTATGGCCAACCTCTGGCTGTATCTTGGTCATATTACCCAGCAAAACCCAGTATGCAGGTTCATCTGTAACAGTCCTTGTGCCACAGATCACTGTTGCTTCTAAATGGTAAATGGCCTGTATTTATATAGCGCTTTACTAGTCCCTAAGGACCCCAAAGCGCTTTACATATCCAGTCACCCACCCATTCACACACACATTCGCACACTGGTGATGGCAAGCTACATTGTAACCACAGCCACCCTGGGGCGCACTGACAGAGGCGAGGCTGCCGGACACTGGCGCCACCGGGCCCTCTGACCACCACCAGTAGGCAACAGGTGAAGTGTCTTGCCCAAGGACACAACGACCGAGACTGTCTAAGCCGGGGCTCAAACCGGCAACCTTCCAATTACAAGGCGAACTCCTAACTCTTGAGCCACGATCGCCCCCCTACATTAAACAGAAGAGCAGTGACGTGGGTGCAGGTCTCCGTGACTCCGGCCTTACAGCTGCAGTGGGCGGCTTCAACCTTCCCTGTGATGCTCACAGTGACCCATGGCTGCCATGCTGGTTCATTCAGTCTTTGAGAGTGCAGGACCTGAAACACACACAAAGTTCTTGTCTTTAAATTAACTATGAGCCAAGGCTGACATAAATGTTTTATCTACTTAATCATTAATGTAACAGTGTTTAGAAAGTTAGCACATACATGTAATTTTTCATTTCTTTATGTGTCCATCTATAGAACGCTGCATGTTATAGTGTAAATCTGCCTGTTCTCTGTCAGAAACCTGCCTGCAGAAAATGAACCTAAAGGATGTAATGCAAGGATGTCATCACTTTCAAGATGGAGAAAGCATAAAGTGACAATTATGAATCACTTAATATGATAAGGAGATTCTGCAGGTCATTAATCAATGTATAAAATTAAATAAAATTATTTTTAGTGACACAAGATACAAATATGGAAGGAAGATGTATAATCGCTCAGTTTGGGGAAATTGTGGGTAGCCTGCAAGGGCCTCAACTTCTCCATACCCACAATGTGCAACAAATGGGCACAGCTATCTTCAACAGTGGAACATCGGCCAGTTACTTCCAACTTTAACGCAGCTTGTAGTCTTGGAGAGCAGCACACCACAACTTCTGCTAACAGTGGAAACAGATTAAGAAATCCATGCAAACAGATTCATAAACCGAAAGAATATTTTACAGGATTAATGATCATATCAGCCGCTGGCTGATCACAAACCCTGAGGGTGTATACGAGAAGCAGAAGAAGCAGAGGGAATATCCAGTTTAAGTTTAGATAGTATTTGTAAAGATATTGACCATATCCTTTTCTGAAAGTGTGGATATAATGGATGGGGTAAGGTACTGACTAGGGCTGGGCCATATTATACCGTTCACGGTAATATCGGTATAATGTTAGGCAACGATAGGAAAATGAAATATCGCGATAGAATGGGAGTAAAACGCGCATGCGCAGTGCCTTTGTTTTCATACGCACATGGCCGATTGTTGAGTGAAACAGATGAACCAGAATTGGTTTGTAAAAATGGTGCAACTTCATTGATGTGGAACTGGTTTGGTGTTTGTCCATCAGATACACAACAAAGCACATTTTTTTGCACAACATGCAAGCAGCCGTTGTTATTGTCATATTTGTCGGACTAAGATGCTCTTAAATCTGGGAGTAATCTGGGTCCTAAACTCCGTATACTTCAGGTCAAACAACACTGCAGCATCACTTAGAGTTAAAAACTGTCTAAATTCTTTCATCTTTAATAAAACGATCAGCATTGCTGCTTTACCAGGTGTAACTATAAAGTTTAACTTCCAGGCATCCATGAAAACAAAAGTTATTACATTTAACGGAGTTAGAAGTTAGCAGGAAGCTAGCGGAAGTTAGCTCGCTAGTTACCTAAGCATGATATTGCATGTTCTGACTGAGAGATTTCTGAAAAAAATCAAACGTACAGCTCTGCTATCACTTCCAACATAAATGAAGACAGGAAACTAAACAGCAGCGATGTTTGCAGGGTTACTGAAGTTGGGCTAGCTGGTATATAATGATGTGCTACGTGCTCGCTAGCGACACAGCTATGTTAGCATAACATAAACAGTGAAGCTGAAGGACGAACACTAACACTTTTCCACTTATAAAAGTTAACGTGAAGGTTCTTCATGGTTAGAGACAAATGCAATCGCATGGCAGGATGCTGTAAACGGACCAAACTTCAGTCAGGAGAACAACTGAGATAATCCATCCACAATACGAGGTTAGTCATTAATATACTGCAGCAACATGGGAATAGAGCAGCTGCCAGAGAATTCAACATTAATGAATCAATGGTACAGAAGTGGAGGAAGCAAGAAGAATGAGTTTAATAAAGTTTGATTTATCTGACTGCTTTGTTTCGCTTAATGTGCCTTATAATCCCGTGCACCTTATGGTCCGAAAAATACGTACTGCACACTGCAGTTTAATGTTGCAAAGCACCTCTTTTTAACTTCAGTGGATATTATACATGGTTATGCTCAGGATATGTCAGCCCATTTCTACTGGAAATGCCTTTTGGTTAAACTTTCAGCAAGGAATTTGCATTTGCACTGTTACATTTTTATAAAGCTTTAATGTACATAAAAACCAGCTTCTTGTTTAAGTGAAAATAAATGGAAGGTTGTCTTTTTGCGCTAGTAATGTTGTGGAGTTGTATTTTGTCTCGCATCAATTATATCGTCGGTTATATCGTTACCGCAAATTTTCAAATATATATCGTGATAAATATTTTTGGCCATATCGCCCTGCTCTAGTACTGACATGCTACAACTTTATAGTTGTTAAGTTCTGGCTACAAGTATACATACTGTCAAGGGTTGACAATTTGTTCAAACACAGTAAGAGAGAAATGAGACACTGGCAGACCGACTCAGAGTTTCAAAGACGTGCGCACGGGTGAGAGTCTCTGAGCAGACTAACACACCGAGCACCGTTTACTCGCTTTATTTATAAGGCAAAATGGGTTACATAATACTTCCTCTTTCAACTGAAGAGGGGAGAGCTCAGGCATTGTCTTAGCTATCTAACTTCTGCACACAAACTGAAAAACAACGACACAGCAGTATTCATGCTTATCTGACATCGCAGACACTGAAGTAAAGAATGCATGTATATGTCCTGTCTTTGTCAAACATCTCACACACTTAAGCAAGGAATACATTGTGTTCTTTTCAACAGTAAGCTTTACCGTGTGAAAATATATAAACACTTGATTATAAGGCATACTTGTTTCTACTTGATTATACTTTAATGATTTAACTAAAATAAAAATTCTCTTAACATTCCCTCCTGATGTTAATATATTTCACATGTTTTACTCAATGCATAGTCACTTGTTAGTCACATTTTCAACTTGCACGTCATTCAGTGAAATAATTAAACAACAAGCTTGTCAAGATTGTCATAGAGATTTTCTTCTCTCTCTCCCACACTCAGCATACCATACTGACGATAGGGATCCTCCATAACTGACTGAGCCAAGACATGGTTTCCTAACATACGCTTGAACATGTTTGTCATTATGCTTCTCAGACATGGGATAATACAAGCAATGAAAAGGCAAAATAGTAACATCACACTGAAAAGGGCCAACAGGCCTTTAATCAGTAGAGATTTCCAAGAGCCGCTCAGCAGCCAGTCCCACCAACCTTGAGTATCGGTAACGTAGTCCTGCTGCTGAGCGTCTCTCAGTTGTTTCAAAACATTCAAAGCATTTGTCATGTTTAATGAATGGATGTTATCAGGTATGTAGGTACAACATGTAGTGTTAAACAATACGCAGAGACCACCTTTCTCTGCGAGAATGATGTCTAAAGCCACTCGGTGCTGCATGACAGTGATGCGAATTGCATCAATTTCTTCATTCTGTCCTTGATTAATGCGGGTTGAAGCATTTAAAAATAATCCAAAACGATAGTCCAGGGTTTCTATCCGTAGTGCGTGTTTCCCTACTCCTATCCATGGAAACAAAGCGTGTATTACCTTCTGGCTCTTGGTCCAGAGTTTGAAGTCATCTGGTACATCAGAACCAAGATATGGATCATGGGGCTTGAGGCCTGTGCTACGTTTAGCTCTGGTGTTGCTGTTCACTGACATCTTAAAGGTGTGGTCAGATACCAGAACAGGGGCACAGAGTCCGGTGCTGTTTGGTGGCAGCATGAAATAGACTTTCAGGCCACACGCCCAAGCTGCGCCCTGTACCCAGTATGTACCTGTCGATGAGCCGATGCCATCCCAATCTGGTGCCGCCAGGATCATGGAGCAGTTTCGGTTTTGTCCTAATTTCTTCAGACCCTGGGGCGTACCTGTTTGTCCGGTTGCTCCTGTGAAGTTAAAGCACACTGGGTGTTGTATGTCAGGTGGCAAAACAACTGAGAATGATTTCAGTTTTCTATGGCTGACGTTTATATGCACCCAGTAGGCTTCATTGCAGGTGTAGTTTATATTTGGGTACTGGTGGGTGCAGTTTGTTATGTTGTAGATTAAAGACTTTACACTCTGTGGGACTATATATTGTGTAGTGTTGTGGCATGTGTTGCTGTTTTGGTCCTTTATGGATCCACCTATCACCATCACAGGTTTTCCTGGTGTTGAGCAGGTCCCGGTAATGGCTTTGTCATATATGCAGAGTGCTTCAGCCTTGGTTGGGGGTTTTCCATACACTGTGGCATGGAGTGCTGTCGTGGGCATATGTGAGCAGACATAGCAGTTTGCGGCATTGTCTTCTCTGTGCACTCTGTCATGGACATACCGGTACCATGCATTGTTCAGCCACGGGTGGTTGTGTTCTTTGTCTATCTCCTTCAGGTGCGAGTTGTCGTGGGTCCACCTCTTAGGTCGGAGAATAATTGGTACTGTCTTGTGGGTTCCACTGGGCATCAACCAAAAGAGTGTCGTCATCAGGAGGATAGCCATTAGACAGAATATGTAGCACATGAGTAGTTTTCGTTTGATGTCACAAGCGCCCAAGCACAACAGCTTTGGGGCTGGAACTGGTGCTAGCATTGATTCTGAAGCTGGTTCTTCTTCTGGATTTATCAGGTTGTTTTCCTCAGTCATCTTGTTGAGATTTTATTCAGGCGTCCCTGGTGTTATTATTGGTTCTGCTCTTCGGTGGGATAGGTCAGTCTGATCTTCAGGGCGACCAGGCACACCCGAGCTCCCACGTGAGTAGCACTGCCGAGGAAGCACAGGGCGGGAAACCCGTTCAGCCCTGTCCTCCAGCAGGGGTTCACGTAAGAGTCAGGGGAACCGGCGTCTTATTGTGGTGCAAACACTTTCTTCACGTGGGATTGATGAATCCACGAAACTCGTTCGGCTATCTTACACGCTGTGGGTGTGGTAAGTAGCACCTGGAAGGGACCTTCCCACTTTGGAGCACTCCAGTTTTTCCGCTGGAGGACTTTAATCAGAATCCAATCACCGGGGTTCAACCTGCAAGAAACTGAAGAAAAGTCACTCGGCAGTTGATTGCTTAATCTCACTTCTTTATTCTCAAATAGTTTTGTCATCCATTCTGCCATTGTTGTTTCTGCAATAGATTTATTAATTGGCTCACTCATTATGGGGAGTGGAAAATGTCTGCCATGTACGATTTCAAATGGCGTTAGACCACCTGTTCCTTGAGTTATTCTCATCCATAATTTAACCAAGCTTAGACATTCAGGCCAAGGTTTTTTAGTCTCTTCCATACATTTCCTCAACCTTTGTTTAATTGTGCCGTTAGTTCTCTCGACTAATCCTGCACTTTGTGGATGATAAGAACAGTGATGTTTTATGCTGAAGCCTAAAGCTTCAGAAACTTTACTTATTACTTCATTTACAAAATGTGTGCCATTGTCTGATCTTATCAGAGATGGAATACCGTACGTTGGAATAAAATGATTACATAGACATTTTGCTACTGATATTGCATCTGCTTTTTTCACTGGGTATATTTCTGGCCACTTGGAAAATACATCAATTATCACAAGTGCATATTTGGAGGATTGTGATTCATTTAATTCTATGAAATCCATGTGGACAGTGTGAAATGGATGCGGTGGTATAGGGAAATGCCCTCGCTTTGGACGTAGATTTCCCTGTGCGTTGTGTCTTTGGCAAATCATACATGTTCTGATAAACTCTTGTGCTGAACTTTCAAAATTTTTTGTATAGAATTGTTTATTAAGAATATTAATCATCCCTCCTGATGACACATGAGTTTTCCCATGTGTCACTAAAGCAGCAGTTCTATGCAAAGATTTTGGAAGCACTGGTTTGCCATTACACATCATAAGGTTGTCTTTTAATTCTGCTCCATCTTTCACCCAAGATTTTTGTTCACTCAGCGATGCTGTTTTCTGTGCATCTGCTAGTATTTCTAAAGGTATTAGATCTATGGTTTCTGTTGTTAAAACATCAATTTGTTTTTCTGCAGCTGCTTTTGCTGCTTTGTCAGCAAAGTTATTTCCTCTCGTAATTTCTGTGTCATCCTTTTGATGAGCTGCACATTTGCATAGTGCTAATTCTTTTGGCAACGTTATTACTTCTAATAGCTTTTTTAGAAGGTTTGCATGTTGAACTGTGTTGCCTGAGGAAGTTGTCATTCCTCTGTTATGCCATATTTTAGCGAAATGATGAACTGCTGAATAGACATATTGACTGTCTGTGTAAACATTAACACTTTGACCCTTATATAAAGTACATGCTCTGATGACTGCGGTTAGTTCTGCGCTTTGAGCAGAGTTTGAGGAGCTGAGAGCTTTTGCTTCTATCACTTTATCAACAGTTGTGACCGCATAACCCACACAATTTCTACCGTGAATGTCTTTTGACGCTGAGCCGTCCACAAAAACATTACTGAAACTGCTCTGGGGGGAGCTGTATATATCAGTGCGAGGTTTTGTATCTTCCTCTAATTTTTGAATGCAACAGTGTTGTTCTCCGTCCAGAGAAGTCGGCAAAAGTGTACTTGGGTTTAGCTGGCCACACTTCTCTATTTTTATGTGTGATTGTGTAAGTAGAATCCCCACATAAGAAAGTTGTCTTGCATGCGTGAGGAAAGAGAGGTTCGCTTGGAGCAAAATAGAGGTCACTGCATGTGGGACTTTGATGATCAATTTATGTCCTAGAACAATGTCTGCACATTTTTTAACTGCCTCTGCTGCTGCTGCGCATGCCTGAACACAGGTAGGTAATCCAGCAGCTACAGAGTCAAGTTTGCATGAGTAGAAAGCTAATGGACGTTGTTTTTCTCCAAAAGCTTGAGTTAAGACTGCTTTCATATACCCTCCTGCACCATCAACATGGAGAACGAAAGGTTTTCCATAGTCTGGTAATGCTAAGACGGTACATGTCTGCAGTGCTATTTTCAAATCAACGAAAGCTTTTTCTGCTTCTGGAGTCCATTGTACTTTGTCTTTTAATGCTAGATCTTTACCATAAATGAGGTTCTGTAGTGGTTGAGCTAGTAATGCGTATTCTGGAATCCAGCATCTACAGAAATTGCACAGTCCTAAAAAACTCATCATTTGTTGTTTAGTTACTGGTTTTGGGGCATTTTGGACTGCTATCTTTCTGCTCTCTAACAGCTGCCTGCCTTGTCCTGTCAATTTGTGGCCAAGGTATGTTACTTCCTGGCTCCACAATTGCAGTTTATGCTGTGACACTTTATGGCCTTGCTCTGCGAGATGTTGCAAAACTGTTAATGTGTTTTCTTTGCACTCATCTTTTGTATGGCCTGTGATCAATATATCATCTACATACAACAAGAACTGCCCTGGGGCAGGGAGCGTACAAGATGACATTGATTTTCTCAAAGCCTCTGCATACAGAGTTGGGCTATTCTGGAATCCCTGAGGCAACCTTGTATAAGTATACTTTTGATTGTCAAAGGTGAATCCGAATAACTTCTGTGAGTCAGGGTGCAGAGGTACAGAGAAGAAGGCATTGGACAAGTCTATTACAGAGAACCACCGTTCTTTTGGTGTTACTTGATTTAGAATTGTGTGTGGATTTGCAACCACTGGAGGTATTTGCTCTGTTACCTCATTTATTGCTCTTAGATCATGAACTAAGCGATATTTTCCTGTATTAGCCTTTTTTACTGGAAAAATTGGTGTATTACACGTGGCTTCATTAGTTTTCACGAGAATACCTGCTTTTTGCATCTCTGCTATGACTGGTCTGATACCTTCTTTTGCCTCTGCACTCAAGGGATATTGTGGTTTTACAGGCCTATATGAGGTTGTAGTTTTCACCACTACTGGATCTGCTCCTTTTATTAGGCCTACATCCGTGGGTCCTTGAGACCATAATGTTTGTGGCAGCTTCTCTAGTTCTGGATGTGCTTCAATTGTTAATACTTGTCATTCATCTTGCTCTGTTGTGGCTAAATGTGTGGCTGGTGTGGCTGTCACCGGCCAACACAGCGTTAGCCTCATGCACCCAGTTCTACGGCCTTTTTGCCAGTCCTCACACTCTATTTTGTCATATCTGTCCATTTCTACATTTCTCAGCACTGTGCCTAACTCAGACCAAGGCGTTTGGTCGTTGCGTGCAACAGATACATGAGGGTTGCATATCTTATTTAAGCGCTGCACTGCATCTGTCTGTAACACTGAGCATACTGCATTACCACTCTGTGTCACATACAGGTGTTGTAGGACTAGTTTTTGCGGTCCTAGTCTGTGCACTTGTTGATCATAAATTTTGTCTGGACCTGGGACATATTTATACCACAAGGTGTTGTGATATTTTGCTGGGTCCTGTCTATGTGAGTGCTCAGGTAAGTACATATTAGCTTTGGCCTCTAATGGTTCAAGTTTTGGTAAATCTAAGGCCCAGTAATAATTTGGCTCACCTAAACCTTCACAAACAAAAATATCTTCAGTTTGGCTCTGACTTTCAGAGAGTAGGAGTCTGGCTTTCATGCCACTTTCTTCAGGAAAAACTCCTATTTTTAATTTTGTTAAAGCATCTCTTCCTAACAAATTTAGTGGACAAGATGGATCATAGATGCACTGATTTTTGCAGGCACGGCCACTATCTCTATGTGACATAAAAAGGGGGTCGGTTAGATGCTGTTTTGTCACATGTCCTGAGGCTGATTTCACGATTAAGGTATCTTTTGAAGAGGTTAAATTTGGGACTTCTACTGTTAGGACAGTTTTACAAGCACCTGTGTCGCAAAGGAATTTTATTGGGACCCCGTTAACGTGCACTATAACGGTGGGCTTTGCTTCTGAGCCTAACAGCAGTTGTTCAATGTTGTAAACTTCCCCTTCACTTGTTTCACTTCCCTTTTCTTGTGCTAGTCATTCATCACGGCGTCTGCGCCTGTCATCTCCACCTTCCTGTTCTTGGCTTACATTTCTACAGTTTCGAGCAAAGTGCCCGATTTTACCACAGTTATAACATCTCATATCTCTTCTATCTCTTCTTTGTCCTGCTTTTTGCTTTCCCCTACTTTGCTTAAAACCTGCCGTGTGTTGCTGTCCTGAGAAGGCTATAAAGCCTGTCTCTGGATCAATCATGAAAACTCCTTCTGTTTTTTCTTTTTGTTTTTGAATTTTGACTGCATGCTCAGCATATTGTAGGGCTTCAGGCAAGGTTCCTGTATTTTGAGTGACCCAGTGTTTGTCTACATGTGCTTTTATCTTAGGCAGTAGACCATTTAGGAAGGCATTTTTTAATTGTTGTTGAAAAGCAGACAGTGGATCGGCATCATAATTTAGCCCTGAGTTTTGTCTGAAAACTGGGCGTAGGCGATCCAAATAGTCTGATGCTGTCTCTCCTTCCTTTTGTTTGCACTCTCCTATCTTTCCATAATCTGGCCTTGGGGCTAAAATAACTTCTATTCTGCCATACAAGTTATTAAGCTCCTGTATTAATTGGGGAGTGTCTGGCCCCAACACGTCACCGTTTAAATCATTTCCTGTAAATTGACCTCTAGCTCTAGGAAGACTTAAACCTAATAAATCTTGAAAAACTTGATGAATCTCATGACCATTTAAACCCCACCCCTGACGGATCAATTCCACTGCATCTCGCCACGGCCGGAAGCCTTCTTTAAGGGGTGGCACATCTTTTAGTACATTCTCTCTGTCTTTATGAGACCAGGGTCGGAATGCATAAATTAAAGGCTCACCGTCTACTGGTATGACTCCTTGGGCGTCTGGGGGACCAGTGGGTTGACCGTACCTGGGGTTAGATAAGGCTACCATTGGAAACTGACCTACAATTTCTGTTTTTTTGGAATGACCATGCTTAGTCATAAGATCAAGTTGTTGTCTGGCCTCCATATAGGGATTTGAAACAAAAGGTTTGTGAGGAGAGCTTACAGGAAGTGCTGACGTAAGGTTAGGTGCAGCTGCTGCAGGCTGTGCAGGCTGAAGAGCATAAGGAGGGGGGTACGGTTTTTCTTCTCCTGCAGTTTTCTGTTTATCTTTAGTTTCCTGCTTTTGGGCACGTTTAGCAATGCGTTTATCGTTTTCTACCATCCACGCCTTGAAAAGGTGCCATTCTGCTAAGCGTTTTGCTTTTTTCTTTTGGCTCTTTTCCTCAAATAATTCTTTTTGTAAAGCAGCCTTTAAAGCAGTTATTGATTCTTGATTGCATTTGCCTTGCCAGGCTGGGCAATAAATTTTATGTGGATTTCTCCACCTATTTGCACTGACTCTTCCTGCATTTGGACAGTTTTTTTCCAACCATCCTTCATCTGCTGTTAATTTTACTTTAGTTTTAGAGTTACCCATTTTGAACTAATTACGTCAGAACTGTGACACCTTCTTTGGCATGAAAAAGTGAGAATGGGTTTTCGATAACAGCCTTCTACTCTCCCACTAATTGAGAGAGCGGTTATCAATTTTACGTGATGAAGCACAACCCTTTTTTCCACCTTTACCAATACGTGAGTGTACACAGGAAAACAGTTTGAGAAGTGGTTCGACCGCGTATTGGGTCGTAAAAACAACTCACTCCTCACAAACAAAGCGCGTTTCTATGATTTTTATTGAGATTTTCCGTAGGCCTATTTATTTGTGTAACACCTTCACCTTCAGCCACTCTTCTTGAGTGACCGGAAACCTGTTCCGTTGCAGCCACTCCCAGAGCGACCGGAACTTTTAATAGCGATTTTTCTAGAATTTCGCTCTTGCCTGTCGTCTTCTTAGTCCCGCATGGACACTGAGATCTGTCGGCGTACCTAGGTTTACACACTACTTAAAGGAAAATCTCAATATCAACGTATTTTAGCGCTTGGTGGAATGCGTGTCATATTCACCTCTACTGTGGCGCTGCGTTTTAAGATCCGGTGCTCATCGGGTCCTGGAGCCGTGAAGGCCGAACGCTGACCGGAGATCGAATTCACGTTCCCGGGTTTTTCGTTTTACTGATCAGATTTCTTCCAGCGCAGGCGTCACGACGTCAGGATCCGATGGAGACCGTCTGTGGAAAACTAGACGTTAAAATAACAGTCAGTTATCCGGCTCGAAGGACCAATTAAATGTCAAGGGTTGACAATTTGTTCAAACACAGTAAGAGAGAAATGAGACACTGGCAGACCGACTCAGAGTTTCAAAGACGTGCGCACGGGTGAGAGTCTCTGAGCAGACTAACACACCGAGCACCGTTTACTCGCTTTATTTATAAGGCAAAATGGGTTACATAATACTTCCTCTTTCAACTGAAGAGGGGAGAGCTCAGGCATTGTCTTAGCTATCTAACTTCTGCACACAAACTGAAAAACAACGACACAGCAGTATTCATGCTTATCTGACATCGCAGACACTGAAGTAAAGAATGCATGTATATGTCCTGTCTTTGTCAAACATCTCACACACTTAAGCAAGGAATACATTGTGTTCTTTTCAACAGTAAGCTTTACCGTGTGAAAATATATAAACACTTGATTATAAGGCATACTTGTTTCTACTTGATTATACTTTAATGATTTAACTAAAATAAAAATTCTCTTAACACATACCCATCTTGTACATTTTTTTTATTTTTTTATTATTATTATTATTATCATTATCATCATCATCCTACCCAATTATCTGTTTCTTTTAATCAGAGTATGCTGTTTTAATGACTTTACAATATCATTTACATTGTGTTCCTTACATTTTCCCCAATTGTATGTTATATTAATCCTATATTTCCGTTTTAATATTTCTAATGTTTGCCTTGTTTTCTTCACTGTCTGGTCTGCCTCTGTCTTGCCTGTATGGATGCATTTACACCTAAATGTCCCCAACAAAGGATGTTTTAATTCACCACTATTCCAGTGAAACACGAGTCTCCCACCTTCCTGCTACCAGTCTGGAGTTTTTGTTCACCAAAGCACACACCAACTTCATACTGACGGACAGATCACTGCCCTTTTGCCGCCTTGTCTGACCGTGTTTTGTGGCTTTGGTTCACTTCGCCTCACTCTTCCCCATTCTTGTCATTAAATCAGGCTGTTCTGCAACCATGGCAGCCATTCACTCTATGGCTTTATTCATGGTGTATTTTACCACTTCACCAAAGGCCGTTTTCGTTTACAACATTATATTTGCAGTGTTCGTCTATCTATCAATATCTGCGGAGTATTTTTTAACGAGTATCCTATTTTCTAAAGCACAGCATGTAAAGGGTAGCTCGGTTAGCAGGATGCTAGCATGTAGTGCTTAGTGAGACACGCCTCAGACGAGTTGAGCAAAGACCCCGTCTGTGTACTTTATACGTGAGCAACGGATTTAAATAAAATTAAGGTTTCAAAAGACAAACTTGAAGATAAAAAACAATATACTTACCGGAGAATCGCCAGGGTTTGCCGCTTCCATCTTGCTGCTCCTAAATTCAAAACTGTCTCTGCAGTCAGGCAGGGGAGGCGTGGAAATTGTCTTTGAGTTAGTCAAACGTTTTCCTTAGTTCGAGTAGATGATAAAATAAAAATAAATGGGATTTTAAGTAGGACTAGGCGTTCTGTAATGATCTCTATTTAGGAGAAAAACTTAATCACTCACCTCTAAACAGCTCTCTTTTAGGAGACAAACTGCTGGCTAACGGTGTCATGTGATCAAACAGCGTAATTTAATTGGCCGAGAGCCACTCGACTCGATCTGGTGCTGATTGCTCTGGCTTGGGTCATTAAAGTTCATCACTTTTGCAGTTGAATTTTTGCAGGTGAATTTTTTGCAGGTGAATTTTTTGCAGGTGAATTTTTTTCAGGTGAATTTCTTGCAGGTGAATTTTTGCAGGTGAATTTTTTGCAGGTGAATTTTTTGCAGGTGAATTTTTGCAGGTGAATATTTTTGCAGGGAAATTTGGAGGATAAAAATTCAGTGTCATAAATTCAATGTCTAAAAATACTTGAATTCTGATGATACTATATTTCTTCCATAGGACTCTCTCTAGGGGGAGCTGTAAAACTGTAGGGTGGAGGACGAGAGAAAGACAGACTGCTGTAATGTCACATGAACTGTGCCTTTACTTCTTTTTATAAGGCAGTGAACGTGATGCTCAGTGTTTGTATAGCTGTAACACTGAAAATTATGCTCTGACACTATGAAACTATGACTTTATTTCAGAGACTGGATCAAAAGTTTCATTTCAGAGTGGCTGAAGTAGCTTTTCAAACACTTTGACTTTAAATTTCCCACAAGGGAGCTATGCTCAAAGCACTATCTATCTATCTATCTATCTATCTATCTATCTATCTATCTATCTATCTATCTATCTATCTATCTATCTATCTATCTATCTATCTATCTATCTATCTATCTATCTATCTATCTGAATGTGTGTGTGTATGTATATATAATGTATATATGTAAATATTTGTAAATTGAACTAGACTGCATTTGTAGGTTAAAAGCATTGGTATTGGCATTTATCTAACGTTACCAAATTTGCAGTGTATTACTGCAGTAGTTGGAATTTGGTAACTACTGCTCAAGTTCAAGAATCTTAGTAGGGATCTTTGATTAATGATTCAAAGATCTGCTTTCTCTGTTGTGATATGTGCTGAAATGTATGGGGTTTTGCAGTGGTGCTTTCCACTGACCAGTCAGGTCATCTGACCTGACTGACATGAGGCAGCTGGCTGTGAGCAGTGCAAAAAGAAAAAAAGGCTTGTAACCAAGATCGATTTGTTTACAGAGCTCTTGTGATTGCCTCTATATTGTTACAAATGGCAGTTTAGGCTTAAATCCAGTAATTGTAAGTTCAGGCTTAAACCTTTACTCCTGTGACATTTCGGGTTTGATGGAAATGGAAACGTACTATTGGTCATCACGCTGAAAGCTTTCAGAGGTGCTTGGATGGAGCTCCAGGGTGAAACAACAGCACATATTTTCCTCCACCTGGACCTGTTCTCACTCAGACACAAGCAGTATGGTAATGAGGGAAATGAATAGTGAGTCTCTGGGAAGACTTTCCTCTTGCCCGTGTGTGTGTGTCTGTGTGTGCACACGTGTGTGTGTGTGTCCAGCTGCTCTCTTGGCCACTGCGTCCATTACTGTGCAGCACCAAGCAGCAGAGCATGACACACACCAGCTGGATCTGCACACACCTCCACTGAGAGAGGAGGCCTGTGCCAATGAGACAAGGAGAAAGAGAGGAACGGGGAGGTGGGGGAGGGTTATGGCAGGAAACAATGGTGCTAAAGCCATTCTCCAGGTACGATGAATATGAAACACCTTGCAAATGACACTGATAAAGTAACGGAAACCAGCGAGCCATCTAGTAGACTCTGCGAGAGAATACCTCTACACCATCTATGTGGGGTTTATGCAAGCGAGAGCAAATGTTTGCATGTCTGTCTGTGGGTGCACTAGGATCTTCTAGGGAGAGGACTACAAGCTACAGAAGCATAAACACGCCTCACACCTGCAGATTTAGAGAATATCCAGCTGTTTGTGAGCGGAAATGAGTGTTTGACATATTGAGGATGCCATGCGAGGTGTTTTCTCTCACCTTTCCTCAGATCTTAAGGGTATTTTTTTTTTTTACATTGCTCGCTTATGCACTCAAGCAAGAAAAAAAAATAACAACCAAAAAACATTATGCATGAATAGGATGTGGGAGATCATTAATAAGCTAGAAGATATATTAATTTTAGTCTTCTTACCTCATCCCACCCCATATGCTCTCTTTTCCACCCCATTCCCTCATTTAGCATTCTTCAGTCCAGCTACTCTTTCTACTCCTTGCACCTGTCTAGCCCACTGACACCAAACGGCTGCACATTCTGACATGGTGTCTGGAGCACACTGAGCATCATTTGTCAGTTGAGGGATCACAATGGCTGGAATGAGGCGAAGGATATTCTAACCTACTTTCCTTGTTTTTAGTTTAAATCCCATTATAGGCAGACCTCTTTCCTTGGCTGGAAGTCAGTGAATGTCTCACTTTGTTTTTTTATTCTTTTTCATATTAGGCCAGGAATGCTTATTCACCAAAGCCAAGGCAGCGATTAAAAAGAGTCAAATGCATCTAATATCCTTTGGCACTTCAAGCTTCTTAGAAAAACCACTTAATATCGATGAATTCAGAAAGCAAGTAAAGCGCTCAGTGACGGGGTATTATTTTGTTCCCTTCCGGTGTGAAACATTATTGACGCAGTTCAGAAATTAATGTAACTTAGATTGATCCCGCGTGCTTCCCTGATGTGAACTCTTTTAAAAAAGTCTTCAGATACATCGGATTGTTCACAATTGTAAATATTCAATTTAGGATGCGTTACACAGTTTGATATCCACTGTCTGAGTAAGCTGCCAGATTGTAAACAATGTAAGCGGGTAACTGTTGCGCTGTGCTGTCACCAGATGTGTTCCATGGATCAATAGTGTTCCAGCTAATGTCACTAAAACAGCTCTGACCTATCGAGAAGATTGGAAACTGGAAACGGGGCCTCTGTTGGGCATCAGCTGGTGCGCTCCAATAAAATTTAGGAGGGTGGTACGTGTCAGAGTAACAGTAACATCAACATCAAGACCATATCCAAAGATCTTATAGCAGGACACTACTGTGAGCTGATCAGTTCACTTGATGTCTCACTGGTTTTAATCTTGCGACTGATTACCTGACTACTGATTGCATATGTTTACGTTTGAGGATTTGCTCTAGAAGTACAATTTGTCAGATCCTTATATCTCAGTGGCTCTCTCCTCAGAGCAACAGGGTCCTTCATATTACCAGGTCCTCTGTGAGGAGTTTGCATGTTCACTTTCTTTTCTTTAGACATTTGGATTACTTCTCAAAGCTTCAAATGAGATATGCCAATTTGATGGTGTGAAGGCACAATAGCTTACATGACTGAGGGTTGCTTAATAAAACAGAAATATTCATGCCATTACACCCACTTGGCTCTTTTTTTTCATATTGTTGCCTGCACCACAAATTGCTCTTTATTAAGGTCCATTGTTTTATGATGTTGTGCATTATGTAAGTCTTGTTCCATTGCAGACATCTGGACTTTTAATAAAAGAAAAAATGGCGCATGTGCTAATAAAATTTACAGTTTCATCAAATTAAAGGCTCTCAGGAAGCTCTTTAGCTCCTTGAGCACATAACGCATAACCAAAGACTTTACAGTAGTGTGCATAAGGAATGACTCAGCTGTCATTACTTTATATTTCGCTAAATGAAGACATTACCAATCGGATATTTTCCAGATGGTGGATTAAAACCTGACTCTGCTTTTCTTTGTTTGTAATTCTATCAATTTTGATTCTGTTTACAGTCCCACTGCCCAAAACCACAACAAAACCTCCACCATATTTATGGTTGTGGAAACCATAAAGTTGAACCAAAAATATCAAATTTGGATTCATCACACATAAATCCAGTTGCCACAGATTTTTAGTCCCGATCATACCTCAGTCTTTTCTCCCTTCCTTAAGAATGGCTTCTTCACAGCCATCCTTCCACTGAATTCTAAAGAGGCTTCAGTGAACCATATATGGATGAACTGGACTCTCGGGTCCTGTGTCAGGTCGTTGCTCCATTTTTTTCTTTTTCTTAAGGACACAGCTTTCACATATTATTCATCTGCTGCGGATATTTTTAGGCCTGACACTTCTTTCTAAAAGCAATCACATGATTCAGCTGTCTTAGCTAATTATAGGTCAATGTCCAACCTACCTTTTATCAAAAAAAATAAAAAATTCTTGAAATAGTAGTTGTAAAACTACTCAGTTTACTGAAGTACTATTCAGTAAGGTTTCAGAGCCCACCACAGAACTAAACTGCAGTAGATATTACTTAGGCATGTATAATAGACTCCATGTACATGGAAAGTCTTGTACAAAACTCTGTTCTTGGACCAATTCTGTTTACATTATACATGCTAGCATGCATTTGATCAGTTATTGTCCATCTCTGTTTTTTTTCCACAGTGTCTCTTTTGCCCCCCCCCATAATGATATTGATATTGGGTCTTTACATAATATAAAGCACCCTGTTGTATTTTGGGACTTGTAATGAAGGTCCTCTTCACTACTTGGCCAGTACACATGGAAGAATTTAGCATTTGTGCAAAGAAGTTCTTGCTTGCAGCCATCCAGCTGGAACTGGTTAATGTCTGCCTAAATTTAAATTAGTATGGCAAGTTTGGGTAAGGTGATGGAAAATATTGCTTTAACATCTACCTGATTTGTATCCCAATGGGTAGAAGAACCAATTTATACTCTGACTGGTGATGTTACGTTTCACACTGAAGCCCCGAGGCTTGTGTCGAGCATTGTTCTTCAGAATATCACTTGACCAAAGATAAACAAGGCCCCGTTTCTCTCATTATGTGACTCGAGCTGTTGAAAACAAGCGGGAATTAGTTTTTTGCCTGAACTGGATCTTAGGGGATTCTGAGGATCTTCACAAGCTTGCAAGGACATTGCAAGAACATTTTGGAGGTGAAAAAGCCTTTTTGGTGGCTCCATAATGTGCTTGCAGCAGATGGATACCAATTTAACACGATATCTCCCAATGATAACATAGATCTGATCAAATTCAGAGAGGATGGGTAGAAGTTATGTTTACATATCCACTGCTATTTAGCCTACATATATTATCACGATAGTGCTACTGTACATCAAATGACCAGCAGATGTCAGTACTTCCAAATGAGCTCTTGAACAGGGCTTCATGTAATCTACCTTTTGTCTAAGCAATTAGCCGGAAACACGCATCACTAAGGAAATATTTTTGATGACAAGATTGTGTCTTACCTGTGTTTTTCTCCTAAGGGTGTGTCAGCTAAGAGTCCCCCAGGCTTCCTGGTTCCTGGCAGCACCAAGAAGAGGGCACTGAGTAGCCATATTGGTTTTATTGTAGATTGTAGGTGATAGACCTAGTGGAGAATTTTTAATTCAAACGTTGTCATCATTTCTACAGTATTTATTTGATGTTAATAAACATTATTGGATAAGATGTGTGTTTAGTTTAATAGTTTAGTCTATCATGTAATCCCAGATGATGGCAGGGCTTGAGGGTCAATTAGCAGCAGAACCACGTAAGACCACTGGGCTACCTGTTGTGTTTGTTAATGTTGGTGAATAAACACACCACTACACCCCATCGTAACAGCATTATATAAATACAATTAAATTGAATTCTTCTGTCTTCAGCGTGTTCATTTTTATCAACCTTTTTAAGGACACACCATGTTAAGATACATCATGTTTTGGGCTCATAGCTCCTTGGGAATCACCTTTTTGATGTGGTGATTCAAACTGTCTAATCTTTGGCTTTTTTCATAACATGTCACATCATTCAACTTTTAAGCTGCACTAATCTTAGCTACAAACATCTATATTTTTAGCAGCAAATTGTTCAGCAGCTAGCTGGCTAACTTTGTCTATCTGCTGTATATGCTAGATCTGGTGCAATGTCAGGATTGCATCACCGCACGTGCCTCTGCTCCCTATATTCCCATGTTTTGGTTGTTTATTCCCTGCTTTTCTCTCACATATTTACCTGTTTCGATAAGCAGTGGCTAGACTAGTTGAGGCCAATGCTTGTGCCATCTGTGTCACTCTGGAGTGGCCTATTTACGGAAGCTAATTCATCACGGCCTGAGAGCTTACATACGGTACATATAATTACCCCCCAACGCAAACAAGACCCTCTCAGTCCCCGTGATTTATGGTTGTGTCACAGAGGAAAAAGACACGGAAACAAGGCGGAGATAGGCAGCAGGCGGAGGATGAAAGAAGGGTAAGGGAGGGAGGGAGGATAGAGGTGTCTGGAGTAGTAGGATGGAAATGAAGGAGAGGCTTTTCTGAGAGGAAAGGTGAAAGCTCAGCAGGCACAGAGAAATATTGCGTGTCTGCGTGTCCAATCGGGGATCAAAAAAAACAAATCTTCAGGTTAGACATTGTTAATACGTCTGCATGCCAAAGTCAAGGATTTCCTCTGTGCCTTTTTCATTTTTTTTTTTATCTCTCCAAACTATTTACACACAATCCTCGAGGCTTCACGCCGCTCATATCAGAGTCATATCCACTCTGACTCTCGAAGACAGCGGGATTGCAGCTTCTGTCGAGGCGTCGCAGCTTCAGTCATTGTTTTCACGGCTCACCCCTGCGGTGCTTATTTTTAAAACGCTTCCCCGGCACTTTTTCAGGCTGTGGTGACTGTATCGTAAAGCTGAAGGCCTACGAAAAGCCTATACAAGTGAAAATAAGGGGGACAAAAAAAAAGTGTGTGTGTTATTATCGAGGAGACGTGAGTAACAATGAAAGATTTGTCCAATCGGAGTCTGCGCTGCGGGACTGTTTTGATCACGCGGACTGGGAAATGTTTCACGTGGCCGCCAGAGACATTGATGAATACACAGACTCAGTCTGTGGATTTATCAGGAAATGCGTGGAAGATGTCGTCCCATCCAGAACAGTCAAATCCTTCCCAAATCAAAAACCCTGGATTAACGGAGATGTTCGCGCGGCACTGGCGGCACGGAACACCGCCTTTGCCTCCGCGAACACATCGGACTACAAACACGCACATTACCAACTCCGGAAGACGATCAAAGCAGCCAAACGTGAGTACAGGGACAGGGTGGAACAACAGTTTGACAACCCTCGGAGTATGTGGCAGGGACTAAACACGATCACAGACTTTAGAGGGAAAACCAGCACACCGCAGACCACGGCCTCTCTGTGTGAGGATCTAAACGTATTCTACACTAGATTCGACACAGCGAACACCATGAGACCGGACAGTGTGCGCACCGCGGATGACGTCAGTGCGCACACTGTGTCTGAGGAGGATGTGCGGAAGTGCTTCAGGAAGGTGAACGCACGCAAAGCTACTGGTCCGGACGGGATTCCCGGCCGCGTCCTCAGGTCATGCGCGGCTCAGCTGGCTGGAGTGTTCACGCACATCTTCAACCTTTCCCTCTCTCTGTCTGTAGTCCCAGCCTGCTTCAAAATGGCCACCATCGTCCCTGTACCCAAATCCTCCACCATCTCCTCATTGAACGACTGGCGACCTGTAGCCCTGACCCCCATCGTAAGCAAATGCTTCGAGAAGCTGGTCAGGGACTTCATCTGCTCTGCACTACCCGACTCACTGGACCCTCTACAGTTTGCATACCGCCACAACAGGTCCACTGATGATGCCATAGCCCTGACACTACACACTGCCCTGTCACACCTGGAGAAGAGAGACACGTATGTGAGGATGCTGTTTGTAGATTACAGCTCAGCATTCAATACCATCGTTCCCTCGAAGCTGGACAGGAAACTGCAGGATCTAGGACTGAGCAGCTCCCTCTGCAGCTGGATCCTTAGCTTCCTGTCTGACAGACGCCAGGTGGTCAGACTGGGCAGCATCACCTCATCCCCCATCACACTGAACACTGGTGCTCCACAAGGGTGTGTACTGAGCCCTCTCCTGTACTCACTCTACACCTACGACTGCACAGCCACTAACAGCTCCAACATCATTGTGAAGTTTGCGGACGACACTACAGTGGTGGGTCTTATCACCAACGGTGATGAGACAGCTTACAGGGAGGAGGTCAGCGCCCTGACCCACTGGTGTCAAGACAACCATCTCACCCTCAACGTCGCAAAGACAAAGGAGTTGATAGTGGACTTCCGGAGGTGCAGAGAAGTACACACCCCCATCACCATCAACGGCGCTGCTGTGGAGAGAGTGAGCAGCTTCCGGTTCCTTGGCGTACACCTGGCTGAGGATCTTACGTGGTCAGTACACACAAACAAAACAGTGAAGAAGGCGCAGCAGTGCCTCTTCTTTCTCAGGAGACTGAAAAGATTCGGCATGAGCCCCCGCATCCTCAGGACCTTCTATCACTGTGCCATTGAGAGCATCCTCACTGGATGCATCACCACCTGGTATGGCAACAGCACCGCCTACAACTGCAAAGCTCTCCAGCGAGTAGTGCGGTGCTCTGAACGGATAATTGGAGGTGAGCTTCCCTCCCTCCAAGACATCTACAGGAAGCGCTGCCTGAGGAAAGCGGGGAGGATCATCAAGGACTCCAGTCACCCCAGCCATAAACTGTTCAGACTGCTTCCATCAGGAAGGAGGTTCTGCAGCATCCGGTCCCGTACCAGCAGACTGAGAGACAGCTTTTTCCATCAGGCCATCAGACTGCTGAACACGTCATAGACACCTCAGCTTCACTACTGGAACTTCAACATTATGCACTCCACACTGTATATAAATGCCACTTGTTTTGCACATATTCAACTCTGTATATTTTATATATTTTATTATTATTATTATTATTATTTTATTTTATTTTTTTACTATTTAATTTGTAAAAATGTGTATACACACACACACACACACACACACACACACACACACACACACACGTAGGAAAATATTTAGTATACACATCCAGAAATGCATACACTATTATATATTGTACATATATTTATTAGTTTCAGGTTGGCCATTCTTGTATTTTGCTCGTTTGTGTTGTTGTGTTTGCACATCTCTGTTGCTTGTGGGGCTCGCACACAAGAATTTCACTCGCATGTGCTGTGCCAGTGTGCCTGCACATGTGATGTGACAATAAAAGTGATTTGATTTGATTTGATTTGAAGATTTATGACAGGCATTGAGAGCAGGCGGTGGTTTTATCAGCCTATTATCAACCAAATCGCCCCCACTGAGATGTACCACATATCTGCTCTGTTCTGCACTCTCACTGCTCTCTATCCCTCACTCACTCCTTGAGATCAATGCTCACCCCCACCGTCATCGCCATATATAACTTGGCTTTCCCAGTCTTACCGTTTATCGTTCACTCTTTTACCTTAGCTTTAATATTTACTCACCTTTCACCTTTCTCAACCCCCCGCCCTCCTCTTCCTTCTCCCCGTCTCTTTGACTTTGTGGCTCTTGCTCAGTGGACCCTCTTGCCTCTCTCTCTTCCCCCCCACCTCATTCTCATCTCGCTCTGCTTTATTGCTCTCACTACCTCCCTCCTCTTTTCCTCCCCCCCTCCTTCTCCTAGCCGCTGGAGTATTTTCTGTCTACTTTGCTTACGCCGCCTGTTTTCCCCCCACAGACTGCTCTCTGAAACCCAAGAGGGCTCTTAATCAATGGCAGTTCACCCTACCTCCATCTGGGTTTTTTTTATTTTTTATTTTGTTGCCACCTTCTCTGTTTCAGCAGCACTGTTATTAGCCCCCCACCCAACCCAGCCCCACCCTTCAAGAAAAGCAAGGCACCTAAGGGTGAGCAGGTTAATGTTCTGGCAGTTTGAGATACGCTTGTGACATTTCAATCCGGCATCTGTTTTTATCGCAGCTGATTTAAGGAGTGCGGGGGTGGGCGAGAGGGTAATGGAGGGATGAAAGGAGGGATAGAGAGACAGACAAGGAGGAGGAGGAGTGAAGAAAAAAAAGAAAAGGAGGAGAGAGCCCACGGGATGGCACAGCTACCCAGAGACTGTGGACTCTGTGTGAGGCACAGCAGGGGCTGTGGACCTGCAGTTGCAGCTAAGTCAGTGAATGGAAGCGCATGGTCATGTCGCCCCCAAGTGGCACGTAGCGGAAGTGACGGAGCAATGGGACAAACTGCTGCAGTGCCTCAGACAAAATAGCAAAATGTATTTTTCAAGTTCGGAAGAAAGAGTGAAGCAGCGCTGCAAACAAGCCGGAAACAAGTTTGCCAGTGTGCGAGCAGGCTACTTTGTTCTTTTCCTCGTGACCTTTGAAAGCAATAATGCAAAAGAAGAAGAGCCGGTGAGCCTGTTAGATGCAGGGAAATGATTACATAAGTGAAATCTCGTGAAAAGAATGAAAAATGCAAATTGGCAGACTGAGGGGAATCAAATTCTCATACAGTACTGGAGATACAAGCTTTAGGGGGGAGCAGGAGCAGCCAGAGATTCCGATTGGGGAGGAGGAGGTGGTGGTGGGATGGTGGGGATTGGTACACTGCACTGTCGGCCGGCACTTTATGCGGAGTTTCATTTGATATGAATTCAATAAGCTTGCAGCCAATCTCTATGCCCCGGGTGTAATTACCGGCAGAACAGCGGGGGCATTGTGAGCTTCGCCATCGTCTAAACGCTCCCCTGCTCGCTTCCAGGTCAGCACTGATCTTGTCTGAGAATGTCAATTATCGTCTTAAACGCCGTCGTGTGGTGGAGTGGGGGGGAGGAGGGGGTCGAGAATGATGAAAAATGGCGAGCTGGAGGAGAAATATTTGCCCAGCGTCGCAGATTAAGGAGAAAAAAAGAGGATGAAGAATATGAAAGATGATAGAATACAAATTTGGTCCTTTTTATTGTTTAATGTGAGATAAGAGGCAAGAGAGCAAGTTGCCTTGGATTCCACGTGTCACTTTAATGCACTATAATCTTGGGCTTGCTGAGGGGCAACACGTGGTCGATATGTTTGTATTCCAGCATTTATAATAAATAAAATAAAATGGTTTTGACATGTATAAAACTTTTGTTTCTTTTTCGGTCCTTTTGTTAATCACAAGCTGTATATAAAAGATGGACGTAGCCACGATGATTGCTTTTTTCCAACCCTTGAGATTTAGCCACCTTAGCTTAGCATCTAACAACATAAAATACACAGGAGCAGCTTGTTAGTCGTGAGGTGGGGTTTCCTTAAAGTGTACCCTGCTCCGTTGTTCTTCTGACTGATAACAGGGACCTCAATTTGCAATATAAACATCATATTTTATTCATTAAGCCTTAAAAGTAGCCAATGAGAGAAGAAACTTGTCAGGGAAGTATTTACTGAGGTGACCGATTAACAGACCCAAAGTGCTATTTTCCCCATAGACTAGTGAACTTGTTTCTTAAGTACAGGGGTCGCTCTTAAAAAGGCTTCGGGCTTTTTTAGCTACATCCATCTTTTATATACAGTGTGTGGTCCTAAGTTTAGAAGCCTGACGATCAACAGGTGGCAGTTATGCTCTTATGTATTTGTTCTGTTCAGGATCTACAGCTAAGAATATTTCAAGAATTCGTACCACTAGTCGTATCCTGTGTTTTTCCCACTAAAAGCCAAAGCTCGTTTTGACTTTTAGCTGTAATTCCATCTCGTCTCATTTCATATGCAGATGATATGCAGCTACCTGGGCAACAGCTTGTCCAAATGGTAAATGGAGTGCATTTTGATATATACTGTTTAACTCTTATGCACTGCTCCTTTTCCATTTACATTCTTTTTATTTTTCACACACACACAAACCTAAAAAACAGCATTAAGAGTTAAGACTGACTAACCTCAGATCAGTGGACCCCCTCTGCTTCAAAGCCACAGCTACCATTCATCCATTTTTAAGCAATCAGGGATAATTTAAGTTACGTCATTCACATTTTAAATTTTTTTGCTCTTCATTGTCTTTATTATACATTTCATCCTCATTTTGTGTTAACTTTTTAATCAGCTCTCTTCATCCTGCTCATTAAGCTTTGTCCTTGGATAAAGCACTGTTGCTCAGCAGTGATTGTGTTTACACCGACTGAACTTTAGATTCAGCTCCAAAAGCTGGTTTTATTTCTTCTCCTTTAATGTATGCACTGACAAATGCAGACATATACGGAATATTATTTTGCTGATTACTTGAATTTGAGCGAGATCCTGCATTCTGTCCATACTATAAATGGCAGCGATGCACTTGGATTGCAGATTAGATGCGATCCTGGCATTAAGCTTGTCTGTTTTCATCCCTCGTAGAATCCATCACTAAATCCATCCATCAATCCAGGTTTATACTAACTCACTCATGCACCCCTGTTTCCTTTCCTCACCCACGCCTTGCCCCCCACTCTCCCCTCCCTTCCCCTCCCCTCCCTTCTTTTCCCCTTTGATTGGTGCCAGTGGGAGTGGTCCGCCCTTGATCTGCTCTCAGAACAAACAGCCTGGTAAACATCATGAAACATTTAGTGGAGGCAGAGCAGCCTTCTCTCTAATTCACACTGGCAATGCACAGAAACAGCTGCTCCCACGGCTCAGCGCCTTGCAAAGGGGTTTCAGTTAAAGTGTGCATGGGTGCGCTGGATAGGCCTTTACATATTTGGGGAAACTTGGATATGTGCTCAAAGATCATGGATGAACGGGCGTGTGTGTGGGGTTGTGTCTAAGTGCCTTTGTGTCAGCGTTACGTTTTTGTGTGAATGATGTATTCCACAAGTATACAGGACTAAACCAGGGGTCTTTGCTTTCAGAAAATCAGGTTTCGCTGTAAAATAAGTTGGCGTGTTTGGGTAGATTAACACATTTGGCGAGTGTTTTGTTCGGAGGCAACAAATAAACGGATTAGAATCACAGCTCACTCAGCTGGAGGCCTGAGTCAATGCCTCGTACAGAAAAAAAAAAGCCCTTCACTGATTGCTTCTAACTCTGGCACAGGAGACTGTCTTGTGCTCAACATTTATAGTTATTTGTAAAACTGGATTGCCTCTGCGGTTGGGTAAATGGAGCAAAGCTGCCTTGAGATCTCACCTGCACGTAGGCACTGCAACTGCAGTTTCGCACCTCCCTGAAGCCCACAGACATTTATGTCCTGTCAGAGTGTGATGTCTCAATAATTTTTTCCTTTTTTTGTTTGTTTTGTTTTGGTTATTGTTTCTTTTTTGTTGCTTTGTGTTGTACAGAGTAACTCCAAATGTCTTGCTGTAAGTCGCATACCATCTGATTGCGCTGCAGCCGCTTCGTTTGTCAAAATCAATGAGCTAATTACCTGAAAATGCAAGTTTTCCTGAAGGCCAAGTTTTGATGCGCCGGACAGTTTGCTCTACTCGTCTCACCGCGAAAAAAAGAAACAACCAAAAAGTAAAATCAATGAATAATGAATTAAGGCGTGCGCCCTCTCACTCCCTTTAATAAAATGTAGCAAGCGGAACAGCTTATTCAGCAATGTCATGCATAATTGGCCGTGCTGCCTAGACCACCTTCATGCAGTAATCTTTCGAGACCTGACCTGATTTGGTTTCTTTTTGTTTTTCCCCACCCCTTCATCCTTCACTCATCTGTCTGCTCAGCCCCCCCCCCCCCCCCCCCCCCCAAAAAAAAGCCCTAGCCCCCCACTCTCTCTGCTCTGTTTTGCATGTTTCAGTTTTGAGCTGAGATCGCAAACAAAGAAAATCCTTCAGCTCAGAGGACACGCATGTTGACGCACGCAGGCACAGAAGTCGTCCTTTGATAAAAACAACAACCGTGTGTGGGCGAGCACCTGTGATGATCATAGAACCCCTCCCCGCCCCCACCCCGTCCCATGCAGGGCAGTCTCCACCATATTGTCTAACACATTATTCATTCACCAAATTCGCGAAACTCCTACGTGTCACGGCATGCACGTCATATCAAAGCTGCAAAACGGCTCTCCGAACCATATCATTCACCTCAGTGAAATAAATCTCTGTGTGGTATCATTGTATCAGTGGACCATTGCGGCGATGCTGTGTGGGCCTCAGCGTAAGCCACAGCGAGGAAGCTACTTACACTGCGATCAATGCTACTAGGCCCTGTTAGGAGGAAATCGATCAGCTTTAGGACTTGATGTGGAACAGTCTCTTTGTCTCTCTATCTCTCTCTTTCCTCTCTCTGTCTTTCTCTATTTGCTCTCCCTCTGTTCTCAGCCTCGCACCATCATTGATCCCGGGCGATCATAGCGAGCATATCTTCTCTGGGCGGGGTGAACAGGTCAACTCTGAAGTCTTTGAGACTCTTAATAACCTGGACACCGTGACGGAAAATGGTATAGGATAATAAAAAGGTCTTTACGTTGAGCCCTGTAACCTGCTTGAAGCAGCCTGAGGAAGTGTAAAAAAAATAACAGTGCAAGATCGGGCTTCTGTTCACCACTAACTTCAACACTTCACATTGGATATATCACCAGCCAGGCCTCGCTGCCGCAGAAGGGCCCGGGCTCAGGCTGTTCTCCCTGCAGTGGGGTCTAGCTAATCTAAAATAATTGCAAGGACCACTGATGCATATGAAAGAGGCAGGCAGGGCGTGTGTGAGTGCGGGCAGACAGGTGCCAAATGAAAGGTACCATCTCCTGCTGCTATTTGCCTACACTTGATGAAAGGCAGAGTTTATTCCACATTCTCCAACGCTCAGTGCTTTTCAAGCGCACGAGGCTCATAGGATATATTTTCTTATCGCGCTGTACCCGTGCAGACATTTCTCAGTTGCTGGGCCAGAATTTACCAGAAAACACTCGTTTGGTCGAGGGAGTCTGTTTAATATGATATCGGTGTGTAGAACAGCTCCATAGTAGGCGTGTGGCCTTGGTGCACATTTATTTTTTGGCATCCAGTCAAACGTCACAGGTGCGCCACAGCAACAAATTTTGTGTAAGCTCCTTGAGTAACATAAAAATTTGTTGCCGTGGCGCACCTGTGATGTTTGACTGGATGTTACTCAAGGAGCTTACACACACATGACACGCTTCTGTTTTGTTAATATACAGAAGCTGCTTACGCTTCGATCATGCTTTATGCTTTATGGTGCATAACTGAAACCTGAAGCATCCTCTGGGTCTCAGTTAGGCTGTGGTTCATCTCAGGACTGCATCTTGTAGGCTTATAGGCAGGGCCGTGGGAAGAAGAGGCTCTAAAGATGCTGCATGTCCCCTAGCAATGGTAAAGGACCTTCATAAGCACAGCTACAAATTTAAAATGAATAAATTAAATAAAAATCAATTTTAAAAAACACAGCAATAACAGAATTATTTGCCACCTATTGAAATTTTATTAAGTGCTTTTTTTTCAACAGAGCAAGGGATCTTCAGCATGCATTTCTAAATATGCTAGTTTTCCTTAGAAAGCACACATTTTCTTCTATTTGCATACAATAACAGAATTGTTTCAGAAAAAAAAAGATATCATTAGCCCCCTGAAAAACAGATTTTTATCGAGCCAAAGGACAAACCACTGCTGCTTTACCTTGGAATGCTCAGAGCTTGTAAAATCAAGTTAAAACTGAGGGGTTTTTTACAATTTCCACACAGCATAAAAACTTCAGCGAGAGATTTAGCTGTCACTTGAGGAAAGCATTATGGGAAAATCAAAAGAAATCACTTTAGGCTTGGGAAAGAAAAAAAACTGTTGATGGTCGCAAAGCAGGAAGTGGGTATATAAAGTTATCGCAGTGTTACCAAGTGTCAAAAACTGGAGTAAGAAGTATCAAATCAGTAGTACAGAACAAGCCTGGCAGAGATGGTTAGAGATAGGTACGAAGATTTCAAAGACTCTAGAAAGAAAACATGCCTAAAGGCCCCAGAACAACTGCCAGGACACCAGTGAGTGACCTAGCCAAGCTGGGAATTGTAGTCTCAAAGAAGACAGTCACTAGAACCCTGCACACTTTGAAGTTGCAAACAAAGAAAAACTTCACTTCTGCAGAGGAGACACCTTCAAGCCAGACTAAAGTATGCTAAAGGCAACCCGGAGAAAGATGATCCGTAACAGAAGCGTGTCCTTTTGGTCAGATGAGACTAAAGAAGAGCTCATTTGCCACAGAGACGGTGCTTATGTTTGGAGAAAGAAGGGAGAGGTGTACAACCCAAAAAACAGCATCACCATGGTGAAAGATGGTGGTGGGAGAAATTATGCTGTGGGATGCTTCAGTGCGTCTGGAACTGGGAATCTTGTGAAGGTGGAAAGAATCGTGAAGAAAGAAGGATGTGTGAAGATTTTGAAAGAAAACCTCAAGCAGTCAGCAGTGAACCTGAGTCATCCATGTCTTTGAACAGCCTGCCAATGGATCCAAATCCATGACCTTATTTCTGTGATGTGATGATTTTAACCTTCTCAAATAGGGCACCGTGGTAGTGTCACGATCGACTATGTTAAATTTGAAGAGAAGTGAAAGCTAGTTTAAATCATTTAAGTTCAATTCTATTTATATAGCAGCAGATCACATTAAAAATTATATCATAAGGACACTACATTAATACAGAGAAAACAGAGATAAACCCCAACAATCACATGGCCTCCTATGAGCAAGCACTTTAGGGACAGTGGGAAGGAAGAAACCTTTGACAGAACCAGGCTCAGGGAGGGGCGGGCATTAGCCATGACTTTTTGGGGGTGAAGGGTAAAAGACAGGACAAATACACACATAGAGTTATCATAGTGCTACCATTAAGCTGGCATTAGCTGAAGAATGACGGATTTATGAATTAGTCAGGTTCTCAGATACTCTCCTTTGCTATGGAGTAGTTATGGGGTAAAGTAAATGCCATTAATCTAACAATGTCTGAGAGTACAAGGGAAAAAATATGACTGAGGATGTAGGAAGTATGATATCCAGAATCAGTTGACGAACATGAAGAAATAATGCACCCCCAGAATTAAATCTGCATCTTCTTCTTCTTTATATTCAACCTAACACATCTCACACTGAGATTCGGAGAGAAGTAAGACTACAGATGTAATAGACATGATGACTCACCTGCCTCGCAAAGCAGATACTTTGGGGATAGTTTTTTTGTTTTTACCCCATGCCCCCACCCGCCCCCTTCAAAACACCTTAACAAACTCTAAATGCCTAAGGCAGAGGCAGCGTGATATTTTAGCTTCTGTGCCCTGCAGGCTCTACCTGTCAGTGCTGCTGCAAATTTACTCAACAATTTGTCAGTTACAAAAAAAAAGAATTGCAACAGCTCTCTTGTTTTCATTTTGGGACATTATTTACTTGCAAACTGGAGGAAAACATAATGCAGTAATCTGTCTTGCTCACTTTAATGCCTTGACACGCAGCAGTCTAACAGAAATAATAAGACATGGCGTAATAAGCTGCTACAACATATAGTTTGTTTTGTGACACCCGTGAGCAAATAAATTAATGTCTGGTGAGTCGTTGGCTCTCATCTGATTTTGATCGGCTTTTGAGGAGCAAGCACTGGTGACCGATCGATTCATTAAGCATGAAACAATGTTAATGCTGTTTTGTGAATTAGGTTAAAAAACCGCATCCGCGTTTAGTTTTCCTTTCACTGCAGGTATTAATGCAGAGGTGACAGAAGGGGTGCTTCTCTTCTTATTGGGCACATGTTTGTAGTTCTATGTGACAATGTGTTTGCACTGCAGAACTGCATGAGGAAAATGCACTTTTTCTGTAAAAGGAGGACAGCTTCACCCTCTCCTGTTTGCGTCCCTATCACTTTCCAGTTCATGCTTTTTCCCGGTGTGTGGGATCCATCATTACAGTGGAGAAATTAGGGTGAACCCGCAGTCATCTGACACTTTGTGTTACCAGACATGCTGAAACTCGCTAGCAAGCCCCCTAAACAACCTTGTTCTAATGATTTCTCGAAATGTTGGAAGTTTTATTGTGTTTTGAAACCAATTAGCTATGGCTGAGGTGGATTGCTGTTGAGATAATGAGCCTGGAAGGGACAGCGCAGGGCCACTACCTGAGCCCTATGTTAATGAGCCAGCACTTTCTATTACACTTGACACCATCGGCTCTCAGAAGTTTCCTGAACTCCTGGTGTGCTTCGTTTACCTGGCGGACAGTTCGATTAGCCTAAAAGCCTCCCACTCGGGGCTGATTTACTTTTGTACTTTCTCTTTTTTTAGGGTGTAAACCGCCGTGAAACCACACTGAGAACCACTATTAATGACTTTGGTTTGAAATCTATCCACCCCGAAGATGACTTACCCTGATGAAATACTCTCCAATAACAAATATCTTTATGAGCATTTAAGAAGAGTTAATGGAGCAGATACACAAAAAGGCATATGGCAGACACAGCAGTAAGGTTACGGCTGAGACACGCAACACTGATATTGCTCCTATTGATTTGGTTATAAACACCCTGTCTGTTTGTGACTGAAAGAATGAGTGCGTTTGAGCCTGCGCCACATGAAGCATGCCGGTATTGATTCAGTCAGACGCTCGCTGCAGTATGCGCTTTGTATGTGCTTTACGGCCTCCTGTAATAGGCTACAGAGTAACTGAAGGACATGCACGTGCCTCTGTTTCCTCTGAGTATTGTCTTGTAAAACTCTTCTATGTGGTAATGCAGTTTTGCCTGTGCTGCTGCCAGTCAGCATCTGCCTCTGCATGCCAAGGTTTTTTACTGGTATGCTCTGTTATTAAAGAGCGTGCCCGAGTGTTTTGGGAAGTGCGCGCCCACAGTTTTGCCAGGATAACCTATCTTAGCCGATAAACACAGGGGCAAGTCTTGTGTGATGCTAAAGAGTAATATGCATTCCAGGTGTGCCTCTGTAATCTCTTAAAGTGCAGTTCTGCATTTGGAAACAGATTGCGCGTCCATGCAGCCCCCGGGCAATTAGGAGGCATGTGTCAACAGTCGACCTTGGCCAAGTCTTAATACTTCTTTGGATATCTCCAGCCCTTGAACAACAAATGACATCACTTCATGAATCCTCAGAGAGCAAAGGAAGAGATGACGCCCACCCTCCCTCCGCCTTGGACATCGTCCCTTATAAATCGATTAAGTTCAAGTACTGATGGAAAGCGCTACACCTCAAATGGAAATTTGTTTGTCCCTGTGACAAGGTTCCAGCTGAGGTATTGTCAGGGTCCTGGAGATTAGTTCTTTAGAATCGGCCAACAAAGCTGTTAGCAAAATCCAAGTACCTGACGTAGCATTTCAATAGCCAATCCTCTCCCAGCAGGTGTGAGGAAAGTTGTGTTTTTCATCCGAGGATAGAATTCCACTTTTGTCCTTCTTAGTTCAACACTTTCAGAACACCATAATTGCATTAATGTTTCTTTGGGAAACGGCATGTCAGAAATAAATTATTATTCACAGCAGAGACTATTTTTTTATAT
The DNA here is from genome assembly GCF_057381845.1 of Rhamphochromis longiceps. NCBI lineage: Eukaryota > Metazoa > Chordata > Actinopteri > Cichliformes > Cichlidae > Rhamphochromis > Rhamphochromis longiceps. Next base: position 23,230,049 of record NC_140577.1, read on the forward strand.
ATCTTTCAATATGTCTGTAGGGGATATTTAATTTTCTCAGAGTCTACTGCAGGCCAAAGGAAAACAAACAAAGACAAATAAAGAAAAGTAGACCAGATTAATGCATTTAAATAAGTCATTGTAGCCTAACAGCATTCAGCTTGGATTGACAGTCAGTCAGGAGACAGGTTCGCAGTGCATGCAGATAATGAATCCCGATGACTTTGAAGATCGCCTGGCTTCTCATCTGGTGCAAACACGAAACATTGTAGATATAATTGATTTTGTCAATTACTGGCTGGATTTTATCAGAGAGAGATCATTTGAAATAACTGAACAATATGTATCAAACTACAGAGTTTGAGAAATGAACTATTTGATGGTTAGACTCTAGCATAGCAACATAGCATTGGTAGGAAGTAGGACAGGACCACTGGAGTCCAGACCCCGCTGCTGCTGGAAGTGAAGCAGGCGGAGACTTGGATTAGCTGACCAGGATGAGGTAGAGAAGAAGTGAATGAGAGTCTGAAATACAGAGTAGCATAAAAGCACTGAGCTTGAAAGCACAAGGAACAGAGACTTGCTCCCAGAAGGTGGGCAAGACAATTATTTGACCAGAGTGAGGATGACAGGATTGAAACTAATAGTGTGTGAAAGTGGAAGTGATGGAAGGAAGAGAATGGCAGCCCAAACATTTAGGAATGGAAGCAGATAAATGAATACAGATCCTTCTTATTGAGCATACAAAGAAAATTATCAACATGAAATTTTGTACAGACTTACAAATCCCCCTACAATGAATCCCAGAAGTTAAAATTCAGTATTATGTATACTAGATAATTACTGGTGTTTTATGCAAATTTACTCAGGTATTGAACTTACAGCCGGTGCTGTTATCTAAAAAGGTGATTGCTGCCACATTTGGTGCGCATCTGAAACGTGTTGATCCTCACTCACACTCTATCATCCATATTAAAACAATGATTCAACGATTATTGTCACCCAGCGACACACGTACACAAGGATTTTTGTCACAGGACTCTATGTAGTCCTATGAAAAAATGGTTGAACTAAAGTACGGTATTTTCTTTATGCACAACTCTCTTAAGGGCCTGTCACAGCATTTCAGTCAGGTTGAGCCCTGGTCTTTCACTAGGCCATTGCAACAGTTTGATTCTTTTCTTTTTCAGCCATTCTGTTGAAGACTTGCTGCTGTGCTTGGAATCATGCATGACCGAATTTTGCCCGGGCTTTAGCTGTCAGACAGATGGCCTCGATTTTGACTATAGATTACTTTGGTATACAGATGACTTCATGGCCGATTCAGTGACTGCAAGCTGCACGGATCCTGTGATTGCAAAACAAACCCAAATCTCTCGACCATGCTTGACAGTTGGTATGAGGTGTTTGTGCTGGTATGCTGAGCTAGGCTCTTTGGCAGTTCTGTGCATTATGTCCAAAAAATCTCCACTTTGGTCTTGTCTGGACAATGTTGCAGGAATCTTGTGGTTTGTTCAGATGTTATTTTACAAACCTAAGCTAAGCAATAATGCTCTTTTTAGAAACAAGAGGTTTTTTGTCATAAACACTGAAAATTTTGAAATGCTAACCGAAGCCTATAAAGTCTGAGATGCAGTCTCATGTGGGGTAAATTTGCTCTGTCTGCTTTTGAGAAGATTGGAGCATTGTGTCAACACATATCTGATTGGTTCAGATGAGACAATCACTAAATCCTCTGCTTTTGTAGAAATGCTCACATTCTGATCATTATTTATTCAAGTGGATTTGATTAGCAGCACCTGACTGCTACTTACCCTCTTAATTCCTGTGGAAACAGTAAGAGTGTCACGGTTCTGGGTCAGTTTGACCCAGTATTTTGAGTTGTTATGTTTTGGTGTGTTTTTGCATTTTGGATTCTTTTCTTATTATTATTATGATGATGATGATTATGAATCTATGTTTCAGTTATTCTTGTTTAGGGATTAGTTTGTAGGTTTTGTGTTCTCGTGTTTATTGCAGGTTTAGTTCAGTGTCTAGTCTGTCTCTCAGTGTCGTGTCTGCGTCTTTGTTTAGTGGTGTCTTGTTTCCTGTTTTACTCTGAAGGTTCATGTTCCTGTCTTATGTCAGTGTTTCTAGCTTTGTTCCCCCCGTCTCATTAGGTCTTATTCCTCCCAGCTGTGTTCCCCTTCTGTCTCTAATTCCTTGATGACTTCCTCAGTGTATTTAAGCCCAGTGTGTCTTCGTGTCGTCTGTTCATGCACCCTGTTATTTCTAGCTGCACGTCAGGATTCTAGCCTGCAAGAGTCGGTATTGGACATGTTCATAGTCACTTTCTCCAGTCATGTTTCCCTGCACCTTCATGTGCCGGTACCGAGATCTTGTTCATAGTTTTTTATGTTGTGTTCATAGTCTGTCCACAGTACTTAGTCATAGTTCAGTCCTGGTCTTCGTTCATAGCCTTTAGTTACTCCCAGTTTAGGTTCTTAGTTTTGTCATTCCCATAGTTTATGGTTTGTTATTTTGCCTTCTGTATCAGCCCTGATTAAAGGCTCGCTTTGAGCTTAGCAAAAGTTTTGCCTCCTGCGTCTGTGTCCGCACCTGGGTCCACCAAACACACTCTCCACACGGTCTGCCCTCGCAGACCATGACAAAGAGTGAACTTTTTTTTTTCTTTTCGAAAGCTTTCTTTTCCACATGACTGTATGTAATGCTTCACAAATAGCAGCTGTTGTTAGCTAGCTACACTGGCATTAACATGTGTGCCAACAATGCATTTTCTTCTGAGTGGTTGAAATTGCTTTACTGAAAACAGCTATTGTACCTATGGAAGTACAAGATTAGAGACAATTGGAGACACTTGTGAGCATGCAAACACAGCTGAGGTGAGGATGTTGATGTTCAAGAGTACATCAGTGGGACAGCTCAGGTTGAGCAATTTGAACACAAAATTGGAGAGGAAAGACTCAGATATAGAAAATAGAGGCAAATGATCTGCTTTGGCAACTCAGCAGCTGAACACAGATTTAAATAAGTTGTATATCTGTACTTGAATTAAGACCATTTGCTATTAAAGCATTTTTTACAGTAAGTCCCAGTTTAGATTAAGTTTGGTTTAAACAGCTCAATGTTGACGCAGCATTTCAGACACTCAAGTAGAGGCCTGTTTGCTTGGCGTCCTCACAGGTGCGATGCTTGGACAGGATACCAGAATTTGAATACTATGAATAAGACAAATTATATGTCCACACACATCTGCACATTCTTTATATCATTTTCATGTAGAAGCACATATCAAAAGCTGAGCATAAAAGAGAAACGTGTCCACAGGAAATGTTAAAGTTCAAGCAAAGCACCAGCATTTATGATTGAGTGGGGGGGGGGGGACGATCTGTACAAGGGAGCTGTCTGTTTAACATTTTATATGGAAAATTCACTTGGCATGCAAGACCATCAGACTTGTGTTAAGTTTATGTGGCATGTTTAGAAAACTTGGCCAAAAGAAAATTGTGCTTTTTCCAAAGTCTTGGAAGCAGAGGAGGGCTCCATCAACTTCTGAATAACGTGGCGTGTTGATCATGTGACCACAGACTCCTCTCTCTGACTCTGAGAGAAAGAGGAGTACAGCAACTCTTTCCAGACCCCAATGGAAAACTACTGCTGGAGCTACTGTATTTCCTCCACTGCTCCCCACAACTTTGTGGTCTCTCTCCTCTCTTTGCGTGTGTGTCTCCATGTTTCTCTCAGACTCTTTCTTTTCTTTCTCATTAGCCCGTCTCTACATATTCCACAGACCCATGCCCCCCTTCACTGCCTTACGAACCTTTCTTCTGGTAGGAAAGACTGAGTGAAGAAAGGGGAGGGAGAAAGGGAGAGAAAAAAATTAACTGCTGTTGTTGGAATATGTGTCAGTTGGACAAATAGGCTCCACATGCTTCTCGTCATGGTGCAGGATGTAGCACACTTAATCTACACCGCCTTCATCTTTCTTTTTCCTTCTGCCCTCCTTCCCTATCTCCCCGCACTAACTATATTTTGCCCCGTTCTTTATTGATCCCATTCCTTCACTTTATGATGCTCTATTTTGTGCTTCTCCACTACCCCCGATGTCACGACAGGCTAAATTAGACTTTGGTAACGTATTACAGCGCGTCGCTCCGGTCTTAAATCCGAAACGCGTTCGGTGTGTGGCGATGTCGTTGCTCACGTTTCTGGTTTGCTGCAGCAGTGAGAATGTTTCAGCTTGGGCCTGGCAGTTTGACTTTATTCCATGGCTTATTGCGGCAATAATGCAGACCAGCAAACTGAGGAGCTTAGCAAACACACACACACACTTATACACACTCATACACGTTTACTCATGCTAAGCTGATGCCTGGGTTACATTATCAGTCCACAAGAGCCAGCATTGAGCATTAAGCCAATTTACTGGTACATACAAGTGTACTGGAGCTTTTAATGACTATCAAAACAGGAGTACCTCACACTAAATTACTGCTGTGTGCTGGAATGTGTTTTGGGCCTTTGCCCATCTCGGAGCATGTGTGGCTATCTCTTTCGTTATTGATTGACTGATTTATATCGCCACTCATGCTTGAAATAGAATCCACTTCTCAGTCTGCGCTGAAGATACACGGCCTCGCCTTCTGCATCTTCTCCTCGGCTGTGTGTCTGCGCGAAACTTTCACTGCTGCTGTGTGAGGGTTCACTGACTGCGCCTCTGTCTTTCTTTCTCATTTTCCCACTCTCTTTTCTCAGCGCCCTACCTCATCTCTACCTAAACAACGCCCATCCTGCCTGCCTACTTCCCTCTTTCAGCGCCACCGCACCCTCCACCCCCACCTCCCATCCTTGCAGTCCAATTCCTCATCCTTTTAGGGGAGCATGGGAGCATGCAGTGGAAATAACTGAGCCAATAAAGACACTGCCAGGATCAATTCACTCCGTGTGCCTCACATAGTTACTGACCCATACGGTAAAAAAATACATTTTTCCTGGCCAAAATATATTTCAAATATATGGTAAATATATTTTGTATTTGTGATGCTCCAAAAAAATATATTTTTGAAATTGAAAATATATTTCTTTCAAACCAAAATACATTTCAAAACATATTTTAGGGTGAAGAAAATACATTTCCAACCTTACAGTAGAATGTATATCAAAGTATCCTTTATTTAAAATATATTTAGTGCAATAATGATGATAATGATAACAATACTAAAAGTAACATGTTTTATGCACATCTGCAAAAAACAGTTGGATTCAAACAAAACAGAGTCAAAGGTCTATCACGAATTAGGTTGTTTATTCATTTGCTTACAGTATTTCACATTACACAATATCTCACTATAATGTAGCGTTCATTGACTTTGAAATTATCTGTCAGTGATACAGTAAACAAGATACAACAACTGCTATGTACACTTTAGTTTTTGACAATATATACAATTTAGTACTTAAAGGAACACACTCCACTGTTTTGGAAATAGGCTCATTCTCCATCTCCCTCAGAGTTAAAAATGCAGCGTCTTCTTTCTAGATCCGTACGTTAATAGGGCTCTGGAGCGTGATCTTACGGGATGGGGCGTAGCCAGGATTTTTGGTCAAGGCGCCATATTAGCAGGCCAAACAAATGCTTGCTGTGTGGTCGGTTGTAATGTTAGATTGCACTACCGACAAAGGAATAAGCTTGAAAACAGGCTCTCTTTTCATTGTTTCCTCACCTGGAAACATCATGAGGGAGCTTATGTGTTGGATGTTACCAAAAGAAGGCGTCTAGCCTGGATAGCAGCTGCGAGACGAGCTGATATTCAGTTCTCTACCAGCCACAGATATCTGTTGGTGTGCTCCAGTATTTTCATTCAGGTAAGTTCTAAATAAGTTCATATTATTATTTATAGCCTGTTAATTTTATTTTCAATAGCACAAACTTAGAACAAACATGCAGAACTACCTTCTATTTATAGAGTTGCTAATTATTTGGCATTATTGCAACAAACCAGCCTATGAAATGAATGAAACAAATCCTGACTGGGTTCCAACACTACACATGGGGCACTACGAAATCCCTGCTTCAAACTACATGCTACATACCACCATGCCAATCAGATTACTTCTTCCATGTGAGGGTAAAAAGGTGACCTTCCTGGATAAGATGGCAAAGGTTTGCTGCGTTTTGGTGAACATGTGCCCCAGTGTGGTAGTAAAACCAGGGAAAAATGCTCTTGTTAAATACTTTTAAGTCTTGTGCTGTTTATGTAGTGATAAGTTTTCAAAAGAGACAGTAAATTACAGAATGCTAGTAGTGGGTGATATTATACAAATGCTGTCATGATTTTATGTGAACATTTTGTCATTTGTAAACTATACATAACATTTTTTCTACATTGTAACTGATGTGATGTTCGACAAAGTGCTTTTAATTAAAAATAGGCAAACATTTCTTTGTTTCTTTATTCAACTTTTGAACAGTGGTATTTAGTAAGTACATATTCAGTAAATGCAAAGTATTTACATGGCCCCCTAAATTAAAACATTATGGGTTATTCAGAACAGAACTATGCTTGGAAAAATATTGTCCCATCAGTTGATCCAACTCCTCCACAGTAGCAGGTGGAACTTTTCTTTTTTGAGGATGGCTTCTTTTACCTGTCACAACGAATGGTCTGTTTATGTTTTGATCAAGAACCTTTTTTTTGGGCAGCTGAAGAGGAGAAGTCTATCTTATGGCCAACCTCTGGCTGTATCTTGGTCATATTACCCAGCAAAACCCAGTATGCAGGTTCATCTGTAACAGTCCTTGTGCCACAGATCCTCACTGTTGCTTCTACATTAAACAGAAGAGCAGTGACATGGCTGCAAGTCTCCACGACTCTAGCCATACAGCTGCAGTGGGCGGCTTCAACCTTCCCTGTGATGCTCACAATGACCTGTGGCTGCAATTCAGTCTTTAAGAGTGCAGGACCTAAAACACACACAGACAAAGTTCATTTAAAGACAAGAACTTTAATAAGCCAAGTCCGACACAAATGTGTTTTATTTACTTTCAAATCCATTTATCATAAATGTAACAAATAAAGTGTTTTTATGTATCCATCTATAGAACGCTGCATGTTATATTCTAAATCTGCATGTTTCTTTTTAGAAACCTATCAGCAAAAAATGAACCTAAAGTATGTAATGCAAGGATGTAATCACTTTCAAGAGGGAGAAAACATAAAGTTCGACTTTAAGTGACAACTATGGACACCTAATATGACAAGCAGATTCTGCAGGTCATTAATCAATGTATAAAACTAAAACAGAATGTATTTTTAGTGACACAGGACACAAACAAGGAAGCAAGATGTGTAATTAGGATTATTTATAATAAATATGAATTAATTAGGGCAATTTCTTTAACCATAAAGAATAACTAAATCCTTCAGGACAATGTCACATCAATGCACTGAACTCACTATGTTATCCCTCTAACAGAGCCTCTACATGTTCTCACTGTAATTTCCCCCTCACGAATGAATTTTTGCTAGCACTAATTTGAATGCTGGGGGGAATCAAACGCATTTTACTCGCAGTACTCAAGCTGACTTACCTTTGCTTGAATGACGGCGTACTCACAACGTGGAGGCTTAAAAATAGCCAAATCTTGTACCCAGTCCTTGGTGAATTGGATTTGCGCCTCCAGAGATTTATAATTGCGAAATTGGTGCGCCGTGTATGCTCTGACTCCACAGACAAGGTATGAGAGTAGATCATGCTAAGTCAATAGCGGTTTGGTCTTCAGGGTTTCTACTCCACGGCTATATTTCATACGGGTCCACATTTCAACAATCAAGTACCGTCTCTTTGCATCTGGACAGAATCTGTCTCTATACCGTCATTTTCTTTTGAGCTACGTTTCAGAATGGTTCGTAGCAATCTTGTTTTGATTCGTGACCTGCCAAGATGGTGCTGCGCTCCCACAATGCATTGCGACATTACGTCAACTCCAAAGCCCTTTGCGTGCAGGAGTGTATGCGCATGCGCATTGCCACGGTGGTTTAAAAAATAAAGATACAATGAAAAGTAATTAATAAAAATTAAATATTTAAACATTCCCACAAATGTGCAATGAACGTGCAAAAACTCTCTTTAGTAGTTGTTACTGTTTCTTTCTTTCTTCTTTTTTTTTTTTTTTGAAAAATAACGACGTCTCTGAGGCGCGAAATCTGACAGCGAGAGGAACGGCCGGATACAGGAGACGGGAAGAAACAAGCCGATTATGTTCGCGTTAATTAAGTGGTTGGAAGATGTAAAATTCTCAATTCTGCCAACTGAACATATACGAGATTTTAATGAGGATGAATAATTAGCCGGCATGGAGGAAACGGACCTTTATTTCGTGGAGTGGCGACAAGAAGCCAAGGCGGGTGGCCAGTCTAAGAAGCCTCCATCATCAAGCTAGCAGGTGCCTTTTCCCATATAATATTACTTTATTCTCGTGTATTTGGAACGGAAGCGTAGAGCTGCCACCCAGGCAAAAGAGAAATATAAGTATATCACGTTATAACGTGAAAAGTTTATCGTTCTAACAATATACTATCATGTTTGAACAACATGTTTGAACAACATTGTACGAAAAATGTACATAATTATCACGTCCGTACAATATTGTGCGAACGTGACAATTATGTATATTATAATAACGTGATATTATATTATACAAACATGAAAAGCATAATGTTAGAACAATAAACATTTCACGTCATAACGTGATACAGCTCTATTTTTCTTTTGCCTGGGTGGCAGCTCCACGCTTCCATAATTTGGTAATCAAAATATGTAACTTAATTAATTATATTGTGACGTACTTTTGCCTTTTCTTATTATTCTGCCTTCTCAATAACTATCAAAGCCTATTCACATTTAATTTGGCTTTCACAGAAATCCTACCTCTCCTTCTGGCTACAGAGTACTTACCAAGGTTAGAAACAAAGAACAGTTATGCTTTATTAATGTTCGCTAATTACAATGTTCCACATTTCCTTGCTTTTTAAGTCATTTTTAGGCTTTTTAGAGTTTTTGTTTTTTATTTTTTTAGCAGTAATGTTTCTGCCTATTTATTTCAGCCCATGAAATCGAATGCAGATCTTCCTAATGTGAGATTTACATAAATGTAAGTAATTTTGTTTGTCATTGTCATTAATGTTGTTGCTGTTGTTGTTTTTGTGCAGTTTGCAATCATATAAACCTAGCAAGCATCAGTCAGCACAGTGACTAACCTAAACAGATTCTTGCTTTATTCACATATATTATATGTAATTATATATACCTGCACATTGTACCTAGGGTTGCAGCCACTTGGCCCCACCCCATTGTTGTGACAGCCCTGATTGTACTTATACACTGCATCTGAACAGGGAACAGTCTGCCACATTAATGTATTTTTAAGTGACTTGTTTGTAATACATGAATTTGTTTTTTACAGATGTCAAAGTCTCAACCTCATGCTGCCCTCCCCCATCCTCCTAAAGTAAGTATTTGTTGTTGTAGTTTTTTATGCGGTGTCTGTGTCACATGCTAATCATAATTATTGAAATAACTGTTTTCTAACAGATTTTCCAAAACACTAGTTATGTTTGTTGTCATTCAGACCAATACTACTGCTTAGACATTGTTTAGTGGTCATGCATGTTTGACAAGCTCGTTATGATACCAAAACAGTAGGCCTATCACAATAATCGATATATCGACTTAACACACAATACATGTACATGACCTCAATAATTGTTGATGATGTAATTTATCCGCCATTATATTTACAAAAATAAAATATAATGATAACAAAACAATAACATTAAATAACATTGTTTTCTATTTGTTAGAAAATTTACTATTTATTCAAGTTTTTAAGGTATCTAATATTTTGATTCCTAATTTCAATGATCTAAATACTTTAAGAATTAGATGTTGGTTTGTCAATTGAAAGTGTGTAGATCTTGCATTATTATGGTATTATATTATGATTATACATTCAAAGACATAAAATGGTCTTAAAATGACAATGACATAACTTGTCGCAATTGTTTATGGGGCAATATACCGACCAACAAAAAGTCGCTATCGTAACAGGCCTTCAAAACAGACGGTTTTATGATTGATAAATTCAAAAAATAAATACATTTAATTTCTCTGAGATTCTCTAATATTCAGTTACAGTTCACAACACAGTTACCCGTACATGCAGTATTATACTGTAAATATAAATCTCTGCATTTAGCATCCCACTAGAAGCGTCACAGTTACTGCCTCTTTTTTTTTTTTTTTTTTACAAATACCTGTACTATCACTAACACATTTACTGTTTTACTTTTAGCCTGTGGATACAAATGCAGATTTCCTTAATGTAAGTTGTGCATTTTAATTACATCATGTTATTTTTATTATTATTTATTTATTTATTTTATTTTACATTCAAATATTTCAAGCTTCTTGGTTAAAGAAGCTTGATTGCTAGTAGGTAAAGAATAGTTCACCTATAATTCATATTCCCAATTAATTTCTCACCTCTGATTGAATGCCTTTGTTTGTTTTCCTTTTGACTATAACAAAACATTTTTGCTGGATATATATGGTGAATTTATATGCATAGATACAGTCGTAGTGCTTGACACATGCAAACAGCAGTAGATGTACTAAAAAGGAAATAATTACAATCATGATGTTGATTGCTGATGTCAGTATATATATTTTAGAGGAATGTTTTGTTTTTCACCCAAAATGAACTATATTGCTTCAGAAGAGATTTATTACCCTACCGGACTCTTATATATTGTTCTGTTTTTTGTTTGTTTTTGTTATTTTCAGGTTCAATGGTGCGTGTTCTTCTAATGGCCGCCTTCCCACTGGAGGTTTTGATCCACAGCAATTTAAAAGGTAATCAGCTTTGAAAGTCAGTTCAAATGGTTAGCTAATAGTACTTTAAAAAGCCTACAACTCTGTCACCAGTTTCTTTACCAAAAATTACCCATAAAAGTATCGCTCAATAGCATATATTGTAGTTCAAATGTTTAGTTGTACAAATATCAAATTTTTGGAAATCTAAAACTAGTCAAACACTCAAATGTTCATGCTTTTTATAGGAGGACAGAGCAAAACGGACATCGGCGCAGAGTGAAGAACTGCCCTTGATAAGGACACTATGACAGCCATATATAGTAAGTGAAGACTTTCTGTGTATCTAAAATTGCATACAGCACAAGTAACTTACTTTGCAACCATTAAAATAGGTTGTAAAGTAAGTTACCAATACAAATAGGTGATAATGCATTGTAGTGGTTGGTCTCAGACAAAGAAGGTCAACAGATTTATGAATGCTGGAAGGTAAGGAGAGACGACCAAAAGGGGTGTTAGCATTACTGTAATGTGAACTGGATAGACTTCCCATCTAGGAAAAAAAAGAGGTAAAATTATGCGTAAAATATATCTGTATTAATATTTGTATCTATATAAACAGAAATATCTGTTTGCTAAATGAAGCCAGCTAACATAAATCACATTTTTATTTTAACTCTGATAAAAGTAATAGAACTGTGACTTTTGTTTGTTACAGTGGCGGTAAGGAAGGGGTTTCCCAGCGTGTCCAGAAGGGCTTTGAGGATTGCCGTGAAAGCTGGGGGAACTGAGACTGCTGGAAAAGGAAAAGAAATTACATTTTAAGTATGCTGACTTATGTTCATACAATCACACACACATATACACATACACACACATATGTGTGTGTGTGTGTGTATATATATATATATATATATATATATACATATACACACACACACACACATATATGTATATGTGTGTGTGTTTCTTTTAGAATGTTTGAGTATGTAATGAGAATAAACTTATAAAATGAATATTCCTTGCTTGATTGATATGCTATATGTATGTTTTAAACATCAAATAAAGATTTCTTTCAGATGTTACATGTGAATGTGTTTTCTTAGAAATATATGAAGGGTTAAATTTATATTTTTTTGAATGATTTTAAATAAATTTAAATTGTATTTTGAAATATATTTTATTAATACATTTCAAAATATACAAAAAATGGCCAAAAAATATATGTGCTAAAATACATTTTAAATATATAAATATATTTTAAAATGTATTTTAGCACATATATTTTTTGGCCATTTTTTGTATATTTTGAAATATATTTCAAAATGTATTTTAAAATATATTTTTTTACCGTATGGGGAAGGAGAGAAAGAGTCCTGGAGATGGGCGTAAGGGAGGAGGAAAGGGAGTAGAGTCCATCTTCAGTACGGGTACAGCCATGGATGAAGAGGGTGGCGGAGGGTAATGTGAAAGAAGCATGGTTAGATGAACAGGAGAGGATCGAGAAGGAGGGCATGAAGAAATAAACAGACTCAGAGTCTAGAATAGGACATGTGCTCCCACATGTGGACTCCTCCCTTCCCTTGATGCCTCATCCTAATCCTAGGTGCCAATGACAGAGAGTCTGGCTAGTTCTGGAGAACCTGTTTAGAGAGCTTTGCAACAGGTGCAACCTCTTCCTTGAGACTCTTAGATTTGTTTGCGGCACGAAGCTCAAGAGTCCTCAGCTGTAATCACACTGGATTGCCTCCCTGCTCATTTTTAATTAGGGAAACTCGAGAGAGCTGAAATTGAAAAGCCCTACTTAATTTTAAAAGTGGTGTCCTGTTAAGCAGTATGGAACAGGTGCGTGTAAAGTAGAGGTGCTGAACAGAAGGCGAGGCTGATGGAATAAAGCCGGTTAAACCGAGGCCTCGCCTGTCGTAAATCATGCAACGTTTTCAGACCACCATACGACGCCGGTTGACTAGCTCATTGATCCTCCTTTCCAGATATCCTCCCCAGCCAAGGGCTGGAACTCGGCCAAACCACCCACCGTGCACGATATACGTGTGATGGTAATGTATCACACCGTCACACACACACCTATATGCCCAGATAGACACACAAGGCCTGTAAAAACCTGTCCCGGTCTAACCAGGACAGGCGCAGCAGTCATGTGTGTTGTGATATTTTGATACCACGGTTAGCATTTACAGGATATTGTTTTATACAGGAAAACTGTTACTCAATAAGGCCCATTTAATAGTTGTTTTTCTCTTTCTCTGTGACCCAAGAATTAATGTGTAAGACTCACAGGCTGGTACCCCAAGGTCGAAAACACCACAGAGACGAGACCACTTCCTTACTCCCATCCTCCCTTCCTTATCTCTTAGAAAAAGGCTCGTTAAAGGCCAGGTGGTTTATTTCAGAATTCACTAATGAAAGAACTCTGTATTCTATGTCTAGGAGTGTATTTTGCTGGGATGATCATAAATTGTAGCTGAACTGATGAACTACACACAGGATACTTCTTTGCTCACAAGGCAGGAAGACGTTTCCTTATTTGGTCTGTACCGGTTTGAACTGAGAACTTGCTGACACACGAACCTTTTTTTCCTCTATATAAGCTGTTATGTACTAAATAAACCTTTGAGTCGATTTGGGAAGACAACCTGAAGCAGTCTGTGTTTCCTTGTTCTCCCAAGCTGCTCCCGACGTCGTAACTAACCCAGCTGAATGGCATACCTGAGTGTTACTTTAAATAATTAGGAATCTTAGAAGGAAAGGACAGAACTCTGCTTATCGCTCGTGCCTTGGAGGGAAAACCGGGATGGACATTTTTTCCTTCAATGTGTTCCCTGTCAATTTGTTTAACAACATCGCAGGCAGTGATTTGAAGTGAGGCCTATTTTCTCTGAACCCCTTCTTCCCCCAAGGCTCCGAATTTTTGCGATCATATCTCCGCCGCTGATCCTTCATGGCAATCTTTTATTTCGCCTTTATTGTCTTTTGTTTCCCATACTTTTTAATGATGAAGCCCTTTATGATCGTGTCTCTCAGGGCTGTCATCACAATTTAGTCCCACCAGGCAAAGATATGAATGGCTCATATGCATGTGAAATGGAGCATTTACATCAATTCTCATTGAAACCACAGTCGCATGCAGCAGCATGGCCTGATTTCCTTGTACGTGTAGTAGAGCTGTGAAGACCTGGAGGAGAAGACAAATCTGTTAACCATATGCAGCTCTCGGGAGAGCTCCGAAACAGCGTCTTTTCATGTATAATACAGAGACCTTCAAAATAATTGCATCTTACTTGTCAATCCCTTTTTCTTGTTATCCTTCAGTTGCTCAGAAACACTCAGAGGCACCTTTGAAGGAAAGGTCTGGTAATTATTATCGCAATTCTCCTCTGCATTGGCAAGTTGCACTTCTGAGCAGCACAGCAGCAGAAAACTTTGGCACAGAAATTATCTCTCCTCAGTAATCATGGCATTTGCTGATGATGGCAAAGTGGAGCAGGTAAATAGCTACAAGTCCGTTATGATGAAAGGGTGTTTGTAAAGCTGTGAAGGAGAGTGCTTAAGTGTCTGTGTGTAAAGGGTGACAGCTTGTGCAATATGTGCTTCAAAGCTTACAATTCCTATGGCAACAATGCCATTTCCCTTACTAAGCCTTTACAAAAATGCAATTAAGTTTTGTTTTGTTTTTAGATCGAGCTTATTCTTTCATTGTATATAATTAAAACTTTAATAGATGCAGAGAAGAAAAGACTGTGATGAAAAGAATTTTATAACAACACTTTACTCTGGAGATTCAAAAACCATTGAATTTTGAGCATTAAACTATTTAACTCTGAAGACTACGGGCTCAAATTAAAGTGATTTGAATTTTTGTCTGTGAATTTGCCAGTAGCCTGTTTAAAGTTGTGCAATTTAAAAACTTAACTAAGTATTAGTTTTATCCATTCAAACAGAAAATTAAAGTTCCCAATATTCAAACAATACCAAGAATCTATTCCCATGCTAGGTGCTCTGCTCTTCAGGGTTCTTTGGCATGAGCATGGCTTTGAAATGAATGTGAACATGCTCATAGGAAAAAAAGTTGCAAAATAAAGTTTTCAAATACCAGGCATCGGGTTCAGATTATATAAAGAGCTGGGAAAAATTATTTGCTCACGTTTTGATTTCTTGGGTTTTTTCATATTTGTCACATTTTAATGTTTCAGACCATCAACACAAATTTTAATATTATAAAATACAGTTTTTTCCAATTATGCTTTTATTTATTCAAGGGAAAAAAGTTATCCTAACCTATCTGGCCCTATAAAAAAATACATGTAATTGTTCTCTAAATCACCCTTGGCAGCAAGAATTGCAATCAAATGATTGCGATAACCAATGTTCCCTCTAAGCTGTGCGCAATTGCGCACTGCTGGCACGGTCTCTGCGTTGCGCACAGAAAAAAAATCTAACCTGAATTGAAATTAAAATTAATACTTTAACAATTCTGCTTTGCAGTGTTAGACAGTGCTGCTCCCGTATGGGATTAGAACGATGCCACTTTATCCCATAGTCCAGCCAATGATGCGATTCACATTCGTATATACGCAGCTAATCAACGTCGTTGACAGGCTATGACAGCGTCCTTATGTGCCGACACCTGTGTTTTAGCTGGCACAGCGGCGTGGCTGATGTGGAGTGAAGCAACGTTAATGACAACGTGTACAACCATTGGAGATGTGAGCAGGACAGACGGAAAAATTGACGGAAAAAGTGTGGACTTTATACCAGTTTGTAAATTGTGTTGATAGGCCACGTAAAACCAGAGTTATGATAAAAATATATGCAGTGTTTGGTTTTCTTCCTGAATACTATCGTTGTTTATATTTACTGCGGGAAGAAACGGTAAAAACTGCGTTTTATAAGGAAAACGCTCGAAAGCACTCTCCGCCTGTGAGCAAAAACAAAACCAAAAACCACACCCTTTCCTATTGGTGGAAAAATGTACCATGTCGACCAATCAAAAAATGATATGGCAACATGGCATTTAGTGTTTAGGAAGGGGGAAGTTTTAGGAGGTGACGGCAGTGTTTTGAGATGTGAGAGATTTGCGACGTTTAGTGCAAATCTTGTGTAGTTAGTGTGTAGTGTAGTCAATAGTTTTGTTGTGTGTGTCAGGACAATGAGGCGACTGCTGAATGTTACAGGAGTGATACATCTCCTGTTGTCAGGCCTGCGGGCAAGGCTGGACTGGGACAAAAAATCGGCCCGGGCATTTTGACTAGAGACCGGCCCACCAGGATAAAGATTGGAAATGTGACGTCATTCAGGGGTAAAACCGCAAAGGATTCTGGGAATTTGTGGCAAGAGGTACTCGCGCACGCAGGCTTTCAATTGAACTCAGTTACACAGCGATAAAAAGAAACCCAAAAAATGGCAAGAAGCTGTTGTATTATTAACTGCAATAGCCGGTCGCATGGCAGCCACGGGAAGCCGACGGGTAAAGAGATCGTTTTTTTTTTTTTTTATCGGATTACGTCGTTGAAGAGAAATTTTTTAAGCCATGTTTCCGAAGTAAGAGCCGACGGATGGTCTGGATATACCAAATATAACGTCTCAGAACACTCCAGCTCACATGTTAGTCTGCTGTAGTTAATACGTCATTTTTCTTAACATAATTGGTGATATAGGTTACAAGCAAGTCTGGCG
Organism: Rhamphochromis longiceps; assembly: GCF_057381845.1. Taxonomy (NCBI): domain Eukaryota; kingdom Metazoa; phylum Chordata; class Actinopteri; order Cichliformes; family Cichlidae; genus Rhamphochromis; species Rhamphochromis longiceps. Next base: position 23,246,594 of record NC_140577.1, read on the forward strand.
CTGAACAGAAATTGTCGCGCTATGCTCCTTTGTTTATTGTGCATAAATAGTGAATTGTCCTGACACAATATTGCGTTTCGCTTCTGTTATTACCATGGTACATTGACAAAAACATATACTTTTATTCACAGGATAAAACAGTTGTTTTGTATCACTAATTGTCCAGTGCGATTACAACATACAATATTATTGTCACTGCTACATTTCTGTAATGCTACCAGAAATTATTTCCACTACTAATTAATTACCCTTGAGCTCAAAGGTTATATTAATAAACTGTTAACGAATGTGTATCTATGACGACGATTTGTGAGACTGGTAAACTTACCTTTGTTCGTACGATGGTCTTTCGTTCTACACGGTGCATTTCAAGGTCCTGTACCCATCTGTCGGTAAACTGTACCTGGGCTTGTTGCAGTGACCTGAAGTTACTAAACTTCATGAGTGTATGCACTCACTCCAAGAACCGTATAAATATAAATCTGAGCGTGGTGAAAGTTGGGCAGCACGCTGACGTCTTTTGTCCACTCTGTGTGCTCGTAAGGGTCTGACCCTTTCACTCTGATTTTTCCTCGTATCTTTTCTTTGTCTTTTCGTCGAGTCTGTCTTTGTACGGACCGGCATTGTTCTCCTTTTGTTTTGTACATTCCTTTTTTGTGCGGCAAAGAAAAGACAAGAAGGTATTGGAACCAGAGAATGAACGTTTTGCGGTGCTGCAAATTCTTGCATTTGATGCGGTACTTGGATTGTTTTGCCACGAGTTCCCGGCATGCAATGCGCGAAAATCACGTGATTGCTAAACAAGGGGGAGGGTGCATTCGGCCTCCTCGGCTGTAATTGGTCCAGCCCAGAGTCAATCATGACCAATTGGCCAATCCAACACCTTTCATTATATATACCCTTCCTAAAAAAAAAAAAAAAAAAAAAAAAAAAAAAGTCCATTGGCCCATGAAAACAAAAAATTGCCCACGGCCCACCAGGCAAATGCCCGGTATGCCCGATGGCCGGTCCAGCTATGCCTGCAGGTATCAGGCTGTTGTTCTCCTTTATCTTATAGTGGACAGAAATAATTTTTTGGAGTGGCACAAATAATTTGTGTGGCATCAAATTTGATGCAGAACAGCTGATTGTTCTGTAAATAGTTTGAAATGTTTATTTAAAAAAACGCCTTGGCTGCGTTTTTAGGTAAATAGCTGCAAGAATCTTTAATGTTAGCAAAACTCAGTTACTTTTTTGAAGAAGTAACTACATAATTAATTGCCCAACAGTGGCCATTATATTCTGTATTTTGCAGACAGAGAGTTACAGGACTCTCTCCCAGACTCATACTCATAATACAAGTCAGAGCTTTATATAAAAAAAAAAGAAAAAAAAGAAAGAAAGTTGTGTTTTCAAAATTGGAGTTCAAATTATTTTTACTTCCAATAGTGTTAACATACTACACAGGTCATGAACAAGATTTTTCTAAATTTTCATTGTAAATGGGCTAAAGCAGTTAATTAAAAGTAGTCTAACATAAATGCTGTAATTTGATTATTTTAATAAACCATGTAACTTGGATGGATTCGATGCTGGCGTGACCACAGTGCACATGTCTAATGTTGCTCGCAGTGGTCCAAGGGACCACTCAGGGAGTTTGTGTGTTTGCTCAGACACATGAAAAATTAGAGGGAACATTGTCGATAACTGTCAATGAGTCTTTCAAAGACCCATTGCTGTGGAGGAATTTAGACCAATTCACCTTTGCAGAATTATTTTAATTCAACCACACTGGAGAGCTTTTGTACATGAACGGCCTGTTTAAGGTCATGCCAAAGCATTTTGACTTTGACTAGGCCACTCCAAAAACATTCTATTCTTTTGAGCCATTCAGAGAAACTTGCTGGTGTTGAGACTCAGGGGCTCAGCCCGTCCTGCTTCATAATCTAAGTTTGCTCGAGCTGCAGGTCACGAACTGATGGCCTGTCATTTTCCTTCAGGATTTTCTCACAGAGAGCAGAATTCATGGTTCCATCAATCACAGCAAGTTGTTCAGTTCTTGAAGCAATAAAACGGCTCCAGGTCATCACACTAGCACCACCATTTATGACTATTGTTGTACTTTTATGAAACGCTGTGCTAGTTATGTGCCAGATGCTTTTGTCTTATCAGTAAAAAAATTTTTCCAAAAAGATTATTAAGATGTTTTTTGGGACAAGGCTTTGTGTTCTTTTTGGTCAGCAGCGGTTTTCTCCTTGGAACTTTACCATGGATGTCAATTTTTCCCAGTCTCATGAACTCTGACTTTAACTGAGGCAAATGAGGCCTGCAGTCTTTAAATGCTGCCCTGGATTTATTTTTTTTGGTGACCTCCTGCATGAGTCATCAATGCACTCTTGGAGTAATTTTGGCTTGACACTCATAGGAAGATGCAACACTGTTTCAGTGATTTTTTGATTTAACAGGTTTGGCATTAATCAGGCCTCGGTGTGGTTAGTGAAATTGAGCTCAGCTTTCCAAAACCTGTTAAATCATAGTTAATTCACACAGGGCCAGGTAGGTTTGGAGGGCTTTGTTCCCATACTAAATCAAATCATCATTTAAAAACTGCATTTTGTTTTAACTTCGGTTATCTTTCACTAATATTACATTTTTTGATGATGTGAGACATGAGTGACAAATATTTAAATGTAGAAATCATCCATGGCTGCTTTGGAGTTTTCCTATCCAGTGTCCATCATCACCAAGTGTAACCAAAGAATCAGTGATGAAACGAGTCTGCAACATGTGATACAACTATGCAAAAACAAAGATGAAGAAGAAAAGCACTGTGTCGCGCCATAGTTCTACTTGAACCCAATTCCACTTGCCTTTCAAACTTCAAGTGCTTCTGGGCTTAGATAATCCCATTCTGCTTCTCTAAAGTTCAAGCAGTAGCTAATTTATAGCGCTGTATTGAAAAGGAGATGAAGTGTCCTTTAGGTCTATTTTATCATCTCTTTGTTTCTATTGACTTTAACCCATCAGTGTTTCTTCACTCTTGAATTAACCATTATCGGGAGGATGTTTTAATCTTGGGAAAGTGGGTGTAATGACCACTAATGATTTAATTTTCTGTAACATTTATTCCTTTTTTGCAAGTTGAAAATGAATTCCTTTTCATGTCTTGGCCCCCTAGATGGAACGTAACAAGGGGAAATTGATTGTAAGCTCCTATTGTAGTACCAAGCTCTAAACGTGTCTGTTTCTGCTGTGATTTGGGGAATTTTAACAAAACATTTTATGGGAACTGACTTGCTTTTGTTGCCGTGGAACTCTGAGGAACTGCAGCTTTCAACACTGACTTTTTTTAGCATACCAGCCAAAACACCAGTGAACTCTAGCCACTGTGAGGTGCCCATTGTGTTTCCATCCTACTGTCCATCTAATCACATTTCACAAGAATCACTACTGCATCTACAGAAATGGTCAGATTACAGCAAGAGTTACAAATAAATGTATACAATCACCTTATGATCTTCAACAAAAATGATTTGAAGGGGACTTTTTCACATTTTCACAGGATAACCTTCATGCATAGTACTTACAAATTTCACCAAAACTTGCATGTGCAATATGATAAAGAACGGACTTCACGAAACACCAAGTTATAAGATAGCTTGAAATATATCTTTGCCATATGTTGTAACCACTTGTTGCCTGTTGGCAGTAGTCCTGTTGGTTGATTTGCAGATCACCAAGGTATGGTTGGTTGGGGCCATTCTATCACCATTATATTAGCATCATGCTGATGTGTCAACATATTTTCATGCTTTTAATGGTCATGGTTACGACTGACCATGTGATCATAATACTGCTGAACTTGAACACTTTTGGTCCTGGACATGACACATTTGGGGAGCCTCTTTGACTTATTTGTAGATTTAAATTCTACTTAGACTGTGAAACACAGCCAGGCAATGACAAGAAAGCCTTTTACTTTGTTCCTGCACTTCACACATTGCAATAAGTCATGAACTGTGATGGATTGAACTGGATGAGCAATACATCATTAACATTTTGACTCATCCCTGGAGGTTGGGTAATATGTCAGGATAGGGAGATTCATCAGATTAACTTTTATTGTCTGGTCAGAGCCAAACTTCAACACATCATTTGTCAACATGCTCTGTGAAATAGGGGAAGCCACACCTTTTCAATTCCTTTCTTTCTTTGCTTATGCCGTCAAACCATACAAAGACATATGCACGCATTTGTCCAGATTCCCCATTGGTAGTGGCTGAATTACCTTGCTTTCCACCAGTGTTTTTAGTTCAAAGAGGACACCTCTGGGTAAGCATCTAGTTCAAAGCATTTTCAGCTTCATTAGACAGAAGTGAAACAATTTGAGTGGACGGATGCTACTTAGAGAGTTTTCACATTTTCCTTTATTGTGTTTTTTTAAACTAGGGGTAAAAGCTAATGAGAGAGTTAAAGATAACTACTCAGTAGAGATGTTGACCTCTCAACAGAGGACAGAAATAAATATCTTGTAGATGTGAGCACAGTCCTCTACCTATTCTTCCATACCATCTGAAGGGAGGTACGCATAAATCAAAAGACAAAGTGATATTTATCTGCCTCCTGAACTATTTACTTATTGACAATAAAGGTGGAATTTATGTGGCTGTTAGGACTGGTGTTTCTGGATGGTCAGGGGCTCCAACCGAGGCCACTTTATGGATTGGATGCAATAAAAGTGAGTGATAAAACAATATGGAAGCTGTGGATGTGGCCTTCAATCATAAGTAAGTATGATAAGTAAGTTCATTAATTTTAATGGAGTAAATTCCTCTCCATAATGCACCAACCAGGAGAGCCTAATCTGCATTTCTTTTCCTAATACAGTGCTTTAACCCAGGCAGAATAGAAAGTCTGTTTTTCTGGTATGTCATGAATCAAATAGTAAGAGGTGAGGGGGAGATGGAGGTAAGATGATGGGGTAGAGGGTAAAGAGAGGGTAGAGAGGCCTGGAACAGCTTGCCAAAAAGATTAGAGAGATGCCCAGGGCTTATTTTCCAGCCTTGTGGACAAGTTGATGTCACCACATGTTTGAGAGAGATCTCCCAAAGAGAGAGGGAGAGAGCAGGGAGAAAGAGGAGAGGAGAGGAGAGGTAAAGGGGGGGTGTTGGAGGGAGACTGGAAGAGAGACAGGCTGGAGGAATAGACAGAGACCAAGGGGAGGAAAAAAGTAATAAGAAACCGAGAGACAGACAACAGAGAGAGCAAAGAGGAGGCGAGAGAGGGAGAAAGACACTTGGGATCAGCAGAGAGGGGAGGGGGAAAAAGTTGGACACGGCTAATCTTGCTGTAACTTTTTTTCCCTCTTTCCTTTCTCTGTGGAAGAAGACTCAAGAAAAAAAAAGGCAAGGGGACAAAAACTAGGCTGGATTACATTTGCCTGCAGGATTCCCAAACCGGACCTTGGATCTATACACGCACAACAGCGGATTAATGTGGTCGCAAACTTGTGGATTTATCAGAAATTGAAGGTAAGGATTTTACATGCTCTCTGTCGTTTTAACTTTTCGTTTAAAAAGCGATGCTTTTTTTTTTTTTTTGCCACATCCGCCGGAGATTTAAAGACAAGTTAGTGAAGTGCAGCGGAACTTTAGTGATGGAAGTGTTGTAGCAGCAAAGACTGCTTACAGTGGGCAACGTCACATGGGGATACCATACTGCGGGGTGTACCACACACCAACAATCTGGGATACTGAGCAAAAGTACTCTAAAGTTGCTTTCTCTCAGCGGAGATCATTAAAGTTGTATGTTCTCGGCCGCTCTGACTCGTGTAGTTGTAGTAAGCTAGTATTCCGTTATTGGATTTTGCAAGAAAACGACTAGCTCCTGGCAAAAGTGATGCTGATTTTTCCTTCACATCTAATAAGCCAGGCATGGGCACAGAACGGCTGAGGTGTTGCTGTTTTGTTTGGATGGCATCCAACCCCCTGTGGCATGGAAAAGCCTCCTAAGTACACTGGGGTTTTTTCCCCACTACATGCATATCATTCGAAAAAAGTAATCAGCTTTGGAATGATCTCGGATCGGTCTCTAAAACTTATTTTCACTTCTTGGGAAAGAAAATGAACGCCAGAGGAGTGGGGGCTTGAATACCGCAGTAACATCTGCTTTCCTAATTACTCAGCTATCCCCCATGTTTGCTGGATTTTGCATCCTGTCTGCACCCCACGACTCACATTAAAAAATAAATCCTCCTACTCTTTTTTTGTTTTCACCCTCCTCCTTCAAAATGTGGAACATTTTCCACACTTCCACGTTGTCCAAGTAGGATTCTGGTTTCATTTAAGGGTCATTTTAACTAAAAGAAACTTGCACATGTAAGCTTGGAAACCCTGGTATGTAACAGAACTCTCCTACCACCAGTAGTCTCCTCATAGCCCTGTTACAAACGTTACAAATCTATGCCCATTAAGTGTTGCTCACTTAACCTGCTGGAGGCTGTCTGTGCAATGCATAGCTGTAGGCCACAGGGCGGTATGTTCTCCCACGTATATCTTCCATACCAGCTTTTGTTGGGCCTACAGGAAATTGTATCATCTCCTTGACTCCTTGCTCATTCAGTTCAGCTGTGAAGTGAACATTAGGCGGAAATGTAAAGTCAAGCTGAAGAAAATCGGCAAGTCATCTGCTCTCTCCAGGCTGACTTCATCCACAACATAGGCTAGGAGCCAACCGGGTCATGTCATCAGATTAGGACTAACTTTGCTTCGTTGCGTTTGCAAAAGGGCCGTAGGTGTCCGTGGCATTGGAACTTCCAGGTAGCCCTGAGCAATCACAGGAAAGAGTTTTATGTATTTAGTGCTCAGTTCCTTTCCTGGTCTGATTCACACTAGCAAATATTCAAATAAAGCCCTTGAACACTGCCCAGAATGTAAGACTAGTAAAAACTTGCCTCAGTCTCTTTTCAGTGTTACACAGGTTTGGATATTACCTTCGCTAGTTTGAAGGTTTTTGCTCGGAGTCAGTTGATATTTGGAGTGTTAAGCCCTCGGGGCCCACTTCAGCTACTTTTATTTAAAGTTAAAACAAGTTTGTGAAAAGGTCAAAACTTTCAGATACAGAGTGTGCACGTTCATGTCTTCAAAGCAAAATGCATTTTGGGAAACAGCATGTTGACCGACGTCGACATCCAGCAGTAGTGTAACTAGTATTGTTTGAACCTATGAGTGTACTTAGAACTGCATTCAGGTCAGAAACATTGAGAGAAATGTAAACCTTACTTAGAGGGTGAATCCCAGACTTTGATGACTTTGCCTTTTTCCCCTTTTGCTTCAGCATAAGGTTCAGATTTGTGGTTTGGAGTCTCAAAAACCACCAGATGGATTTCCATGACTGATCCATGACTGGTCTGATCTACACACTCATGTTCCCCTCAGAAGTAACTTATTGTAAACTGCGAACCCTCTGATCCATCTGACCATAAATGACCATCATAGGGTCCAAGTTAAAGTTTTCCTGTTGTGTATTTCTACTTGCATGCATTTGTGTTTAGTTCTAAATCTCACTGGTACACGCTAAATGAAGATATTGAATGTAGTAAGCATCAATATTTAAATCAGCATTTTAGCATAACATCTGTATTACAGCTATGCAGAACTGCTATAGACGCTCTAGGCAAGTAGACTCTAGTTTTTTTCAGCCATGCATTCTCTGGAGGAATGCAGGGCTCACAGCAGCCCAACAATTATTTTAGTTTTCTCACAATAAGAATTGACCAACCTTACTCACACTAACAATTAGCAGAGCTGATTTTGAAGCACCTCGTAAACAGAAATTGAGTTTGTGATTGTGTTGTTGAACGGTAGCTTCTGGAGCATGGTGTTAAATGGCTTGAGTCACTGTGTGTGTGCTCATCTGCATAAATGAGCCTCTGTTGACTTCCTATTCAGTATGTCTGTCCACTCTGTATGGCAGCCCCTTTCGCCTTCTGTAGAACACATGTTGTACTTTACACGAATGCACACAGGCGGGCTACCTGACCGATAAGGCAGGGCTTCTGTTTGATGGCTGAATTCCATGTACAGCCTCTTCTCAGAGAGAACTTCCCTTGAGGATTTTGAGCCAGGGTGACAAACTGGCGGCCAATCAGGAAGTTGCTTTCACAACTCAGCAGCAATACCACTCTTGGATTGTGTTTTCTTGTGTGATAGCCTAGAGTAGATTGGAAGCAGACTAGATTGTAAACTGCCCCTATCAGTCTTCTTGCTTCTGGATGCTGTGAGAGACAGCTGGAAAAGCAATGAACCCTCAGATAGTGAATGACAGACACATTTACACCGGGTTCTTCAATCTAAACAGATGCAAACTATTCTAAACAGTGGGCTGTTGGATCACTGTTATTTAATCATCCATGTCTGGGTGGCTAATAAGCAATAAAAGCAATTCTCTTGTCAGGCCATAAAGTGGACATGTTTCATTTAACTCTGTCAGAATGTGTTCCTCTAAACAGGCTTGTGCTAGAGATGTTGTTCCATCTGTAAACAGTGGCAATTGTGATGAAATGCAGGACAGTGAAAATTGCTAAGCCCTGAGCACAAGAGCCTCGGTCATTATGTGAAACTGTGTCAGTGGCTCATTCTGTATGTGTATTCAAATCCATAAAAAGTACTGGTACTACTGGGCTGGGCTGTGATTGTGGATGCTGGTCATTACTTCTGTCTGTCACTCCTTGTCTTTCGGCTTTTAGAGCTATAACAGTAAGACATCTGCTCCTGTTTTCCTTCCTGTGTCTTATCCATAACCAGTGACCCAATCACTCACAGGCCTGCTCACCGAGTCATGGCCGGGCCTGCGGCAAGCCCAGTGGCATAACCCCATCCTGGCTTTACTGTATCTGTTATTGCAAGCTATGAATGCAGTGCAGAGACAGAAATGGAAAGAGACACATCCATAGCAACTTATATCAGGAAACCTATTAAACTGTTTTGGATTATGGCCAGATAATAATAGCAATGAGCTGTAACTTTTCCCCCAGCTTGTGTTCTGTGGACTGTGATGCATTATGCATTATGTACTGTGTGAACTTTCTTATTATTGTGATCATGTGGCATGAAGCCTATAATAATGGCTGTAGCTTCAGACTGCTCAAACATAGCTGTCTAAGGCTTTGATTAACTTCCCACCCATCCGGCTGCAGGAGAAAACACGTTTTTTAACGTATTCTTCTTGTCGTTTAGCTAACTAGATAGTTTCACCTTAATAGTACTCATACTGGCAACAGTAGTGCCGACAGATCATTTGTGGCTTAGCATAATTGTACAGGATCTTGCAAAGACCTTGGTTCTTAAATAAACCGGTAACCTAAAATAAAAAATATGGAAGAAAAAGCAACCACGCCTGTGCTGTCTCAGGGTACTTGAATTTGTAATATTTCATGCATAATAGTGTTCCTATCATCATGGCTAAATGAATTGCTCCAGGAGCACGATGGTGTACGCAGAATGGGCCAAAAAGTTAAGAGCAAATTGTGTTCACTCTTACCGTCTTGACTACTAAACTATTTTTAGTCAACAAAACCATCATATGATATCACTATTAATGATGACGTCAGTGCTAGCTTAGCAAGCTAACAGCAGCAGCAGTTTAAAAAAAGAATTATAGGAAATACATTATGTTAATTTATTATGATATTGTTTGGTATTTATGTGCCTAATAGTGCCATCGTCCCTGCTGAAAAATGTAGTATTATGTGGGACCAAATTTAATATAACGTAGGTTACGATAGTTACGAAAATGGAGCAGCTAGCATGACGTCGAAGTCTAATATTTCAAACATCGTCTTTTTCTTACTACACTGATTGTAGCGTATGTATTCTCAACAATAGTTAGCAATTTTTAACATATATATGTTTTTTAAAAGCATTTCTTACAAATGAAAATCTTTGGGATTTTCGTATTCGTTATTCCCAAAACAATGTTAGGTTCCCTGTTTGTTTTGCATGTTTTGTTCAGCTTACATTACCTGTGCATCACCTAACGGTCACCAAAATTAGTATCTGCAGCAGAATTTTGTTTGACTCACTAGTTAATATGAAATAAAGAAAAAGCACCACAGGCCTGGCAACACCCCTGTTGGCTATAGTTGACAGTGTTCGTATTCTTAGTTCCAAGTTTACAGTGTTTAATGTAGCTAACCTGTCAAAATTTCTTCGCAGTAAACTGTGCATACCAGCACATTGTGTACATATTATGGTACATGAAAATATACGAAGTGGAGTATTTGAACTGAGCCACACTACTTAAGTCAACGGCTCCCAAAGTGGACTGCATACTTCAAATGAAAGTCTGGGGCAGGTCAGGCTGTCTCTGTTTCTCCAGAACATAATTTGAAGCACCGTCCTCCACCATATTGTCTTTTAACAGCTTGCTACAGAAGTCAGGTCAAGCTGGATAGTATTCACACGCCACATTGTGTAGCCCCAGGGGAGTGTGGGGGTCATTTCTCCTGGCAGACAGCACAGGTGTGTGTTCAGAGATACAGTCTGCTTGCCTGCCTGCCTTGAGGGCCCTGCTGAACCTGTAAACACTACAGAATTATGGGGTCCTAGCACATGCCGAGGGCAAGTCCAGGTCAGCTGGGATGTGTTTACCCGGGTTATATGCAAGTGGGCGGGATTAGCATGTTTATGCACGTACATTCTTGTGTGCGTTTATAAATGAGCTACTGTAGTAAGGGAGAGAGACTGCGCAGCCAAGATATAATGATTATTTCTACGTGGCGTGCATTTTAATCTATGCATGCCTTTGTGTGTGTGTCTGTGTGCCTGTTGTTTGGCCACGTGGAAGCATCTGGTACAGCAGAACAATGGCTCCAGTGGAATAGTCTCCAGATGTGTTTGTGTGTTTTGGCCCCTCTGTCTGTTTGACTCTAGACCAACCGTCCTGCATGTAAATCATTTTGCTTTCATGTCCATCTTCTGCTTTGTTGTCTTGCATTTGCTGCTTTGTTTGCGTCAATAATGTGCTTAATGTGCGCATGTGCTCATGGTCAAATGTGGCTATATATATATAATATATATATATGTGTGTGTGTGTGTGTGTGTGTGTGTGTGTATATATATATATATATATATATATATATATGTGTATATATATGTATATTAGTTATATTCACATGTATGTGTCAGAGTGTGTGTAGCAGCTGCCCAGTCGAAGGCCAACCAGATGGACAGGATAATGACTATGATCAGACATTATAGAGTTACACAACTTAATGAGGACCATTCTGGTTAATTCATATGCCACTAACAAAGCCCGCATCATACTACATAATTAACACATCAACTGTGACTGACTCATAAATATACATCAACGTCTATTTAGGAGTCAAGCATAATGCACAGCTGTCGGCAGAGTAAGCAAACTGGGTGGCATGTTGACAGAATGAAGGAGGGATTTGACTTTTTTGACTTTCCCTTTTTCTCTGTGTTTATCCATCAGCTGGTGGCTGGAGTGAGGTGAGGTGGTGTTTTTTGGAGGAGTGAAACCATGTGGCTTTTCTGCTCCTCTCTGGCTCTGCTGGCCATCAGCTTTGGATCGTGTGACCCTCTGGTGTCCGAACAAGGTGAGTCAAGCCTTTCCAAAAGATGTAAACCCTAGTTATTTATTTGCATAGGTAATGAAATGTAAATTTTTGAACAATGTTTTGTTTAACAAAAGGAATAATCTGATTTAAAAAAAAACCCCAAAACAATAATAATACTAAGAAAAATATCTAAAACAGGAGTGCGCCCTCTTGTGGCTGTGCATAAAAAAGCATGGACACTGTAAATCTAAGAAACAAACTGCTGTCTTATTTATGCTAACCTAAACCCTTTTTGTAATGATTTCTGCCTATTGTGCTTGACTCTAATGATGTTTCTCCTGTCTCTTTGTTACTTTTCAAATGAGCTTTTATGATTATAATTTAGTCTGCATATTAATTAAATTATTTTCATAATTTTCAGTCGATTTTTCATTGATGCTAACAGGTTTGCTAATAGCTAATATCGGCAGATAATATCGACCTGCCGATACATCAGTCAGGCTCTAATCATCAGGGATGATGAGATATTGTTGGGTAATGATTCACGGTTTGCTTAAATAAAAGTGGTTAGATAAAAGCTTACCTGTTACGTAAATAAATATTAAGCTAGTAAGTAAGCTTGCTGCTTTTGCAAAGATAAATTAAACTAACAAGATACTAGCTTTAGGCTCAGCTTGCATGGACAGAATGTCCCATTGAGCTCTAAGCAAAACAGTAAACGAGTGCACTGGAGAGTTTATTTTTCCAAATGGGTACTGACTGTACAAAAAGAAAATCAAGTGCATATCCTTTGTGGAGCTCTTTTTGTATCCTTCTTATTTATTAAGATTTCCTGTTGTACAAGCTGTGAACAAAATGCTACTGAATATTAAAGGTCACAAAAAGGAACATGTTTAAATGTTAAAATGACAGTAAAGTTGCAAAGATGTGCCTTTATTGCCTAAAGCAAAAGTTCTAAACAGGATGTGTATCCTCTGACACGTGTCTGTCTGTGTGGGTATGTGCCCTGTAAGTATGAAGGCCCCAAGGCAACAAAGAAAAGAGCGTAATTACACCCTGCGTGTGCAACGCTGGTGGCTTTTGGTAGCTGTGTGGTCAGGCTGTGGCAAAGAGGCGTGTGTGTTTACCATGTGCGGTTTTGTTCCTCTTTATGATCCGTCAGTCATTTGAGGTTGTGTAGTTGTATAGAAGAAACATGTCTGCATGCATGATGAAACGCTAGCTTGACTGTTTGTCGGTGTCGGGGAGAACGTGCATGTGTTACCATGAGTATAAAGTGTGCGAGAAGGACACAGAAACCCCAGAAAACAAGCAAGAGTGAAGAAATGTATTTTCTCCTTTCTTTCTTTCTTTCTTTCTTTCTTTCTTTCTTTCTTTCTTTCTTTCTTTCTTTCTTTCTTTTGCTTTCAACTGCCTTGCTCCCTTATCGCACTGCTAGTATTTTCTCGGGGCCGGATCTGCGATATCACTTGGGGGGCCGAGCAATCCTCCATAGTTGGCTGAGCTCTGAAGGGAACTTTGTGGAGGAGTGGGACCCCCTTGGGAGGCCCTAGTCGGAGCATTTTAGATGAGACTGAGTCAGCTCGCAGTTCCCCTGAGTCCTTCCTTCCAGTGGTTGAAAGAAAGTGCTTTTTCAAGTGCAGCAATAATACTTAGTCCCAGCAAGCGTCACATACGCACACACACAATTCCTCCGTGTCGTCCAAATCACTGCTTGCTGGTAATTTCCTGACATTGCAGCAGGAAAGCAGATTTAAGTAAAACTAGTGTTGAAGAGTCAAGCTGGAGTACTAGAGTCTAACCAGCTGTCTAGTCCACATAGTTAAAGTCAAAATGCTGACATTCTTCATCATAAAGTATTGACAGTATCCAGTCTGAAGCACATGAGTTATGTATGGATGGTTGTAGCTCCCTCTGTCTGTACCTGCATTGTGCTTTCTTGCTTGTGCCGTGCCTACGTACCGTGTTTTTAGTTGCTGCCTTTATCTCGTTTCCCTTCTTTGTGATTTTTACTGTGTTGGGATTATTTTGCTGGTTTACTGTAGGTCCTTAAAATCAGTGCTGAGATATTCTGAGTGGTCCCCTTAATCCTGTGATGCAAACTAATTTTTAGCACATAAATGTGAATGTGAACTGTATGCTTTGCACATTCAACAGATACTGGACACATAAGGAGGATTTTAAACAGATGTGTTATACACTGTACCATCATTAAAGCACCACATAAGGGAGTATCCATTGCTGATCACCTTATAAAATCGAGCCTGTTTGTGCATCCAGTGAACTTGAAGTTTCAAGGGGTCATTCAGAATGTGACTGCTGGCCTAGTTTGTAGTTCGAGCCCTGATTGTTTAACTGTGTTCTGCAAGGGGGAGTTAAGAAAGCAGTGGGATACTAGATTGCGTTCAAGCACTGAACAATGGATATGATCATAATAGTCATTATTTATCTTTCACACTTCTTTACGCACATGCACGTACAGGATGCCAAACGTTATTTAATCCGAATTGTCTGCGTTTATTGCTGTGCAGAGCTTGTAAATCTGCGTCATGATTCAGTTTATATCTGTGTGTGTGTGTGTGTGTGTGTGTACTTGTGAGAGCATATGAAGTTGAGCCAGAGGCCTACAAGGGGAAAATGAGTGAGCTCATCTCCCTGCAGTGCTGTGTTTTAAGTCTTTCCACTCCTCTGTACTGCAATTTTATCTCTGGAAAATAACCAGGAATGCTCTCTATCGTCTGGCTCGTTTGCCCGACAGGGCAAGTAAGACACACATCGTCTCCCTCTGTCATTGTTTGTTATATATATTTTTTTATTACCACCATCATTTAGCTCTTTCCTTACAGGTTTACCTTACATTTATTGTGTTAGACTATCAAATGCATCACCCAGTATGTCTCTTTGCTTCCTATATGTTCCATGTCTTTAATCGACTGAGGAAGTGGAAGACTACCTCTGAGCCTGACTTTCTGCTGATCAGCAGCCTGGTCCAATTATCTTGCAATGCCACATTGTAAGGCACATTCAATAAGCACCACGCGATCTCTTATTCCAAACCACACAGCACATACTCTTGACACTGTGAGCAGACTTGTGACCTCCTTCCTCTGAAGAAAGTACCCTGCCAAGTCTCTGCTGCTCAGAAGACAAAACTAAAACACAGGCCTGACCACAATGAGGCACTGGTAGATAAGGCCACTGCTACTTTAACCTTTGAAAGTTTGTTAAATATCACACACAATGCAGAAAAAAAAGGTCAAATGCAACTTATTTTTACTGAAATATAATAGCAGGTCAGCGAAAGTCGAGTGAATAACTATGTACTTACGCATAGTTCCGTGTCATAATGAATGCCTCAAGGGTATGAGCCTAAACTTGCGTTTGAATTTTCTCCCTGTCTGTATATTTGGAACATTAAATCATCCAGGTGTGATCCTTGCCTGACACGTTTGTACTTTTTAAGCCTCCAAGCTAAATGTAAGCATGTATACATCAAAAAATAGAGTTTTACCTCACTAAAGACCTTTACATGTCTTGAATTTTTATTTTTGGCAATGCGGAGACCTGAGGGGAACACGCTCAGCAGTGTGCTCTGTGACTGCCAGTGTAGTATCATTACCTGCTTTGGCAAGGCTCAAACACAACCCATCAAAGAGGAAGTGAACCCAGCCAAGACCATCCAATCTCTTTAAGACTACATGCAGCTACTAGCAGGATCCTGGAGTAGCAGTCATACTCTGTGCTAATTAGCTTGTCAACAAGCAAATGCTTTCATTTGATCACAGCTTGAGAAGAAATGGGGTTCAACTTCCGTAGTGGGTCCACTGCCAAACTGCCTGAGTATGCTACAGTCCACTAAAAAATCATCGATCCTTTGAGTTATGTGGAAGTAGTTTGTTTCTTCCTTGAGTGAAAATACAGATCAAACAGTTTAAAAAGTATGCACAGCATTTATAGCAATAATGTTTAACTAGTTACCTCAAAATAACAGAATTCATTCCCACTCCTCATCCTTTTATCTGGAATACTGAATTTATTATTAGAGAGCTATCCATAAATTAGCCTATCCATTAGCCTAATAATCCCTCACTAGTAAATCAAAGAATTTCTGTATGTGTGTCTAACCGGTGATTTGATCTACTTGTTTAGGACCTATAGGGCGAGGTAGTGTTGCCAACTTAGCGACTTTGTTGCTATATTTAGCGAGTTTTCAGACCCCCATAGCGACTTTTTTTCTAAAAAGCGACTAGCGACAAATCTGGCGACTTTTTCTGGTGTTATTGGAGACTCATTTATGACAACTCGATAAAAGTTAACGTGAGTGTTCTCGGTGGTCAGGAACAAATGTAATTGCATGGCAGGATGCTGTAAAAGGACCAAACTTCAGCCAGGAGAACAACTGAGATAATCCATCCACAATACGAGGTTAGTCATTCATATACTGCTGCATGGGCTGGGCTGTAGCTACATCCTAAGGTTTTAAAAACTGAGCTTAAATAAATGATTAGCGGTAATAAAAGCCGAGGGAGGTCAACAGTGATCACTGACTGTTTTAGGAGCTTTTTGAGATCAAATAGAAGAAAATACATAACATTAAACATGTTAACAACACAAAAGTCATATTAAACGCAGACTACTTTAGACCTGGAAGTAGGATTCGTCACGTCATCACTGAACAACCGGATATTGGCCCTGTGCACAAGAAAATGTTAACTTCCTGGTTTGAGACCGGATGTAGGGTTGTACAGTTCTGGTAGCTTTACTTTGCGGTCAATCGCTACTGCGAAGATATACTCCAAAATCATGTCCAAAACTCGAAAACGGAAAGATCGCGTTAAGTTACAAAGAGCAGAAGGTGGGAACACTCACTACTGTTGTGTCATAAAAAATCTAATGATCAATTTTGACGTTTAAAGAGTTTAGATCGATCAGTTGTTTACATCACTCAACACAAGCAGAACTGCATCACTGCATTCAAATTCAAATTCAAATTCAAATTTTATTTGTCACGTACACAGTCATACACAGTACGATATGTAGTGAAATGCTTGGACAACTGCTCGTGACCTAAAGAGAACAAAAAAGGAAAAGGCTATGAATAAGATAGGAAATAAATATGAAAAATTAAAAAGGGTAAATTTAACTAGGAAGGAATAAAATATAAATTAAGGTTAAAAATGAAATAACTGTACAACACAAATTAGAATGAAGGGTAAATTTAACTGGGAAGAATAAGATAAAGATAAATATATAAATTAAAGTTGAAAATAAAATAACTGTACAACAAAATACACAATACACAATATAGAACTATATAAGAATGTATGAAGAAATCTAAATATAAATAAATATATACACAATAACAGCAGCTGTACAAGTATTAACAGGAAATGAAGAATATAGTGACCAGTGTTGTGCAAAACCAAAGTCCAGAAAGTCCAGTGTGTGTGTAAGAACCATATGTGTGGGTCAGTACTGTGTGGTGGTGTGATTGAGAGACCGTATCGCCTGCGGGAAGAAGCTCCTCCTCAGTCTCTCTGTGTTGGTCTTCAGGGAGCGGAATCGCTTTCCTGACCTCAACAGAGAGAACAGTCTGTTGTTGGGATGGCTGAGGTCCTTCACGATCTTCCTGGCCTTGGTCCAGCACCGCCTGCTGTAGATTGAGTGCAGGTCAGGGAGCTCGGAGCGGATGGTGCGCTCAGCTGATCGCACAACCCTCTGTAGAGCTCGTCTGTCCTGCATGGTGCTGTTCCCGAACCAGGTTAAGATGTTTCCCGTCAGGATGCTCTCTATGGTGCACGAGTAAAAGTTCCTGAGCACCTTGGAGGGCAGTTGGAAGTCTCTCAAGCGTCTGAGGTGGTAGAGACGCTGTCGGGCCTTTTTCACCACGGTGTTGATGTGACAGGACCATGACAGGTCCTGCGTGATGTGAACTCCGAGGTATTTGAAGCTGTCCACTCTCTCCACTGGGCACTCGTTGATGACGGGGGTCTGGTAGTTCCTCTCCTGCTTAGTGCTGAAGTCCACTATCAGCTCCTTTGTCTTACTGACGTTTAGAAGGAGGTTGTTCCTCTGGCACCAGTTCTCCAGATTCCTAATCTCCTTCAGGTAGGCCGTCTCGTTGTTATCAGAGATCAGGCCCACCACGACGGTGTCGTCAGCAAACTTGATGATGGTGGTGGAGCTGGTAGTGGCCACACAGTCATATGTGTACAAAGAGTACAGCAGGGGGCTCAGAACACACCCCTGGGGGGCTCCAGTGCTGAGAGTGGTGGAGGCTGAGACATGTCCGCCCATCCTTACTGCCTGTGGTCTGCCAGTTAGGAAGTTGGAGATCCACTGACACATAGATGAGCTGAGTCCCAGATGCTCCAGCTTGGTGGTGAGTGTGGAGGGAATTATGGTGTTAAATGCAGAGCTGTAGTCTATGAAGAGCATTTTAACATAATTCCCCCTTCTAGTGTCCAAGTGAGTGAGTGATGTGTGGAGGAGATGAGAGATGGCATCGTCTGTGGAACGATTTGGACGGTAAGCGAACTGTAGTGGGTCCAGTGTGTCTGGTAGTGAAGAAATGATGAAGTCTCTGACCAGGCGTTCAAAGCACTTCATCACTACTGAGGTGAGGGCTACAGGGTGATAGTCATTGAGAGAAGCAGGGTGGGGTTTCTTCGGGACAGGAACAATGATGGACTCTTTGAAGCATGTGGGGATCACCGACTGAGATAAAGAGATGTTGAATATCTCAGTGAACACAGGAGCTAGCTGGTATGCGCAGTCTCTTAGGATACGACCTGGGATGCCGTCTGGTCCTGCTGCTTTCCTGGTGTTCACTCTCTTGAAGGCTCTCCTTACTTCATGCTCGGAGATGACGAGCACGTTTCCGGTGCTGGCAGTATCTTCCTGTCTGCAGCCGTTAGCGCCGCTAACACTAGCATTGTTGGAGACCTTAGCTGCAGCCTCGAAGCGAGCATAGAAAGTGTTCAGCTCGTCTGCCAGAGTCACGGCCGCGTTCGTCATACCGGTTGTTGGTGCTTTATAGTCCGTTATTGTCCTTAGTCCCCGCCACAGGCTCCTAGAGTCACTCTGTTGGAGTTGTGACTCTAGTTTCCTCCCGTAGCGCTGCTTCGCCTCTTTCACCGCCCTCCGCACGTTATATGACGCGGCTTTGTACGGGTCCATGTCCCCCGTCATGAGTCCCGTGTTGTAGGCAGCGGTGCGGGATCTCAGAGCGTCGCGGATGGTTTTATCCACCCACGGCTTCTGGTTGGGAAACGTTGTGATAGTCTTTGTCTCCACGGTATCATCCGCTAGTTTCCCGATGAATCCCACAACCGCTTCCGTAAACACGTTGACGTCATCGTCGGAGCTGTTTCTGAACATGCCCCAGTCTGCGTCATCGAGTGCGTCCTGTAACGCGGCCACCGATTGATCCGTCCAGCGCGCGACCTTCCTCTGAACCGGAACTTCCTGTTTCAGCCTTTGTTTGTATTTTGGCATGAGGAAGATGGCGGCGTGATCAGATTTGCCAAACGGGGGGCGGGATTGTGCCTTGTAGCCGTCCTTGACTGTAGTGTAGCAGTGGTCCAGTGTCCTTTCACCCCTGGTGGGGCAGGTGATGTGTTGATAAAAGTTCGGCGCTGCGCGTTTGAGGTTGGCGCTATTAAAGTCCCCCGTCACAATAAGCGCAGCGTCCCGGTGTTGTGTCTGGTGCTGTGTGAGTGCCTCATGCAGCTCGCATAAGGCGGTGACCGTGTCCGCTTGTGGTGGAATATAAACGGCACTTACAATGACCGATGTAAATTCCCGAGGTAGATAAAAAGGACGACACATGATGGATGTCATGAATCGCTGTGTGGCAGGCAAGCAGGAGTGGTGGACCCAAAATGCAGAACTCAGACACGGAAGTGAAACTTAAGGCGCAGCTTTATTGCTGGGAAAAACCTCGTACAAACTAAACTCACCAAAAGAAAACCAAAAGTCAGAACAGAGGAACCAAGGACTGAAACACTGGAAAGAAACACTAAACTGGAGCAGGAGACCAAACACTAGGAACATAGAAGCAGAACACACAGCTAGTTGAGGGTACGACGCGACACTGACACAGAGAAACACAGGGCTTAAATACACAGACGGCAGTAATCAAGGGATGAGAGACAGGAGGGGAACACACCTGGGAGAAATCACAGCTGACGAGACAGGGGAAACGTAAACTGAGCACACTCACATATGACACAAACCTTCACAATAAAAGAGGAAACTCAGACACATGGAACCAGACAAGACATTGAACTAAACAGACAGATTCACAAACAGATGGGGTGACACCATAGACAGAGACACAGACTCAAAGGCAGACCAAATATAACACACAGAACTCTAACAATAATCATCATCATCATAAACTAGAAAATGATAACTAAAAGCGCTGGGTCACCGACCCAGGACCATGACAGTACCCCCCCCTCAAGGGCTGGCACCAGACAGCCCAGCAGAAACGAAAAAACGGACCAAAACAAAACAGAAAACAACCCGACCAGGGCGGGCGGAGGGGGCCCAGGACGGAGGGACAGAGTCCAAAAAGGCCCAGATGGTCAAGTTCAGGAGGCCGACCATGCGAATGGCAACGGGGCAGGTCCGGATGCCGGCCACGCAGTAGGCAGTGGCGTGGAAACAGTTCTGGGGGCCGACCGTGCGGACGGCAACGGCGGCGTGGAAACAGTTCTGGGGGCCGACCGTGCGGACGGCAACGGCGGCGTGGAAACAGTTCTGGGGGCCGACCGTGCGGACGGCAACGGCGGCGTGGAAACAGTTCTGGGGGCCGACCGTGCGGACGGCAACGGCGGCGTGGAAACAAGTCCGGAGGCCGGCCACGCGGAAGGCAGTGGCGGCGTTCAGGAGGGCGTCCACGGTGGCGGAGATGCCCAACAAGCGGCCTGGCAGATGACCGACGATGTGGAGGTGGTAGTAGGGGACCTGAAGGCGGCGTGGCCCCTGCAGCCCCAGGCGAGGCGCAAGCTGAGGCCGGACCAGACGAGGCGCAAGCTGAGGCCGGACCAGGCAAGGCGCAAGCTGAGGCCGGACCAGGCGAGGCTGAAGCAGAAGCGGAGGCCGGACCAGGCGAGGCTGAAGCAGAAGCGGAGGCCGGACCAGGCGAGGCTGAAGCAGAAGCCGGACCAGGCGAGGCTGAAGCAGATGAGGAAGCTGAAGAGGAGGCCACTGCAGGTGATGCAGAGGCTGGACCAGGCGAGGATGAAGACACGGAGGCTGGACCAGGCGAGGATGAAGACACGGGGGCTGGACCAGGCGAGGATGAAGACACGGGGGCTGGACCAGGCGAGGATGAAGACACGGGGGCTGGACCAGGTGAAGCGGATGAAGCCGAAGCATGCGCTGGACCAGGCGACGCTGAGGATGCTGAATCCGGACCAGGCGACGGCGTGGAGGATGCAGCAGAGGCCGGGCCAGGCAACGGCGTGGAGGATGCAGACGGAGGCGCTGCAGCAGGTGGCGGCATGGATGAAACTGCTGCTGCAAGCGTGGATGAGGCTGCTGGTGGAGCAGCTGGAGGCTGGATGGGCTCCTCGGGCCCCCCAGCTGACGAGAAAGGAGGCTGGACGGGCTCCTCGGGCCCCCCAGCTGACGAGGCAGATGGCTGGACGGGCTCCTCGGGCCCCCCAGCAAAAACAGTCTCAGAACCAGTGGGCACTGGAGCCCCCGGCACACACAGAACAGAACCAGCAGGTGCGGAGACTTCTGGCAGGAACGCAACAGAACCAGCAGGTGCGGAGACCTCTGGCAGGAACGCAACAGGACCAGCAGGCACACGGGCCTCTGGCAGGAACGCAACAGGACCAGCAGGCACACGGGCCTCTGGCAGGAACGCAACAGGACCAGCAGGCACACGGGCCTCTGGCAAACACATGGCAGACTGCAGCTGCACAGAGCATTGAGTCTGCTCAGGCAGCAACGGCCGGGTGCGGTCCTCAGCTGGCTTCTTAACCGCCAGGGGTCCAGAGTCTGCTGGGGGCTGAAACCCAGCCTCTGGGGAGGCCCTGGAGTGAATCTCAGTCTCAGAACTGGCCAGCTTTTGAGGACTGATAACAATATTGTTTGGTTTGTCTCTCTGATTAGGATTCAAGGTTGTGGAACAGTTCTGTAAGGGTTGGATAGACATAGCTTGCTGTACCGGAGGTGTAGGTGAAGATGATGGCTGTATAGGTGGCTGAGCTGAGGGCAACTGAAGAAAAGGTCGGGAAAATGATGGTTGTGAAGTTGGAAACCGAGCTGACGATAAGGCTGATGATTCCTCTACCAACTGAGCTATTGACTGGGCTAAGGATTGAAATAAGGTTTGTAGTAAGTCAGGCTGTGGATGTGACTGTGCTATGGGAAGCGAGGCTGAATGTGGTGGAGGTGGCGACTGAGCTTCGGGCCGGGCGGCTAACTGAGCTTCGGGCCGGGCGGCTAACTGAGCTGACATAGCCCCAGAATAAACAGTTCCAGATGAAACAGTCTTAACTCCTGGGTCCGAAGGAGCATCAGAAGCACAGTCTTTTGAACCAAAGTGGAAACGATCGCTCTCAAAATGAATACTGTCATTTTCTGGAACAGGAGGAACAGAAAATCTAGAGTTCATGAAGCTGACGTTAGCGGCCTTGGGGGAAACGGTACGTTTATCCCTCGACACAGAAGGCGAATGTAGGGGGACTTTGTCACTCACCCTAGGCAGTTGGTCGAGAAGAGTCCCAGGCTCCTGCCGGAGCCGTGAGTGCTGGCGGCACGTTCGCCGCTTCCAAGTAGAAGAGGAAGCAGCACTGGCAGAATGTGACAAGGAATGACTCGGCTGTGGCTGCTCCTGCTGTGAAGTGGAAACGCTGGGTGAGTCGGGTGGCACTATAATGATCCCTAACATCTTGTAGAAAGCTTGAGCTGGTGTAAGCTGGTTGCTCGCGGCCTCATAGTAATCCTCCCGGGACCGGCGGGAGCGTTTTCTGTGAGACCGGGGCATCCGGGGGGAAGAAGCAGGTGAGTGGACCGAAGGGTAAGCAGCTAGTGAGGAACGGCAGCACGGAGGCCCTCCAAGCGCTAGCCGGGTCCCGTCAAAGGCTGAGCTGCGCTTCCTCAGTGAGTCTGCTGGATCCATACTGGTCGCGTCGTTCTGTCATGAATCGCTGTGTGGCAGGCAAGCAGGAGTGGTGGACCCAAAATGCAGAACTCAGACACGGAAGTGAAACTTAAGGCGCAGCTTTATTGCTGGGAAAAACCTCGTACAAACTAAACTCACCAAAAGAAAACCAAAAGTCAGAACAGAGGAACCAAGGACTGAAACACTGGAAAGAAACACTAAACTGGAGCAGGAGACCAAACACTAGGAACATAGAAGCAGAACACACAGCTAGTTGAGGGTACGACGCGACACTGACACAGAGAAACACAGGGCTTAAATACACAGACGGCAGTAATCAAGGGATGAGAGACAGGAGGGGAACACACCTGGGAGAAATCACAGCTGACGAGACAGGGGAAACGTAAACTGAGCACACTCACATATGACACAAACCTTCACAATAAAAGAGGAAACTCAGACACATGGAACCAGACAAGACATTGAACTAAACAGACAGATTCACAAACAGATGGGGTGACACCATAGACAGAGACACAGACTCAAAGGCAGACCAAATATAACACACAGAACTCTAACAATAATCATCATCATCATAAACTAGAAAATGATAACTAAAAGCGCTGGGTCACCGACCCAGGACCATGACAATGGACAGTAGTTCCAGATTTGGTGTGCAGGAGCGTGTGAGAGGAACAACGTTCGCACTGTTGCACCAGTTGTTGTTCACCATTAAACACACGCCGCCTCCCCTTGACTTCCCCGAGTCCCGTGTCCTGTCCATGCGGTGAACCGAGAAGAACTCGGCCGGCTGGATGGCGTGGTCCGGCACCGCTGGGTTCAGCCATGTCTCGGTGAAGCAGAGGAGATTGCAGTCCCGAATGTCTCTCTGGAACTTTATCCTGGCCCTGAGGTCGTCAAGCTTGTTCTCCAGTGACTGGACGTTGGCGAGCAGGATGCTAGGCAGAGGTGTGCGGTGTGCACGAGCTCTCAGCCTGTTCCTGACGCCGGCTCGCTTCCCTCTAGGCCGCCGCCGCTTCCCTTTGTTCTCCCTCGAGATCTCACTCGGCCAGCTCGGATCCGGAGTTAAAAACTTCGAATTGTGAGTACATTGTGTACCAATAGAAACAAGAGTGTCACTGTCATACCTAATGTACCCAATGGTGATGATTTTGCCGATTTAGAAACGCTGAAAACTAACTTAAAAAACAAAGACAAAGAAAAAGTGGTCGGAGCAGTCGTGACGGCAGCCGACCTCACCGGCGCCATCTTTAAATGCATGCAGAAGACACATCGTCCACATTCAGAAGCACATCTCTGTATAGTGACTGGTCTTATGATTTAAACAGGCAAATGTTCAGCATTCAAACTACAGGTGAAGAATAGTCAAACCAGATGTTTCCCCCGTTAAGTCGATATCAGCTAGTCAAGTACACACCTACACAGCATGTTAACAAACCGTGAAAAAAGCCACACAAAAAATGAACGATTGCTGGTAAGGGTTTCTATACATTAGTATTTACGAAGGGTATGTTGTGACTTACCTTCAAAATTACAGCGGTCCCTGACTATAACGCGGTTCACCTTTCACCTCGCTGTTTCGCGTTTTTTTTAGTGCAAGTTTGCATGCTTATTTTTTTTTTATGTCACATTGTGTCCTGTGTCCTGTGTCCTGATCGCTGCAGACGATCTCCTCCGTGACGTCTCTCCTGTACAGTACAGAATCGCTGCATCGATCGCTAGCAGTGTGACTCTGAAGTGCAGTGCTGTATGTCCACGATGTCCACGAAACGTTTTGCACCGTCCAAAAATAAAATTGGCTACTTGATTTCACCTATCGCTGGTTATTTTTAGAACATAACACCCACAATAAACGAGGGACAGCTGAGAAATCTAACATTTGAATCCCTTTTCTCTTTTGCTCTGAGGTGCGGGGAAAAATATTGACAAGTCGATGAACATCATTTGCAGATATATTGGGTAAATGCCCAAGACATCTATAGAAATGTAAATCGCCGCTTGATTCATTCATTTGCTTAACTTGTTTTGGACCGTAAACCAGGCGCGAATAGGACACCGGAAACAAAGCTCCCCACAGGAGTTTCCGCACCGGAAGTAGCATATGCTAACGTGCACATAGTCAATTTGCAGTATAGTGAAATGTCGATAATTCAGAAACCTGTCATGATAGTTGTTTGCAAGTGCCTTAGCCCTAGTTTGCTAACATATAAATAATATTAATTCATGCTAAGAAAGAACACTATGGATATGATGACTGATCAAAAAATACAGAGTTCATAAGGAGGTGCATTGTCTTTATGGCTCAAGGGGAACTTTGGTGGAGCATGAGGAAGTCAGAGGTGGTATAGAGGTATGTGAGGGTGGTACAGAATATAGATGAGGGCAACTAGACAGCAGTGAGGTGTGCAGTAGGAGTGACAGGTTGAAGATGGGGATGGGATTATAGCAGGTATCAGCTCAGAGCTCTTTCTTATATGCAGAGGTGTTGGACATGTTAATAGATCAGGTAGGAGTCTCTGCAGACTTTAATGTTTGCAGATGGCATTGACATGACCTGTAGTGAGAGTAGGGGGAGCCTGGACAAGTGGAGGTATGCACTGGATAAAAGAGGAATGCGCGTGTGGGAGGGAAGCAGGGGAAATGGTGAAAAAAGGAGTAGAGGTAGTGAAAGTGGATGAGTTTAAATACCTAGCTTCAACTGTTCAAAGCAATTGACAGCACACAAGAGGGGTGAAGAAGAGAGTGCAGACAGGTTGGAGTGGGTGGAGATGAGTGTCGAGGTTGATTTGCGGCAGACGAATAGCAGAAAGAGTGAGAGAGAATTTGGAAGTGGTACTGACAAAAAGACAGAAGCTTGAGTGGAGGTGGCAGAGTTAAAGATGCTAAGATTTGTAGTGGGAGTCACCAGGAGGGACAGGGTTGGAAGCGAGCACGTTAAATCTATACATCTCTAATCTATATGCTCTACTTAAAGTTTCTTTTTACTCAAATTCTAAGTTGCTGAAGGCTGTTGTGCCCTAAGCATGCTGAAAGTTGAGCATGAACATGAAGCTTAGATATCCTAAAATTGTCACAGGAGAGATAAAAGCTTCTTTTTTTTAATCCTAAAAGATGCCTCTTCAAACTTGATTTCTTTATCTTGCAGTATAATGCAGTCAGCTATTCTTAGTCTTACCTCAGAAAAAACAAACTATAGCCTGGGGAGTGCTGGTCTGGGTGTTGTGGGGTAAGTTGCTTTTCCTGAAGTGACACTTCACACCTTACATTACCTGTTATGTTTCCACTTTCTCTTTTTTTCTCTCTCTGCTCTCCTTTGTTCCTCCCTCCTCATCTCTCCACCTTCTCCTCTATTGTGCTGTTTAACTTTTTATTGTGCTGCCCGTTTGCCTGCAGCCAGGGTCTCTCCACTCCACACCTGACAAAGCCTTCATCTGTATTCCTTCTGATGGAACTGCAGCAGTGATGAAACCAACCCCCACGCAAAATGCAAAAGGGGTGGGGGGGAAGAAAGCAGCCTAAGCAGCAACAAAAAGCAGATCATACCATGTCTTGACTTAAAAAAAAAACTCTCAGTGGGAGATATAAAGATACACTCTTTCTGTGTGTGTGTGGATACGTGTGTGTGCGTGTGCGCTTGTGAGGCTGCACATTGCACTTTGTGCTGAGTTGGCAGATTAGGCTTCAGGATGGAGAATTCAAATTATGAATACAGCATGTGTGACTGTGCGAGTGAGAGAGGGCAGGATTTAAGAATGAGTGACAACATCAGAGGGCTGAGAAAACTCTAAAGCAGCGCTCGATACCTTCTCCACCGGATCCGTTGTTCGGAAGTCACGTCCAACACGTCTGATTTCTTTTACTTTTAATCTCAAGCCTCTCTTAGCGTGCCGCAACATTGCTGCATGACATCTCTTTTCCACGGCTTGATTTGTATTTGTTGACAGCAATAAGAAAATGACACACTGGTGGGGGCTCACGGGACAAAATGTGCTGCGCTTTGCAGTACAGTCATTTGTATTTTGGAACCAAAATTGGGCAAAAAACTGCACTGCGTAAAGTGATGATCTTGATAAAAAGTGATGAACAGCTAAAAGGGATTTAATTCTTTCCTCTTTTTTTTTTTTTAGCTGGCCTCCGTGAAATTAAATTCCAGGGTCTTGATTAAAGTTGGTTGGTTGTTATTATTCGAGGAATTATATTCCTCTATTTCACCCCGTTTTGCTGTGAGCCTTGATAAAACTGCATTTTGCTTGGAAACATACACAGTATCTTCAGATTGCACGCTTCAAGGCAATACTCCCTGAAGCGCTCTGCCCATTTCATCAAAAAGACATTCCCTAGGACTCCAGGGAGTAAAGCCCTATTTGCACAAGATTAGTATTCCTGTGTTGTTTAATGTGATTAAACTCTTACATCTGTGTTTGTTGTGCAGCTCTGGAAAATTGAACTTTGTGTTATATTAATGGTTGAGTTTCCTAAATGATAGCAAAAGGTTCCTTACCTACAAAGGAATAACGTATCCAACCTACACTGAATAAAAATTCTTCACTTTTAATAAGCATGAAGCAATAATTTTGAGATTTTTGAAAGCAATTCATTATTAAGGAACATATGCTTGGTCTAAATTGAGTACAAATCAAGTACATTTCATTTGACCAGATTTCAATACATCGAACATTTTTATGTAACAAAATAGCATGGAATATGTAAATGTAACTAAATTAGTTAAAAGTCAGGAATTTGGGGCACTTTTTTTAGACTGCTTTTGCAGTATATTTTAACTTGTTCTTTCTATGAATTTGCAAAACCAAAAGTCAACCAAAATTTCCTTTTTATATTTTCCATTGTAGACTCCATAACCTAATGGTGCATAAAGCACCAAAAAAGATTGCAAAAAGAAAAAAGAACACATGAGATCCTGATTCGCCCAAGACTAATATGATCCGAAGACCTTGAGGTTGGTGGTTCGATCCCTGGCTGCTCCAGTATGCATGCCAAAGTATCCTTGGTGAAGTTCCTGAACCCCAAAGCTCCCCCCAATGCAGTCAACAGAGACTCTATGTTAAACAGAAGGCACTTAAAATGTAGAAAAAGTGCTTGTATGAATATATAAGTGAATGAGACGTTGTATAATGAGCTTTAAGTACCCAAGTAGAGTAGAAAATCACTATATAAGAACCGGCAATGTAAGATCACCAGTTTCTAGAGGTCCCCAAGTAATAGTTTGTGGTGTTAACAGGGCTTTAGAAAAGGCAGCTTCTTCAATCCTCTACTCAGTCTTCTCTTTAGGTGATAGAAACAAAGACCAGTGTCCTCCAGTTAAACTCTTCCTCAAAAGAAGCACCTAGTCTTTAGTTATATGCTCCTACATACCATTAAACCATTTACAATTAAATAACTGTTGCCATAATCTGTACAAATTCAACTGTCTTTTGTGAAAGTGAAGATTTATTGGAGATCCTAAATGGCCTTGTTCTAGAGTTATTACATTCACAACTTGACCTCTGATACCGGGATTTCAACTTGTCCAAGATGTTTTGCATTCTTAAAGGCAGGGTGAAAACAATACACTGTCAGCAAGCAGCTACCTATATGCCTGTTCTGTTTGTGCCACACAGCGGATGGCGCTGCATGAATCAGGTGCAATATTACATTTTCAACCCTCCCTTTCACAATTTCCACATTTAACAACTTCTTCGTGCAGAAACTCGCCACAACACATTGACTTGCTGCACCATTTAGTGTTATAAATTGATGGATATATTGGACCATAACACCTCTGCAGTTTCTGCCTTGCAGTTGCTAGAATCTGTTGACAGTAAAAGTTAATTTTTTGAAGGCACCCAGGATTTGATGCTCCATTACAGGGTCAGCAGACAACTCTGGTTGTTCTTTAGGTAAATTGTATTTTTAGAATTACATTGCTAGATAACTGAATCTTTTCTAAAGTTGTTGGCATGTGTGGTGCAGACCAAAGAAGATCCTCATGCCAATTGCGAAGCATGGTGGTGGAAATGTTATGGCTTGGGGTTGTTTTTCTGCCTCAGAGACAAGGCCTGGGCCCGGTATATTAATGACGAGGTGAATTTTGAACTGGATTGTTGAACTGGTTAACAAGCCAACGAACATGAACAAATCCGTCAAGTAATTGGTCATATGAAGGCTTATTGAACGGTCTAGTCAACGCCACATCTGAAGGCTGCTAAAATGTTATGGAGTGATTTGCAAGTAGCATATATGCAAAGAAAAGAAACTCTTCAAACGTCTTGCAGCTGAAAGAATATTTTCAGCAAGGTGTCAGAGACTGGTGTGCAATTATGCAAATTGCCGCAGAGTTATTTCTACTGAAGTGGGCAATGCTAGCTTTTAAAGCCGGGGGGGTAATTACATTTGTAGAGAGTCTTACTTCTGTTGATGTTTTTCCCTGAATAAGCGATTGAAAAAGCACATCATCTTCTGAAGTCATTCACCTTTATCTCTACACGCGCTTTTAAATAGGGACTTACAAGATGTCCAGTTATATCAAAAAGGCAACATTTTAATGGAATACAGTTATTTTGTCACATAAAAATAGTCTTTAAGTTTGTCAAATATGACCATCCTTCTGATTGACGGGGCAGAAACTAAAATCTCTCATCCTGAGTTTCGGCACACGTGAATGATTTCGAAAACCAATCAGCAAAAGAGGTAGTTTTGTATTAATTCAGGGCCTCGCATTCATATTATCTGCAGTCATAATAAAAGAAAAATCTCAAAACTGAGCCCAGCAGTATGTCTTGCTCCTTGGCCCCAAAGAGATCAATTAAGGGTGGATCATAGCGTTTCACAGGGCCCACGTCTACCTGTGCTTGCCCGGTTTCACCCCCACCCCCACCCACCTCCCTGTAGTTAGGCAGTCCGCTCTGACAGGCAACACTTTTCTCTGCAACCTCCCCTGACAGGGTGAGAACACATCCATCAAACGGAGGCAACCGCGACAGACAAGCTTGGTGCGAGACAACCTGTCAGGCTGGCTTGTGTTCCACTCGGCATAGCTTTGCCCTCATTTCATCTTCTTCTCTGTGTTTTACACTGTATTTTTTTTTCTTTTTTCGTTCGGACTCTCTTTCACCCCCACCAACTCCCATTCTCCTTCCACCAGATCAATATTTCTGTTACTCTCAAATGTATATGTTTGAAGCTGCTGACTCTCTTTTTTTTAAAACAAAACTTCTGTCCGTTTCACTCAGTAATAAGTGTCAGAGGTTATATTTGACACAGCTTCTGAACCAACTTCTTTACATGCTTGTCTTACAGTACGTGTCGAGGTTTTTCACTTATTAGATACCCCCCTTTTTAATTTCTTTTTTTCCCCTTGCATTTCAGATGTCCAGTGCCCGTCCTTACAAGTGGAGGACTGGAAGTTTCCCCAGAGCGCCAGGACCAACATCACCGGTTAATAGATGAGCTCCAAACACACCAGCTGCTATGTGACTTTTATTTGGTGTGGCTGCTCACGAATGCCTTACCCTTTGCAGGTTTTAATCTGGTGAGGCGATTTTCCCTGCTCAAGAGCAAAGATGTCAAGAAGATCCGTAACCCTCGAGGAGCTGTCATCCTCCGCTTGGGCAAGACTGCGCTCTTACGACCCAGCGAGTAAGTCCGCTGTACATCTGTTTCATCTGTTTCATCTGTTTCTCCGCGCATCTGCGGACAAACCCGTGCACGAGCACGCAGCGTGGAGCTTTAGATCGTTGAAGATGTTTTACTGGGAAAGAATTAGTGAAGTTCTGCAGGTTTTCCAGCTTTCTAGAGGCCTGTGTGGACGGGCTCTCTGTTTCCATGTCATATCTGAACAAAGAGGATGGCAGAGAAACTGAAAACCCTCGGCTCTTCGGCCTCTGAACTCTCACTCAACATGTCAGCGCAGTGCAGTGTGTTTAAAAAAAAAGGAAAAGGAGAAAAAAAAAAAGCAGAATCTTGGCGATCTGTATGTCGTGGGTCAAGCTGTGATTGCATTTCCAGAAATACCCATTCATTTCCCTCACCACCAACCCTGGCTTGTAAACTGGGCTGTAACAGCTTGTTGGTTTCCCACTTGCAACCGCATGTACTTATTATAACTAGCTTTCATAATGAAATGCATGACTTATTTGCCTGAACAGAAACTATAAGAGTGACGTCTTAATTAGAAGGTGGGCCACAGTTAGCTGGAAAGAGGGAAAAAAAAGACTTTAAAGGCCGTATTGGGCAGCTTGTTCTTAACTTGTTTCTACATGAAGAGACCCGCAGCCGTAAAATGCAGCAACTCATGGCTTCACTCCCTTCCGTGCTTTTTGCAGCTTGACATGGTGTAATTATGCCTTCTCGGGGTGTTCATGTTGTTATTACACAGCAGTCGGGTGTAGACTGTGTTTGGAATTGTGTGAAAATTGCTTATTAGAGTTCTGTGCTGGCTGTTTTTCCGGCTGGATGAGCTTCTCTCTGCCCACCAATAAAGCAGTATTTCACAACGTGCCAATTGGGTCAGCGCGCAGTATTTTATCACTCTGTCCAGCGCTGCGAGCCGTGAGCTCCGCTCACTTGAAAGGCCCGATAAATCTGTCTACAAAACACTCTTTTCGGTTGAGACGTTTTGTTCTAAAAGTGTCACATATATTGTTTGTCACAGACTTGGAGAGTAGTCGTACTTATGAAAAAGGGGCGAGAAAAACTGAAAAAACAACTGTCACTTCTTGGGAAATCAGCATCTTAGGAGCCAAAGAGGAAATACCAAGATGTTTTTGTTTTGCCTCTAACCATACAAAGAAAGGATGGGAACGCCATCTCTTCCCTGCTGCTCGTTTGGGATTTTGGGATTATTGAAATTTCGATGCCACCGAGAGCTCCGCTGTCAGTTTTATCAGTGAAGAACGCTACCTGGGCGACTTCTTTTTAACTGAGACAGAAAATAATCAATGTTAGCACATCAGCTTTGCCTTCTGGGTACCTTTCACTTTGCTTGAATTGCTCTATACATAGAACTCACTGTCATTTATGGGGTTCTCTAAATAATTAAACCAAATCTGAGACAGGCAAATCAAATAAGGGCTATTGTCTAATGGCTATGAATGCTAATTTTCTTCTTTGTTATTTGGTTGTATAATTTTTTTACTCATGACTTTAACTTGCATCCATTTCAATTTTTGAACAGGTTACCAATATTTGAATAGAAGAGTGCAGGTGCACAAGACTTTAAAGGATGTAGTTAAGGGTTAAGTCCAGAAGAACAATGCAGAAGAACAGTATCTGAAAGTCAAATTATAGGAGAACTGGACTGAAACTCAGTGGAAACAGGTTACGTGGAGTTTTAAACCATCGTCTATAGCAGCGGTCCCCAACCTTTTTTGTGCCACGGACCAGTTTATGTCCGACAATATTTTCACGGACTGGCCTTTAAGATGTCGTGGATAAATACAACAAAATAAAACCAGTACCGGTTTGGGGCTGTATTGTAGCCAGTTGTCGAACTATGAATGTAGAAAAGTACAGTCATATTTGATCTGTCATGCAATTCCATCTAGAAAGTGTCTCTTTGGCAACAGCTTCATTTTTCAGTATGGTGATGATCACTAACACACTGCCACTACTGTAAAACCTGGATAGAAAAAACACAGTGGAACACTATCAGTCATGGATTAATCTCCCCCGAGCTCAGACTTCAACATTATTTAAGCAGTGTGGGATCATGTTGACAGGGAATGGAACAAAAGGCAGCCACCATCCAAAGAAGAGCTTTAAATGTCCTTCAAGAAGCCTGGAGAACTATTCTGAAGCCTTCTTAAAGAAATTACGAGAAAGCTTAAAGAGAGTTCAGGCTGTGTCGAAGGATGAAGGTGGCCATACCAAATATCAACTTTCAAACTTGTTAGAATTGTTCAAACACTGTTTTCTTCCTCATGTGCTCTATTTCCATCTTACTGAAGAAGTAGTTTAATACACAACTGCACCTATTTACCATTTTCCTGGCAAAATATGAAGAAATGAGGTTCGTCTCAAGACTTTTCGCAGTACAGTATTTGTGTGTCCCTGCAAGCATATGTGTGTGTTGCTCTGCATAGATGTGGCATCTTGCGTTAGATTTGACCCCTTTTTTCATGCAAGGTCAGGCTGCATGGGGTGTTTGTAAAACTAAGTAACAAACAACGCACATCCAGCTCCGACTCGCTGTCACTCACACGGCTTTTTAATTCATTTCCTGTGAGGCCGACTCAAGTGAAGGACGTGTGTTCTGTAATTGGAAAGTGGTGTTTTGCTTTGTATCCCAGGCTAATCCAAGCTAATGCAAATGAGTGACAGTCAGACGAAGCTACTCGTCTCCCGCCTCTCTCAGCTGTCTGCTGACAGTGAAATGGGCACCGGTCACAACTGGTCACACGCATTTTAATTTCAGAGAAATATAATGTGGTTGCTTCGAGCGTGTTTCTGTTATGCAGCTCCAGTGTATAGAAGTCCTGTAATGTTATGGAATGAGGCCATGGTGGAAGCTATTTAAGTCAGAAATGAGATGCGTTTAACGAATTTGAGACTCACTATCACCCAGCAGGAGTGGTACAATTTGTAGTTTAATTTAAAAATTGATGCTGCTCTTATTAAAAAGAAAGTAGTTACAAATTTATAGTATTAAGATCAAGAGATTGAAGTGGTGGGGGCTCATGAAAAAGCAAAAGAGCAAAGATAAGTTGCAGCTGTATTTTTGAAGAAAAAAGGCAGATTCGGGATAACTCGGTAAGGAGAGACATATATACTCCTAGCTATTGTTGTCTGTAACACTCTTACTGTGTAGGATTTGATCTTTTTTCTCTTCTCTAAATCAAACTTTCTGCAACAGCTTAAATGTCATTTTTCTAGATGGGGGTGGGGCTCTGGAACATCATTTATTAGCAGTGCTGTCACCTGCCTCTGGGGATGTCAGTATCGGTCAGATTGGTTGTTCCACTGCTTAGGTCTGAACCAGAACATCTCAGAAACTACAGGATGGATTGCTGTAACCCTTGGACTGATATTTGTGGTCTTCAGAGAATATATTGTAATTGCTCCACTGATCACCTTGGTTTACCCTCTAGCTCTGCCAGCAGGAAGACGTATTTTTGCTTTTAGTGAAATGTCTGGCAGCTGTCAAATTGACTGACATATCATCTGATACAAATTTGTAGAGGCAGCCAAGGTGCCCAGAGGATCAATCCTAAAGATGTTGGTAATCCCCTGGCGTTTCAGCTAGCACAAGACACTGACATTTGTGGTTCTGAAAGAAAACTCTCCACTCACGGATAGATGAAATTGATGAAATTTAAATCATACATTGACTGTCCTCTCAAGAAGGATTGTGATAGAATTTATTTTTTTTATTTTTTTCCTATCAGCTTCAGCTGTAAAATCAGCATGCAAGCATTGTCATTGTGGAAATCCAAGCATGCTAATGTTAGCATTAAAGGAAAAAGTATATGTCCGCTATAGCTTGAAATTGTGCTTTTTCCCTTTTTTTGTGTATGTGTCAGGTTCTAGCTGTTTAAAATTCCTTACGTTTAGTTGTGTATAAAACCATCAGGGATAGAAGTCCTCTCCACTGAAAGCAATTGATTCCAGCACAGTTAGAACCCAATATAAGGGTGTCTGTATTCCTCTCCAGGTGATATTCTCATCTTAAACTAGAGATCTGCTATTTCAACATTAGATTTCTTCTTCCCATCTTCCCCTGTGCCTCTCTGGCTCACAGAGACTTTCTTCTGCCGCCTTCCTCTTTCTCTCTCTCTCTTTTCTGTTTTTTTAACAAGTAACTTTCTCTCAGAGTTAGAGTCTAGATCTGAATCTGCTGGGCCCCGCAGTGAGTGATTTATCTCCCCGTTGCATGTTTGTGTGTATATGTCTGACCCTGAACATAATAGGCCAAGTTGCAGTACTTCCAACTTAAAAGTCAATAGTTTCCGTACTATGAGTGCTTTTGTGCCCTGCAGCTCATGTCACTAATCGACAGCAAAACAACTGTGTTCTCAACATTGGATTTTCTGTCTCTCCTCTCCATTTCCCTGTCTGTTTCTATTTCTTGCGTGTGCTTTTTCCATTTCATTTCCACAAGTTGTGTGAACCCCAGAGTTTCCTATATATTATCTCTACCTATGTGCGGATTAGTTAAAGGCAAATTCTCATGCATTTTCATATTGTACCAAGTTTTCTACTCTCTCATCTTTCACTTGCTTTCTTTCATGTGTTTTTCTTTATCACCCTTTTCTTCCACTCATCTTCGCTTTGTTTTGACATCCTGTAGTTGGCTGTTTTCCCTTGGATCTTTCCTCAGTTATAAATCACTGTCACCCCACTTCTAGGAAGGGGAAACCAGCTGCTCCTTCATCTCTCAATACATCTGCACACTTCCAAGCAGTGAATGCGTGTGTGTGCGTATGTGTATTATATTTATGTGCTTAGGTGCCCTTGACCAGCAACTGAGAGATGAGGCTTGCCGGACTGTATCTGCTATGAAAATTAATGCCAAAGGGTAACACACGGGCTTTGCATTGTACTGCAGTCACAAAACGTATAGTGCAAAAAAAAAAGAAAGAAAAAAATAGAAACGTAATGGGAACATGCATGGAAAAGAACAGGACTCACGCAGAAGTGTGTAAATACACAAACACACACAGGATTACTTTGTTACTCTGTGCTCATGAGGATGTGAAGGAAAGATATATGAGCCCAAAGATTTGTCCCTATGAGTAAAAGCCCAATTAAATGAGATGGCAACTCTCTGGTTACTCACTGTCTTCATGTGAAGACGTGGTTTGCAAATAACACACAATAACCATCAGTAGGTTGGTACATATATTCGTAACCCATAAATACACATAGTATACACACCTATAAAGATTTCTACACATGCAAATTATTTAGTGGTGCTGCAGTACAGTAACTACATTCCCTTTTCTGCTCTCCAAGCTAATTCCTTACTGGACTGGCCAATGATTTTAGGTCATTGGTCATACATATTCATATACAGAATATATTTACAGAGATCTGCTAAGACTTATTAGACCACTATCTCTTTTTGGGGCTGTCACATAGAGACTTTGAAAGGCTCTATGTGACGCATCACGTCACATGTTAGATTTTCAGTTCACTCAGAGGCCACATAGTACATAAGATGTGTTGGCTTGAAAAGGTTAAGCAGCAGATTTTCCCCTGAGAAGGCAGGTTTTGCATCACACATGAAGCCATTATTAGCTTATTTGTTGGACTGTTGCAGTTTTAAATGACTCAAGTAGTTTTCATGAACAATCACCCCCAACTGGTAGATGGCTGCCCCTCGCTAAGTCTGGTTGTGCCGGAGTTTTCTTCCTGTTAATATAGAGTTTTTTCTTCCCACTGTTGCCAAGTACTTGCTCATAGGGGTCATCTGATTGTTGGGGGTTCCTTTCTATTATTGTATGGTCTTTACCTTACAATATAAAGCACCTTGCAGGTGACTGACTGGAATGCCTTCTGGACGACCACTAAGTGAGGCGAGACTTCTGTCCTATTCTGAGGCAGATGCAGGATGCTGGAGAGATTATGACTCTCGGCTGGGTTGGGAACCACTCGGGTGAGCTAGAAGATTTGGGATGTGGGAAGTCTGGGCTTCTCTGCTTAGGCTGTTGCCCATACGACCGGAACTCGGATAAATGGTAGAAAAGGTGTGGATGCTACCCAAATGCCAATTTAAAAAGATGAGTCTTCAGCTGCCTTTGAATGCATACACAGATAAGCTCACAGAAAATAAACTGGATGGGAGAGAATTCTAGAGAGTGGGGGCCACTACTGCAATGTCTCCATCACCTTTAGTTTTTATTATACATTTCAGGATGGACGATTAGCCCTGATCAGAAGACCTGAGAGTCTTGCTGGTGACATATGGTATTAAAATTTGCCAATATAGGTGGGTACTTTATGCAGAACCCAAAAGGTGAACAGCACAACTTTGAATTAATTTCTAAATATGATGCAGAGCAATTGCAGTAGGATGAAAATGTATTATAGTTCTCTGATGATGAAAACAAGAACAAACTAGAGCCTTAACATTCAAATCCAACCTTAACATCTGGTTCTCATCAACAGTCATTCCCGGGTCTCTAATAGATAACATAAACAGGACATAACAGGAGAGGGAACCCAGATTTCTAAGGACCTGGGGGACTAGGCAGGCAGAGATGCACACAACGATCTTTGTTTTATTCTCAGTCAGCTGGAGAAAATTACATAACATCCAGGCTTTTATGCAGTTCAAAAGCTTTAAAACACATTGAGGCTTAAAAGTGATATAAAGCAGAAAATCATCAGCATAGAAATGATAAGAACTGTTTGTGTCTCAAAATCTGATATAAAGGAAGTTGAGACATCCAAACCTTTACTGGCTAATGAGCACCAAAAGCACTGGATACAAATCTATTTCCCAAAACAATGGAATGACTTCATAACACCTTTTGTTAGCAATCACTGGGAGAACTTATGACTGTAGTTTTAGTTTTCTATTCATTCTTCATAGACTCGTAAACCGTGAATATTCCAGTTTTTCTTTTCCTGTTTTTTCTGCCTTTTTCATTTCTCCTCCGATAAAGAGAGTAATGCTCCAAAGAAGCATCAAAAACACATTATAACTTTAAACTTTATGTTTTTAGTTTGTAGCACAAGCCCTTTGTAGTTTAGCTATTTTCTTATTTTTAAAAAATACTTTTGTTGCTTGTTCTCAGTGAATTCTCTAAAGTGTGAGAGGCTAGCACTCTCCATGAGCTTTTAGTATAAAACTGGAGAAGTCCCTCTTTAATCATTCTCTGTGTGCAGCTTCACAGTTTGCAGCTCCTGTGAATAGAGGAGTGTCTTGGATCTGACCCCTCTGAACTTCTGTGCTCCAGCCAGGTGTTCCCCTATGGCCTGCCAGAGGAGTTCACTCTGGTCTTCACCCTGGCGTTAAAGAAGGCTGCCTTGAGAGACACCATCTACCTCTTTCAGATATCGGATGCGCAGGGATATCCACAGGTGCGGCTCCCTCATCATTTCCTCAGTTTTACACTTTCTCCCCCTCCCCCTCACTACTCTCTTTCCTTCTGTTCTCTCATTACTTGCTTCTCCCTTGATCTTTCACCTTTTTATCCCTCTCACTTTTTTGTCTTTTCATTCTCTCCGCCGCTCATCTCTCTCTTGCATAGTCATCCACTTTCCCTTTCGATTTCTTTTCTCTTGTGACATCTTTTCAATTTTCTCCCCCCTCTTTCATTCCATACGGCTTTTGTCCCCTCGTATTTTTCATCCGATACCCTCTCTTTTGCTCCCTGTCTCTTTGTCAGTCTTCTTTCGATCATCTCCGACTCTCCTCTTTCATTCACCTTCATTGTTATTCACTTGTGTTCCATGATGAAGCACTGGAGTCCCTCGGAGTCCCGATAATCACTAAGAGTTGGAGGCCAGATTTAAATACTTGGCGTGTATGATGGATGGAGGCCAAGTCGCCTCATTAGCAGTGATTGATTGGCTGTACTGCTTGTGTGTGTAATTAATATGTCTTTCCCCTTTGCTAGTCAATTGTACAGGTTTGTTAGGTGGTAATCACGTGTACGTACTGTATTAAAGTTTGTTGAAACCACTGCCAGTCAAACACTTTGAGATATACTTCTTTTTGTTTTACCTATTTGCATTATTTTGAGTTTAACTGGTACAATGCCACCTCATTTATCCTGTTCTTTGCCTCCAACTAAAACCCAGCTCTCCGTAGACGTCAGCGGCCCAGATCGCACCCTGTCCTTTCGAGCCAAAGGGGCAAACCCTTCAGCGGACCTGGTGGGTTGTGTTTTCACTGGAGAGGGAGTGGAAGCCTTGATGGATCTGCACTGGCACAAGTTGGCCCTCAGTGTCCAACACGGAGCTGCTTCCCTCCATGTGGATTGCAGCTCAATTGAGACCAAACCCCTGGAGCGCAGAGGAGCCCTTCCCTCTGATGGACACACTCTGCTGGGTATTCGGGCGTCAGATGCTGGGGCTGTGCAAGTATGAGATTAATAAAAAATATAATAATTTTATTTTTATAGTGTCAACAATAAACAACAATTTAAAAAAAATACAGAAAATCATAAACACACAGGATATAAAAAACTTACATGTATAGTTAACAGGAAAACCTCAGTAAAGACACTTCCTAGATAGTAGATACAGTTGGACCTAATCTGGCATTAGCAAATGGTGTGTGCGCCAGATGTGTCCCAAATGGTTGAAACATATCTAACATCTGGCCCCTATCAGATGGACTTTGGCAGAGTTAGACAATCTGAGTCAGCGTTATAAGTAAAGACTAAATGAGACCCATAAAATAGGGCCACATTTGGGCTAAACATTCAGTGCTCTTATGGTTTTACAGAGGGGAACCCTAAAAGCTGCTTTTGATTTACTTGGGATGCTCAGGAAGAAAGCTCCAATGCTGAGACACGAACAGCAAGGTCTCATTCACCCCGAGTAACAAAGTGAGTGGCTGGAAAAAACCAGGAGACTTCTACCAGAGGACTCTATAGGGATTAAAATATCAGCAACGTAACCGAGAGCCTGATTGTGGAAAGCCTTAGCCATATTTTAAAATCAGTCCTCAAACTCAGTTCATAAATATGCAGAAAATGGAGCGACGTGATCTGTTTTTTTTCTTCTGTGGCGTGACTTAGGTGCTCCCAATTTCAACAGTGAGGCTTCTTTCACAAAGCTGGGTGCAAAACAAATGGAGAGCGGTGCAATCTGCCGCCAGCACATTGATTAAAATAAAGTGGTCGACAGAACTCGAAGCCAGATTAAAACACACCAGTTACCAGAGTTTGCAGTTGTCCTTTTGAGCCTCCTGAGCATGTTTCAGTGTTGTGAATTAAGCAAGATTGGAACATTTTTTTTCCACCCAAAAAATTAAGTCTTGTTTTTTATAGACGGTATCAATCACAAGTTAAATTTCGTTTTTTTTAACTCCTCTAAAACATTCAATACAACTGCAAGCAAAGCCCAAGGTTTGCCAAGGGTAGACTTTTTTTAGCTAGTGCTTGGCCATTCCATGCTTTTAAAAATGGTCTACTGGGAAAATAGAGGGACATTAGGCAAAGAAATATCACACGCTTGACTTCACGGTCTTGACTGTTGAGGAGCTTTTGATTAAGATTAAGGTTTGCAACGTAAATTAGGGCTGAACGATTATGGAAAATAATCTAATTGCGATTTTTTGCCCCAATATTGCGATTGCGATGCGATATGCGATTATTTTTTAAGGTCTTTGTCTTCTGTATTATTAAACAAAGACAAGCAATACATCATATAGTATGGCCAATACTATATTACATTAATTTTAAACTGTTCTTTCCTGGAAGACAGACCTCTGTTATGATGACATGAGGTGATGCATGAATTGATGACTGACATTTTTATTTAACTTCTTCAATCACAACAGTATATTTGAACATACACAATAGTTTATTTTTAGCTTACAAACATCTGAGCATAAAGTGCTGACAAGGAACCCTGGTGTAAACATTAAAATGAAAGTCAGTACAACGTGCAGATTGCAGAAATATACATAAAAAAAATCAGTGGCTTTACCACACTCAGTTTTTCGACATCTGTGAACTACTAGACAGTCATTCAATTAAAAAATAATATTAAATAAATAAAACTAATAAATAAAAAATACACACATCTTACTGATCTCTGCAGTCAGTAACATTACACATAAAGTGCAAACATAATAGCAATTGTATAAACACACACACAAACACGCCTTTAAAATTTAAAGGCGTGAAATTGGACGGTCTAGCCTTCTGATTAGCGTCACCGCTGTCTCGGTGGAGTTTAATAAACTCGGCCGTCTGCTTCTTGCTATCTAAAATATAACCAGACACTGGTGTAAATTCTCGACTGTCTCATACTTCTGTTTAATAAGTTTTCTGTTTGACGTTTAGTCAGCTGTGTGAAAACCAAGGAGGAACCCACCCGGGGGATTAATAAAGTTTTATTTTATCTAATCTAATAACTTTAATCTCAGCCAAACCGATTTACTCACGAACAAACAAAACACTGAAAAAAACCCAACAATAACATTTTTAGGTTGTCTAAGTGACTTATATATTACGTTTAACCCGAGCAGCGAAACTCCGCGGTGATCTGAAAATGATGTGCCGGGAGTTGTGCCGCTCTCGGCCGCATCAGTAACCCTCGAGGTCCCGGCTAGCTGTCGAGCTGGTGGGTAGCAGACGCCTCTGAAAACGTCGAAGCACTTTTGCAAATATGGGATATCTTGATAAACCGAGCAGATATTTGATGTTTACACAACTACTTTCTCGCCTGAAAATATGTTAAAAGTTTATTTTGTGACCCAGAAAGATTAGTATGAGTAATTTTAAAACTTAGTAGCGGCCGCCATTGCTGGAAACTGGAGTTTGGCTGGGCCGCGCTATGAATTCTGGGATATGGTAGTAATTTGGACAGCCTTCGGCACGTCGCTGTGACGTAATCGGTCTACAAATGCGGCCTCAGGAGGATGCAGCCCTTGAATTTGGACATGTCCAGAGTATAATCGCAGCCTTTGCGGTTAGAAAATTGCACTTGATCATGTCGCGATATTATCGCAAATGCGATATATCGTTCAGCCCTAACGTAAATGTCATCTCAAGTTACTATTTGAGCATATGGTGACCTTTAGTCTCTCTCTGTATGAGGAACAAACTGTTTCAGAGGTGTTATGAATGAGCCAGGTTGAGGTTAGTGCCACAGATGAGGGCATCCTAGAGCACAGTTGAGTAATATAACACAGTAGACCCCTGACATTTAGAATTTCACCACTTTATCGAAGCATTTATCCAGGAAAAAAGACATTCCCTACCATCCTCCCATAAATGCCTTTCAACTGAAATCATAGATATTTAAGCTTATATGTATGTGTATATGCGTCTGTTCTACACCCATAAGGTTTTCATTCCTTTAAGACAATCTCAATGAGTCCTGATTTAAAAACATAAGCGAATATATGTAGTGAATTGAGACTATTAGTGCTAAACAGATCCAGTAATCCGGACAATTAATTTAATGATCGGTTAACCGGCCTAGCTGGGAAAACAGCTAGGCCACTTTTGTCAGTTCAGGGGGGAACACACGCACACTCTCACACAACCGCAGACATTCACAGGAAGCATCTGATGAAGTGATTTTCCATTGCTTTACAT
The DNA here is from genome assembly GCF_057381845.1 of Rhamphochromis longiceps. Classification (NCBI taxonomy): domain Eukaryota; kingdom Metazoa; phylum Chordata; class Actinopteri; order Cichliformes; family Cichlidae; genus Rhamphochromis; species Rhamphochromis longiceps. The sequence continues at coordinate 23,288,523 of NC_140577.1, forward strand.
TAATGAGAAATTAATTGACTCTCAGCCATGTTTACTGCCTCATTTACACTTGATGTTCTTAATAAAATAAACAAAGCAAAGTACCCTTAGACACCGCCATATCCAGCACTGTATTTACTATCCTCTCTCTGTCTGTCTGTTTTTTGCAGATGGATATTCAGCAGGCAATGCTGTATTGTGACCCCTCACTTGCCATGCACGAGGCCTGCTGTGAAATACCTGGGGCACGGGTGAGAGTGGAAACCCTTACTGTCTTTACCAGCAACTATAACTTTGTCTGGAGCAGAGGCTAATAGCAAAGAGTTTAAATGAAAACTTTAGCTTTTTGGGAAAATCGTTGCTTTCTTTCTGCGTCTACGTGCACTTTACTGCATGCCCTACTTTAGCATAAAAAAAAGCTGCTTAGCGCACAAAAGAGCTAGCTTAACGCTGTTGGAACACAAAAGAAATCTACTTACTGACATCTCCAAACACTATCAAATTAGACCAGTGTTGGGGCACAAAAACTTTAAAGCAATCACCACAGAAATGGAGGCTGCAAGCCTGACTGTTCATCACTGCTTTTGTTACCTGTTGAAGATGAGGATCTGGCTGCTGGGCTGGTGTTAGCATACACTCAGCTTCAACAGAATTCTGGCTTCTTGGCTAGCTTTGAGTTGTGTTAGCAGTAATGCTGTTATTTCTGTTTGAAGATCTTTGGCTTGTTTAAACCCGAAGTTCATTAAAAATTCAAATAAAGTAAAAAAGAGTTGTTTTGTAAACCTGACTGAATGTAAATTTGGGGCAGACTCTTACTTTTGTTGAACCAAAGCTGAGCTGAACTGAGCCCCGGTGACTGTAACTCAGCGCTTGTCGCAGCTCCATGACAGTAAAAGTAATCTGTTGGATGGCTTTTACTGTTAAACAGCTGCAAGAAAAGCTGAGTCTGCATTATCCAAATTAAATACCATAAAAAAAAGTCTCTGCAATTTCTCTTGAGACTTTATGGGTTTTTTTGTTAATCAGCAATGCTTTGTCTTTATAATGCTCTATTCTGTTTTTCCCCCTCCACTTATTTTTGATGGTCAGAAAGGAAGAAAAAAACTTGGCTGCAGATCATGGTATGCAGGAAGCCCATATTTTTATAGGAATCCATCAGCTGTTTGACTAAGATTATTGTCTTAATTCTGCTCCAGAAACTTTGTTTGAATCTATAATATGTTAATCGACAAGAATTTAATTTGGTTATTTGCACATAAAATGTGATTTGCCAATATTATTAGCTTAAGGCGTGACTAAAAGCCATTTTCGAACATTCACGTTCCTTGTCGCACCTTCCAGAAGCCATTTTCTATTCTGTTTCATTGTTTTTATAGTTCGTTGTCTTTCTCTTGCCTGTCTACCTCTTTTCTTCTGTGTTTTTGAGCGGTTATTGTTTGCAAACTTCAGACAAGCACCTTATCAAATAGAAAACAGATGCATTGGACTGAAAACCAAATTTTACATCCTACCCAAAGCAGAAATTTGACCTTAGTGATCTAAATCTTGTCTTTGCTCTCTTGCAGTGCCCTCCTGATGCTCCCAAGAGCCGCCGTGCTGCTGAAAACGACCTGTTGGACAACACATTTAACCAGGTAAGACTACCGATGCACAACACATGTACAAACACAAAGCGAGAAATTTCTAGTTGCTTAGAGATAAAAATAATAATAATAATAATTACACAATAATCACAGAACAGCAGCACACACTTGGCAATTATAAACCATGTGGACACCACTACTAAAGATCAATAGGACGTCAGTGGTATTTCAACTGATGTAAGCATAGCAAGTTACTGATAATACTTCAAAATGTTGTACTACTTGTACAAATGTATTTAATTTATTAAATCAACATTAGTTTAAAATGAGTTTTAGTGGATTCACTCCTACACTGTCTGTCAAGGAGAATTCTCAGACTGTCACTGCCTCCATTTGTAATCACCACATCTACAAAAGACATCACAAAACCATAAAGTGAATAAAACATATGAAAAAAGTATGAAAGGAGCATACTTTGTTCAGATTTTGATTTTTTTTTTTTTTTACTTAATGTATGTTAATGTGAGTCTGTCTTCCTCTTGTTCTCTCTCTTGAGATCTGGTGTACATAATCGTGACATCAAAGTTATATTGGCAAGAAAAAGTCAGTTAGTGACACTTTAGAAGAGTCTAATAATCACCACTGTCAAACTCACACATCTCCAGTATGTGTCACTACGGAGCCCCGCAGGGGACATTGGAGAAAAAAAAATAAAGCTGAAGTCTTGCGAGATCTCGCGAATGTTTTTTCTTCTCAGCTCGAAGCCGACCGGGAGGTCGAGGCACGATGTGCTGGGAGTGCGATGATAAACCGAGCAGAGTTACTTTTGCGTGAGTCCTTATCCGATGTATTTATAGAGGACATGCAGAAATGTTCTTTCCCATGGTTTTTTAAATACTATTTACCAGTCAACTATAAATCAATGACTTTTCAATAGTGGACAAATGGGATGCACCATTGGGAGAGGGGTGAAATGGAATAGTCCAAACGATAATAGCTTTATTTTTTTTAGATCAACTGTAACTTTATGACTTTTCAACCTTTTTGTTGCCACCTACTCTACACTTACTACTCTATACTATATTTTCTAACGTTAGTTCAAGATTTATTTAACTTTAACCCAACCATACCCATATGGAAAAGAAATAGTAAAAACTTATATGTGATTACTCATGAAAGTGGCCACTTTCTCATTACTTTCATACATTGTTTTAGTAAGTATCAAAAACATACAAGTTTCATTTTATAATTTTTCAAGGGATCTTATATCTGTTTTCACTCTTGTATGCTTTTCATACAAGTTTCACACAAGACAGATACAAACTTTATAAGATTTATATATATCTTTTCCATATGGGTAATGATGATTTAGATGAACAGCCAGCATTGATTTAATATCGTCTTACTGTCCAGAAAATATTGTAATCACCTCTCAGAAGAAGAAAAAGCCAAAAAAAAAAACCCCAGAGTCAACAAGATATTCCTGCTTGAAGTCCACTTGAACGTATCTCATAGAAAAGGAATATCCCTCCTCTTATTCTCCTACCTATGTAAGTTATTTGTCGAGCATCAGTTTAAATGACCCACCAAAGAAAACATGTTTGGCTACTGAAGAACTATGGCAGAGTAAATGGAGGAAAGCATCTTTTTTTACCCTCCAGGTGGACATTAGGATAATGAATCGATGTCATGCGGAAACTACGAGGAGACACACATGCACCAATTACCGTACACAGCAGATTCGCTTCTTATGCCCAAGTATTTCTAATACCAATGACAAACACTTTACTCTAGGAACAAAATGAAGGGGGGGGGGGGGGGGGGGGGAAACAAACCCTTGTCTCTTGGATCGTGAATTATCTCCCCCCCGCCTCTCATCAGGCATAGAAATAACACAGACAAACACAGACATACACTTGGCCACAACTTTGTTCTTCAGGCAGTTTGAGCTGTCTGAGATGCTCCTGCTGGCAAGCAAACGCCGGCCAGCAGGACTTGTACCAAATGGCTTTGTTGTTCTCCGTTGAAGCTCCACCATGGACAACATGTTTTCTGCTCTGCAGTAGTCTTTATCATTTTGTCATTTTCTGTGACTTCTGTTCAGTAAAGTCTGCTGGTAGCAATTGTTCAAAGTGTCTGTGAGCAGGGTCCAACGCATGACAAATAGAGCCTTATGCAGCACATGGGAGACATTTTTTCCACAAATTGTCACAATACTTTTCAAAATTTATTTTTTGTTCTTGCTTTAATATCGCTTGGTATGTGGAAGTTCTTCCAGTAATATACAGGCAATTTATTTTTGTTTTCACAGCTGCCTGTTTTATTATTCATATTAATGGGACATGTATCTAATTATCTCTTCATTAGGGCCTGGTGTTTGTCCTGTGGGGTGCTAACTTAAAACTCTGGCAGATTCTAAGACAGTAATCAGTCCCATAGATGGTTTCCTCACCTTTCACTCTTTCTCGCCTTTTCTGCTATTATAAGTTCTAGTAGACTGACTGCTTTTAGGTAACAAGACATTTAGTCTTATTATGATTAATGTTTTTATCTCTACTGTACCCGTTCTCTCTCTCTCTCTTTTTGTTTTTTAAAATAGCATAGCGCTCAAAGACTGGTAATTCTAATTTCATCTGTGTATCACTTTTGTACACCCTAAATAAACTGTGAAATCCAAGATTCCAGTGTGTGAGCCAGATGTTATTGATGCATACCAGAGCAACCATTAATCTTGGATTAACAGAGAGACACCAAGTTAACCATGTCATATGTGAAGAGACTCGAAAAACAACTTCTCTAGACGTGGATTCCTTTCTTTTTCATCTACAAATAGCCTTCTACTACTTCTAAACATGAAAGTTGTTTTAGAGTGGCTGGAGTAAAAGTTGTACACCGTGGCTCTAGAGCAGGGCTGCCCAATCCCGGTCCTCGAGAGCTACTATCCTGCAGCTTTTAGATGCATCCCTACTCCAACACAGCTGAATCAAATGAATGGCTTGTTATCAGGCCTTTGCCAAACACGATGGCATGCTGAAGAGGTAATCAAACCATTTGATTCAGCTGTGTTGGAGTAGGGATGCATCTAAAAGCTGCAGGACGGTAGCTCTCGAGGACCGGGATTGGGCACCCCTGCTCTAGAGGGACCTGCGAAGTTATGTCACTTAGCACTTAGCATGGTTCAACACTTGGTGACAAAACCCGTTGATGGACGAATTGCTTTCTGTGTAGCTTTTGGGCTATTTTTTGTTGTGTTTATGTGCTTTTTAAGGATAAAGACTGAACCTGAAGATTTCAGGTAACAGAGGCATAATATGAATATAAAGCTATTGAAAGAAACTCAGCTTAGGTCATCAAAGTGAGCATTTTTTATGATCATTATGTTTTTTAAGCAAAACTTAAATTAAAAAAAAATTGTAAAATATTCTGTTCCTTCCCTACCTCACATCTGATTTATGCATACACCTGCTTTAGCTCAGCTTGTTCCAACTCTTCATGCATGTGGAAAGAAATATTCAACACAAAACTCATCCAAGAACTGTTCAAATCTATATACTGGAATGCCTCTTTCATTATGTATTAAAAAATAATATAGCTCTTAAGATTAGTTAAATACAGCGTGAAATAAACAACAACAGTATTGCACATGTCATTGTTTATTTAACAAAAACTAAGCCAAAATGCAGACGCAGCGCATGAAAAACTAAGTACACCCCTGATTCTGTACCTTCTAGAACCACATTTAGCAGTATGGTATAGTATAGTATATTGAACTAATCAGCTTTTTGTATAACTTAACACAATGCTGTGGAATTTAGGCCCACTCTTCTTTACAATCTTGATTTCGTTCATCAACATTTGTAGGCATTTTTTATGTACAGCTCTCTTAACATCTCACCACAACATTTCAATCAGGTTGAAGTCTAGACTTTGACTGGACCATTGCAACACCTTGATTCTTTTCTTTTTCAACCATTCTGTTCTAATTTCAGCACAGCTTTAGCTGACTCACTGACTGTAAGGTGTCTAGAGCCAAAATCGTCACGCCTCCATCACCATGCTTGACAGTTGGTAAGAGGTGTTAGTACTGACGTTTGACTTTCACCAAACAAAAGTACTTTGCATTATGGCCAAACATGTCCACTTTGTTCTCATCTATCCAAAGGACAATAATCCAAAGGTCTTGTGGTTGTTTTAGATGCAACTTTGCAACCTAAGCCATGTTGATACGCTCCTGTAAGAGAGATGCTTTCTCCTTGCAACCCTTCCAAGCAAGCCATACTTGTTAAGTCTTTTTCGAACTTTAACATTACGCATGCTAACTGAGGCCTGTGGACTGTAGCTCTTTGGATTTTGGAGCTTCGTTGAGCAATGCCTGACTTTGGGGTGAAGTTAGTGTGATGATCACTCCTTGGAATATGGGAATTTCTTTCACTTGGGAATGCTCTCTCACTTTAGAATCATGGATGTCAAATTGCTTGGAAGTTTGCTTATAACCCTTTAAAGACTGGCGCCCAGCAATTGTTGCTTCTATAACATTATTGTAGATTATTGTTTATTTTCATAAAATAATAATGACATGGTGTAATATGTCATTTGGTTTTGTATTTACCCACCTTTCAGATCTTGTAATCACTAGAGATGGACCGATCCGATATTACGTATCGGTATCGGTCCGATACTGACCTAAATTACTGGATCGGATATCGGAGAAAAATAAAAAATGTAATCCGATCCATTAAATATCACGAAAGCACCTCACAAAACTTGCAACGCGCCTTAACTCGCCTCAGAACGTTAGCACGTCGGAGCAGTATGCATCACGTGATAGAGCGGCTGTGGCATGCGGGACCTGTCGGTGGTCTGGATAGCATGTGGAGCTTCGCTAGCAACCCGGCATTTCATCTCCGACAAAGTTATCCCCGAGAGAAGTAAAGCAAGTGTGTAAGTCCATCTCTGAATGTTTGTCAAGCATTCCTGCGTTAAGCTTAACAAGCGATATATGGAGCGACTGCCTCCTCTTGCTGCTACTTCAATCATGAAACTGCTTAACGATCAGCTGATCGGCTTTTCTGTCGCGAGTCCGTCTCTCTAGTTTGCTTTTGGCCCACTTTGCACCAGAAAGAGGAAACCAGTGGATAAACAACAGCAGCACGTTTAAGCTTGATAAGCTGTTGTTAGAATTTATTTAATATTACTTTCTACACCAGGATCTTTTTCTACGCAGCTGACGGCTGTAACTGTGCAGGGGCAGATCTAGCAAAGTTTAGCCAGGGGGGCCGATAGGGCATGAACAGGGAAAAGGGGCACAAAGACACACTTTTCTTTATTCTCATTTAAAATGTCTAGCTTTTAATAAATAATTATCCGAATCTTACACCCAAAGTTTTAATTTGATGTAAAAGGAATAGAAGTCCATTACTGTATATAGTAACTGTTGAGTCTACGGTAATAAATATACCCTAGTAAGCTATAGTAGTTTTTCCTTTGGGAAGGTACCATCTGTGCAGTCTGCAATTTTTTTGAAGAAAGATGTTGAATCTATTTAATATTTCTTGAAAAATAATTGATTTCTGTGCATTTTTTTTCACACTGCATCAAATTAAGGTTGATTACGTCGATTAAGCATCATGAGGTGGAGCGTGAGGGGTGGTTCCCTATTTTTTATTTATTTATTTTTGTTGTTGCTGGGAGTTGGAACCCTATTAGTTAGGTTGCTTAATATTTACGCTAAGTACTCTTTAAAATACCAGAATAGGGAGGATGGTGTAGGTTTAAGTTTATTAGATTGATCAGTATTGCTGAACTATGAAACATTTTTTTTTGCATACAGGTATAACAGAATAGCTTTAGTGTAGTTGTTGTTTTAAACTTGAGTATGAACTTATACAAAATTCAGCAAGATATTTAAAAAAAACAGTTTTGTTGATTAAAAAACACTATATCGGATTCATATCGGTATCGGCAGATATCCAAATTTATGATATCGGTATCGGTATCGGACATAAAAAAGTGGTATCGTGCCATCTCTAGTAATCACCAGTTCATTTTTTCCTTTATTATATCCTGATTTTGTCCTTTATCATATCCTGAAATCTCAGTTGCATAACCTCCCCTTACCCTGGTGATATGCTAGACAGGCTGCCAGGCTGTCGGGGCTAAGAAAGAGCGACCATTCACACTCACATTCACACCTACGCCAAATGTAAAATCACCACTTAACCTTCAGTATAATGCATATCTTTGGACTGTGAAAGGAAGCCAGAGTGCCTGGAGTGAACCCACACAGGCATGTGGTCACAGCAGGTACTGCCTTTCTGAAGTATAACAAATCTCACCCTCAGTGTTTCTTATCTTTGACCACTGGAAACCTCTTTTTCTTGCTTTCAACCCAGCACCCCCAAAAGGTCGTCTAGTCCTCAATAGACTCAATAGTCCTTTGTGTTTCGTTTCCCCATCGTGTATCTCTTGGACTTTTTATGATGAGGTCTAACACCAGCCATAAAAACGACTTCTCCCCTCTTCCCTTTACTGACATGCTTTCTTATTGTTCACTTCCCAACTTTCCATCTTGGAACAGGTTGTTTCCGCTCAGCGTTCTGTGCTTCCTCTATCCCTCTTGTTGTTGGCTGTTTTTACTTATTTATTTATTTTGTCTGATTTTTTTTTTTTTATACTGTGCACAGCAGGGTCCATCTCTTTACTTACCCCAGGGCTCCAGAGTTACAGCGTTTGGTTTCTCTCTCACTTTACTCATCTTCTTTCATCTCTTTTTCTTTTTCATGAAAACCAAAAATAAAGAATAAAGGATAATGACCCATGTGTGCAACCATGATGGCCCTTATTTCATCCTCCTTTGTTCTTCTTCTGATGCAACGAATTGTAATGGTAACATAAATTTATGGGGATGCGCCGGACAAGCAATAGGAAAACAGAAGCTTCTCTATGCCACTCCTAAAAAGAAAAAATGTCATGTGATGTAGAGCCCTGTGATTTTTTTGAGGGCATTTGGTTACTTATAGGAACAAAGCACAGGAATTAAAAGGAACTAGAAACATACCATAATAATAATGTAGATTAAACAAATTTGAGAAGGAAATCAGACTCTGGTAAGAGTGTTATCACACCAGCACCAAAATGCTAATCTGTTTGAGTCAATATGGCCGAATATTAGCTAATCAAGTCATTAAGGTGAAAATCATGGTGGTCATGGTCATGCTCAAATATGAGTTGAAGAAAACAAAAGTGCCTGACGTTTTCTTTCTTTGCTTTCTTTTCTTCTTTTCTGCCAACAGGAGATTTTTGCATCCAAGGATCTTGCAGAAAAAGTAAGTCTCGCATACACACAAAGCACATGTGGTTCTATGGTTTTACGGTACTGAATTTCTAACCACATTGCGCACTTGTTGCATAAGATGGTCGCCTCAACGGAAGAGAGCTCTGGGTTCAAAAAGTGAAGCTGACATGTTCTGCGTTTGTATTCTGGCGTTCTTTAGGAATTCATTAAAAGAAAAAAAATCAGGTTAGGGAGGAATCGCTAAGAACTTATTTGCAGCCTAGGATGTACCCTTCCTTTGACCCCAGTGCATTCTGCAATCTGAACCGGAAATATCAGCCATATGCATGGATAACAACTCTTTCGGCATTTATATGCTGTTGAAACAGAAACCCGAAAACAATATGCAGGCCATGTGTGTGTGTCTGTGTATACGTGTGTGCAGGCTGCGTATATGTGTGTTGTGCATGGGACTGTTTCCTCCTGCCTCCACACATTCTCACAGCTTGCTGACTGACTGAAGACTGATTTACACCTCATTATTCGCTGGGTCTCAGTTGGGAGTTGATTCTGCCTATTAATTTTGTCATTCACCTACAATAGGCATGTTCTGTTCACAAATAGAATACAAAACTCCAGACGCTTCATTATGTTGCTCCGGTGTGTGCTTACTAATGCGGGCTGCCGCCTCCGCTGACTTCCTCAATGTAGGTTATTACCTGGGTTGGAACATGCAGCTTGCCCTGCCGCTGGGGGCACACACACACACACACACACACACACACACACACACACACACACACACACACACACACACACACACACACACTTTCAAGGAAACAAAAGTGAGTTTTTCGTTTGTGCTACCAATGTAATTTGGTCAAATTATACAGGCAGCTGTTTTATTCAAAAGTAAAAAAATGGTTGTGCGACCCATAGGAATCTATTGATAATACGAGGAGATATTATGCATCGCTGATGCCAACAAATGCACCAAACAGGCATATGAATTAGTATGATTATTGTCATAAATGATGTGAATAAAGGGTTGATTTGACTTGTGCGTCACAATCCCAAAGCTCAGTTAGAAACTCGTTTTCGTCGCAATCTTGATGTCATTCTTTTTCATCTATTCTTTTATAGTTTGTTCGTCTTATACGAGTGCATTCTTGGGCATGTCAGTCAAAATGCTCAGCATCGCCAAGCTGCATGTTTTCATGAAAGATTCCTTTATGATAGGGGGTGTCAAACGTAAGGCTCAGGGGCCAGAATTGGCCTGGTGAAGACTCCAATCTGGCCCACTGGATGGTTTTGGAAACTGTGAAGGAGAACATAACTTTTAACATGTTTTACAGGTTTTCCTACAGACAAAGGCCTCTCCCATAGCCATTCATATTACACCACAGTAATTAAACTATAGATTTCTATACTTTTACACATTTATGTTTTATAATTTAAGCCCAATTAGTCATGCTGAGAGATTTCTTTTATTTTCTACAGCTGCATTTCTTTATCGTGTAGAAAAACTCTGACATACTGTTGAAATTGCTCTTCTTTTTCTTATATTAGGATTTTCCATTGATTTAAGGTATACTTTTATACATTTCTGTACATTGACAGAAAGGGGAGGTTTCACTGATCTGGTCCATATAAGATCAAAATGGGCTGTATGTGGCCCACGATATGAAATTAGTTTGAAATCCCTGCACTTTGAATAAAACCTTCTTGTTCCTGTTTTAAGATTTGTCAGTGAAAGTTTTAATGCACTACAATAATTCAGTGAATTGCATTAGAGGAGATTATGATTTTTTTTATTTACACTTGTAGATTTGCATTAGTGTCCGCTGGCTTGAGACCTGGCAGATGGAGAGAAGGATTGCCAAAAAGTGTTACCAGAAGGCTCCCTGGCAGAATGTTGGTGCCTGTGTTCTCAGATGTTTAAGCTCATAGATTATGATCTGTGCTGGTTAGCGTAATGAGTAGTGAGCGCCTTTGTTTTGGGATGGCGATGTCAAAAATAGAGTGTGCTTTGTGCGGGATATCGAAACCTTTGACTAAGGTATTAATCGAAATATTTTGACGGAAAGGCTCATACAGTCAGTTTCTTCAAAACACAAGTGTAGGAGGAAATATTCATAGGCAAGAGAAGACAAAACGCCTGTGTAATGTACTTTTACTTGTAATACTTAACTCTACTGGAAATTCAACTTTCTGGCCTCACCCGAGGAAGTGCTGACCATATGTATCTGGCAGTCTCATAGTCTCTCAGATACCCGACAAAGGTCTAAGGGCCAAAACATTGTTCTTCCAGTAAAGTTTATATGCAAGTAACAGGACAGTGAGTGGGAGTTGTTTCTTTCCTTGCAATGATTATCCAGTTATCCAGAGCATTTTAGCTAGAAGACAAAGTTGGCCATAAGTTGGTGAAAATAGAGAAATCTTCAGCAGCTAAAAAATACTGAGCCAAGGGTTAGCAGAGCCCAACATCAAGAAAACAGAAACATGACTACAAAGTAATGCCAATGTTGCCCTGTGCAGTGTTTCCTAAACTCGACTTTGAAAAGTACTTGAAGATACACGAGACTCCTGCCATTTAAAAGTAATCCTTTATTTCATATCATTACGTGTTGCGAAAAGTAACTCATTAGAGTACAACCCCCAATACCTCAAAAGTTGGAATGGTGTGTGAAGTGTCAGTAAAAACTGAAAATAAGGATTTGAAAAATCTCATAAACACGTCATTTATTCACAATAAAACACAGAAAACACATCAAATGTTTAAGCTGAGAAAATGTGCCGTTTCAAGAAAAAAATAAGGCCATTCTGAATTTGAGGACAGCTACTACTCAAAGAAGTTGGGGCGGGTCTATGTATCTTTAACAGTCCTGGGTCTTCTTTGCATTTTTGACACATTTTTTCAGTTGGTCAGAGGTGTTTACTTTGAATCTTTTACTACAAAGGTGTGTAAGAGATGCAGCTTAGCATCTTAGCATTGTCTTGCTGAAATATCTATGACATTCCCTGAAAAAGATATTTCCTGGTTGGGGGAATATGTTGCTCTAAAACCTGTATATTCCTTTCAGCATCAATGATGCCTTTCCAGATGTGCAAGCTGCCAACTGCTTAGCCAATTGCACAGTGCACCCTCCATACCATCAGAGATGCAGGTTTTTGAACTTAGGGCTGGTAACAAGCCAGATCCTCTTTAGTCCTGAGGCCCACTGGATGGGCATAGATGTCCATGTTTTCCAAAACCAATTTAAAATAGGGGTTTTTCTCAGCTTAAAACAGATTCCCACTTTGCCTTAGTCCATTTCAAATGATCTGTGGCCCAGAAAAGATGGCAGTGTTTCTGGGTGATGTTTACATATGGCTTCTTCTTCATATGTTAGAGCCTGAACCTGCATTTGTGGATGGCACAGTGAACTGTGTTCACAGACAAAATTGGGCCTGTTTGTAATACAGAGCCACCTGAGTACCCAAAGATCCTGACCATCTAATTTTGTTTTTCGGCCCTGTGCACAGATTTCTACAAATTCTCTGAATCTTTTGATGATATTAAGTAAGTACGTAAGTAAGTAAAGTTTATTTATATAGCACCTTTCAGAGACATATGTCACAAAGTGCTTTACAAGGTAAAAACATAATACAGTCATAAAATACATCATAAAAACCCTGGTCTAATTAAAAGCTTTTTGAAATAAAAATGTATTTAGCTGCTTTTTGAAGGTCTGAGTCCAAACCCCGTAGAAATAGGGGAAGTGCATTCCACAGTCTGGGTGCAACAGCTTGGAAAGATCGGTCCCCTCGGGTTTTAAAACGAGTGTGGGGGACCACTAAAAGGTTTTGGTTTGATGACCTCAGGTTACGAGTGGAGGTATGTGCACGAATCAGATCAGCAATGTAGGGGAGGGGGGCTATATTACATACAATTTTATGCGGAGGAGCATTATTCTGAAATCATTCCACAATTTGCTGAAGCAGCTTTCTGCTATTGGTGAACCTCTGTGCATTTTACATGTGAGAAACTCTGCCAATTTCAGTTTCTCAGTTTAAACATGTGATATATTTTCTGTTCTGTTGTGACAAAATGAGGCTTCATGAGCTTTCCAAATCACTGCATCCTATTTAGTATTTACATTTCATATTTCACACTGCTAACACATTTAGCTTCTACATGGTATAGAGCCTAGTGTACATTCTCATTCTCATTACATAGTGAGCTGATAACAGTAGCTTTCCACCACATAACAAGCAACGGGCATGCTAATTTTCATTTAAGTTGCATTTTTAGCTAAAAGCTAGCCATTGCAGTTTTTGAGCTGAACTTTCTCAACTAGCCACATCTACAGAGATGTCCTTAGCCTGCATGTGCATCTTCAAAATGTGAAGTAGCACCTAGCAAACACTTGATATCAAACCTGCACACAATAAAGTGTGAATACTTCCACAATGCAAAAGCTGTCCTCTCTGCCAACATGTTAGCTGACTGACTGACACAGGATTGGACCCATTCCACAAGCACACAGCTGCATGCCAAGTAGTTGGAGGGAGGCAGACACATTGCAGATGCGTCAGGGATTTTCTTTTTTTTCCCTCCCTCAACAAACAAAAGAAACATTTTAACAGTATTTGGTTGCTTATTTGCGAAACGAAGCTAAAAAAAAATCCAGCAACTTCAATTAGGGAAATTGCCTTTGCCATTAAAAAAGAAAGTATAGAAATGCCAATGCGGAGCATAGTATACATGCCAAAGCTTTGATTTCAAAGTTTTGGATTTGACAGCAAATCCAGCAAAGTGATGTGAATTAAAGCGATATTCAGTAGTACATTTTGCTCTTACACTTTTCTTTCCAACTTTGAGAAATGTGGAGAACAAACAACAAAAAGCAGGCTGCTGACGGTTTAAGTAGATGTATAAGAGGTCTTGACTAAGCCCACAGTCACAGAAGAGAGCTTGGAAAGAGTGACTCGTCACTGCAGCTGGTCTAGCCAGCCATTGATAGATTTGTAGCTGCTAAGAGTGAGCGAGTGAGTGCGTGAGGGTGGAAAAACAAAAAAGGGAAGAAAAAAAAAGAGAGAAGTGGGAGAATTACACATTGTCTCTGTGCTGTTACAGCCCTCTTCACAGCACAGTCACAGCTTCAGCTTATATGCAAACCTTCTGTTAATATGAAGGCAAGGCTCCCAGAAACACAGGACTGGGGATTTGGCTTTAATTACTCGCTTCTGCTAAAAATGCTTCAGTTATTTATAATGGTAATCCTTATTTTCCTATGCATGTGCCTGTGAGTGTGCACGCGAGTGTTTGTGCGCAGGCGTGTGTGTACCCTCCTGTGATGAGCAGCTGGTCTGCTCACTCCTGTGCTGAGGGAATCAGACATTCCTATTGATCTCCATCTCCCATGGGAGGTGTGTGTGTGTTTGTGTGTGTGTGTACACGTGTGTGTCCACCTCTGCTTCCCTTTGACTGCATACTGTAGAGCAGAATTCGATTTGTTTTTGTGCAACAGTGCCACTGCCAGGGGACAAATTGAACTGCAACGTTCATGTCTTATTCAGGCACACAGCAGGTCCTTCAGTGGATGTTAAACTCATATAATAATAAATCTCTGTTTCTCTGTGTCTGTAGTGTGGGGGGTGTTTACTCCTGAATAGGGAAGAAAATGTAAGGATCTCTGATCTTTACTTTCTCTTTCTTTCTATTTAAAGTGGTATAAAATCAGGCTGGTGGGTAACTGAGCGTTTTTGTGTTTTGCAGGTTGTAAACTTCGGCGGGGTTGCTGGGGTGAAAGGTGAAAAAGGGGACCGGGTGAGTATGAAGGATTACAACAAAGAATACTGACATTCATTTTGGGGGAGGGGGCGTAGTAAGACTAATATCAGAGGTATGAGCAATACGATCGCTTGTGCCTGGACATGTCTGCTTCGGCGCTTTGATATTGCTGTAGTCCAATACGATGTAGGCTGTTGACCAATTACCATCTAGGTGGTACGCATTGTTCGGTGCTCACTGATTCTATTCATCACCCACATCATTGTTCATTGCCATCATTGTTCTTTCTCTACCTCTCTCTATTTTCAGGGTGATGACTGTTCTGGCTCCCATTCAGGTCCAGTAAGTTACTTTTCCATTGTGTGTCACACTCACCCCACGCCACGCTTTGTGGAAAGGCATTGTTTTTTGGGTTGGTCCTTTTAGTTATTTGGCATGCAGTGCAGTGAGCCTGAAATTTTGGCCAATAGTGGTCTGTGATTATACATGCCAACCAAGTGTCTCTAACCTCAGTGCACAGAAGGACCCAAGGGGCAGAAGGGAGAGAAAGGCGAGTCGGTGAGTGCCAATACTGCCAAGGTTACAGCAGCACCTTCCACTGCCCTGCTAACCCCCTAGCTGTTTAGTTTGAGCTTTATTTGAAACCTCATTTTCCAGCATCCTTTTCCCAGTATTAATTATGCAGTGGGAATGATGGTGTGCTTTGTATGTTTATTTACTTGGTGAGTGACTCACCGAATTTGCATGAAAGTATATATGCAGGGCTTGGTTTCTCAAAGGATAGATTTGACTGGTTTAAAGAGTTAGATCAGCTTTAAATTTTATCCTCGATTGCTCTGAAGCAGGTCAGACCCATCAATCCATTTTCTACCGCTTAGTTGGCTTTGTGTCAAGGGGGCAGTATTTTAATCAGAATCGCCCAGACCTCCCTTCTCCACGGCCACTGCCTCCACCTCTCATAGAGATATAGAAAGGCATTACCAAGCCAGCTGAAAGACATAATCTCTCCATCTTGTCCCAGGTCTGCCCTGGGGTTTCCTCCTGGGTGGTCATGCCTGAAATCCAGGCGGCATCCTGGCCAGATGCCTGAACCACCTGGACCGGTTCCTTTCAATGCAGAGGAGAAGTGGCTCTATTTTGAGCAGCCCCCCAGGATGACTGAGTTCCTCACCCCTCCTCCGAGGTTGAGGCCAGGAACCCCCGTAGGAAACTAATTTCTGACATTTGTCTCTCACTCTTGACATTTGTGGGCTCACTCTTTCGGTCACTAGCCGCAATTCGTGGCCACATGTGAATGAAGAAAGTTAGAGCGTTGCACAAACATAAAGACTGACTTGACCGCCTACCTTTAGGCTAGCAAACCTTAAGACTCAGACTATCAGCAGCACCCAACAGGGCAGAAGAGAATAAAATAAAACCGGGTGTATTTCAGGTTTAAGAAACATAAACACTAGTAACCCTACTTTTACATTTATTCACACATATGTTGCCAGTGCCTTCTCTGCAAATCACATCATGAATTCACGAGATTAGGCAGGAAGTAGACTGTTTCATTCTGATCTGATGTCACATTTTCCACTGATTATCTCTCAAAAAGCACAATTTTTTTTTCTTCTTAGTTCCATCTGTGTTACTTGGTTGGGTGTGATCACTCAGTCAGGACTTTATTTTTTTATGTTGTTGTTGAGAAGTCTTAATTGATCCAATATTTATTACAACACATTCCTGCTTAAGATAGTCAAGGTCTAACGTGTTTTGTGCAGCAGATGAAGAATTTGAATTAGTTTGATCTAATCCATCCACAAAATCCATCTTTGCTTTGTGAAACCAACCCCGGGGTCTCTGTTTCTATATTAAATTTAGATTCTCAGCAATGAGTTGCGTCTGATTAATATGCAGCATGTAAAGCCATTCGGACTGCTGCTCTATAATGTGCTCCTGTTTCTCAAGTTGTTTGTTTGTGTGTGTCCAAATGGGGCATATGGCCCCTGCTGGTAGCCCTTACCGGTTGCCAACTGGTCACTGTGTTGTTTTGCTATGCTCCAGTGGTGTGTGTGGCTGTTTAGAGTTTCTTTAGAGCCAGGTCATTGATCTGGGCCTTGTCTCCATTCACTCTCTCCACAGGCGACCCCTGCCAACTGGGGCGAAGCAGCTGGGTACAAGGTGAAGAGCTTAAGAAACTTTTGGTGATGAATAATAAAGATATGACTTTTTAATGATCATCTAATTAAAGTCTAACCTCTTGCTTTTTCATTCCTCACCCCCCTCTGATTCTCCAGGGAGACAAAGGTCAGAAGGGTGAGAGGGGTCCACAGGGTCTGACAGGCACCCCAGGAAAGGATGTAGGTGTTTTTGTGTTTGTTGGTTTTACTTCTTTTTGCTTTCAAATTAGAGCGTTAGATTCAACCAAAGTACCTTTCAGGCTTGAAATTTAGAGTTTAGCTTTCAATCTACATTTCAATAGCACAAACATGAGTGCACACTCACAAACATACTAATTCATTCACGCACATCCACTTATGCAGCCACTTTTATCAAGCTGGAGCGGATATTCAGTAAACTCATACGGTATTACTATTTAAGCTCAGGCGCCCATTGATATTTATTCCCCCCTCCTCTCTCTCTCCCATTGCGTTAAGTCGGCCTGTTAATGCCTGTTAGATTAGGCTAGAGCAACAAAGCTTGCACAATCAATGCTGCCTCATTGACTGTGCTGTTCGTCTCTCACACAGGCGGGCGTCTATTCAGGAAGACTTAAACCTTTTAATCTTCCCTGTTCAGTGCAGTGATCCTGTAGACGCATGAAAAGTTTTGAGGAACAAATTACGACATGTGTGTGCTCTGAGATATTCCCCTGGTTTCAGCGTCAGGCGCGCACTCACACTCACGTTCACCGGGCTAATTGCTTGTTGTGGCCAGATGGATTTGGTGGAGGATAGATTTTCTTAAGTCTCCCATCCATCTGACATTGTGAATATGAATGTGCTGTTGATGTGACTTGAATCAGACAAGGAGAAAATATTACGTATGCACCACTGAAGACGATACATCTTACAGTCTCTACATTTCTCCCGTTTTTTTCTTATTTCTCAGACGAGGAACATCAGACAAATGGGGGAAAACAAGTGTCTTTAACAATTTGTTTGATTATTTGGAGTTGGCACTGATGATGGCAATTCTCCTTTTTTGTCTGTCACCTTTTCCCAGGGTCGAGCGGGATCGGTCTGTGTGGTCGGCCCCAAGGGACAGAAGGTCTGTCTGCATCACGTCTACAATTAACCTGTCACATTCTTGCAGTCCAGTTTGCATTTAATAGATATGTTTTGAAATTGTTTCCCAGGGTGTCCCTGGTATGGTAGGTCCGGAAGGATTGGCAGGAGAGCCGGGAAGGCCGGGACTTCCAGGCCTACCAGGGGTCGGAAAACCAGGTCCTCCAGTGAGTGCGCTTTTTAATTAAAGAACTGGTCACAGAAAGCAGAAGAATGATATACACAATTACTGGACAATGTCCTTGCACTGATTATCTTAATGTCCTTATCCTCATTTTAGAAATGGCTTCTATTTGACCAAAGTGTGTGTTTCTTTGTGGGGGGGTTAGCCACAGCTCTCAAAAATACATGGCAGGATGTGGCAGAATGCTTTCTTTTGATCAGATTGCTCCTGATTAAAGTCTAAAAGCATCTTAGGATGGCATTTTAAAAGATTCATTTCCTTTTTTTCCTTCCCAGGGCCCTCCTGGTGAACCCAGCGGTGCAAAAGGAGAAAAGGTAAACTTACATTTTGACTTATGATTGTTATAATAATGCTCTTAGGCATATTATAATAAAGATGTCCTTTTTGCTTTAATATATGAAGCATTCAAGGCCATGGCACTCGAGTGCCTTTGTATCTCGGAAGGTACCACTGCAGCTACTATTACCATTAGCATTAGCATTCACTAACTTGAAAAAGATATGTGCATATATTTGTTAAGAAGATACTTGTTAAGAAGGGAGGAGGATTGTTAGTAAGGAGTTTGAAAAGCTGAGAGTAACTTAAAGTTGTTGAAAAAACTAAACAAATAAGTACTAGTTAGCTAACTAAATAGTTCAAATAGTTAGCTAAAAGTAAGGTATAAATGTTTAACTAAAAAGAACAAATATCAAAAATGTGTGACATATCTACCTAATTAATAAATGAACAGTTGAAACAGTTGAAAGTTAATATACAGATAGTTGAAATGGCGACTTTTTAAGCAAGCGATATAAAAGTTTGCTTAAATTAATGGACAAACAACTGAAATGGTTGAAACCATGATACCTGACTAAGTATCATGGCGTTAAATAGGCTAGTTAGCAGAAAAGTAATTGAAAATGCAATGTTTTTTGCAACGTAATAATGTAAATGCAGTGGTTTTGAGGATACTCAAGGTCCTGTCCCAGTGTAAATGCTTATTGCAAATCCTGCTTGCAAGTTGTTAGTTGATTGTTTGCACATCAAGAACCAGCAAAGGCAAAAAGAAATGTCTTATTACTAAAAAAAAAAAGCTTTCTGTAAAACAGCTGTTGTATTTACAGGGCGATAAAGGAACTTCTGGAGAAGATGGATTCCCTGGAGAACCAGTGAGAGACTTTTTTAAACATCGATTAGTATTCTGTAATGTATGGATGGGCTTCCAGGTTATGGACATGATTTGAACTTTGATCCGATATGTCAGTGTTTGAATGAGATTGTGCTGTTTTCAAAGGGTCCAAGAGGACCACCTGGATATAAAGGAGAGAAGGTATATCTTGTAAACACTATATTTAATCTCTATATGCATTTTGTCTGAGTTCTCTCTCATCATCACATTGTACGTCTAACTTGCGTTAAATCTTCAGGGTGACCCATGCGAAGTGTGTCCAGTGCTGCCTGCAGACATAGGCAACAAAGTGGCTTTGCAAGGGAAACCTGGCCCTAAAGGAGAGCCCGGATTACCAGGGATAGGAGAGAGAGGACCGTCTGTAAGTAGCGCGCTTGACCGGAATGTCATCTGCGCCTGACCGGAATGTTAAGTTTGCCATTTTTTTACGATCTTGCTACATTTCTTTATTATGGAGTTGTAGACACGGTCAGAGTTGTAGCTGACAATTGAACCTTGAGCACACTTTTTTTTTTTTTTGATAACGCATATTTTTTTATTTTTCTTATCATTCAGAGGGAAAGTGTGGCATTTATGTCTACCTTGGGCTTTTATTTGCCCTTGTAATTCTCACAGTATTGCAGCAGCTCAAGGGGAGAAGGCGTGATATGCTGTCAAAAGTTTATCCTCCAAGGCAAAGGGCTTTTTCTTAATGTAATCTTAACTCGTCTCTCTGTTTCTCTAGTGAGTCAGGACTCGGCACCCTGTGCATTGTGTTTCTCTTTCTGTTCATTCCGCATCTTCCCACTTACCCCAGCAGGTGAAATAGAGAATGATTTGTGGTGGGGGAAAAAAGAATATAAATCTCAAGCCTTATGAGATTCACTGTGCAACGATTTCCAATAGTGCCAGTATCCATCTGTCATACCTGGTTAGGGCAGAAGGAGAACGAGGTAGAGCAGCAGAGAGGGAGAGGGGAGATATGACCTTACTCTCACAAAGTTGAACTAACATTCTTGCTTCTAGATAATTCCTGTTCTTCCCACCTCTTCCCTTTTCTCTGTATTTAACAGGGTCTTCGAGGTGCAGATGGCAAGGAAGGACGGAAGGTATTGAGCCCCCCCCCCCCCCCCCCATGCATTTACAGCTTATGGTTCATTCATATTCTGTGGAAGCGTGGCCTATTCATCTGCATTCCTACACATTCAGATATGCTAACATCAGCACTGTAGACGACTCCCTCCTAAAGCAGAAGCAAGCCAACCAGCAGTACAGACGAAAGTCAGCGCGCACACACTTTCAACACTCCTTCACATGGCTATCTAAGTGGGTCGATTCCCAATGCATGTATGTGCAGGACTGACATACTCCCATATCTGCCTAATTGTTATAGCCAGAATGCTTCCAATGCCATGCTGAGACATGACATGACAAAGCAAGCCTGCTTGTCAGGATGCGCTCGGTCTAATATGCCTTCTTGACTGTTGTCTTTTTGTATGTTTTGGCAGGGAGAACCAGGATCTGATGGTACCAAAGGTGAAAAGGTCAGCTCTGTGTCTTTTTTATGTTTGAGGCTAAACAGTTACCTGTTTCCACAAGTCTTGCAGCACCAGAATGTTTCTAACCTTATTAATGTGATTTCTTTTTTTCCATGACTGGCAACTTGTTTGACCGGGTCAAAGAACCAAATGAGTCTGTTCTGATTATTCGTTCAAGGCAGTCTGTGACCCACTCTGAACTTCCCTGCTCCGTCTGTGTGTTTTAGGGAGAGTCGTGTTCTGCGTGCCCCACTCTCGGAGAGTTTTCTAACTCTGTCCCCGGTGTCATGACCCAAACCCAACAGCAAAAAGGCGAGAAGGGAGAAGCTGGAATTGGGCAGAAAGGAGAGAGGGTAAGCTTGTTTACGAGGGATTAATGTGATTCTGGTGATCAATAGGAAGCAAATTGCACACAAAGTTAAAAACAACAACCAAAAAAAGACTTTGGACCTACTAAGGGGAAGCAGTGATATTTAAACTGAGTGGATAATTGGGTTGTTTGACTATACTCCTATTGGTGATTTTGTTACTATATTTGCTCGCATGTGTGTGCATTGATAAGTACCTTAATTAAAATGATATATTGTCCACTTTTTCTCCTACACAGGGGCAGCCGGGAGATGTAGGGCCGGCTGGTCTTAGAGGAGAGCAGGTAAGTCGCACAAAAAGAAACATGAACAGTGTAGGTGACCTCAATAGCAGACAAGGCTTACATAAAGGGAACTCACTCAGTAGGTTTCTGAGTGAAGCTCTTAATAGACTTCATGAGGAAGATAATCACAGCAGGGCACTAATTTTAGTGCCCCAGACTGTTTGCCATTGGGATTTTCCCCAGTGGGAAACTTATTAGTGAAGAGCTTAGGTAGTCAAAAGCCAATTTTTTATTTCTTATTTATTTTTTATTTTTTTAGATGGCTGCCTGTAGGGTCTGTACTATCAAATGTGAATTACCAATTGAAAAGACCCATCCATTTTTATTAATTCTTAAAATTTAGATTGTGATTTTTTTTTTCTTCCACTCCACTGCAGGGTAATCCAGGCAGCAGAGGAGCTGATGGAAAGACCGTAAGTTCAGATTCAGTTCTTTTTAAACATCATTTTTTGGATGACATCCCGATTTACTGAAATCATAAAATGTGCCCACGAGACAGGGAAAACCTGGATCAAGGGGACCAAGTGGCAAGGATGGACAGAAAGGTGAAAAGGTAGGAAAATATGTCAAAAGGTTTTGGATCCCTTTTGATGGCCAAGATTTAAAAACCAGACTTATCTTTTTATTCAATATAATCCAAAGTGAGTGACTGAGCCCATTAACCCATCAGGAAAGTGTTTACAGAGGTTAATACAGAAAGTATAGACTCTTCTGCATTGGCTTAATCTTTCCACCTCAGAAGATTAGAAGATTAATGTTTTCTCCTGTCTATGTGTACCACTTTGGTGCTTTTCCTAGCTCTCTTAAGTAACACCTTGGTACTCTTTTTAGTTTGTTGAATTAACACGTTTGCACCCTTTCTATCTCGTCACATTAACACGTTTGTACTTTCTCAAGCTCACCAAAGTAACACCCTGGTACTCTTTTTGGCTCACTAACACAACATTACCACACTTTTCATCTTGCTAAATTAAAACCCCAGTACCCCTGCTAGCATGCTAAAATAGCACATGAAATTGACATGAAAACTGTAGCTCTAGTGGTGATAATAACTGCCAAGAATATGAAAATATATACTAAATATAAATATGTACTTCCCACAATCTAATGAGCGAGAACTGTGCCCTAACCTGTGAATGTTTAGCATGAGTTAAATGTAATACATCACAGCTGCAGAAGTTAGCGATTTAGATTAAAAGTAGCATTAGCATATAAACTCCCAATGTTTCCTGGCACAAGATAAGAGTATGGAATCTTCATTCTCTATGTTCACCATCCAAGTTTGTTAATGTCAGCATGCATGCTATTAAAAGAAGAACGACACTATATTCCATGTCTCCTACTGAGACAAAAAACCTTTCAAGTCTACCTTCCAAGCTTTGTATCTCATAAAAAATATCTCAAGTTCTACTTTAACAAGTGGTATTGTTTTCAGCTAGAGGTTCTTCACTCCGAAATCCTCTCCATTTCTTACTACTGAGTGTTTTATATGTTATGTTATTCCAAGGTTTTTTAATTTTACGTTTATACATTCTAAGGGAGAACAAGGGCAGCCTGGTGTTAGTTCTCCGGGCCAAAAGGGTGAGAAGGTAAGTGCGGATGTATTTGTTGGTTTTGTATCCTTTAATATTTTTATTATGCAAACTCATCTTGTTGACTCCCTTGCTTTCCCTAGGGCGAGTGTGGTGTGTGTGAATCATCAGAGGTTGGCCGGATACCTGCTAATATCAAAATGCCAGTGGGAGCAAAAGGCAGTCAAGGTGAACCAGGCCCTCAGGGGCCACCAGGACCTCCAGGTCTTGGGGCTGAAGGCAAACAGGTGCGTATCCATCACACTGATTCGAAGCATCTTTTTGGAATCCAAAAACAGCTTCACCTTAGATTATTCTAATATGTTCATGTATGGTTGTCTTCTTTTCAGTTAGGAAAAAATTACAGAAATGGTGCAGCGTATTTTACTGTATTGCTGCTAAAATAACTGTATCTCAAAGAAACATGTAGATGGAAGTGCTAATGACAGGGTAGCACCTTTTAAGACCTTCTTGGCTTTGCTTGTAGAGAGCACAACGGTATGAAAGAAGGAATAAAATATGTATTTATATAGTGGCAAATCACAACAGCAGTTGCTTCAGGGTGCTTTATATTTTTAAGGTAAAGCCCCGACAGAGAAAACCCAACAATCAGATGACCCCCTTATGAGCAAGAACTTGGCGACAGTGGGACAGAAAAACTCCCTTTTAACAGAACGAAACCTCTATAAATCCTTAAAAAGAAACAATGCCACTTGGCTAAATTAGCATGTAACAGTGACATAGCTTGCAACCAAACCCAAGAACAAACAAAAATGGAAACAGCACTGCACACACCATTACTTCCATAAGTGATCTTCATCAGAATTAGTAACTCAAATCGCATTATGCAAATTCCAAAAAACCAATGCAGCTTCTTTCCGATCCTTGCAGAGTAAAAAGGATTAAGCATTATCTTGATGAGTGAGACTTTTAAGGTACTGAAAGATTGTGCCTCAAGGGTGCGTCAACCCATAATACTTATTGTACAAATCGGCTATACAGCAAATCTCCTCTTACCACAGAAGTGCTACTAAGTATAATAAATCTCTTTTGGCTTGTGTCATCCCCCCAATTACATGCTGTTTGCTTCTGTGGTTAGCTCTGTGTCAACAGTTTTTATTTTATCTGAATGGATAGAGGCTCCCACAGTATTTGCAGATGACTGCACATGTGTTTTGAAAGTGCACGTGCATGTTTGTGTTTCTACCTGTGTGCATGCATTTTTTTTTACATTTTTACATCCTCTTTTTTTTTTTTTTACTTTACAGGGCCCATCAGGGCTGCCTGGTGCCAAAGGAGAAAAGGTAAATTACTCAGTAATGTCTCCTATGGTTTGACCTAGTAAGTTAAGAAATTAAACCCCACATATGAAATCTACAACCATTCTGTGACATTTACCCAGTGCCCACATAACCAAAGCAGTATGCTGACAAAATGAGACTATTTGGAGTTTTTGGTGGCCTTTAGAGGCAGCCAGGCGTTCTCACATAAGCACAGGCCGAGGATGTCTGGAGGAATCCCACGCCGCGTATTAAATATTGTGCTTATTTTAGATCACAGAATCCATGTGCTGGAACATTCGCATCACTTTACCTATAAAACCGAGAAATAAATCTCCCAATAACAGAGCCAAGCTGCCTTAAATTACCTTGAAAGTCATCCACAGGAATCACTCTGCTTCAACTTCAAAGTGAAGGAAGATAGTTACTGGAATACTGAGATTGATTTTTTTTCCCACATAAACATAGATCAGACAAAAATACTGGCCTGGTTGATGTTGGGGAGGGAATTCTTAGCTACCCTGTGGAGCTGCCTTGTAAATACTCAAAGGTTTCCAATTAGTGTAAAACTGCATTGTGGGTATTGGTGGCATCCACCATACGTGTACATTTTCTTTCTCATAAGATCGCAAAACCTTTTTAATTAATATCATGCATTATTCACGTCTGTGTTTGCTCACTAGAAATCTTCTTCTCCACTACCTTTGATGATACAATTCATGCTGCAGCCAGCTGTCAATAAGTATCATAGCATGAAACCATCAGAAAGGTTGCATCACTCACAGTCTTTTAGTTGTTCTTGGTGGAAAAAAAAAAGAAGCCTGCCTAGAATTCATTTTGAGCATTGTGCACACTAAATACAGGTCACTGCCTCTCCTTTTAACAATGAATTTCAATTTAACCAGGGTGAGCAAGGAGATCGAGGAGAGAATGGATTAGATGGAGCTACTGGAGCCCCAGGACTGCCTGGAGACCATGGTCGGGATGGCCAACGGGGCTTGAAGGGAGAAAAGGTAGTTTAGCATTCCTGGACCTTTACCTTCCATCCTTTGATGCCAGTGCCAGTATAAAATGTGTCAGTCGTGTCTCTGTACCTTAGAGATCTAATTTGTTTTTTTTAAATGGACTTAGATTTGTCTCTCCATCCATTGAGAGCATCTATTGCATCTATTACATATTAGGAAATAGGAGTTAGAATTGATGCTGATTAGCTAAATGGAGACACAGAAGTTGGAATGAAGTTTGATTCGTCCTGAGCTACTTGGATTGTGATTTTGGATTTGCTGATTTGCTTTTATTTTATTATTTTATTTGTTTATTTTTTACAGGGGGATGCGTGTACCAGCTGCCCTTCTGCTGGTGCTGTTGTGGGTGACGGTGTAGCTGTGCCAGGCCCCAAAGGAGAGAAAGGAGACCCCGGCCCCCCAGGAGAAGGAAAGTCTGGCAAAAATGTAAAGGCACTTGTTTATAAGTGGATATACTTTAAGTTCTGTGCTGTGAGAATTGCACATGATGAGCTTGGGTTTTTTTGGGGTTTTTTTGTCATTTCAGGGAAAGCCAGGTTTGCCTGGTGTGCAGGGCCCCGTCGGTCCCAAAGGAATCAAGGTGTGAATTCCCATTTATTATATTATCATGTTTATAAATAAATATGGATGACTGATTCACTGTCAATGTATTTTGTCGTCTATAGGGAGAAGTCGGAGTCCCAGGAATTGGCCTTCCAGGACCACAAGTAAGGCTGACGTCTCCTGAGGGAAAAAAAAAAGAAACCATCTGGATCAAGTTTGATGTTGACATTTGAAACAGCTGTTAGACACAACACTCACGCAGCTCCTAGGTGGATGCTGTTTTAATCTCACTGCACCAAATTCCCCCATGACATCAGCGATTAGAGTTTTACGGTCTCGCAGGTCTGACAGTGGAGTTGTAAATAACCACCATAAAGTAATTTGGGAGTTTCTTCTCTCTCAAATCCTTTGACCTCTCGCGGAATAACAGCTCATTGATTTGTCAGTCTTTGTCCATATCTTTGCTCTTTTCTCCCCAGACTTCGTTAACCTTCAGATTCTTTTTTTGTTGTTGTTGTTGTTTGTGTTTCCATCATAGGGTGAAGAGGGACCAAGAGGACTCCCAGGACTTGTAGTAGGCTTCTCCTATTTTTAAAGTGCTTTGTTATTTCTTTACACTGCATACGTAGACTTTAGTCTAATCTCTGCTTTTTGTACAGGGACCTGCTGGTGCCAGAGGATCACCTGGGCCTGCTGGCCCTGCAGGGGAGAAGGTAGCAGAAAAAACAAGTGACTTAAACTCTAAATTGCCTTTGTACAGTTACATGAACCCTCTTTAAACTTATGTGTTGGGTTTTTACTGTTCGCAGGGCTTCAAAGGTGACTCTGGGCTTCCTGGACCACCTGGTCCCCTGGGCGTTGGAGTAACAGGCCCCCCGGTATGACGTAAATATGTCTTTCTGCCTCTCCATATGATGTAATGCTTATATGTTTTCAAACACCCTCTCCTATTTCCTTTTTTGACCCACAGGGTAGAGATGGAGCCCGCGGCTCCACGGGACTGCCGGGAGCTGATGGAAGACCTGTGAGTTGTTCATTTAAAGTCTGTTTCAATCACATGTTTTTCACATGTTTTTGTTACTTATGAATCTGCAATTCAGAGAGTTGTCAGAGAAATTCAAGTGGCAAACTCGAGTTGTCGCCCGTGCGTTAGCGTCTTTTCAGACTTTTAATTTTCTTTGAGCTTCTTTGGGAATTGTCCTTGATTTAGGCATCATTTGTAACCAAGGATGTCTGCCTCGATCCATAACAGAGGCGATGTCTGCTCCCATCTCATCCTCCGTCCCCTGATCTGCTCTCAGCTCACTGCCCCGTGAGCTTTCTTCTGAAACAACAAAGCAAGAGTAACTAAGTGTTTGTCTTTGTGTGTGCGTGTGTGTGTGTGTCTGTTCGTGTGTGTGTGTGTCTGTGTGTGTGTGTTTGCTCTGTCTCCTACTCTTGCAGGGGCTTGATGGAGCTAAAGGGGACAAGGTAAGTCTACCGTTTTCCTTGGATGAAGGAAACTGGAGGGGTTTTAATATAAAGAGGGTGGAACAGATGGTAATCACAAGAGATGGCTCGACACCCCACTACCACACCAGCCTTGCCCAATCCCTTGTCTCACACACACACACACACACGCATACACACACACACACACACATGTACGTGCACGCACCGGCCTCAGGGCACATATAGAGTAGCAGTGGAGGTGACAAGTGTACTGTTGCTGGCAGACAAGAGGAGTTTTGGGGGCCTTAAGAGAGAGCGTGTGCGAGACTATTAATTACTGAATTCATCAGAGCCACTGGTCCAGACTGTCACCGAGCGGGTGGGAGAGATGAAGACGTGGCAGAGGCAGAGTTTAAGGGTCGGGAGGGGTATACGATGTGGGGGCAGAGTTGTTTGTGAGGGCTGAGGTGAAAAGAAGAATAAAGTTAAGAAAGAATAAGAAGTTGGAAAAAAAATCCGAAAACAGAAAAAATGTGCAAGTGGTAACTTAGCCTTTATTCTGTGGATTTATTAAGACTCTGTGGCTCATGCATACTCTGAAAAAAATGATTTTGGTTGGACTATAGTGAGAACAGATGCATATGAAGAGATATTATGTGGTTTCCTCTTATGTTAGCTGTATTTGTGTAATTGTACAATTGCATGTTCATTGTATATATGCAAAAGTTAAAGCTTTTTGGGCAGTTTTGTGTATTGCTGCACTTCATATTCCTGACACAGTATGAATAATAAAAAAAAAAACAGCAACTTTAAATCCCTGCCAGTTACAAGTGTCTTTGTAACACATCAAGATTTAACAAAACGGAACAAAAGTGCCACGAAAGCTGAAAGAGTTCTGGCTTTCTTCCTGTAACAAGAGCAGTTTTAATCTTGAATGAGGGCTCGTTTTTGCAGCCTGTGCTTAAAATCGTGCCCAGTTTCACTTTACTGTTTGATTCTTTTTTTAAAGATCTGCTTTTTGGGGTCTTTTTTATGTATATTTCAGGGTGAACCTGGAGAGTGCGGCTGCCTAATGCCGCACACGGGCGTAGGCGGACCTGTAAGTACACCCATGCTGGAATCGCTACACGTGGACAGGCAAATTCATCTAAAGTAGAGAGAGCATTGCTGCTCAGTGTATGTTTTAAGAGCACAGGTCGGATGATTTGGTGCGAGTCCAAAGGTAACATGTTGAGAAAAAAGAAACTGCTGAGTTTTTATTTAAATTTATTTTTCTCTCTTTTTTTTTGCTCTTCCACAGTTTTCTGTAGTTTGACATTTGTTGTGTAATTCTTAACATCACACTGTGTGCTTTCTGTATATCCTGCGAGCAAAGGTGCATCTCTGATTTTGACTATTCTTGCCTTGCAGGGAGCTCCAGGAACTCCAATAAACACGTGGCAGCCCGGGCCTCAGGTCTGATCTGTCAGCCGAGCCGTCCTGTATGACAGCTTAGGCTTTGTGTGAACGCTGTGTGTCTGTTGTTACCTTGCAAACTTTGTTTGGAAAATCGCAGCGCTCGTCTCCTTTTTTTGGGGGGTTTCACTGTCAGACTATAATGTAATAATTTGTGGTCCTCCCTTCATATGTTGCAGGGTCCCCCAGGACCTCCTGGCCCACCTGGACCCCCTGGGCCTCAGGGAGTTATTGGAAGCCAAGGACCTCAGGTATAAGCGAGAGTGCAAGTAGGATGGTCAGGGGGGAGGGGTTATGTCTTTGCTTCAATTCAGAAGCTGCTTCATTATGCTGAATTGAAAAAAAGAAGCTACTTATGTAGGCTTTGAGCTTGGGCAATTTGGGTTCATAAATAAGGCTTTAACGTGCTTTGCATTTTCATGGGTGAATTAAATCCATATTATGCATGTAGGAAATGAACTGTCATTATATAAAGTATGTGTGCAGTAGCTTGGACACAAGCAGGTTAAGGATCAAATCAAGTTTAAACTTCAAAAACGCACTAACCCATCTGGTGCTTCGAGCTTTAACCCATGTGGGAAGCAACTGAGCAAGCTTTCTGAATGTCAGTCAAGACATGAACAGTTATTTGAAGGTCTGGCTTTAAATACACCAAATGATGCAAAGCTTACTCAAAGTATGAATTTGGCTCATTTGAGAAGTTTTTTCTTTTTTTTTCATTTAAACAGACCTTCAAATAAAGTGATGCTCTGATCTGTGCTGCAAGAGTCAAAGGCGTAAGAAACTTTAGAAGTGACTGGGTTGGAGATATCATGTCTTTGAAAAGAGTGCATTTGTTTTTTGTTTTTTTAAATTCAGTAGTGTTCCGAGATTTTTCTTTTCCAAGTTTCATAAGACATGGCCGGAGAGGGAAGAGGTTTCGTCATTTTGGCACTGCCCCTTTGACTCTGCCTTTACCATTGGTGCCGATGGGAGTGGCTAGCCCTCGATTGGCAACAAACTAGTTCAACCTCAGTTCCTTCTTTCAGGGTATCCCTGGAAACGACGGGCTACCGGGGAAACCGGGTTTGCCTGGAAACATCGTAAGTAATAATAGAGAAAAAGGAGGAGAGGCGGCTCTTATCTGCTGATTTGAGATCTGGGGCCTTGTGTATAAATGATGCAAAAGCACGAAATAAATACATATGGCAGGAAGTGGAATTATATATAAGATATTCCCAAGAAGGGAAAACTCATGAGTTTATTTTCTAAACATTTAGTTTTTCACAAACTTTATTACATCATGATTAAAGTGGTTTATATACTCTGCCCCAAAATGTGCTGTGTTTACTTTTGTTAAATTCTGTATTTGAAGCACAAATCCTGCTTTTCTGCTTTTAATTTGAAACCGCTGATGCGAGAGGAAGGAAGTTTGTTTTTTTGTTGGACAAAATTAAAAGGTGGCATGTAGGTATCTGGCTCGTACAGTACAAAGTGGAGAAAATAATTATTTGAGCACTTGCTGAATTCACAAGTAAATGGACTGATGCTTATATAGCGCTTTTCTACTCTCTCGGAGTACTCGAGGCGCTCTATACAACATGCCACATTCACCCATTCTCACAAGCACTTTATCTATACTTAGTGTTATCTAACTACATTCACACTCTGATGGAGAGCAACTTGGGGTTAGTATCTTGCCCAAGGATACTTGACATGCAAACTGGAGGAGCCAAGGATTGAACCATCAACCTTCCGATCAGTAGGTGACCTGCTCTACCTCCTGAGCTACAGCCACCCTTAAAGAAGTTGCTCACTTACAAAGGAATTATAATTTTGTAATTTTTTGCTAGTTTCATTTTACTGGAGAGACGGAATATAAACGGAAAATCCATAAAAACACATTAAATAAAAGTTATTTCATTCAGTGACATGCAAATCAATGTATAAGTATTCGATCCCCAAGGAAGACCAAAGACATTTCTTGTAGTTGGTCACCAGGTGTTTTTTGGGCCACTCCTCTTTATGGAGACCCTCAAAATCCTTAAAGTTTCTTGGCTGCTGTTTGGTAACTTGAAGCTTCAGCTCCCTCCACAGAATTTCTCTAGCACTGAGGTCTGGAGACTGTCTAGGCTTCCATGACCTTAACCTGCTTCTTCTTTAGCCACTTCTTTGTTGCTTCTGTGGTTTGTTTTGGGTCATTGTGATGGTAGAAGACCCATCTTCAGTGTTCTGCTTGAGGGAAGACTTGTGCTTGTGCTTCAAGATTTCAGTCCATTACAGCAAAGTGTGTTACTAAACGGTGTTCTTGGTCACTGTGGTCCCATCTGGATTCAGATTACTAATATGCTCCTCCCGTGTAGTTTTGGAATGATCCACCACCTTTCTCATGACCATCCACACCCCAAGGAGCTCTAGACCCAGGGCTATTGACAGTTATTTTATATTTCTTCTATTTATGAAGAATTGTAAATGAAACAGGTGACATTGATTTTATGGACAGGTGTATTATTTATTTATTTATTTATTTATTTATTTATTAACCTTTATTTAACCAGGAAGATCCCATTGAGATTAAAAACCTCTTTTTCAAGGGAGACCTGGCCAAGATAGGCAGCAGCAGATGTCTCACAGTTACAGAAATTACTCAAACACAGGCAGCAACAACACACATGCAACAATAAGTGAAAGAATACAAATAAAATAAAAAATAAAATTCAAATAAAAATAAAAATAAAAAAGTCAGTTAAAATGACAATCAATCTAATTGAAACAGTTACATGTTATGGACTGGGCTCAAGGATTCGTAGTTTAGATTTAAAAGCACTTAATGAAATGAATTCAGTCATTTTCCATTCCTTCTGCAGTTTGTTCCAGGCCAAGGGTGCTAAATGGACAAAAGCTCTTTTACCAAGTTCAGTTCGGGCAAATGGAACAGAAAGCAACAAGTAGCCATGCGGATGAAGAGAATACCGACCAGCATGTTTCATTACAAGCAGGGAACATAGATAAGAAGGCAGCAACCCAAGTATCGCCTTATATATAAAACTGTATAAATGAGAGTTCCTCCGACTTACCAAAGCAGGCCGTCCTACCTGAGAGTATAACTCACAGTGGTGAGTCTGAAATTTACAGTTAGTGATGAACCTCAGAGAAGCACGATACACAGAATCAACCATTCGAAGACATTGAGCAGAAGCATTCATATATAGAATATCACCATAATCCAGCACAGGCAAGAATGTTGCAGCAACAAGCCGCTTCTTTGTATTAAAAGAGAAACACAACTTATTTTGAAAATAAAATCTCAGTTTTAACTTCAGGTTTTTCACAAGATTCTCTACATGTGGTTTGAAGGTAAACGAGTCATCAATTAAGATTCCCAGATATTTATAGGTGTGAACCAACTCTATTTTATTACCTTCAAGAGTGGTTACTGATGGGATTGTTTGGGCTCGTCTCCTTGATTTAGAAAACAACATGAGCTTTGTTTTGTCTGCGTTGAGAACAAGTTTAAGCTGAAGTGTGTACTTTATAAATATAATATGCTGAAAGCTGGAGTCTCTGTAACTGATTGGCTGATTGATTGATTGTAATCTACAATCGATCTGTGGGAGCCAGAATTGTGACTGGGTTGTTGGGGATCAAATACTTATTTCATTTTCTGGATTTTTGGTTTATATTCCGTCTGTCTCCATGAAAATGAAACTACCACAAGAATAAGAGACTGTTCATTTCTTTGTAAGCGAGCAAATATAAATGCAGCAGGGGATGAAATAATTATTTCCCCCACTGTGTATGCCTGCATGCTTCAAGATGACTGACTGAGTGCTAGGCTGTTCCTTTTCTAGCCTCAGGTGTGTTTGAAAATCTCTGAAGGTAATTTCTTTTCTCATGACAGTAAGTGCAAGGACAAAGACAAAGTGGTGAAATAAGGTGTTGCGAACTAATCTGTGCTTTCTGATTCTTCTGCATATGCTGTCAGTATTGCTTTCTTTCAAGTCTGTTTATAACTTAATTTAATTTTAGGAACATCGATGATGATCTCCAGCCAGCTCTCAAGGGCAACTTAACCTTCAATGCAGTATTTCAACAAGTAGTTCAGTGAAGAAAACAAATGTCCTACTTTTTAAAAAAAAAGATCTTATAGAAACTGCAGACAAGTGTTGAGTACGAGCACATAAAGCACCGTCTGTGCGTACACGCAGTCACAGTCTGCTTGGAAATCGGGGAGGGAAGAGTTGTAGCATAAGCCTCCAGTGGAAAAGTTTGAACTCTGTCCTCCACGCGCTCACCTTTGCACAACACATTTGTCCAAATTTGCAATTTGGCACATGCCTTTGCAGCGTGGCAGAAGTAAACATTATTCCTATAACTGACGTAAAATTATACATGCAAAAATTATAGAGAACTTTCTTTTGAGCGAGCCTGTTAATGCGCGAGGCCTCGTTTTAGCTCAAATAATCACCAATAGCGTGCGGCATAAAATAGCCTTCACAGCTATTAGCTCCAGTTTGAACAATGTCAAATGGGTTTGTAATGACTTTGAAACCAGGCCAGGTGCTATTGACAGACTCACTCAGTGGAAAGGGTCCCACTGCTTTGATAGGGTGCTGACCGCCTTTCACAGTAGATGCGATGGGTGTGTGTAATGAGCAGTTGTGTTTCAGGATTTATAATAACTGGAGATTGTCACTCTGTTGTGGCATTTGTTTATCTCTCTGAGTTTGAAGTTTTTCTCTTTTGGACTTGATTTAATAGAAAGAAAAAAATGAGTTTTTGTTCTCTCTCTCGGTGTCTCTTTTTTAATATTGCATCCCGGCTTCATCCCGGCTTTCTTCCACAGTCCAAAAACAAGCATGTTCTAAAGTGACCTGTCCAGGGCGTACCCCCATCTCTTGCCCAGCAAAAAGCTCTCCAAGGCTCCAACCCCCCCATTGGAGTTTATAGAATGCAATGATTGAGCTCACGTACTGTGATAGGAACAAAAATTTAGTTCTCAGCTTGGATGTGTCTCTCGCTTGAAATGCCTTCAGTTCTGGAGCCTCGGTAATTTGTTTTGTTGTGACATTGTGCGGAATGAGATAGTCATACACAGACATATTGCTTGCAAAGGTTGTGACAGTTTGTACCAGGTTTCTGCAGCTTTGGGTGATAAAGCAGCCCTCGGTGATAAAGTGAAGTGTACCCCATCAAGTGTGGAATTTCAACAACTCTGTGAAATCGTATTTGTTCAGCAAAATAGCAAGACAAATACTAGAAAATGACAGTGACAACAAGACTATGTTTGGTCGGCTAGCAGACACAGTTGCCACCGGAAAGTTTGTGTCTTAAGCTAAACCTTTACCGCAGCAAAATGTTGACTTGCCTAACTGCGATCTGCCAGCTTAGACATTTTTAGTAAATGTTTGCAACTTTCTTACTTTGACAAACCAATTTTTTTTTTTTGTATGAGAATGACCCTCCTATGTGGGTCTGTTTTTTCTGGCAGAATTAAAATGCGATACTCAACTGGTACCAGGCTACTGCGTTCAATTTCTAGTACAAGTCTGTACAATAAACATCTAAACAATAGACAGTCATTGTACAGACTGTCTATACGATAAATGTTACTATACCTTACCAAAGGGATTTTGCATTGTACTCTTGCATTATTAAGAAATAATGGTATTATGACATTATTTAATTGTTAAAGTAACTTGGCTTAGTTACAACATTGTCCTTGAACTGTGCTTGGAGAACATAAAGTATTTTTGTTTTCTCTCAAATAAGCCAGAGCAGAGTCGGTGGCTGTAATGTGAGTGGTCATTTTTAAGTTTAATGTTTAAAATCACATTCATGGAATTTCCATCTCCATGCCTATTCTGCAGCCTTACATCGGACCAAACCAACTGCCTCGAGACTCCCCGGGAAGTCAGGATGTAAGTTTATCATTAAAACTTTCATGCAATGGGAATGGCACGGCGTGTTTGGGTATACACATGTGTGCTTGTTTCATTGTGTGTGACACAGGATGACTGCGAAGGGGGATGTTCCCAAGGGTTGCCAGGGGTGCCGGGGATGGTTGGTGCCAAGGGAGAAAAGGGAGACCAGGGCAGGCCTGGCGTAACTCCCTTGGACAGCTGTGACTTGGTGAGGCTCGCATGTACTCTGTGATTCTCCAGATTCAGAATCATAGGAAATAATAGACCAGCTGCAATACGTTTGCTAAATGCAAAATGGCAATGGCGTTTTGCATTAAATTCTACTGTGCATGGCTTAATGTGGTTGGCTCTCAGTGTGACAGTAAGGCATTGGTCTGATAAGCTGTCGCCCTGTCTGCTTGCAGTGTTTGGAGAGACTGCAGACGGAGCAGGCAACACAACCAAGGGTTAGTTGAAGTCAGTGCCTGTGTGTTTACAATGACAGAGACTTGCGTGCTCACTTCCTGGTATTTTATTTCTTCATCTCACAGGGCGATCAGCCTTGTGTGGGAACACCTGGAATCCCAGGAATGCCTGGATCACCGGGAACAAAAGGAGATCCAGTGAGTCAGAGTGTCTTCATGTGCATAATATCATTTTCTTATGTTTTTCTTTGCCGATCTGTTTTTGTTGTAGTATGTATATGCAAATTACTTTACAGAGATCTTTATTCTTCATGTTTACTTCAGGGTCCATCCGGAGAAAGAGGCCAAGCGGGAATGCCCGGAAACATGGTAAGAGTTTTAGCTACATTTCAGCTTTAGTTCAGCTTCATCAGAAGTTGATTTGCAGCAGGGTGAACCTACTGTGTTCTGGCTGGTTTTCTTTAATAAAAATCATAACACTAGGAAGCTGTAACAGTGGGCTCTTACTCTGGAATCTTAATCTTTCATATGTATGAGCCTGCATCTCCTATTTTAAGATACTAAGAAAAAGTTTTCCACTACTTTGATGACATCTTTCTCCAACTTACCACTCTGAAAAATCTGTTATCAACAGAAAAATGTTCAAAAACTATAAAGTGCATTTTAATCACTGCCTTACATTAGTTTGCCGGTACTTCTGTGAGTGGGGAAAAAAAATCATTTTTTCCCCTTTTTTCTTGTTATGATTATTGTAGGACAGCACCGTTGGGTTTTTGTCTCAAAGCTTGCAATTG
This sequence comes from Rhamphochromis longiceps, assembly GCF_057381845.1. Classification (NCBI taxonomy): domain Eukaryota; kingdom Metazoa; phylum Chordata; class Actinopteri; order Cichliformes; family Cichlidae; genus Rhamphochromis; species Rhamphochromis longiceps. Next base: position 23,324,330 of record NC_140577.1, read on the forward strand.
AAGTGACTTGGTGGAGGTTTATTCCTTCCACTTTCCATGAAATCACAGAGCCCCCTGCTGGCCCCAGTGAAAATGTTGCGCACTGGGTGCCATAACACTAAACTCTGAAAGGCTGACTCACACAAACCCACACTAGAGCTCTCTGTTGGCATGCCTGGTGCAGCATTCACCTAATTGTCAGGAACAAATTGAAACCAGCTTAAACAAAAGGGGTAAATTGTTTTTTTTCCTGTGTGTATTCTTGTTACTTTTATGTCTCAGGTGTTTTAAAGTGTTCCTTTCATTATTTTCTATCTGCAGGGACCTCCTGGATTTCCAGGTTCTCAGGGCCCACCTGGTTTACCTGTAAGTTTCATTTAAATTCTCAGACTTCAGTTATTTTCCCATTTTATTTAGCAAAGGCAAAATTTATCAGCCGCACACCCATGGTGAATCTTTGATTCCTCTACATCCCAAAGGTCTTTATTGGATTGAGATGCGGTTGCTGTGAAGGCCATTTGAGCACAGAGGACTTGTCCTCATGTTTAGGAAACCAGTTTGAGATGATTTGAGCTTTGGGCGATGTAGCGTGTAGCATGTTGGTGGGGTGGTTAGCACTGTTGCTTCGAAGAAAGAAGGTACTGAGTTCAAATCCATCATCTGTGTGGGGTTTGTTCCCCTCTGTGTCTGTGTGGGTTCTTTCCCACGGTTTAAAGACATGCAGTTAGTGAGGCAGGTTAAGTGGCCATTCTAAATTGGACCTGGATGTGAATGGTTGTCTGTTTTTCTTTGTGAGCCCTGCAACAGACTGGTGACATGTCCTACCGTTCACCCTATGACAACTAAGATAGCCTCTAGCCCTCCTCTGCAACTCTGAATTGGATAAATGAAAGAAAATGGAGCATTATCCTGCTAGAAGGAGTCATCAGAAGATGGGAATACTGTGTGCTAAGGAAACATCTCCCACACCATTATGACACTTGCAGCAGACTCATCAGGCCATTTAGCATTTTTTTCCAATCATCTATTGTCCAATTTTGCTGAGCCCGTGCCTTGGCTAAAAGACGTGGCACCTGGTGTAGTCTTCTGCTTCAAGGTTTGACATGATACTCTTCTGCATACTTTGGGTGTAATGAGTGGTTATTTGAGTGACTATTTCCTTTCTGTCATCTCTCAAAGCAATCTGGCATTTCTCTGACCTCTGGCATCGCCAAGGCATTTTCTCACAGAGAGCTGCCACTCTCTGGATATTTTCTCTTTTTTGGATCACTCTCTGTAAACGGTTGTGTGGGAAAGCCCAAGCAGATCAGCAGTTTCTAAAATAGTCAGAAACAGCCAGGCACCCAAAGTCACTTAACTGGTATTTCTTGCGCATTCTGATCAGTTTGAGCTTCAGCAGATCGTCTTGACTACATCTGCATGACCACAGTCGTAGCCGGCAGTTTTGGCAAATGCACAGTTGTTTGGTTTTGTTCATGCACTTTGCTTCAGTATCACTATACAGTGAAGAATAATTAAAATGATTTTAAAGACTTTTCTTGGCAAAGAAATGAAAAAATCTGGTTTTGACGCAACTTTTGGCCACGACTGTAAATCCACCGAGTTGCTGACACATGATCAGCTGTTCAGATATTTGCATTAATGAGCAGTTGAGCAGGTATACCTAAAAATGATGTGGCCAGTGAGAGTGTGTGTGTGTGTGTGTGTGTGTGTGTGTGTGTGTGTGTGTGTGTATATATATATGTGTGTGTGTGTGTGTGTGTGTGTGTGTGTGTGTGTGTGTATATATATATATATATATATATATATAAACACCCAGCACGCCCCTGCGGGCGGTTTATCCTTCAAGCTCGGGTCCTCTACCAGAGGCCTGGGAGCTTGAGGGTCCTGCGCAGTATCTTAGCTGTTCCCAGGACTGCGCTCTTCTGGACAGAGATCTCCGATGTTGTTCCCGGGATCTGCTGGAGCCACTCGCCTAGCTTGGGAGTCACCGCACCTAGTGCTCCGATTACCACGGGGACCACCGTTACCTTCACCGTCCACATCCTCTCGAGCTCTTCTCTGAGCCCTTGGTATTTCTCCAGCTTCTCGTGTTCCTTCTTCCTGATATTGCTGTCATTCAGAACCGCTACATCGATCACTACGGCCGTCTTCTTCTGTTTGTCTACCACCACTATGTCCGGTTGGTTAGCCACCACCATTTTGTCCGTCTGTATCTGGAAGTCCCACAGGATCTTAGCTCGGTCATTCTCCACCACCCTTGGGGGCATCTCCCATTTTGACCTCGGGACTTCCAGGTTATACTCGGCACAGATGTTCCTGTACACTATGCCGGCCACTTGGTTATGGCGTTCCATGTATGCCTTGCCTGCTAGCATCTTGCACCCTGCTGCTATGTGCTGGATTGTCTCTGGGGCATCTTTACACAGCCTGCACCTGGGGTCTTGCCTGGTGTGATAGACCCCAGCCTCTATGGATCTTGTGCTCAGAGCTTGTTCTTGTGCTGCCATGATTAGTGCCTCTGTGCTGTCTTTCAGTCCAGCTTTGTCCAGCCACTGGTAGGATTACTGGATATCAGCCACCTCCTCTATCTGCCGGTGGTACATACCGTGCAGGGGCCTGTCCTTCCATGATGGTTCCTCGTCTCCCTCCTCTTTCTTGGGTTTCTGCTGCCTGAGGTATTCACTGAGCACTCGGTCAGTTGGGGCCATCTTCCCAATGTATTCTTGGATGTTCGTTGTCTCATCCTGGACTGTGGTGCTGACACTCACCAGTCCCCGGCCCCTATATATATATATATGTATGTATATATATATATATATACACACACACATATACATATATATATATATATATATATATATATATATATATATATATATATATACACTCAACAAAAATATAAACGCAACACCTTTGTTACTGCTCCCATTCCCCATGGGATGGACGTAGAGACCTAAAATTCATTCCAGATACACAATATAACCATCCCTCCCAAACAGTGGTCACAAATCAGTCCAAATGTGTGGTAGTGGGCACATCTGCTATATTGAGATAATCCATCCCACCTCACAGGTGTGCCACATCAGGATGCTGATCTGACATCATGAGTAGTGCACAGGTGTACCTCAGACTGCCCACAACAAAAGGCCACCCTGGAATGTGCAGTTTTTTGCGCTATTGGGGGTCTGGGGACCCAGAACCGGTCAGTATCTGGTGTGACCACCATTTGCCTCATGCAGTGCAACACATCGTCGCATGGAGTCTATCAGATTGTCAATTGTGGCCTGTGGAATGTTGGTCCACTCCACTTCAATGGCTGTGCGAGGTTGTTGGATATTCGTGGGAACTGGTACACGCTGTCGTATACGCCAGTCAAGCACATCCCGAACATGCTCAATGGGTGACATGTCCGGTGAGTATGCTGGCCATGCAAGAACTGGGACATTCTCAGCTGCCATCTGCCCTGAACAATGTGAACCATGATTCATCCGTGAAGCGCACACCTCTCCAACGTGCCAGACGCCATCGAATGTGAGCATTTGCCCACACAAGTCTGTTACGGCGACGAGCTGGAGTCAGGTCAAGACCCCGATGAGGACGACGGGCATGCAGTTGAGCGTCCCTGAGACGGTTTCTGACAGTTTGTGCAGAAATTGTTTGGTTGTGCAAACCAATTGTTCCAGCAGCTGTCTGGGTGGCTGGTCTCAGACGATCTTGGAGGTGAACCTGCTGGATGTGGAGGTCCTGGGCTGGTGTGGTTACAAGAGGTCTGCGGTTGTGAGGCCGGTTGGATGCGCTGCCATATTCTCTGAAACGCCTGTGGAGACGGCTTATGGTTGAGAAATGAACATTCAATGCACGGGCGACAGATCTGGTTGACATTCCTGCTGTCAGCATGCCAATTGCACGCTCCCTCATTGCTTGTGGCATCTGTGGCATTTTGCTGTGAGACAAAACTGCACATTCCAAGGGTGGCCTTTTGTTGTGGGCAGTCTGAGGTACACCTGTGCACTACTCATGATGTCAGATCAGCATCCTGATGTGGCACACCTGTGAGGTGGGATGGATTATCTCAATATGGCAGATGTGCCCACTACCACACATTTGGACTGATTTGTGACCACTGTTTGGGAGGGATGGTTATATTGTGTATCTGGAATGAATTTTAGGTCTCTACGTCCATCCCATGGGGAATGGGAGCAGTAACAAAGGTGTTGCGTTTATATTTTTGTTGAGTGTATATATATATATATATATATATGTATATGTGTGTGTGTGTATGTATATATATATATATATATATATATATATATATATATATATATGCAGCTGGATAGCGTAGTGGTTAAACTACACGCCTTTGGAACAGAGGATCGCAAGTTCGATTCCTGCCTGGGGCGTCTGTATCCAGTAAGGGTCCTAAGGCTAGACCCCCTATGCTAAGCAAGCCTACCGCAGACATGAGCGAGACAGATAAATATGAAGGCATGCCGGCTCGGACGTCGCCCGGATCAACAAGGTCCGCGTCAGGTGTTGAGGAACCAGGGCACCCTGACGAAAAGTGGGCTACTGGAACAAGAAGGCATCGGTGGGCAAGGGACGAAAACAGGGCGTTGTTGGAATGCTACTACGCAAGTAACCCCGGCGGAAGGGGCTACATGAATAGGATGAGGGACCTATGGATTCTTCGATACCCAACATCCACAATGACGGCGAAACAACTAGTAGCTCAGTGTTCCAACATTCGAAAGAAGGGACTGCTCTCACAGCTAGAGATTGACGAGGTACAACACAAATGCTACGGCAAGGAGGAGTCAGGACGCCAGGTCAGGGGGGAGATATCATCACCCCCACCCGAGTGCGATAGGAGAAGGATCGTTGAGTGCGAGAGGAGCTGACCTGAAAAATAGGATCATGGCCAAGCTTGAAACCTGGATCCCCCGTAGCCGGTTACCAAGATTACGTGAAGTACCCTCAGAAGGTCTGCTAGATGATGTTAATGCAGCACTACGGGCAATACCTACAACCACGATTACCGACACTAACAAGCTGATCTACAATACGGCAGCAGTGATCAGTGAGATGCTTGGCTACAAGTTGAACAGCCACAAGGGGCAGTACCCTCCATGGAGAAGGAGGCTAGAGGGCAAGATCAAAGTAGCACGGAGGGAGGTTAGCCAACTAACGGAGTTGCAGAAAGGTGCGACAAATAAGGTGCCTAAGAAATACAGCAAGCTGTCCATACCTGAGGCCTTGGAAACTGCCAAGCAAAGACTCACAGCCTTGGCCAGCCGCTTGAGGAGGTACACCAGAGAGATAGAAGGCAGGAGAATAAACCAGCTGTTCTCCACAGAACCAGCAAAGGTGTACTCTCAGTGGCAAGGGAACAATAATAATAAGAGAACAGCACCACCAAGGCTGGAGACGGAGCAATACTGGAAGAGCATATGGGAGAAGGATGCAACCCATAACGGCAATGCTCAGTGGCTAGTGGATCTGAGGGCAGACCACAGCGACCTCCCTGAACAGGGTCCAGTAACCATCACAGTGGCAGATATCCAAGAAAGGGTCTCCAGTATGAAGAGTTGGACAGCACCAGGGCCCGACATGGTTCACGCCTACTGGCTGAAGAAGCTGACTGCACTCCACGAGCGTCTGGCAGCACAAATGAACCAGCTGCTAGTTAACGAGAGACACCCGGAATGGCTAACTGAAGGCCGGACGGTCCTGATCCCCAAGGACCCCAAGAAGGGACCGGTCCCCTCCAACTACCGACCAATAACCTGCCTCAGTACTACATGGAAGCTCCTGTCAGGCATCATATCGGCTAAGATGAACAGGCACATGGGTCAATACATGAGCGGGACACAGAAAGGAATTGGCAAGAATACCAGAGGTGCAAAACACCAGCTACTGGTAGACAGAACAGTCAGCCGAGACTGCAAGACCAGACTGACCAACCTGTGCACTGCCTGGATTGATTACAAGAAGGCCTATGACTCAATGCCCCACAGCTGGATACTGGAATGCCTAGAATTGTACAAGATCAATGGGACCCTAAGAGCCTTCATCAGGAACTCAATGGGGATGTGGCGTACAACACTAGAGGCCAACTCCAAGCCCATAGCACAAGTTACCATCAAGTGCGGGATCTACCAAGGAGATGCTCTGTCCCCACTGCTGTTCTGCATAGGCCTGAACCCCCTCAGTGAGATCATTAACAAGACTGGCTACGGATACCGACTACGGAACGGAGCAGTTGTCAGCCACCTCCTGTACATGGATGACATCAAGCTGTATGCCAAGAGTGAACGAGACATCGATTCACTGATCCACACTACCAGGCTATACAGCAATGACATTGGAATGTCGTTCGGACTGGAGAAGTGTAGTCGGATGGTAACAAAGAGAGGGAAGGTAGTCAGAACTGAGGGGATTGAACTACCAGAAGGCAACATTGCAGACATAGAGGACAGTTACAAGTACCTGGGGATCCCGCAGGCAAATGGGAACCATGAAGAGGCCGCTAGAAAGGCTGCAACCACCAAGTACCTGCAGAGGGTCAGGCAAGTCCTGAGGAGTCAGCTGAATGGTAAGAACAAGATCCGGGCCATCAACACGTACGCCCTGCCCGTGATCAGGTACCCTGCTGGGGTAATAGGCTGGCCAAAGGAGGAGATAGAAGCCACTGACATAAAGACAAGAAAGCTCCTTACCATGCATGGAGGGTTTCACCCCAAGTCCAGCACCCTGAGGCTGTACGCTAAGCGGAAGGAAGGGGGCCGGGGACTGGTGAGTGTCAGCACCACAGTCCAGGATGAGACAAGGAACATCCAAGAATACATTGGGAAGATGGCCCCAACTGACCGAGTGCTCAGTGAATACCTCAGGCAGCAGAAACCCAAGAAAGAGGAGGGAGACGAGGAACCATCATGGAAGGACAGGCCCCTGCACGGTATGTACCACCGGCAGATAGAGGAGGTGGCTGATATCCAGAAATCCTACCAGTGGCTGGACAAAGCTGGACTGAAAGACAGCACAGAGGCACTAATCATGGCAGCACAAGAACAAGCTCTGAGTACAAGATCCATAGAGGCTGGGGTCTATCACACCAGGCAAGACCCCAGGTGCAGGCTGTGTAAAGATGCCCCAGAGACAATCCAGCACATAACAGCAGGGTGCAAGATGCTAGCAGGCAAGGCATACATGGAACGCCATAACCAAGTGGCCGGCATAGTGTACAGGAACATCTGTGCCGAGTATAACCTAGAAGTCCCGAGGTCAAAATGGGAGATGCCCCCAAGGGTGGTGGAGAATGACCGAGCTAAGATCCTGTGGGACTTCCAGATACAGACGGACAAAATGGTGGTGGCTAACCAACCGGACATAGTGGTGGTAGACAAACAGAAGAAGACGGCCGTAGTGATCGATGTAGCGGTTCCGAATGACAGCAATATCAGGAAGAAGGAACACGAGAAGCTGGAGAAATACCAAGGGCTCAGAGAAGAGCTCGAGAGGATGTGGAGGGTGAAGGTAACGGTGGTCCCCGTGGTAATCGGAGCACTAGGTGCGGTGACTCCCAAGCTAGGCGAGTGGCTCCAGCAGATCCCGGGAATAACATCGGAGATCTCTGTCCAGAAGAGCGCAGTCCTGGGAACAGCTAAGATACTGCGCAGGACCCTCAAGCTCCCAGGCCTCTGGTAGAGGACCCGAGCTTGAAGGATAAACCGCCCGCAGGGGCGCGCTGGGTGTTTTTTTATATATATATATATATATATATATATATATGTGTGTGTGTGTGTATATATATATGTATATATTAGGGCTGAACGATTATGGAAAATAATCTAATTGCGATTGCGATGCGATATGCGATTATTTTTTAAGGTCTTTGTCTTCTGTATTATTAAACAAAGACAAGCAATACATCATATAGTATGGCCAATACTATATTACATTAATTTTAAACTGTTCTTTCCTGGAAGACAGACCTCTGTTATGATGACATGAGGTGATGCATGAATTGATGACTGACATTTTTATTTAACTTCTTCAATCACAACAGTATATTTGAACATACACAATAGTTTATTTTTAGCTTACAAACATCTGAGCATAAAGTGCTGACAAGGAACCCTGGTGTAAACATTAAAATGAAAGTCAGTACAATGTGCAGATTGCAGAAATATACATAAACAAAATCAGTGGCTTTACCACACTCAGTTTTTCGACATCTGTGAACTACTAGACAGTCATTCAATTAAAAAATAATATTAAATAAATAAAACTAATAAATAAAAAATACACACATCTTACTGATCTCTGCAGTCAGTAACATTACACATAAAGTGCAAACATAATAGCAATTGTATAAACACACACACAAACACGCCTTTAAAATTTAAAGGCGTGAAATTGGACGGTCTAGTTCTGATTAGCGTCACCGCTGTCTCGGTGGAGTTTAATAAACTCGGCCGTCTGCTTCTTGCTATCTAAAATATAACCAGACACTGGCGTAAATTCTCGACTGTCTCATACTTCTGTTTAATAAGTTTTCTGTTTGACGTTTAGTCAGCTGTGTGAAAACCAAGGAGGAACCCACCGGGGGATTAATAAAGTTTTATTTTATCTAATCTAATAACTTTAATCTCAGCCAAACCGATTTACTCACGAACAAACAAAACACTGAAAAAAGCCCAACAATAACATTTTTAGGTTGTCTAAGTGACTTATATATTACGTTTAACCCGAGCAGCGAAACTCCGCGGTGATCTGAAAATGATGTGCCGGGAGTTGTGCCGTTCTCGGCCGCATCAGTAACCCTCGAGCTCCCGGCTAGCTGTCGAGCTGGTGGGTAGCAGACGCCTCTGAAAACGTCGAAGCACTTTTGCAAATATGGGATATCTTGATAAACCGAGCAGATATTTGATGTTTACACAACTACTTTCTTTGCTTCTTTGCTTAAAGGCAAAACGTAAAACTGTAGTGTTGATCTGATTTTACAGAAAAAAAGCAAAGGATTAAGAAAATAAAAAAGCTCTATCTTCTTTTCTTCCTCTTAATTCCCCCTTAAGTGGCCTATGTGGTCAAATAATCCAGCACATACATATATATACATACATATATATATATGTATATATATATATGTATGTATATATATATATATATATATATATATATATATATATATATATATAAAAAAAAAACACCCAGCACGCCCCTGCGGGCGGTTTATCCTTCAAGCTCGGGTCCTCTACCAGAGGCCTGGGAGCTTGAGGGTCCTGCGCAGTATCTTAGCTGTTCCCAGGACTGCGCTCTTCTGGACAGAGATCTCCGATGTTGTTCCCGGGATCTGCTGGAGCCACTCGCCTAGCTTGGGAGTCACCGCACCTAGTGCTCCGATTACCACGGGGACCACCGTTACCTTCACCCTCCACATCCTCTCGAGCTCTTCTCTGAGCCCTTGGTATTTCTCCAGCTTCTCGTGTTCCTTCTTCCTGATATTGCTGTCATTCGGAACCGCTACATCGATCACTACGGCCGTCTTCTTCTGTTTGTCTACCACCACTATGTCCGGTTGGTTAGCCACCACCATTTTGTCCGTCTGTATCTGGAAGTCCCACAGGATCTTAGCTCGGTCATTCTCCACCACCCTTGGGGGCATCTCCCATTTTGACCTCGGGACTTCTAGGTTATACTCGGCACAGATGTTCCTGTACACTATGCCGGCCACTTGGTTATGGCGTTCCATGTATGCCTTGCCTGCTAGCATCTTGCACCCTGCTGTTATGTGCTGGATTGTCTCTGGGGCATCTTTACACAGCCTGCACCTGGGGTCTTGCCTGGTGTGATAGACCCCAGCCTCTATGGATCTTGTACTCAGAGCTTGTTCTTGTGCTGCCATGATTAGTGCCTCTGTGCTGTCTTTCAGTCCAGCTTTGTCCAGCCACTGGTAGGATTTCTGGATATCAGCCACCTCCTCTATCTGCCGGTGGTACATACCGTGCAGGGGCCTGTCCTTCCATGATGGTTCCTCGTCTCCCTCCTCTTTCTTGGGTTTCTGCTGCCTGAGGTATTCACTGAGCACTCGGTCAGTTGGGGCCATCTTCCCAATGTATTCTTGGATGTTCCTTGTCTCATCCTGGACTGTGGTGCTGACACTCACCAGTCCCCGGCCCCCTTCCTTCCGCTTAGCGTACAGCCTCAGGGTGCTGGACTTGGGGTGAAACCCTCCATGCATGGTCAGGAGCTTTCTTGTCTTTATGTCAGTGGCTTCTATCTCCTCCTTTGGCCAGCCTATTACCCCAGCAGGGTACCTGATCACGGGCAGGGCGTATGTGTTGATGGCCCGGATCTATATATATATATATATATATATATATATATATATATATATATATATATATGTATGTATATATATATGTATGTATGTATATATATGTATGTGCTGGATTATTTGACCACATAGGCCACTTAAGGGGGAATTAAGAGGAAGAAAAGAAGATAGAGCTTTTTTATTTTCTTAATCCTTTGCTTTTTTTCTGTAAAATCAGATCAACACTACAGTTTTACGTTTTGCCTTTAAGCTGTTATTTTATTTCCCTTTCCAGTGGACAAGTTCAGAAGGAGAACTACTTGTAATTTCAAATGACTCGCACGAATCTGATAAATGTCCGAAGGCCTAAGTACCCTCTTGCTTATTTGCAATAAGAGGTTATGCAATGGATTTGTTTTGTCTGTTTGTTTGACGGAATGCTCAAAAGGTTATGGATCAAATTGCATAACAGTTTTACTAGAGCTGATGCTTGGCCCAGCTTAAACGGGATAACATTTTGCAGGAAAGTTCACATCATACCTTTACAAACTTTACATATAATGTTCACTCCTTAATAAAGGTAAAATTGATTACATCTTCTGTGCAAAAGTGGAGGAGTAGGAGTACAAGTACCTCAAAACTGTACTTAAGTACAACATTTGAATCAATGCAGTCGAGCTGCTTCCCAACACTGTCCTAAAGCTGCGAACCAATTTTCTATTTATTTACTTATTGGTCTTTTCCTCTGAATTGTGGATCCTCCCACTTTTAAATCAAAGCCACCCTTGTTTATTCCGTCTTGCGCCATCTCCCCATCCCCGTGTCCTTTTCTGTGTGGCTCTTTAATGAAAGTTATGTCAGATGAGGAAACGATTTGGTTCTCTCTCTCTCTCCAGTTGTTCAATTATTCCCCCATCTAAGTGATGGAGAGTTGCACTGCTGTGCGGACGCAGCCCTCCCCTTCCTGTAACCCAGTGTTAAAAACGGGATTAAAAGTATAAATATTCATACTCTCACGATGGGAATAAATATTGATAAAAACAAAATTAATTATAATAAATACTGATAAAAGGCATGTAAACATAAGTTTAATATGTACATATGTATATGTGGTATATAGATGGTGTGGGGGCAGGACTTAGTCCTTTAGAGTGTGTTTGTCAGATCCACTGAGCAACCAATCATTGGCCGGTCTGACCCTCCCCCCAGTCTGTGCGTTGCTGAGACACCTGTGCGTGCCTTCGTGTGCCAGTAAGATACGCCAGAGACACAGACGGTGAAAGATCAGTTTACCCGTGCGGCGAAGAAGCTAGCTGGAAGGAGAAAGTCCTTTTTTCGGCAAGAATAATAAGAGTGATACTGTATTCCAGAGGCCGTGAGCCAACGTGAGCACTGTGAAGCCCCGTGTAGCATTTGTTGCTTCGCATGGTAAGTCCCAGGCAGCACACGTGCGCTAGCATAGCATGCTACTTGCCGCTAGCTCTGATGCTAACTTCCGTTAGCCATTTTGCAATGAAAGTGCCTTTTCCGAGGCTAAAGCAATTAGCACTGAGTCTGCTGCACTTTATATGAGATGTTCTTTAAAGGTTTATGTCACATTACTGTGGTATTGATGTATAATGTATGGTTTTGTGCAACGTTATATTAGCACATGTTCACTTTTCTCATGGTGCTAATTATAGTTCTGCACAATTAAGTATTAGCAACGTGAAATTAAGTGCCTTCACCTGCACTGTACTTAGCTGAAACTTGATAAGTTTCAAGCCAATGTGTATTTTTAATGCACTGCTGAGCTATTTTGTATTGTTTTAAATGTGTGTTTCCTATGCACTTTTTCCCTTTGAAATGAGAATAATTTGTTGTACAACATAGAATATTTTGAAGGAAATTTAGAAGCACTACAAGCAACCAGTAGTAATAATAAGTTACAGGCATGATAGCTTAAATGTTGAACTACTGTGTTCTGGCCTGGTCCCCAGGTCAGGTTTTTTCCTTTGCTTATTTGGATTGGATTGGTTTTGAGGACCTGAGAAGAATCGAGGATCCCTTTTCCAGTACTGGATGGCGAGCCCAGCCCAAAGAGCCGGATGAACTGGTAGATTGTAACCCGACTGGTTACAAACACACTGAATGACTACTGAACATTGAAAGACTGAAATTGACTTTAAAAAAGACACAAAAGACAATATATCCTTAGGTCGACCATTTGTGGGGTTTATTTTATTTTGTTTTCAAGAAGCGCGCTCTACTTTTGTTAAATGTGCACAACTTTAATAATTGCTAATAAATGCAATTGTGTTTTCTACACCTACTGTGTACAAGTCCTCTGTTGTCATACACCCTTGGCTCCTACGAATCTAGAACCTGTCTGATCTGGTCCATATTTCCCTTCTGTCCGCGTACTGCGGTTAAAGGTAACTATACTGCCCGCACTACATGCAAAGAAGGCAAGAAGTAGCACTAACAGGTCTAGTATTGCACCACCAGTGTTACATAAGTAAAAGTGGCGAGCCAGCCAGGAGCCTAGAGTGTTGTGTGACAACATTGGAATCCTCTTTGACCTTTGATCAAATGCTCACATACTGTGAAAATGGATTTTGTCGAGAAGTATGCCGTTAAAGTACCAAATGCCATTATTGTTAGCGGTGTTACAGATAGAGAGAAAGACAAAGAGGTATTTGAGTTTCTGGAGCAACATGGTACTATTCGTAGAGTACTCGCTGTCGATGATGACTCTTCTGCATTCCACAAAAGCCAGATTGTAGAGTTCGAGTCCGGTGCAGCCGTTGAAATATTAGCACCTAAGCTGCCTTACCTCTTACAGTCCACTGACAATCCAGATGTCAGTTACCGCATTCGAGCCTTAACTGACGTCTATACTAAGACCGTAGGGGGCAGTGTTACTGAGGCTTACATTAGCAACCTGAAGGGTTTAGCCAAGTTAAGTGGGAAGGATTTCGAAGAAGTGTTGCGGGAGGCCCTATCCACAATAGGGAACACCATTGAAGCTGCTGAGACAGCTGAGAGAAACCCTGAAAATGATGCTGCTGATCAGACTTGCCCTGTGGTAGGATCCACACAACTTGGAGCCTCACCTTCAGTCTTAACTGAACTGCCTCACCCTCCTGAACCCATTCAGGGCACATTCCAACGCCCCATGAGACCAAACTTGACACCTCAAATGTTGAGTCCAACTGACCTCAACCCACCAGAGGTTCAGAAAGTAGTAGTCGAGCATGTTGTCAAGAGTGTTGAAAAGACATCACATGCTCACTCTACATTAAGACTCAGAGCTTTCTCTGGCAAGATGCCCAGACCTTACAGCGAAGCTGACTATGAAACATGGCGTTCTCATGTTGACTTGTTGATGGAAGATGCTTCTTTGTCCGAGTTGGGAAAAACTCGTAAGATTCTTGAAAGTCTCCTTGCTCCCGCTTCTGATGTCATCCGCCCTCTTGGGCCAGAAGCCACTCCTGGAGACTATCTTAAACTTCTGGATTCAGCTTTTGGCACCGTCGAAGATGGTGAGGAACTGTTTGTACGCTTCATGAACACCCTCCAAGATCATGGTGAAAAGCCCTCTGCTTATCTGCTTCGTTTGCAGGTGGCAGTCAATCACACCGTGCGCAGAGGTGGGCTTGAACCACATGAAGTAAATAAGCAGCTTCTTAAACAGTTTTACAGAGGCTGCTGGGATGATAACTTGCTAACGGAGTTGCAATTGGAGCTAAAGCATAAGGAGCCGCCCACTTATGCAGAGCTATTGCTTCTCCTGCGTACTGCAGAAAACCGACAAGAAGTTAAAAACACGCGAATGAAGAAACACTTTAGCACCACGAAACCAAAAGCAGTGTCTCATGAACAGACGGTCACTGAAACAAATGCAGATGTTCGCCAAGCACAGTCAGATAGTCTAGAAGAGCTGAAAAAACAAGTTGCCGATCTAAAAAGCCAATTAGCTGCCGTTGTGAAGCCCAGGAAACAAGCAACACTGAAGACAGTTCGAACAAGGAAACCTGAAAATAAAAAACCTGACCATGCCAAACCTGAAGACTCACCTCCACCCAGCCGCCGCAGTACTAGGCCCAAGCCCTGGTATTGCTTCCGCTGTGGGGAAGATGGACATATAGTAGCCACTTGTGAGTCAGAGCCCAATCCTGCCCTTGTAGTTGCAAAACGAAAGGAATTAAGAGTGAGAAGGCAGATATGGGACAGGCAGAATGACCAGCTTTCTTTAAACTAAATTCTGCCTCCGTTGCGGGACAAATGGAGGCTGATGCTTTGTTAACCCGTCCCACCCAGGTTAAACAAAAAGCTTCACCTAAAAAGCGTGCCAGCCTAAAGTCACACACAAGATCAGATTCCTTCGACTTTCCTAAAGGTCTAATTGGTACGAAGAGTACTGCACAAGTGAAAGTTAATGGTCACACAGTGAGTTGTTTGCTAGATACTGGTTCCCAGGTGACTACAGTCCCCGAGTCCTACTATCGTCAGCATTTGTCCTCTCATGAGATTAAGCCATTGTTTGAACTTTTAGAAGTTGAGGGTGCCAACGGTCAGTCTGTGCCTTACTTAGGCTACATTGAACTGCATGTCACTTTCCCAAAGGACTTCCTTGGCATTGAAGCTGAAGTGCCGACACTTGCCTTAGTTGTCCCCGATGTGCGCACAGCTTCTCAGTCCTTAGTGCTAATTGGGACAAACACATTAGATGTACTTTATGAGCTGTACTCTAACACATGCCATGAACTGCAGCTGAACCTGCCATATGGCTATAGGGCAGTTCTAAAAGTTCTTGAGTCACGACACAAACAGTCCAAAGACAGTAGTCTTGGTTTAGTGACGATGCACAACAAAGAGCCACAGTTGATTCCAGCAGGCCAAACTGTTGTTCTAGATGGTGCTGTAGCTGTGTCAGCCGGTAACGGTGAAAAGTCTGTCTTGTTAGAGTATCCACGAATGTCAGCCTTACCTGGTGACATCCTTGTGAAACCTTGTCTCATAGACCTACCTGAACGAGCACCTTACCTTGTACCAGTTATACTCACCAATGAATCCGAACATGATGTGACAATCCCTCTAAATTGTGTCATCGGAGAAGTCAGTGCATATCAAAGAGTTCTATCTCACGAACACTCAGTGAGAACTCCAAGATCCCGAACTGAGCAGAAGTCAAATGTAACATATAACTTTGACTCTTCCCCTATTAGCGCTGAATGGAAGGAGCGCATAACCGAAAAACTAAGCCAAATGCCCGAAGTGTTTGCACAGAATGATCTTGACTTTGGAAAGACGGATCAAGTGAAACACACAATCAGATTGTCAGATGAAACACCGTTCAAGCATAGAGCGCGTCCCATACATCCGAACGACCTGGAGGCAGTCCGTAAGCACCTCAAAGAACTGCAAGAAGCTGGCGTGATCAGGGAATCTACCTCCCCTTTCTCTTCACCCATTGTAGTCGTGCGGAAGAAAAATGGTGAAGTCCGCCTCTGTATCGACTACAGAAAGCTTAACGCGCAGACTATAAAGGATGCTTACGCTCTCCCCAATTTGGAGGAAACGTTTTCCACCTTGATCGGGTCGCAATGGTTCTCTGTCCTGGATTTAAAATCTGGGTACTACCAAATTGAGATGGAGGAGCTGGACAAACCAAAGACGGCGTTCGTATGTCCCATCGGCTTTTGGGAATTTAATAGAATGCCCCAAGGCATTACAAATGCCCCCAGCACATTCCAGCGGCTCATGGAGAAATGTATGGGCGACATGAACCTGCGCGAAGTGATCGTGTTTCTCGATGACATCATTGTATTCTCCAAGACACTTGAAGAACATGAGGCTCGCTTAATGAAAGTTCTTGATCGCCTGAAAGAATATGGGCTCAAACTCTCACCCGAAAAATGCAAATTTTTCCAAACTTCTGTCAGATATCTTGGGCATATTGTGTCCAGCAAGGGAGTGGAGACTGACCCTGAAAAGGTGGAAGCCTTAAGTACCTGGCCTGTGCCCCGTGATCTTAAACAGCTCCGCTCATTCTTAGGCTTTTCAGGGTACTACAGGCGGTTCATTAAGAACTTTTCGAGTATCGTTAAGCCCCTCACTGACTTAACATCAGGCTACCCTCCTTTGCGCAAAAGCACAAAGCCTAAAGCTAAGTCTGTCCAGTACCATGACCCCAAGACACCTTTCGGCGAGCGATGGACTCCCTCTTGTGATTTTGCTTTCAAAACCATCATTGAAAAGCTCAGTACTGCGCCTGTATTGGGTTTTGCTGACCCTAAACTGCCATATACGCTCCATACGGACGCCAGCACTACAGGGCTTGGCGCCGCGCTCTATCAAGAGCAGAATGGCCAGACTAGGGTGATAGCTTATGCAAGCCGTGGGTTGTCTAGGAGTGAATCTCGTTATCCCGCCCATAAGTTAGAGTTCTTAGCTTTGAAGTGGGCAGTAACGGAAAAGTTTGCAGATTACTTATATGGAAATCAGTTTACTGTCGTAACAGACAATAATCCTCTGACGTACATATTAACTACTGCTAAGATGGATGCCATGAGTTACAGATGGCTAGCTGCCCTGTCAACGTTTAGCTTTAAGCTCCAGTACAGAGCAGGCAAGCTTAACTCAGATGCAGATGGCCTTTCTAGACGGCCACATGGCGAGTTGCTTAACGACGCAGTGTCCCAAAAAGAGCTCGACCGCATACAGCAGTTCACACAGACTCACCTGTCCCTACCTGACAGCAGTTTAAGTCCTGAAGTAGTGTCTGCTATTTGTGAGAAACACCTTGTATGCAGCTCTCAAAATGACACCATCCCTTTGGTTCACTCGCTAGCCATTTCTGCAGCTGCCATTCCAGGTGACTTTGTCAATGAAAATGACTGTGGTGGTCTTCCTGTTATGCCCCATATGTCCCCTGAACAGATCACAAACGAACAAAGAACAGACCCTTGTCTGAGGGAAGTTATTGCACAAATTGAAACTGGAGAAAAGGTCCCACCAACTGTGCGAGCTGAACTTCCTGACATCAACCTTCTACTCCGAGAGCTCAATCGATTGGAGATGCACAATAACATCCTGTATCGAACTCGCCAAGATGGAGGAGATGTTACCTACCAGCTTGTCTTACCTGAACAGCTCCGTGACTCAGTCTTCCAAAGCCTCCACTGTGACATGGGCCACTTAGGCACTGAACGTACCTTAGATCTTGCCCGAACAAGGTTCTATTGGCCTCGCATGGCAGCATATATAGAACATAAGATCAAAACATGCAACCGCTGTGTAAGACGTAAAACTCCTCCAGAAAAAGCAGCTCCACTTGTGAATATCAAATCCACCAGACCCCTCGAATTAGTCTGCATGGACTTCCTGTCCATTGAGCCTGATCGAAGTAATGTAAAGGATGTGCTTGTATTAACCGATCATTTCACGAAATATTCATTAGCCATCCCTACCAGCAATCAGAAAGCTCAGACCGTTGCAAAAGCCCTTTGGGACAACTTCATAGTCCACTACGGGATACCCGAACGATTGCATAGCGATCAAGGTCCCGACTTTGAGTCCCACATTATCCAAGAGCTTTGCAAGATCATGGGCATTCGCAAAATCCGGACAACACCCTATCACCCCAGAGGAAACCCGGTAGAACGTTTCAATAGGACGTTACTAAGTATGCTAGGTACTCTTGAGGAAAAGGACAAAACTCAGTGGCACAACTATGTCAAACCACTCGTTCATGCGTACAATTGTACGAAAAATGATACAACCGGTTTTGCCCCATATGAGTTAATGTTTGGCCGTCAGCCAAGATTGCCAGTCGATCTAGCATTTGGGCTGCCCTTTAACAACAAAAGTTTCAAGTCGCATTCTCAGTACATAACAAAACTAAAGGCAACTCTACAAGAGACCTACAAACTAGCAACAGACCATGCTAACAAAATGGCAGAAAGAAACAAAACAAGATTTGATATGCGAGTGAAACCCTCAAAACTAGAGCCAGGTGACAGAGTTTTGGTGCGTGCAGTCCGTCTCAGAGGCAAGCACAAGCTAGCCGACAAGTGGGAGACTGATATTCACGTTGTGGTGAACCAAGCAGGTGACTTGCCCGTCTACAGTATAAAACCCCTAACAAAAGAGGGCCCAGTCCGCACAGTCCACCGCGATCTCTTGCTCCCTTGTGGTTTTCTTGCCCCTGTTGAAGAGAAACCTGTCCAACCAACTCATGTACGCAAACCAAAAACAAGGCAATCACCTAAACAACATGAGGAATGTGATCATTCAGAACTGGAAGATGAGGATATCTGTTGGTTCAGAGAGGAACCTCTTCAAGAGCCCATAAAGGTCACTCGAGTCTATGAGATTCCCCAGCCAAAGACACACCCTAATGATGACGATCATACTGAAACTCATTTGCCTGGAGGAGACAACTTACATGAACATGACAACCTGCCTGGAGGAGACAACTTACATGAACATGACAACTTGATTGGAGCTGACAATTTAACCGGATGTGACAACTTACCTGAATGTGGAAATCCACTTGGATATGGAAGCCTAGAGGAGAGTGAAACCATGGTGGAACACTCAACCACTGACAATGAAAGCGAGAGTGATGCCAACTTACCCGATGGATCTACCTGTGATGGGCCAGTGGAAGAAGACAACTCAAATGATAATCAAGCAAACTCAAGTCAGTCAAATACTGAGAGTGAAGCCACAGCGACTGTAAGGCGCTCAGAGAGAACAAGAACCCAACCAGAACGACTGCAATATAGTCGGTTGGGAAATCCTCTCGTTTCCATTGCCCAGTCCCTGTTTCAAGGTCTAAGCCTGGCTTTTACCAGTGCCTTGACAGAACAAGATTCTGTGGTCATCCCCATGAAGGCTGGTTCCCCTGTCATTACCGTTTAGCTATCCCATGCAAAGGGACTTGCATGATTCTAAGAGGGGATAGTGTAACCCAGTGTTAAAAACGGGATTAAAAGTATAAATATTCATACTCTCACGATGGGAATAAATATTGATAAAAACAAAATTAATTATAATAAATACTGATAAAAGGCATGTAAACATAAGTTTAATATGTACATATGTATATGTGGTATATAGATGGTGTGGGGGCAGGACTTAGTCCTTTAGAGTGTGTTTGTCAGATCCACTGAGCAACCAATCATTGGCCGGTCTGACCCTCCCCCCAGTCTGTGCGCTGCTGAGACACCTGTGCGTGCCTTCGTGTGCCAGTAAGATACGCCAGAGACACAGACGGTGAAAGATCAGTTTACCCGTGCGGCGAAGAAGCTAGCTGGAAGGAGAAAGTCCTTTTTTCGGCAAGAATAATAAGAGTGATACTGTATTCCAGAGGCCGTGAGCCAACGTGAGCACTGTGAAGCCCCGTGTAGCATTTGTTGCTTCGCATGGTAAGTCCCAGGCAGCACACGTGCGCTAGCATAGCATGCTACTTGCCGCTAGCTCTGATGCTAACTTCCGTTAGCCATTTTGCAATGAAAGTGCCTTTTCCGAGGCTAAAGCAATTAGCACTGAGTCTGCTGCACTTTATATGAGATGTTCTTTAAAGGTTTATGTCACATTACTGTGGTATTGATGTATAATGTATGGTTTTGTGCAACGTTATATTAGCACATGTTCACTTTTCTCATGGTGCTAATTATAGTTCTGCACAATTAAGTATTAGCAACGTGAAATTAAGTGCCTTCACCTGCACTGTACTTAGCTGAAACTTGATAAGTTTCAAGCCAATGTGTATTTTTAATGCACTGCTGAGCTATTTTGTATTGTTTTAAATGTGTGTTTCCTATGCACTTTTTCCCTTTGAAATGAGAATAATTTGTTGTACAACATAGAATATTTTGAAGGAAATTTAGAAGCACTACAAGCAACCAGTAGTAATAATAAGTTACAGGCATGATAGCTTAAATGTTGAACTACTGTGTTCTGGCCTGGTCCCCAGGTCAGGTTTTTTCCTTTGCTTATTTGGATTGGATTGGTTTTGAGGACCTGAGAAGAATCGAGGATCCCTTTTCCAGTACTGGATGGCGAGCCCAGCCCAAAGAGCCGGATGAACTGGTAGATTGTAACCCGACTGGTTACAAACACACTGAATGACTACTGAACATTGAAAGACTGAAATTGACTTTAAAAAAGACACAAAAGACAATATATCCTTAGGTCGACCATTTGTGGGGTTTATTTTATTTTGTTTTCAAGAAGCGCGCTCTACTTTTGTTAAATGTGCACAACTTTAATAATTGCTAATAAATGCAATTGTGTTTTCTACACCTACTGTGTACAAGTCCTCTGTTGTCATACACCCTTGGCTCCTACGAATCTAGAACCTGTCTGATCTGGTCCATATTTCCCTTCTGTCCGCGTACTGCGGTTAAAGGTAACTATACTGCCCGCACTACATGCAAAGAAGGCAAGAAGTAGCACTAACAGGTCTAGTATTGCACCACCAGTGTTACATTCCCCTTTTCTCCTCATACAGATTTATTGCTTTAGGAGAATAGAGATGCTAAATGAGTGAGCCGTGTGAGCACTGCATGGAGTCCATTTGTGGTGTAGTATCGCTTTATAGCAGGTGTTAGCCTCTGCTGTGTGCAGCAGTGTGTCTGTTTGTGTTGTTTGTGAGAGGGAGGGAGAGTAGTGTTACCCTGCTGTTGAAAACGCTGCTTTTATTCAGTAGTTAAGAAGTTCCTGACAATGACGGGAAACCAATCACAGGGTTTCGTCTTGGCTCGATGTAGGCTTTTGCAGGTGTAGATTATGAACAGCGGTAAACACGATCAGCGTATAAACTAAAGGTAATCAGGCAGTTGCCTAATTGGGAGGTAGTTTTCTCTCATTTCTGACCATTTGCTTTACAAACTGTCTATTTTGCCAAGGTAAAGGAAATCCCAGCTGGCGAACTGTCAGACACTGTGTAATAACCGATCATAAGTTCTCTCATATTAAATGTACAGTAAGTAATGAGAGCAGTGTGTATTCATGAATCACACTGAGGCAAAAGTACCGACTTGAGACTCTGGAGTCTTCTGTTGGATCTGTGTGATGTCAAAGAGGCGGTCGTCTCAGGCATGCAGCTTGACCCCACAGCTCGACCCCACATATAGGGTAGCCAATCAAAAGAAAGTTAGCTTAAAGAAAGAAATACTAATAGAACTTGTTTCTGATGGAAAATGAGCTTAGTGGGCTGCACAAGCTATAAGATAAATATGGGTTATTTTTAGAGCCCAACTGATAAATGGTTTTTAAGATCAATACCGATATTAGATCATTTCAAATCGATATATCGGCTGATATTTTTAACATGAATTTTCTAAATAATCTTGTTTTACTGTCACAACAAGTTGTGGATTACTCCTTTATGCGCAACTGGCATCAGCTGGTTGTTGTGTTTGTGACGTTCCAACCATACATACAGGGAAGGTGGAGAGTAACCTCTGGTGGACAAAATATGCAACATCATAACTAATACCATGGTTGAAGAGTGTTCAGTTTGTCTTTACTTTTTAATTTTTATTTGTCAGTCTTGATATTGATATTGATATTAGCAAATCGCTAATATCGGCTAGTATATCAGTCTGAATGTCATTATTTTGAATAGATTATTGCGAGTCATGTAAACCTGTACTGATAGAGAATAAAACGACCAAGAAATACTTTGATTTCAAATGTCAATAGATAACGAAATATAGCTTTTCTATGATTTCCTGTTGTTCATAACATGTCATTTTATTGTTGCTGGTGTCAGCTATTTGTTTGTTTTTTTTAATGTGCTACAGCTGGTGTCTAAAAGCTTTTGTAAGTTCAAATTTCCACCTGAAACATGGAGGATGGGATTTAAAGGCAAGTGTCTGGATAATATGTTGAGTAAATTTTAAAAAGTTCCAAAGAAATCTCTTTATATATGTATTTATAATGATTTTCTCCCGGGTGTCACCACCTCAGAGCTAAAGCCTCATGGAGGTATAGAGCCGAGGACAAAATCAAATAGGGAGTCTCATGGGGATGTGATCCAAGCTAGTTAGCCTTTTCCACTCTTTGATATTGACTTACCCTGTCACTTTTATTTCTGCCAGGGGAGCCTCTCTCGCAGACGTACATATCACATCCTCTTCTTCATTTTCTAATCCTTCTTCCCTCCTGTCACATTCAGGGTCAACAGGGTGAGCGAGGGTCAGATGGCCTCCCGGGAATGAAGGGTGATCAGGCAAGTATCACACAATCATTCTGTCTCACATTATAGCATGGAGAAAAAATAAGTGCTGTCCATATTTGATTGATTCTGTGATCTCTACTTTAGGGTCCTTCAGGGACGCCTGGGTACCCAGGAACCATGGGCCCTCCTGGACTGCCTGTAAGTCACTCTGCCTGCTTGATTATGAAGAAACGGTAGCACTGACATCATCCTGACAGCTGGGGGTGATACTGACATGTCAGCAGACACTAATTTTCTGCCTTTATTTATTTATCAGGGACTCAAGGGCGAACGTGGAAGCCCAGGAACTGCTGGCCTAAAAGGAGAATCAGTAAGGGATTGCATCAACACTGTCGTGGACGCTTGTGTTGGATATATTTGGGCTAAAACTTTCCTCCCTTTTGCAGGGGCCTCCTGGTAACCCTGGATATCAAGGACAAGCTGGATTGCCGGTCAGCATTTCATCGTAAATTTAGCTTGTCAATATTTAGGATCCGGCTTTTTCATTTATGATTTCTAAGTTTAATAACTGGGTGAACATTGTGCGTCTGTAGGGCATTAAAGGAGACAGTGGACCAGCAGGGCCTGCTGGTGCTAAGGGGGATCAGGTATGCACTATAAAACACAAAGACACATAGACCTAACAGACAGATCCAGTACTACCGATTACCAGTGTGTTTCTCTTTATATTTTAAGGGCTTCCAAGGACAACCAGGCTTCCCAGGACCACCTGTATGTAAATGCTTTCAGTCCACTAAAGCAGCCATTTGTTCTTGATGTTACTGTTGAGACTTTCTGTATCACTGTGTGTGAATTTAGGGACCACCAGGTCCTGCCGGCAAAACTGGAAGGGAAGGGCTTCCTGGGCTCAAAGGGGAAAAAGTGAGTACAAAACACACATTTAGCTGTTTCAGTTTTTGTTCGCACTTCAAATTGGACTGAAAATCTCTACTTCTAGGGCAACGACGGCACTCAAGGCCCTCAAGGATCAAGTGGACCACCCGGTTCAACCGGGTCGCCAGGGTTGATGGTATGTGCATTATTTCTTTTTTATTTTTTGCACTCTATAATCTAAGTATGACCCTTTCTGACCTACCTGTGAACTCTATGCTGTTATGAGTACTTATCTGTCCTCTCTTATCTTGCAATATTAAAAGGGGCCCCGTGGCATTGACGGAATTGACGGAAAAGATGGGAAACCAGGACTGCGGGTAGGTCACATGCATGAATCAGATGGGTGGTCTGCCCACACATGCAACGTACACACAAACACACAGTATATAATGAAAAAAAAAGCAGTGATGAGTAAAGATGTGGCTGTAATAGCTGATCTTTGGCACTGGCTCTTTTTATTTTTTTCTCATCAGGGAGAAACAGGGCCTCCAGGCCCAGCAGGACCCCGGGGAATGCCCGTGAGTATTCCCTCCTCTAATCAGAATGAACAGTATCTTTTCATATTGTACAAAAATCATGTTGTTATTAATAAAATCTTGCATCAACTTGATCTTGGTTGTTCAGATTTAAAACACTGAAACAGTTGCAGAGAATGAATTCTTTAATGTAACTGTGCAGAGAATTAAGGCTGGCTCATTATTAATGTTCAAATTTATGTGGCTTTCATTTTTTAATAAGAAAGATTGTAATTTATGACCCATCAGTTATTCATGAATTGCCCTCCTTACTGGTACACTCTTTCATGGATTGTAATTGGATTACAATTATATTGTTTAACATTAAAAAAACCCTTCAATTTACTATTTACTATAAAATGTTACCTTGAGATTCATTTTTATACAGATAGAATATCCATCCTGGTAACATCGCTTGAAGTTAATGGTTGTGTTTTATGTCTTTTTTCCACACACGTGCATTTTCCACAGTATGTTTTATTTTGTCCGTACTCGAACTGACTATATCCCAAAACTACCTGGAATATTGTTTCCTTAATTCAGTTCACATCAAGTCATAAGTCATCTCAGTGTGCTTAGCAGGTACCAGACAGCGTGTGCAGTGTCCCCCCTTAAAGGACAACGGAGAGAGAAAAGTTCAATAGGCTACTGCTAATTAGCAAATTAGCAGTAGGTGATTTAGTGAGTTAAAGTCGTCAGCTAAGCTGTGTCAGCAGCAATATCTAAGTGCACAAGTGCTCATTAAGTGATGCTGTAAATGTAAATGCCTTTTTCCTCTCAGCGTTAACATCAGAAATTAATCTAATTATTTCTTCAGCATATAAGCAGCCATCAGAAGATACAGTAGGCACACTGTGGTCTTTAAAGGATAGATGTGATCAACAATTATCAGGCTGTGGTGTTTAAAAGATGCTCAGTTGGGGTGCTAAGAGCTCCGGAGTTTACCAAGAAAATATCTCCCACCACTGAACCACCGTTATAAGACAGGATGGATCAATGCTTTTATTTTGTTTTTGCCAAATTTCGACCCTAACAAACAAATGTCATGACTGTCTTCTTCTATTGTCCAAATTTGGTGAGCCTGTGTGAATTATAGACTCGGTTTCCTGTTCTTAGCTGACAGGAGTGGCAGCCAGTGTAACCGATCTGTTTCAGTGTTGTGCTTTCAGAGATGTCCTCCTGCAAGCCTTGGTTGTAACAAGTTTTTTTGTTTTGCTTTTTTTCTTCTCGTTACTGTTGCCTTCCAATCACGCTCTCTGACCGTTCATCTCTGACCTCTGGCATCAACCAAGCATTTTTGCCGCTCACTGATTATTTTCTCTTTTCTTTCAACCATTCTCTGTAAACGCTAGAGATGGTTGTGTGGGTGAAAATCCAAGAAGATCAGCAGTTTTTGAAATACGCAGGGCCAGCCTGTCTGGCACCAATAACCGCGCCACGTTCAGTCGTGCTCGGTTTGAACTTTAAATGCACTGAGTTTCTATCATGTGATTGGAACAGATGTACCTAATAAAGTGACCAAGTTGCTCTGGGTTTGCCCTATGCAAATTAACTGACAGCGTGACTCGCGATATTTTGCTTCCCCTCAGCCATGTTGGAGCAGCAGTCTTTACCGACTCTTGTTAAGGATGTAGATGTTACTCGTAATGTAACCAAATCTAAAACCTCTAACCTTCGTACCTCCTCCTAAGATCTCCCTAACTTTCTGTCTTGTATAGCAGCGCAGCTTCGCTCCACTGGAGACATGACTAGCTGTCTGTCTCCCTCCAGTTCTCCTTTTTTTTTTATTCCTCTCTCACCATATCACAGTTTGTGTTCTACCCAAGAGCAGGTGTTCAGGATTTTCAAAGACATACCTGTCTCTTCTTTTGGCTGCTTTGACTTTGTGAATTTTTATACTGTACCAATCTCATTCTCTTTGATGTCTCTCCTCAGGGATTCAAAGGGAAAACCGGCCACGTTGGCTTTCCCGGACAGAAGGTTAGCCAGCGACTCGCTGCTTTACCGTGTCTGCCACATTTACACCATCTTTCTTCTGCATGAAACCAAATTGTTTTTATCAAGCTGATCATTACAATGAAAGTCTGTTTTTTGGGGAGTTTTTTGTTGGTTTGCTAACTTATTCTTTTGAATCTCCCAAAATCAGAGTCCTGCATTCTTATCGTGCTTCCTTTAGTTCATATTCATAAGTTTCTTATCCCTGCAGGGTGAAGCCGGACCCACAGGTCCACCAGGGCCACCTGGCAGACCGGGACATGAGGTGACTATTTTGCTTTACATCTTTCCTCCAACTTGATTATAAAGCACATCAGTAATCTATGCATGGAAGCTGAAAGCGCGAGTTGGCATACATCACAGTCAGTTTGTGGCCTTTCCAGGGTGATCCAGGTACGCCAGGACCTCAGGGGAGACCTGGACCTCCGGGCCACCTTGTAAGTTCACTTCTATGTCAAACATATACATTCATCATATTGCAATATTTCAGTGTGTTAACAAGCTAGACGTCACAAATCTATTTGCTTTCCTCATCAGGGCTCTACAGGTCCATCTGGACCTCCAGGACCTCCAGGCCCATCAGGAGTGGTGAGAGAGAGAATCTCTCAAATATCATGATAACTATTTAGTTAAACAAGAGCTGAATGATTGAGTGTGAATAAATGCATCTTTAACAATCCCATACAGGAGAATGGGTCAACAGTATAGTCAGACAAATATAAACAAGTGAGCAAAGCGAGTAATATTTACACTGACTGTGATCGTGGAAAATAACTGCAGAAAAGAGAAGTAAAAAAACATAAAGTAGAGTAGTATCTTATTTTCCACAACTGTTAATTAATGCGTCAGTAGAAAGTGGGAACGTTATGTGTTGGTGGGTCTGTATTGTTGGCGTATGCCTGCGTGAGGGAAGTGGAAATGAGGCACTATTGAAATTCTGTCCTGCTGCCAAACATGCAAATAATAGAAGAGAATCTTCTCCATTTTTTTCTCCCTGGTTAACTAGGGTATAAAAGGAGATAAGGGCCAGGATGGAGAGAGGGGTCTCCCAGGGATGCCAGGATCTCCAGGGCCACCGGGGCACCCGGGGCCTATGGTTGGTACTTTTCTAAAATGACCCTATCTACATTTAATTAAACATAATTCAGACTGCCAACATTTCCCACTTAAATTGTTTTTTTTTCCCTTGCTTTGACCCTGTCTTCAGGGTGAGCCAGGAAGCGATGGTTCTCCTGGAAAAGATGTGAGTAATGTCTGGGTGTGGTGTTGGCCCTCTTTTTAAAGTATAATGGAGGCAGACTGACAGATTATGTTGCGCATATTTCTTTCCTTGATTGATACTTGTTTTTCTGTTTTGTTTTCTTTTGACAGGGAGTGGCAGGTGTGCCAGGGGACAATGGGCAGTCAGGGCAAAAGGTAAGAGACGACTCTTCAGTGCAGTATTCTAGAAATGTGTGTGTTTGTGTGTGTGTGCCTCCTCAAGGTGAAGCTCAGCCATCCGTCTCCTCTGCGGACCATCTGAACGCAGTGAGATCCACCCTTTTCCTGTTCCCTTTAGCCCACGGAGACTAATACCGGCACACTACAGTGCTGAACATGCTCGCTGCCCCCCTCCCACATCTCTGCTCAGTCAGCACTCGCACTTAACACAGTCATCAGATCACTAACCCTCCGACCCCTCTGCTGAAACTCTCATTCCTTCTCCCTTCACTTCACCCTTCTCCAAACTGGCAGATGGCTGCCCGCTAACCTTCTGTAGCTGCAGTACTGAGCCTGTTGGATGTAGCCTGAGACGCAGGCTTTACAGTAGGTGGGTACAGTGATAAAGTTATTCTTCTGCCGCTGGGATAATGCTATTAAGCATGAGGGGAGATGCTAGATGAGGCTATTTGTCACGCTGACAGGACGGCATTGTCAGGGTTTTTAGCCACACAGAAAAGGAGAACAGAGGAGAAAGACAAGAACGGACTCTTCTATTCTTCTCGCTCCTCTCTGTTTCAAGAGCCGCCTGTCTGCCGCTGATGTGTAAACATTAGACGTCCATTATGGGCTGCTTTGTCCTCGATAAATCACTGTCGCTAATGTAGTGGGCCTGTTTTTGAGTGTATTTACACAACCTGAGTGCTGAGCACCACAGTGTGGAAAGTGATATAGATGTAGTCAAAAGCCGTCTTACAGGGCTTAATTCAGTTATTAATATTGTCTGTATTTGTACAGTAGGCTTCCTAAATTGGCGAAATAGTTATATTCAGCAGCACGGTGGAACGGTGGTTAGCACTGTTGCCGCACAGAAAGGAGGTCCTGAGTTCAATTCCACCATCAGGCTGTGGTCTTTCTGTTTGGCATTTGCATGTTCTCTCAGTGTTTGAGTGGGTTTTCCTTGGATACTCCGGCTTCCTCCCACAGTCCAAAGACATGCAGTTAGTGGGGATAGGTTAATTGATCAATCTAAATTGCCTGTAGGTGTGAATGTGGGAGTGAATGTGAGCGCGAATGTTGTCTGTCTCTGTGTGTTAGCCCTGAGACAGACTGGCGACCTGTCCAGGGTGTACCCTGCCTCTCGCCCAATGACAGCTGGGATAGGCTCCAGCGCCCCCCGCGACCCTGAAAAGGATAAGCGGAAGCGAATGGACGGATGGATCGTTATATTCTTAATGAATACTGTATATAGATAGCAAGTAACACGTTACAGTAAGGCCTGCAACTAAGGGTGTATTTCCTGTGTTTCTAAATGGATTTTCAATGTATTTTATTTTGAAATTACAATGTTAGGTAATGATATTAGGTAAGTACACTGGAATAAAAGGGTAACAAGTCAGTAAATTTTAATATGTAAATAATTTTAAGTACTTCACAAGTAATATTTGAGTACCACATAATTTCTTGGCATTTCTGTGGCAAAACAAACAATATTTCCATATGTTACATTGCAAGTACAGTGAACCTTTCAAGACTCTCGTCGTATAAGCTCCACTCTCGTGGAGTGGCTTAACTTTGCCTAACTTCCAGGTACTTAACAGGAAAGGAAACACTCCTTTGGAAGGTTGGGTTTAAAGAGTGAAAATAAAAATAAAATAAAATTAATGGCTCCATCGTGATAAGATCACACAGTTCTGCATATTTTGATGCTATTGAGTTGGTAACAGTCCTTATCACATTACTCTTGGTAAAATAAAAGGACAGTACAGTTATAGAACATCCATCATGCACATCAACATAGTGAATATTAAATAAAGGTGTAAAAAGACGTGCATAACCTTTATTTGTCTCTGTGTCTCAGGGTGAGGCAGGGACTCCTGGCCAGAGGGGTCCTCCAGGAGAAAGAGGTAGGCCAGGGCCCCCTGGTGGAGGAGCATATAGTTCCAAGGATGCACAGCCCATGATTGGCCCAGTTGGCCCCAGAGGGGAAAGGGGAAGTCCAGGCTCAGCAGGTGCCCCCGGCCCCCCTGGTCTTCCAGGATTGCCAGGAAATGACGTGAGATGCAGCTTCATTGCACTTTTGTTTTTGGTTTGATTTTTTTGTCTTTCCTCCAACATTTAATCAGCTCCAAATCATGCTATAACCAGGCTGGTTGTGAGAAAAATGAGGAGACTGGCCACAGGCGCTCGCTAGCTCCATCTGTTCTTGTAAATAATGAATTTTTTAATTATCTACCTTGATTAATGTGTGCTCGTCTGGTTTTTGTTTTGGGGTTTTTTCCCCCTCTCTGTCTGTCTTCTCAAACAGGCTGTTGTCAATTACGATGAAGTCAAGAACTTCATTCGCCAACAGGTCATTAAGATCTTTGACGGTAAGGACATGTGCAAATGCACTTTGTGTGAATATTTAGTGGGCAAAAAACCACTTTGTACACTAGAGTAGTATTATCTCACGAGATGCATATCTGTGTTTCAAGAATGGTTCTATTTGTCCTTTGGGAAACAGCTGCTCCTTCCTCTGTGGACTTCTTTTATTCACAATGTTTTCTTCTTCTCCCCAGAGAGAATGGCCTATTACATGTCTCGCATGCAGATGCCAGTAGAGATGGTGGCGTCCCCGGGTCGGCCTGGGCCTCCAGGGAAAGATGGAACTCCTGGTAGTCCCGGAACCCCAGGTGCCCCCGGTCTTCCAGGACAGATTGGCCGACAAGGCCGGCCAGGAGGACAAGGACTCCCAGGTGAGGGTGACAGTAATGTCACGTTATCATAAGCAGACAGTAAGCAGCTTTGTTGCCATATGGTCATGTGTTACTTTCTTGCCCTAGGACCACGAGGACCGTCTGGAGAAAAAGGAGACAAGGGTGTTGGAGAGATGGGAGATGTAGGCCCTCCTGGAGCACCGGGTAATATACCCCACTCATTCATCATTCATCGTATAGTTCAGTGGCAGCTATTTGCCTCATTAGATTTCTTCCTTCCTTTGCTCACGTTGTGTGACAGCATTTCCATCTGCGCACGCTTTATGTTTATTCTACTGGCTGAAATAGCATAAAGGCTGCTAATTCCTTAGAACTTGCTGTTGATTAGTAAATTGCCAGCACGATGAGGTAATTTTTCATCGTTCTTAAATGGCCTTAATTAAAATCACCAGTCTGATTCTTTCAAGCCAAATTCGCATCTGAGAATCCCTAATCATGATGGAGTTCACTTAGCATGGTGTAAATTAGCAAATTAGCATCTGTGCTCACATTACATGGAGCAGGACGTTGAGCATGGGCTGAAAAAGATGCCGTGCTACTCATGAAGTGATCAAAGTGGGAGTTTAATATCCGTTCATGTTTAATTCAAGTTCCCCCGACAACGGGCACGGAAATAACGTCATCTGTTCGAGATGATGCTTCGTGTTGTGTGCTTGTTTTGTATATTTTTCTGATATGGCGTGCAGATGATATTTGATGACATTACTGATGATTAAATTCATTCGTCTTGTATCCACGCTTTTTTATTTTGGAAGTGTTGTACTTACGGATTTTATATTCTAATATTATACGTCCAATAAATCTTTAAAGGGGGATAGCGTTGCATTTAGGAACTCATGTTTTTGCTATTACTGACAAAGCTGATGCCACTCTAATGCTATCTCGCTGGCACTTCTTTTTACAGTACTGTCAATTTGTTGTTTTTCTATAAACCAGTTTAAGTATCTTTAAAAATATCTTTAGTAAACCAATCTACATTTTTTAAGGAGACGGGGTAAAATCTGGGGTGTTTTGTGCTCCTGGGCAGTTATGTTCTTTGCTCAGCTTGTATAACAGCCTGTGAGGTGTTGACATGATGAATATATTCTCTGTTTTTCCTTTCATGCTGAAGGTGTTCCAGGCCCCCCAGGCTATGGTAAGATGGGACCCCCTGGTCCCGTTGGCCAGCAGGGTGTCCCTGGGATCCCAGGCCCTCCTGGACAACAGGGTTCCAAAGGAAAAGATGGCCGCTGTAATCCCGCAGACTGTATGAGCCATCCAGTAGAATACAGCCCCAAGGGCCCATCTGTCAAGGGCCCCTGGTAAAGGGCTACAGGGGATGGAGGAAAGGGGCAGGGGGGCTGAAGCAAAAAGACTACAAGGAGAAGAAAGAAAGCCAAACACCGTGACCCAAAGTTATTAAGTCTGACCACAAGATGGAATATAGGCACTGCCTTTGTTGTTGAATAGCTAGATTTACCCTCACCGATTTCTTCTATAGTTCTGAGCAAACATCTGCGATTTCTTTCTAAGGGCCTCGCTGGAACTGAGACCTGCAAAGATACACCGGCAGCACATTTTTATTGCATCATTGTTGTTCCCCCACGAAAGCCAATTCGTTGCTTTTATTTCCTGCTCTTATTTTTGGTCTTGGCTCATTTTTTTACATTTTCCTCGCTGTGTTTTATTCCTTTTGTATATTTTAAAACAACCCAGGAGAGGTGACAAGAATCACAAACTGCAGTTTCTTCTTCTTCTTTTCTTTAAGATTCTGGTCTCGGCTGTTGTTTTTCTTTTTTTTCTACTCTTTTTTCTACCTTTTGTTTGTATAAATCTGTAGGAAGAGAATACACACAATTATGTTAGCACTGCTGCCATCTCTCATATCTCTGTTCCTTTCTGACACAATCCCATTCTGAGTGCATCCCATGCATTTCTAATATCCTGTCCCTGTGCTTGAGGTGTGAAGAAACATATTTGAATTTGACTTTTAAGAGAAAATCCCCTGGAAATGTTTTCCAGTTCTATAGAAACAGATGTCAAAAACTTACATTCAAGGAGTATCTGATGGATTGACTGTTTTGTATATATTTATTTTTTATATATATATATGGTGGCTTTTTATACACTTTCAAATGTTTTGATAAAAAGTATGGCTAGCCCCTTGTCTTTTTTTATTGTCAATGGTTATCCAGCAATAAAAAGTGCCAAAAAAAGGGATTTTTTTTAAGGTCGATAAGCTTTCAAAATGGAATGATGTGTGCAGAAAAAACAGCTTATTTATAAAAAAATACTTTTACACAGAAGACACATTGGATTTTGTAATTATGTTGGTAAAGTTCATTTTGTGTCCTCTTTTAATGCCATTATGTTTGGAAATGCAACCACTTTAAAACATTTCCTTCCATTTTGTACTTCAAAGTAGCGGCAAAAGCCATCTGTGTGCTTCACTCTGCCCAGATTTAAGAAGAAGCAGAAAACATGAGCAGCAATTGGGCCCATTTACCACAGGTACTGTAATCCAAGCACAACCACCAAACCCTCACAATCACATAAGGATAACAACATATTCTGAAAAAGCCTCACAAAGTGCTTTTGCAGTGCTACATGTTACTGTATTTTGGGGCTTTATCTGTTATTTTATCATTTTTTTGGTTTTGTTTTTTTTTATATCTGGAACTCTGTGAAGCTGTGGTCAGACTTTAGTTTTCCACAAAATAACCCAAGGGGAATGTTAAACTGAATTAAATTGCTTTTCAAAAAAAAAGCGTGGTATCATGTGGTCATCATTGTCAACCCTTGTGTTGAGGTGTATTGAGTGACTCCGTGCAGTTGTTTGGTGTCTTTTTGTTCTGTTTTGTTCTGTTTGTTCCAGTGGTGTATTTCAACACCACTGGTTGAAATACAGTCTCAAACCATGACAGCGCCATATTTTACTGATAGAAATGTAGATACTTGTTGTACCTCTCGTCATCTGCTCCTCTCCTGACCCTGCTCTTTTGACCAGCTTGTCCAGTTTCCCTAGATTATTATTATTATTATTACTACACACAACACACTATGCCGAGATATGACAATTTTTTTGGCTAATAGCTATTTGGGAACTGAGCTATTTTATGCATCTCAAATGGTGCTATTTTTTTTTTGTTTGTTTTTTTGTTTTTTACCTTTTTCAGCTACAAAAATGGGTATGTGTTTTGCTACAGGTTGCTAGTAATAAGGTGCTAAAAAATATATATTGTTCATACAGTGGCTTGAGTTAGCTGTCTTTTTTATGCTCGAATATTTATAGGTCAGTGTTAAGTAGCTTAACAAGTGAAATAGACTGAAGATGAGGGAGGAAACAGCCAACGTCCAAAGGAAAACTTTCAGAAAACCTGGAGAAATATTGGTCAAGACCACTTAAAAACTACCAGAAAGTCTGGCTGTTTTAGATCAAAATGGAAGCAAACCGAGGGATCATTCAAGACTTTTGCACGGTACTGTAGCAACTGTGGCGTTGCCCGCCGTTTTCGGACGCACTTGCCACCATGTTGGTTTTGGGCTCAGAAGCAACCAGAACTAAAAAGAAAAAAAAAGAAAGAAAAGGGTGGGTTGCTATGCTAACAGCTAACACTAATAGCAACGCACAGACACACATCTGTTATTATAACTAGTAAAATACTAGAACGTCATTCAGCAGAAGTGAAGCTTAGAATTGTTGGATGGTTCATACTATCAGCAAGTCAAATTAGTCAGAAAATTCACTAAAAGAGCACCAAATGGTTCACTTCAGTTATCGAATTAGTGGATTAAGAATACAATAGCAATCACTAACTGGCTATAGCTGCAGGAGTTGAAGCACTTGTCAGCCTACAGCGTCACCATCCAGCTGGATGGACAAAAAAACCCCCACCACACACTATCATGTTGAGGTACAAGTTGACACAAAGCAGAACAATATAAAAAAAGACAAAAGTTGTTCTTTTTTTCTTTTTGTTTTGTTTTTTTTATTGGGTTTATGTATAATGCTACAAAGTTGAGCATTTAAACACGTAAGTCTGTGGAGATTTCAGTCCATTTTTTTAGCCAGCCACAAGAGGAACTTGTTTGCAACTTCTGTTGGCTTTTTTGTTTTTAACTTTAGAGGCTGTACCTTGATCTAACACAAGACTTTCAACAGAGAAACTGAGGTTCGTGCACTCTGTCATACTGAACTGTCGATAATGTTGAATTATTATTCCTAAGACTTTAGAAAAAAATAGACCAACTCATAATGTTAAAATGTTAGACATCCCTGAATGCTTCTCACAGTTCTTGCTATCTTTTCCCCCAGGCACAAAGCTATGACATCGCAAAAGCAACTGACCTGTCAGTTGCAAATACTGCCCTTGAGCAATTTAGAATCTGATGTGCGCAGTCTAGTAGTGCTGAATGGTTGCAACTTTTTGCCTCGGTAGTGCAAGATTATTAAAAGATGCTGAGCGTATGCAGCTTAGGACGCATGGGAGTTTATTTACATGCATACATGGGTGCTCTTAAAGATTTGGACGAGGACAAATATCAAGAAAAACGAATTGAAATAGATCATTTTCCATTCCCAACATGATACAGAAGAACATTGGCTCTTAGAAAAGGTTCCTCTTTATTAGTCTAGGATTGCCTGAACAGCCAGCAAACAACTTTATTTATTTTTTTACAGATGATTATATATAAAGAACAATAAATAGCTTCTTTTGATGAAAATAAGTTGTCGTTAAAGCACCGACCTCCCATGGAAAGTTGACAGTGGCACAGAAAGCACATTAGGACCGTTAACTGATTTGCTCTGAGGAGGAGTCATTATTTCTGTAGGAACTCCTTATTACTCACTGATTTCATTAACACAGGATTTTTGTTGGTGCATATCGTAACCCATTCCTTTTCCTCTACATAATAATCAACACACATTTACAAAGATTTACAGCACTGCATTGTGGGAGATGGGAGTGCCCATCGGGATATGCTGTTGCCAGGCAACAAGAAGAAGAGATAAAGCTAGTTGTTAGTTTCTAAAACGAGACTTGGGTTGAAAGCGGGGGATTGGGAAGGGAAGGCAGTGTACACATGAGGTAAATCAGGGATCTCACTCAAGCCTACAAATGAAAAAGACTACATTTTACAATGCGGTACAGTACTGAGTGGAAACTGGGGCTGCAATCATTTATTAGTCAGGTTTTCGGGGTACACGTTTAAGGCAACGGGTGTGATGTTGGAAAAGAGGCAGGGCGTTAAAACTTCAAAACATTCCTCTGACAAAATATTGCATATGGAAAAAAAAAAAAACATTGAAAGTGACCAAACAAGGAAAAAAGCATCCTTCACCACATTTGGTTTAGCTTCTTTCAGCTCATAGATGCTTTGACTTGGTGAGAGACCAAAAAAAAAAAGAGAGATGTAATATAAAATCTGTTCCTCTTTCACTGCTTGAGCAGGACTGGGATATTTGGACGGCGCTGACACCGACATCCAAAAAAAACCACTTGAGATTTCAGACGGAGGTGGGTGGCTGTGAGCTGCTGTTGTCATGGTGATGTGGAGGATTAAGATCATGATGTCCCACCAGTCAAAACTTCAGGTTGTCAGTTCTAGGAAGGAGCGGTGGGGGGGGCTACACATGCAGTCAATGTACTATTATTGTCCCCCCCCCACCTCTCGTTCTTGATGTTGAGAAGAGTGGTCTCTCGCCTTTTTTTTTTCCTTGCCTTGCTCCCTCTCTCCCAGGTGCTGTGATCTGCTTATGGGGAGACGGGGCCTCTAAACATTGGGTCCTTTGATCGTTCCCGCCTCCTGTAGTCTCGGTGAGGTGTAAGCAGACGCGGCCAGGCACATCGCTGCCTCGCAGAATCCCGGGAGACCCGGCGGGCCCGACTTACCGGGGCGACCGGCCTCTCCAGGTGTTCCCTGAGGTCCTCTCTCTCCGGGCCTACCGTCCCGAGCCACTCCATCGATACCGGGGGGGCCTGCAGAGTGACAGAGTTTAACATCAAATGGGATTTAACTGATTTCGAGGGGTCAAAAAGATTAACTGCACCAAATTTCATTCTAAGGGTTGGAAACCCCATTCTGGACTTGGATTACATGTGTGTACTGTATGCATGCATATATTTAAGTTGTGTGCATGTGTGCACACAGAAGTGTGAGTGTGTTTCCCTGTATTTGAATTAGCGTGTGCTGTTGCAAGCCTATTACATTCTCATTCAAGAGCATCTGTTAAATGACTGGAGTTAATGATGCCTTTAAAATGCCTTTCAGCAGGCTCTCCTGTGGCGAGAGCAGTAATGTCAGGTCCTTCAGTTGCTTGCAGTACCTTTCTTCTTCCTCTTCTTATCTGTGTTCATGAAAAAAACTTTGTGGAAGGACTACTACAGTGCCCCAAGAAAAGATTGTTACACTCGACTGAGGTATAAAAGCTAGGTTGAATGTAGGCGAAGTGCAATTGAGACACACTTTGTGAGTACACGTTGATGTACATGTGACTTAAATGTCCACTGAAGCTTCTCTGCTTCTTTAGAGACCAACAAAATCCATGTGAAGGGATGAAGAGACACATTTGAGCTCATACACAGGTTCTGACTTTACTGCATTTGATTGTATTGCTGTGTCACACGCACACTGCACTTTTTTTTAAAGGCTGTCCAGAATCTTAAAATTTCTTGATTTCACAAGTGAATCCATTGTAAGTCACGTTTATGCAGCAGCTGTGTTGACTTTTGGCCCAGTCACCAGAATATTACTATTCAAAAATTCTCCATCCCTCTGGCACTCCCATTTGCATCTTAAAATTTGAAAATGAGAGTATGCAGTAAACAAAAAGGTTTTTTTTTTTTTTATAACAAAGTTTTAGGTGGCAATGTCACTAGATTTTGTGGTTCTGCCCTCAGATTGCAGTGACAGTGAGTACTGTGTGATTTGCACAGTTTTTAGTGGCATTCTGCTGAGGCCCAGCCATGATGGAGGTGGAATTACACAGATTTGACAGATCCTGTGATATCATGTAATTTACATCAGCTTAACACAACTTAACTCCTTATAAAAGTGTGTTTTTCCTCCCCACTGTCGCCAAGTGCATGTTCATGGTGGGTTGTCTGATTGCCAGGGTTTTCTCTGTATTATTGGAGGGTCTTTAACCCTATAATATAAAGTGCCCTGAGCTGACAGTGTTTGTTAAAACGTCATGAAATAAACTGAATTGAATCAAATTGAACTGAATTGCCTAGGAATATGCACAAAATCTTACCTTACAGGTTCATTTAGAAGGCTTCAGGTCTTACCTTGTATTCCTGGAGCTCCTGGTGGACCTGAGTGAGGTCTACCTGGATCACCTCTCACTCCCTTTGGACCTCTTTTTCCTGAGGTAGATGAAAGAAAAAAAACACGTTTAAAAAAACACGTTTAATGCCTGAGAAGTTCAACAATATGCAAAAGTACTAATGTTTAGTTTTACCCTTAAGCCCTGTGTTTCCAATTTGCCCAGGTGCTCCAATAATGCCGGGGATGCCGCGGGCACCAGGTAAGCCATGTGGTCCCTGAGGCCCAGATGCCCCTGGAGGTCCAGGCGGTCCGGGAGACCCCATTACACCTGCACCACCAAGCACAGCCCTCTTGGCGCTTACTGCCACGGCCGCTAGCCTTTCTGTAACGGAAGAGAGGACATCATCATTTTGATTAACTGATCTTTGATGTTTCCTCAGGAGATTAAAGCAGGTCTAGATGCTCACCCTGCATCATCTTCAGCACAACCTCAACAATATGCTGGTCAGATGCATCACGTCCCTGGAGAGAGGAGGAGAACACTGAGCACTGACTAAACACTGATTGGTGTTCTGTCTGTATGTGTCTGTGATTAAGAGTGGAACTGGACTCACTGCTGGTCCCTGAATGCCCGGCATACCGGGTACTCCTCGTTCTCCATTAAGCCCCCTAGGACCGGGCAGCCCCAGTGGTCCCTGGTCTCCTGGTTTGCCAGGATCTCCAGTGGGTCCATTGTGTCCAGTGTCACCCCTGATTCCTTGCTGTGAAGAAAAAAGAGAATCAACCCAGTGAGGCCCAACACATCATGAATAATGAGAATTAACTCTTATAATTAATACCATAGGCTTTGGGTTACAGAGTTAAAGGTCAGGGTTGACTTATAGAAAGGTGGATATGACTAAGGAAAGAATAAAGCAAAACAAGTCCATCCCTGCAGTCAG
Source organism: Rhamphochromis longiceps (assembly GCF_057381845.1). Taxonomy (NCBI): domain Eukaryota; kingdom Metazoa; phylum Chordata; class Actinopteri; order Cichliformes; family Cichlidae; genus Rhamphochromis; species Rhamphochromis longiceps. The sequence goes on from NC_140577.1 coordinate 23,362,618, forward strand.
ATTTCTACTCGTTGTAACTCTCACCTGTCCTTTGGGCCCAGGTTCGCCAGACAAACCCTGTCACAGCAAAGACAGAAAGTCATTTTCCCCATTCATCATTTCCATCCATCATTTGCGCCTCGGAGACACTCACTGAGCAATAATTCAAGGATGAATATTGTAAATGAACATCTAAAAATGCAGCTTCAAAGACCCAAATGTGCATCATTGCCTCACTGTCATTTAAATAGCTTATTTGCCATCTGGATTATAATGGGGATTTGTATGCAAATTTGAAAAAAAAACAGACATCCTCTTCTTCTTCTTAACTTTGGTAATGCTTCCAACATTTTCTTGTATACAACTCTCTGCTTTGATGCCTCCAGAACCAAATGTTTAAACCTTTTTTTTTTTTTATCTAAAGCCTAAAAGTTGCATTTATTTATTTCCTTTTTCTTTTCAAACTTGGAAACTTTTTGTGGTCCTTATGGCAACAAAAACCACCAACTACTTTAAAGCAGCTTAAGTCTGTGCTGGAACAAATGTCCACGTTTTTACCTTTTCGCCTTTTTCGCCGGCCAATCCCTCGACTCCGGGGTCACCCTAAAAGTGACAGAGAGGTAACGAAGAATAAGGGGAATGAAAAAGGCTCTTGAAAGTATTCTTAAGTACGGAGCCAGTGGTGCAGTTTAAAAGAGGTGCTACTCACAATGCCCCCCTTTGACCCGACTTTTCCTTGGAAGCCCTGGCAGGAGAGACGGAGTAAATGTAAATGTGGACAAATGTAAACTGGATTATCCTCAGAAAAACAAGGATTCAGTACTGATTGAAACCAGCGACACCAGAGACCACAAACTAAGAAAGATGTTGCCTCATTTCTAAAACAAGGAACATGATTATGCCTAGATTATCATTTATATTGCTTCACTCATTCAAGGGTTTCACTGTGGGGGGTTCGCGTTCTATTAGTGAGTAAACACTGCCCCCAATATGCAGCTTTGTGTAACTGCATTATCACAAAGTCCACAGACCTTGTCTCCCTTTGTTCCACTGAGACCCTGGGCGCCAGGCACACCGATGGGCCCTCTCTCTCCTTTGCTTCCCTGTGAGGGGAAAACAGAAGCTCTGCTGCATGATGTGTTTGAAGTAAAGAGCGCGTTATGATGTCTGAAAAAGACACGGTGCAGCTTACAGGCTTGCCGGCTGCTCCCTGTGGCCCAACTGGTCCTCGCTCCCCTCTGTCGCCCTGCGGACATCAGGTGAGGTGAGTAAGCAGCAGCTGCCGCTAGTGTTTTATTGTGATATTCAGGTTTGTACCTTAGGTCCAGGGATTCCTTGCATACCAGGCTCACCAGGAATACCAGGCTCACCCTGAGAAAGGGAGAAAGTACAATTATTCACTATATGCTATAGCTTTTAACGGTTTTTCTACTTTGCTATGAATGCCATCCAGAGTAAGCATCTGGGTAGACACTAACCAGATCCTTACTTTTCATTCCCTCTGTTGCCAAGCGCTTGCTCATAGGGAGTCATCTGATTGTTATCTATTACCACAGTCTTTATATTACAATATAAAGACTGTTGAGGTGCCTGTTGTTGCGATTTGGTGCTATATTAAAAAACCCCTGAAATTCAAGTTGACCACAAAGAAGAGAAACAATCATATATTTACCAAAGGTCCAGAGGGCCCAGGCAAGCCAACATGACCTCTAGGTCCAGGTTCCCCCTAGAAAAAGAATATTATAAGAAGAATATTAAAAGAAAGGCACACATTACACACATTACAAGAACATGAAAACCTGTTATGCTCATTTCCACATCATTTTTATTCTGAAACAAGTTGTTGTAGTTCCCCTCCCTTTACGCATCTCTCAGACAAAAGGTTTAAAAAGCAGGTGGCTGGGGCTTCTCTTCTCACTGCCAGAGCTGTGTATGTCTAAAATGGCAATGTTAGCAATATCCACTCTCACTGACATATGGAGACGAGAGTGGAAGCACTGTCTGGAAACTTGGTGTTTAGAGGAGTCTGAAGCCTAAGCTTTGGCTCACAGGGAATTCATGTACATACCCCGGGCTGCATTATCTCAAACTTGCAGTATGAACATGTAGAAGGCATACCTTTGCTCCAGGTCCACCTTTAGCTCCTGGGCTGCCAGGTAATCCCTGAAGATGGAATAAACAATGCTGAAAACAGTCCTAATCAAAGCTACATATCTGCACATCAGACACGTTTCAGGAACGCAAGCGTGAAATGCACATGGCTACGTAGGCGTCGGCAGTTGGCGGTAATAATGCAGTTTGATATAATGATAATGGTAAAAATAGGCTTGTGGTGTGATTGCCACAGTTGTAGACCTTGCAGTGATGTTATGTGTGTGTGTGTGTGGTTGCTGTATCACAGTTTGACATAAAGCAGGCTAAGTTGCAGTGTATGAGTTTTAGGGAGTGTTAGTGTCACTGCAGTGACCGCGCAGCATCTCATGCAGTGCACATCTCATGCTCCATTACCCGTTAGTCAGAAACACACACTTATGTCTACCCACTGGTCTGATTGTGATAAATTGCTTGCGGTTGAAGAGAGAATGCTATTTTCAAGGTGCTTTTTATTCTAAAGCAGCATGGGTCACGGGGTCACTGTTAACCTGGATGACTGCCCAGAAAACAAAACACACCGAAATTTTACACACCGCTTCAAGCTGGTTTCCCTTGTCTGTGTTCTGGCTTTGTTGAATTCAAGAGAAGAACAGATTGCGCTTCTACGTGGTCTGAGTGACAATGACTGTTTATTTGCATGTGCTTTTTTTTTTGGCGGCGTTGTCGAACAGTTCTCCGACAAAACACGCACGCCCCCGTCGAATGATCACTCACCGCTGCTCCCTGAGGACCAGGAGGACCGGGCATCCCGGCCTGACCGGGGCCACCCTGCATAAATGAGAGCAGAAGAAGAATAAATTAATGTTTTTGTTTTTTTCACCTCCGATTGAAGTTACTCATCATTATCACTGCTGGCACACACTTACCTTGATTCCAGGAATGCCAGGTGTGCCATCTTTCCCATCAATACCCGGCAGACCCTGAAAAAGCAGGCAGATGAGTCAGTGGACTTCATTTGGCACACCTTGCCAAGCACCTCCACAACTGTGGCCTGAAAAAACAAAAGTGCGTTCACTCACATTCTCTCCCTTTTTGCCAACTGCACCCTGTGGGCCTTGGATACCTCGGCTGCCCTGCAGAAGATAAAGAAATCAGCCTCAGTAGAGCCACGGCGCACATCAGTATCGCTGCCTCCATTCAAGCTCTGAAATAGCTTCTTCTTTTTTTTTTTTTACACACACCACTGCCTTGACAAAAAAAAAAAAAAAAAACTTTCAGGGAAACCACTACAAGAGTCACCCACTTTGTCTCCTTTATCGCCTGGCTCTCCAGGTGGTCCATGAGGTCCTTCTTCACCCTGAAAAGAAAAGAGCAGACTCACAGTTGCCTTAGTGAATTCAGTGTATGAATATACCTCTTTATATGAGTAGCTGAATTTGTATTTGCGTGTCTTTAAGTGTGTGCGTTCTTACAGGTGGCCCAGGAGGTCCTACTGGTCCGCCGATGCCCTTGTACCCACCAGGGCCCTGAGGGAAAACAACAAAGTGCCATCAATCTGTTCGGATCAGAGAGGGAGCTAAGTCGCGGTAGCCTACCACTCATTGTGATAAAGGGATAATTAGAACTTAACTCACTTCTTTAATGGGAGCTACACAGAGAGCCAGGCACTCTTGCTTTGGCACTAAGCCGGGGTGCTAACTTGGCTAACGTGGCTAATGTTAACAGTAAGACGGATGGCTACAGCGGATCATTAACTACAGATGGAGGCACCGTGGACCCAGACAACCCCAACTCATTAGAGAGGGAGAGAGATTTGTGTTAGCATCATTTCCATATGTCCCCAGTGCTGGTAATGGATGATGTTTGTAGAGTGGGAGCAAGTCTGGCTGTGCCTCCTTGGTGCTCATCTAAGAATGAGAGCAGTACTGAGAGAGAGAGAAAGAGGGAGAAAAACAAAAAGCCAATATGCTTTTTATATGTGATAAACTGAGTGTAGTACTCACTGGTTCTCCTTTGGGACCCATCATTCCTGGATAACCACTCAGACCCATGGGACCCTTAGAAGAGAGGCAAACTATGGTAAGACAGACACCGTTGTCCACAAGAAATGGCTATTTGAGATGATACTATGTAGATTATAATATGAAAATTATAAATATTCAATTATCATCATACTGAAGGTCCTGGGATGCCCTGCTCCCCAGAGATGCCAACTTCTCCCTTGGGGCCCTGATGAAGAACAAAAAAAAAGATTATTAATAATAATAAGTATGTGCTTCGCCCTGTAGCATATGTGCCGGGAAGCAATTGTGAAACCTTGAAAAACGTTTAATCAAACCACAGATTTCATTTAGTTTTGTCTCTATATGTTTGACTTGCAAACATTTACCAAAAAATCTCATTGAAACCCGTTTCTGATATCTGCATGTATCGATGATCTGCAGCCTGCTCACACCATCCTCTGGTGGTCTTCAGCACCTGAAGCAGTTCAATCAGCGCATAATGGGTTTGCCAAGACTGTTAAAGGGGCGGAAACGAAGACTCGATGGCGCTCTTGTGCTGGGATAAGTCGGGATAAGCTTAGCATAAAGACTGAAATCTTGGGCAAACCGGGAATAATAGTCAAAGCGCCAATTGTTACTCCCCGAAAGCACGACTTGTTTTTGCATATCCAGAAGGCCACGGATTAAACAAACATAATCAGGGAGATTTTCGCGTTACTGGGAGGATTTAGGAACTCAGTTAGATGCTCAGCTCAACAATAAGCTAAGCTGGCCTAATTGTTTCCCTGCTGAAGTTACACACTTTTCATCAACACTCAGTTTAGCCTGAGCAGTCTATTAGCCTGGCCTTTTAATGATGCGACCCCTGAACTGGACACTTCAAACCATTTGTTTATATGCCAATAAAGAAATATTATTTTTGCTGGGTTTCCAGAATCTTGCTCGCCATCCTCAGCAGGTTCATTAAGTTCTTGTTTTTTTTTCCGCACTTTAAAGATAAATCTGATAGTCTTACTCCATCTTTGGCATCACGTGGGCATCAGTGATACAGCAAACCCTGTTGGTATCCATTTAAACAACTGGTGAGGATGTAAACAGCTTTCATTGTGTTTTAGAAGAAAAGAGAGCCAGGCAGCTCCTTTAAAATACTGGTCGGCCTCGGAGGAGCGCTTGCTTGATGCGTTGAGTGTTTTGAGCATCTAAAGCAAGCGCTGCCAGAAAGCTCCTTGTGTGGGAAGATCAGAGGCTAATTCCTGGGGCTTGGCTAGCCGCTCCCTTGGAGCCCACAGTATGCTCATTAGCTCTGCTTAATACAGCGAGGTGAGAGGCCCGCGCTAACCCTGACTCTCTCATCCAACTCTTCATGTACCTGGCTCCTCACCACCCCTTTCATCTGGCTTGCTGCGTGCTGACTCCAGAGCCAGGGCCAGGCCTGACTAATCGCAGCCAGATTAATGCCAGTCATGTGCCTCAGGGGGCTTCATTAGAGCTAATCCTCGCCTCCCCTTGGTCCTGTACGGTGGGTGAGTGTGCAAAAGCAACTGTACGGCATGTACACGTATGGGTGTCTGAGTGCACGCGCATATCCTCTCAAGCGGAGATTGTAGCAGCTCACCGGTCTTCCAATGCTGCCAGGATCTCCGAGAGCACCGGCACGTCCTTTGTGTCCCTAGAGGGGAAACAATTAGGCAGGATGGTGTCATAATAATTTGGTAATGCGAAACGATCACTGATGCCTGAAACAGACAGATTACTCACCTTGACTCCCTGCAGTCCCTGTGGGCCTTTAGGTCCTGCTGGGCAGTTGAGAGGACACTGGGAAAAGATAGTGAGAAGGATATGCAGTGTATGGGTTATAAAATGTGAAGTTGTGTCAGAATAGATTTGCAAGAGAGGAGGAATCTTTAGATCTTACCTCGAAATCTGCACTACCCTCTTCTCCAACAATAAACTTGCCTGGAGGACCCTAAGCAGACAGACAGATACATGGATGAGCAAAGTCACCCAGTCACAGTTGGCAGTCAGTTGCGTCTACCACCCTCCCAAGCTGAGCCAGCACTCTCTCCCTCTTTCACTCCATCTATTTCTTCCTCCATTTTTCCCCCTCTCTGTTTATAGATTGAGTTAGAAAGTTAAAGTATCTCTACAGGCGCTGATGTATTTCTGCAACAGCCAGATGAGACAGCCCACTGATCTAATGGGGGTTTATTTACCCTAGGACAGCACTAAAGCTAAACAAATACACTCCCCTGGGCTGGGAACATCACTCTCAATGAAGCACCCCCCTCCCCTTCTTGGAATCACAGAGATGCACACAGGAGAGTTCATACGCCGCTGGAAAATGACTTAAAAGCATACCTCTTAAAACTGTTTTTAGTGCATCACCACTTAGTGTCTGTTGGGACTTGTTCAAGCAGCAGTCATCTCTGGCTGCGCTTGGTGTTTTGTTACCATTCGGCGCATTAAAAACACACACGCCAACATTAACTGTGTGCTGGATAGAGCACGCATTAAGCATGGCATCAGCAGTATGTCCTTGCCTGTGATCTCATTCAGTCATTTCAGTCAGCAACAATTAGACTGATGAAAATGTACGCCTGATTAAGCCTAATGAACTCCCGGTAGCTTATTTATTAAGTTTTTAAAGCCGATCTCACCAGTCTCAGTGCCTTCATGTATTGTTTACTGTGACATCCTTTCTGTGGATTAACTTTGAGTATATTCAAGCAGCGCTTTAGTGCTTATGTGTAATGGAATTGGGATGAGGCAGTGGCGTTGTGAATGTTTGTCCTCTAGAGCGCTATGAACTGTTCTGCAAGTAAACAATACAATTATAAAATATTTCATGTTCAAACAGGTATTATTTTTTATGTTAATGTAACATTTACTAATATCAGGCTAATTGTTCCATCTGCACTATTTATATTTGGAACCTTACCACACATGCTAAGGAGGCCTAACAGCATATAGCGTAGCATCAAGACCAGAGCAGACACCAACAACAGAGAACGTGACGCTGAATAAGTCAGAAAATAGCATAAAATAGAGGCGCTATTGTAGAAGTAGATGTTAGGCCCAATGCGGCTTGCAGAAGCAGCATGAACTTTATGCCGGTTGGAGCAGCTTGAATAGCATGCCCTACATCAGACTTGCTAATAGGATGCACAGGTGAGCATCAGCTGATGTGGCAGGCACTGAGACCAGCTGACATGCTGAGATTGCTGTCTTAAGCAATGCTTCAGTTAATGGCTGTTGCTTATGCTATCTTTCCAGATTTCTAATTGCTTAATGGATCTACAACAACAAGGAAACCTACATATGATACACTAGTGTATGGTTTTTTTTTTAAAAACAGGCTTTTCAAAAGGTGGTTTTGTGTTTAGCTCGAGGATCTTTGTGACATAGAGTCAGAAAGAAAGATGACAATTCATACGATTTTTCCTCGCAATTACCGGCTTGCCCGGAGGTCCAGTAAGTCCTGGAGGTCCCGGTGGTCCAAGGATACCCTAAATGTTTGTGAGGAGAGTAAGAAATTGTGACTAAGAGCTTCTGAGAAGTTACAAAGGCCCCCATAATAAACTGAAGCTGGAGTTTCCTTACCTTTGGTCCAGTTGGTCCGATCTCACCAGGGAGACCAATTGGGCCTGGAATACCCTATACAGGACAGTTATGTTAGTGAGCGTGACAAACAAGATGATATGTACTTATCCCACCAGAGACAAATTATTGCCACACTTTAAAGAGTTGAAGGCATAACTGCACAATACCAGAGAAGCTACTTACAGCCAGTCCTGGAAGGCCAGGTCCCTGTGTGGACAAAAGTGACAAGGGGTTAAATTACTGTGTAACAAGTGGAACCAATCCATCAGAGTATCAATTAATGTTTCCAAAAGCCAATTAAAAACAAATGCAGGAATTCAGTAATGCGTGTGTACAGTGTCAGTGCAGGTTAAATAGCGCTCAGGAACAAAGACACAGAACACAATCAGTCTGTGTTTGCTGTGTCTTTTGCTTGGAATTAATTATAAACAAAGTAATTAAGTAAGTAAGCCTTCTTGGAGGAAGAACAGCCCACAGGGCTGGATCTCCTGTCTGTGGAGCGTAAGACAGCTGGGTGTACGGCACAGCCCCCAGACAGTACGCCTGTTAACGCTAAATAACGGATTAACTAATAGTGTTGTGCTCAAGCATGACATTGAATGACGCTGGACTTACAAAGATGTGCAATAGATGGACATCGAGCACCACCTAGTGGCGAAAGACTGCTACAGCTGATGCTTCATGATCGCTTGTGTGGAATGGCTGAATCTAATGACAATATGGAGTGTGACTCCTTTATTAAGGATTGCATCAGGCTCGTGTCAGCTGCAGAAATCTTACAGCACATTTGGATAAACTGAACCCAAATTGAGGCACAGCTGGTCAGGCATTCATGCGTGACCTAAAAGGCACTAAGGAGGCTGCCTTAAAAAACCAGCTGTGTTGCAATATGTTTGTTAGAGAACTGAGCAGGCTCGCAAAGAATGCCTAATTCAGTCAATCATAACTCATTTCTTAAGTATCCCGAGAGCCCTATGAGATAATGTTAGCCAATTAGTCATTTTATATTAATATACAGAGAGCACAGTTACTCAAGCACTGAACTTCAATACAGCCTTACATGAATGTACTTGTATATTATGAAACTATTCTATTCTAATCTCTATCTGATAGTTATGTTCTCAGGGAATTTCCAGGTTTCAAACTGCTTACTGGATCTACAACAACAAGATCCAGTAAGCTGTTAGAGATCAGTTAGAAAGTCAGATATTGCACGTCTCTCGAATACATGCATAACAGATTAAATAGAGATATTAGAAAAAAGTGTTATCTAAACATTTTGACTGAAGGTCCCTGGCAGTAAATTGCATGGCTGCCTCATAAAATAATATAAGAGATGAGTTGTTTCCTTTCCATCACTGGGTAGTGTTTCGAATGGTGCCAATCATAATACATATTAAATACTGGGTATCACTTATTCATCACTCAGAGTAACTGAACAGAAAAAAATGAAATGAATGATATATAGGAGCCACACGAAAAGCCTTTTGGCTTTGCATATAAGTAGTGGAGAGCAACCTCTGAAGGCTGAAAATCTTTAGTGCCAAAAACTGCAGTTTCTCACACGACCACTTAAAGCAAGCCAGCCCTCGTGGACTGTTAAATATTTCTGTACATAATCTGCAACATAATCTGCAACCACTGTTGTGTCTTGTCTCGTCGATTGCTCCTGTGCATTTCTGGCTGCTTTTTCCAACACATTTTCTGAATGAATCAGTGAGAGTATAATAATAATTTTCCTCATTATAAGCAGTGTTGGGGAGTAACGGAATACATGTACCGTTACGTATTTAAAATACAAAATACAAAATACAAAATATAAGTAGGGGAGACCGGGGATAGTTGTAACATTTTTGACATTTCTGTCTACAGACATTTCTGTCTGTAAATTGGAGCTCTTTTAAGGTAGTGGATTCAAAATGTAATGCAAAGTATTTACATGTCTCTGCTATTAAATAGTGCAACTATTTTCTCTGCAGCACAGTTACCCATTGCATGGTATGGTCTCAAACACAAAGAGTGAAATGTTACAATTAACCCCATAGTCTGGGTTAGTTGTAACATATCCTGGGGTAAAATGTAACACAATGAAATAAGGGTACTAACAAAACATTAACATGTAATCTTTGTTTATTCAACACATGAATGCACTTAGAGCCATTTATGTAGCTCTGTGTGTGTGTGACAGAATGCAGAAATCTAGCTTTTGAGCATATTCCAACCCCCCAAAAAAGACAAATTATGGAATTTTCTGCAACTGAATATTTCATTAATTTTGGTTGGTCTTCCTTGAGTTTGGCCTCATTGGCTCAGTGGGCATTATAACCTACAGCTCTTGCACCAATTTTAAACATAACAATGAAGCTGAAAAAATGTAGTTGTTCACCAGCATCGCAATTCCATTATTTTTTTCAGGGTTTACCTTGGTGTGGTTTGCAAAGTGCTTCAGAAAGATGAGGAAATCTGTTTCTTGCACCCATCCTGATTTATTTCCACTACCAGTGCTTCCTACTGGTCCATCTCTGACACAGAGGTCTGCATAATGTATGTGTGGGAACACAAACAGTGGAGGAATTGTGTTGCCAATGGCATTAACCGCATATACAAATGTGACCAGTGAACCTCTCTCTGCTGATGTTGTTGCCCCAACTTGTTTAATATAAGTTAAAGTAATAGTGTGGTAAGTTGTAACATCTGCATTATTGTTACAACTGACCCAGACTGTTGCTGTTACAACTGACCCAGACTCCTATAGCCATGAACTCGCTAACATTACAGCCAACGGCTAAAACATTAGCACTAAAGACCTACACAGAATATATCCCCATAGACATACAAATAACATAATTCAAGTTTGATGAGTTTAACTGCAAAGCAGATAATGCTATTAGAAATTGAAATAAAGTAGAAAAACTTACTTTTTGGCATACAAATTACTTTTTTTCGTGTTAAATTGTCTGTGTTTGACAAAATGTGCTGATTTTTCACATGTGATAGCAGAACTGAGTTGGGCATGCACAGGATGAGTCACATCATTTGAAACTTAGCCCTGATTGGAGAAATTGGAAGTGTTACAACTGACCCACGTTACAACTATCCCCGGTCTCCCCTAACTGTATTCCGTTACAGTTACCGTTTAAAAAGGTGGTATTCAGAATACAGTTACTTTGTTGAAATAAATGGATTACACTGCGGTACTTTCCTGTTTCATTTTGTCGCGGGTCAGGACTGTTTCGGTTTTGTTTGACAGCTACGTTCTGTTGTTCCAGGGGGCAGCGTTACGGTTGCCATGGTTACAGGGCGACGCTCTCTCTCTGCGACTGTGTGTTTCCTGGGTGAGAGAGCGCCTTTTCGTTGTTGTTGTGCTAAGCTAACAGGCAGAATGCTACAGGCATAGCCCTAAAGAATGTAGCATCATGGGCAGTGTAGTCCGTGCTGCAGGGAGAATGGACTGCCATACACGTTATGGGTCTGTGAGCGCGAGGAGGGAGAACAAAGGATAATGGAAAGGTACGAGTTGTCATTGAGAAAAAACAGGAGCTGGAAGCATGTAAATATAATAATAACCACTGCAGCCAAGAAGAGTGCCTGACGAGCCCAGTTGTAAGTAAGCTATTAAGACTCGACTGTACACCGTGTTCGTGTTTTCCTCCGAAAACAATAAGTTTAATAAGGAGCAGTCTTTCAACGCCTCTCTCTGTCTCTCGCAAGAAAAGTTGACCCACACAACAAAGTAAAGCTATTTTTCGGCTACGAGCCGACAGGGACCCCGCCGTATTAGTCAGAGGTCCCTTTACTACAGTTCGGAGTCGCGGACCTTCAGTAACAGTAATGAATCACACAGCAATAGTACATTCACGTTGTTGTAAAAAGCATGATAATATATTAAGTAATCCAAAGTATTCAGAATACGTTACTGTCATTGAGTAACGTAACGGAATACGTTACAGAATACATTTTGGGGCATGTATTCTGTATTCTGTAATGGAATACATTTTAAAAGTAACCTTCCCAACACTGATTATAAGATGATGATGATAGCCTCCATATGCGGAATTACAGATGTAAACAAATCCTAAAGGGAGATCGCTAAAATTATTGGAATCAATGTGAAGAATCGGAAAAACACGACGACCACAACAAAGATCAGGAACCCATGAAGGGGGAAAAAAAACACCAAGATGTGATCACAAGTTAATTAATATATAATGCCCAATGGTGCAAGCTGGCAATGGCCACTTAAGCAGATTATATCTGCTTTACAAAGATTTCCCACAGCAATATAAATAAGCTTCAAGGGGTAAGCTATTCAGCTTCTCTTTGAATAGGCTGTGTCTTAATACCTGGAACTGGCATTCTGTTTTCCCACAGTGAATTAGAAATGCACCTGTTAACTACACCGAGTCATGAGTCCCTATCTGCTACTCTCTCTGTCTAAAACAAAAAGGAGAAATGGTTTCATAGGATGGGAAAGTCAAAACCTCAGGGTTGTAAAATGCAAAGAAATAAGTGATGGTGTCTGTTTGTTGTGTACAGTTTATGATGCTACATTGTAACTGCAGTTGTCAGAAAACTAGAGTTGACATTTTGTATATTAAGTTCTTTTAAAATGTTTGCAAAAACCAAAAAAAGTGACAGTTAAAAATTGATTTACTCACAGGAGTTCCGGGCTCACCAGTTGGACCTGGTTGACCCTGCAAACAACAGAAATCAGTAACATATCTGTGATGGTTAACTGTGGTATTATTACACATATAGATGACAATGACAATATCTTTTTGAAATGAAAACAGCACACCAGGATGAATGAAAGAAAGTCCTTAACAACACAGCGATTCTCACGCTTTCCCCTGCAAGCAGGAGTTCGACGTCATTCTCAACATCACAGTGACAGGGCATAGGGAACATTACCCAGAGATTTTATATTTCTATAAATCTGAACCTTTCAGAGTATTCCACCAGCAGCACAAACAGATTTCACACAGAACAGCAGCACAATTGTGATTTTGCACTAATAATCTTTTTAGGTTAAGGTTTAGACACTTGCCTTTGGTCCAGGTCTCCCGATAGGACCTCGGTCACCCTTTGCTCCAATCAAACCCTGGAGGCAAACAGAAAGAAATGAAATCGGGTAGATGTGCTATGCAGTATATACTGAAAACCGTCACAAATGAAACATAATTAACATCAGAGGAGGGTTAACCTCACATTTAATCAAAGTTGACTTGGTTCAGGTAAGTAATTGGGAAACAAACCTGAGACTGAGATTCCGGGGCAGATTACTGGCTTAACCTCTGAGGAATGCCTGGTTTTGTGTGTGTGTGTGTGTGTGTGTGTGTGTTTGTGCTTCTGTTAGCATGTGACTGTTTGGCACTGATGCTCAAGTTCCATCTGAAGCAGCAACTCAAATTGAAAAAGCTAGGACACAGTTATATACGAGTCTCTGTCTCTGCACAGTGGCAGTAGTTAGGACTTGCAATGCCATAATAATATGCCTCTTATTTTATAGTTAAAACAAACATACATGAGCAAAACAAGTAATGTGTAGTATATAGACCAGATTAACGTCATCAACACCTACTAATATTCTAAGCTCTTATGTAAACTGATCTATTCCAATGACAATTGGACAAACTCCACTCTCGATAGGTTTCATGTTCTCTGTGGAAAGCTGGGGAAAAACCTGGTGTAAATATGTAGGAAAAAAATAATAATATTAACCAGCCCCTTTCAGCACTGTTAAAACAGATACCTGGATAAAAAAAAATGAATAATCTGTGAGGTACAACAAAATCAAGCTTTCTGGTTTCTTTTTACAGACCACTTGTAGTGCGTATTTTATTATCTAGTCATATTTTAGCATGATGTGGTTGCATGGAGGTAAACATATTAAAAGCAAAGAAGAGGGATTGAGTTTGTGAAATGTAGTCCTAAAACTTCTGGTAGTAGCTTTGAACCTGATATCCTGGCTACAAAACACTGACCTGTGGGTGCTCAGACTGTGCTATCACAAACATAGCATGTTGTAAAGATCATCCAGGATATAGGACAACAAACAAGACTGAGCCTCTAGTGCAGGGATGTTAAACTTATTTTACATCGCAGGCCACAAACAACCCGTTTTGCTCTTACATCAGTGAAGCTACCCTTTCTGTCAATGTAGAGAAATCTAACTACACATTTAATCAATGGATATCTTAATATATGAAAAAGAAGCACAATTTCAACAGTATGTCTCATTTTTTCTTCATGATAAAGAAACGCTGCTGTAGTAAATGAAAAAACCCTGTCAGCATGACTCTTTGGCCTTGAGTTGTAACAAGTAAATGCACAAAATTACAGAAATCTATCATTTAATTACTTTGGCATCGTATGAATGGCCATGGAGGAGGTGTTTGTCTGAAGGAAAAGCTGTAAAACTTGTGAAAATACGTTTCAAAATTGAAGTTCAAAATCTGGAAGCAATATTTTTAAAAGTTTTTCTCCTTTTTTCATTCTCTCTTGCACACAGTTTACTTACATCAATGCCATTCTCCCCGGGTGATCCGTCAGGACCTGGCTCTCCTGGCTCTCCCTTCTGCCCCTACAGCAAAATCCACACCGTAAAAACCGTGTTCAAGTAAATCACAAGTTAAAGTTGCTGCAAAATTAAACTGGCACCGTGACAGTACAGACTTACTGGTGGGCCAGGTGACCCGGGACGCCCTTTCTCTCCCTGCAGATAGACAAAGGGCATGTGTTAACCCAACTAAACATACAGTACACGCCATGGTTACACCTTTGTGTTCACAACTGTATCATATTCATCACCTAAATGCCTTTCATTGCTACGCATCGCCTCATAGAAATGAATTTAGGAAGATTTATCACGTCGCAAATTTCACGAGACAGCATGAGAAAAATGTGCCACATAAATATATACTGTACTGAGCACAGAGAGGTGCACGGGCAGATGTTAATCAGTTGCTCCAGTGTTGATATTATAAGCAATCTTTAGATGGACTCTGAAGTGTGTCTACACTGGCTGCGTTTTCTATCAGGCTTTGATCCCACTGTTAAGCCTTTGGATGAGTGAGCAAAGAGTGACAGGTTTAATAACATGCTAGACTGACACCGTTTATTGATAGATAAAGAGCCTTTTAAAAATAGTTTTTTGGCTAAAATGCTAATAAAAAAGAGACTTTTTACATTTGATTTGGTATTGAGCCATAAAGCATGCTATCTCCACACTGCTCTAGAGCAGCTTCTGTTTCCAACACATTTACACAACTTTGCCTGTTGTTAACCCTTTGAGTAACTCGCACATATCACGTTACTGTGACCCAAACTCGGGTCTGAGGCAAGGATCTCTTCTCAAAGACCCCTCTCTCTGCTGGGAACAGAGCTCTTTTGTGCCGGTGTTTTCATTTGCAGTGCTCTCTGCTGGTATGAATTCAGTACTGCGCCACACCTCCTGATTTGGTATTTCTCCAGCACAATGAGGAGCTTTGTGGGAAAACCTATTTGGCAAACCTGTGTGGATACTCACATCAATGCCATCTGACCCAGGAGTGCCAGAGGGGCCGGGTGGGCCTGGCGGGCCCGGAGGTCCAGGTGGACCCCTCTGAAACACAGACAGAGAGGAAAAAAGGTCAAACAGCAACATTTACTAATTCACTCTGTGCAGTAGCCTGTAGCAACAATCAGGATGCAGTATCATTGTGGAATATATAACTAACAGATGTTAAATATATATTGTAATATCATAGTGGATATTAATTTTCATGGATTTTTATAAAAATGAAAACACATTTGATGTATGTTTTATTTTCCCAAATAAGGAAATATAACCTAACCCTCCATCATAGAACCAAATATCGGAGTGGTTACTGCAGGTTAAGGTGGGCAACTCTGAAAGCCGAGTGAGTTTAACATGGAGCATTGCAACAAAAATAACATGATAAAACTGGCATCTTTGAGGAGGTAAACACAAAGGATCGAGGAGGAATGTGGGAGGAAGGGCTAAAAGACTGGCACTGTTTACCCCCACCCAACCCACCCCCCTCCTTCTCCATCCTACTGCCTGTCTTGAACAACATTTTATTGCAAGGGTCAGTCCATCAAGTGATAAAAGAATAAATCCCACTTTGAATTCTTCAGGTGTTAAAACCCCCAAAACAAAACACAGAATGATCCTTGAAAGTGAAAACTCCTGTAAGTCCAGAAGATAACGTGTAGGTGTCTGTTTGAATAACAGCTTTCACGCTCAGTGGACAAAGTTTGTGTGTCGGTGTCAGTGCACACTGACTTTTCCCCCCCTTAAATCTGGCATGGCTGCAAAGATTTGACCCCCCAAAAACTGAAAAAATAAATCCCATCATTCTTGGTTAAATAGTGCTCCTCTTGGCCCCTGTAAAGGTAGCCTAGGTAATGATGAATCCGTGCCTTAAAAAAGAGGGGGCGCCGTGGTTAGAAAGACCTAAGAGTCCGTGTACGATAAGGGTGATCCATGAAAGATCCACAAGATAGCTTCCACCCCTGAAAATCATTTTCTTCTACATTCATTCTATAAAGCTGGGTACTCATCACACTTATATCCTTGCTTCCATGCTGTGGTTATTTAATCCCTTCATCCAGCCCAAGATGGCACGAAACCTACAAGATCACCTGAAGATATCCATAGCCGACTGGACCCTTACCGAGGGCCCTTACCCCCTGAACCCTTGAGCCCCGATCAAGTTTTGAGCTCTTCTGTGCCACTCACCACTTGAGCCAAAACCAGGCACAAGGTCTGCAGAATAACCCAGGTCTTCAGCAAGGCAGAGAGAGCAGCCATGGTCCCTCTCCCCTGTCCGTCTCTCCTCGGTTGAGCAAATCCTCTCTTCTAGTGCCTCTTTCTGCTCCCTTACTCCTCTCAAGGCCGGCACAGTGCAGAGCTGGTGGAGCAAAGCTGTCAGAGAAGAAGGAGGAGGAGGGGAGGTCGGGGGTGCTGTGTGCACAGCCCACAGGATGGATGGCAAGTTGAAGAGGGTGGGGAGGGAGTAGGGCAAAGAGAGTAAGAGAGGTGTTGTCCAGCCCCCAGTGCTGGCCCCTGGAAGCAGAAGAAAAATTCTCTGTCTCAGGCTCAACAGTGTAAAAACACACACATACACACGTGTAGTTTCTAAATCCTGTTGGGCAGGATTTACCAAACTTCCCAAATTTGGGGGGATCTGAGCAGTTAATGACACTGGAGTGTAATCACAAGCATTTCATCAACTTCCTCCCTTATTCACATCTTGCCTTTTGTTTTGTTTTCTCGCACTGTACTAAAATAACCTCAGAAAAAAATGTAAATGGATGTGATTCAGTGAGTGAGGAGGCACTGGTGACTTTCAAGCTTGTTCACAAAAATGGGTGTCTGCATCTTCTTTGCTAACAGAGGGGATGAGCGAGCACTTCCAAATAATGCACCTGATCACCAAGCAAAGTCACTTACTGACATCTAGTGGTCATTAAGCAAAGAGCACGTTCGCTCCCACACTAATCCAAAGTGGCCTCTAAAAACTAGCAAAACAGTGAAAAATGACCTCACAGTGACCCCTATAGTACCGAAATTTTATTACACCAGCGTTAGCCTCTGTGGCCACTAGATGGCAGCAAAGACACATCAAGAGATGCCAGTGGGCCTCTAAGATCTCCATCAACGGGGCATTTGCTGTCCTCTGTGATAATAAAGACAGTACTGAGTATGTTGAGAGGAAATGCATTTATTAGTGAATTGAGATCCATTACACTTTGCAGGGGATCTCAACACACCCCCACGAACAATAAATTAGGGAAAACATCTCAGTGGTGGCTTTTGTGCTGGATTTGTTTTTCCCCATTTCCATTTGCAAATCTATCACTCGCTAAATCAAAATTAATTGGTATTACATTTTTCATACTTTACTCAAAGGATTAACTCTAAACTACGTCATGCTGAAAAAACCCCCCACCAAAAAAAAGTATTAACAAGAATAATTAAAACGCAACATGCAGAAAGCCATTTGAGTGTTTATGTATAATACATTTTACACTTGTCTTTTGTGTCAAAACAACGTCAATGTCAGCTTTTTTCTTTTAGAATATAAAGTATTCAATACAAGAGAAAAAAGGGTTCAACTGGCTTCTTAAGTCAGAAAAGGATTGCAAAATATTACGCAGTTTTCCTCTTTCTGCATTTCATTTGATGCCAATACTGTACATTCATGAAATAAGCCAAATTATTATGAAGATATAATATAAGGCGTGTGCTTTGTGTAGTCATATCTAAAAAGAGTGCACCGAATCTTCCTTTTTTCAGGGGCCATGAGCAGGCATTGTGGAGGCAGCAGCCCTCTGCTTTATTATGCCTTTGCGAAGTGTTAACTTCAGTGGCACCTCTCCCACAAATATCTTTAAAAAGTCAATGTCAGCGAAGTTCTGCAAATGAGAAATAGTACTTTCTTGTAATTCCCATGAGTCATTTCCTTCAAGCCGTTGACTGTTGCAACATCAAGTAGGAACTCATTTTAGATGCAATTAATCTGAGAAATACAAAAAGTGATTCAAAAGAAGCTCAAATGCAGAGTTCAGAGCTTTAGGCTGTAAGAGAGCCAAACTTAGTTTAATGAAAAAGAACCTTATGTATTGTTCCTTTTATGTCTCACATGCTTTTATAAATGGATATAGTGCATATACGTGTACAGTTATGTTGGTATTTTGCTGGTAAGTCTGTGGGTTGTGTGATGAGCTGTGAGAAAGAGGACAACTCTTTTTTTCTCTAATATCTACAATCATATGAAAAAGAAAGTTTTCGTATGACTCTTTATAATCCTGTTCAAAACGAACTAGACTGCATGATTCAGTAGCTTGTAGAACCACCTTTAGGAGCAATGACTCAAAGCAATCATTTTCTTTATGACTTTATCAGCGTTTCACATTGATGTGGATGAATTTTGGGGCACTTTTCTTTAAATGGCTTCAGTTCATTGAGGTGTGTGTGAGCATTTCAATGAGGTTGAAGTCTGGACTTTGACTGGGCCATTGCAAAACACTTTGATACTTTTCTTTTTCAGCCATTCTGTTATAGAGTCCCTTCTGTGCTTCGGATGTTGCATGATTCGATTTCAGTCAAGCTTTAGCGTTAGGACAGATGGTCTTACATTCGACTGTACTATGCGTTGGCACACAGAGAAGTTGATGGTCAATTAGGCAAGGCACCCAGGTCTAGTGGCTGCAAAACAAGCCAAAATCATCACCCCTCCACCACCACCATGCTTGACAGTTGGTATGAGATGCTTGTGCTGATATACTGTGTTTGGTTTTTGCTAAATGTGGTGCTGTATATTTTGGCCAAACATTTTTATTTAGGTCTTGTTGTTCCAGAACTTGCGTTCAAATGCAACTTTGCAAACCTGAGCTTTGCAGCCATGATCTTGTAGAGGAGAGACTTTCTCCTGGCAACTCTTCCACAGAAGCAGTACTTTGTTCAGTTTTTTGTTCTAATTATAATCATTAACTTTAACATTTAACAGACCAACTGAAGCTTGTAGAATCTGAGATCTAGCTCGTTGTTTTGTTGCAATTCTCTGAGCATCACATGTTCTGACCTCAGAGTGAATGTGCTGAGACAACGACTCCTGGGAAGATTGTGGCATTGTGTTAACACACACCTGAATGCTTCACACCAGCAAGCTGCTAAAACTTCCAGTTTTATAGAGGTGCTCACGCTTGCTGATGATCAGTCATTTAATTATCAACACCTGGCTGCTACTTACCTACTTACATCATATGGGAGCAGTAAGTGAGCAACTTGGATGTTCACAGGATTGGATACAGTCATGTGAAAACTTTCTTTTTCACATGACTGTAACATTCAAATAGAAACAACACACGGGCAAAATGCTGCATTGAGAATGGGTTCTGTATGAAATAACAATTCATAAAAACACATTTGTTTCTTTTATTGCTCAGAGCTGTATGAGAAAACCAAGTGCTGGGAAAATCCATAATCTCTACAGTAAGCAAACTGCTAGCTCGAGGTTCATTGTGAACAGAAAAGCACGAGTGGTCAACATGTTTAATCAAAATTCAGACATCAGCATCATATCATCACATTATATGATCTCACATAAAATGATGCCACTCTGCCAGAACCTGCTTAGGCTCTTGACTCGCTGCCCACTGCAATACTGGATGCCAAAAGGTAACAGCCACTTTTTAAAAGCCAGAAGAGTTGTCTGTTGTTTGCCTTTGTTTCATTTTGTTTTCACTTGCTGATTAATTTTAGGATAATATTTCATTATGATTAAGAAACGGTTGCAGTTTTAGTGAAAATTTGCCCCATTCTCACTAAGCTTAATCATGCCAAAAAATATAGGCTTACTTTGTGCATTTTAAATGTGATGGATCCTTTGGGACCTTTAAAGATATCCATCTCATCTGACTATTGCCAGAACTCTGTCTGTCACAAATGATACCATTTGAGTTAGATGGCTTTGTTAAAATGCCAACAACTGACATACAACACTGAAAAAGGGGCTGGAATAACACACAGTGAATGAGCCTGGCAAATCAGTTTAGCAGACAAGCTCCCACGGTGCACCAGCATTTATCCGAGTTTGCATTTTCCCATCAAAATCTCGAAAGCTTATAAAACATTGCTACGACACACAGGCGCATCAAATTTCACGCAAAAAAAACTGGGTGTAGCAAATGCATGGAGATGCATCTGCATCCAAAAATCCCGCTGTGCTGATCTTTTCATTGGTGAAAGCTGAGAAGAATCATGATCCAGTTGTTGTCTTTCTCATTACAAATGACTCCCAAGCCTTCTCAAAGTTTGAAAACAGAGACTGAAAACACTGGCGTCTCCCTCCGTTCTCTCACTCCTCCCTTTGCCTCTTTTCCCCCTCTTTCTGTTTAAACTCTCAAGGGGTGTGTGTGTGTGTGTGTGCGTGTGTGTGTGAGTAACTTAACTCTTGTTTTTCCAAATGCAAGTGATCACACTGTGGCTCACAACAAGATCAGTGCAGCATGCCACCCAAATTCATCACACGTCCCCACCCACAGCAACTCATAGACACACACACACACACACACACACACACACACACACACACACACACACACACACACACACACACACACACACACACTTGTCTTTATATCTTAGGGAGGACATATATTTGACATAATGCTTTCTGTTGCCACTAACCCTAACCCTTGCCCTGAACCTAACCATAACCTAATTGTAACCCTGATACTAAAACCACATTTTGAGGCTCAAAAATGCCTTCAAACTCATGGGGATGGGCATTTTGTCCCCATAGGGACTGTTGGTCCCCACAAGTACAGTAGCAATCCAATTTTTAGTCCTCACAAACACACATAAACACACACACACAGAAAGGGCATGCTTTTGCATTCAAGTTGTGTCTAATTGATATATTATGACTGACCAGGGAGCTTTGGGTTTTTTGCCGGTATTCAGCCCTCTGCTCCCACTTTTCCTGAGAAAGACCTATTTCACACAGACAGAGCGTGTCTACTCCCCTCTCTAATAAGACGCCTGAGAGAAGCGGAGAATGGTAGTCATCATTAGACCCTGACACAAAGGCAGGAAGACACACATCCACCGTGTGATGATGACAGACAGGGTAAATATTATTCTTGAGTGCAGGTGTGAAGAGTAGTGGTGGAGTGATAATAAAAGAGGTCATTAAGAACTGGTTAGGGTTTTTTTCTAAGCAAAACCCAGAAGACAGTACAACTTCTGGCCGTCTGCTAAAATGGCATAGTTTACTGTCAGAGCACAGGGGAGTAGAGGTACACACTGACAGGCTGATGATATGCAGGCAGAGGATGTTAGTTTATATCGCTGTGAAGCGTATTCATTTAGGGTGTTTTGCGGTTGTTCTCTTGGTGTGAAAAACTCCACTCAGTTGGAGGTCGAGGCTCAGCTCATATGTAAAATTACTGAAGATTTCCGTGAGCAAAGGTATTTTAAGTAAAGGCATTTTGCGGAGTCAGTTGTGGAGCTGGCTCCGCAGTAGGGGTGTGCGTATGTGTGTGAGAGAACTAAATGTTCACAGGACAGAGCATTCATATGTTTTTTTCCGTTCCATGTTCAAAAGCTTTACTGGTCCTAGAATAAAAATAGTCATATCTATGCACACTTTGCACTGCAAGCCACTTTGAAAGCACCGGTCACCGAGAGGGTCACCCAGCTTCTCACTGAGCCTGGTACCTGAGCTGAACCTGATGTAGTGGCAAGACCCAGCTGCACTGTGAGAACTGGCCCAGACACATTGGCTGACTAAGTCGTGACTGCAGCACAGATTTGATGTGTGTGTGTGTGAGTGTGTGTATGTGTGCAGGGGGGATAAATAAATAAAACACCCTGATTAGCAGAAGTTGACCCTAGTCTGAGCAAGGTGAGGGGTTTCTAGGCAACAGAGCATGGCACATGTAGTATGTCGGACCAAAGTCCAGACCTGTGCTTCACCACCAAACATAGATAAGGGATAAAAAAGGGGGATCAAGGATTGTCTCATGCTGTGGTTTCTTACTATTGTTTTTATACTGCGCTAGCTTTAGCCAACACATACAAATATTTCATGATGTGACATTATTATAGTAGCGAGATATTGTAGTTGTATCCCCTACAATTTTTCTCAACCTCTTGTGAAATTGATTTAAGTATTTGGATGATGAAATGCTGTTCTCAGCAAACATAATTGGTGAAATATATTGGCCTGTGGAGGTGGTCTGGCACAAATCGATGTGGTCTTTAAATCCTTTTTGGGCTCTCGGTGTGAGATTTCCAAACTTCAAACATTATAAATACCAACCAGTGAATCCACATTATCACAATAAATTTGTTGCAGATGTAAAGTAGGAACAAAGAGATTATGTTTAAAGTCTTCAGGCTTATTATGGATTAGAGTACCGCATGCGCTTTACACATAGAGCATATACAAAGGATGGACGCAGCAACCATGATGTCACACATTTTTTTTTGGAGGGGGTGAAGTCGTGTTGTGAAGCCTTGCCATTTTGGTGTTTTGAAACCAAGGCACTCTCCACATTCACATGCTAGCCATTTGTCAATCACGATACAGGCCAGCACAACAGCATGCCCCGCTTCGATCTACTGTTTGATTTTAATGGGGACCAAATTTTTTAAATGAGTGTCACGTTGAGTTCCTTGAAACTCGATGCTAGCGGTTAAGACCATAAACAGCAGGAAGTCAGCATGAAAGTGTTTATGGAGGTGACACACCCAGGAAGCTGAAGACTTGTGTCCATCTGGATGTTTCAGTGCAGACAGAAAAGTTGCCCCCTGCTGGTCATTAAATTAGATTTCAAGAAATGCTAAGAGTTACGATACTTAGTTTTATCGCTCTGTAGTAGAAAAAAAGGCTATTGCACAACTAGATTCAATCTGAATTCCAGCACTTTGGAATTTGTTGTTGCAGTTCCTGGAGGTGCCGCTGTTGATGTTTTACTAGTAGTTCAATCCATTGCTTCTCCAGTCTGCATGCCTAAGTATCCTTGGGTAAGATACTGAGCCCCACGTTGCTCTCTGAAGTGTTCATCAGAGTAAGAATGTGTCTGAATGTTAGATTTAAAGCATTTAGGTGTAGAAAAAGTAATTGTATGAGTGGGTGTAAATGGGCGAATGAGGAAGAGTAGAGTAGAAGAGCACTATGTAAGAACCCGTCCATTTACCGTTAATTTAATAGAATTTATTTTATTTTATTTTACTTTAGTTGAAACTGTTGATTGATCCAAGTTTGACTTTTTGCACTGATAACACACCTAGCCTAGATATTACAGCACTGATCCTCTTCTTTACCCAAGTGTTGCATTCATTCCTTTCAATCAAAAAGCCCATTGTCTTTGAGGTTACTTTTTGTTGGACTATTGCTTCTCCTTTCTTCGGCCTTTGCAGCTACATCTCTTCTTACAATCCTTTAATCCTCAAGATTTAACATGGAAAGTCATTTATTAGGCTTTTGAAAAATGTTATGTATATTTATCAAAATCCGATTTAGCAAAAATAAACTAACCTTAAATCCCCTCTGCCCTGCTTCCAGCATAAACCCTGCTGTGTGCCATCAAGGTATCCATCTCATCCAAGAACAAAACCAGGGATACAGGTTGGGGTTATTTTGGACTACCGGCATATTCTACTTGAAAAAAAAAAAAAGAGTGACATATGTTTTGTTAGGCTGATAGCTGTGTAGAACATCAAATAAATCACAATAAATCCATAATGCAGCAATGTCCAATTTTTGTCAATGTCTTTTAGTGCGCATGCGCCAACCAGCGTGCAGCCTGTTACAGTCGCTCCTGCTTTTCTCTTAGTTTAGCTCTTTTTTCTTACGTATTCTTTTTTTTTTCTGACTTGTATTTTCCTCTGTTTTCTATCTCTTACTCAATCATGTGGATTGAGAGAGTTTTTGTTCTTCTGGTGGCCGTGGAACTGTTACTTTTATCATGGAACGGGACCGCGGCACATCTCCTACACGCACGGACTGTTTACTCCAGAGATCAGCTGATCGCCCTGATGCCGGCTGGCTCGCTGGCCAGGCCCGCAGAAGTACCAGCTGAAATTTGGAGGAAAACACATCGGGGATGCAGAGGTCAAGGACAGAAGAGAAGAAAAAAGGTGACGGTGAGACAGCGGAGGCTCGAAGCGAGGAGGAGGTTTAAACCGTGTCTGCCGTCTATCGTGATGGGAAATGTGCGATCGTTGGCAATTAAAATCGACGAGCTCTCAGCACTGGTACGGAGTCAGAGGGAATACCGAGAGTGTAGCCTGATGTGTTTCACCGAATCATGGCTGCACCAGGACATTCCCGATGAGAATGCTTCCGTGGAAGGCTTCCACACTGTTCGGGCGGACAGGGACAGCATCGCTAGCGGTAAGCGTAAAGGAGGTGGGCTTGCTGTTTTAGTTAACAACCGGTGGTGTAACCCTGCCAACATAACAATCAAAGAAAGGATTTGTTGCCCGGACACTGAACTGTGTGCTGTTGGACTCAGGCCGTATTATTTACCCAGGGAATTCTCTCACGTCATCTTGGTGGCTGTCTATGTTCCCCCCTCTGCTAACCCCACAGCTGCATGTGACACTATCCACTCTGCCATAGCTCGGCTACAGACTCAGCACCCGAGTGCCTTTATTGTGATCTCGGGTGACTTCAACCATGTATCACTGGACAATACACTACCAACATTCAAACAATATGTGGACTGTCCCACCAGGGGAGAGAAAACTTTAGACTTACTGTATGCTAACGTCAAGGATGCATACAGCTCCTCCTCCCTCCCCCCACTTGGTAGGTCAGATCATAACCTGATTCACCTCACCCCCCGCTATGTGCCAATTGTGAGGAGGGAACCTGTGACCACCAGGACTGTTAGGAGGTGGTCAGAGGAGGCAATAGCGGAACTACAGGGCTGTTTCGAGGTGACCGACTGGGAAACACTCTGTGAGCCTCACGCCGAGGACATCAATGGGCTTACTGAGTGTATCACAGGCTACATAACTTTCTGCACCGACTCCATTGTTCCAGCTCAGACTGTTCATTGTTACCCAAATAACAAGCCGTGGGTGACTAAGGACATCAAAGCCCTCCTCAACAACAAGAAGAGGGCTTTCAGAGGGGGCAACAAAGAGGAGGTGAGGAAGATCCAGGTGTTACTAAAGGACAAGATCAGAGAGGCTAAGGACAATTACAGGAGGAAGCTGGAGTGGAAACTCCAGCAGAACAGCATGAGAGAGGTGTGGAGGGGCATGAAGACCATCACTGGATTCAGGCCAACCAACAGCAGGGGAGCTGAGGGAGGTGAGAATAGAGCCGACGAGTTGAATCTGTTTTTCAATAGATTCGACACCACAGTGTCTGCTCCCACCCCCACAACCTCACCTGCAGTCAGCCTGGAATCCAGAGCCACACCACTGTGCCAGCCTCTCTCTTCACATGTTGCCTCCTGTGAGATTCCTGACACCCCTCCCCCACCCATCACCTTCACTCAATACCAGGTTGAGATGCAAATGAGGAGACTTCACTCAGGCAAGTCTGCTGGACCAGACGGAGTGAGTCTCCTTGTCCTCAAGACCTGTGCCCCCCAGCTGTGTGGAGTCTTTCATAAACTGTTTATGCTGAGTCTGAGTCTGCAGAGGGTCCCGGTGATGTGGAAGACATCATGCCTCGTCCCTGTACCAAAGACGCCTCGTCCCAGTGGCCCCCAGGATTACAGGCCCGTGGCACTGACCTCCCACATCATGAAGACCCTGGAAAGGCTCATCCTGGACCAGCTGCGACCCATAGTAAGACCACATCTGGATCCCCTTCAGTTCGCTTATCAGCCTCGTCTCGGAACAGAGGACGCCATCATCTACCTGCTCAATCATGTCTACACCCATCTGGACCAGCCGGCGAGCACTGTGAGGGTCATGTTTTTTGACTTTTCCAGTGCTTTCAACACCATCAGGCCGACCCTCCTGGGTGATAAGTTAGCAGCGATGCAGGTGGATGCTTCTCTGGTGTCCTGGATTGTTGATTACCTGACAGGAAGACCACAATATGTACGTCTCCCACAGTGTGTGTCTGACAAGGTGATTAGCAACACAGGGGCACCACAGGGGACTGTCCTCTCCCCCTTCCTCTTCACCCTCTACACCACAGACTTCAGCCACTGCACAGAGACCTGCCATCTTCAGAAGTTTTCTGATGACTCTGCGGTGGTTGGATGCATCAGCAGGGATGATGAGACAGAGTACCGGGCTGTGGTCGACTCCTTTGTCACGTGGTGTGAGCAGAATCATCTGCAGCTCAACGTGGCAAAGACCAAGGAACTGATCGTGGACTTCAGGAAGACCAGGAAACACTTGACCCCTGTTTCAATTCAGGGGGTCAGTGTTGACATTGTGGAGGACTATAAATACCTTGGAGTACACATTGACAATAAACTGGACTGGGCTAAAAACACCACAGCACTTTACAGGAAGGGCCAGAGTCGTCTCTATTTTTTGAGGCGACTGAGGTCCTTCAACATCTGCCAGAAAATGCTGAGGATTTTCTATGAGTCTGTTGTGGCCAGTGCAATCCTCTATGCTGTTGCATGCTGGGGGAGCAGGCTGAGGGTCGCAGATGCCAACAGACTCAATAAACTGATCCGTAAGGCCAGCAATGTTGTGGGGATGGAGCTGGACTCCCTCAAGGTGGTGTCGGAGAGGCGGATGCTGTCCAAGATAAAGACAATGTTGGATAACACCTCCCACCCACTCCATGACATGTTGGTCAGTCACAGGAGCTCGTTCAGTGAGAGACTGAGATTACCGAAAAGCACCACTGAACGACACAGGAAATCATTCCTGCCTGTGGCCATCTCCCTGTACAATGCATCCACTTAACACACTGTTTGCTGCTACAGCTACACATGTTTCTTTTCCAAATATTCATTTATAAGTGACTTATGTATGTATGTATGTATGTATATATATGTATATATTGTACTATTCTTAGTTAGCGTATTGTCTGTCTTGTCTTAATGTTGGTTTAAAATGGAGCACTGTAACAAAAAATAATTTCCCCCAGGGATCAATAAAGTATTCTGATTCTGATTCTGATTGATTTGGTCTGAAAAAGCACTTCAGCAACACAATGGTCTCATACAACCGGCTCTGTGCTCCCTGGATGATCGAAATGAATGTCTCAAAGATTCAGCTGTATCAGCTAACTCTAACTGTATGCTTGTTCAACAGAAAGGAGGTGTGTAACCACACTGCAAAATGCGTGTCTTTCTTTAAAATTAAGATGTTTTTAAAAAAAACAAAAAAACAAAAAATGTATCTTCATTTACAACAATATTCAACATGCAGGTTGTTTAAACGATCTCATGAATTTGTTACTGCATATATGATAAATGTGCTTTTTAACATAAAGATAAGTAAGATCTTGACATTGTAAGTTCTTTTTTTAATGGGGGGGGGGGGGGGGGGGGGGGGGGTTCCATCTTTTGTCTTCTGCTTATTAATATGCATGTGAAACGAAATTAACCTCCTAGGACCTGACGTCCACATATGTGGACGTCACATTTTGGGTTATTTAGACCAAAATACTCAATTTTCCTCTACAAGGGCCTGATATTCACTTTCGAGGACATTATACTGCTACTGTTCTATCAAAATTTTAAACCAATATCCTCATATGTGGCTCTTATTTTTCTTACAAACAGAAATCAGGTAAAAGAAAATTCATTTTATATTCATCGGGTCCCAATATCAAAGAGAAATTAAAAATGCATGCCGTGGAAGACTTTGGGTCTTAGGAGGTTAATAAAGAAAAAACAGTAGTAATAGCACGATTCAGCAAGCTAGCCAAAAAGATTTGCACAACAAGAGTGATGAGAAAAACATTGTACTACACAGATGTAGCATTAATTTAGCAAACTGCTCAACAGTAACAAAGAGCACTGACTGGTCACCAAGTTCAGTTGCTGATTGTTTTTTTGTGTGTATGAGTGGAAGCGACTGAGGCAAGTCATTCCTATGTGTTGCATTGGGAGTGACTAACAAAACTGCTGTGAGGAAGCTGAGGAACACACACACAGACACACGCACACACACACACGCACACACACAAAGAAAAGAAATAAATTGGAATTGAGTTTGGAAGTCTTATGAAACCAAGCTTTCCTTATTTATCACTGCTTATCTGTCTCATAACATTGCTTGCAAATCATTTACGCATAAAACAAGTAAAAAAAAACAACCAACAAACAAACAAGAATTAACTTCTAAATTACAGTTACAAAGTATGAAGCTGTGTAAACATGTTTCATAATTACAGTATTAACACTGAATGGAATGCACACAGGGATTATTAACAAAGGCACATTTAAACTGTTAAAGAGAGCTGTAATTAAATCTTATGCCTGCTGTGACAGTCCAGCATAAGCTCTGAATTGATTTCAGCAAAGAATAAAGCAGAGCAGTCAATGCTTTTTTTAAAAATCTATATCTGCTTTATGAAATAGCCCGTGTAATATTTTAATAGGCCCATGATGACAGATAAAAGCCTACACATTTCCTTGAAAATATACACAATATTACTCTGAAACCCATCCCAAAACAATAAATATGTAATCCCTGGCACGGTTCAGAACCACACCTAACCTCTAAGCTCCCCGAAACATTAAAGCTCAACAGCCTCCACACGCCTCTTATCTGAGCGTGTTTGCCGCAACAAGAAATGTCTCTATACAACTGCTTTTCATATCAACTTTAAAGCTACGCTATTTCTTAATATATATTTATGAGCTAGACAGTGACACTATTTTCCGTCTCTGTCCTAGTGCCCAAAAATCACTTGCCTTGTCAATCACCAGTTAAGTCAGGAGAACATTTAAGGTACTGTAAGAAAAAGAGCCACAACCGGAACAAGTGAATTACACAATGACATGTGCTATGTTGAAACATGTTAAACTGCATTACAGACACAACAGAGTATTTTACAATATTGTATTAACTAAACAGAACATGAATTTAAATTATATACTTAAATTGCATTTACATAAATTGTACGACTTATTTAGTTAATCGTCAGCTCTGTTTTTGTTTAAAGGATTAAATTAAGCACAATCCAATGTGTTTAGGCATTTTTGTCAAACTTGCCAACAGTGCAGACTCCACTGAGACAGAGGGTTCTCGTTTAGTGATCTGGACCTACTATAACTGCTTTGGTGTACTTGGGCTAGCTAACAAGTTAGAAATAATTTCTCTGTAATTCGTGACAGAAAGCATTACGGACAAATAAACCACATTTGGGTATCATTAAGTTCAAATCCCAAATATTTTTCGCTCTAAACTTATAACCACAGATGTATACATGTTGACAGAAAAACGACACCTGGCTGAAAACGCATAAATTCACCTTCACACTTTCAACGAATTGCAACGGATCCTTTGCAGATATTGTCTTACATGTATTTTCAAAGTAGAAACATTTAAACTGGCGCCAACCAAAGTTCTCCAAACAGCACACTCGCACCAGTAATTTGAATCAACTTCTTGAGTAACACCAGATGGTACACGATCAGCTCGATATCGCACAGCATTTAGGTCTCGGTTTAGAGTTTTCCTGGGGTTTATGGCAATGTGCACTACAAATTGAGCAACGGGTCCTCTCAAGAAGCATACAACTGCATTCTTTTTCTTACTTCAAACATACAAATTTGGTAATAAGTAACAGGAAGTAATCTTTGCCTGCTGCTGCTTAGGGATGGACAAAGTGGGCCAGGATGGGCATATGGTTTGCTGCATCTTCAATCTTTTATTTTTTCCATCTTTTTCTCCGAGCAGGTTTGTTTGAAAAAGCACATCTGTAAACTGAAATCATCTTTCCTCCCTCAAACCTCACTGTGAAGAATTCTTACTTCACCTCCCGTGGTGATCACTTAAGATAAGACTTGTTAGTTTTAAGTTTGAACCGCAACCTACAAAAAAGCAAAAGCGACTTCTTCTCCTTCCTTCAAATTCCTATTTTTCTTCATTTGCGTTATCTCCCTCCCCTACTGCCTCGCATCCAGCCTCATCCATCTCTTTATCTTTCACTCTTTCAATCCTTGTCATTCCTCCCACCTCTCCCAATAACATGCAACCTTCAGAGCTCCTGCACCGCGCATTTGTCAATGACATTTTGGACAGAGTTGCCATGTCTTTTCCCTTCATATTGCATGGTTGATTGAAACCCTCTGTGGCCAGTGATCCATATCACTGACAACATTTTACTTTAACACCTCCATCTGAGCTGATATTTCCTCAACAGAAACAACCCGGGTGGCCCGGCATTCGGCACACTGGATGGAAAAGCAATGACCAATCACTGGAGGTCAGCGGAGCCACGGTTGCATAATGGAGTTAAGGCAATCAAAAGTTGAATAACAAGGTTTCTAGATTTAAAAAGTGCAGCTAAAAAGGGGATGAAGGTAAAACAGAGACGCTGCCGTGGAAATGCAATTTCCTTGGGCGCTGCCAGATTGCCAGGCAAACAAACACAATGGAGTGAGATTTAGTTTTCTTTAAACAAGAAAATTACAAGGTCTAGCATCAAGGATGTTTGGAAGTAATAGCTGTTTGCAGGAGTAAAATTTGTATTCACTGCAAAAGCTCTACAAGTATTTGTCCCTGATCTGACAACAGGGACATGGAAATGGAAATGGAAAATGTTTAACATGACGGAGGCATGCAGTCAGACAAGCTTATGCGAATCAATATTCAATCGCTGCTGATAAGCTACGACACAGTTAATACCACGTTGGGTAGATGGGCCGGCGCCAATTTCATAGAACAAGTCACTATAATAAGCTGGCATTACGGAACACATTTTTGCATAATTGTGTGTTTCAGCGTACAATTACTGGCTTTAATAGTACATTTTATCCCTTTTCTCTAATCTCCCCCAAATGCAAACAGACGGAAACAACCAGTGACCTGCAAAAACCAGCCCCTGAATTCACAGGCTGAGCTAAAATTGATAGTTTAGATCATGCAAGTCTAAACAGCCTAGTGCTGTGTTTTGGTTCCCACCTGGTGTCAAGGCCACTTTTCTAAAGCCCGTATTGCAGGGGACAATACAATGAGCAAACGAGGAAACGCACAGACGCGCGCGTACAGAAACAAACACGGACCCATTTTTGTCAGACAGAGCAGTCGTGAGTAGCTATCAGTATTGGAGGGATCTCAAGCCTTCCCTCATCACCATCAATCTGTCTAAATGACCCCTTTTCTCGGCTCTGTCTCCGCACCGCTGCTGTTGCTCGTCCATTTTGTCCTCGCATTTTATCTCCTTTCAGGTCACTTCAACATCCCCCTCTCTTTCTCTAATCCTTTCATTTCCCACCGCTTATTTGCATGACACCCCTCTCACCCCCCCCCCCCCACGCACACCTTCCTCCCCCCCGTCTTATTTCTTTCTCTCAACCCTTTGCTCTGTGGTTTTCGTGCTCTTACATGTGCACACCTCCTCCTGTCTCCCCTTGCGCTTCTCCCCCCTCGATGAAACCGCTCAATGACTAAGTGAGCACCGGCGTGATGGATAGCCTAATGGGAACAGATGAAGCATTAAAACCATAATTCACAGGGACATAATGTTCAGAGGTTTTCTGTAAAATTTGCACTTGAGGTGTTCCTGCAGCCTATGTGTATTTGTGTCAGATTGTTAGATTAGCTACATTTATGCACTCATCTATGATTGGGATTTAGTGCCCATTTGTATGTGCAGACATGCACTGACTTAATGTTTTGCTAAAGTCTTGCTTTAGTGTTTTCTTTGGCGGTTTTGTTCAGCATTCTTTTGAAGGAATACATATTGATGATCATCGTTTCAGTCTTTCCCAAATGCACTGCAGCAAAACGCTTTGTCAGAGTGAGCTGGAAATGTTCCATTCTCCACTTCACGGGAAATCACATTAAATTTAGTCATATTAATAAAAAAGACTAAAATCTATTTTGTTGTCTGCTTTTCTCAGAGACTGCAGGTGTTACTATGCGCTCACTGTTCTATTGTAAGCGAGGTTGCCAACTTTCAGATAACAGCAGGAGTGAGATTTAGAGACAGTATTTGAGATTGGGGCTACATTTGTAAAAGTCACAATTTCAGTTTAAGTTGCCATAATATTATTTAGAATTATTATAACTTATTATTAAAGTTATTTCATATTTGGGGAAATGTATAACAGCTCACCTATCTGAAGCAAAGAAAAACACAGTGTCATTTATTATTACTATTACTGGCTTTTTCAAGTAATTACGGGTCCTATGCGTAGAGTTGCTTATATGAATCATGCTGCTGCCTAATACTGCTGCGTAGCATAACATTATGACCACCTGTCTAATATTTTGTCTGAGGCGTGGATTCCACTAGACCCCTGAAGGTGTGCTGTGGTATCTGGCAACAGATCCTTCTGCATGTTACGAGGTGGGGCCTCTGTGGATCATATTTGTTTGACCAGCACATCCCACGATGCTTGACTGGATTGAGATCTGGGGAATTTGGAGGCCAAGTCAACACCTCAAACTTATTGTTGTGCTCCTCAAACCATTCCTGAACCATTTTTGCTTTGTGGTTTCTATCCTCTGTTGGACTGGACCACATGGACCAGCATTGCCTCCTCACGTGCATCACTAAACCTTAGCCACCCAAGGTCCTACCAGTGGTTCACCACTATTATGTGATCATTTTTTGATAAATACTGACCACTGCAGGCTGGAAGCGTCCCACAAGAGCTGCAAAAAAAAAAAAAAATCCAAAAGACCACATCATCTGCAAGGTCCTGAGACCACCCTCCACCCCTTGACTGTGTCAGATGTTATGTCCTTAAAAGTTATGAAAAGAATCATAGACAAAGGGCAGCCCTGATTGAGTCCAAATCCCACCTGGAATGAGTCTCACTTAGTGTCAGGAATGTTCTCACTGCTTTTGTGCAGGAACCGGGGAGCCTGCAGGCCTAATACCCCACACTCCCAAAGCACTCCCCACAGGACGCTCTAAGGAATGCAGTTGAATGTCTACTCCAGGTCCAGAAAAAACATATAGACTGGTTAGACAAACTTCCACTCAACCTTGAATATGCTGAGGAGGATAAGGAGCGAGTCCAGTGTTCAGCAACCAGGACAATCTGGATTGTTCTTCACTAATCTCCTCTCCTCCCCAGTACCCTGGAACAGAACTTCACAAGGAGGCCAAGAAGTCTGATCCACATGAGGTTTAAAGCCCCACAACATCCAAAGAATTATAGAACTCAGGGTAAACCTCACCCACCACAGGGGGCCCAGCTACCACCACCATTTTTTAAACTACATTGTTGACCAAAATTCAAATTCAGCTATCTACACTGAAAAGGTTTTGTAGTCTAGGATTATGCTTAATCCATGTCTGGGAAACTAAGCCTTAATGTTTTCTCAGTATCTGGATGCATTCACTGAGACTTGCTCATCTCACTTATCACAGGCTCAAGTCTTTTTCTTGACTTTCTAAAAGTTTATTTACAAGTGTCATGAACTGGCTTAAAATAGGGAGAGGCCATCACACATGGACATTTCAGTTTATATTCCATGTGAACTTGTAGAAATAGAAACTATTCAAAATGTGTTTGTTATGTAGAGGTCTTTGCTTTTCTCCTTATTTTAACAGAAGTACCATCATTATATCTGTTACACTGTGTGACATGTTAACTCTGTAGTGATGCTATGTAGGGTGGAAAAAACATGGTGTACAGCTTTTGTCCTATGCATTCGCCCATGAATGAGGGAGTTCAAAGCTTCCTCTTATTTACAGTGAAATGTATTTGGGCAACATGAGAGCGTGAGACAGAGAGAGAAAAAGTGGACGTGTCAAGCTAAAAACATGAGAGTTGGAAACCCTGACATAAGGCAGCACTGCCAAGCTAAAACCATCTGGGCACGGTGCCACGACTAGCTTTATCTGAATTTACTCTCCTTTTCATCTTACACTTCTGAGTGAAAATTCCAATTTCTGATTAACATTTAACACAGATGTGAAGTTCATCATCTTTTCCAGCTTAGCGATGCTGTTTAAGAAGTTCTGCTAAAATGGGATTAGCTTAACAGGTAGCTTTAGGCTAACTAGCACATTAGCTTTTAATTAACTCTTAACCACATATCTTAACGTCACAGAGGTGTGGTCACACTCTGTTGGTATTTTTTTTTTTTTTTGGCATATTTCACCCCTTCCCATCTATTATGTGTAAGATAAGCAAATAAAGCTGTAGCTCACTGTGACAAGCTAACACACATCTAAAGTCCTCTGAAAAGGAAGCTAATGAACTCCAATTAGCGAACCCGTTACCGCCTCCATAGCCAGACACTGAAAGCATTTACTCTGTATGCACATGCTCAGACATACACACATAGATATGTGCATACTCACACACAAAGCACCCCCCAGATTAAAAAGCGTAAAGTTGAAAAGTGGACCCGGGTGCACAGTGTCAGGTAAAGGAAACAGACTACTGAGAGTGTGCAAGGTCAGAAGTCATACTGCATGTGTTCCACGTGAAATCTAATGTAAGTACAGGCACGCAAAGCCATATGTAGGGCATGCTGGACTGTTGACATGTTCTTGATACTCAACACACAACACAGTCAATCCTGAGAAAAGCAGCTGCTTTCAATATGTGTTTCATCTATAAACTGCTTTGCATTACCTAATCTCGCTGCAAAACAAGAGAGGTGCCTCCCAATCACACACACACACACACACACACACACACACACACACACACACACACACACACACACACACACACACACACACACACACACTACCTCGCTCACACACTGCAGTTAGAAGCCTCTAGAGCAGGATCATGTGTGAAGCCACTGAAGGCTTGTCTAACCAGAGACAGTGAATGGAAACAGACCAGTTAAAGGTGACAGTAAACTTGATGAAAGAAATAATTTTTATTATTATTTAATATGTGCATTAGCTCATTCATTGCCATTGTCACATCCTTGCCAAGATTCACAAACCGATTCTGTAAAGATTTTTGCACAGGTCATCAATGGGCAGGAAGCAGCAGTGGTTAAAAACAGACCGCATCACGCTATTCATCTGCCCGTTTCTCGAAGTAATTGCGTGTTTTACAAGAGACAGCTTGCTACAAAAATGCTCTCTGGGCTGTGCATCAGGCATCGTTCTCATAACAGACTGCGTGTGTCACAGGTGAATCGAAATGCAATGTACATTAAGAAATTTATAAAAGGCAGAGCTGCAGGAGAGCCAAGTCGGGATGTTTTTGATTAGGAGAGAAGTGGTTCGCAAGCAAAGGATGGACAAGGAAGTTCAATGAGAGACATACGTGGATCTGGACATGCTTTGCCTAATGTTCCTGTTTTTACGAGCGCTGTTAAATTGTCTGTGTAGACTATTTGGCAGGTTTGAACACAGACTGAGCACCGCATTCTCACAACTCTTTACCTGTATGTGTTAAGATTTAGAGTTAAAGGGAGAAATTGCTCATTTGTCAACACCTTTTTTTTTTATCTCCATAAGCCATGATCAGTTACAGAAAACTGTTTGTCTTTCTTTCTTTTTTTTTCTTTTTTTTAAAATTGCAGTATGGTTGAGTTTTATTGTCAATAATAGATTGTTTTTTGGGGTTTTTGGCAAGTGTAAGAATTTCCTCTTTGGAATAGCCTATTTGCTTTGATAGGCAAGTGAGCAGAGGTAAAAACTCTCTCGTATCGAGAAAGAGGAACACCGACCGCTCTATTTGTTTAGTCTCCATGGAAATGAAGGCATATCATTGTGTACACAATCAAAGGGTCCACGGGTGAATCACTCTCTATGGCATTTGGCTTTCTATTCAGTCTCCGGCTCTGAATGTGGAGCTGTGTTTTTGCTGGACCTAACAGTTTGTGATTATGTCATCTTCAAGCACCTTTACAACGAGGGATTTGAACTACAAACGAATGAATACATAAGGAGTTTTTTAAATTTTAGCCGCACAGCATATGTTAAATGAGCGCTGAGCAGAAAGACCTTTCTCACTCTTTGGCTTGTCAGATGTGGTTCATTTGAGTTCACATTACTTCCAGTTTAAATTAGCTGAGCTAAACTTTGTTTTCTCTTCAGAGCAGTTCCCCTGGGCTTGCTGTTGCCTGGTTGCCTTGTTCTCCCAGAAACAGCACGACGGGAGACAGCAAAGCTATGCTACCATCGTCATCACTGTTTAACTTGCTTTAAATACCTGCTTTAGGTGCTTTTTAAAATGTGTCACATTTAACAAACAAATCTGTGGACATCTCTGAGTGACAGCTGGTGTAGAGGATGGTGTTTTTGCAGTAAAAATTATTTTAGAAGAATATATATTTAAAGGGAATCTGGTGCAGTTCTGCTCTTGCTCTCTGGTCCTTCCATCCTGCCCAGATGGAAGGTTTAGATTGCTGTGTGGAGTGATGGGGCCCACAGCGCAAAGCTGTACCATGGGGCAGATAACTCCCCACTGCTCCACTAGAATAACAAAATGGAAGTGAATGGCCATAAGTTTTCAGCAAGTTGGGATTCGGTGAAATAATCTAAAATTAATTTACACTTTTTTTCCTTGTGAATGTAATTTAACCAAAAATAAATACATTTAAAAAATGGTCGCTTGACATTTCTGTCACTTTCACCCGGGGGACAGGACATGGTGATGAGTGGGGCAGATTAGGAAAAAACCCAGCAGCTAGACCCAGATCAGGGAGGAGGGGACGCTGAATGTGACCTTCAAATCCAGCAGGCGGATTGATTCAGGTCCTTTGGGGAGCAGTGGGAAATACCTCGGCCTGACAGGAGACACTGAACTAAGCAACCAGGGCTCTCTTGGGAGAGCACTCGACTATAGGATCCCATGAATTCCAGACTCTGGGAAATTTCTTTCCACACCAAAACTTTGTTTGATAAAACAGAAAATGTGAGAATGTGTGACATTTCAGTATGAACAATATCTAAAAAATATTGCTGTACGGTGACTGATCATGACTTTTATGATTTAATTGAAATTCACTGTACTGCTATTTCTTTTAAATATTTCGTTTTGGCCTTTTGAGCATCATAAAGGGAAGTACCCGCCATTATATATGCAAAATTGAAGACATCTTTATGCCATTTGACAGACTTGTTCCTGTTTGACTCAGAAGTGGTGGTCCATTACGACCATTTAAACATTAATGGGACACTATTAAATTAATAAAATAATCTGATCGACTTCGCATTGCTTTGTTTAATAAACGTAAAAAAACATGCAGAAAAAACAACACTGCTCCTAAGCTCATTAATGAACTTAAAAGTTTGACAGTGAAAGTATTATTTCTTGTGTTTTATTTTGATAGTGTTTCCTATCCTCCTAGTGGAGCAAACCTGAGATTGGAGTTTGCATCAGCAGAATTGATGTCTGCAGGGAGAAAGATAGATATGGAGTATCCAAACAGTGGATGCATTCTGCATTATGACCACTTATAATTATTGCTCGTTAAGAGCATTTAAAATCTATGAATAATTTAAAAGACTTAAGCTAGCTTTTGGCTAAAGAGTTCCAAATTTAGCTTGCGTTGGCATTTGATTCAAATAGTCTTTTAGTTTCACAGCACCTACTATTTTATCATTCTATAAGAGGCAATGTTGTTTCTTCTGATTTCACTGGTTATATTTAAAAGTAGGAAGACATCTTTTCAGCCATTCTTTCCGATACATCCAAACAATCTAGATTTACGAAAAGCGTGACACTCCAGAGGGAAAAGTATGCAAATCTGATTTTGGAGCAAACCATTTCTTTAAGTCT
Source organism: Rhamphochromis longiceps (assembly GCF_057381845.1). Classification (NCBI taxonomy): domain Eukaryota; kingdom Metazoa; phylum Chordata; class Actinopteri; order Cichliformes; family Cichlidae; genus Rhamphochromis; species Rhamphochromis longiceps. The sequence goes on from NC_140577.1 coordinate 23,400,636, forward strand.
TCCAATTGTATCTGATTTCACAGATAAAATTAAGTGTGATAATATTAGCGTTATAGAAATGGATGTAAGGTTGGATGTAGGTTTATAAGCAGTTATTTATTTTATGAAAGAACACTGGACCGCGTTCAAACTCCTCTCAACGCACAGCAACAGTCACTTTTCACTTCGACTCATATCCAGTTGCTTAACTGAAAGCAGACTCTGTTAAATGTTACATATTAAATATTTACTTTCATGCTGTCATTGAACACTGGAACCGGTCAGATGATACATGGAGTATTTGTCGACATTCAACAGACCTGAAGCAGCACGATTGTTTAAGCCATCTCCATAAATAATCATATTGATGTATTTCTCTTTGGCGTGACCCTCTTAGATTGCAGCCTGGTTCATTGCTGTTCATTCGGTCCCATCTCCTGCCAAAAAGATCTAATCCCGTCTTTCTCTTCGGCCTGTCTTTATATGAAAAAATACGTGCAATAAAATGTGGGCTCTTTTTTTATTCTCCAGAAAGAGGCCACAGGGGTTCTGAGTTCTCCCTCTGGATATTGTGGTATCATTGAGTTTGCACGAGATCACTACTCTGCTACGTCTTGTTACCCAATACACTTGCTATATCACCTCATAGAAGATCGGTCTCACATGTAAAATGTTTAACACATAAAAACCAGTATCTGTGCCTCAGTGGGAAAACTGAGAACCAAAACAAAACTCTTGAATCCATGTTCTTTGATTTATGCAATTAAAGCAACAATTGACTGTTCTCCATAGCAAGAAGCAAAAACGACAGTAGTTGGAAATCATTTAATAAGACACGAGTCAGTCTGATGTATGTCTCACTGATGTCTACAGAGAACGAGGCCGCACTGAATCAAACAAAACCAAAGCAATAGTCTGAGGCTGAAGTAAATATTTTTTGTCTTGTTTTCTGAAGATTTCACACTGACTCAGCTTAGCATCACTCAGATGGGTATGAGCTGGTGTGCAGATCCGAGTCACTGGTATGCTGAGTGATGTGGCCGCACACTGAGCTTTAAAGCTGCTGGGTCATTAAACGTCCACACAACAGCAGCGGAGTGGAATGTGCGACATGTTAAGGGTCCAGAGTCTAAAACACTGGAAAATTATATATGAGATTGAGACGTTCATACTGTACACTGGCTGTCTTAATGCAATAGAAAAAAAAGACCCAAATCTGTGAATTAGGAAGTCAAGTATGAGTCTCTCACTCTTTGGGAGTATTGATCACAGGAAGCAAACTAGAAGCCTTCAAGTCGGATGTGTGACGGGCCAACTTCCTTTCCTCTTATCCTTTGAGAATGATGTTTTCAGCTTGTTTGAGTCAGTAGTGCTTGATCACTGTCACAGTAGAGTATTGGGAAGGAACAAAAAAAGGATGTGTTGAAAGTGAGCATGGTGCCCTGTGGTGTATTCACCCATTCAAGCTATGATTAAGTGGATCATATGTGCTGTAGTGTGAACCGAATCTTTCACAGTGCAGCAGGAGATAAGGCAGAGGGGGCATTTGTGACACATCAGAGAATAGCAGTAATATGAACGAAACATAATTGTGTAGATGGGGAAATGGAAATGGATGGAGAGGCAGGTTTGGTGAGAGAGGTCTGGCTGCGCTGTGGGGACACTTCCGGAACAGGCACTGCTGTGAGGACAGGAAATAACACACACAGATTTGTCCCTGCTTGCCATAATAGGAATGGACATGGCGGGCTTATGCATGTTTTACCAAAATATAACAAACTTAAACAACACAGCAGTGTGTATGTGCCTTGACACTTAAGGTATAAGCCTATGCATTTCTTTTGGTGAGATTTCCTGTCCTCGTAGTAAAAAAAACCTGAGGGTGGAGCTTGCCTCAGTAGCGTCCCTGGAGTGGAGTGTCTGCAGGCAGAAAGATAGATATGGAGTATTCAAACAGTGGAGGCAATATACATTATGACCACTTACCATTATTACTCGGTTGGAGCAATAAAAATCTATGAATAATTTAAGAGTTGTGAGTGCTTCTTCTAAAGCTTTTGAATGAAGAGACCTTTATGTTTATTTTAGCTTGTGTTGTCATTTGGTCAAAATTGTTATTAAATTTTAGATTATTATTGTGTTATTATATTATTGTTCTCCAAGATGCAGTACCTTTACTCCTTATTCCACTGCTGCAATGCATACAAGGGCTTTTTTCTTAGCATGGAGACTGTATAAAAACATATATAGCTACTGTCATAGCATCCATTGGTTACTGATACCATACACTGGTACTGTTGTAAAAGGCCCTGAGATAATCTTTTTGGCTAGTCTCATCTGATCTCATCAAATGTGTCCAGCCAGTTGTGGATCTGATTGCCAAATTAATACTATGTGATGGTGCCAGATTCTCAATCACTTGTATACCATATTTATTGTCGTATGTCTGTGAAGGTTCTCAGTCATCCAGGTCATTGTAGTCAAAGGAGCTTACAAAGAAAAGCGTCTGGAGTTCTTTAAGTTGCTTGAAGATGTTTCACCTCTCGGATGAGTATTTATTGTCCCTTTTCTTCTCATGGTTACCATAATTTACTAAATGCACATCAGGTAGTCTTTAGTAAGGTTTATAACTGAACCTTTAACGCATTAGCAAAGTGTTTACTCAGGCCGTTGGTCACAGTAGCAGAAGGATAACTTATTTCCAACAAACATCTATACAACCACATTAACCAGAGGAGTTTTCACTAGTGAGTATTGGAGTAGCCTTCAAAATATGTCAAGTCAAGTTGGCTTTATTGTCACTTCAACCATATACAGTAAGTACACAGTGAAGCGAAACAACGTTCCTCCAGGACCAAGGTGCTACATGCAACATAAATTTACAACATAAATTAACAGAAAACACTAAACTAGCTAACTAAGAGGCCTGGTTAGCTGGCTAGCAAAGACAAGACAGACTGACCTAACATAAATTACAACATAAATTAACTAATGATAAATGATAAATAAATAAATTAATTAATGTCAATGCATCCATCCATCCATTTTCTCCTCCACTGACAGCACTTGCAGGCCAGCAAAGATGAGATCCTGAAATCACCAACGAGGAAGACTTTAGCCATTTGGATACCCCTAGAATTTATTTAAAAATTACGAACAGAATCTGTGACAAAAGTCAACCCTGGAAAATTTAGACACCCACTTGGATTGAGTTCAACTGATTGCCAGCAATGTGGACTAAGCTCTCACTCTGGTTGTATGGGATTTGTAACAAAGGGTCAGCTATCTCATTCCTCCTGAGCACCTCCAACAGGTACCACATGAGGGAAATGTTGGAATGCCTTCTCCAAGTCCACAAAGCACATGTAGACTGATTGGGGAAACTCCCACAAACCATAGAGCTGATCCAATCTTCCGAAAGAATGAAACCGGCATTGTTCCTCCTGAATCTTAGGTTCAACCAATGGATGGGTTTTCCTCTCCAGTGCCTGGTTGTAGACCTTCACAGACAGGCTGATTCATCCACCTCAAGGGCTCTGCCACCAAGGAGCTCTTCAATTACCTAAGTGACCTCACCACTGGTGATAGGCGAATCATTACCCAGATTCTTTCTTCCTTCACTCAAGATGGCTGCCTCTGCCTAAGCCTGGTTCTGCCAGAGGGTTTCTTCTGTTGAAAGGGAGTTTTTCCTTCCCACTCTTGCCAAAGTGCTTGTTCGTATGGGGTCATCTGATTGTGAAGGTTTTCTCTGTTCTCTCTGTATTATTGTAAGAGATTAACCTTACAGTATAAGTCTTGAGGCACTATACAGAGTGAGCAGAGCATCGCTTTTGCTTCAAGGTGGACCAAAAATCTTGTTCTGTGACCTCACTGAATTCTTCCCACACCCATGTTTTTGCTTCAACTACTTCCGGAGCCACACTTCTCTTGGGCTGCCGCTACCTTTCAGCTGTCTCAGGAGTCCCACAGGCTAAACAAGCCCGACAGAACTCCTTAGAGCGATGGATCCCTTCATCTCCCGTGTCCTCCATCTGGTTCAGGGATTACCACCATGGCAGGTAGCAACCACCTTGAAGCTCCAACTCCATGTCAATACCTCAACAATACAGGTGCAAAAGGACAATGAAGTCCACAGGTGGGACACCCTCCAGTACACCTGGAAGAGAAAATGTCCAAAATGTTCTCTTCTTCTTTTGATTATGCATGTTTACAGCAGAGCCATAGTAATAGGCTTGTTTCTGCTAGTTTCATTTAGATTGTAAATAATCTAAATGAAAGACTGAGCAAATATCAGTTTAGCCAACAACTGAAGGCAAAACAGGCATCGTACTGCAGGGTTTGAAAACACCAAACTAGTATTAATCAGTACTGCAACATAACAAACGTGATTCCTAATCAAAAGATAAGAATTTGACATAGTCAGTTTTTTTGTATCGTCTCAGGTAAACATGTTCTTTACCAAATAATAATTGACATGCCAGTAAAACGGTTTTAAATTAAAAAGACACAGGAAGTGGAGAGAAGGAAAGAGAGAATGAGAAGGAGCAAAAGGTTTTCAAAGAGAGTTCCTAGTTTTTGGCTCTTGTGGTGAGCTGTGTGTAATTTTTGCAGCTTCCTCTTCTAACCCCCCTGCAAACAGGAGTAGCGCAAGAGGGAGGGAGAAAGTAAAAGAGGGAAGGGTGGTTGACTGATTATGTGCTCAAGAGGTGTGTGTGGTGAGGTACACAGCTCTCTCTCTCTACTGCTTTAAGAGCTTTACCGCTTCAGCCAACATCCTGAAGCAGGCCTCTCTTCACTCCTCTCCCCTCTCTCATCCAGACCAATGTATGGACTCCAGGAGCTTGAGTAGACGGCAGTGAGGAAAGCAACTTTTCAAAAGAGAGATAAACGGTGGGAGGGAAGTCTGCTGTTGGCTTCCTGGGCTGAGCTGCATGTGCTGGCTGGCCGGGTGTTGGAGTTACAATAGGAAACAATTGCCTTTTTTCCTGTGTGTGTGTGTTTTTGTATCCACCCCTCACAAAGAACAGCTGGACTACGAACTGGACTGGAGAAAGACTTCTGGATGCAGCAGCAAAGTGGAGGATCAGCCAAAAGAGGACAAGTGAAAGTGATAAAACAGAGGCTGGAGCAGCAGGAGTTGGACTGAGAATACAGGAAGAAGACAGAGGCAGAGCATTCAGGGACAGAAAAATATAGAAAGGGCAAAAGGAGAAATTGATCTCACTCCCTTGCCAGTTCTCCCAGGTGTGGTGGAACCTTCTTCCATCTCTCTTCTCCCATCCCTTTACCTCTCTTGACCCTGACATGGGCCGCCTGCTGGCCCTGACCTTCACCTACCTGGCCTATGTGCTGGCCATCGCGATTGCCTCAGAGCGCCAGCAGCACCGTGTGCAGCATGGCCCCTGCAGCTACACTTTCATCCTCCCTGAGGTGGAACACTGCCATCCCTTAAAGGACTTCCAGGTCACAAATATCCTGCAAAGGGACTCCCCACCTGAGGCCGAGCCCGATACAAGCCAAACCAAGGAGAGCAAGGCCCAAAAGGAGAGGCCTTCCTGGCAAGAGAGGAAGCTGCAGAGTCTGGAGAGTGCCATGGAGAATAACACTCAGTGGCTGCAGAAGGTAAGGTTTCTGAACTGTTGACTAAGGCGACCACTTCCTCCTGCCATACCGTGTTCTTCTTGTCTTTTTTTGCAATGTCGCTTTCAGCTCGCAGATCTTCAAACTAAATGCTGTAGAAGCACCGGATGTCCACAGAGTGCTCCATCCGATAACATCTGTTGACAAGCCCTCATTATTGATAAGTTCACTGCTTAGCTGGGATTTCCTGGATGCTTGCTGTATGGATATCTGGCTCCATGACAATACCTAGTGTATGAGTGTGTGTCTGAATTTAAGACCACTGGGATGTCAGAACTCCCTGTTGCATGCAAGTGGAAGAAGAATGGATAAAAAAAAAGTTTTATAATATCATGCCAAATATGTCTCACATGGTTAAACCTTCTAAATGAGTGTTTTCGCCCCCACGAGCAACAAGTATACAAAACTTCTACTCTTGACTCATGTTTTAGTGGATTTATGAGCCAAAGTCAACTCAAATGCTCTCTGTACCAAACCCAATGTACATAAAAACAGTATCATCCTTTCTCAGTAAGATGGTGTTGGACACATTTTGTCCTCATTGGATTGTTAGCCTTTGTAGCTCCGGTTGACTCAGATTATGACTGAGTAAAATGAAATGATGTAATGTAAAATGGCTTCACAGTGGAGTTTCCATTCCTAAGGTTATCTGAGCAGGGAATCAGTGTTGGGCCATTGTTTTGGACAGACTGACTGAGTGACTGACAGGTCACCCCTCTCCACCCATCTGTCTATTCTCGTCTCCATCTCCGCCAGTATATTTATGGTATGCGTTAATCCCCAGTTTGATTATAAGAATTTGTGTTGGGTGTTTAGACTGGCCGACTGAGTGCAAACACATATCTGAGGATATGAAAATGTGGTTTTGTGAATGCCAAAATGTTTCCTCCGTTGCTGTCACTTCACCCTTCCCACCACACTCAAAAAAATGAAACGTTGACTTTAATTAAAATTATTTTGTCAACAGGTTCCACGAAATTGAATTATGTTAGTTTAAAGCAAAAATCTTTAGTTCATCTAATTTAAAAAAACTACTTAAGATTAACAAGACATATTTAAGACTAACTAAATCAAGTTATGTTGTATGAACATAGATGATATATTTTCAGGTTAGATAGTTTAGATTAGTTACTTCAACACATTTCTTATTTGTGGCAGTAAAATGTTAAATTTAAGTTAGATTAATTCAAATATTATATTTTCAGCCACCTTGTGCTTTATTAATTAGTTTTACATAAATCTATTTTGTCAACAGGTTCCACACAAATGAATTAAGTACATCCAACTTATTTTTTAAAATTTCTTTTATTGCCAACACATTCAGTGAGCATTTGTGTAAACCCAGTCCAAAATAAAACACAACAGCTCATTAGGGTTAGTAATTAACAGTATGTAGACAGATGCAACATCAAGACTTTAAATTAAATGTCTGTATCTACCAGAAATAGAAGAGAAAAAAAAATGCATTGAAGATCACATAACACATTGATAAGATGACACTTGAGTTATGCACATGTGATGCTAGTAAGGTCTGTGAGTGTTTTTTTCTTTTAGTGTCTAAAATGGATAGCAAAGTTGCTATTTGCAATGATTGCTTAGGGTCAGTCCAGTAACACAATGCCAATGAAGTGCTTTCCTTTAACAATGCAAAGTGAAGTGTCCACCTCAACAGCCACAATTTAAAAAAAAAAAAAAATGTAACAACAACAACAACAACAATAATAATAATAATAATAATAAATAGTCCACTGATATTAGCAATCAAAGAAAATTACATCACCATCCCAAATAAAACTTTAACAAAACATGCCAACATTATGGTCTAACAATAAAACAGCTTGTCAGCGTTCAGTTTTTTTGCAACAGCACAGCAGTAACCATTTAACACTTGCCACTGTCAACATTTATTTTACCAGTGTTTGGGCAAAAAACTTCAGATGTAAACATTTTAACATGGAAACAATTGTTCGTCTTTAAAAGTCCACAAAATATACATTCATCCTGCATTCCCAACTTGGATGATCTGATATCCTCGTGTTGGTGTTGTTCCCAGACCATCATGAAAATGTTGTTCCAGGTTCAACATTGCAAGTGACCAATCACATTGTTGTGACGTTATTCTATTCCAAGCCATTCGTGCATTTATGAAATTCCAATGTTGCAAGGACAATATCAATTCTGCTTACTGTTTATTAAAGGGTTACGGTTAGGGTTAGGGTCAGTTGATCGGCGGACAGAGGCGGTTTCACGCAGCTTAAGTACAGTTTTTTGTTTTACGCCGGTTTTTCCCGAAGTCGCAAAAGTATGACGTCACAACATTCTGATTGGTCACTTGCAATGTTGATCCTGGAACAACATTTAGTATGATGATCTGGGAACAACACCAACACGAGGATATCAGATCAACCTCCTAACTTACCCTTATTTTTAGTATGTATTGCAATTACCTTTACAATGCACACAATGTAACACAAACTGAATATGAACATATTTCTACCTCATAACAATATGCCTTGAACGCTAATATACACACCACCCTTCAACATTTCTGGTGCAGTATCATCTCTCAATTAAATCCTTTAAATCTCAATACTTTTGATTGTCTCTTAGCTTTCAGTCTTGAGGTTAACTGAGATTCAGTGCATATATCCCACCCATTAAGAGTGCACATGCAGAGGCCAGGTCTTCCAGGTCATGCAGGACACACTAGATGGTTATACCCACATCGGCTGGAGGAGTGCTGGCATCAGCTCTTTCGATGGTAAAGATAGCAAGGGTAATTTGTTCCAGCTCCCTCTGAACAGCTGTAGCTTAGACACAAAAACATAGAAAAATGGCATCCAGTTTTAAAAAAAGAAAGAAAAAGGGCCAAAGCTACCCTTTAATGACGTAAACACAATATTAGGAACATGCACCCCAGTGCGCCACTATTTTAGACTACAGATTCAACGATAAATATAAATAGTTTGGGTATACAAGAAGATTTCCCAAAACATTTAAACAGGTTCCATGCAAATTGCAACAACATTAGTTATTCAAAATTTGGTGTAATACAGATAAAAAACTAAACTAAAATTACCAACCAATTATTCTTTGAAGAGGATGCTTGGGTCTTCATTCAGGTAAAAAGGTAGTGCCCTGAGGACACACTCCCTCCCCTTTTCAATGGTTTCCTTCTGTAGAGAGTGGCAGAGATACAGGAAGAGAAAACAGATATACTTTAGGATGACAGAAACTCACATTATACGCAAAATGAATGACATATCCACTGCACAGATAGACATGTACACAAGACCAACTAATCATCACATGGACATGAATAGTTAACCTGTTGGGCAGGGTTTCCACCACATTATATATGTCCATAATGGAGGTAAAGACAAACTAATACATCATCTTTTTTGCATTCAAAACATAACATAAAAACATTCACTTCTGGTTTAACCTAAATCAAGGGATCAGATTTTACATATGTTTAGGTAATTTAAATTTTCCAACGTTTTGAGTACCAAACTTTGTCTTGCTTAATATAAATGTAAGTGCACTGTGCAGCTACCATACACTAGCTGTTTAAATTTGAAAATGATCTTATTAGCCATAATATTTTGCTACCAACAGAATAACGCACCTGTGTGGCTGGGGCCAAAGTTTGTCTAATTTTCTTCCCTGCAACGCCTCCTTTTTTCTTGAAGACTTTTATGAGCTGGTCAGTGTATTGGTCAAGTTGTGTAAAAAGCCTTGGAACATGTGCAGCAGTAGTAATCCTCACATATTCTGCTTCCACCTGAAAATATGTCAACAAACACAACATACTGTACTGTAAATATACATACTATATGTACACATATACAAACTAAAACTAATGTAGTAAGACCTCATTAAAGCTATAATTTTAACACAAACATTTACACAAAATGCTAATGGAGCCATTACAGCTTTTATTGTTATTTATCAAGTTCCAAAAAATATTGATCACAGCTGATCTGAAAAGAATTTCATGCCTCAGGCCCTTGAACTGCAACCATGGTTCAGATGTGGAGAAGAAATAACAGGGGCATGGGATGGGTCACAAAAGAAAACTTAACTTATAAAACAGTTTTGTTTTTAAAAGTATAACAGTTCACATACCACATACAAGCTCAGCAATACCACATACACCACATCAGTATAGGAGGGAGCAGGTAAAGGCAGGATCTGAGATTTATAAAGAAAAAAAAAAAATTAATTCCTTAATTTCAAGAAGCAAATTATTGTTTGAATTACAACTAAATAAAATACTACTCAGAAGAAAAGCAAGAGATTGACACTGCCATGTGCTAACTTTCTATAGAAGCAATTATCACCAGGTCTGTCGACCTCCATTGTCTGTCCACTCATATGTCTTGAATAATTTTATTAAAAAAAGTAAGTGTGTACTTTCACAAACTGTAATTTATAACTACATTGATATGTATAACTCCGCTAGGAAACATGCTGTATTTACAGACCATTTTTACATAATACAGATTACTGATAGAGCAGAACAATGGTGTCACAGTGGCTTTCGCCCTTGACTTTTTGGATTTTAAATGTCACTTTATGCTATCCTTGCTATCCTATTCGATATTTCTGACTCTCGGATTACAGAAAAGGAATCCCAAGAAAGCAAATGGAAAAATAACCCCTTGAAAGAATAACCCCATGAACCCCTGTAGCTAATCCCTTAATAAAACAAAAAACAATAAAAATGTTTCTTACACAGTCCACAAAATAAGCATGTCCAGGACCCAGTAAAACTAATGTAAAACAAGCACACGCAAACGATATAACATGTCTTGTAAGACAAACGCAAAATATAACCATGCTGGACATATAGATACTACACAACATAGTCAAAGAAAAAAGTGGTCTTACCTCTCAAAGAAACAGCAGCTTGGCGCCAAAACAGCCTTTTTCAGTTAAATTTGAAGTCTTGTGCATGAGCAGGCACAAGCCGTGAAACCTTCTTGTTCTGCGCGGTTTCATTACAACTGTTTTTGCATTACTGCCACCTTGTGGATATACAAGGTATATCGATCCTAATTGACTTAACTTAAATGTTATGCGATCAAGTAACACATTAGTATTATGTACGTTGAATAATAGACACAATTACGTAGACTTGATTAGAAAAACATATGTTAACTTAACAAAAACATATATTTTAAGTAAAATGAAAATAAATAATTAATATACACTGAACAATCCACCTCATTCATTTTTTTGAGTGCATATACACTCATTTTTAATTCTTTCCTTTCCCTCCTGACAATTCTTTTCCATCCAACTTTGTCATTTCTATCCGCACCTCTGATGTGATGAATGTGTCTCATCGATCATGAGCTCTCAAAACCTTCTCCCATTCTGCTCACGTTCACCTGAAATGGAATCGAAACACACACATAAAAGCACACACTGATATACCCCTGTGTATTCGCTCTGCGTGATACTCCATCTATGAACTGGAGTCACGCCTTCCATAGGAAGCATCTCGTGGGGTAATATTATAAATATATACGTGTGTGTTTGAAATATGGAAAAAGGAAGAAAAAAACACTTTGTCCTCACGCATATCGTTTACAAAGCTCGAGCTGAACTGTAGAATTTAAATCTTCACATGCTGCTCTCATCTTGGACTCATCTTGGACTCTAACTTTCCACTTTCTCCACCAGAGATGTGATATAAGTGGCTATAAACAAAAAGCAGTAAAACAGTCCCACAACATGTACAGAAAAGCCTCTGCTGACACACATCGCGCGCCGTTGCCAACATCCTCCACATAACGTCTGGAATGAAACTAAACGATCCAACATTTCAACAAGTAACCCCCAGCAGACTAAACTGATGCATAAATGATCAAACTGTAGGTGGGATTTCAACAAAAACACAGCATTACTCTAGAGAGACCTTTCTTTTCAATTGCACAAGGGTACGCTGAACTTTGACCCCAGATGGCAAAGCTTTTTCAGCACCTTGTGAGGCTCATTAAGCCTATCTGCATTCTGCAGGTTTTGGAGGAACGTGGTGGTATGGATCTGGAAGAGCTTCAGGCACATGTATGAGTGTGTGTCGGTGTTTCTGTGAAACCTACGATCTCCCTCAAAGCTCCCCTGGGATGCTACGACCCTTACTGTGAGCTTTCTACCAAAACCCTATGAAAGAAAACACACACCCACGCATACAGATTTAGGAGCACACACACACACATACTAATCCACCATGTTCCACAGAGTAAACTCTGAGTGAAGTCCAACAGGACTGTATTAATGCTCCAGATTCCTCCTGGTGTTTCCAAGAAGAAACTGGTGTTTGTTTTCTTTTGGAACAACCCCCAACATCACCCCCATCGTGTCCCTTTTGCTCTCTGCTGCCCTGAGGGCTTGGCTGCTTTTCTTAGTATGTTTCAGAGGCTGTGGTTATTATGCTAATGCAGAAATATTGCACAGATCAAGGTAGCTAGCTGACCACTGGTGACCTGATATTTTGGCTGCTCAATATTTCATTAAACCAAAGTATTTCTACCACATTACTTACATCACTCGATTGGGCTCCATTAACTTTCATAGACTTACACACATTTTTCCTTCGTAAGTGGTCTGATTCTGACTGCTGAATTATTAAATCTTAAGTGCTCATCTCAATTACAAAGACACAGTTTCACTTATGCTGCAGTTTTGTTTAGTTGAGTTTTTCTTTTTCTTTACCACAGTCTGTGGGTGTCTTGGCAGTCCTCACAGCAATAAATAAAGTGACACCGAGACAAGAATAAAATTCTGCCCTCATGCTACTGGCTGTGTTGGTGCTTTGAGCTAAATTGTAATGTCAGGACCCCAGCTGTCTGATTTATCCAGTAATAGATCCAGACATTGCAGTCAAAACTACAAAGGTTAGTGTTGTCATGGTGTTAAAGGACAATTCAGGGTATCTCCGAAGTTACTGGGATGCATTTTTGGACTTTCTAAAAATATACCTATCCCTAAAAAAATATTGCATTAGCTAACATCTGGTAGCATGCTTCTGTTCTTGGTACCAGACCCATCATTAGAAAAACATAAATACGAGCATAAGATGGAGAGATGAACATCACCCTGCAGCAGATAATAATGCAGATATCAGTGACAACAGATACACCACAGGTTAAGCGAAACACAGGATGAAGGGTGGAGCTGATGTAGAGGTGGGTTGCAAAGTGGCTTGGAGTTGTCCCGCAGCTGGAGATAAACAGATCTGCTGGGACCTCAGTTGAACTAATGCTGTTTAACATTGCTGCCAGTCCATCTATTAACTACTAAGATGTGAATAACATGATGAAAAATCAAAAAGTCTGGATTCATCAGGTGGGTGTGTCTGTTTTTTTCCTGACAAGCAGGAACTGCCAACCCCAGGTGAAAAACAAAATCAGCAGCCACATTGATTTATATTCTTTGTCGTTGCCCTGTTCAACCTACAGAACATGGTGTCAACCAGAGGCAAATCTTTTAACAGACTTTGCTGCTGTGAAAACAGGTCGCAGTGTGAAATGCATCTAGAGTTTTTTGTACACTGCACAGCTTAAACAGACTCTCTGTCTCTTCCATTGCATAGAGGTGGTGGCAGAAAAAATCTGTATGATTAAAGAGCAAGTCACAAAAGTTTCACACAGAAGTTTCTCTAGATTTCTGCTTTTGCACTGTCAAATCACTATTTCCATTCTCGCAGTCGTACCCATCCTGTTGCGCCTCCGTCTATCATGGTCATTTGCCAAAACAACGTGCACACATGTTTCCCCTCCCTTCTGCAATTGTAACCAAGAACAAGCGCGTCCATTTGCTCAGTAATTAAGATATCAGGGAAGTCCTATGATTTTCTCAGCACCGATCCCTTCTCTCTTTCGTATAAAACGGAATTATGTTACATCCCAAAAGCAATTTATCTGGCTGCATAGTGCAGCGAGCGACAGCAACAGCGAGCGAGCATTTGGCAGAAGGGGGATGGAGTACATCAAGACTTCTGAATTGAGCTCTGGAAGAAAGGATGTAATAGGAACACTTTGGACAGGCAGGCCGATAGCAGCCCTGAATGCATAAGGCTGATTACGATGCAGGGATCTTTGGTTCTTCTTTGGAGTCTGCTTTAATCCGCTTGGTAATCTCTTCATAACCTTCATTATGAACGGATTCCCCCCCTGCAGTCTCAGTTGTCCTAAAATAGTAAAATATGAGGGAGGGATTTACAGAGAAAGATTGAAGGGAGACACTTTAAAAGAATGGGAAAGTTCAAGAGACAAAGAGAAAGATTACTAGCAAGCAAACAGTTTGAGTGCAGATTCATCTCTATTGTCCCACTTAAGTTAGTATTTTTTAAACTTAATAGAAAGAATTATAATGACCCCATTCCTCCACATATTTTTTTAGGCGAAGAAACAAACAAGCAAACAAATAAACCACCAAACAAACAATTGTCTGGTTTGAATTTCCTTCGATTTTTGTGGATAGCCACTCATTAGCTGGATAATTTTGAGTGCTTTCTCCTCAGAGACTTAATTTTCCACTTGTGTGGTTTAATGAGTACAGTCTGATCTTTTCTCCCCAGAAAAATCATAAATATTAATGTTCTCGAGTTCGATATTCTACTCTGCTTTATTGCAAAAGGCACAGGCCATTGCCCGTTCATTCACAGTAGAAAAAGTGAAATTGGACTTCCTGATGCCGTTTTCTCAAACAGACCACATTAATAAGAAAATCTATTTATTGGAACAAGATGGATGTCATCCTATTTTTACTCCCGGTGTAACATATGATGGGTTTTAGCCAATGCTTCTCTCTCGGTGCTTGTGATTGATTACAGAGTTTAGGTGACTATCCCTGAAGTCCTGCTCATGAATATCTTGATGTCAAACTCCCAGTATATGCTTTCGCTTCTCTTTCTGCATACCCACTGAAATGCCTATATATTCCATCATTTTATGAATGTTAGGTGATTGGCCTGAGGTAAACCTGTAGATGGATGGATAGATGAGTTGAAATACACTGCAAATGCCCCGGGGATACTAAATTCTGTGACTCCATCACAGTGTCTGAAAAGATTGAGGTAAAAAAAAAAGGGCACACGACTTCAAGGTTCAGTCTTTCATACTGCATCAATGTCCTAGTGAATACATAAAGCACATTGCCTGCTAAAATCAAGCAGCAATCCCTTGGGGCTGAAAAATGAATTGTCAAAAAACTGCAGTTCCCCTAGTGGCCATTTGAGGCCAGCTTCAAGTAAATCAGTAAGCCCTCATAGACCTTTGTGTTAAAATGCTCAACTTTAGCCACTAAAATAACCTTTTACAGCCTGGCAGTAAATACAGTGCTCATCTGAACACAGATCCTGCCCCAGGGCCGTACAGCTATCTATTTCCTTATGCGGTCGATCATTATCTCTCTACTATTAATAACACAAAGAAGTGAAAGATTTCTTCCAAATCTCTCAACAAAGTCATCCACTAGTGTCCTGCACTCCTCCTCCTGCTCATCACTTAATGACTTAGAGTTGTACTGAAAGTCTGAGGTGTACAAGATGAACAGGAATGGAGACAGCAGCAGAAGTGATCCTTCTTACTATTTAGATGGGAGTAAACCCTCTGCAGTATGTGGATGATTGTATTTAGATTTGTTCTGTATGTAACTGTGGAAGGCCAAGAGAAGTTATTCCATGCATTTTCAATAGGACCAAAACTAGTCTCTCCAGTACTTCTGTTGCATACAATATGAGAGCAACTGCTCGATAGTCTTTATGCTCTGATAGTGTTGACGTCTCTGGTGCAGGAACCAGACAGGATGTTTGCTATCTACTCCTTCTTCAAAATGGCGTCATAAATGGCGTTAGGATCACAGACACAAGGCAAGCACCAGGAGGAGGCCAGGAGTCTTAGTTAAGTAGGGGGAGGAAGGGGAAGAAGAGGAGAAAGGATAAAAAAATCAGTAAAGGTAGTGAGTGTGTGTGGAGGGCTGTGAACTAAACCTGCAAATGAGGTAAAAAGGTTTACCTCATTTGCCCTCTCCAGGTTGCTCACTGGTTGTCTGTCTGTCACCTTAAAACCAGTGATTTGTTTTTCATTCTTCTCATTCTGCTCAACTTTAACCTCCAGCTTCCTCCTGTAGGAATCCTTGCATTTCCTCAGCTTCACTGTTAGGTCCCTCTGAACTCTCCTCAGTTCCTTCCCGTCCCCACGTTTAAAGTCTTTCTTATTATTATTCAGGAGCCTTTTCAGGCTACTAGTGATCTGAGGATTATTGTTCGCAACTGCATGGATTGGATTTTTGCAAGGCCTACATTAAGTGTTGTGACTGTTGATTGACCGATGTGCCATACACACAGCTTCCTATGCTATTTACTGACCACAGCTGCCAACAAAGGCAGCTGTAGCTGGTAGTCAACTACTGTCTGAGAGTCTTCACCTCTGTCGTTTCCAATCACTTTGCTCACAACTTAGCACTCGACTCCCTCTGGTCTAAATGTGGTGGTTCTGACTCCATAAAATTAAAATGCTAATACTGAGGCTTCACAATTTCCACAAACTAATGGGTGACTTCATGGTGGCCACCTCCATCCTTCATATGCAGTGCATGGATAAAATCTGATTATTACCAACACAGAATGAGAAAATTATCAGCCTGTTCTCCCCACAGCTGGAGAACTTCATCAACGAGAATGTGCGCTCCGGGGTGGAGGAAATAAAGAGAACTGCGGTACACACCCAGACAGCTGCCATGCTCGAGATGGGAACCAACCTCCTCAGCCAATCAGCAGAGCAGACTCGTAAACTGACAGATGTTGAGACCCAGGTAAGCCTATCAGCAAAGACCAGAGCAAACCTATTTGCAGCCAGTCCAAATGAAAAACTGTGGGGGCCACACCCATGCAAAAACAAATGATGTCACTTGGGAAACGCTCGGTGAACAGCTAATTAAATGTAAATCAGATGTAACCCGCTGAGAAGCCATGCCCAAAGGTGGCGGGAAATGCTCTAAAACAGCTGGTATTTGGTCCTGCAGGCTCTTGATTGACACAGTGAGTCGAGCTTTGCGTCTGACAACAAGCCAATTAAAACACAAAGCTTGGTAGCACAACACAGATGTGTCTTCAATTATGCCACAGATTTTGTTATTACAGACCAGGCTGTTTTTGGTCCCGTTGCTTTCTTTCTCTCTTATCAAAGCTTATATAAAATTTGCAACCTGTGCAAATAATCCGAGCAGCTTTGTTCAAGTTTTTGTTTTAACCGCGACTTCAAAACATGTCACAGGTGCACATGAGATCATCCTTGCTTAAGTTTTGATTATAAGATCAAAGAAGGCAATTTCACGAGCTTTGTGATGGACAGTTTATCCCCAAGGGTCCTTTTTATGAATTCCCGGCGAGCGCCCTTTATTTTTCCACTCCACATCTCTCACCGTTCTCATTCAATCTTCTTTAATGTGTGATAGATTTTTTTTCTTGCTTATTGTTTTTTTATCAATCTATAGGTGTTAAACCAGACAAGCCGCCTGGAGATTCAGCTACTTGAGTACTCACTCTTCACTAACCGGCTGGAGAAACATATACTTCTGCAGACTCAAGAGATCTCTCGCCTCAGTGATAAAAACAGGTGAGAACACATACACACACACACTTCTCAAAAGACATTAGAGCACATTTTAGAGCACTTGAAAATGCTTCATCAGTAAAACCCTCCCTAAAACTCTACGTGCGATAATGAGTTTTTCTTTGATTTTTTAAAAATCTGTCTGTAAGACTTGGTTCGTGCTATTTTCCTCATCGGTTTTTCCTTTGCTAATGAAATAAGATGAAACATAAAAAAGCAAATACTCCTTTGAAAAAGAATGCTTTCTCAGGAAAAGGCCACTTCATGGGTATTTTGAAAGGGAGACTATAAAAGCCCCGCAGAGATTAATGCACTGTATATGCACATGCATAAACTGGCCCTTCCCATACTGCAACTGCAAAGAAATATGTTGAATGAGCTCATCAATTGTGAACTAGAGGGCAATTAGACATAATGCGCATTGTATAAGCGTGTGTGTTTGTGTGTGTTTGCTAGTAAATGGGCAGTGCAGTTAGGAGGGGTTTCCCTTTCTTCTCTCTAGGAACACAGGGTCAAGTAAAGGCCAGGAGGTTAAGGGCTGGGCTCTGGGTGGATTGAAAGGGAGCCAGTTTTCTTTCTTTCTTTCTATCCGCTTGTTTATCATTCCATCCATCTCTACCAAGTGTGACCAACAGAGAACACAGTCCTCCAGCGTTCTAGCACCTGTTACACATCTGGCCCCGCTCGACCCCCCGTTCTGCCCTTCGGCCCTCATCTTTCAAGACGGTGACGCAGATCGGACGTGTAGATAAATGAATCCGTCTTGACAAGGGTAAACTCCATGACAGGGTGCATGAAATTAGAAATGTAATAGCAAATTTGCGGAGAGGCAGCTGTGGAATGAAAGGGAAATAAGGGCTCCACTAGTTGGATGAGGCTACTGCTGCTGAGCATTAAGGGCATGGGGCCAGTTTTTGAACTGCTGCCAAGCTAAGAAGGGGCAGAGAGGCATGTTTGCTTTCATAGGCATTATATGTGAACTAGTATTGGCAGGAAGTACAGCACACTGCAGCAAGACTAGTACCAGTGTATATTTTAGAATAATAATAGTAAATAGCAGAATATCATAACCAGAACAGTATAATTGCCCAGGTCGCACAAGAAATGTTCCGTCAACTTACACAATCAATGAAACATTGCTGTGCTGCCTTTATGCCATGCTTTGCACTGTGATTGAAGCAAAGCGCCCATAATGGAGAACAATTTCTCATCGAGTGTTTTCCCACAAAGCAAAAAAATAAAATGGAAGTGAGTGAAAAGAAAAAAAAAGTGGTTTTGATTGATCCAGCTTTCTTTCCCGGCCACATACTGAGCTGCTGCCTAAAGTGGGAGATTGAAGATCCATCTGCGTGTTCACGGAGCTCAGAAGTAGCTTGTTCAATCTAGGTGGCTGGATTGTTTCAATAAATAACTGCTGCAGACTCATTAGTCAAAGCCATAAAGATCAAGCTGCAGGGATTTATGGTGCTCGTTTGGACGTGGGGGTGTGCCACTTGTGTGGCGCGCGCGCGCACACACACACGCACACACACACGCACACACACACACACGCAATCAGGTTGTTACCTCATTGCTATGATCGAGCAGCTTAGCATGCAGGCCATCTGCGAGTGCTGCTGTGGTACAGGTGTTTATATGATGTTAGCCCAATGAGACTGTGGAGCTGATGTCTATTAGTCATCCTTGTATAAATGTGCAAGTTTGTGCAGTCTCCACTGTGAAAGGTAAATGCTGAATGGATGGATTCTGCACCCCCCCCCCCCCCACACACACACACACACACGCTTTTAATCTTCATCCTCCAAACAATATGCATTTAACAATGGTGTTAGTGCTGCTTCAGATGTATTTTTCATTAATTTTTTCCTCTCTTTTCAAGAATGCTCTATAAAGTAGAAAAATTCACTTTCTCTTTCTTTGCTTTGACAGTTTTCTGGAACAAAGGCTCTTAACCTTGGAGGGTCGGTATGGGAGGGAGCTAAAAGGTCTGCAGAGCGAGAAGCAGCAGCTTCAAGAGCTTCTCGAGAGGCAGAGCCAACTGGTCAGTCAGCTTCAGCACGAACTGGGCAGCTCTTCTCTTAACAGCACCTTACTACAGAGACAGCAGGCCATGCTCACAGATACTGTGCAGCAGCTGCTCGCTGTGGCCAATCACTGCAATGGTAAGCCTTAGTAAGTTTACTGTGCAAATGGCACTATAAATATCAATTTCTAAACAAATATAGCCAAAGGCAGCTTGTAATTAACATCTGAGACATGCTATATATGTACATGCTTACACTGCAGACACAAAAGGCTTAAAGCAGAGTGTAAAGCTTCGAGAGAACTCACATATGGGGTTGGGATTTGTGTGCAAAACCCGTAAGGTTGCCATCTGTAAACACATGTTTGCATGTTTCTTCAGAAATCTCCAATATGCCCAAGGAGGAGCCGCTTAGTTTCAGGGACTGTGCAGAGATCCTGCGATCTGGAGTGAAAGAAAGTGGAATATATAGCATACGCCTCCACAACTCCACACAGACTGTCAAGGTAGTAAGACTTTAAAGGCCACTGGCCTTTTCTTGCAAATATCACCTAACCGACTCTGACATGAAACTTTCTTTTGGTCTGTGTGTCTCACACAATTTAACACTAGAGTTATTTTAACTTGGATTAATTTTATAGTTTTTTTCCCCAACCCAGAGTCATTATTTTGAGCTGCAATAAATACAGGGAGAAAAAACAAAACTAGTCTGATGTCATGGTAATATACTAGGGATTTGGTGTAGAGGTGATGGAGATGTCATGCTGTGTTACAGAGAGCTAAAATAATAAGCAACAGGAGCATTATGCCCTGCAGGCTTTATGGTGAGCGAGAGTGCACTGCAGAATGCAAAGTCAGAAAAGCCTAAGAGGTACCTCTACTGATCTCAAGTAACTAGCCCTTGGTAAGTCAACCATGACATCCACCAGCAGGCTATTCATATTCTGAGTCACATCTAGCATTCTGGGGATCTTAACTCTCAAAGCCTTACAGGGCAAAAAAGACAGGCTGAAGCAGTGTTGTTTTATTCATTATTTTCAGTCTAGTTAGCTGTTGGCACCAACTCCTACTGCCTCTGCCCCCCTCCCCCACCCCCTGTTCTTCCTCTTTATTTCCTGTGGGCAAGGCAGCCAGGTGTTAGGCACTGGTGCCATGTGTTTCCTGCCAACTGGGGCCAGTGTACATTTCCACTGATACAAGTTAGTACTCGTGAAATCATTGCTGCTTTCAATCTACGCCATCTAATTCAAGTTGCAATGTGGCTGGCAAGCTGGGTGGCTGCATAAAAGTGGGGCACATACAAATTGCCCTATTTTCAAAGCCGAAAGCCAGCTTTCTCTACAGACAAAAGGAATACAAGAATACATGTTTAATGCATAAACTGGATATATGAGGCAGATTTAGCGGGCCATCCATTAGGCTCTGTGAATGATGATAATGATTACAAAACCACATAGTTAAGGGTCTGTTTTTTTCTTCTTTTCTTCCTTTTTTGTGTCTCTTTTCTGTATGTTTTTGAGAACTCCATTCGTAGAAAGTCCCTTTATCACATTGACCATAAAGTCATTATTTTTTTTTTCTTGAAAATCCTAATGACCCTTGAGCTTCCAGTGCTTTATTGTAATGGATTTGGCCCTGGCATGCCTTTCTTGGCCAATAACAAGTCTATTTGGAGTATTAAATATGAATCTGGTCTAAATCAGAGTAACAACCACATTTGGGAAATGACTTAAATTGAGAATTCTATTTCAAGACCCTGTTTTTGTATTCGGTGTGATGCCTTTAAGGTCAGAACATTGGCCTAATGTGCCAGAGTATAATCACACAACACTGCTGGTCTGCTGTGTATTTCAGGGTAAATGAAATTCTCGGAACCATCTGAACACTTTAATTTCTTACTAAAAAAAATTAACCTGCATTGTGGATGCTTATATGCCATGACCAGTTCTCCCTCAACTGATCTGCCCCTCCCTGAGCCTGGTTCTTTGGGAGCTTTCTTCCTGTTAACGGGGAGTTTTTTTTCCTTCCCACGGTTACCAAGTGCTTGCTCAAAGAGAGTTCCCTGATTGCTGAGGCTTTCTGAGTTGTTATGATATACAGCACATTGTGGCCACTCTTGTTGTAATTTGGTGCTATATAAATAAAACTGAATTGAGGTTTGGTTGGTTGAAGACATTCAAGCAACTATTGGTTGTATCCACATTCCAGAGTGTAAGATTGTTTCTGAAACACAACTGTCGCTGACAACATTTATAATTTGAGGAGACAACATTTTATAGATATTCAAACATAGTGCCAAAGAACACTAGTCCAACACTGCTTTGAGGTATGGTGAGTACAAGCGTTCAATTAAAATGAATCACTGAAGTATCTAATCTTACCACCCATGGGAGAAATTCATTTAGCACACCTGAAGGAGGCTGGAAGAGGTCCAATTAAATACCTCAGATATCTAAAGTAAGTCCCTGGACAAGTTTAGATTTCAAGATCTGTCACGAGACAAACAAGTAAAATGAATTCATATTAGTTTGTCCAAAAATCCATGGAAAAACCTGCGGCCAAGCAAGAAAGAAAGCAGACTGTGTAACCAGAAACGCAGAAGCCTCGTCCTCAGCTGCTACACAAGGGATAAGAGAACATGGTGAGGTGAAGTTTTTTATTTCCCACCTGGGTTGTATCATTGTGACAACCTTAGACGCAGAGTTCCCGAGGTTTCCGAGGCATGCTTTAAATAACAGAAAGGCTGCGGTGTGTTTTATTTCTTCATGTCAATTCTTCACTTAGTGTAGACAGCTTTGGTTCCTTAAGAAGTGACATTTTCAGATTAATCCCTCTTTAAGGATACATAGACTCAGGAAAGATTAGACGTCAGTCTCAGATGGTTTAAAATGGGAAACATAGGGAATACTCAATGTCTGACATATGTTCATCATTTGTATCATTTGTATGATACTTCATAGACTATTGAGATGTTTTAGAACATTTTTTTTCATTTTTGAATATAAAATAAATACTTTTTGTATGTCATTAAATTAAATACTTATTTGCAAAGTAAATCTGCTGCAGGACTTCCTGCATTTTAGACTCTTTTAGTTGATTGTTTCGAATTTACAGCATCAGACTTCTTTCTTTTCATTCAGTCTTAATGCCATTTGAAAAAAAACCCATCTCCAATGGATCTGCTCTGCACCAACTTAATGCCAACCAACAATCAGTGACAAGCTGGTTAACAAAGCCAAGCAGTTAGCTGATAAAAAGCCAGAGAGCCCTCACAGCAGCTGGTGGGGAATACAGGATCGGCATTCACCAGGTGGCTTGAAGCAGGAGTCCAAATGAATGTTTTGCCTCTTCTGAATAGAGAACAATCACTGTGGCAAATGCTCTATGTTCTGTATCAGCTGCAGTTGCTCTGATGCTTCTTTAGTTGGATAAAAACGTATTGATGCACGCACAAACTTGAAGGGGACTTAATGTGGTGGTTCTTGGACTACCAAGAACAGGTCTTCTTTAAAGACAGCTTCAGATGTACTTCTTGTAGACACTCACCCCTAATGAATAATAGCTTGTTTTAGCTGTTTTCTATTTACAGGTGTTTTGTGATATGAAGACCAGAGGCGGGGGTTGGACGGTGATTCAGCACAGAAGAAACGGTTCCGTCGACTTCCATCGTGGGTGGAGGGATTACAAAACGGTGGGTTCCCCAGCCAGATGGCAGGGCCACTTTTAAGCTCAGGTCTTATGGTATCAGTATTGCAGGACTGGACAGGAGGTTTCAATAACTTTCCACGGGTGCTTTGACACAGAGAGGTGAGGGAAAGCAGCTCGCCTGTGATCCCGGGTGACCTGCGCTTGTTGTATTTGGCCGCCCTTATGTTCTCCACAGCCCCCCCATGTTATTGCACCTGCTCTCACTCCCTGTCCCAGCCATACTCCCACACATCCACATAAACAAAAATGCACAAACACACACACACTCACGTGTCACGCAGCACTATTATTTGCATCCATCCTCAGATTCCCCTAAGCCTTCCTGTGCAGGGATATGAGTGCGTTGATGAAAGAAACCGAATTTCCAAATGCAAAGACCACCCTAAAACAAACTGGATACAATACAATTGCGCTTGAGAGACTGTGAAGTTGCTCCAGCGCTTTGGCTGGGAATCGAGCATGTTTTAGCACCTTTGGCTTTCATTTTGCTTGGAATTTAAATAATGCTCTTTTTTTCTGATTCCATTTGCAAAGTGTTGCACAACAAAAAAAAAAAAGCCAGTGCTTGTAAAGCTTTTACAGACAAAACAAATTTGGGATTTTTGACTGAATGGAAGAGCAATTTTTCTTTCACCTATGCCAAGAAATCAATTGTCATTGCTCGGTTTGGAAATTAAATGCATAGCGGCGTGTGACTGCAAACAGAGAGAGTGGGAGAAAGAGGGGAACAAAAAACGCCTTAAAAACTATTGAAGGACAATATTTTTACAAGTGGATGATAAATATTTGGCTCCAGCTGTGGCGTGGGAGGACAGGGGCCCCTGTAGATGCCAGATAACGTATGAACCATAATGCTTCACTTGCCCTGGTCCACACACAGTATTCTCAAAGAGGTTGTCTCAGAGTTCATCGAATTTTGCACCCAGACGTGCTGGAAAGATAATAAATGTTCCACAGCTCTTTATTTGAACAAAAAAAAAAAAAAAAAAAAAAAACACAGCAAAAAGCAAGTTTGACAGGGAAACAAGGTAACTTATATTTAAGACATAAACATTTTTTTTAAAGCCAGTCGTGTAGCATAACCCAGTCAGTTATGTAGCACCACAAAAGTGAGACCGATGTGTCACGAAAGGACGGGATGTGCCAAGCGCTGACCCTGGGAATTCAATGGACCTGGCCGAGTTGCACCGAGCTGTTTCCACCTCCTCGAAACAGTCCTCGGTGTGTGTGTGTGTTTGTTTGGGGTTTTTTTTGCAAAGAGCACACGAGGGGGGCAGCAAGTCAGACACAGGAACTGCATTGAACATTGAACAGTGGTCAATAAAAAAGAAATTACCTGTGCAGACCAAATGCCTCACTTCTGAAGTGCTCCCATTTTGGGCTGAAGCCCAACAGGAGATGGCTCAGAATCGCATGGCAGATGTAGCACGACAGACCCACGCCCGGTGTTTTCTCATAGTGACACACAGATGGTATCTGACAAAACTGGGCTTTTCTGCAAGCCATTTCATTCCCCCATATTTAGCAGTTTGTGCTCAGTTACAGACTATTATTTGTATTATTTCTTCTTAGCACTATCGCTCACTATTTCCTTACTTTTGTTTAATCCTCTTTACTCCTTATGGAATATAGGACAGACAGTTTGTCTCCACATCACATCCTGTGCTCTCTGAAAGTTATTTTGGCGATTGGGTCAGCAGCTTTCAGTTTATCCATGAAAGATTGCCTCCATATCTGCTTGGGGCATCCTCTTCTTTGCTTTCCTTGGGCTTAATTGTGCCACTGAGGATTTAAGGAAAAGGCAATTGCTATTTAGAAAAGTGAAATAACTGACTATAGTTTATACAGTACAGTGAATACTAAAATTACTGTAACCATCAGATTTAAAAGTAACGTTTGTAATGAGCAATGTCGCCTTGATGTTTCTGGAGGTCACTTGATTTTGGTAGTACTACCCGAATCTTCACTGGACAAACTGGCTGTGTTAGACTGCCTATGAAGCTCTTACAGTGCACCTCTGTATCCTCACAGGTCTTCTAGCCCATGCCAAAGGACTTTAATGAGTACGCTGTGAGTTTCCTCTGTTTTAATTTTTCAGGAAACTCTGCTAAGGATAGTGAGTTCCAGCACAAACAGATATTTGGTGGTTTTAAGGGACACAGGGTCCTCTAGAAACTCTATTTGTTTGCTTTGACTGACTCTTAGCTGCACGTTAGTGGCCATGCAGAGAAGACCTGCAGCTGTTTCTGGTTGTGGTAGGTGTTTCTCTTCACCTTTAACAATGATTATGTCAGTAGTTATGTCAGTGGCTATTAAGCTAACTATTTATTTGTTAGGATTTTTTCCCACTGTGTGTTTAAGCTGAGTCAGTTTTCTGGCCTGTTTTCTTGATTCATGTGTGTTTATATCAGTTTGGGTCAGTGTAGACAGAGTTTGTTTGTATTTTTTGGATTGTTTTTTTTTTTGTTTAAGCGGTTAATGTGCTGTCTTACTTTATGATCAAGCCTAGATCTGTTTATTTTAACTTCGTTTATGGGCACAGACATCATTATTTGACTTTTTGTATGATGGTTTTCTTGTTCTTCGTGCCTGACCGGCTGGGTCTCTCACATTACACCAGTAAAATAATGAGAGAAGAAATGGCTGCTAAGCCTATAAATGCACAGAGATCTCAGTGTGAGGTAGCTGATATCAGTCTGCATTATTTATGAATTCCAGCTATTATTCACTTTTTGCCATTGCTAACTGTTGCACAACTTCTACATTGTACAGTGCTGGGAAATGAAGTGCAGTTAGCTAATGCTAAATTGTTAATGCTATAGAGAGTAGGGCTGATTCTTATATATCGCTTTCCAACTGTCCTCGAGCACTTAAAGCACTTTATACCTGTCTCATTCACACACACAGACACACACACGCTCACCTGTGCCTTAGTTCTTTTTATCTATATTGACACACTCCCATAATGAACACATCAGGAGAAAGTCAGGGTTTAGTATCAAGTATCATTTAGCATGTAGACTGCGAAGCAGCCAGGGATCGAACTACCAACCAGTGTTATATTTTAGGCAGTGGAGTGTGTTTGTGTGTGAAGGTTTTGTATAATTTATTGCTGTTTATCAATAATACTAAAAATATTGTTATTGTCCAGGTCTAAAGTTCAAACAAACAGCCTACAAACTCACAAAGCCAACTGTTATTTTAATTTGTATTTTACATTTGCTTGTGGAGATTTTGTGCTTTGGGATTTTGAAGTAAATTAACATGTCAGCTGACCGGTCTTTAGCTTTGGGAGTTGAGTATTTCACTTCCTTTATTCAGTCTTAGCCCATCAGAATGATATGTTTCACTTCTTAAATTGAGGTCCATTTTCATATTAACTCTGAACATACTTGGCAGGCTGCTGATAAAAGCATCCCCCCCTTGTTAGGATATTTTCTTTTTTCTATTGTGTCTTTTTCTTTGTGTCTAATCCAGGGTTTTGGAGAGTCGTCTGGGGAACACTGGCTGGGGAATGATATCATCCACGAGCTGACCAGCTCCCAGGATTACAGTCTGCATGTCCAGCTAAGAGACAGAGAGGGGTATGAAGCCTATTCGCATTATGACCACTTCTACATAGACGGAGAGGACAAAAACTACAGGTAACCAAAAAGCATGAACTGTAACTTGTGTTTCTTTAGCTTGCAGCAATGCTTTTCTTGTCTTATTGAATGACTTGGTAATTAGTACATGATTGGGCAAGACTTGACAACATGCCCACTTAAAACACCCACACTCTGATCGAAAATTTAATTATTTCTTTTTCCCACTTTCTCAGAAACATGACATGAATCGGCTCTTAATGAAGGTGTTTTATTTCAGAAGTCAGTGTAAGTGCTATATTAAGAGCTGTCTGTTGTGAATTACTATAATGGCGGTACAGTGACACCTCTTCAGCTGTCACCTTTGATGCGGGCGCGGGACTCTCGGATTAGAAGCCGTTATCAACGGTTAAAATTCGTCTCTATGTTTTCATTTTTCTGGGTTTTTTTTTTAAATCTGCGACCGCTGAAGTGGAGGCAGCAATTGGACTGTTTCTAAAAGAATGTCATTCAAAATGATGAGCCAAGTGGAGGGCAAGCGGGCACTTTTAGTTTGCCTCTATTTTTCTTTTCCCATCAATGCACCTGCTGTTTCCCCCTGAAAATCCCCAAAGGGAGCCACATCCACTAGAGTATAACAGGAACACTAAGCAATACCTGCTCGCAGCCAGAAACTGACAACTCACACAAAGCCCTTTGGTAACCCAGCAATCACTAACAAGATTATGTGTGTGTGTGGGGGAGTCGGGGTGGGGTGAGGTGTGAGAATGCCGAAGCCATGTAGCTTCTAAAACAGACAGAAATGTAATATGAGGTTAGATTAGATAGAAATTCACAGGAATTTGCCCTTGTTTGGGGAACGTTTATGGAGATTGATGCTCTGAGAGATGACAAATCATAATCACATGTGGAGGTATGCTTCCAAGACGCCTAATAGGGCAGCAAAATTGCATTTGCCTGAGTTTCATCCCCATAATTAGCGTGATGAAACGCAGCCTTTCAACATTTAGCTGTAGGCTACACTGTGTGAGTTGAAGCACCTGAGTGCATATAACCACGTTCTGTCTAACCAGTTCAATGTGCATCAGATTCAGCTAGCACCCCGAAGAAGCTGGGTTGTTTTTTTTATTGCAACTCCCCAGCTGGAACTGTGGTGCTATGCAGCTCGTCAGCCAGAGCAGT
Organism: Rhamphochromis longiceps; assembly: GCF_057381845.1. NCBI lineage: Eukaryota > Metazoa > Chordata > Actinopteri > Cichliformes > Cichlidae > Rhamphochromis > Rhamphochromis longiceps. The sequence goes on from NC_140577.1 coordinate 23,428,379, forward strand.
TCTCATCCTCGGTGCATTCGGTGCACTCCCCAGAGCTGCATCAAGGTCTTCACCTAAAACTCAGTAACAAGATTCATACATTAATCATCGATATGACAGACCACCTTTCCCTTCGAGGAAGCCAAGAATAGCTGCACTTATAGCAGGGAAAGTAGTCGACATTCTTTTAGCGTAACTGTATCTCTGTCATTAAGCCATACAATAACAATATAAAAGACAGTCACCTTGAAAAGGGTTAGCCTGTGGTCTGTGGTATTGGTATAATAGCTGAGGGAAAAGAGAAAAAATAAAACACATCTGGAAGTCATGGCTAATGCAAATGTTTTTCGGGGGTGCTGGAGGAGCTGACACCTTCTGTAGGCCACTCTTTCCAGTAGCATATTCTGTAAGCTTGCTGTTGCCATTCTGACTAATTTGATTGGTCCTAATTTGCATCACATCATTGAATTAGCATGAAAAAACCCATCCTCATGCATGGCTGAACCTTTCCCCACATCTTGACTGGTCGTGACAGACGGCTTAACCTGGTTCTGCTCACGGATCAGTTGGGTTCTCTCTGTATTGTTGCACCACTATACCTCACAATATAAAATTTAAGATGAGTATTGTTGGGGAACAAAAAAAAAGTAATTAAATTTGATTGAAATTCTGTTAATGAACTCTGTGCTGTTCTAGCTTTTTTCCTGCCCCCCAGCACCAGCACCATTATCTCCTTCACCCCCCCTTCGTCTCACGATGTGTTGTCCTGCCCTGCGGTGAACTTACAAATTCAAGAGGAGGATTCTTCACTTAGTCCTCACAGACAGCGTGCCCCAGGCAACATGGGAGGAGGAGAGGGGGGTCACATAACTCAGGGGAGAGTGTGGCACTAACTAGACAAAATGACAGGGCAGAGGAGATGCCAAACAGCGAGACTGACCTTGTCTGCTCTCTTTAAAGCAGTCGTGATGTGCGCGCACACACACACTCTCACACACAGATGCGGAATCAGACGCAGAAACGCACACACACCCAATTGCCGGGCTGGTGTATGAAAATAATTGAGCGAATCAATTTAAGTTGGATAGAGATTTCTTACAGGCGCCGCTGCTTCACAAAGCACAGCATGGAAGAAAAATAATGAGAACTTCTTTAGGTTACTTTTTATACTGATGTTGAGACAACAATGGGGTAACAATAGGAATGCTGGAGTCGTACTGTACATATGATAAAAAGGATATGATATTATATTGTGGTATATAACTTTACATATTTCTATTCATCTGTTTCTTTTTGTTTTATCTTTGTAAAATAATAAATTGACAAATTTTATTTGAATTTAATGATGAGCTCGACAGGCTTTCATCCAAAAATACACCCCTCTTACAGAGTTTCTTAATAAGAAGAAGGAACGGTGAAAGAGAGGAACATCGGATTGTGCCCTCTTTAGGAAGCGGTTTACTAAAACCAAATTGTAAAGTCAGATATTGCCAGAAGCTGTGAAGAATCAAAGTTCGACAAAGGAAAAGTGAACAGTAAGAAGCCAATTCGTCAACCTCATCCTGTTGGTATCCTGTGGTATTATTGAAATACAGACAAACTGGGTTAGTAAACACAACTGTGCCGTGTTCAGTTTAGCAGAACACGATTAGATTACTTTAGAGATACTGAGCTTCAGCCAGTTTGGGGGCAGTTTCCACTCATTGTCATTTGCAGCATCCAACAAGTTGCCCAACATGGCTTTAAATAATGAATAGGAGCGCCTGCAGCTGAGCTTTTTTGCTGAATTTCTATATTCATTTTTTTTTCCTCTCTAGCCTTCATGCCGAGGGCTTCAGCGGCACAGCTGGACGAACCAGCAGCCTCTCCCACGCTGGAAGCCAGTTCAGCACCAAGGACAGAGACAATGACCGCTGCACCTGCAAGTGTGCGCAGCTCGCGTCAGGAGGTAACGTTGCATCAGTCACCTGCTGTCGCTCAACCCACATCATCTCAATCTGTCTCGCCTCATATCCCGTCTTGTAAAGAAAAAAAAAAAACGATATCCACTCCCTTGTAAATGTCCTGAAGTGCATTTCATTTCCCTTCTGCGCCAGTATAAAGTTACTGCTGACTTACAGCTGTACATTTGGGTGTTACATTTCATGAGCTTGCATTCAATTAATTCTGACTTTTACCTTGAACTTTTTGCCACACTTCCTCTTCTGCAGGATGGTGGTTTGACGCTTGTGGTCCGTCCAACCTGAACGGCATATATTACCCTGCCTCCTCCAGCGTGGTTCGCTACAATAGTATTAAGTGGTACTACTGGAAGGGTCCAAATGTGATCGCTACCATGACAACCATGATGGTTCGCCCAGCTAATTTCTGATGATGTTGGCATGTACTTGCCACCGGATTGTGAAGTGAATGTCATCACCGTTAAACAGAAATATACAATATCCAAGAAAATGTGTATTTTTGGGAAGACACTCAAAGAAGGCTTTCGGTGATTTCAGCTTGTGGACATTTTGGAGGGGTGCTTTAGCAATCGCCTGGGGACATATATTCAGACTCACCGCAAATGACTGTGAATTCCTGAGTGAGGAAATCCACGAACCGGAACTATTCACAAAGGTACTCGGGCTATATTTTAATAAGGATTGTTCAGCTGTGAGAGGAAGGAGACAGAGTATGAGCTTGGCTACAGACAAAAGAAAAAAAAGAAGAAATAACACATCACTTTATGCAGTTTAAAAACCAGTTATGCAACCCCTAATAAATGATGAAACTTTAGAAATGTTATAACAAAACTTACTTTTAAGGATGGATAGAAAGTGAGTACATCAGAGAGACAGCTCAGGTTGAGCAGTTTAGAGATACAGTTAAAAGAGGCGAGGCTGAAATAGTTTGGACAGAGGAGGAGGGACGATGGATATATCAAACAAGGATGTGGAAGAGGGAGCTGCAAGGCGGGAGGAAAACAGGAAGACCACAGAGGATGTTCGTGGGCACAGAAAAGGAGCATTGGTGTGCTAGGCATAGGGTGAGATGGAGGTAGATGATCTGCTGTGGCTAAAAGATGAAGTGATGAAAACTTTTGTTGTGTATTTGATGTAAGATAATTTGGTGACACTTTATAACAGCCATCATTAATAAAGGATAAATTAATTTTTGTTTATTTTGTACTTTTTTTTTTTTACTGCTTAACAATAGAATAATAATGAATCTTATTTACTAATTGATTAATAAGTGGTGTGTAAATCAATCAATCTATGAACATTATCTGCACGGCTATTGTAAAGTTTATAAAATGTGTTACACTTGGTTAAGAAGCACTGTGGAATCTATAACAATAACTTGGATGACTAATATAAACTGGTCTTTATATTACTTAGTCTCTTGTCTCCTGTTATCACTGTTTGATATGAGTATCTCTCAGCCTGTCATTACAATGTAAATATTGCTGTTTCCTATGATACCATACATAACGCAATATTTAACTTGCAACATGATTATCTTATTACAACACGAGATAGATAGATAGATAGATAGATAGATAGATAGATAGATAGATAGATAGATAGATAGATAATAAAAAGGAGATCAGAGAAACCAAGAACCCCCCCCCCCATTTCACACTGACTGCTTTGTCAACTTGGATTTGGTGTTTGTGATATCTGTAATGTGCGCAGAGCGAAAGATAACCTATTCTTTAAAGTTTTACCATTGTTCATAAAACAACGCCATAAAGAACAGCAATAATATCAGCCTCTGCCCTTTGCGGTATCTTCAGGCTTTGCCTGCTTCTTTCAACAACCATATTTCATAATGTTTATTTGTGAGAGATTTAGCTGATAAATGTAAATCATACTCTTTCACCGCTGTGATTTGCTTTGAAAAATGAAACATTTGAAATAACATCTATAAACATAGCTGTAAATTACATTTGGACTTTGCCCAAATAGTAAAAACATATACAATTTTACACAGTTCCTACAACCCACAGTGCAAAGCTCTCGTCTCCATCTTGCTACATAAAAGTTGAACAGTCCAATAACGCTGAGCCCTGCAGTGCTCATTAAAAAGTGAATGGATGGAGACAGCAGCCAGTTAACTGGCAGATGACACATGTGGATGATAACTGGCAATCTATAATCTTATGTCACAGAAACAAGCTTTCTTTTACTGTATAATGAGTTTAAATAACATGGAAACAATGTCAGTGGAACATTGAAGTAGTGGACACACATTACCGGGTCAAATGGTTGCCATCTATTTATTACAAAAATGTATGACAAAAATAGACTATAGTAATAGTCACTCACCCATTCAAATCATTAAATTCAGGTGTCCCTCTCAGGAGCTCAGCTAATTCCTGTGTGGTACCATCATAGGATGTGTAACAAGTCCAGTCATTAAATTTCCTCACTACTAAATATTCCACAATACACTGTTGGTGGAAGTGATTGGGAACGACAGCAACTCAGGTATGAAGTAGTATTCCAAATAAAATCATAGAGCGGGGTCAGTGGATGCAGAGGTGCTTGGTGCTCAGAGGTCACCAACTTTATGCACAGTCAAGTGCTAGAGCTCAAGAACAGCACGTAGAGAGATTCATGGAATGGGTTTCCATGGCTGAGCAGCTGCAATGCCTTACATCACGAAGCGCAATACCATGATGGACACAGAGGAGTAAAGCACGCTGACACTGGTTAAGTCTGGGTTTGGTGGTTGTTTGATTGCCAAGTGTAAAGTTTGGTGGAGGGTTTTTGTTTTTTACAGGAGTTGGACTCAGCCCTTTAGTTCTAGTGAAAGGAACTCTTAACACTTCATCATACCAAGACACTTTGGACAATTTCATGTTGCCATCTTTGTGGGAACAGTTCACAAAGATGGGAACATGAAATGGATACAACATGACTGCGCACCATGACTGCAAATACCATAAAGACATGAATGATGGAGTTTGGTGTGGAAGAACTTGACTGTCCTGCACAGAGTCCTGACCTCAACCTGACAGAACACCTTTGGGATGAATTAAAGCACACACTATAAGCCAGGCCTTTTCATCCAACATCAGTGTGTGACCTCACAAATGTGTTTTTGGAAGAATGGTCAAAAATTCCCATTAACACTCCTAAAACTGGTGAAAAGCCTGCCTAGTAGAGCTGCAGTTATTATAGATGCAAAGGGTGGGGCAGCATTATATTAAACCCTCCGGGTTAAGAATCCAATGTCACTCAAGTTCATAAATTTACCCTTCATTTCTAAGATACTCAAAAAAGTGGTTGCAGCTCAACTTCATTTATACCTGGTTAATAATAATATCTACGAGAGATTTCAATCTGGTTTTCGCTCATGTCACAGTACAGAAACTGCTTTACTTAAAGTCACTAACGATCTTCTAATCGGAGCTGACTCTGGTCTTCTCACCATTCTCGTCCTTTTAGATCTGAGTTCAGCCTTCGACACCATTTCTCACTCTGTACTTCTAAGCAGACTTTCCTCTCTCGGCATCTCTGACACGCCCCTCGCCTGATTTCAATCATATCGCCTCGACCGTTCCCAGTTTATTCAACTAAGATCATTCCGCTCTCGTCTCTTCCCCGTCACCTCTGGTGTACCTCAAGGCTCAGTTTTAGGCCCTCTTCTCTTCATAATATACATCCTCCCTCTAGGTACCATTTTCCGCAAATTTGATCTTCAGTTTCACTGTTTTGCTGATGACACCCAGTTATATCTCTCTTGCAAACCTAAGTCCTCCCTCCCACCTCCCTCCCTTTCAGAGTGTCTATCCGAGTTAAAATCCTGGTTTACCTCTAATTTTAAAACTAAGATCCTCCTTATTGGCGCCAAATCCAACCTTTTGAAGGCGAACCATTTCTCACTCACCATCGATAACTCCACAGTTTTCCCTTCTCCGCAGGTTAAGAGCCTTGGTGTCATCCTAGACGGTTCACTTTCCTATAAATCTCACATCAATAATCTCACCCGTTCTGCCTACTTCCATCTACGTAACATTAACAGATTGCTTCCTTCTCTTTCCACCCAGTGTACGTCCATTCTTGTCCACAGTCTTGTTACCTCCCGTATTGACTACTGCAATTCTCTTCTGCATGGTCTCCCCCAAAAATCCCTCCATAAGCTTCAACTGGTTCAGAACACTGCTGCTCACATTATCACCAGAACCCCTCTTACCAGCACATCACCCCTGTTCTTCAGGAACTTCACTGGCTCCCTGTGAAATTCCGGATAATATTCAGACTTATTCTGCTCACCTTCAAGGCCATTCATAACCTCGCTCCTCCTTACCTTTCTGACCTGTTAACCACTACCTGTTCTGCCCGTTCACTTCGATCTTCTTCTCCAGCTTGCTGTACCTTCCTTCCGCCTCACCACCATGGGAAGCAGAGCTTTCAGCTGCTCTGCTCCCAGGCTGTGGAACTCTCTGCCCCCAGAAATAAGAAACATTGGTTCTCTCCCCCAGTTTAAATCACTATTCACTGTAAATCCACTGTTTGTTAATTTTATATTCTGCTTTCGTTTTATTGTTCTTATTCTGCTATTGTTTTACTAAGTGTTTTATCCTATTGTAAAGTGTCCTTGGGTGACTTGAAAGGTGCTCATAAATACAATTTATTATTATTATTATTATTATTATTATTATTATTATTATTATTATTATATATTTTTGAAGGCAGATGAGCCAGTACTTTTGGTAATACAGTGTACAGTATATCCAAAATCAGGAAAATTCCTAAAAATGACCCCACAAGTTGTTTATGCAAGATCTTATAACTATCTATATTATGCTTTAAAAAGGCTTTAACCATTTTCTTCCAGCCATGTGAATGGATGTACCGTGCGCTCCTCATCTTTGGAATGACCCATGTCCCCCATGTAAGATTAAAAACATAAACATGTTTAACATTTTAAAATGGCCTAATTTAACCTCAATTAAGAACAGATACTAACAAAATAGTTTTTGTGCCTAAATCTAACAAACAAGCATGTGAAGACAAACTTGAAAGAGGCAGCCTCCTGATTTACTACTCTATTAAGAAAATCTACTACACTGGCACTGTGCCTGATATCTTAAAAGTGTGTGTATAAATATATGCTACAACACTATAACCTGTGGAGAAACTAGACACATCATTACTAGTGGATCCGGGGCCAGCAGCCATGGATGAAAGGCTGTATATGATCCACATATGATATATGATCCACCTGATCCACAAAACAGACTTTACAAGCAGGAAACTACTCCCGCCCCCCCGCGTGCACATACACACACTCACACCCTGCTTGCATGCAGTGACCCTCTTGCTAAACAAGTTTATTACGACCTCCAAGAGCTGGACAGGCGATAGATCACAGCAGGGGAGGCCAGAGGTGAATCCATCAAAGCGACTTTAATAAAGACCACTTGATTTGGCCTGCTGGCTCAACAGCTAAAATGGTTGTGTTCAGGTCCAGTGAAGCCTACCATAGTCTAGGTCACAGTGTGTCTGCTTGCCTTGTTCCCAGATTATTAAAGTGGTTATTTATTGGCAGAGAGAAAAGAACACAGTAACTTTAGAAATGTATTATTATATTATCAACATTTGTGCCAGTGTGTTAATGATATATGTTAGCTCACAGAAAGGGGATTTCCCAACAAAAGGAAGAAAAGTGCCATCTCCAAAACAGAATGTGTAAAATGCTCTTTTATAGGTTGAGATTGCACTTGTATCTCTATTAGCCTCTCATACACAATGCAAATAGTTCTACAATCTAATACTTAATCTCTTCTCAGGCAGATTAATCACTGCAAATCTACACTGTTTGCACAAGCATTGCTTAGCCCAACACATCTCAGTATTAAATTCTTGTTTTCAGAGGCACTAACATCCCATGAAATGGTAATGCAGCGGTGCTTAGAAAATGTGCAAGACACATTTAAGATTTCCCATTTTAAATGTTTCTGGCATCATTTCTGTAAATGACTTGAATATCTAACAAAATAAAAAATGTTCACTGTGTAAAAGGCCTGTGATCTTTTAACCCAAACTGCTAGCGTGGAGCTAGCAGTTTGAGATAATAGCTATAAGCTAGCTAGAAATGTCTATGTGGCAGTTTAGCGCAATTTACTTCACTTGCTTTTTTATGCTAGTGTTTTGTGCTATGCTAGTTCAGTCCTTACTTTCTATCCTGGTTTAGCAGTGAATCAATGAATCAGCTAACAACAAGAATAAAGTTTGCCCGCTTTTTGGCAAACACACCTATAAAAGGTGGATGTAACCACTGTTAACTCAACCAATCGCATTTGCCATGTTGCCATGCTGTTTATAGGCGTTAGAAGTGAACCTATTTGAATGAAACAACACAGCTTGGTTACTCAGCAAACCATATCACTCTCAGACTTCTTGGCAGTTTGGAAATATATTTTGTTTAATCTATAAAGGCAAACAGATAAATGGGAACTCTTTAAAATAGAGAGATTGCTGTGGGTCTTTGTGATTTTGCAGTTAAATCATTTGTGTTTCTACCAATAATCTATCTATTAGCACAAAACATGTTTTGTATGTAATGGCAACCTTGACCACGTTCAACTGTGATAACACACTGACTCCATCATGTTGCCATTTCATTGCCATCCTGACACAACAAAGTAGCTTTGATGAAGTTGTGAAGCATCCATTTCAAAGGCAATGAGATCGCAAGTTCATGGTTGTAATGATTTTGGTCGTGCCGCAGTCTTCAAGCACTGCCTTCCCCAGTGTGACTGTAGCATAAAGTGGACAGATAGCAGAGTAGTATAGATCTTTCCACTGATACCACTGAATCCAAATATTGTTTTAAAATGCTGCAATATCGATTTAAAGTCATGCTTGGTAAGTAGAAGAATGAATAAAAAATGGACTGAGAATACTCAAACTTGACAACAACAATACAATGTGAATATTCAGTAGCAGTTGTTTTGCTGGCTTTGTTTGCCTACTGCATCAGCAGTATTGTTTCTGATGATTGCTCGTGTCAATAAGCCAACTTAGTCCAACAAAACTGAAAGCAACACAGATAAAGAGTGATACATGAGCAGATGGGTGAAAGGGCAGAGGAAAGGGTGGGCAAGCACTCCCATATATGCTGCCCTGATGTGTATATTAACCTGTGTGAACAAAGCGTAGCCTGGGCAGTTTGTATTCTGTTGGTGCTTTAAAACTCGCCTCAGGATTTATCATCCAACCCAGCTAGACAGCTCGATGCAGAGAAGTAGGAAATGTACACACTGCAAGAGAGAGAAAAGAAAAAAAATGGTGAGGCAGAGCCAATTGCTTGGAAGCCCTCATCTCTCTCTTCTACTCCATTGTCTTTGATTCATAAGGGGGGGATATGATGGTTGGCCAGGGCAAGGGCTAGGTATGGCATTTTGGCAGGAGGTGGAAAGAAGGAGGGCTAAGGACCAATCTGTAACAGTCGTCGTTGCGTTGTGGTTTACTGTGTCAGCATGCTGCCCATTTAGCAGTGGTCATCGAAAAAGCAATACCATCCGTATATTACCTTGTCGTGTGCGATACATCAGCTCCTATGTCTTTTGGGTTTTTCTTTATAGAAAGAGAAAAGGGAAAACAGCAGCTGTCATGTCACGTTTGAAAGGGGAAAGAAGGAAGAAGGGAAAAATTGCCTTCTCGGGCCACTTGGAGGCACTAGTGGCACAAAGAAACCTTATTATTGTTCTCTTTTATACTTGGTGGAGTGTCAAGTGATGTGGATCTGGCCTGCCACTCGTGCACTCTGTCTTTCCCTCCACCACAGGTCTGGATTATATAAGTGTGCATTCATTAACACATCTTCTGCCATGTGCTCCCTTCCCAGCAGATGGTTAACTGAAGGCTACAGAGGACATTAGGGAGGAGATTGGGTACTACCTCAGGAAAATCACTTTAGAAACCCTTGCACGAAAGAGGGCTTTAACTCAACTGGTGACATTGAAAAGGGTGAAAATACGTGTTTGATAAAAGCTATGTTAACTTTTATGCTACTTGAAAAAAATTAATAAATACAAACCTTTGGTGTCAAGAAACTGAGATGTTGTTCAGGGTATAAAAATCATAGCTGAGTGCCACATAATGATGTAGAATATAGCTGAATTTTTTATTGTTGTTGTTATTATTTGCTGTTGTCAAAATCCAATCATCAATAAAATACCTCCAGTGGAACTGTCTGGTGTTTCTCTTCTATCAGCTTGCAAATACCTCTCTCAAAAAAAGAGAAGAAGAAAAGACTCCCTCCATTCATACCTCACTATTATGCAAACAGCTTGTCTTCTCATACTGCCTGATGTGTAAATAAGACATAAGGCAAGCAGACAGAGTTGATAGGCTCCATTGCTGTTCGGCTAAATATTGGAATGGGCAAGACTTGAGATTTGAATATGGTATGATCGTTACAGAAGCGATGGTTCCACTATCTGACAATCAGCCTTCACAACGGGATATTTACGCATTACCGAGTTTTCTGGGGACAGAAGCAAAAAGAAGCAAAAAAACAACCAACCAACCAAACAAAAAAAAAAAAAAAAAACACATCACGACAGCGGAGGCAATCCCTGGGACAGAAATGCATCATAGATGAAAGAAAGAGTGGTAAGATGTGTTCATAAATGTAAACTCACTTTATGCAGCAGTGTACCAAAGAATGTCATGGAACACGCACAAGCAAATGGGTTACACTGTAGATTCTTCATCTGTGACTTTAAAAGAAAATACTACAAGGGCCAGTTATTGAACACAACCAATCATATCACTTAGATCACACTAAGCATCACTTGAATTTTATAGAGTTTACTGCTGACCAAGTTCAGCCGTTAATCATCACCATCTATGCATTTTTCAGATGGATGCTTCCTGCAGCATAATGTGCCATCAGATGCATTAATGTGGCCGCGGAATATTGGTGTGATGCTATCAAATCAGCATGGGCCAAGATCTCTGTGGAAGGGTTCCAGCGTCTAGTCGAGTTAGTGCATGAAGGAACGGAAGGTTGTCTAAGTGGAAAAAAGCAGTGGTGTCTCTCCAAAGGAAAGTTCTGGAAATATTCTTATATCATGTCATATTGTTGTCCAATTCTATAAAAAGGATGAATTGAATTGGTTTATTATTATGTGTTCTCTATTTTGGTTATAGTCTGTGAGTTCTGACATTTGAAGCCTTTGATTTATAGCTTTCAGGGTTTTCTTTGCTTTGGTGTGCATCGTGTGCCTCTACACTCAGTCTGAGTTTTTGTTCCTTTTGTATCCTGGTTTGTGTCATTTGTCTTGATTAGTTTCAACTGGTTCTTGTTCCCCGACCGTTTCCCTTCCCCTGATTGCCCTCTGTGTTTTTGTGTGTATATTTCCAGTTTCCATTTGTTCTTTGTCAGAAGTCTATTTGCCCACCTTGCCTCATTTTTCTCTTTGTTGAAGTATTTAGATCCCACTGTTTGCTTTATGTTTTAGGCTTTCATATACTTTGTTGGACCATTTCAACAAACAAAAGGCTGGTTTGAATTTATGCACATCTGTTTGTGAGTCCTGCATTTGAGTCTTAACTGCACCCAATTTGACACATTTAAACTTTGAACATTTTCACACACCAGATTTTTCTTTTAATTTATTGAAGAATTTTATAAACTCATGTTACAAATTGCTTCAGAAAAGAAAAACAACTAAGTGACATAAAGGATATTCCACTATGTACTATGCTAAAGGAGATAAAGTAAGCACTGAAGCTTTGCTTAGTATTCAGAGAATTCAGTCAGCTCTTAGTATGCCTTCTTAACGTATCACCTCTTTCAGAGACGTACACCCCTAAGAAAAACTATTCAACTGCAGCCCTGGTAATATGTTACAAACCTCAATAGTGTTGACTGAAAAACAATCAATGCAATGTTTCTATGTTACTATTTTTCTAAAGCATCAGATAAGCAAAATCTGGAAGTGCTGGAAATCTTAACCATGTAATGACATATAATTAGTTACATTAATCCTAATTGTCAGTTATTAAATGGAATATGCAAGAAAAATCATCACTGAAATAAAGAAGACATTATGTTATATACTTTGTATGTTATGATTTGATTTAATAATATCAATTATGGCTGCTGCCGCTGCCAATGGGTGGCCACTTTGTACTGGTAGGTATGTGTGACATACTTTGGATGAAAGTCAATGACTCAGCTTATGAGTTGCATGCAAGAGCCACAGTCATCATTAGGGCAGAGAGGGCAAAACATCATACAGTAGTTAGTGTGGGTTACAGCCCATTACAGACAGTGGGAACTGCAATTACATGCTTTGACACTCATGAAAATAAAGGAGGGACAGCATGAAGAGGTATGTGCCTATTATTTTATGGATGTAGCAAAACAGCTAAACAGTGAAAGCAAAGTAAGTACACATAGTGTCCAGCACACCATACAGGAGCCATCAATGTAGCAGTGTGACAGCAGTGATTATTCCCTGAATAATTGCAATTGCGCAATAAATTTCTGCACAACGTGATGCGATCAATCACAATTACAGTTTTAATTTCTTGACAGCCATACTAATAGCACATGATGGCGCAGACTGACATGTGTGTCTACTATGAGGGGCCGTACAAGCCAAAATTTATTCTTTCACTCTCACACACATACATTCTTCTTCCACACACATATATTTTCACTCTCACACACATATATTTTCACTCTCACACACATACATTCTTCTTCCACACACATATATTTTCACTCTCACACACATATATTTTCACTCTCACACACATACATTCTTCTTCCACACACATATATTTTCACTCTCACACACATATATTTTCACTCTCACACACATATATTTTCACTCTCACATACATATATTTTCACTCTCACACACATATATTTTCACTCTCACACACATACATTCTTCTTTCACACACATATATTTTCACTCTCACACACATATATTCTTCTTTCACATACATATACTTTCACTCTCACGTAGTTTTATTTTAATTTTTATATTTAGATATTTTTATTCTCATGTTTACACATATTTAACACACACATTGCAATATTATGCTCTCTTATACATGTATTTTAATCTACATATTTACACATTTGCACTCTAACATACATGCATTTTCATTTATGCATTCCTACATTTTGCTCTCATTTACATGCATTCAAAATGCATTTAATCTTACAAATAATATATGTATGTAAGAAGAGAATGCATACATATCTGAAGAAAATATATGTATGCAAGAGAATAATGTATGTGAATGAAAGAGTATAGTGGAAACGGAAGGAGTTTAATGGAAACGGAAGGCTGGGTGTCTGTACCGCTGTGATTGGCTGAGAAGCACGCGCGGGTCACTTTCAAGTGTCTGACAGCATGGAGGGGGGAGAAGAAACTCGAGTTCTTCAGCAAGCTGTCGGGTTGTTAAGAAATATTTTATCATCTCCTGAAACGGTCACATCGTTGTCCTCGTCACTTGATCAAGATGGGACGGGCTCAACTGCACCCAGTGTTACCCACAGCACGGTGGAAAGTGAGATGAGGGAACTTTTTAGACCAGCTAACACCCGGGTATCTTCAACGAGTCAAGTAGCTACACGGAGTTCGACTGGAGTGGGGCAGTCTTTGCGATATCAGACCCAAAAACACTTTGGCAACTGGAACTGCAGATCAAGGAAAAGGTAAGAACAAAACAGTTTGCCACTTAACTATACAACTGCGAAATACAAAATACGAAATGTGCTTTGCTGATTTAGCAACGCACTTTTTTACCCTTATAAATTTTTAGCCCTAGCTAATTTATTCAGCAGCATCCACATTAAAAACAGTAAAGACCGTGGCATTTATTTCAATATTAGTGGCTGTTTGTACGTCGAGTGTAAGTTGATGCTTACTTTAAGATTACTTTATTAAATCTTCTTTATTAATGTGGGAGGTGGTAGCTACATTAGCCTGCTAAATAAAAGGTTGGGTTAATTTTCTTGTTGTTTTTGTTTAGTTTTGTATTTATTTATTTATTTATTTATTGGGGTAGAATTTTAATCTTGCTAGAAGACATCAATCCAACTCTGTGTTGTGAGTGGATCAATATCTGTACCACTGTAGAGGTAGATAAACATGGATGCCAAGTCATGCCTTCAGTCCAGTTTCTACAGTGTATGAAATAAGAAAAAAAGAAATATGATCAGTGTCTTTTTTGTTCTTTAGTCAAAGTAAAAAGTAATAGCAAATGTTTCTTTGTATGCCTCTTTGTAGAGCAGTAAAAAAAATCCTTATGCATTGTACTATATATTTATTTATTTATTTATTTATTTATTTATTTAATTCAAGCGTCAGTGAATTAAAATGGTCAAACCCCAAAACATTTTCTATTTTACGTACATTTTCCATTTTTTTTCAAAGGCAATTTATAGGCATGCTATTACTTTATGCATTTTTTTTTTCTTTCAAATTATGTTTCTGTTATTTGTGTTTGCTATTATACTCAACTCTTACATGCACAAGCAACTTTAAACATATTCAAGTGGGCTAAATGGCTAGCTGCGATACTGTTTTTTTTAATATAAACTGTGTAACATTTTATTTTATTCATAAAAGCTTAGCAACAGTTTAACGTGTAAGCTGGTCTCTACCAAGTGACATTAGCAACTTTCTTAAGGAACTGATAGTGTCTAAGTATAGGTAAATAAAACAAAAGATACATAAATCTGAATATAGTTTCTGTTTTGTTTTATAGGGCCAAGACACATTATCATGATACTTTCAACAAAGATGTCATCCTTCTTCCACGGCCATCAAGCAGTGTTGTTGTCAAGCATCGCACAAAACAACATTTACATGAACAAGGGCATATATTGAATGGATTTGAATTCCAAAAATCCTGGGACCAGAAAACTGTCTCTGAACAAATAAGGGACGCCTTTGGAGATAAACTTTCTATTGATGTAAGGTAGGTTGTGCTAGCAGTCGAAACCTAATGCGACACAGCTTTTGTCAGTAGTCTTTTCGATATCTAGGCATTTCAAAGCTTTACATAACGATTTAAGTCAGAGAACAGGTAGACATGAATCAGTAAACTAAAATAAAAGAACCAAATCAGTTATCCTTTCTTGAACACTCCATTTTTGGCATACTTTTTTGACATTTGTATAAAGTTTACTTCTGTTACTACTGGTTTCAGTCTGATTCAAAGAGGAAAACAAGATTAGCTCTAAAAAAGTTATTGGAACATTTTTGCTGTTTTGGATTTTAAACATTTTACAACTTACTGTAACTGTTTTCCAGCCTGGAGTTTCTGATGGCTTGTGGCAACAGACTGATTGCGCCCAAACTGCGAGCAGGACAGGAGCTGGATGCAAATCTCATACATAAAATTTATAAATCGAAAGCCCTATACATCAGACCATCAAAACCAATTTTGGTACGTTATTTGACTTTTGAATGAATCTACATAGCACTGTAATAATAATATGAAGACCAGAAATTGGTGCATAAACAACCTTTGAACTTTCTCATGTCTGTTCTTTTTAAACTTGCCTTTCACCTTTTGTAGTTGGATAGAATAGTACCAAGTTAATGTTCCTTTTTTAAAATGTTAATCCTAAGCTCTGGTATTGACTAAATTTACAGCTGCTCTGTTGGACTGTTTGTGAATTATAGAACGTAAGACTACTGCTGTTCAGGAGATGTGTTACAATTTTGTCTGCCTAGTATGTAAAAGTAATTGTGAGAAAGATCTATTAACTCTTGAAATTTCTCACCCTATGGTAGCTGGGATAGGCTCCAACCACCCCACCTCTGATAAGAATAAGCAGAAGAGGTTGGATATATGGTATTTAATGTTCAAATTCAATATATGTGAATTATTATAATTATTATTTTATTTCTAAGGATGATATTACAAGCTACAGCAGTGAGGAAAACTGTGAAGAAAACCCTGTTTCATCAAGGCAGCTGCGCTCATCATCTTCAGACAGTTTTGCCAGTTCAACAGCTGCCTTCCAACCAATCTCTGCTCCGACGCAATCTCCTACCTCATCAGTTTGTAATGGAACATTATTAACGGAAACTCCTGCCTTGACCCATGAAAGTAGTATCTCACACAAGTACAGCAGCACTTCAACAAACATTTCCTTCAGCCAGTTACCAGTGTCTTCATTGGAAATCTACCCTTCCACTAGTCAGCCTTCTACCTCATCATCTGCATCTTTAAGTGATCCAGTTCTGGTCCTGACGTGCCGAAATACCTCAAGCTCACCCTACCAGACCAGGAATCCAGAGAATCATTGTTCAGCATTACCCTCTACATCAACACACAGTCAATCTGTAAACTACGATAACTACCTTTCAATCATGACTCCACTATCTGACATGTCTTCTGATGATGAGGAACTTAACCAGGCTATACTAGCAAGCCTGCAGAGCGAAAGGTTAGTTTCAAATACAAATGTTTTACAGTAGCCAATTAAACACACCATATTTGTTGCAATCCAATACTGTAACCAGTGTTGTGAAGGAGTGTAATCCATCCTCAGATATTTATATGCATATATGATATTTATATTTGCTGTTAACAAAACAGTTTTTTGAATAATGTCTACAGAGTCAAATGATAATGCTGTATTGCTGGCAAATTTTATTTTATTTGAAATAGGCAGCGAATTTTTAACAGCCTATCTGACAATGAAATGAAATTTACTTATTGTGCATTGAAACTATTTTTCTTTGCTCTAGTGCTTTCTAGTTCTCCAAAACATATAAACAATATAAAAAGCCACTGAGCAATATACTCCTTTGTACATTTTGCTTATGATTATGATAATTTCCTTTGGTGATTAATAAAGTATGCTGATTCTGATTTTGACAAAACTTTGTATGTCCTTGTAGCCCTTGTATGTGAATGTTTTTACTGATGTCCTTTTCAATATTTTTTTCTTTTTTTTTTCTTTTCTTTTTTCTAATCCTACAGGACTTCAAGTTGTTTGGTATCAGCAAAAGATATTTTGGAGGAACTTTCTGCAAAAGTAAACCAACAGAAGAAATGCAAGTTCAACATTAATAGATCAACAGTCCTGGATGGAGCAATTAGAGGTTTTAAACGAGCGACATATGATCCATGCCACACAATTTCTGTCAGGTTTTCTGACGATATGGGAGTACCTGAAGAGGCTGTTGACTTCTAAGACTTCTGATCGAAGCTTTGCCCCTGTCTCCAATGTTTGAGGGTGAAGAAGGCAAAATGAACTTGGCGCTTGATAGTGCTGGTATGTATTGATTTTAGGCTGATATCCCTGGAGTAATGCAATAAAAAAATCATTTTTATGAAGTTCTTGTCAAGCGCTTTCATGCATCTATTGACATGTAATGTTTTTCATTATTTCTAGCCATGAGGGAGGACAGGTACTTCATTGCAGGCAGAGCCATTGCAGTAAGCCTTGTACATGGTGGTCCACCAGCAGGCTTTCTGTCCCCAACACTCTTCTCTTGCCTTGTTGATGGCCCAGATTTGGCTGAACCAGTTTTAGAAGATGTTGCCGATAGTGACCTGCGTGAAAAAATTAAAAGGGTAAAACTGATTTGTCAGTTGTTGGATAATGTTTTAGTATTGTGTGCATTTCGTTCTACTCCATGTATTAATTGGGGCCCATTAATTTTTTATTTTTTTATTTGAAGGTTAAAGAGTGTAAATCCTTTGAAGATCTGATAGTAGCAACTGAGCCACTTCAGGAATACTTAGCCAATGCTGGCTGCCTGAGGCCGCTACGGAGGCTGGAAGACAAGGATCTGCTTATACATGACATTATCATGTTCCAAGTAATACACAGAGTCCGTGGTCCATTTGAAAGGTATGTATGTATGTATTTATTGTTGTCCAATAAGTAACTCAAACCCATGCTGATTGCCTTGTATTCTGGGAATTTTGTGTGACATTTCTTTATGTGTAGGTACACCATGCCTCCAAAGGTGACAGCATCACATGAAAAATGCAGATTTGGGATATACACTTTTGATGATGTGAATAATCTGAAGTAAAAATTATTGTATATATAAATTCATATGTTTTAGATTATACTTCTTGGATCCATTCATTTTTGATGTGATTTGTGATTTTAAAGGTAATTCTGATTATCATTTAGATTTCAGGATGGACTACGGACACTTGAGGTGCTGGACAAAATCCAAGATCACCCAGAGAGTTTTCGCACCCTTCCATGCTGGTCACCTTCAGTGCTTACAGCTGACCTTCTTGACAGCCTCTTTACCATCCGCCTTTCTCCGGCTGGGAGCAATAAAAGGCAGGCTGAAGCAGTTGTCATTAGTTTCTGGAGAGACTACCTAGCAGATGCAGAAGGTAAATTTAGCGTTTTAAGCATTGTGTTCAATTTATAATGCAGTGCATCTTTTCATTGAATCAGTTAAAAGTAGAAATGCTTGCTGTGTTTTTTGTCTTTAATGCCATTTTTGACAGTATTGCTTTTCCTTTAGATCAAGACGGAACACAGAAGCTGGGGACAATTTTTGCCTTCGCCACTGGAGCCAACACTGTTCCACCAATTGGCTTCTCTCCACAACCGTCCATTGAATTTCTTCACCAAGAGCCAGATGCACAAACCATGTCTAAACTACCCATTGCAAACACGTGCATCAATTGTTTAAAGTTACCACTTCATACCTCTTACAAAGACTTTCAGGAGAATATGGACTTTGCATTAGGTAATACACATGGTTTTGGAATAGCTTAATTCCTGGTCAGGTTAGTATGCTAATCTGAGTTTTGCACTAGGGCTGCCACGATTTGTCGACTAGTCACGATTACGTCGACTATCAAAATCGTCGACGACTGATTTAATAGTCGACGCGTCGTTTGAAACTTTGTACGATCACAAAAGACGCAGGAATAAGTGGCAGGATTTAAGAGTGTAATAACGGACTGAAACAGAAGATGGCAGCACTGCATGTACAAGGATGTCAGCTACCGTTAAACCCCGAAGAAGAAGAAGAAGAAGCAGCTGTGTCCCAGAATTCATAGCGCGGCCCGGCGCAGTTTCCAACAATGGCGGCAGCTAGTTAGTTTTAATGTTACTCTTATTATTCTTTCTGGGTCACAAAATAAACGTTTAACATATTTTCAGGCGAGAATGTAGCTGTGTAAACCTCAAATATCTGCTCAGTTTATCAGGACACCACATATTTTCAAAAGCGCTCCGACGTTTTCGGAGACATCTGTTACCCACTAGCTCGTTAGCGAGCCGGGGGCTAGGCTCACTAGCGCCGTGAGAACACCGGACTCCCCGCAAATCGTTTTCAAACCCACCGCCGTCTTTCGCTACTCAGGTTAAATATATATGAGTCACTTAGATAAATTAAAAATGTTATTGTTTGGCTTTTTTTTTTTAGTATTTTATTTGTTCCTGAGTAAATCAGTTTGTCTGAGATTAAAGTTATAGTTTTTACACAGCTGAATAAACGTCAAGCAGACAGCTGATTATCAGAAGTGTGAGATGCTCCAGAATATACTCCAGTGTCCTGTTATATTTTAGATAGCAAGGAGTTTATTAATCTTCACTGAAACAATCTGCAAATTTCATTAAAATTCAATAAACTATCATCTTGTCTTTATTTTCAGTTAGCACAGACCTTAAACACTTAAAGCTGTAAGCTAATGATAGTTATATAAGAGCAGATGCTGCTGGTGCAATAAGCTGTAGTTTTACGTCTAATGGATGATGATCTGATTAGTCGACTAATCGCAAAAATAATCGGTGACTAGTCGACTATCAAAATAATCGTTTGTGGCAGCCCTATTTTGCACTCAGTTAAATTAATGAGTGTCAACCATTAAGTAATTCTAAGAGGGGGGGGGGGTGTTTTGAATATCATTGCATTTTCTTTCCCAGAAATCAAACAAATGTTCAAAATGTTCCACCTAAAACACCAATTAACACGCTTGAGACCAAGCTGAATTTACTTTATGTTGCCATATTTCATATGTCACCCACCTATTTTGTGATTGGAGGCTCTGTTTTTGCATTGACCTTTTAACAAATGTTCATTTGCTTCAAGTTTTTTGCTTGTCAGGGTACCATTCTACAAGTATACAATAGTTATATATACTAACATAATTCAATAATAATTTTTTCATTGCATTAATTTATGTGCATTGTGATTATTTTTGTTTTCTAGGTTTGTACTTGTTTGTTGCTTTTATTCTCTGGTGTTCTTCAATATTGTTTATCTGACACTTCTATTCTATTTGATCAGTGATCCATGTTTGATGTATTGACTGTATGACTGTATTAATGTTAATGTTATCAGTTTGAGTCATCTTGTTCCAAGACAATACATCTGGTGATTGTGATGACCAAAAACCTCAATAAAATGTGGTTGCACAAATTTATTTTTTCTTTTAACAAGGTGTTTTAAAACAAAACATGGTTGTAAAATCTCAACACACTTGATAGGTTTGTAGCATAAACCTATTCGCTGGAACGTTAAGACAATATAATTACACTGCTAAGCAAGACACAAATAGGCAAAGTTCTTCATGTTACTCGTGCACGGGAGAGAACCGGACAACCGCTCGACTCCAGTTGGTCTCGTCCGTCCTCCTGTAACACTGCCCTTTTATTGAGGTTACATGAATATGCATAGGTTCATTAACATACGACGTCTACATACAAACAAAGAGTACCTTGCCTGTGTGTATGCGTGTGTGTGTGTGTGTGTTGCTGATCAAAGGGTTAAACATCCTTGGTCAGGAAGAGGGTAGCCTCCCCCTCACCCTAGATGGTTCATCCTAGATAACACGGTGAGGAAGTCCTGCAGTTCATCTAAACAAAGAGCACTTAGACTAGAACAGACGTAGCTACGTTAATCCTACCATAAAACAATAAGACACGGTATGACCTCTCATGCTCCCAAAGTGCTGTCTAATACACACAAAGTTTGCAGACTATCAAGGATCAAAACCTCTACCAATCTACAACTAATTACAAAACTCTAAGCATATATAAGTAAATATTTCTAAGCATAAATGACAATCAACAATACAAATCTAACATTTCCCCCCTTTTTGACCTTTATGCTTAAAAAGTTCCCAGGTATGAATACCTCATGTCTGACAGTTTCAATGCAAACCTTTTTATACTCAGCATATGTCAAATCACCCTAAATTACTGAAAAGGTACACAGTTTAATAAATGTATTAGCAGTTACCCCATTCATTGAGCTCATCTCATGGCAAACTACATCTTACGAGCAACCAAAGAAATTGTTAATTTAATAGTGAAACTAAAAAAGTAACATTTTCAAAAACATCTCAGCTTGGTGGTGCTTCCTCCGGGTGTGCACATCACATGTCTCTCTGCAGAGTGGTTTAAGCTCTGCAGGGCGTCATGAATGTCTCTTCCAGTTGTTTCCATCACTGTCCATAGGACCAGAGTCCAAATGTATGTAGAATAGACATTCAAACATACCAGTTGGTTTTGTTGTTCGTCAACATGGGTCTCAGCTATTTCCAAGCTGCAGACCTCTCAGCACTCTAGTTTTATGGCCTCTTACCAGCCCCCATCACCTGACTTCAGACCTTCGTCTTGTGAGGGGGATATTTATGACTCCTTAATTGTCCACGCTCTGCAGAGAAACACCTCTGTGGAAAGGGTGCAGGGTTCAGTTGTCTTACTGCTGTTATGATCCCAGCAGCCTTCAGAGTGTCATCGTATGCACAGTATAGTGGCACAGCATTAGGTGATGTTCATAGGAAACTGCTGTCATCACCACCATAGCTTCTGGTTCCTGTGCTTTCATAGAATCATGATGTCATCCCCGAACTCCTTCTGCGCTGTCGATGGAGCTTGGCACGCTCCCCTCATCCCACGAGTTTTCATGTTCCAACGCTGCTGAAGGTTTAAGGCAGAGCACGTCGTACACCTTAGTTGTCTTCCTCAGCGTCAATATTGAATCTTTCATTTTATTTAAAATCTCCTGGAAGCTCAGTAGCACAGCTCTCTGTGTGATGTCTGCTGTGCTGAAGATGATCTCTGATCCTCCTGAAGCCTCTCTCCTGGCCTCAGCTCCCATCTTGTGGACGATCCTCTCCTCTATTTTGCAGGCAGTTTCATGGTCCTTGCTGTGGCTCCAAGGTCTGATCTCATGATGGGCCCCAACCAGCTTGACCTTTGACCTCAACCACTGCCTGGCTGTCGGCTATGCCTGGAATGGTTCACGCTTCTCACTGGGCCTCTGAAGATTTCTCAGGAGATTACTGCTGCACCTGTATTTCCTTGCTAAGAAGAAAAACTTCTATTTGGAGAGCATGTCAACAATCATCAAACCACATTCTTTAGTTCAGTGAACTTCACTTATAGGCCATCAAAGCCTCATCTGAACATGGATGCACCACTTGCATAGGTTTAATATTTGTAAATAAAACGGCTAATCACACAAATCACTGCAACAATAATAGTAAACATTGTTTAATGTTAATCCTTGCACTCCACCTCTTGACGCATGGACATTCCCATGCGTCAACTCACCAAACCTGGATCCCTGTCTTAAAGAAAAAGATTAGCTAGATCATGTCCCAGGCAACATCAGGGCATCTCCTCTGGAGTAGCTCCGTAACCCTGCAATAAAAGATGTTAGCGTGTGTTGCATATTAAGTTTGCTTAACACCTGGCTCTCCCAGGAGCCTGCATACACACCATCACGGCCTGGAAAGCAAAATCTGGAAGTGAAATCAAACTTCATACCTGTAAACAATTGTATCATAAGAGTAATAAGCATTCAACATCAGCAAGACAAGTGTCATGTGCAGGTTTTCTCAAATCAGTAACTACAACTATTACCCTAATTCACCTCAGACATGGATTATCCCATGTACTCTGTTAACATTAATGTAATCAGTGACTTCTCTTAAGCAAAGTCACTCCACTCATATATTATTATTATGGGTTCAAAAGTGGCCAGCAAATGAGCCCATAATAAACTATTCCATAAATACCGTAATCTCTTATTTGTTTTACCCATGTCACTTGTCCGCTTCAGCTGAATCTACCACAGCATTCTCAAAGAAACAAACATTAGCAATACACATTGACTGTGGTCAGACGGAGGTCAGACACAGGTCAACGGATTCTAGAGGTGCCATAAAACACCATTAAGTTAACACTCGCTGTGGAAACAGTAACACTGGTCTCATCACAGTATGTCTCAAACTATATTAATTTCTCCATCAACATATGCCTGTAACTACAGTTTTCTTCACACATAAACCCAGAAATCTCGTAGTAGAGAAACATTAGCCAGTATTCCTATAAATCACATGATCAAACACATGAAGAACCATAATGCTGTAAAAACGAAAATGCAAATGTTAGCGCTTGCGCAGGCGTATGCATACTTTGTCACAGATATCTCTGTGAGCACACAAGCTAGTGAATGACGCACACATAGTAAATTCACAGACACAGAAAATGGCATTTAAAATGTTAAATCATCACGCAACCTCGAGTGTTGCTGTCATCTTTCTGCTCCTGTAAAGGGAAGCACACACAGACTCATCTGCACCCCTGCCAGGCGGGGGTCAACTTCACACAGTCGTGTTACATCAGTAAAGTCTTGTCAGCTTTTGTCAGCTTTTACCAGTCAGTCAGTTTGTTTTCCTTTCACTCACTCATTCATGCATTCATTCTTTCTTTCTTTGCTGATAGTGGAACCTATCGTCGCATTTAGTTTCCACTCTCAGCAAAATGACGTCATTTCAAAAAGAAAAAGAAGAACTTTAGTTTGGATTACATCGCTGAATCCTTTTGGACTGGGACTGTCATTTAATAATTGTCCCAAATAAGTGGCTTTCTCCAGAGTCCATTTAAATGTGGAGAACTCACTTGGCACAATTTTCTCGACGACGTGTAGCGCTTTTAATTCCCGACGTGCAGATCTGCTTAAAGAACAGAGATTATCAAACAAAACTTTCAGTGCACTGTGAAAGTATCAAAATAAAAAGGCCTTGTTAAGTCATGACACAAGCTCCTCATCTCAGGAGGGTAAATCATACCATTAGCATGGTTCATCATACCATCATACTAATTGGCAGGCTCAACTTCACAACAAAAGAAAAATCATCAGCTAGATTCACTCCAAATCAACCATCAGCTGCACAACACACAACATAATCCTAATGTCTTATTAGCTATGAGTTTAATTACCAGGTCTGTGCTCTTCACTCATTTAGGCCACAGATCTATTTTATTCAATTTTCCTTTTCCCTTCATCATAAAACATGTGACATGCTGTCATGCACTTCACAAAACAGTCTGTTCTGACGTATTCAGAGTTGTGTATCTAAATACAGGATTCACTCGCACATCAAAGCAGGAAACTCAGTGTTTTAGAGTCTCTGCTCAACACACAACAACTCCAACACATCTCATTCACTCATACTAGAATTCAGTCACCTTTCATTAATCTAAAACCAATCAACTAATTTGCATATCAGCTATTAACCCACCAAGTTGACAGGACGACAGAAAAGCATGTTCAAAATAGTATCACAAAAGACAATTTCCCTCATACAGTAAATTACATGTGCTGCCTCAATCAAGCAGGAAGCTTCTCCCAATTTACCATTTTAACAACTAAATTTATTGTCTGATCACTGGTTGGTCAAACCAGGATCTTTTTTTCTCACAAAAGTTAAATTGTTGTCCTGCAACTTGGAGAGTCAATTTTTTTTCTTTAGGATAAATTCAGCATTTGATAACAAGTGTCTGCTAAATTGACACTATTGTAACACTGATGAAAGATAACAAGCTAATTTTCATTACATGTGTTTGTGTTATTAAGCAGGTCTAATGCATGTCTGTGGAGCTGCATCTCCAGCAGAGCATGTTCTTAAAGCTGCCTTTCCTACACACTTCTCTGCTATTATTTAATCATTTCTTAACTAATGTGCTATGAGTCTTCATGAGTCATTTTGTGTTTGGAATTGTTAGTAGGGTTAATGCATGTTCTGCTTGTGTGTGTGTGATTTTGTATATGTTTCTATTTTCGCAATGTTTCAGACTCCGTCTCAATTTTCCAACTTAAGCAGTCAGTTTTCTTTTCCCCAGGTTTGCTAACCCAAATTTTGATTTCCCACATTAAATAATTCCTATGTGTTCTCACCTAGTCTTCTCACTCTGTTGTCCTCTCCCACTTCAACAGTCCAACAGCCGGCAGTTCTCCTTCAGCTTTGTCCTGTGTCCCACTGTCTCTTCTTGCCATTTTACTCCACAGGTGGCAAATGTCAAACTCCAACTGTTCAGTTCTCCTCAAACGTTTTCTTCACATGCACAGTGAAGTCACAGCCACTGTCACTATTGTCCTCTGATGCGGTTGACTTCGTGCTAGTGGCTGAAGTGCTGCTGCTGCTGCCTTCCTGGGCGACTTCTTAGCAGCTGCTGCCGGTTTCTTGGCTTTGGCCGCGGCGGGCGTCTTAGCTTTGGTCTCAGTAACCCTGTTCATCTTGAAGGATCCGGAGGCCCCGGTGCCCTTGGTCTGCACCAGAGTGTCCTTCGCCACCAGACTCTTGATGGCGGTCTTGACACGGGCCTTGTTCTTGTCCACATCGTAGCCTCCGGCAGCCAGAGCCTTCTTGAGGGCGGCCACGGACAGGCCGTTGCGCTCCTTGGAAGCGGCCACGGCTTTCACAATCAGCTCGCCCACGCTGAGGCCGACCTTCTTGGGCTTGGAAGTCATCGTCTTCTTCTTCTTGGCCTGAACCTCGGCGCAGGGCGTGTTTATGATGGAGCCTTTCCCACCACAGCGCTGGCACGTTGAACGCATCATGAAGGGTCCATTTCTTTCATGTCGCTAGCCAGCATGCTAGCTGCATGTGGCTTGCCCGAGTCACTCAGTCCTTTTTGAGCATTTCAACATGCTGCCACCGCAGAACCTGGCCTCAGATCCAGCAAGCTTAGCGCGCTGATCTCCAAAAAAGTCCCGAAAGCCAGAAAGACGTCAAATAAGTGTCTCGTGCTGAGAACTCAAACAAAAACTATTCTTCACGCCACCATCTTGCTCGCCCTTCCGTGGAATTCATCCAATCAGACAGGAAGATGGGTTTGCTTTCTTCTTCTGCTGCTGTTTATCCACATTGCTGCTGCTTGTTGGGACTTTTTTGCTCAGGACTTGCTGCTGTCTCTTTATCATGTTATTGCTTTGGAGCTGCATTTCTTATCTTCAGGGAGGAGTGAGCTCGCTTGTGAGGTTGAGAAACACATGGCACTGTAAATAAGTCAGCCAGAAACTTGGCCTGCATGTTTCCAATGATGTTAAACTATAACTTTCTTCCGACCGTTGCATGTGGAAAATTGATTCAGGTCTGCTTTTCACCTGAAAGTGACAAACTAAGACATTTCATTATTATCATCACTGCTTAATCAACACACATCTCTCTCTCTCTCTGTGTTTATGTGAACAGTCTTTTCTTAAAAGCAGAAAATGAAATTGTAGATGTTTTTTTGGTTGATCAACACAAAACCTTTTTCCTATGATTATTTTTTTCTACAATATAAATTCTCCCTCTTATTCACTCTTTTTTTTTTTTTTATTTACAATAGCTGGTGACCTGCAAAATCACCGCTGTCACTCACAATCAAAGGCAATTACTTTTGCACAGTGCACAAAAACACTGTGATGTCAGACACATTCACACTCACTTTGTCATCTGCAAAAATAAATCACATGGCTGATGATATGTGCCATGGTGATCCGTAAATATGATCACCAGTTTATTTAACTATTTTTCAACCCAACAAACAAATAATCAAAAACATGATGCTGATGTTATGAACACTCTACACACAAGTCAAGATGCAGGAAAACTGCTCATGGAAACGTTGCACACTCCAGTTATCACAGTTATCATAGCGCTGTTTCCCTCTCTTAGAGTAGTTCTCAGACAGCTCTCGATCTGATAATGTGTAGCCTGCTCATCAGCTCAGAAGAAAAAAAAAAAACTGCAACACAACATCACACAGTAGTTGCTCTGCCCACAGCGGCAAAGTCTTACACTTTCATATTCAACTCAGCTTCTCCATCATGTACTTTTAGATGTTTCATACAGGGTTGAGCATATTAGTTGTTTTCACAGATGTGCTCTATATCTCAACAATGGCTCATAATAAGACGACAGTCTTCCACACAGGTCAAGTGCCTCTATGCACTTCATTAGTTTAAATATTTATCTATATCACTTCACCTCACATGTCATCGTACTGAATTTAAGCAACCACAAGCGTAATGTAGATGACTTTTAACAACTATCCACCTCAATTACGTCTATGGTCTGGCACACAGGCTGAAGAGTTAACGTTTTGTGTCAGCAAGGGGTGGGGGGACAGCCACCCACCAGAGCATAGCTGCTGATGTGGGCTGGCCTTCTCCACACGCTCTTCAAGGCTGGTGTGTTTTCTGAAAACTTCTAACATTTTAATCTCTTCCATTTTTAAGCCTGCGATTAACCGCACGGCTCAGGTCCGCGTGAAACCCGCGTGACCGCGCTCGCGTGAACCCGGGCAGCTGTGGAGCCGTCGCTCCCTCTCTTTTTTACATAAATACTTTGTGCTGCCAGGAGCAAAGTCCAGCACAAACGTCTGTCTCCCTCCGACTCACTCTTGGTTGCTTAGAAACCCATGATAACAACAACAGTCGGTGTCACAGACCACATGTTCTGCTCCGCACACACTCACACACAACAACAACAACGATGAC
The DNA here is from genome assembly GCF_057381845.1 of Rhamphochromis longiceps. Classification (NCBI taxonomy): domain Eukaryota; kingdom Metazoa; phylum Chordata; class Actinopteri; order Cichliformes; family Cichlidae; genus Rhamphochromis; species Rhamphochromis longiceps. Next base: position 23,456,112 of record NC_140577.1, read on the forward strand.
AACAATGACAACGACAACAAAAACAACACAAAATAGGCCTATCGTCCAGCACAGTCTGGACCCCGCGGAACTTCTCAACGCCCCACAAAGCGGCGGAGAACTCACCTCTAGCCACACAAAGTAGCGAGGAACCTCTTGCTCCACAAAGTAGCAAGGAACCTGGGTATCGCTACACAAAGTAGCGAACTTCTCAACGCCTCACACAGTGGCGGAGACTGCACAACCACACGGTTATAGAGTCGGGCTCTTCTCAACGCCTCACACAGTGGCGGAGACTGCACAACGACACGGTTATAGAGTCGGCCTCTTCTCAACGCCTCACACAGTGGCGGAGACTGCACAACGACACGGTTATAGAGTCGGCCTCTTCTCAACGCCTCACACAGTGGCGGAGACTGCACAACGACACGGTTATAGAGTCGGCCTCTTTAAACTTACTTGGCGTTGCTTAGAGTGTAATATCAGCCCGAATCCCGCCGACCGTCATTCATCGAGGAGAAAAGACAGACCGCGAATCCACAGGAACTTCCTGGCTGACGTCAGTCTTTCAGCGTGCCTCTCCCCCCCTCGGTGAATGCGATTCCAGGGCTCCGGCTCTCGAAGGACCAATTAATGATAGGTTTGTAGCATAAACCTATTCGCTGGAACGTTAAGACAATATAATTACACTGCTAAGCAAGACACAAATAGGCAAAGTTCTTCATGTTACTCGTGCACGGGAGAGAACCGGACAACCGCTCGACTCCAGTTGGTCTCGTCCGTCCTCCTGTAACACTGCCCTTTTATTGAGGTTACATGAATATGCATAGGTTCATTAACATACGACGTCTACATACAAACAAAGAGTACCTTGCCTGTGTGTATGCGTGTGTGTGTGTGTGTGTTGCTGATCAAAGGGTTAAACATCCTTGGTCAGGAAGAGGGTAGCCTCCCCCTCACCCTAGATGGTTCATCCTAGATAACACGGTGAGGAAGTCCTGCAGTTCATCTAAACAAAGAGCACTTAGACTAGAACAGACGTAGCTACGTTAATCCTACCATAAAACAATAAGACACGGTATGACCTCTCATGCTCCCAAAGTGCTGTCTAATACACACAAAGTTTGCAGACTATCAAGGATCAAAACCTCTACCAATCTACAACTAATTACAAAACTCTAAGCATATATAAGTAAATATTTCTAAGCATAAATGACAATCAACAATACAAATCTAACAACACTCACATAATACAACTCATAAATTCTTTAAAATTGTATACAAACCGTAAACATGCATGTAAAGGTTGATAGTAGCATTCTTGAAATTTAAAGCTGTGACTAAACTTCTAATAATACTGAACTAACAACAGTCTTGGCACTGTATTCTTTTTAAGCTGCACAACCACAATTACAGTAAATGAAATTTCTCCAGAGGCCTTGTTGATATTTTAGGATTGTCTCTCAAGAAAACGAACAAGGTTGCAAAATAAATCTATACCGTTATTGCCATCATCTTCAAATGGATCAAAGGTCTGTTGAAGTGTAACCATCATGGTGTCACTGATGGAAATGTTAATTGATGGAACAACGACATTATTGTTTGTCTCCAGCTCTGGCAGTGGTCTGCATTCATCAATACCAAAGTCATTTTCACAAATACCATTCATATTTGGGTTATGTATTCCTGCATTGTTGATAATGCCCCTTTGCCACAGCTGAAGAGGGGTTTGCCTTCCTTGTGTTGAAAGTCCATGGTTATTCCACTGGTTCTGAAATTCTGTGGCAGCTCTTTGAATACGTGGCAAATATATATAATGAAGACAAAATAAATGGACCTCATTAAGTGAATCTAATACACCATGCTCCTCCATAAAATTGAAAAGATTAACAAAATGATATGAGACCACTCGATTTAATTCTGCCCATAATCGCTCAATTCTTTGATTATGCACAGACCTGCCAGTGATAACACTATGCCTGTTCAGTCCTTGCCTGTAAAGCATGAAACGGGCAACACCAGTGTTTTCTAGTCCATGATCACATCTCACGCTGGATGGCATTCCAAAGTTCTGAACACCAACCATGAACAGTGACAAAACACTTGATGCCCTGTTGTTATCTAAACACGCAAGGTAGATGATGGTTCTACTGAAACCATCCACACAGCCATGGAACACCATCCTCCATCTCACAAGTTTGTGGTTTCCATCTATATGCCTATAGAAAAATGAAATAAGTAGAAGTTATGTATGGGGAAACTATGACATGGTCAAGGATATGCACACGTTTGAGTAAATAAAACAATGAGTTATTTTGCTTTAGATAATCCATTTCGCTATAGACTTAGAATCAGGACTGTTTTTCTGTTAGAATTTTCTCACCATAACTGATTGGGGAAAGGAACACTGTACAGTCGTCGACGTATTGCATTGCGTCTTCTGAGGGAACGTCCAAAGGGCTCAATTTCTTGTAGACTTTGTCTTACACGCCACCTTTGGATTCGTAACCCACGTGATCTCAAGCTGCCATGCACATATCGTTCACCTGCATTTGTGGTATACTGAAGGATTTCCCTAACAACCCTGTTCAGGTTTTCATCGGATAATGTTGCATAAGTCAGTGGCTCAATGCCAAGGTCCTCTCTGTGCCTGTACAGAGTACGGGAGCTAACCCCTAAGCATGTTGCAATGCTTTGCCAGTTCATTCCAAGAGATACTAAATGAGATATTTGCTCTCTTGAAATGCTGTATCGCGGTCGACCTTGAGAGCAAGTCATGAGAGGTGGAGGTAGCAAGACAAGTCTGTTCTCAGATGTAGTTCCTTGTCTGGTTTCATAAGCAGTCAGTAAAAAAATTAGCCATCCATTTAAGGACTGTAATGTATTCACTGCTTCTCTATTTCTTGCATCGTCAACAAATCTTGAGATGGACAAAATTCCAGATAAGGTTTGAATGTGATCACCAAGTTCTCTATGGAGCCTCTGACGAACAAAAGAATCTGTAGCTTCTCTTTGAATTTGTTCCAAACATTCTAATACATTATTTAAAAAAGTTCTAATGTCATTTTCATTACTACTTACTCGACAAATTAACTGCAATACTAGCAAAGAAAGCAGGACAACTTTGAACAGCTTCATTGCTTGGTTCTTCTGGTTTAGGTCTGGGTATGTCAAGTAAGTTCTCCAAGTGTATTACATTTCCTGGTTTAAGAATAACTTCCTGCTTAAAGGATTAACTTCCTGTGTTAGGAAATGCAGATGTGAATGTCAGAGTGTATGTATGCAAGGGTAAAGGATAAACACTGGGATTGTATGTGTATATGAGTATAGGAGTACAAATATATATGTGTTGAAAGGTAAAGGGTATGTATATATATGTATGACTAGAAAGGGCTGCACCTGCAAGGAGAATAAATATATGTCCACATAAAAATATGTAGCATTAAGAAAAATAGAATACATGTGTGTGAAAGGAAGATTAATGGATTTATGTGAGAGTGAATATACATGGATATGAATTAAGAATAAAGGTGTGCGAGATGACAATATATGTATGTGAGAGTGAAAATACATGTGCATGAAAGAAGAATATATGTATGTGAGAGTGAAAGTATATGTGTGTGAAAGAAGAATATATGTATGTGAGAGTGAAAGTATATGTGTGTGAAAGAAGAATATATGTATGTGAGAGTGACAATACATGTGCATGAAAGAAGAATATATGTATGTGAGAGTGACAATACATGTGCATGAAAGAAGAATATATGTATGTGAGAGTGAAAATATATGTGTGTGAAAGAAGAATATATGTATGTGAGAGTCAAAGTATGAATTTTGGCTTGTACGGCCCCTCATAGTCTACAATGAAAATAGATACTGTACTATTTTTAAGTATTCCGATCTATATGCATACACACCATACTGCCATTATGCTGTAGTATAATACTGGTCAGAGCAAAAAATGTGCAATTACAGACTGAAAAAAAGATACAAAGCATATAAAACAGGAATGCTTAAACAGGACAATTAACAAATGCCAGCATGCTGCACTTTTTTTTACTGCAAGATTTGCAGTTACAGAGTTGCATATGTTAGCATAGAAATTTCTGCATCCATTGTAACCTAGTCTTGCAGTTAACATGTCTACAAAGATACTGTATTTCACAACCAGCGCATGCAGATTATTCTCTGAGGTTGCATTTTTAATTTTATGAAAATGGCAGCCTGTCTCTTGGGCAGTGTGTGTCTGGCCAGGTCCTCTAGGATAGTCAGAAGGAGGGATGCTGTTTTCTGGAGCACACAACCATGACAGTGAGCAGTCACCATGAAAAAAATAACAAAATCCCCAAAAAGTAGTTTTCAAAAGTATATAAAGTTCCCTGTAGTGAAATACAGCAGACTATATAACCTTATAGACAACAATAGGGCATTTCTGGTTTTATTTGATAATGCTATACCAGCAAAAACAAGGTTTATGGTTAAACAGTTAACATTTAATCTACTTGTGGCTAACATGTAGGTATGTTGCTATTAACTAAACTCTGCTATGATTCCTCCTCGGGCCTGACAACTGTAAGGGTAGATTAGCTTAAGCTGGTGCCAGACTGGATGAGCCAGAGCAATGCTCTTTTCTGCTGTGATCAGTTATTGGTTAATAGGCCAGATGTGGGCTTGGCTAAGTTGCCAAGTCTGAAGGTTTTTCAAGTACTTTAAGTTTAAAACACAAACAAACGCTGAACTATATTTTTCAACCCCAGACTGAAATGATGAAACTCTTTCAAAACGTGATCTTGTAATGAACACATTACATTTACATTACAAGGGCCGATTCCACTGAAGGTGGACATGCAAGCTGAAGGCTCAGCTTCTCATTCTACTTTGAAATAAATAGAATTATTAAAATAATTAAAATTCTGTATTGGGGTGATATGGTTCTGTAAGGTCTATAAGATAAGACGCAGTCTGAAAATTCAAGACCTATATGTAATGAGATGGATTTTGGCCAGTGAAGAGGAGGACAGTATGAGATATATATACTCTGTCTTTCTAGTTCCTATCAGTTATGTCATAATAGCATTTTGGATCAACTGAAGGGTTTTTTTTTTCTTGTTTTTTTTTTTTGCACAAACAGTAGTTGAAATATGCCATGTTTTTGCTCTCTCTTAGCTGATTATGATATGTTTTCCTTCAGCAACCACCATAGTACATAATGCATTTTAACTGGGAAGAGTAAGAAAACAGAACTCAGCTGACAGCAATCTAGCTGTGAGACTACACACACTGTAACGTTTAAGGTAGTACTTTAAAAAAAACAACATTTTTCTTAGCAAGCTACATAATTACGCCAATATAAATGTAACAGAAAGTGGTAAAATAATGGAAAATGAAAGGCTGACATTGTATAAGCCTTTATTAATGAAAAGACAGAACAGTTTTGTAATCTGCACCATGTCACAGTCAATGCTCATCCACTGTCATGCTGCTGTTTTACTGAGTCTTGTAGGCTGATCAGGAAGTGTACAAAAAACAGCACTGAAAAAAATGATTAAATGCATTAAGGCTACACACATTTTTTTTTTTAATTCCTGCCTTTTAATTATTATGACAAGATAAGAAATTAAAAACAAACAAACAAGAAAAACACAGACAGCAGGCTTGGCTGCAATGAGAAGTTCCAATAATGCCATGTATTCAAATCCAATAAACAGTAATTTCATTCAAAAGCAGAGCTACGGTACCAGCAGTCTGAGGCCTGGGACAAAATGCACTGATGCCTAAATAAAAAATAAATGTGACAATGAGTGAGACTGATTCATTATTTAGATGAAATCACGTATCTTCTTTCATAAGGTTCATCCTGCCTGGTGTTTCGTTCTCATGCATACTTGCAGCTTAAGTCCAACCTGTGGCATCCTGCAACTTTTAAACTGGCAAGTCATCTTGATTGAAAGTAACATCTCCTACCATAGCTGGACTGGCCATCGGGCATACCGGGCATTTGCCTGGTGGGCCGCTGGCGATTTTTTGTTTTTATGGGCCGATGGATTTTTTTAATTTTTTTTTTTTAGGAAGGGTATATATAATGAAAGGTGTTGGATTGGCCAATTGGTCATGATCGACTATGGGCTGGACCAATTACAGCCGAGGAAGCCGTAATTGCTAAACAAGGGGGAGGGTGCCTCCCCCTTGTTTAGCAATCACGTGATTTTCGCGCATTGCATGCCGGGAACTCTTGGCAAAACAATCCAAGTACTGCATCAAATGCAAGAATTTGCAGCACCGCAAAACGTTCATTCTCCGGTTCCAATACCTTCTTGTTTTTTCTTTGCCGCACAAAAAAGGAATGTACAAAACAAAAGGAGAACAAGGCCGGTCAAAGACAGACTCGACGAAAAGACAAAGAAAAGATACGAGGAAAAATCAGAGTGAAAGGGTTAGACCCTTACGAGCACACAGAGTGGACAAAAGACGTTAGCGTGCTGCCCAATTTTCACCACGCTCATATTTATAATTACACGGTTCTTGGAGTGAGTGCACACACTCATGAAGTTTAGTAACTTCAGGTCACTGCAACAAGCCCAGGTACAGTTGACGGATGGGTACAGGACCTTGAAACGCACCGTGTAGAACGAAAGACCATCGTACGAAAAAAGGTAAGTTTACCAGTCTCACAAATCGTCGTCATAAATACACATTCGTTAACAGTTTATTAATATAACCTTTGAGCTCAACGGTAATTAATTAGTAGTGGAAATAATTTCTGGTTCGCGTTACAGAAATGTAGCAGTGACAATAATATTGTATGTTGTAATCGCACTGGACAATTAGTGATACAAAACAACTGTTTTATCCTGTGAATAAAAGTATGTGTTTTTGTCAGTGTACCATGGTAATAACAGAAGCGAAACGCAATATTGTGTCAGGACAATTCACTATTTATGCACAATAAACAAAGGAGCATAGCGCGACAATTTCTGTTCAGCGCTAGACTTGCTTGTAACCTATATCACCAATTATGTTAAGAAAAATGACGCATTAACTACTACAAAACTCTGACCTTTGTGGGAATGCTTGGAGCAGACTAACCTGTGAGCTGGAGTGTTCTGAGACGTTATATTTGGTATATCCAGACCATCCGTCAGCTTTTACTTCGGAAACATGGCTTAAAAAATTTCTCTTCAACGACATAATCCGATAAAAAAAAACAAAAAACGATCTCTTTACCCGTCGGCTTCCCGTGGCTGCCATGCGACCGGCTATTGCAGTTAATAATACAACAGCTTCTTGCCATTTTTTGGGTTTCTTTTTATCACTGTGTAACTGAGTTCAATTGAAAGCCTGCGTGCGCTAGTACCTCTTGCCACAAATTCCCAGAATCCTTTGTGGTTTTACCCCTGAATGACGTCACATTTTCAATCTTTATCCTGGTGGGCCGGTCTCTAGTCAAAATGCCCGGGCCGATTTTTTGTCCCAGTCCAGCCTTGTCTCCTACAAATTTGACTCGTACCACCTGTATTTAAAAGGGTATAATTTCAGATTTTCTCTGCAGCATGATTTACAGGACTTGGATCTGCTCCCTAGTCACTTAATAATAGAACAAATCCTGTGTGACAGTCTGACAGCATCCATTGTGATTTACTGGGATATAGGAACGTGTTCTGATTTGAATGTAATATATCTTACTTGTACACCGTAGAGCATGTGACAAATTCTGTGTCATTTTTCCAAAGGAGCCTTTGGAATCCCTCTCCCCACAGAGCATATCACGAAACAGGTAAAACACATCTCATTTTCGCTGTGAAGCCACATGCACATGTGCTCCCCATCCCTATTTTCCTCATTTATACCTTTGTTGCTTCATCCTTTCCCTCTCTCCATGCCCCTCTGTTTTCTCTTTCAGTGCCGCATAGTCAGAAACACACTTTCATACACATGAACACCATGAATCACAATACACACTCGTGACTTTTGGCAGTGTTTTGTAAATGGCTTTGATCAATAATTGATCAAGGGAAACTCCTAACTTTTTAAAGAATGCACTGAGCATGTGAAGGCAACCGCTTCTCCCAAGACTCACGCAAAGACGAGCACCGTGCAGAGCTCCACAGAAGTGCCCATCTCACACATGTTCCACACTAACATAACACAGGATCGTTGCATGTTGGGCATTACCTGTATCTCCGGGACCTGCCAAGCCATATAGATTCAAGCACAGACAATGGGCAAAGGTAACATGTCACCCACTGAGATCTTAAATGTCTCTGGAGCTGAGATCTAAAATGTCATGGCCTGTGGGTTCAACTGCTTTCGGAAAGTCAATTTTGCTTGAGGAATCCATCCAGATTCAGTGGCTTGTCTGTGCCACCGCCACTTGACAGCTCTATTTTCTGGCCCATGAAAAGGACATGTCAGGTTGTCTCGCGCAGTCATTGTTTTTGTCTGTTGTGTGTGCACGGATGCAGAAGTGACGCATAAGGAAGATGACAAAAAGTGGAAAAAAAAAATCCTTGTTTACTCTTTCATCTGCCATCTCGTCAGGGCAGCTTATCGCAGAAAGGACTTAATCGCACAGTGGATGTCATCTCGCTTTTAAATATTTGCCAGCACCCCTCCAATGACTACACAAAGTGCTACGCAGAGGGATGAGATTTGTGGCTACCGGCTAGGATAGGTTGTGCGTTTGCCGATGCAGTGCTTACTCTTTTCTGTAGTGCCTTCAGTGCAATTCCAGTGTGAATTCATTCACATTCTCGTGTATTTTTTTCCCTTGTTTTTGCTAACACTGCCCTGCAGAATGGATTCCTTTCCATTCATCTGCCCTCTCTCTACATACCCAGCCTCAGGGACCCTGAGAAGGAGGAGGGAGATTTAAAAAAAACAAAACATGGGAATGTAGAATACCAGCCACCGTGGTCTAGGAGCCATTTACTCCATCTGCAGGCTACACGGTGCGTTTGAGGGAGTGTTTCATCAGGGCTGTGGGGGTAGCGTGGGGGTTGCTTTTGTGTTTACTCTCTCCGCTTGCGCAGGTACCAGGTGTGCTATTGGAGACTGAGCAAGAGACAATACTTGTCAGTGAGAGAGGGAGCAGCCTAGTGAGACCGAGATAAAGGGAGAGAAAGAGGGGCGAGAGTTGGCAGAGGCAAGTGAATGAAAAATTCATACGGTTGCAGGTCCCAAAAGCCCTTCTGTCTTTGCCAGGAGTCCTCAGCTTCAAACTGCTGGGCAGGGGTGGCTTTGCTGTGCCAATTAGATGGTAGGCACACAGACACACTCACACACAACACACACGAAACACAGGAGAGAATAGTCTCAGATGCGGTGTTATCTAGGAATCACAAGTGGGCCGAGCAAGAGTCAGCAGCACGACATCATCCCTCTGCGACAACAGGTTGTTCAGGACAGCATCCTCATGATTTCCCCCCCCCTGAAAAAACCTTTTGTAGTGGCAATCAACCCGCATTCTTTCTCACACTGCGAGTGAAGTGGGATGCAACCTCAGAGTTTTGTCTCCTACAACAATTTGTACGTGTTGAAGTTGAACTTTATGTCGTATTTACGTCAGCCTTTTGAATATCCACCGCACTGGGAAAAAAAAATGTAGGAAATAAAAAGCCTAATGCAAATTAGGCTAAATTAGAGGCTTACTGCTGAGCAAAGTCCCAGTGCAGGCATACTAAATAAATCAGAAGATAGGGATCTTTGTAATTATAAAGACAACATCTAGATGCAGACCCGTGACACAGCCTTGAGCTGACAAACAGGAGTGAGAAAAAAAAAGTGTAAGAAGACAGAAAGGAAAGGAAGAAAAAAAAACGGCGCGAGAGTAAGGAGTCTGATCTGCTCACTGCTGCAATGTTGCCATAGTCACCGCTGCATCCCTTGGATGCCGGGGCAGCGAGGGAGAGTCAGCGGAGGTAGAGAAAAGGAAGGAAGGGGGAAGAACTTTCACAGCTCTACCTCTCTCGGTCTCTCTCCCTGTGTGAAAGTGGGTCAACACACACACACACACATACACATCCAGGCATACACACACACACGTACACACAGAATACCCTCATGTTCCAAACTGCTCAGTTTCACTTGTCTGTGGGTTGGCATCAAGGACCTGGTGAGGTGAGGTACTGAAGAAAAGAAGCAAAGAAAGAACAATGTGTGTTGACATGGATTCTACAACACCTGGGAGAAGGACACTGACAGAAGATCAGGGCTGACCAGCATACTTACTTAGCATTACTTAGTTTTGGATGTGCAATCCATTTTCAGAAAGAAATTTCTATCAGTATTTCTCTCATAAAATGAAAAAGATAAACCCTGTGAAGGTATTTTCTGTTCTTAAGCTATTTTTCTGTCTTTTTTTAAGCTTCCTTTGGCAGTTTTACAGATTTGGCTATGTGAGGTGAATGTTTTGAAGAATTGCTGTTCTTCACCCATTTGTTTTATACTAGATTTTAAGAGACAGCATTTCAAGCAAATCTTGATTTTACTGCATGTATTGGACAACTCAAAGAACCTATAGCGGTTCCAAAAATTAAGAGTAAACCTAAGAATATTTTCAAACTTTAATCTGAAAATAATTGAATGTAAATCCGATGTCTTTAATGCAGAATAAATGCAGACACTGGATTTGATAGGAACATAGTACTGAAGGAGTGTCCACACAAGGCAGTTCTCTAATGTATTTACTACCCTGTCATCTTCCAATCAGTAGTATTGTTCAATCTCATTGGGAGTCATTCCAGTCACTCGCCTCGAGGCTGAGAAAAGTTCAACTCGGAACACGCTCGCTTCACCTGTCATTGCTTGAAGTCGTCACATGTCATTGACTTTCTGTGGACTCCAGTTGCCACATCACTGCAAATTGCTTTCTGTGTGGATGGCCCTCAAGAGTTTATTAATTTTCTGCTACACTTCTGTCCAAAGGAAATTTGCTTATAACAACTGAGTATAGCACAACTTCAAGTAGGCTTCAGCTCAGCAAGCAAGCCTGGTTCAGCCCACATCAGCTGATGATAAAGTTTCTGCCCTTTCGAGACTCCAACTTGGAAATCTCATATGGGGTGCACTACTCAAGCAGTTTCAGCCTTCATACAGCCTCCTTGCAGCCCAACTTCTCATTAAAAGGCTATACCTGCTTTTTTTGTCTTAAGCCACTTGGCTGCGGACATGGACACGGACAGCTGGAAACCTGAGGCTGAGAAGTTATTCCTGTTATATTTCTTTCAAGTCATTATACATTACCGCAGACGGTCACATAGCGTAACCTTTAAGGGTTACTCCAAGTTTGTTTGAAAATTTGGTATCAATTAGGTATCAAAACCCTTTGTATTCACAAAGAATACCGAAAATGTTACATCACTAAGAATGAGGAGATCTATCTGTAAGAATTACAGGATGCCTTTTTCTCATGTGGAGCAGAATCAGGTCCCGGAGATCTCCAAGGGTCATTTACCAACACAGTAAGACATACGGCGCAAAAACACCTACCTACTCTCATGAGCGTGCACACAGACAGACACACACACACACACATACACACACACACGAATTCAAAGCTATTTGCCAACATGACACAACCACTAGAGTGATGACAACAGACCTAAATGTCAGCAAAGATCATATTTTACCAGAGGAACTGTGTGGGTACTCAGTGCACGAGTGTGTGCGTGTGTGTTCTACCCTGGTGCCCACGTCCCTCTCTGTGTGACACGATGAGCATGTGACAGGATCAAAGAAGCACTGAGCTGACTCATAGTCTCTACAGGGGAACTGTGATGATCAGGAGGACCTTTGGGAGAGCAACAGAAGCTTTACCCAAATCATCTTCTGCTCATTCCCTGACTCATCTCCCGTACCACTCACCAACCTGGCCTCATAAATCTGCAGACCCGGTCCACATGGAGTGATACTGCTGGCGGACATGAATGAGCAAAAGTTATTAAAGACTATGAGTCTGCTGGGACAGGTGTGTGATTTCAACTCATATAAAGACAAAAACTCTTTTGTTTTTTGTTTTTTCTGGACATAGTACTTTTATATTTTTTCCATCACCCTGCAGTCTTGTTACACCTTTATGACCTCACTCTCTTCCATATCTTCTTCACCCACACAGAACCTTTGACTTCCCTTTCTGCATGCCTCCCTGACCCCTTCCTCACTGTGGTCTCCACAGTGGAGGCTTAGAGCCTCGAGCATTTCCGGCAGGCACCAAGACAGCAGCTGTGCATGACACATGTTCACCAAACGCTCTTTTCTGTGCTTCATTTCATCCTCCTCACCCTCCATTTCACCCCTCTCCTTCCAGCCCACCCTTCTCATTTGCTCTCCACTATTCCATTTGGAACAGGTGATACCCCCAGTGGGCTACTTTTACATCCTTCACTTGATGGTCTTGGTGCTTTTCACCTCCAGCTCTCTCAAGCCCCACTGAAACCCCATTCCGAGTGACAACCAGAGACATCTGTCCCAACAGCCGGCAGCAACTCTAAGAAAGGTCCAGACTCGGTGAATGACAGTGAAAAAAAGCCAAGGGGCAGCTGCTGAGGATGATTTTCTGTAGAAGTCAACTTCTCGGATGTTATCCATCAAATCTGTTTGCCAGTGCTTCATAGTAAATTTAAAAAGTACATTTAGCATTTAGTCTGTACTTGGAAGCCCCTTGCTAAACAGGAACCGTTAAATAATAGATTACATAATTTGATTTGTGATTTTAAATCATCTTTTTCATTATTTAAACTCTGCATTCTATAGAGAACCCTGCAGGATACATTATTTAGGACTAATGTTCTTTGACAAATACATTTACAAAGGCATCAGTTTCTGGATGGATAATAGTCAGCGGTACATGTTTACAATTTAGAATATGCGATAATTACAGTATATCTGCACTTTGAAAAAGGGGCTCAGGATAGTACAGGATTTTAAGATGAATGGTAGGAGCATCCAGCTCTGAGTTTTCCTTTTACCCTCTTCTAGCTTTTCTCTCACCACTTTTTACAACATAGTAAAGTTCCACTTTCTTTCCCGACCTTGACAATAAACAGATGAACAGAACCTGTGGGATCCACAGAAGATGCCAAACAAGCAAAACAAGAAAGAGGCCGGGTCCGACCTCTTCGAAAAAAGTGAGCTCTCACAGGACAGAGTGGAAAAAAAAGAAGACATTTAGATGAGAGGCCAAAGTGCTGAGTTACCAGATAAGGCTAGCAAGCTTGCACCTAGAGTACACACAATTTCACTAACAGGCTGTGCTACTTGCCAGCAGGGGTTAAAGCGGGATTTGGCAGATGGGGGAACCCTAAGATTGGGTGTAGCTGTGCAGCATGTGGAATAGAATCACTTGGAAAGAAATCACATCATAATTTGCATTGTTAGCTCCAGTAGATTTTACTTTGCGCATCGCCTGTGATCAGCTGACCTGTGAGGCTGCTGCTCTGAGATTCCCCGTTCTTTGTGGATTTAGCCAACTGGAAATCCAAGAAGATACAAGCGGATGTTTTGTGAGCGGTAGTGGCTGATTTCCAACCCCTTGATAGTATAAAGCAATTATAAAATGTAAAATTCAGCCTGTGAATCTAATCAGCATCATCACTTTAAATTTAAATTGATTCCTGCTACCCTTAATCCAGTCTCACAGCACAGTACTGCAAACTAACCAGTTTAGCCTGCACTAAACTGTAGTAAACCAGGTTTTTATGCTGCCGTTAAATAATGCAAAAAACTTTATCAACACTATATGCATAGAGCCAACATTTTAGATCCCAGTCATACGTACGTACATATATACATACATACATACATACACACATACAAAATAAATTAGGATGTTTTCCAGGTTATCAAACGATCTTTGCTGGGTAGGCTTTTCTTTTGAAAATAATCTCTCATCCTCCTCTCTTGCTCTCTTTTTCTTACATCTTTCTATATCTCAAATGTTTCTCTCTCCCTGGAAAAGATAGGAACAATGTGTGCCAAATTGCACTAGAAACCATAATGTTTGCTGGTATTATAAAAGTGGCCTGTTCAGGATGCCTGAGAATATAAGTAACATGCACCATGTCACCATTACAGGGGCTCAAAAGTATTATGTATTAACTCAGTTCATATATATTCGTTTATATATAGCAAAATCACCGGCCTCAAGCTGGTTTATATTCTATATATATACAGTGGGGCAAAAAAGTATTTAGTCAGCCACCGATTGTGCAAGTTCCCCCACTTAAAATGATGACAGAGGTCAGTAATTTGCACCAGAGGTACACTTCAACTGTGAGAGACAGAATGTGAAAAAAAAAAAAATCCATGAATTCACATGGTAGGATTTGTAAAGAATTTATTCATAAATTAGGGTGAAAAATAAGTATTTGGTCACCTCAAACATGGAAAATCTCTGGCTCTCACAGACCTGTAACGTCTTCTGTAAGAAGCTTTTCTGTCCCCCACTCGTTACCTGTATGAATGGCACCTGTTTGAACTCATCATCTGTATAAAAGACACCTGTCCACAGCCTCAAACAGTCAGACTCCAAACTCCGCCATGGCCAAGACCAAAGAGCTTTCGAAGGACACCAGGAAAAGTATTGTAGACCTGCACCAGACTGGGAAGAGTGAATCTACAATAGGCAAGCAGCTTGGTGTGAAAAAATCAACTGTGGGAGCAATCATCAGAAAATGGAAGACATACAAGACCACTGATAATCTCCCTCGATCTGGGGCTCCCGTGGGCTCAAAATGATCATGAGAACGGTGAGCAAAGATCCCAGAACCACACGGGGGGACCTGGTGAATGACCTGCAGAGAGCTGGGACCAAAGTAACAAAGCTCACCATCAGTAACACACTACAACGGCAGGGAATCAAATCCCGCAGTGCCAGACGTGTTCCGCTGCTGAAGCCAGTGCATGTCCAGGCCCGTCTGAAGTTTGCCAGAGAGCACATGGATGATACAGCAGAGGATTGGGAGAATGTCATGTGGTCAGATGAAACCAAAGTAGAACTTTTTGGTATAAACTCAACTCGTCGTGTTTGGAGGAAGAAGAATACTGAGTTGCGTCCCAAGAACACCATACCTACTGTGACGCATGGGGGTGGAAACATCATGCTATGGGGCTGTTTTTCTGCCAAGGGGACAGAACGACTGATCCGTGTTAAGGACAGAATGAATGGGGCCATGTATCGTGAGATTTTGAGCCAAAACCTCCTTCCATCAGTGAGAACTTTGAAGATGAAACGAGGCTGGGTCTTCCAACATGACAATGATCCAAAACACACCGCCCGGGCAACAAAGGAATGGCTCCGTAAGAAGCATTTGAAAGTCCTGGAGTGGCCTAGCCAGTCTCCAGACCTCAAACCCATAGAAAATCTGTGGCGGGAGTTGAAAGTCCGTGTTGCTCGGCGACAGCCCCAAAACATCACTGCTCTCGAGAAGATCTGCATGGAGGAATGGGCCAAAATACCAGCTACCGTGTGTGCAAACCTGGTAAAGACCTATAGTAAACGTTTGACCTCTGTTATTGCCAACAAAGGTTATGTTACAAAGTATTGAGTTGTATTTTTGTTATTGACCAAATACTTATTTTCCACCCTGATTTACGAATAAATTCTTTACAAATCCTACCATGTGGATTCATGGATTTTTTTTTTCACATTCTGTCTCTCACAGTTGAAGTGTACCTCTGGTGCAAATTACTGACCTCTGTCATCATTTTAGGTGGGGGAACTTGCACAATCGGTGGCTGACTAAATACTTTTTTGCCCCACTGTATAATGCCACAATCTTAAAGTGTAAACCCCAACAAGCACATGTGAGTGAGTACTTGGTGACAGTGGGAAGGAAAAACGAAAAACTCCCTTTTAACAGGAAGAAACCTCTGGAGCAGCAGGTTCAGGAAGGGGCAGCCATCTCTCACAGTGGTTGGGCCTACCAGACTTAATTACTCATTTAGTGAAGGTGCTGGAACGTTGGTGTCGATTGTTCTCGCCAACTTTAACTCCTGCATGGCATGTAGTTCTGTTAATGCTTGAAAAGGAGCCAACACTTCAAACAAAACACGCCACTTAATGAGTTCAATCAATCAATCAATCAAAGCTTTATTCGTCACATGCAGGTTGCCCTGCAGTGAAATAGGACCCCCCCCCCCGACCTTACACATATAGCACAAACATTACATGGGGATACAGGTCAGAGATTGGTAGAATCAGAAAAAAACATTGAAATGTACACTACACTGGGGAAAGTACAAGAGGAAAAAAAGAGACCCCTACTCATGCTATGCTTCCATGGTAGGACAGCATGAGAACAGGAAACAAAAAAACTCCTCTGCACAAGAAGCACATAAATGTCCACAGCACAACATTGTGAAGACATGACAAGCCACAGGGGTGGGTGGGGGTTGAGGAGTAATCCGAAGCGAACACAGCAGCCACCCTGCACAGCGCTACCATTCCAGCGCGGCACACAGACCCGCCGTGCTGCCCCTTCAGGAAACAAGCATCGAAGGCGTTTGGAAGGGAGGGGGGATGAGTGTGTGCTTATCAGTGTAAGTGTATGTGTGTGCGTGTCCAGAGTTCAGCGGAGACAGTGTCCTTCGCTCTATCAGGCTAAGTAAACAGTCTGCCAGCCAACCCAGGTGGCCTTCATGGGACGGGAAGAATAGTCATCACACAGTCGTTATCAGGGAGTTGTTTTGGTGGGCTCCAGCCTTGGGCCTGCAGCTGGCGCCGTGGTGTCCGAATGTTGAATATTGTTAATTTCTGTTTTGTGAGCAGCTCGAATTTTAGCACTCTGAGACAGGTCCCTCAACTTCGCGTTGAAGAGCTGCGAGCCTCCCCATGATGGTATCAAACTTCAGTTCCAAGGTGTTGTCAGTCTTTTGATTCTGAGACTTCACAACTGCAGTGATCCGTTCCGCGATGTTTTCCAACTGTCGCTCAAGGGTGTCATTTTGAGCAGGCCTGTCTCTGATGTTTCCCCTCATACGCTCAATGGTGTTGTTTTGAGCCTTCACAGCAGCAGTAAGCGTCTCCAAGGTGTTGACCATATTACGTTCGTTGTGAGAGGTCGCACCTCGTCCCCGCGCTTCGAATCCAGCGGGCAGCCGGTTCCGCTCTCTTATTTCTCCGATAAAGCAGGGCTAGGCCAACGCCGATCAGCATGAACCCTGTTATCATGGTTCCGAATAGGTAGATATCTTCAGCGTCCTCGATCGACAGTCCCGCCAGGCACACGGTCCTCCAGTTCTGCCACCCGTCCATCGTGTAACCGGCAGGGAAAGTCCCTCCAGGGCACTCAGGCTCTCCCGAGCCCCGACTTCTCGTTGAGAAAAGGGTGTCAATAGCACTCAGGGACCAGTTGATCAAATCCATAATTCTCTTTTAGGTTTAGAGAACGACAGTGAGAGGCTGTTCCAGGGAAAGTAATGCACGCAAGACAGGACAAGGACATAGAGGCTAAGCAGGGAAGATAAGGGTGAGGAGGAGAGGAGAAAGTGCGACCGCCTTCGCTGAGAGCTGAGAGAGTTCTTATGAAGGTTGAGCCTAAAGAACAAAAACCTTGTTTTTCCTTAGCAGTCTATAAATATGTTTATTACAAAGCTGAAGTGTGATGGGTTAACATGGGTTTCTATTGGGATTTGCTTTTGGAGCCAGCCTCAAATGGCCATGAGTGGAACTGCAGTCAGTGTATTTTTATTATTATATAACTGTTATAACAGTTTTACTTACACTAAAAAATATTTCCTTGTCAATCAAAATGCTAGCACTTTCTATAAGAAATAACTGCTTATGCAAGCTAATTTAGCTGAGTGTGAATTTTTAGGGGATGTTTAAACAAGAATATTATCTGTACAACTACAAATACATACAAGCTCAGTACATACTAACCACTACTTAGGATTGATACCGTTCAACGTACTGTAACACTTAGACCAGTAAAAGAAAAGTTCATTCTAATGCAGTATCAAGGAGTTTCATCAGCCTAAGGTGCGCAGCAATGAAATCCATCAGGTCCAAATCTACAGTCAATATCTCTCAACGCTGGGCCCTGACTCCAGCAGTTTGTTCCATTACCATTCCAGCGGGTTTATCTAGAATATGCCTTTTCCAGCTCATTATGCCCACTTTAGGCTTCCATAAGGTCATTAATCCCAATCACTGTGTTCATTTTCACACATGCCAAACCATTATTCCACACTTGGCATATCTTTTTGCACTTCTGTAATGCAAGCACTCACATACACACATAGATACACACACGTATCCACACTGTTCTTCTACTTAGTCATTCTGTTTGTGTCACACTCTCTCTGTGATTGCCTAAAAATACATAAAATACTGTGAGGGGGGAATCATAAGACGATAATGATCAGAGAATCCCGCCAAATATAGGCTTATGGTCTTGAAATTTATCTGTGATGACACATTTCAGCACTTTTCAATACTATGGGTTAGATTTGTGGAGCAGCTTGCCCTCATCCAGAATACTTGTCATGCTGGAGAGCTGTGCCCCCGTGTCTTATAGAGATTACTGCATGTTTAGAGAGTGTGATTTTTTAAAATATCTGCTAAGGTGCCCCAAAAAGCACCCACGGGAAAGAATCAGAAAACAAACACAGATACGTGTCTGCATATCATTCACTATTTATTCACTTGTCCATTTATCTATTATGAAAATGGGATGCTATATTAACAGAAGAGGTTGATGCCACTACGATTGCTGTATTTTCAAGAGAACTGGATTTATTAACATTCTTTAAGAACACATTCTGGTGAAGGCATGCATGACTGTGAGTTTCTGGTAGGAGTCTTTACTAATATAATGACATATAGAAGCTCTGTATTTGTAAATATAGGCCAATAATCAATGCACGGAGACACTGAAGCAGTGTGAGCAGCATTTGGGTATTTGTTGCTGTGTTTCAGGGATGCTAATGAGCAGAACATCAAGGAGAAGATCAGAACACCCAATCAGAGAAAGAAGATAAAGAGGGAGGATGATCAATGAGCGTGATTTAATTTGGAACTCTATTAGAGTTGTGCCAAAGTTCTAGGAGCATTCATCTTGGCTCTTCAGGGCGGGGGTGTTGCAGACCTTACAGTATGTTGGGGTGTTTCTATAGATAGAAGATGTACCTCATAGCACAGTAAAAATGCAGTCCCAGGGAACAAAGGAACCTATCAACTATTTGTTTTACAGTTGCATGAAAACCCTGTAGCAGACTTCATTCTCTTTGACACACACAAACACACACAAAGCTTAGTATTCGTGCTCAGCTTCGTGGCTGTGAGGGACTAGCCCTGCGGTGGCTGGAGAAGAGAAGCATAATAGAAAAACTCATTTGAAAGGAACTCAGGAGCCCAGGACCACATTAAGCTCAGCCGCTGGCCTGAATGAAAGATCATGTCGAAGTCGTCACTTGGTGTGTACGTGTGTGTGAGTGTGTGTTTGCGCGTGGCAAAAATGAGAAAGACAGAGAATAAAAGCACTATAAATATGATATAAAAAGATGGGGGAGGTGGGATGCAAAAATTGAATAAAGAATGCTGAGGGTGCACAAAAGGCTAACATATTGAATCCAGTCCTTCCCACCCGACTCTTGAAGCTAGCTCAAAACTCTGGGGCTTTTTCTGTGTTGTATATGGCAGATTGTATGGGCTCGAAATTCTGACAGTCAAACTGTGTTACTGCTGTTTACTTCGCAGTATTTGACAGCTGTTGATTTTTCTGAATCAAAGTGTTATTTATTCAGCTCTGAATAGAAAAACATATCTGGCAGGAGTGTTAAACAGCGATTTACGTTAACTTACTTTTGCACTTTATTTCAGCAGCAGAAGTTCTGAAACTGCTTATGTAAACTGAAATGATGCCACGCACGCAAGCTGAAGTCTTTATGCATCATAGTATCTCAGATCGTGATCCCGCTTTTTTTTTTTTTTTTTTGCTAGACAATCCCCTGTGTGAACGTCTGCGTCTTCCAAAGCCCTCAGTCAGGCGAACACTGCCTCTAATTCCACAGAGGGTGCTAACCTCCTTTTCCCGTCCTGCTCTCTGTCTGTGACTTGAATTTCCTGCAGGCACTCAGATGAGTTTAGCCCATTTTCTTTCACTTTGTCGAGGTCAGACAGGAGAAACACCTGTGGGATCCACCCTTTAAAAAAAAGGAAAAAGACCTTTTATACTTTCTTATTCTTCCTTTACTTTGTCCCTCCGTTCCACCTTTATTTAGCCAAGGTCAAGAAGATTTTTTAATTTTTTTTCTAGCATAACCTTTCCAGTTCTTTGGTCTTGTGTGTCAAGCCAAATTGCCATGCAGAAATTGAAAGCAGGGACAACCCCCAAAGGTCTAATGCTACATTTATGCCCCTTCTTACATCCTCACGTTGCACTGTCTCTCAGAGCAGGGGGGTCTCTGAATAAAACATAATCTGTCACTCACTCTGGATTTACTTTAAAGTGAACTGTATAAAGTAAAATTCGCAAGACACATCAGCTTGCAGAGTGACTGACCCTCCCGGTGGCTTTTAAAATATATTCATATTATGAACAATGCTGGGCATCCTCTGCACACAGCCATAAACAATCAGAAGAGTCTGTTCAGTGACAGGTTGCTTCTCCCCAAGACAAGAACTAACAGACTTAAAAACTCCTTTGTCCCACACGCCATCAAACTGTTTAACTCCTCTCTGGAGGGGAGAGGGAGGGGAAACAGGAGGACAAAGGAGGGGGGAACAACTAAGCTGTAGTGCCTCTTCACCTCACTGTACAATACCTTGTGCAATACTTTTTGTAAATAGTCAACAGTGCAATAGACTCAATACTTGAAATGTGCAATTCACTTGTATTTTTATTTTTTATTCCTATTTATTCTATTTATCCCCTTTGTATATTTTATTTATATTTGTCTCTGTATTTATATATGTGTGTGTGTGTGTGTGTGTGTATATATATATATATATATATATATATAACAATTCTGTAACTGTAACTTCGGTCGTTGCTGTGCTTTTTGGAAGTCGAATTTCCCAGAGGAACCCACCCGAGGGATTAATAAAGTTCTATCTTATCTTATCTTATCTTATCAATCACAGCAGAGTGTAACAGTGGAGCAGAGGGATGCATTAACAGATTACACACCTCAGGCTGCCTTTGCTCCTCATTTGATAGGGCATATTTTAGAAAAGAAAGGATGCCATAAGCTGAACCTACCTGCATTATATCCTATAGACTTAGGTATAATAAGCTGATTACAACTGTTTTGAACTAATATTACTAATATTTCATTGCTCTACAAATTGATAGAAAAGTTAATTGTTGCTATTATAATTGTTCACCTAATGGACTAATAACATATTATAGACAGTTTTCAAACTGTGTGATAAATATTGTGTATTTGGTGAAACAGTTGTCGTCTGCTTGTTTGTTCCTTTCAATGAAAATGCAGTGCCAAATCAGTTAAACAAAAGGTGATACAGATTTTATTAGCAGTAATGATTCAAGTTAAATTTAACCACAGTAACAGCTACGGTCATTGATTACTTCACTGTAATTAGTGGGTGCAGTGACACACGCACATACGCTGTGTCAACATCAAAGTGTATAGGAAATCCTTATAGGGTGAAAAAGGGTTGTGTAAACAGCTATCACCGATAAGCAGGTCCTGGTTCTACAAATTGTGTTTTAAAACAGTTTTTTATATGACCGTTAGATTTTTTTTTCTGTACTAAAAATGTGTTAAGTTTGCTCTTAACCTTTAAAAAGCATAGACTGTATATAAATGATGGCTGTGGCCATTATAGATGCTGTGGTTGTGGCCATCATTTATATACAATGATGTCCAAAACTGATGTAATGTCCAAAAATTCTGAAGGACTTTTGGATATCATCATCTGGGTTTATTTATTAAATTTTTTTTAATCTTAACTAAGGCAAAAGGAAGTGATGTTACCTATCAGTTGTATAGTAAACACCCTAAAGTGTGATCTACTTTGCCATTTATTCGAAATTATTTATTTTAAATTTAAAAAATGGCAAAGTAGGTTCTTCCAAATTGTACAAAATTACCGCAGTACTGTAATAAACAAGACCTGGACCTAGTAATTTGACCAAAAACCAAAACATATTCACCATGGCCATAAATCAAGTGAGTAACAGTGTCATTTCCTCTCAGTACTGAGATGTGTAATGAATAATAAAATAATAATAATTTTACTCTGTTGGAGAGAAAAGAAAGCAGAGTGCTGAAAGTTTGCTTTTGAAAGCGCAAAAGTGGATATTATTTTTTTCATTATTAAGCAAAAACTATATGGTAGTATCGCTAGTATATATTTTAATTATGAAACGGAGTAACATGATTCTTTTCTCCTTCCTCTCTTTACAGTGGCGTCTCAAACTACAATAAGACCCCACAACACCTAACCCACATGACACGGAATGAGCTTAAACAATCAATTCCTGTAGCGTGTTTGTATTGAGTTTTAATCAAGATTTCTACTTTGTTCTGTCTTCTCTCACGGTTGCCTGGCTTGCAGATTTCACAGGTCAAGGAACCATTCAGAAAGCTTTAATTAGCTTTCTCAAGCTAATGAGTTCCCAGGCATCATATAAATTGTTCTGTCAAACTCTTACTTTGAGTCAGTTTTTGCCCGCCCGGATTGTTTGGATGTGAGCTCAACAAAATGAAAGACTTTTAATCATGTTCAAATTCATTACCCCCTAAATGAGTAATATTTCATTCTTCTCAGTCATTTGGTGACTTATTTCGTAGTTAAAGCCCCCCCACCCCCCACCCATGACAGACACTACCGACCTGTTCAGTGTGACTTCCATCATCATTATGTTGGAAAGATCCATCCCTGGAACATTCTGAAGGGAAATTCAACTAATAAGTCAAGGCTGATGGACTGAGAGCAGCAAAAGGAAGCAGCAGAGGGGAGAGGGGAAAAAAAAAAGTTATTTCAGACTTGGAGTAAATTCCAGTATTCAGTCCCTTTTATAAAGACAGAAGGAAAGTGAAGAAGCTCAGACAAAAATATGAGCTTTGGTTTAAACATGAAATATAACAGTCTGACCCCATTCCCATTTCCACAGATGTAATTCAGCACGGCATAAATCGGAATGCCTATAGCCTAAACCGATAACTTGCCGGACCCGAAGCATCTTTTTTAGAACCAGTTTCAAGGGAATTGAATTTCAATGGCGTGAGTGGTAAATGAGGAAGAGATTTATGTAGCTGTGCGTGGGAAAGGGGTATAACAAGGCAAGGCAGTGGCAGCAGCTTTACACTTTGTCACATCCACAAAGAAGGCATTAGGGCTTTGACCCACTTCAAGCAGGGACAGAATAATACTTCTGGTCTCTAATGCTAGCATAATGGCTGTCGTCATCGTACTCCTCAATTTATTTTTTTTCCTCTGTCAGTGTCATCATATTCATGGGTGAAATTTGCTCCCAAGATTATTATACTGCCAGTAATCTCATTACTGTCTATGCATATTATCAGTTTCAAATGTTTGATACAGTTATCACAGGCAGCAGTGTTTTATGGAGGATTCATACAGTAAAAGGGCCAGCCATTATTTACCCCTCTCCCTCTCTTACATTCTATTTCTCCATCTCTCTCATTCTCCCCTCCTTTCTCGCTAGCATCTGATGGGAGACTGATAGAGCTTGGAGTACAGCCACTCACTGTCAGGTCCCGGCTAATGGAATCAACAGGGTTGACGGATAAACCCACCAAAAATAAGTTGTCAGAGAGCCTTGAGCCCTTCATCAGCCTCTCTGCCACACGTGGCACCGCCTTGACCCCTCCCAACGCCGACCAGAGGGGTGTTTTATCTTCAGTGGGCTGAAATTACATTTCAGGTTTTTATTTATTAATGTATATTTTTGTTCTCAGTGACAGACACAATCACCGTGTGGTTGTTCTTTGAAAGACGCTCGGATGAATTGTGTTTACCTTCAAGAGACTTGAACGTTAGTTATACACACATATACTGTATGAGTCAATAAAGGGGAGAAAATATGCTTTCCTTTTTCTGTGATAAATAAGAGCAAAAAACGATTGCTAAATTCTAAAGCATTTTACTATATTTGCTAATAAAAATAATAAAAAGTTAGTTTATCATTCAGGCTGAAAATTACAGTCTAATTCTCTTGGCACTATCCCATTGGATCATGTACAACCTGAATTTTTTTCTTTCTTTGTTTTTTGTTCATTGCATTTCATTAAATTTCACTGCAATAAAATTGCACAGACCATTGCACAGATAATTTGCTCCCTGTCCTCTACCTATTTTGCTTTTTTTCCTTGTGTAACAAGAACACTCGTAGTACATTAGCCAATTGTTACTTCAGTGGAAACACTTTGGAAAACTGTGCCTTTTCTGGCTTCCTCTTTGGGACTTTATTGTTTTAGTTTCTTCAGTCAAACTTTCTCCTGCTGACTTCTCTCTTGCAACATTGTAATCCTATTCTCCAATTCACCTGGAGGTGACCTTGTTAGCTTATTTAGTAAAAAGTTGCATAGTAGTATGTAAATTGTATGTCAGTTATATGCAGACGGTACGAGCCTGTTGGTTCAGAGTGATTATAATTTACTAATAAACTCACAGTGCTAACAAAATAGGTCAAGTCATAACATTCATACACAGGATGAGAACATTTCCAAATACTGGTAAGATCCAGTGTGTTTTCTGTGAGTATGTACAGTTAGGTCCTTATAATTTCTTTGCCTCAGTACACCACCACAGTTTTTAAATCAGCCAATCAACATATGATTGAAGTGAAGACTCAGCTTTAATTTCTGGTGTTTAGCAAATGACAGAATTAGCCTTTGAGAAAATACAGCCATTTGTTTTTAATAGAAGCTTTCACAGAATTCTTTAAATGGTTCTGAAAAACTCTTTTACAACATAAAACATCCTCAAGGAGGTAGAGACATCATTATCAAAGCCTACGCTCAAGAGATGTCCTCACAAATGATGGAAAGAGAAAAGCATGGGCAGCTTATCGTTCAAAGTATATAACGTTATTTGTTAAACATGGGAGAAGCAATATTACGGCATGGGCATGTGCAGCTGCTAATGGAGTTAGATCACTAGTGTTCATTGATGAAATAATAACGGATTGCATTTATATAGCGCTTTTCGGGGCCCTCAAAGCACTTTACAAGGCCACTATTCATTCACTCTCACATTCACACACTGGTGGAGGCAAGCTACAGTTGTAGCCACAGCTGCCCTGGGGCAGACTGACAGAAGCGAGGTTGCCATATCGCGCCATCGGCCCCTCTGGCCATCACCAGTAGGCGGCAGGTGAAGTGTCTTGCCCAAGGACACAACGACCGAGACTGTCCGAGCTGGGGTTCAAACCGGCAACCTTCCAGTTACAAGACAAACTGCCAACTCTTTGAGCCACAATCGCCCCCAATGACAGTTGATGGAAGAAGAAGAATTCTGTGATTTTAAATGCTGCAAAACTGATCAGACAGTACGTTTCACTATGTTAAAAATGGCTGAAAATCCTAAACAGGAAATTAAATCTGGATTTTTTTTGTAAAATCCCTTCAGTTAAAATCGAGTCACTGCAACCACCTCCAACCAGCTGGCACTCCACTTTAATGTTTTAGTTTTTGAAATATATGAAGAAATGGAGGGACCAGATATAAAACTTTAAATAGTTTTAAATGTTTTGGGTTTTGTTACCTTCAATTTTCTATGTTTTTTTTTCCTATTTTGACTTTTCATATTGTACAACAATGGTATCAGTGAGTGACACGGGGCTGCACCGCTCAGTTTATCTTGTTGTTTTAAGCAACAGTGACTAAGCCCTGCAATAGCAGACTGGTAATCCATTTACCAGTCATGTGATTCAAATTATGTGAGAAAATACTGAAAAGAACCAAACTCTTTGTTACAATATACCCCAATATGTGGTAACCAGTTTCTCGCCCCAGGAAAAGTTGATGCTACATTTAAACTTTGTGCTTCTAAAGAGCTTGAAAGGATTCAAGATCTGTATCCTCCAAACTCTGATGTTATCATGTCCTTTGAAGAACTGAGGCATAAATTCAGTTTGAGCAGATTTTTTTCTTCTCTTTATATTTCTTTTACACCTGAGAGTTTTTTTTGAATGCACATCAACGTGCATTAAAACCCCCCAAAACAAAACATTGGTTTAAAGATCTGTGTGACAAGGGGCCATGCATCACACTTGTATAATCTGGCAACTAAAATCTCATCAGAGGATTGGGAATGTTAAGACT
The DNA here is from genome assembly GCF_057381845.1 of Rhamphochromis longiceps. Lineage (NCBI taxonomy): Eukaryota > Metazoa > Chordata > Actinopteri > Cichliformes > Cichlidae > Rhamphochromis > Rhamphochromis longiceps. The sequence continues at coordinate 23,482,347 of NC_140577.1, forward strand.
AACAAAACACTTATTAAATGTTTTAGTGTTTGGCACAGGTCAGAGTGACTTAAGCAGATTTTGAAAGAGGCTTCACTAGACCTTGAAATACGTGTGCTTGGTTTTTCATCCACAACACAAGAACACAACTAAAATAAAAATGAAGATTAATGAACCACTTTTGTTTTTAATGCCAAAAACCTCATGGTCAGGGTGTGTGTGATGCTAGATCTTATTCACTGGGCAAAGCAGGTTATTTCAAACCTTTTGCCTTCAGAAGTACGTTGAATTTCACAGCCCAGATTCAGCGCGATGTTTGAAACATTCCTCAGAGATTTTGGTCCATGTTGAGAAGATGGAATCACGAAGTTGCTGCAGATTAACAGGCTGCACATCCATGATGCGAATTTCCTCTGTATCCCAAAGGTGCTCTATTACATTGAGATCTAATGACTGTAGAGGCCATTTGAGTACAGTGAAGTCACTGTTTTATTAAAGAAACCAGCTTGAGTTTATTTTAGTTTTGTGACATAGTGTGTTATCCTGGTGGAGGCAGAAGATGGAAACACTGTGGATATATAAGGATGGACAATATCAGCAACAACACTTAGGTAGGCTGCACATTTAACCAACGCTCAGTTGGTGCTAATGGGCCCGAACTATATCAAGAAAATATCTCCCACACCATTACGCCACCAACAACATGAAGTGCTGCTACAACGAACGATGGATTCATACTTTTACGTTTCATTTGCTTCAAGGGTTGATGTGTTGTGTGTTTATGGTTTATGGTAACGAAAATGGTTATTTGACTGAAATGGTAACTGAAATTGTTATTTGAGTTGAGTTGCCTTCTTATCAGCTCAAAGCAGTCTGGCCATTCTCCTCTGACTTGTGGCATCAACAAGGGATTTTGACCCAGGGTATTTTTTAACCATCGAGATAGTTCCATGAGAAAATACCAGTCGATTGCCAGCTTCTGAAATGTCACTCAAAGTTTGCTGCTTGGTTTGAGTTTCAGCAGGTCGTCTTGGCCAAGGCTACATGCCTAAATTCATTGTGGTGCTGCCACATGATAGGCCAGCTCGATAACTGCATTATATGAGCTGTTTGAGAAATGTACCTAACAAAGTGGCCAGTAAGTACCTTCATTTTTTAATTTATTTATTCATTATGATTTGCTTCTTCTCATTTTGCAGTTGTAAAAATGAATTCTAATGTGGCTGAAAACAAATGGCATCAATCTTCCTTTGGCAAAGAAAACAAATGTTCATAATTTCCAAAACAATATTTAAAAATTAAAGCTAAAGAAGCCAAATTGAAGATTTGAATGATGTATTTCTGTGGAACTCCGCTGGAGAAAGACGAGAAGGGAAGAAAAAAATGTGACAGGAGAAGTAAAGTTGAGTAAAGCTCCTGGCCAAACACCAAGAACAACATAAACAAAGACCTTGTGTTTGTGCAGTGAAATAATTCTCAGACTGTGTGTTGTGTACCTTTTGCCGGGCAGTGCAAAATTCCCCAGACCACCCCTGGTCGACAGTGATAGAGGGAAAAAGAGAAAACGAACAGGCTGATCTGCTTCTGAGGCACAGAAACATGATGACCTGCTCTCTCCCACTTAAAGCTTCTCTTACTTTTAGCTTTAAGTGATCTAATGTTCTGTGCTTGAATTTTGTCCATATACTAACTTAATCAATATTGCATGTGAGAACAAGAAATTTCTCACCATGACTGCTGCCTCAATGTGGGCTTATTAGATGAACAATACATCTCCTCCAGCTGTGCCCGAGAGATGGATCTGAGAATACAGTATTTGTTTCACGCAACCCATGTACAAGCAAAAAAAAGAAAAACCCCAACTTTTTTTTGTTCGTATGAAAATCTCTTTTTCCCCTCTTTTTATGCAGTACAGCATATTAAAGTTTTTCTCATATGACGTAACCCTCACCCAGTTGCCAGAATCCATGAAGGCAGCTGTGTTCAGTGCCAGCCCCACTGTTACGTTCTCTTCGGCAGAATCAATGGATCTGAGCTAATCTGTCAAACAGAGGTGGCTGCGCTAGTCTCCTTCATCCGCAATTCATTTTGAGAAAGGTCTACCGGTTTTTCCAAACATTGATTTGATTAGCGAGAGAGATACTCGGTGTACACAAGATGAACAACTAGGTCAAGGATTTCACACATTTGCTGCCTCAAGCTTTCTGATCAGTACCTCCGAGCTCCACCAGGAGCCACTGTAGATCCGTCTGTGCCGTGGAAACAGACAAGCAGACAGAGAAAAAAACACGGGTTGTGGTGGTGGGGAGGGGTTAGGGGGGCAAGCAGGGAGGTAAAAAGAGCTCAATGTATTAGATCAGCCACCCTACTGGTTTTGTATACCAACAGCTGTGCTCTATAACCCACTTGACAAGATTAAAAGTCCAAACATCTAAACAAATAGACAATCTGCATCCCTGCTCAGAGAAGCTCAGTCACCGAGCCCGGCTCCCTCCCTCCTACCATCTTCTGCACCTTGTGAACTGCAGATGAGATGGGGAAAGAGTGTTGCAGCATAATTTGGGGCTGCTTATAAGATCACAAAATGTGACCTACTTCAATGCCGCGCTGACTAAAGAGGCAAGATTCCAGTGATATTTTAGGAGACATTTCTTCATAAATCTTAAAGTATACTCCAAGCATGTGCAAAGACATGGTCCCCTAACCTCTCCTCTGCTTGGCTTGTGGGTGCTGGTGCGTGGCTGTGTCGTTGTTTGCAGACAGAAAGAGCAAAAGTAAACCGAGACAGAGAAAAATGAGTGACGACAGATCCACAATCTCTCGCTACGCTGCCATATAGGTAGTCCTCCTCGAAGCCAAGGCATCCATCCAGCTATCCGTCCTCTTGCTTGGTCGGCTTTGTGAATTTTTTTTTTTTTTTGTTGGTTTGTTTGTTCTGACATGTTAATGGGACATTTGATTGACTGGCAGGCTGATCCGGCTAGAGGGGCTTGGAGGGCTGCTAGGTTTATTTTATTCTGACAGCGAGGGAGAAGGTCAGCACGCTCGTAGCTCACCTGCTTCCTCCCATCTTTCTCTCAGTCTCTCGCTTTTTTCCTTTGCTCTCTCCTCTCCATTCTTTCAATCGGATTCCCGCCTTTGCTTTGTTTGCTTCCATCTCCTAGGGTGTGTTTTTGGTGCATCCGTCTCAGCTCATTTCCTCCCTCATGTACATAGCTCTTCTGAAACGTTTTTCCCAAATGAATGACCGACAGCTGATGGGAAACTGGGATGACAAATTAGAAAAACTGCGATGCAACGTTGAAAGTAATACCCTATAAAAATGTAAGAAAGGCTCAAACAACACCTTCTGCGATTGCTTAAAAAAAGGCTAAAGGCAACAAAGGCTTTGTGAAACTCACAGGACTAATCTCTAGGAGAGTTTTTAAAGCCTGCAGACTGCCAGGAGGGAAAGTGCTCTGAAAGTACACAGAAAGAAAATACAAACTATCCCTAGACAGAAGCAGACATGCACATGTGTCTGTATGTGCACACAACTGGCTTGTTGAGTCTCAAGCTAAAATTTTCAAGTACTCTGTTACATACAAACATTTTTAAAAGTACCCTTTTCTTTTATGTTGTAGGCCAACTCTAATCACCATAGTTTTGGTATTGATGGCTGACGAGGCCAAAGGAGTGCCACCACAAGCAATTTGCTACTCATACGGGGGCAAAGACGAGGAGCTCACCGTCAACAGCTGAGAGCCACAAAAAGGCCTTGGACAAGTGATGTTGAAGAGCGTAGCATCAGGCCCTAGCAGGTGGCGAGAGGAACTGGTGAGAAAAATGTAGAAATTTCAGGTGTTTCTGTTTGTTCATGTTTGCTGTAGTGCAAACAAATGCAGCTGCACAGCAACATAGTCAGTAATTTACAGGTTTGGTGCTGAATTCTAATTTGGCCCTCTTACACAATGGTCCAGTTTCTTAAAATATAACTTGCACTGACATCTTAACTAATTAAACAACTGTGTGTCATCTTAATGCCAATTTGTTCTCTGATTACAGCAAACTGTTAAAAGGATCTTAGTTTAATCTTAGCATCTCAACAGTCTAAATCGCTGAAATGAAATACAAAAACCTTTATGACTGAGAGCATTTGCTATATGACTTTTTTGTAATAACTTGAAGCAAATGAAATCATCTCTACCAATGGCAGTTTTGTTTTTAGGAAAAGGAGGCACTCAGCTGCAACCGCACCCATTTATATTTGAGACTAATATTTGATTATTCATTCGTTACCTTTTAGGAATCTCTTTTTGTGTAGTTGTTGCAATGATTAGTCAATTTGTTGCAAAGGCATAATATCTATTATCAGCTTTTTGATGAATGTAAAAGTGCTTGCCTGTTTGAATTTTGTTAATAGCAATACAGGGAGTGCAGAATTATTAGGCAAATGAGTATTTTGTCCACATCATCCTCTTCATGCATGTTGTCTTACTCCAAGCTGTATAGGCTCGAAAGCCTACTACCAATTAAGCATATTAGGTGATGTGCATCTCTGTAATGAGAAGGGGTGTGGTCTAATGACATCAACACCCTATATCAGGTGTGCATAATTATTAGGCAACATCCTTTCCTTTGGCAAAATGGGTCAAAAGAAGGACTTGACAGGCTCAGAAAAGTCAAAAATAGTGAGATATCTTGCAGAGGGATGCAGCAGTATTAAAATTGCAAAGCTTCTGAAGCGTGATCATCAAACAATCAAGCGTTTCATTCAAAATAGTCAACAGGGTCGCAAGAAGCGTGTGGAAAAACCAAGGCGCAAAATAACTGCCCATGAACTGAGAAAAGTCAAGCGTGCAGCTGCCAAGATGCCACTTGCCACCAGTTTGGCCATATTTCAGAGCTGCAACATGACTGGAGTGCCCAAAAGCACAAGGTGTGCAATACTCAGAGACATGGCCAAGGTAAGAAAGGCTGAAAGACGACCACCACTGAACAAGACACACAAGCTGAAACGTCAAGACTGGGCCAAGAAATATCTCAAGACTGGTTTTTCTAAGGTTTTATGGACTGATGAAATGAGAGTGAGTCTTGATGGGCCAGATGGATGGGCCCGTGGCTGGATAAAGGGCAGAGAGCTCCAGTCCGACTCAGACGCCAGCAAGGTGGAGGTGGAGTACTGGTTTGGGCTGGTATCATCAAAGATGAGCTTGTGGGGCCTTTTCGGGTTGAGGATGGAGTCAAGCTCAACTCCCAGTCCTACTGCCAGTTTCTGGAAGACACCTTCTTCAAGCAGTGGTACAGGAAGAAGTCTGCATCCTTCAAGAAAAACATGATTTTCATGCAGGACAATGCTCCATCACACGCGTCCAAGTACTCCACAGCGTGGCTGGCAAGAAAGGGTATAAAAGAAGAAAAACTAATGACATGGCCACCTTGTTCACCTGATCTGAACCCCATTGAGAACCTGTGGTCCATCATCAAATGTGAGATTTACAAGGAGGGAAAACAGTACACCTCTCTGAACAGTGTCTGGGAGGCTGTGGTTGCTGCTGCACGCAATGTTGATGGTGAACAGATCAAAACACTGACAGAATCCATGGATGGCAGGCTTTTGAGTGTCCTTGCAAAGAAAGGTGGCTATATTGGTCGCTGATTTGTTTTTGTTTTGTTTTTGAATGTCAGAAATGTATATTTGTGAATGTGGAGATGTTATATTGGTTTCACTGGTAAAAATAAATAATTGAAATGGGTATATATTTGTTTTTTGTTAAGTTGCCTAATAATTATGCACAGTAATAATCACCTGCACACACAGATATCCCCCTAAAATAGCTAAAACTAAAAACAAACTAAAAACTACTTCCAAAAACATTCAGCTTTGATATTAATGAGGTTTTTTGGGTTCATTGAGAACATGGTTGTTGTTCAATAATAAAATTATTCCTCAAAAATACAACTTGCCTAATAATTCTGCACTCCCTGTAGAGGTGATTTGAGTTCTGCTGCCACGCACAGAAAAAGCTTTTGCTTAGTGATACCGACAAACTGAATTTGTGTTAACGGCACAATACGCAGCACCCCTGGTAAGCAAAAAAAGATAAAAGTGATCCTTTGTACTGTGTGCAATCAGCATAAACAAACAGAAGTAAAACGTCCCCGTGGCTTTTAATAAGTCGTGTCAACTTTTTTGCTGCATTGATGATGATTTGTAATGCGTGTCATGTTTCTTATATTCAGTCTTCTGTTCTGCTTATTGTTTTTGCTACACCGTCTGCCCTGAAAGGACATTAGTGTTATCTGTCTTGTGTTTGTACAGAGAAAAGAGGTCATAGTTAGTAGTACTGTGTTATTTTAAGAAATCTTTTGTATCAGTATGATGGATGAAAATGATGTAAATTTAACTCCATGGTTACAGGGTGGTCGTGATGTTACGCCTAAACACAGACACCAGTAGAAGAGCACACAATCAGTTTGGAGTGACAGGGTGTTCCTCTTTACGTGGTCTGCACAGAATCTGTTTGAAAACTGTCAACTGCTGCTTAATGCAATCGTAAAATGAGATACATGAGTGTGCAAAAGCTATCACAAAGGACCACAGAAACCAGTTGTGTTCCATTAGGGTATATCTGAAAATAAAAAATAGACATAAAAACATGAAAACATGCCAAAAGCAAAGCATTATCTATCCTTTCATTGCAGACAGTGCTGTCATAAAGCATAAAGTTCTTTGCCTCTTTGCATCCATCCTTTACATTACTGGCATCTAGTGGCTGCAGCCAGCTATTGTCGCAGAAAGCTCTACTTGTTTGTTGTTCATGGGAAACTGCAGCTGTCTTAATTTCATGTGAGTGTCCTTCTCCCATTGAGCTGGGCGAGCTGACAGGTCAGCAGCTTTTTCTGTTGTGCATTGTGGATAAACATCTGGTCTCTGATGGTGAACTGACAAGGGACCAGCGTGTGAGGCAAGATGCAGCTGGCTCTGATTTCACTGCTCTTAAAACAAGTATGATTTTTACTGTGCGTGGAAACACACCTAGCATTAAAAAGTTAACGAGTTTCAGTGCTTTGTCACCATAACGGGTAAGTTTCCTCTTGTTAACCAACTTAGCCAACATGTGGCAAAGAATGTAATCAAAATGATTAGATTCAGCCAGCACTTTCAGATTAGCATCTAACAATATAGAAATTATTACTGTTTTATCAACACTCTACCTTAATATGTCTTTCTTTTGTATGCCTTTTTAGATATTGACCACACACTGCTCAAATCTTATTATGTAGCAGACTTTTCTTTGCTAATGTATTTTGATATACTTAAAAAAGCTCAAGATATAGGCCTGCGTTTCTGAGTTTATGAAAACTTTATTTTTACAGAGATACATGGTGCTCACAGGACAGCCACTGCAAACATATGAAGAATATGATGCTAGACATAATAAAGAATATGTTTACTGAGGTGTTTTGTTGCTTCTTTTCCTAAAGGAATGGCTTGAACGCTTTCACCATCACTTGTCATTGTTAGCTGCTGTTCAATAATGTTTTTTGTACCTACATGATTAAAATTTGTAAGACCATCTTTCATAAAACACAAGAAAACACGAATACTCTCAAAATGAGTTGATGCTTTTATACCCAGATTTGAGCTGGCACTCTCTAGAGGTCAGAAATTAATCAAGGACAACATTCAATCACCAATTTTTTCTCTTCCGGAATGTAAGCAAATACCTGTAATCTGGGATCCTAAACAAAAAAATATATTGTGCTTTTGCTATTTTTTCTGCTTTTTTTTTTTTTTTGAAAATTCGAGGATATTAATAATAATTTTATTATTACATTAAAACATCATTTTCATGAAAGAGATTGTGTATACTGGTGGATTGACCATTACCTAAACATAACAAGAGAATTTTAGCAATTACCAATACTGTTAATTTAATGCAGCTGTTTCATAAACCTACATGACATAAATTTGTTAGGCACAATGCTCCACACAAACATATTCTTTCCCTGCATTTAGTTGAACCAAGCATACGACAACCAAGTAGGGCATGTATTTTGAATGTTGGAAGTAGAAGAGGGAAAGAGGTGCTCTGGAATTATAACACAAAACATCATTGTGAAAGGAGCTTGCAAAGTAAAGCCTGGCCCCATCTTATATATATATGATAAGGTGGGGCCAGGTTTCACAATGAGCTCACCCGAAACCCTGGCTGATTGGGACCCACACCCATTTTCACACCTTGGCTCAGGCGATTAGAGGATCATCAGGGGGTCCTTTTGTCCCTCTGTGGGGGGTTACTCCCACTAGGTTTAAATCTGGGACTCCCCACCATTTGATCTTAGAACTGAAGAAGCTTCTCGGATGAGAGGTGAAACGTCTTCAAGCAACTTAAAGAAGTCCAGATGCTTTTCTTTGCAAGTTCCTTTGACTACGATGACCTGGATGACTGAGAACCTTCGCAGACACAAAACATCATTGTAAAACTCAAACCAGCACAAAAAAATGTTTTATCTCAATTAATTTGTTCTCATAATCACTGAAAGCCCAAACTGTAACTGCTTTCCCTCTGCCAAGATCAGTTCCACTGTTTTGAAAGGGTGCAATTATTTGACATTAAAACCAGGCAATCGTCTGCAATGGCAGTATTGTGAAGCTGAAATTCTATTGTGGGAACAATATATATATACAATATATATATATATATATATATATATATATATATATATATATATATATATATATAATATTATATAATATACCCAACAGTAACATAGCGTTGCTTCAAGTGTTTAGACCAGTGCTTGCAGTGAAACTGGGGACTTTAAAAGGTGCTTTTCATGAATCAAAAACTTTAAAGTATGAGAAAGATAAAGGAGAATGGTCAAGGTGTACAATTTGCTGTGCAGAGAACACTCTAAAGACTAAAGACTGCTCCCATAAATACACAAGAGGTTTTCAAGGCTAAATTTCCAATTTGGAAAGCCAGATGATCTCACAAATGTGTACTCTCCTATGGTGAAAATAGAGGAAGTTCAGAGGTTTAGCTAAAAATCTGGCGATGAGATTTCTTCCCATCTGTGCTCGTCTGCAAATATGTGTTGGTCTGTGAGACCCTACAGCACAAAGTTGTAGAGAAAAATCACAGAAATTTTAGAAAGAATTGAAAATAGCACAAGCAACATGACGTCAATACATGTTTTAATGTGATAATATATGCAGTGCGTTTTTTTGGTCTGTGTTTTGTGTTTTGTCAAAAGCAACTCAGGACATGAAAAAGTGCTCATTGTGTATTCGGTTCGGTTTTAGGCTGGACAAATGAATTAAAAGAAAGAAAAAATCAAAATAAAATGCAGGCAGCTTTTTAAAAGGATAATCAAAACGTTTGGAGTGTGTACGTTCATAAATTCTTGAAAAGTCATGGCTTACAATCTTTTTCAAACACTAGTCCAACACCAAAGGCATTACATTTGATGTGATAAAGAAAAGCTGCAGTTCTCCAGTTTTATGATGCTGACACCTCATGAAAATGACACAACAAGAAAATCAACATTCATTGCTGAACCAAAAAAAACCCTTACAGCATACTGTGCAATTTGTGGACTGAGAGAGAAAAACATATTTTGCTTAATCTAGGCTCGGTTTTGAGACTTTGGAAGCTCAAGAAACTTATTTGGGACCATACTGGTTGAGTGAAATATATTAGTAAAAGCCCTGGTCGTGTAATCAATTATACAGGGCACTTTTACCTGGGAGAGTTGGGTTTGAATCTCTTTCAAAGACTAAAGCCCTTCTCAGACCTGGGTTATGAAATATTATTGACCTCATCCATCTGTGATGTCATCTAGACGTTTGTCACGTTTATGTTAAAGTTCCTAATGGATTCATTCATCCATTAATATAATCATTATTCATTTATTCAGAACTGGAGACAGCAACGTATATGCATGCAATTTTTGCCATATGTGCAAAAGACTTGCACTGTCAGCATCAACTTTACTGAAGTGTAAGCACACTTTTAAATGTTTAGTCCTTTGCATTGTCAAGAGCAGATTCTGTGTGTGTGTGTGTGTGTGTGTGTGTGTGTGTGTGTGTGTGTGTGTGTGTGTGTGTGTGTGTGTGTGTGTGTGCGCGCATGCACGTGCACACACTTATATACAAGTTTCTGCTGGGGATAAGAAAATTGCATCAGACAACAGTTTTAATCACACTTTAAATGGAGCTGATTAAACACAGGAAGCATGCTCAGTCATAATTGTACGCACAATAAACTGTTAATGCGACTGTATGCAAGCCAGACTTGCACCATGTTGAGCGAGCGATCTGTGCTAGGTCCAGCCTCGTGAGACTGATTGTGTGACTTTTCCAGAAAAGCTCTTACTCAGAAAAAAGCCACATCTGAATGCGTCTTAATTTGTGTCACGTTTAATAAAACATGCCCATCTGGAGGGAGGAGCTCAGAACAAAGAAGGGAGAGGTTCAGTTGGGGGGTCCTGCCTGTTTTCAAGTTCTTGTGTTTGTTTGCCATTTCTAGAGTGCTGCCTACTGTTAGGTTAATTTATTATTTCAAGAAAATTGCCAGTAAATTTTCTGCTGATTGAGTAACTAACTAATCAGCTTGTTTCATTATTAATTCTGACACGAGTGTTCGTGTCCTGATGAGGCAAATCAGTACATAGCCTGCAATCTATTTTGAACAGCCACTTTCTCCGACTGAATGTAATCCTGGGAATCAATATAAGTTTCTATGCATGAGAAGTCAATGAAAATGTAAAGGACAGAAATTCTGCTGTAATCTGATCTAATCAGACCATTAGCATCATCCAGTAAGCCCCAAACAGATCAAGATTTTCAGCTCTCAATCACACGGAAGAAACAAAAAGACTATAATCAAGATAATAGCAGAGAGCCTTTCTAAAAAAAAGAACAGAAAAAAAGGAGTCATTAGAAAGAGAGATTACACGACAGAGAGTGAAGTCAAGGGGAAACGTTAGAAGGAAAGACAAAGAGATAGAAGGAGAGAGAGAGAAAGGAGAGTATAGCGGCAACCTTCGGTCCTTCTTTGCCGCTTCTGCAGAACGTAAAGTTTCTGACTCGTGCTCTTGTTAAGTCTCTTGGATGCCTTCCGGTAGCAAAAAACGAGGCGAAGGAAAAAAGGGGGCAAAACATTTATTTTCCTTACAAATCGAAAGGTACAAAACAAATGCTTCTGGTGGGAGCTCCGTTTACATTTTTTGTTGTGTTACAACAAAAAATGACATTAAAACGGCGACGGTCAGAAAACTGTTGCTCCACGTCCTGCTTGCTTACCTAACCTTTTACCCACACCCCTCCGCATGCGGGTCAAATACACACCCCCTTTACGACATCCACCAACACTTTACAACAACAACAGACTAACAAAGCAGGATTAATTTATGGAGCACAGCATATTACATTATAACCTAAAATGATCAAGATTATAATAAAAACTTAAAGATCATGACAAATACTTAAATATGGCATGATGTAACTGAGTAAAATATTGGCCTGGACTTGGCTCCAACAGAGAGAGAGAGAATAAAGCTTGTTGTTTTCTGCCAATCCGTAATTATCTGTCTCTGTTTATTTACTCTCCATCCGTCCCTTTAAAGCTGCAGGGCCTTTAACACCCTTAATCAACCTCTCTCCCCAGCAGGGCCTGTAACATCTTCACTCGCCTACGTAATTGACTCTTCGTGTTTGAGAGGCAATAAAAGTTTATGACTATTAAACATAACATCAAGCGGGCTGTCTTTTTACCAAACTATTAGTGGGGGGAAGGCACGTTGTGAACCAATAATTAATTGCTTACTCTGGGGAAGCCTAATTACCAATTGTTGGTGTTATTAGCTGATTAGCGGGTAGATTTGACAGCCCTGAAAGGCTGTCAGTTGACAGAAGAGAGGATGGGGCATCCATTGGTGCTCGGAGGTACTGGCATAATTGGTCCTTATTTTTGAAGTACACAGCTTGTGCAGTCTCGTGGCGAGCGAAATGGGACAGAATTCTTGTATGAAGCCCAAGGCTCCTACTTGCTGTAATAGTGGTGGACCTGAAGGGAAAAAAGGCTAAAGGATAATTGACTGCTTGTTTAAGCCCGGGCGATACGACTCTAATACTCGATCCTTGTGTGACTTACCCAAAATGTGAGACGTACTATGCCACAGCAACTCGCGTATAACCAAGTGCTTCCCTGTGTGTTTCAGCCTCATTCAGGGGACATCTTCAGGTCAGAACATATGGAAACCAACAAAAGCCACTCTCTTCTCCTCTATATAATTGGGTGTATTTTTAGGGATTGGTTTGAAATTGATATGGGAGACAGGGGCGCTGCTCAGTGATCCATCCACTGGTGCCAACCTTGTGGCCGCAGTGACAAATTTAGACATAGAGCGTTCTCTTCCACCAAATTAGATCAGGCCAATGGGCCATGAAAAACTTGTCTCCGTGTCCCTGGGAACAAGTGAATGCCAAAGTGCTAAAGAAATGAACTTCAAACAACAGACTCCATCATTCCATTTTATTAAACCGAGATATTTAACGTATACAAATGACTGCATAGTTGTATTTGTTTGTGACAATACATAAGCTACACTTGATAGTGAATGCTTAATATAATGGCCATGAGTTTTTTGGATTGTTATTACTGCCAGCAGCATTCTCTGCATGTTTTGCGGGGCCATCGGCAGAGAACAGGCAATGGAGTCAGCCTGTTTTGCTCCATTGTAGGAAGTGAGAAAAAAAATGCACTGGAAAAAAAAAATTCTTGATTCATTCTTCCTTCTTGTGGCTATCTCAGAGTAACAGATTTGCATAAATATATCTCTCTTCAAATTGAGCTCCCTGTCTAAAATATGTCTTCTCTGTATCAAATGTCAGCCAACATAATTCATTATTCTTCTGGGTCCAGGGTTGAAGAAAATCATTTACTTGGCTTCTTTGTCATATTGGATATTTCAACATTTTTGGGGAGACTAAACCAGGCATTCAAAGCTTAGCTCTGGGACATTTTGATGAACATTATACACAATTAGCTGTCATTTCAAATGAGATTACCTTAATTATTTTAAATAATAATTTTATTATGTCACAGAAGAGTGATTGTGTTTCTCTAACCCATTTTGAAATAATGTCATCCATGTTCGTGGTGTTATTGTGAAGACTTGAGCTACCATAGCAACAAAACCAACCTAATATGAACAAATGTTGGTGATGTGCTGAATTCTATTTTGTGAGCTTTTTTCCCCTCCTGTCTCTGTTAAGTCCTTTATGGCATACTTGCAATAAAGGAACATAGAAATAAATGCACTAAATGCCTCCAACCTCCTCCACAATTTTATATTAAGTTAGAGTACAGCTAGGGAAATATGGAGAAATGGTAAAGAGAAACAAGCTCCAAAGAGAATGAAGAAAATGCTATAAGAGTAACATTATCTTCCCGGTTCCTCCGCACAGGGCACAGTTCAACAGCAGACCATGTCTCTAAGCGCTCATGAGTGAAACAAGTAGTCAACACCAGGGTGCTGAGCGTTGTTTTTGCACTATAACTGCAGTGTGCCAATTACAGTCTCAATAACACAGCCAGCGTTCCACTGGTAACAAACCTGAAGAACCAACGTTGTCACCGGAGCAAACTTTATCCTGTTTCCTTTCTTTTACTCACTGTGAGAGTCATTCTTATTCTGCTTTGGTGCTCTCATCTGTGCCCTGTTTACGTGCATGTGTCTCCTCTGCTTTACGTCAGCTCCTCTCTGTGTGTGCCTCAATGAAACAGACATGGGCGAGTCAGGTAAAATGAAGATACTGCAACTCAAACTGACAATTCGTTAAGTGTTATTCCAACAGCTGTTAATCGGTGTAAATACTTTGTCATGACGATCGGTTTTGGTTTTAGACGGCAGCACTATAGCGTTGCCCAGCTCTCCAGTTTCCATCGATTGTGTTTGTACGTTTTTTATTTTTTCCTCTCTCTGACTTACGGCACAGAGTCTGCATTTGTGATTTTATCATTCACGATAACGACAGAAAATGTTGCAATTGTGAGTGAACCTCGAAATGATTGACAAAGGCTGCTTTAAAGAGGGTAAATCAGAAAAACAAGATAACCTGTTATTTGCCCACTTCAAGGCTCATTCTTATGGTCTTCCAGAAAGCATGCAAGGAGACATTCGACGGAAAGAAACTGTCCTTGTATGCGCGTATGTGTTTGTACAGACGTGAACAGATTTTAGTTGGCAGAAAGAAGGCTGTGAGTCATCCTATTTCTAAATTCAAGGATGGTGCGAGAGCAGGAATTACTTTTGACAGAGGGATTCGGATCCGAATGAAGCCGCCTTTTTATCAGTTCGTTTAATGGGGCCAAAGCCTATCATCCTACAGCTGGTAATTTGGCACGGTGGCAGCTGAGTTTGATCAAAGTTTGGCACAATTCAGAGAACATTTTGATCATCACTGTCAACGGTGGAGCTTGCAGGAGGGAAAAGTCAAGATCAATATTTTTAACATGAGGCAACTGGAAGTTCAAATTAGTAATAGATCAAGATTATATTAAATGTCAAAATTGGCTTTGCCATTTCATCCAGTGGAAGTAATTGTGAAATAGCAATCAACATTTCAGAATCATAAAGAAGATATGTGAAATATTATAATATAATATAATTATAATACACAAAGCCAAGCAGAATAACTTCACATAGCGCCACTATTATTGACAACATTTTTACTAATGTCATGGATTTCCAAATTAATAGTGGTCTGCTTGTCTGTGATATAACTGACCACTTACCAGTTTTTACTTTGTGTGACTGTGATTTAAAAAAAAATAGATACCAAGATCATGATAGCAAAGCGAACAATAAATGAAGAAGCAATTCATGCCTTCAATTTCGATTTAGCACAACAAGATTGGAGTTCGGTGTATGAAGAGTCAGATGTGGACAAGGCTTATGATAATTTTCTAGATATTTTTACTATGTGGTACAATAAACATTGTCCTGTAAACGAACACATGACAAAGAAAAAAAAGATAAAAAGTCCTTGGCTCACAAAAGGAATTATTAATGCTTGCAAAAAGAAAAACAATCTGTATAAACAGTTTATCAAAGTAAAAACAAAAGAAGTGGAACAAAGATATAAAGCATATAGAAATAAATTGACTGATATTATAAGAACGAGCAAACAACTTTATTAAAGAAGAAGATTATATGAAAAATAAAAACAATATAAAAGGAACTTGGGATGTGTTAAACAACTTAATTAAACAAGGATCTTCTGGAACATCATATCCTGAATATTTTACTGATGCAAATGGTGAAAATCACAACATGAGTAATATTGTCGATGGGTTCAATAAATTCTTCATAAATGTTGGCCCTGAACTAGCAGCGGACATCCCGTGTCATAAAAATGAAAATATCAGTAATATAAAATCAAATCCCTTTTCACTGTTCCTCTCAGCTACAAATGAGCAAGAAGTAACAAATATCACATTAAAATGTAAAAGTAAGTCTTCAATGGATTATCATGACATAAATATGTCTGTAGTTAAACAGGTTATTCTGAATATTGCTAGTCCCTTAACATATATCTGTAATTTATCATTTCAGTCCGGTTGTTTTCCAAAAAAAATGAAAATTGCGAAAGTAATACCACTATATAAAAGTAATGACAAACACAGTTTTACCAATTATAGGCCTATTTCTCTACTGCCTCAATTCTCAAAAATTCTAGAAAAACTTTTTAATTCAAGATTAGAAAAATTCCTTGAAAAACATCAAATAATAAATGTTGGTCAGTATGGTTTCAGAATGCAAAGAACCACTTCAATGGCGATAATTGAGGCAGTAGAAGAAATTACTGATACACTGGATAAAAATAAATATGCAGTTGGTAAATTTGTTGACCTCAAAAAGGCCTTCGACACAATCAATCACTCAATTTTACTGGATAAATTGGAAAGATATGGTATTCGAGGGAAAGCTGGTAACTGGTTAAAAAGTTACCTAACAGGTCGGGAACAATATGTTAGCATAGGGCATTACCATTCAGAGAAACTTGGTATTACATGTGGTGTTCCCCAAGGGTCAGTGTTGGGACCAAAACTTTTCAATGTATACATAAATGATATTTTTGATGTTTCTCAAGTACTTAAACTCATACTGTTCGCAGATGACACCAACATATTTTTCAGTAGCGATGATTATACTGATCTTGTAATGACTGTAAACAGGGAGCTAAAATTAATAAAAAAAATGGATGGACATAAATAAATTATCATTAAATATAAATAAAACTAAAGCAATGTTTTTTGGTAATTTAAAATATAATATAGAATTACCAATTATCATTGAAGGTGTACCAATTGATAATGTGAGTGAAAACAAATTTTTGGGAGTTATAATTGATAACAAAATTTCATGGAAACCCCACGTCAGACACATAAAAACCAAAATTTCCAGAAGCCTCGCAGTTTTGAACAAAGTGAAACAATTCCTTGATAAAGATGCACTTCGTACTCTGTACTGTACCCTGGTTCTTCCATATCTTACATATTGTGTGGAAGTGTGGGGAAATACATATAAAAATACAACTAATCCATTAGTCACAGTACAGAAACGAGCACTGCGTATTATTCACAAGGCTGGTTATCTAGATCATACTCACAAATTCTTTCTTCAGGCAAAGTTACTTAAATTCCAGGATCTGGTTAATTACAATACATCCATAATTTTGTATAAAGCTTTTACTAAACTTTTACCGGCAAATTTACAAACTAGATTTGAAATTCGAGAAAAGGTTTATAATGTGAGAGGCTTTGGAGAATTCAAATTACCCAGAACTCGAACAACCCGTAAAGGCTTTTGTGTGTCTGTATGTGGTGTGAAAATCTGGAACAGTCTGAGTTTACAATTGAAACAATGCAAAAATATTCATAGATTTAAATTTCTCTACAAACAGTTGGTCTGGTCACAGTATACTCAATGATGGGTTTTAGTGTGCTCTGTAATGTCTGTCCTCTTACCATTGCTGGTATGGATTCCAAAATAAAAAATAAAAAATAAAGTGTGCGTATGTATGTACATATATGTACTTGTGTGTGTAGATATATATGTATGTATATGTATGTGTGTCTGTTACTTGTAGTTATTACTGCCTGTTACCTGTGGTAATGCAATTTATAATTTATATATTCTGTATTCAGTTATGAAGGCTCTAATTGTTGGTTGCGAGCTGCCGCTTAGATGCTTGTATCTGCCCGGGGCTGTTGATGGGTCTGTATGCAATGATGGGCGTAGCTGCGGGAAGTTTATTGTTTTTTTTTGTTGATGAGTGAGTATAGGGGTGGGATTTAATAAGTTTTCTTCGTCCCACTCCTTTTTCAGGCAAGTTTTGTTTTTTGTTTTGTGTATTTTATGTTCAATATAGGTATTTGTTGTGCCTGAAAATGAATAAATAAATGAAATGAAATGAATAATTAATACAAGTTTCCGTCTCTCAGGAAGACAAAACCCATATGGAAAAGATATATATAAATCTTATATAGTTTGTATCTGTCTTGTGTGAAACGCATACAAGAGTGAAAACAGATATAAGATCCCTTGAAAAATTATATAAATGAAACTTGTATGTTTTGGATACTTCCTAAAACTGTCAGGGCTTTGTGTGCGGGTAGGCGGAGGTGAGGATCCAAAAGCAGGACTCGCGGAGACCAAATTGCAACTGAAAACCATAGCTTTATTGCTGGTGATAAACAAAACATGAACTGAACACTGACTGCAGAAAACAGAAATCAAAAAACACAAACTAGAACACACAGGCAAAATCTGGTACTACAACGAGAAGGGGAAGACGCAGACACTAAATACAAGAGGTGAACAGAGCTAAGAGGAAACAGCTGGGAGACACGGCTGACGCTGATTACACTGTCGAGACAGGGAGAGCACAAAGCTGAACGCGCAGACATAAGGCAAAGACCTACAAAGTAAAACAGGAAGTACACGACAGACAGAGCGATCCAGACGAGACGCGGAACTAAACAGAAGCAGACTCATGAGCAGTCAAAATAACACCATGGACAGACAGAAGGAACACAGAGAAGAGGGAGCACAGAATAAACACTGGGAAACCAAACAACAAAACCTAAAAACAAGAACTCAGGAAGTACTACCAAAACTAGGAAGCTGAAATTCTAGCACAGAAGCCAAAACAAACAGTCATACTTCGTAATAAAATCAAAAGTAAAGATACAAAACCAAAAACACTGGGTCACCAACCCAGGACCGTGACAAAAACAATATACGAAAGTAATGAGAAAGTGGCCACTTTCATGAGTAAATCATATAAGCCTTATATGATTCACTATATGAAGCGAGCTAAAGCTGATGCAAGTCTTTTATAAGTTTTTCCTATTTCTTTTCCATATGGGAAAGGTCAGTAAGTATATAAGTAAGTAAGTATACCAAGTGTAAAATTGCCTGCAGTGTTATACATTGACAATGCAAGAGAAAACTCACTCAGCTCTCCTTGGTTCCCTCTATTTATGGCATATGACAAATACTCCCAAATACAACATTACCTACATGTGCATGATTTAGCATCTGAGCATAGAGATCGCAGCAAAATGTACAGTCAGAATAATACGATTATTTTTTCCCACATATATGAAAGTTAAAAAGACCATAAGAGGATTGCTTTCTGCAGCATTAATTTTGCTGTAAGTAGGGTAACTGCTTCAGAAGATGGAAGATTGTGGATTTTTCTGTTTTGCATTTGCTCTGTGTCCTTTGAAGGTTATGATATGTTACAAATGCGAAAGTATGCAAATTATCTGCGATAAGACGTTTTCGTGGTAAGTCTAAGGCCTGTCCCCTTCTTCTTGGAACCAGGCATTTTTCCTCGTAACATGTGTCCACTTAATTAGTGTACTTAAGAAATGCAAGTTGAAAGTGTCCTTGATGATCAAGGCTTATCTTGAAAGCTTCCATGAAGGTAACACAGACTGGCCTCAGGCAGACTTACAGATTTCAGATAGCGGTTGCCGGTGATCATTTTGTGTTAAATATTGTTTCCTTCTCAAAAAAGAAAACAAGGACACCGGGGTTAAAAGAGAAATCCGCTGAGATGAGATGATAAAGGCTGACGAGAAGCAGGTTCTGATTTTTGTAACCCTGACGGCCATAAACCGGTGGAGCATTACTACTTGTGGGACGTGTGAGCTGCACACCTAAGAGCCATGTCTCTTCCTAACAACAGATCACAGTCACGTTCAATTACAGTTAACTTACAATCAATAGGATGACCTACAACATATGAGTGGAACTTGGCTGCCTTCACTGATGCTTCCACTTTGAAGGGAAAGAAAATCTTCTTCCTCGCTATAGATTTTTCTCTTGTCCTTATAGGCTGGTCAGTTACATCAATAACTCCCAACAACAACACCAAGAGAAGAAAATAAGGTGAAGTAGCTCCTCTGTGAGTTCAGTACCCTTTTTTTTCTTGACGTTGTGCCAGGCAGGTAGTAATTTTTTTTGTTTTTTTTTTTGTTCTCCTTTTCCTCTTTCACAGCCTTCCTGCAATTTTGTAGCCGTCAGAGCCTGGCAGTATGGCAGTTTTACTGCAGTCCCTTGCTGCGTATCACGACAAGATGGAATCACTGCCTAAAGGTTGGCAGCCAGTGAGACATGGCCTGTATGTTAATGACAGCATGGTGGGATGGGGGGGTGTCGATGTGCCAATGTGAGTTACACAACCGGCAGTTTTCTCTGAGCAGTGGGAGGTCTCCATCTAATCACTTCACTTTATATTCAGGAGACAGCAAAGTCACAAATAGTATTTATTTTATTCAAATATTTGTTTATTTTTTATGCGCAGGGATGGAGTTGTATCTAAAGAGAAATGAATGTGACAATGTCAGAGGTTAAAGATGTGCATCTCAGCGTGCACGTTTACGGCACCCATCAATCACAGCGGACAGCGCTACTGCATGGTTGGCATTCCTACTTTTATCAAAATACATGTCATGAGAATGTGACATGAACTCATTTTTATTTTAAATGCAGTGGTTATTCTATAGAGAAAGATTTGAAGAAAAAGAAAAGGCCCATAATCAAACACAGTAGAGGTCACATACCACAATGCAGGGGCTTCCCTGCTGTGCCACATTAGCATCCCTTGTTATTAATCCCTCTATCCTTGCCTTAGTGAAGTTTAAAGGAAAATCCTAAAGCAGGCTTTTATTCATCGTCAGTATTTTTCTCTTTGTGGCACTTTCAGCATGATTTGTAATTGTTAAGCCTCTAAAGTCAAAGGGTGCTGGGTAGTGGGTTGGACAAAAGCTTTGTTGAAACAGTTCAAGCTGACAAAAGAACAAAGATTTTAATGGGATAAAAAGTGAGGAAGAGGTTTGCTTCAAAAGAGTAAAATAGAGCTTAACTTTTAACATGCAAAACACAAAGTCTATCAGTTGAACAGCTGGAACTTAAGCTGTTTCTCCAGATAAGACTATCAGAGGTACACAGCACTTTATGTACACTCATGACTTGGGTATATGAAAGTCTAAAAATCATCTTGTTTTCGTAAGAACAAAAAAGGTTGCTGATGAAAACTATGAGTAAAGCTACTGGCCAATGAAATTAACACTGCTTAGAATATATCTGGACTCATTAAACAATAAACCTATTATAAACTTCACGCTTTATGTAGGTTTCATGCCCGCATGCTCTCTGGGTTTTTGGTCCATGGTTTTGAGCTTTGGTTGATTCGCAATTTGTTATTGAGAAGCGATAAATGTTCAGGCTTTATAGTCTTCTGTTAGTGGTTTGATTGTGGTTATGAGTTTTTGTCATTTCATGCCTTCATTCCCTCGTTTTAGTTTTGTTGATAAGTTTGTTAGGTCGCTTTTTTGGTCCTTTAAGTTCCTCTTGCTCTTGTCTCTCTGTCACGTTTGTTTGTTGAGTCTTCTCTCTTGACTCTGTGTTTTTGTGTTTTCCGTTTGATCTGCTCTCGCCCTGCTCTACACGTCTTGGTTTTCCTGGAGTTCAGCAAGGGTTTTGCGTCACATTCGTAGTACACCTTCTAAGTTATTTTTCATTTAAAGATCACAAATAGATATTTCAAGCTATATATATGACCATTTAGTGTTTGAACATGTGTATTTTCATCATCTCTTTCGCATCATGTCTTTCTCCTCCTCCATCACTGCCCTCTCTCCTCCCTTATTTCCACTTCATCCTCTTCCTCCCAACCTCAAACCTCATCTCCTGAACGGACGTTAGGGCTCTAACCCACGGAAACATGCATGCATTATTTATTCCCCAAATTACTGATTTTCAGCAGATTGAAGACGTGACTCTCCCACCTCCAGACTGATGATAATGAGCCGACTCAACAGCAACAGCTGGTTGTAAACTAACGTTATACCAGCTAATGTCACAGTGCATTCCAGATTAAGTCAGTTAAGTTGGAATTTATTGAGTTCCCAGTGGGAATTTTCTTTTTCATCAACACCCCCTTGGGATTTCCAACTTGGAAAGTTGTAGCTCCCACCAACCCCAAGTTGACGATCCAAGAAGATTGCTGTAGTATTAGTAAAAGCAAAGAAACACTAAAAAGTTGCTAAAAAAAATCACAAAATGCTGAAAAAAAAGATGTTTCAACAAATCAGGTTCATTGATAATGTGATTAGAGATAAACAAATCATCCTAGGGATGGCTTATTCTTTCAGAAGTAAAAGGATGTAGAAGGATTTGTCACTGTGAAAGAGCAAATACTTAGCAAATAGTTGTCAATTTAGGACTGTTTTTCAACATCAAAACTGCAAAGGATTTCAGGATTTCGTCATTACAGCGCATAATATCATTAAAAGATTTAGAGAATAATGAGAAATCTCTATTCTCAAGGGACTAGGGTGAAAATCATTACTACGTGGCCGTGATCTATAACCTCCTCAGCTCATGCAGTGATGTGGAAATCACTGAATGAGCTGGGGAATACTTTTAAAAACCACTGTTAATGAGCACAAATTCAAGTTAAAATGTGACCATGCCAACCGAAACCCTATGTAAAGAAGAAAACTCTTTCTCTCATATTGTCCATTTAACAGGTGAAATAGAAAACTGTCCTGTTGTTTAAAGTGTAAATTTAAAATTGTTTTTGGAAGTCATGGGTGCTGTAGTCTGAAAGAACGGTTCATTAAGTTTCAGTGTGGTACTGTAATAAGATGCCACCTTTGCAATGAGTCGGTTGTTGAAATTTCCTCTCTCCGAGATAGTCCACAATCAAGTGTAAGTGGCATTATTGAATAGGTGGAAGCATTTAGGGAACCATAGAAACTAAGTCACAAAATGACAGAGAGCAGGATTGCAAACTGCTGAGACACACAGTGCTGCTGACTTAATGACTGCACAGTTCCAAACTTTCTCTGGCATTAACATTACCACAAAATCTGTGCACGGTAGCTTCATGGTATGGGTTTCCATGGCTTAGCTGCTGTTCTCGGTGCAAGGTATGGGGGTTTTCCAGCACTTTTGTCTATACTGTACGTCCTGGCATCATCCATTTTTCCGAGAAGCTTCTCTGATGAGAGGTGAAACGTCTTCAAGAAACTTAAAGAAGTCCAGATGCTTCTTTTCCAAGCTCTTTAGACAGCTTTGTATATCATTTAAATAAGGACAGATCATGAGAAGGAATGGAAGAGAATTCAGTTATGGTATTTGGCCCAACATAGCAGAATGAAGTGAAGCTTATGCAACAGGTTCAATAAGATTTGCAATCAGTCATCTGCCTGTTTCCTGTGTATTAGGCTGCTTTTCTGTTCTCTACATCCATTACAGTTTCTCACACTTCCCCTACAATCTCAGTACTGTCATCGTTACTCTAGCCCAATCAGCCTCCACTTTGCATAGTTTAAATCTGTGTTCTCTGTCATTCCACCTTTCAGACTCATTCGTGCAACACTTTGACCTTCAGAGGAATCTATTGACCGATCAGATCCAACATATTTTAAATTCTTATACAGTTCTTTCTATATGTTGACAATGCACAGCAAATTTGTAAGAACCATAGTTTTTAAGGCATCACGTTCAACCAATAACATATTAAGTTGACCTTGGAGACTTTGGTGTATGTAAGTTAATTTCAAAGAATTATTAACATGCTCCCACTTTGCAACTTTTCCAGCTTTCCAAATTTGTAATTTGAATTTAATACAGGGTTAAAGGACATTGTTAAACTGCATGCTGTTTATATTTACATTCCTGTTTCTCAGGTTTTTATATTTTTTATATATTTTCATCTTTTTGGAGCCAACTCTTAACAGGTCCTTGTTAAGCTGTGGGTGTCTTCAGGTCTACTCAAACCAGAATTGACTGTCCCCAGTTTTACATTATACATTCTAACTCTTTCTTGAAAATGTGGTTGTTTTAAGAATATATATATATATTTGGAAAGTAGTACAATAGAATACAAGGAGCCAGAGGTGTGGACTCGAGTCACATGACTTGGACTCGAGTCAGACTCGAGTCATTAATTTTATGACTTTAGACTTGACTTGAAAAAATGTTCTAAGACTTGTGACTTGACTTGGACTTTTACACCAATGACTTGGGACTTGAATTGGACTTGAACCGGTTTACTTGAAAAGACTTGATATTTTACCCCAAATATAAAATTTAACATGCATATTATATGGAGATTGAAAATGTGACGTCATTCACGGGTAGAACCGCAAAGGATTCTGGGAACTCGTGGCAAGCGGTACTAGCGCACGCAGGCTTTCAATTAAAATCAGTTATACAGCGATAAAAAGAAACACAAAAATGTCAAGAAGCTGTTGTATTATTAACTGCAATAGCCGGTCGCATGACAGCCACGGGAAGCCGACGGGTAAAGAGATCGGTTGTTATCGGATTACGTCGTTGAAGAGAAATTGTTCGAGCCATGTTTCCGAAGTAACAAAGAGGCGACGGATGGCCTGGATTGCAGCCATTCAAAGATCAAATATAACGTCCCAGAACACTCCAGCTCACAGGTTAGTCTGCTCCAAGCATTTACACAAAGGTCAGTCTGCTGTTGTAGTTAATGCGTCATTTTTCTTAACATAATTGGTGATATAGGTTACAAGTAAGTCTGGCGCTGAACAGAAATTGTCGCGCTATGCTCCTTTATTTATTGTGCATAAATAGTAAATTGTCCTGACACAATATTGCGTTTCGCTTCTGTTATTATGGTACATTGACAAAAACATATACTTTTATTCACAGGATAAAACAGGTTTTTTGTATCACTAATTGCCCAGTACGATTACAGCATACAATATTATTGTCACTGCTACATTTCTGTGATGCTACCAGAAATTATTTCCACTACTAATTAATTACCGTTGAGCTCAAAGGTCCTATTAATAAACGGTTAAGGAATGTGTATTTATGAAGACGATTTGTGAGACTGGTAAACTTATGATACGTACGATGGTCTTTCGTTCTACACGGTGCATTTCAAGGTCCTGCACCCATCCGTCGGTAAACTGTACCTGGGCTTGTTGCAGTGACCGGAAGTTACTAAACTTCATGAGTGTATGCACTCACTCCAAGAACCGTATAATTATAAATATGCATATAAATATGCTAAGATGAGATAGCTGACTTCATCTAACTAGCAAATGTTTTCCAGGCTACGTTGGTGATACAGTTTTTTTTAATGTGTATGATATTTTTGTCATGCGATTTTAAAGCTGGTCCTACAACCGCATCCAAGAATAACATGCAGCGTATCTCAGAACTGTCGGTGAAAATTATTCTTGGAGCTAGGTTTAATTGAGCTGCATTTTAAAGAGGTGCAATTTCACAATTTGTGTATATTTTCTAAGTTCACTATTTTGTATGTGTTGAGAAAAACACAGATTTTAAAATTACATGGTCTAATATTTACATTTAGCATAACTGCAACATTATTTTTTCGTTTGTTTTTTTTAAAGACTCGAAAGGACTTGAAATTCAAAGTTTCAGACTTGTGACTTGACTCGGACTTTTACACCAGTGACTTGAGACTCGACTCTGACTTGCCTGACATTACTTGAGACTTGACTTGAGACTTGAGGATAAAGACTTGAGACTTACTTGAGACTTGCAAAACAATGACTTGGTCCCACCTCTGCAAGGAGCAGAACTGTTGCTCTTTAATACTCAAAAACGGTAGTCATGGTGTTTTATGCATGTAATCGGGCTGCTTTTATCAGCTTGTTTCCAGCACATCACACTAGACTCTGGGGAATATCCGCAAGTACAATAGGAAAAACATATCTGGCCTGCCTGGAACTGCCTTTGAGATCTCCCAGGAAACAGTAGAGGACGCGACTTGAAAGAAAGACATCTTGGATACTTTGCTGAGCTCACTGAACTGGTGGTCCAGACACAGATAAGTGGGCACAAAGCAGATTGACAGTTAGTGTGTACACGGCCATCATGGCTGTAGAGCTGTCTGATTAGTGTAATTCATTATCAGCATCCATCAAATCATATTTGCTGAATGCATTGCTGCTGGATGGCAACCAAACTAAGATGACCTGGTTTCATATGAGTGCAGTGTACTCACTGTTCACAAGATTTACACTTATTAACAAGGCCAACTGTATACAAGAATATAGCTATGCACTGTCAGTGTGGTTGATTTGCTTTCCTCTCACAATCAGTTTTGAAACGATTATTCTAAATGTAAACAATCAACACACCCAGATTATGCTGCTGGCTGATCAATAAATTATCTAAATGTGTTATCAAAGACAACAGCTCCTCTTGCTTACACAGCATGTCAAAGGTGATGAAGTGAAATAAAAGGCATTAGCAAAGCAAACAGACACAGGCAGACTTGTTTGAGACACACACTGAAATTATGGGGATGGCTAGAAATGGCAGGGATATAGAAACAGATCTGCATGCCAAGCGATTGATTATTATCCTCTAGCGCAGATGAACTGGGCTCTTCATTTATATGATAAACAGCTTTATTGCAACCCAAGCGCTTGTCTTTCCCCTCCTTCTATCCCCTCTCATTTAGATGTAATGCCACAATATCAATCATCGCTCTGTCCCTGCAGTTATAACTCTTTTCCACCTTGTTCTCTTACATGTCACGGTACCATTACTCCCTGCCTGTAACAACCGCTGTACAGCTGATAGGCTTGATTTTTCTTTCAGTTATGATGTTGGATTACAACAATAATGAAAATATGATATTCAGGGTGTAAATATTACCTTTCGCATTTATTTTCTCTGCCATTCTTTCGCTTTAACTCATGATATAAATCAAGTGATCCCAGTGGTGTAGTTTAGCTTGACCCAATATGAAAAAAAACTGAGCCTCAGAGGAACTCAAAGTCATAATATGAGTCTGTAGGGGAACCTGCAGTAGCATTGTAAAAGATGGTCTCTTGTCTTTGACTCTGGATCGCTGAGGGTCTTTAATCTGGTCCGATTTTAGCAGCATGTAACCAGGGTGTTGGTGGTCGGCTCACGCATGCGCAGTACTGGTACGTAAGCATTTTTGGCCATTTCAATGTGGACGCACAATTCTGTGAAAACGACTGAAAACGCTAGTGTGGACGCGGAGTGTGTTCAGACAAAAACGCCATTTTCAAATCTATCCGGGCTAATGTGGATATAGCCAGAGAGTGTGGGCTGGCAGGCACTGGAGGTGGCTTGCCTGGGATTAATCCCTTACAGTACATGGCAATCTTGTGTTTCCCACCAATTCAGCAATTTACCCATTTGCTTTGTCTTACATTTGAATTACGTTTAAAGTCCAATACACTTTTGTAAAGTTCATATTAATCAAGTAGGTAATTTCAGCTGTTTCCTTGTTTCCCAAAGGGTCACCACAGTGGATGGATCCACATGTTTGATTTGGATGCCCTTCAAAAAAGCAAAAATAAAACAGCACTGTTTTTTCCGTCCCCTGAGGCTGGGTTTTTGTCTCCTTTTGCATGTATGGTAAATGTGTTAACCACTACACAAGCTCAAGTTAATGAAGAATAATGTTAAATAATGGATATGGTCATTATTGCCTATGAATATGATATAATGTAGCCAGCAACCTCAGCTGTGTATTTACTTGCGTTTTCCTCATGTTAATATGTGCCACAGCCTTCAGGAATGAGTCATGTTTGTATACAGATTGTTCACATCACTGAACTACTTTGCAAATTCAAGTTTAATTCACATTACTGGCTCTGCCTCTTGCTAGTAACCCCACCACCGCACACGCACACAAAAAACCTGTGTAGAACCCGAGGCCATGTCCCACTGAGTGTAATGTGACTAGTGTGCCCCCCTCCAGCACAGTTATGAATGGAATTATATTAAATAGAATGGAGTCGATTAGATACAATGACTAAACTAGACCTCTGAAGGTGAAAATACTGATCCGGTGCTAGTGGTAATTACTCTGTCAAAAGACTGAAGAATGCGTTCAGCCATGTCCATGTACATCTGCGGCTGTGCAAATAAGGCTCCGTGTCTGCAGCACAACTGTAATCATAAATGAAATATATTATTTGCTGCGCAGCAAAGGGACATTTTTCTTTCTGTTCATTTTTGTGAACTTCAACAGTCCAGTGTATGTCTAACAAATTACTTACATTTTTCAGCTCCTTTGAAAAACACACACAAAAAAAAAGGTGTCCAAACGTCTTACCCGGCACAGCTAATGAATCACGACGCACACAGACAGCACAAAAGGACAGACGGGCCTGGGGAAAAAGTCACAAGGAACTCAAAGAAAGTTGGAGCATTGTTTAAAGCTGCTGCGAGATGTGGGCGAACAGATAGCGAGGCACAGAAACGAGCACGAAAAATGACAGTCACAATTGTGTATGTATCAAGGTCGCACTAGTTCCTAAACTAGAGAGTATATCTGCCTTTTGGAGTCACTGAAAATATAACTTCAAAAACAGTGGAGAAAAAAAAAGTTACACTTGTGAGGCACAGTGATCAAAAGTAATGAGTCATGTTTTCCAAATCTGTTAATTTAATGCATGGACTCTATCCCCTCCCCAAGACCAATCCCTCCAGTGCGTGTGGTTAACAAATGCACAGTTGCTTGATGTTGGTGGCTGAAATATAATGAGGAGCTTTCTTCCTGCACAGCACCTTTGATATGTTAAAGCAGTCAGGCTCACCAACTGGCTGCAGCATCTGAACTACACAACCTTACCTTCTGGAAACTAAAAGGAGATGGGGTGAGAAAGATCAACAGAGCAGGAGTGGGAAGGGAAGGAGAGTGAGCAGAGTGAAGAAGTGAAACAGGTAAAAGAATACGTGACCCCCCATCGAGGGAAATGGATGAGGTAGGTTCCCTACAGGGTAGTGCGACATGGGCTGTGTATGCATTCAGACCCACTCGTGGATGATTGACAGTGCCACTGGGACATCCATGGAAATAGATTTGAGGGACTACAAAACCCCTGTGGGCAGCAAGGCAGAGGAACACCCTCTGGGTGAGTGATTGCAGAGGTTAAGTTGAGATCAGGCTCACCGACACAGCCCGTATAACATTGCTTTAGTTTGAGTCATACACAGAGACCGGTCTGCTCCTGTGAAACATTGATGAAAAGCATGACCCATGCTTTAGTATTTTTTATCCTCACTCTACGTAAGATTCAAAAGCCATACACATTACATTATTTCAAGAAATTATTGTAGCTTTTGGTAGCTGGTTCTCAAAAGACCGCAGATCAATTAGGTCCATGTGCTTCAAACCTAAATACAATCAGTGTGCTGCCTTTGATTCAGCTACTTTAAAGAATCTGACATAATTTAAATGTAATTACAGTTTTCTATTATAAATATATATAAATTAAAGCAGTGTGTTCTTCTGGGAGTGATTTTTGGTTTAGGTTCCTCCTGTTGCACCAAACATGATAAAGAAACCTCCTGTGTTAGTGTGTTTTATCATCGAAAAAAATACTTAATGTCACATTCATACTTGGATGTTTTACATTTACTTCATTTTTTATTCTGTTGTTATATCTGGAACCCTATTTTGAAAGTTGGAATGCTTGTCTCTTAGAGCATTTTCCACTGAAAAAGGAGAAATAGAAGAACCTAAAGAATGGCTTGTGAAAAATTGGATCAGCTGGGAGGACAATCTGCTGTGATTGGTTGTTGTGTTAGGTGGCATGAATATGGCAGACCAGCCAAAAAACCTTGAAACCAATGCTACTGCAAAAAAAAAAATCTGCCTCATAAGTTTTACCTCGAAACACAATTTATATATTGAAATGCTGAGAATGTTTCTACTCTTTGGGTGGGCTTACAGAATTATGTTCCAGGAGAATGCTTTTGCCTTCCAAAAATCCTCTGATTTGAGGGTTGTACTTTGAAGGTGAGGTTTGTAGCACTTAACATGTAAAACATGAACGGGTGAGTAACCTGCTTGCAGCAATTCAGCTACACCATCTTAGTCATGCTTCCTCAAGATACACCACATAATTTGTCTGTTACTGATTGTCAGAACAACATTCAAAGTTGCTGGAGAGGGACGGAAGACAGGAAAGATTTTTAGGGGAAACTAAGCATTGAGCAGTTTTATTCTTCTTCTTTCAGCATATTCCTTTAGGGGTCACCACAGCAGATCATCTGCCTCCATCCCGGCCCCTAGCATCTTCTTCTGTCACACCAACCCTCTGCATGTCCTCCTCCATCTCGATCATGAATCTTTTCTATAGTCTTCCTCTTCTCCTGCTGCTGGCAGCCTCCAACAGACTCAGTGGTTAGGCTTACACTTATGGAAAGACAATAAATAAGATCCTGTAATGGTTGCAGAAAAGGTTGTCCTTCAGCTTGATAGCTACTTTCCTGTGCTGTTGTACTCTACCCTATGCATACAGCTTGGAAATCTGAAGCAGCATCTGTGATGTCTGAAAATATTCCATGACTTCTTACGTGAAGGCTATAGTGTTTAACAACTGATACTGTCATTTGTCCTGACCCCCCCTGAACCCAACCAGTTATGACAGAAGGCTGCCCCTCCTTGAGCCTGTTAAAAGGGAGTTTTTCCTTCCTGCTGTCACTCAAACAGGACAGATACAGAAAATGTTTGCATTTTCTCTGTATCTGTGCCCTTACTGAACATTGGCATGTACCTGTATAGACTTTGACAAGTTTTTCTTATGCCAAGCATTAAAAATGCTCCAGAATCGATTCATTATCTTAGTGTGTTATCAAATTCTGTATTGTCCTTGAAAACTTTGATTTTATCCAGCCACAGTGACTCCATTAAAATACATAGTAAAAGAAGACATGTTGACCTAAAACATTGGAAATTATTTCTTCAAGGGCATACTCACAATGTTGATAGTCAATCATTCAATTCTCCTAACACAAAGATCAGTGGGTACAGATTTTGCTTTGACCTAAAAAAGTGAAACTTTTCAGTTCTTTTTAAGCCTTTCAAGAAATAGCCTTGGAGTTGTGTGCTCATTCACTCCTACCCTTTTTTTTGTGTCCCTCTTCTGTCAACCTGTCTTCATCTCCCTCTTTCACCTTTGTTTTCTAATACATGGGATGGGGAAATGATGAGGAAAGGCAACAAATGATAGGAGGGACAGTCACCCATCTGTTGCCTGATGCATTATTGATCCCTGGCTCCCATTAGGGTGAAAAGTGAAGGTTTCTGTGGGTGGAGTAACGCATCCCATACACACTGGTACAAATACACAAAAGAAAAATAAGCCAGCTCGTACAAGAGTTTTGGTCTGACTGCTGCTTACATATTTGGTGCATGTGTAACACATTCAGATTATTCTTTTCAACAATTCCTCTATACACTTCTGAATAATAAGTTTTCTGTTTCAGATGATTTTTAACCAAACAACATGTGACACCTCAGCATCTAAGTGCTTTGAAAAACCTTGCAAAAAACCCTCCAGGAAACTTCAAATGTTACAAATGAAACAGATGATGGCTGTGAACGGCAGGCAGTTTTATGGCATGTTATGAGATAGCTGTACAAGTTGACACGATGAGTCGGGAGCGCTGAGAGCAAATTAGAAAGCAGATTAATTATGTCGAATACGTGGCCATACCACAACAGGATATAAATGTCCTCATCGCTGGCCCGTCTACAGAAAACAGATGAGTTCATAAACAAGCAGTGGAGGAAGGTCTGCTTCCCCAGGCAGTGTCTAGAAGTGAACTGTATATGCATATGCATGCGGTTGTGTGAATGCGATTGTTTGAATTTACTCCAGCTTTGAAAAAGATCAAGAGCGATAAGGGGCTGGTGTATATTAATGCATGGATGTGTGTGAATCAGACAGGCACCTTCCTCCTCCGTGATGACCAGCCCGTATGATACTTTGTCCTCTCAGGGTCAGTGTAGTGACAGCTTACAGTAAATCAAATGCTGAGAGAATGCCATTTCCATGCTATAAAACTGAATGGCAGAAGTTTGAACTACATTTGACAACAAGCAGATTTATACTTTCTGCCTTCAGGGGTTACACAGCAATTGAGCCCTTCACACTTTCTATGCTTTCACCCAGAGACCACTATGGGTTGTATAAACATAACCAATGTTCCCTCTAATTTTTCACGTGTCTGAGCGAACACACAAACTCCCTGAGCGGTCCCTTGGAGCACTGTGAGCGACATCAGATGTGTGCACTGTGGTCATGCCAGCATCTAATCCATCCAAGTTACATGGTTTATTAAAATAATCAAATTACAGCGTTTAAATCTATGTTAGACTACTTTTAATTAACTGCTCGAACCGGCAACCTTCCAGTTACAAGACGAACTGCCAACTCTTTGAGCCACGATCACCCTATTTGCATTTAAAGTTATGAAATATGATTCATTAAACATGTTTTTGATTGTTACAGTAAAAAATATAACTTTTTCTACTCCAATTTTTTTGTTTTTTGTCTGATTTTAGATCAATTGTGTTAATACAGTATGTCAAAATGAATACATAACTATAAATTCAGACACGTGAGGTTGTGCTGAAAAGGATGATACCAAACAAGGCAAAGTAAACAGTTTTTAAAGGTGAAATGTAACGCAATAGTTACTTTTCAAGTAATTAGTTACTTTTAGAATATTGTAACTCAGTTACTTTTTTGAAGAAGTAACTAGTAACTATAATTAATTACTTTTTCAAAGTAACTTGCCCAACACTGGTTACGACCCCGACACTGACAGCTATGTTATGAATATATGAATATATATGCCCCACCCTCACGCTGACTCACCCAAAAAGAAAAAGAAAAATACAAACCAAGAGCAAGTATGACCATAACTGTGGCTCAACCATGAATTTATAGTATAAATTATTACCAACAAACAATTACGAGTTTATTAAATGTGCAAAAAAACTGCTTATAAATCTTTACATTATCCAGTGACGCAAGGGCTTTGTACCTCTTTTCTTTTGTACATGGATTGGCAGAATAACTGCCAAAGAATGGCAATAAGGTGCAGTAGTAAAAATCAAACTCACATCAGCACAAATACCACATACTAACTATCAGGCACGGTGGAGGAGGGGTGATGATTTTGGTTTGTTTTGTAGCCAAAGCACGTGGGCACTGAGTGGGCCATGAACTCCTGTACACACAAAAGTCAAATGTAATATAGCATCTATCAGCTAAAGCTTGGATGAAACTGGTCCACGCAGCAGGACAATCATCTCAAAACAAAGCAGCAAATCTACAACAAAATGTCTAAAAAAGAAAAGACGGTATGTTTCACTGGCCCAGTCCAAACTTTAACCTGACTGAAATGTGGTAGGACCTTAAGACAGCTGTGCATAAACAAACATCCACAAACCTAAGAACCGCGGCAACGCCGAAAAGAAAAACAGGCCAAAATTATTTTATTGTTTAGATCAGTAGTTCCCAAACTACCGTACGCGTACCCTCGGGGGTACGCAAGTGGCTGTAGGGGGTACGCGTGGGTTGGGGTTGGAGTGGGGATCAAAAGTTTTAAAAGCCGAAATTTGCGCTAATGCAGTTTTTTTTGCCTGTCAAATACATGACTATATACCACCCTCTGGTGTTCAGCAAAAAAATAGCTCTGACAAAATACATGGGCGTGATTTGCCCAAATGACTGACACCTAACAGTTGAAGTTGCCTCCAAGCATTCAGTGCAGCGCGAAAATGGACAAGTGGTTAACAAGAAAAAAAGGCCCTACCACAGAGACACCGGCCACAACAACCAATAAGCTCATATCTGAAGATGCATTTTCCAGTGACCGCACAGGTGATTGTTCAACAACAATGTGTTCGTCAGATTTGGATGCTAGCAGTGCTAGCAGGGATGTATCTGTGGTTACTAGCCAAGTGGCTAGCATAGCTGGAGCCAGCCATGTGGAAAGTGATGAAGTGTCTGATGCGGAGCGTCAAAGTGGGAGAAAGCATGACAGCACGGACTGTAACACAACCTCATCAAAGAAGCGCAAATATGATGACAATTATATTTCGCTGGGGTTTACGTGTATAAATATTGGTGGATTTCCCCGGCCACAGTGTGTTATTTGTGCAAAAGTATTGTCTCAGAACTCAATGAAACCTTCACTTTTGCGCAGACATTTAGAGACAAATCATCCCCATTTGAAAAATAAACCAAGGGAATATTTTGAGCGTCAGCTAAAATCACTTTCAACAAGTAAAACCTGCATTCAGGTGCCAGATCTTATGAATAAAAACAGACTACAAGCATCTTACATGGTCAGTTACAGAGTGGCTAAAAACAACAAACCCCACACTATTGTGGAGGACCTCATTCTCCCTGCTGCTTTAGATATGGTAGGGACAATGTTGGGGGAAAAGGCAAAAAAGACGATACAGTCCATTCCATCATCAAACAATACTGTCTTACGGCGCATCAATGCAATGTCAGAAAATGTTTTACAGCAGCTACTTCTGCGCATACGCCACAGTGAATGTTATGCAATACAGCTAGATGAGTCCACGGATGTGGCTGGCCTGGCGCATCTTCTCGTATATGTGCGCTACATTCATGAAGGAACCATCAAGGAGGACATGCTGTTCTGTAAACCGCTGGAACAAAGGACAACTGCCGCAGATATTTTTCAAAAGCTGGACACATTCATGAACACACATGGACTCGTGTGGGACAGATGTGTTGGCATCTGTACTGATGGCGCACGGGCCATGACTGGGAGACACGGAGGTGTGGTTTCGCGTGTGCAAGCAGTCGCGCCAGATGCCTCCTGGGTACACTGCAGCATCCACCGAGAGGCTCTTGCTGCAAAGGGAATACCTGTCCGTTTGAAACATGTTTTGGACACGAGTGTAAAAATGGTTAACTTTGTGAAAGCCAGGCCGCTGAACTCCCGCTTATTTGCTGCGTTGTGCAATGAGATGGGCAGCGAGCATGAGACATTATTACTCCACACAGAGGTTCGCTGGCTATCTAGAGGGAAAGTGCTGACCCGTTTCTTTGAGTTGAGGGATGAACTTAAAGTTTTCTTCAGTAACCATCCCTTTGAGCTGTCTGAACATTTGCATGATGAAGAGTACCTTACCTGCCTGGCTTATCTGTGTGATATATTTTCTCGTCTGAACGAGCTCAATCTCGGATTACAAGGCGTTTCTGCAACTATATTCAATGTTCAAGATAAAGTTGAGGCCATGATAAAGAAGTTAAACCTTTGGAAGAACTGCTTGGATACAAACAACACTGAAGTCTTTCCTGTGCTGCATGATTTTCTGTGCTCTAATGATCTCACACTATCTAAAAGTGTAAAGCGCGAATGTAACGTGCACCTTGAGGAGCTGGCGGTGCAGTTACGCCGATACTTCCCAGAGACGGACGGCTCAAATGATTGGATACGTCACCCGTTCACCGCCGTGCCTACTTCGTTATCACCGTCTGACCAGGAGAGCCTAATTGAAATCGCCACAGATGGATCTCTAAAAGTTGAACACGCTCAAAAGAACCTGGCGGATTTCTGGATAGGGCTGCGCACTGAACAGCCCGCGCTGGCTAAGCGCGCTGTCAAGACTCTGATGCCTTTCGCCACCACATACTTATGCGAAAAGGGATTTTCTGCTTTAACAAACATGAAAACAAAATACAGAGCAAGACTTTGTGTGGAAAACGATTTAAGACTCAGCCTTTCCCAAATTGAGCCAAAC
The DNA here is from genome assembly GCF_057381845.1 of Rhamphochromis longiceps. NCBI lineage: Eukaryota > Metazoa > Chordata > Actinopteri > Cichliformes > Cichlidae > Rhamphochromis > Rhamphochromis longiceps. Next base: position 23,517,484 of record NC_140577.1, read on the forward strand.
ATTGAAGAGCTGTGTGCCTCTGCTCAAGCACATCCATCACATTAAATAAAGTTCTGTTTAATGAAAGTTCATGGCCTTTATGCTCTCGACAAAAAAGTGAATTCTAATAAATCCTTTGATACACTGCTAGTATTAAGTAGTAAAGTTTGTTATTAAAACTCTGTCATTACTAAAAAATATTGATAAATTCATTTGGTGGTGAGAAATAATCGACTGTGCAGTATTTATCTTTATGCATGCGATATTGCAATGTATTTATAGACACTAATTAAGAGTCGTTCGTAGTAGGGGGTATGCGGCTGAGGGTGACATGTCTCAAGGGGTACGTGGCTGGAAAAAGTTTGGGAAGCACTGGTTTAGATGAAACCACTCATGAACACATGACATTACTACATCATAATTATCATAATTATTATATCTGCTAAAGGAACAATGATGATATGTGATTACTTTGAGGTAATTCATCAGCCTCTGGACTCCATTCTTCCTCCATCTCCTCCTCTCTGCCCCGGGTTCAGGTGGAATAACAGAGGATCGAGGAGTACCCAATTCAAGTCATTCAATTACACGCTGTGGACATGATTCTCCACAAGTCACAAATACACACCCACACAGCGACACCGCTCTCTCCTCCTATCAGTAACTCCCTCTCTCTTTTTCATCTTATTGTTGTAATGGAACTCTGTAAATAGGGCCATTTTGACTTGAACAAGCTTCAGGATAAATTACACTATATAGGTTCCATGAGTCAAGGCAGCAGTATAATGGATTTTTCCCCATTCCATTTTTTTCCTTCTTTTCCTTGCCTGCCTACTACGTTATGTATTCTGCCAACTAATGCATATACTGTATGAAGTGGCAAGTTAACGTGTGGAAACAAAGGATTCGATTTTTTTTTTCAACATTTCTTTAAAGGTCTGTTGCTTCAAAAGCTAATAAACTCAGTGTTTCTGTTGGGCAGAGGAGAGATAACTTTGTCCTTGGCTCGCTCATAACCTCATCAGAATTGCTCAATGAATCACAGAGTGCCATAACTCATGACAGGGGCAGCTGTGATACAGTTAAGAACTACCCTCTGCGGAGACGTGGGAGCTGCATATTGGGTTTAACTGAGTAAAGAAAACATGTTAGGAGGCTCACATAAAACACAAGCACACACTTGAATTAGTTTCATTTAGTGTGTAGTCTGTCGTGTGTAATATGCACAACTGAGACATCCACAAGGTTTTTTTTTATTATTATTATTATTATTATTATTATTATTATTATTATTATTATTATTATTATTATTATTATAGAAATAGGCTTAAAATCCTTTGGTCTTCCTACAGTGGAAATCCAAACTTTGCTCAGTTCAGTAGGTTTGTCCAACGTATGTGCTATATTTGCTCCAACTGAATTTAATAGCGTCAGCTATAGCGACTCCAATTTTGGAGTACTACATTGGAATTTTAAAATTAGTTTACCCAAACCATGTAATTTAAGTTAGTCTAAAAAAAACTGTGGTCCAGACCTTTCACCAGCTGATAACATTTGGCTAATTATAAAATAAAAAATACAACAATGACAAACCAGGACTTTTAAGCAGATAGAATCCTGTACCAGACGAGATTCCCCTACTAAAAGTCCTGCAGCTGTTCTCCTAAGTTCACAGATATTTCCAGACTGTTAAAAGAATATGAGAGGCGACGCAGTGGGAAACTTGGTCCTGTCCCAACTTTGTTGAGCTGTGTTGCTGTCAGCGGTTGGGTGGAGGCGAGGAAGAAGGAACCCAAACGCAGGACTCGCAGGTAGGTGACGATTTATTATAAGGAGTGGATGAACAGAACAAAGGGAGAAAATGGCTGGCTGGACGACTGACTGAAGCACTGACTGACTAACTGAACATACAGACGGAGAGACAACATCACAATAACATCAATGACACGACATTGGACTGGTTGAACTGAGGGACATAAATACACAGGCTGAGTGATGAGAGATTAGAACCTGGTGAGTACACAGCTGAACATAATGAACTAATGATAAACGGGAAGAGGACGGAACATAATGCACATGGACCAAGGCTAACACAATAAAACAGGAAGTGGAACAGGCAGAAGATAAACAGAGAACGTGAACTGAAAATACTGGGTCACCGACCCAGGAACCCTGACAGTACCCCCCCTCCAAAGGCCGGCACCCGACGGCCAAAAGAGAAAGAAAAAAAAAAACCAGAACAGGGCGGGCGGAGGGGGCCCAGGACGGAGGGACGGAGTCCACACCGAGACAGTTCAGGTGGGCGCCCCCGTGGCCCGTGGCCGAGACGAGACAGTGCAGGTGGGCGTCCACGCGGCCCGTGGCCGAGACGAGACAGTTCAGGGGGCCGACCGTGCGGATGGCAACGGCGACAGCACTGGTCCGGGGGCCGACCGTGCGGAAGGCAACGGCGACAGCACTGGTCCGGGGGCCGACCGCGCGGAAGGCAACGGCGGCGACGTGGACACAGTTCGGGAGGCCGGCCGTGCGGAAGGCAACGGCGACAGCACTGGTCCGGGGGCCGGCCGTGCGGAAGGCAACGGCGGCCACTCAGGCGAAGGCGGTCCGGGGGCCGGCCGTGCGGAAGGCAACGGCGACAGCACTGGTCCGGGGGCCGGCCGTGCGGAAGGCAACGGCGGCCACTCAGGCGAAGGCGGTCCGGGGGCCGGCCGTGCGGAAGGCAACAGCGGCGGCGAAGGAGACGACGGAGCAGTTCAGGGGGCCGACCACGCGGAAGGCAGCGGCGGCTCTCTAGTGTTAGGCGTGCTGGCCATGGCCTGGTGGGCACAGGACCAGACGAGGCAGGACCAGGCGACGACGGGGCCGGGCCAGGCGAAGCACAGGCTGGAGCTGCAGCAGGCGAAACAAAAGCCGAAGACTCTGAGGCTGGGCCAGACGAGGACGAAGACTCTGAGGCTGGGCCAGACGAGGACGAAGACTCTGGAGCCGGACCAGGCGGAGCAGAAGCAGAGGCCGACGCCAGACCGGGCGACGTTGAAGGCGATGCAGAGGCCGGACCAGGCGTGGGTGCAGCTGAGGCAGAGGCCGGACCGGGCGTGGGTGCAGCTGAGGCAGAGGCCTGACCGGGCGTGGATGCAGCTGAGGCAGAGGCCTGACCAGGCGAAGCAGGCGCGGAGGCCGGACCGGGCGTGGATGCAGCTGAGGCAGAGGCCTGACCAGGCGAAGCAGGCGCGGAGGCCGGACCGGGCGTGAATGCAGCTGAGGCAGAGGCCTGACCAGGCGAAGCAGGCGCGGAGGCCTCTGGCTGGAGACAGGCAGGGCCAGTAGGCGTGGAGGCCTCTGGCTGGAGACAGGCAGGGCCAGTAGGCGCGGAGGCCTCTGGCTGGAGACAGGCAGGGCCAGTAGGCGCGGAGGCCTCTGGCTGGAGAGCGGCCGGGCCAGTGGGCGCGGAGGCCTCTGGCTGGAGAGCGGCCGGGCCAGCGGGCGCGGAGGCCTCTGGCTGGAGAGCGGCCGGGCCAGCGGGCGCGGAGGCCTCTGGCTGAGGAGCGGCCGGGCCAGCGGGTGCGGAAACCCCTGGCTGAGGAGCGGCCGGGCCAGCGGGTGCGGAAACCCCTGGCTGAGGAGCAGGAAGGCTCACAGCTGGCTCTGGGTGCTGTGGCTGCAGGTCCGGGAACTGAACAGGATGGTAGACCGGCGACTGGGAAACAGGGGGCGACTGGACTGACTGGACAGGGGACTGAGCTACAGGAGGTGACTGGAGGACAGGAGGGGACTGAGCTACAGGAGGTGACTGGAGGACAGGAGGGGACTGAGCTACAGGAGGTGACTGGAGGACAGGAGGAGACTGGACAGCAGGTGAGGGAACTGACTGGAGGGAAAGCTGAACAGCAGGTGAGGGAACTGACTGGAGGGAAAGCTGAACAGCAGGTGAGGGAACTGACTGGAGTGGAGATGCTAAGGGAGGAACAGAGGCAGGCGTGGCTGCTGGCTGAGCTACAGATTGAGCTAGTGACGGAGATAAAATTACGGCTTGGGCTCGTAAGGCTGGTGCCTGGGCAGGGGACAGTTCAGCTAATCTAACTAGGGATAGTGCGAGGGCGTGAAAGGCTGGGTCAGGAGGTGGATGAAGTGGTGAAGTAGCAGGTGGACCGGTTAGCTCCTCCAAGCCTCCAGGGAGGTCAAGCTGGGTTCTGGTTGCCCTCAACCTGGGCGCTGGGACGGGCACGGAAGGTGGCTGGACACCAGTCACCCCCACCTGAGAAACAGAAGCGGGTGTGGAGGTAGACCGGGTCGCAGCTGCCCTCCTCCTGGGAGCTGGCACTGGTGTGGGCGTAGACTGGGCCCCTGTGCTGGTGGGAAATGGCTGAATACTGGGTGTGGAAATAGTGACGGTGTGTGTGTTACTGGCAGGTTTATTGGAGATTGTTCTGATTTTTCTGCCACCACTATTTACAGTCTTTGGGGGAGCAGAGCAGAACAACTCTTCCCAGTCCACAGAATCCTCCAGGAGGGAAACATCCCATGAATGAGAGATGGGTTTATTGTGCGTTTTAAGTGAATAATCAGATGGTGAGTGCGAAAAACAGTCACTGGAGCTCACCATCGGGAGTGGCTGAAAGTAGTCCGTTCTATGGCGGCGTGTGCGCCGCTTTCTCTGGGAAGCGGAAGCGGCCGGGGAAAACAGCAGAGCCTCTGGCGCGGTAGCCTCCGTTGAGCCGAGGTGGGAGGCGTAGCCGTTGTGCCGCGGCGATGGTGGAGGTCCGGCGGATGAGGCGGCGGGTGTGGGAGCGAGGAGCGGAGTGGCGAGAGAGGGAGTGGCCGAAGCGCGGCGTGGAACGTCCACTCTCCACGGCAAATGCTCCGGTACAGGTGAGGCAGCAGGTGGGGGAACGCGGCGTCTCCGAGGCCCGCCCAGAGCCAAGCGAGTGCCCTCGAAGACGTGCTCTCGCTCCGCGAAGAGCCGCTGTCTCTCCTTGAGCTTTTCCGCCCACAAGGAGAGCGCTACCTCCTGCCGCTCGTAGAGGTCCGAGTCCGCTGGGTTCCAAACGTGTCTTCGTGGCACGGGTCGTGTCATTCTGTCAGCGGTTGGGTGGAGGCGAGGAAGAAGGAACCCAAACGCAGGACTCGCAGGTAGGTGACGATTTATTATAAGGAGTGGATGAACAGAACAAAGGGAGAAAATGGCTGGCTGGACGACTGACTGAAGCACTGACTGACTAACTGAACATACAGACGGAGAGACAACATCACAATAACATCAATGACACGACATTGGACTGGTTGAACTGAGGGACATAAATACACAGGCTGAGTGATGAGAGATTAGAACCTGGTGAGTACACAGCTGAACATAATGAACTAATGATAAACGGGAAGAGGACGGAACATAATGCACATGGACCAAGGCTAACACAATAAAACAGGAAGTGGAACAGGCAGAAGATAAACAGAGAACGTGAACTGAAAATACTGGGTCACCGACCCAGGAACCCTGACAGTTGCTGCATCAAATTCACAATTAACAGTTTTTCTTAAAAGGATCTATTTAGTTTAGGGCTGCCAAGATTAGTCGACTATCAAAATCGTCGACGACTAATATAATAGTCGATGCGTTGTTTGAAGCTTTGTAAGATCCCAAAAGACGCAGGAATAAGTAGTAGGATTTAAGAATGTAATAACAGACTGAAACAGAAGATGGCAGCACTGCATGTACAAGGATGCCAGCTGCCGTTAAACCCCGAAGAAGAAGAAGCTGTGTCCGGTATCGTAGCTGAGTCCAAATTCAGGAACCGCATTCTCCTGTGCCCGCATTTGTAGGCCGATTACGTTACAGCGACACGACGAAGACTGTCCAAATTCGAAGACTCCGACAAATGCGGCCGACAAATGCGCCCTTCATTTCCCCAGATTTGAAGGATAGGTCGGGTGTATACTTCGTGGCCCGACCTATCCCAGAATTCATAGCGTGGGCCAGCATGGACCTGCTCAGTTTCCAACAATGGCGGCAGCTAGTTAGTTTTAATATTACTCTTATTTTTCTTTCTGGGTCACAAAATAAACGTTTAACATATTTTCAGGCGAGAATGTAACTGTGTAAACCTCAAATATCTGCTCAGTTTATCAAGACACCACATATTTTCAAAAGCGCTCCGACATTTTCAGAGACGTCGGTTTCCTACCAGCTCGATAGCTAGCCAGGGTTCAAGGCTCACTAGAGCCGGTGAGAACACCGGACTCCCGGCAAATCGTTTTCAAACCCACCGCCATCTTTCGCTACTCAGGTTAAAGATGATGTAAGTCACTTGGATATCTTAAAAATGTTATTGTTTGGCTTTTTTCAGTATTTTATTTGTTCCTGAGTAAATCGGTTTGGCTGAGATTAAAGTTATAGTTTTTACACAGGTGAATAAACGTCAAGCAGACAGCTGATTATCAGAAGTGTGAGATGCTCAAGAATATACTCCGGTGTCCTGTTATATTTTAGATAGCAAGGAGCACACGGCTGAGTTTATTAAACTCCACCGAAACAATCTGCAGATGTCATTAAAATTTAATAAACTAACTATCATCTTGTCTTTATTTTTAGCTAGCACATAGCTTAAACACTTAAAGCTGTAAGGTAATGATAGTTATATAAGAGCAGATGCTGCTGGTGCAATAAGCTGTACGTTTTACGTCCAATGGATGCATGATCTGATTAGTCGATTAATTAAAAATAATCGGTGACTAGTCGACTATCAAAATAATCGTTTGTGGCAGCCCTAATTTAGTTTCAACAATATTTTTTTCTAATTTCTATAGCAAATAAAATGTGGGTTTATGAGTGGTGCAAATGCCATGCTGTCAATTTTCCCATCTCATGGTGCAATAGTTTGCACTCTTACCTCACAGTAAGAAGGTCCTGGGTTTGAATCCACCATCTGGCCCGAGATGTTTCAAGTTGTGTCAAGTTTGCGTGTCCTCTGCACGGGTTCCCTTCGAATTATCTGGCTTCCTCCCACAGTCTAAAGACATGCAGGCAGAGAATAGATGGGTGGAGATCTGCAAATCGTTCTATGCTATTTACTTTTTTGGTTGCCATGTTTGGATTTGGTTTTGTATAAATGCATCTTACATGAAGATATGACACTACCGATCTGTTCAGCAGTTCATAAAATGTGTGAGAAACTATTCCAAAAGGGTTCACATCTTTCATGTATCACTGCTTAAACGTAGAAGCCTGTGTTTTAATGGTAATTGCTATCTAACTGAAGACTGGTGCCAATGATGTACCATGTTTTAGGTTTTAATATACATGTTCACAGTACACACTTTCAGTGGATATACTGTTGTTTAGAACTAGTTTCCCCACTACAAATTACTATTACCAGATTCTAGAGGGTAGATACTGTAAGTAGAAAGTAGATATTTTAGTGCCACTTTGATTGATTGATTGATTGATTGATTGATTGATTGATTGATTGATTGATTGATTGATTGATTGATTGGTAATTTATTTCAACATGTGAACAATATACAAGTACATTTAGAAAAGAAATAAGAGAAAAAAAATACTATACAAATTACATACAAAAAAACATTCTGATTAATTTACATGTTGAAAGGGAGTGGGAAGAAGTATACATGAATTTTACTTTTTCCCATGTTCATTGCCATTCTCTGATACAACAATCCATAATTTCAATATGGCTTTGATACTCAAAGTAAATTGCCACATTTTTAGTGAAGTTTCTCCCACTTTTCCCTTGCTATAATACCTGGCTAGTATGTGGACAATGGTCTTGAAATTTCTCTCTTGTAGTCCAGCTTTCTTTGCATACGCCTTCATAGAGTTTCCAGATAAACTATTGTTGTGGAGGTTTTCCATTTAATAAAGCCTGCAGACAAACAGTGAGCGGTAGCTAACATCCTTTAATAAAAAAATAAATTAAAAAAACCCAAGCTTGGTGAGAGCAGCCATCATCGCGGGACAAGACGACCGGCAGTCTCTCCTGAACCCAGAGCAGCTCTGGATTTAAATACCTCCTACAGAAACAAAAGGCTGTACACAGCTGTTTTCACACCTTTGGTCTTCCCCCAAATAAATGTTCATAGTCTCTTGCTACCTCTTACAATGGAGAAAAGGCAAGAGACTCCACTATCTGTGGTGCCAGGCTTCCTGTGTGAATGTCCCCATTTCCTTAGCAGACTCACACCATCTGTCTAACTGCTTGAACAGGGTATGAGGCAGACATGATAAAAAAGTGACCTAAAAGCATTACTAATAAACAATGTGATCAATGCATAAATAAAAGAAATTCCTTCACACTATCCAGCTGGAAGAAGAACATAGACTGTGAATGGATTGTTGTGTTCTCTTGAATTCTGCACTCACCTACAAAAGATAAAATAACATTTGACAAAACTCAGTTTAACTCATAATAATACATCTCTAATCTCTGAGATTTACATTGTACCTTTTGAGAAGTCCCAGGGAGCAAGAGAAAAAAACTCAAAATGAATCTTACATTTTACGCTAACACTGTGTCTTTACGCAGTGTGAATAAAATCACAGAGTCAAATGATCCTAAGTTTTACCTGCCTGGAAATAATAATGGATTGGATTTATATAGCGCTTTTCAAGGCACCCAAAGCGCTTTACAATGCCACTATTCATTCACTCTCACACACTGGCTGCCATATTGCACCATCGGCCCCTCTGGCCAACACCAGTAGGCGGTAGGGTAAAGTGTCTTGCCCAAGGACACAACGACCAGGACAGAGAGCCCGGGGATCGAACCGGCGACCTTCCGGTTACAGATGCGCTTCCCAACCCCCCTGAGCCATGCCCAATGAAATAACCCTCATGGCCCCTGTGTTTGGTACACACACTTACACAGACACGTGTAATATTTCTTGGGAAGACTTTCCAGCTTAACTTGTCTCAGACAAACTCAGTAAAAGCTGAGCTCCTGGTTGTGGATGAGAACTGTGCAGCAAACAGACTTACATTGTGAATTAACAGGATTAAATGTTTTAAGAGGCTTGACAGGTAAACCTGAACCTGCCTGCCTAAAGACTGAGACTGACTCTGAGCTACTTTCAGCCACTTTGAAGTCTCTAACTATCTCATCCATGACTGGCATATCAGAGGGCCTGTACAACACACACTACAGCAATACAACACTGTGATTTGGCATGCACTGCCAACCGGCAACTGCAAGCACGGAAAAAGGGGAGGTGTGCACCTGCACACTGTGAAACACACACAGATGAAACACGTGCAAAATGATGGTTTAGGCACACAAAGTGTTTGACATATTACCAGCTTTCAGTTTTGCAAAGCCTCACCCCAGAGAAATCCGTATGTATTTCAGCTACTCATTTCCTAATTTGCAGCTTTGGCACGAGGCTCACAAGACACGCAAAACACACATTCAAAGACTAAAAAAACTCAAATTTTCAGTCATTATAAATCCACTTCAGACACTGTATAAAAAGAAATAGATAGCTTTAATAACCTTCTTCCACAGAGATATAGAAATTAAATAAAGAGAAAATAAAACAGTCCGTCAAAAGAAAAGAGACATTTTACTCCTCTCCTGGCTCTGTGAAATACCTCTCTGTGAGAAAACATAAAAAATGATTTGTAAGTCAATAATGCTGTAGCGGGGAAAATCTGACTTAATATTTTTACTAACAAGGCTTGAGAAACTTCAGCCACATCCGTGCCAGACTGTTTTACCGAGAATAATTTAAGTTAAAAACATGCAAGTTTTTATTTGTTGGCTTACATCAGGTTACCTGATTGTCAACAACCAACACTGAAGTTTTTTTTAAAAAAAAAAGGCTGCTTTATATTTCAGAAGATTGAGTTGTGGGAGAAAGCAGGACAGGATTTGGGTTTTTAGGGCCAAGAGAAGCTGAATGAAATCTAAACTTTAGAAATCTCATGTCACACTTTTAAGAGACTTAAACGTATGCTGTAAAAGTATATACTGCTCAGGGTTTTACTGAAATACCTTAGAGTGCATGAAGCAAACGTGGTGTGGTGGTTAGCACATTTTGCCTCACAGTCCTAGATTTGAATCCACCATCTGGCTGGAGCCTTTCTGATAGACACTTAAATCATCGCCAGCTGAAACTTCAGACTCTGTGGAGTTTGCCCTTTCTCATGTCTTCCTGGATACTTTCTCCCACAGTCCAGAGGCATGCAGTTAGTGGCATTAGGTGATTTGCTGATTCTAAATTGCCCATAGATATGAGTGAGTGGTTGTCTGTGTCTCCTTATTAGCCCTGCGACAGACTGGTGACCTTCCAGGGTGTAACGCACCTCTCACCCTATAGCAGCTGGGACGGGCTTCAGCCTCCTTCCCTGAATGGGTTACGCAGAAGAAGATGAACAGTAGCATAATGCATATTCAACAGTACTGATGCTCAAAATGCAACATGAACATGTCATGTGTTCACAGATAAAATGAGTTTTAGTTCAAACACCCTAATATGTATTCTTTTTAGTTACTTTACGTCTCTAGCCATTTTTATGATTCCCGCACTTTCAAAATTTAAGTAAAAATACAAATGTTTACTTAGCAGTGTGCATTTTTCCATTTTAATTTTAGGTATTATATTTTGGGTTTTACAAAGGACCCATAACTACTATATAATCATTCAACGGAAAATACATTTTTGTGAAGGAATTTTTTTCATCATCAATCTCTTCTTTCATTGTGGACCGCCGGTCATACGAAAAAAGGAATTCAGAGACATCACTTTGATCATTTATATACTCTGATTAGGGCTTATGTCCACAATAGTGTTATGTGATGGCTGTGTGCAGGCAGGAGAAGGACCCAAAGTGCAGACTCCAGAGACAGAAAGTAACTCAAAACAGCTTTAATGCTGAACTCAAAAGGGTAACAAAACTAAGAATACAAAATACACCTACGCACACAGAACACACAGCAAGATGAGGATAGATCACAACACAAAGACAGAGAAACACAGGGCTTAAATACACAGAGGGAGCAATCAGGGAATGGGTAACAGGAGGGAAACACAGCTGGGGCAAATCAGGCCTAACAAGACAAGGGGAAGCAAAACAAGATACATTAACATCAGACAAGGACCTTCAAAATAAAACAGAAAACATAACACAGACTGAAGTAAAGACACAAACTCACATGCAGGCACTGCAACAGAGGGAACAGAGACATGGGACCAGGGCAGACAGACACTGACTGGACACGGGGATATAGCAACTAAGGATTACACAGAGACATAAACCATAAGACATAACTCTAACAAAGAAACCAAAGAATAGAAATGATAAATAACACAATAAACTCAAAACCCTGGGTCAACGACCCAGGCATCCTAATAATCAGTGGTACTCCTAGCTTGAAATGATGCCTGAAATGATCAGTGTCAAAGAGTTTTGTATTTCTGATATTTTCTTTCTTTCAATATAGACTTACAAACTTAACTTTCCTATTATATCTTAACTTTATAATACAAGTACAATTGCATGCATGTTTCTGCAGGGACACTCCAGCAAAGACAGATAATCAGTACTTGCTTTGTTGTGGATAATACTGGACTTTGTGGATATTTTTTGTGGGTTGTGGAAAATAAAAGGAAACCCACATACATCTGGTGCTGGCATATTTAAGTATAAAAACAAAGACAAAGTCTGAGCCAAAGTCTGGACTAACCCAGCCTACTTACAGCAGACTTCAGGCTTTCTTTGTTCCTTATTCCATGTGGAACATATGTTTGCAAATACTGTTGGACGAACTGTATCAGTCCAAGAACTTCTTCAGTCATTACTACCAGTGCTAAAATATATTCAAGAGCAAAGGGACCTCTGTTTACGAAATAAACGAAGGCAATTTGTTAATTCACAATATGAATTAACAAGTTCCTTCACCTGGATGTTGACTTTAAAAGACAGAGCTGTACATTTTGTCAGACTCTCTGTAAGAAAGAGCTATTTTCTTGGACAGGCACTAAGTTACACTGTAGCTGATTTTAACTTGTGTCTTTCTGATTAAAGTTCCACAAAAACTCTGCGCTTGTGCTTCAGTGTGGATCATTTTCAGTGGCAGAGAGGCAGCGATCAGAATCTTTTTAATAACTTTGTTTTGATCAGTCGTTACAGAAAAGGAAGCCTCAGACAGACAGCGGATCGTTTTCTTCCCCCGTGTTTTCAGAGTGATTGCTATATGCATCCACTAATCAATTTTTTTGATTTTTGACTGTCACTACATTTCAGAAAGTGGCTACCCACTTACAGTGACTTTACTTGCTTGCTGCGAGCTTCTCCCAAAGTGGATAGCTTATAAAAACTATTGATTCCTTTGTTAAAAGGAATATAAAATATGTTTTCTTAGACTTTCATTGGTTTTATTAATTACGGTTTGATTTTTTTAAAGGCTTGTCATTAGTTTTGGTTTACATTATGACTCACATCTCACGATGTGTACTGGCAGACCGTGTGGAGGGAGGGAGGAAGAAGACCCAAATGCAAACACTGAGGAAGGCGGTGGTCACGTAGACAGTATCAGGAAATGAGCCTGAATCGAACATCTTAAAGAAGAAGCAAAGTGCCATATTATTGAATCAGTCCATCTAAGTCATGCATGTTTTGTCCCATTTTTCATTTCTCTTAATCTCTGTGTTGTAAACTCACACAAAAACAAAGAAACCCAAACTTTTTTAAAACACAGTTTTACCACTATAATATGACGCCGTAGAAATGTGATGTAAGTAAGTCACAGAGTTATTAAGGTACTTTTACTCCAAAAGTACAATATGTATCCTTGCTGTAAGGACAAGTTCTCAAAGGAGAGAAACTGAAATCAAATGTTGATCCCACTTAAATGTCTGAACACAGACTGCATATAAGATATTCTACTTTATTCTGAAGTAATCAAAGTCAGAGCAGTGCAGTGAGTGCTTGCATTTACAATTTTCATACTTTCTTCACAGTAAATTACAACAGCCCCTCATTTTGTGGCATTTCAAGCCTGTATATTGCAGCCAAGAATGTCTCAAATGCCACTATCACGCATAAAGCTTTGAAGCCAGCAATAACAGTGTACATGCAGCCGATTGCAGTCGTTGCTATGGAAGCACAAGTCTGCATAAAACTGGCCCCGGAAAACTTTTCCCCCTTTGAATTTTTTAAGTTAATCCCTTCTTTTGAATTCAAACGTGGAAACTCACCAGTTTAGAGAATCTTGTTATCCTCCGTTTCTCCATTGGATATTTAAAAGTCATCTACTGTCAAGAAACATAGTAAAATCCTTCAAACATGTAGATATAGATGCACATGCGTTATTTCTATCAGACAGCAGGAGAAAATAGTGACCAGATAGTGAATGATTGTTTGGGTGAGATGAACACAAGATAGGGAGCTAAAAAATGATGTTGAATTAAGTTAGGCTTTAAAATGCAGCATGTCTAAAATCTCAAAAGCACATGTTGAAAATAGAAGTGCATTGAAAAAGCATAGTAAAGCAGTTGGCCTTCTGGTCCCTGACCACGCACAAAAACTCACAATCTTACTTGGACATCATTAACATCATCGCTGACCTTACATAAATATCACAACACCATGAATTTAATGTTAGAGCTGGATTTTAGTATGTCTGTCAAGATCCTACTGCTTTAAAATGAAATGTCATTTCTCAGTCACAAAGGTGCTGTTTTTATGGACTGACTTTTCAAGTATGTTTTCACTTCTGGCCACGCCCCCATCTTCCAGCATTCAACATGATTTAGAGTGCCACAGAAAGAAAGGCACATCTGCCCCCACTCTGACTCAGTGCTAATTTATCCTGTAAGGACATTCTAAAATTAAAATATGAATATGAAACCTCTTAGAAAGCTTTGCTTACAAGAAAACTGAGAGTTGCATAAGCAAGCAGAGCTATTCAAAACATTAAGGCTCATTAAGGCCCTATAGTTACATAATTTAAATAAATGACTGCCTGTGAAAACAGACATTTACAACAACAACAAGAAACAAATATGTAAACCTTAACAATTCCTAAAACTGGACCTGGTTTCATTTCAGTCACAATTATATACAACTTAATAACTTTCACATATTTCATTTACACTCTGAGTAATCATTTACTCCATGCTGAAAAATGTAGACTATGTGAAGGTCTCCAAAGCCGCTTGGAGTTGAGAACTATTTGTACATGTGAACCAGGGCTGAATCACACTCTTCACGTTAGAAGTGTTAATAACTACACAAGACCAGAAACACATTTTGTCGTCACCAGCTGCTTTCTTTTAAAATAGGGGGTCATCTGATTGTTGGGGTTTTCTCCATATTGTAGGGTTGTTATAGGGTCTTTACTTTACAATATATATAAAGCATCTGAGGGGAGTGTTACTGTGATTTGGCAATATATAAATGAAACTGAATTAGATTAGATTAGATTAGCTGAAACTTTAAATCTCAATGAGAGTTTCAGCCTTGGGGGGGTTTGAACAGCCGGTTCCGCTTTCTTAATTCTCCGATAAGCCAGGGCCAAGCCAGCTCCGATCAGCAAGAACCCTGTTATCATGGTTTCGAATAGGTAGATATCTTCAGCGTCCTCGATCAACAGTCCCGCCAGGCACACGATCCTCCATTTCTGCCACCCGTCCATCGTGTATCCGGCAGGGAAAGTCCCTCCAGGGCACTCGAGCTCTCCCAAGTCCATACTTCTCGTTGAGAAAAGGGTGTCAATAGCATTCAGAGACCAGTTGATCAAATCCATAATGCTCTTTAGGTTTTAGAAACAGACTGTGAGAGAGTGTTCCAGGGACAGTAATACAAAAAACACGAGACTAAACAAGGACATGAGAACTAAGCAGGGAAGATAAGGGAGAGGAGAGGAGAAAAAGTGCGTCCGCCTCCTCCGAGAGCCAAAAGGAAAAGCATGATGTCCATAATGTCCAGCAGTTTCTTTAGTGTTCTTTTCTCTGCCACTGTCACCAGAGTGTCCAGCTTCATGCTGACCACAGAGCCGGCCTTCGTGATCAGTTTTTCCAGCCTGGATGAGTCCTTTGCTGTGCTGCTCCCCCAGCACACCATAGCATAGAACAGTAAAATTAGAATTAGTAGAATTATTTCACATTGAGACTGCTTAATATACATAAGATCAAGATGTGTAATTTCAATGGTATGTCTCAGTAATAAGGAACTGCTGATGTCATAGATGAATAAATAACTTTTGGAGCTTAAATGTTAAGAAATAAAATTGTAAAATTACAGGAAATGTTCTGTTATCCATTCCACAATTAACTGCTTATTCCCTTGTGACAGATTTTAGACAACTCTTCCCAGTGATAATATCATTTAATTCTAGTTCCCATCCATTCATTTTCTTAACAACTTAACCAGTTGAAGGTCACTGAGGGACTGGACCCTATCCCAGCTGGCAAAGGGTGAGAGAGAGGGTAAGTTGCCAGTCTATCACAAGGCTCATTGAGAGAACACTGAATTCCAAATTGCATATATAAATTTAACAGGAAAATGTCAGGGCATCAGTCCATGATCTCAAGCTTCAGAGAGGTTGGTTGAAGCAACAGACAACAACTTAAATCACAACAACACAATCGTTAAAAAATTCAGGCATTGAAACAGGAAAGAAAAACTTCGTACTTTAACCTGAGATGCCGTGTCATGACTTGAAGACAGATGTTCAAATCAAGACATGTGTTAAATATTGATGAACTGAAGCAGTTTCAAAGAGAAATTGCCGTGAATTCCTCCTTACCATTGGTCTTTTCAACTGCTACATCAAATGTCTATTGGAGGTTTTTCAAGGCAAAGGAGGTTATACGATTTGAGTACAAGTTCTCCTACCTTCAATGTAAGAGATTGGTGTAGCCGTTAGATGTGACCACGTTTTATAATAAAGTACCATCAGAGCTCTTATCATATAGTAAAAGACATATGGTAAAAGAAAACTACCAGGAACATTGCTAAAATGGCAACGTTGTAGAGTCATACCTCAAGTAATCTCTTACCTTGACTCTCATTTTCTCCAAAACACTTGAAAGCTTAAGAGTGACATTGAGTGGTGGTCTATTTCGATGAAAGTCTGTATTAATGCAATCAAAGTGGTAACCTTGCCAGGGCTTTAGACACGTCTTCTTCTAGTAGTACCATCTGGTGGTTCTTTGTAATTTTTTATTGCCTGAGGACAGAGGAGATTTGAAAACCAATTCACAGGATCTGATTTCCCTTGGACCTACTGTCTCAGAAGGGTAGATGATTTAAGAGCAGAAAAAAGCATGTTAAAGACAAAAAGGAAAACTCTGTTCTCAGGGGCTCTACCCAAGTCTTGACCCTGTGAAAACAGAGGATATCATAGGCGGTATAAATGAAGTGGTTGTAGTCTCTGGCTCTGCCAGTGCAGCTAAATAAAAAGTGCTTTAAACATCCAGGGCCAGCATGAGACGATTACAGTGGTTGCAGGGCAGAGGGGCTGACTTATTTGACAGATTCAGTATATACTCTACGGTGATGGCACAGTGATACTACCATAGGTGAGTGAACTAAAAATTTGAAGCCTCAAGTTTTATGAGCAGTGTATCCCTGATGTTTTGTAAACCAAACACATAACAGCCATGGCTGGCAACTTTGAGTTTCCCCATAATGGCCGTGGGTGGTCAGGGTGTTTCTACTACTGTTTTGCACACAGTATATTCTAACATGTTTGAATAACACGGACTGGCGACCTGTCCAGGGTGTACCCCACCACTCGCCCTGTGACAGCTGGGATAGGCTCCAGCGCCCCCCGCGACCCTGAGAAGGATAAGCGGAAGCGAATGGATGGATGGATGTTTGAATAACATCAACAATAAATCAGGAATAAAACTATTTTGTGATATTTGTGATATTTTCTGTTTTTACCCACGAGTCCCCTCAAACACTCTGGCTGGCGTTCATCAGTTCATACAGCCAGTCAGTCCGCTGTTTACCTCAGCTACCAATATGCCACACTTCCATGACTATTTACTCTGGAGGAGGCTGTAAAACTTTGTGAAAAGAGTCCAATACAGGTTGATGAGTGAGTGAACGTCACTTATGTCCATCTTGGCATTAGCCAAGGTGAACATAACCCCCATGACATAGCCACGCTGGTTGTAGCTCTCTCACGCTCTGTAAGTAGAAAGGTAAGGTTGATTTTAGCAGCTGCAGGGACTGTAATGTTGATGGAGAGTTTTTCACTGTATTCTACTTACAGTTTAGCATAACAACCAGAGAATCACAAGCAGCTGAGTTTATTTACCCCCCAAGGACTAATTATAGGTAAAGAAGAGTAAGATAAACTCTGCTGACTTCAAACAGTTCAAGTCAAGGTTTTACTCCTCGAGGCCCCCCGAATGAGCAATCTATGAGGAGGCTGCTTTTTGTTATGTGATTTAATGTTTATCTGAAGCACAAGCACGACTACAAGTTGCGAAATCCCACATACGTTCTGAAGTGTACTTCTCGCTGCTAGTCGGAAACGGCTCATCCCTGCTGTACATTAGTATTCAAAGCAGAAAAATATATCCAAGACATCCTGTCACTGTTGTGAGTGGAACATTACAATTTCAGCCCATTTGTTTTCTTTTTTTTTTTTTTTTTTTTTTTTTCTTTAAATGACATCAGAAACAGCAGTATGCGACATTACGTGATGGCAGAGCTTCAGTTCATCCTTTGTCATTTTTTTTTTTTTTTTTTTTTTTTTTTTAATAAATAGGACAGGGGGAATGAATGAGAGAGAGAGGGGGAGAGAAAAAAAGAAAACCAAAGGGGAGAAGAGACGGTGAGAAGGGGGGGGAAGAGAGACAAAAAAAAAAAAAAAAACTCCTGGGTCACCTGTATGGAGAAAAAAAAACAAACAAACAAACAAACAAACAGAGGAGACAGCAAACAACAAAGAGCAACATAATAATAGAGAAAACAAAGCACCATCACAATAAACTAGCTAGTCATAGATATCAGTATTTACTAAGTAATAAACAATATTGTGCAGCACGCAAGATAGACAGCGCACAGTGTGCTTTGAGGCAGCAGCCAAGAAAGCTTTAGTCCGCGTCTGTGAATACCCATGTGTGCATACCTGTGTGGATCAGCATGCTTGCATTCCAAAGGTTTCTCCATGTAATGATCTGCTAGGGAGTGTGGGGGGGCCTCAGCCCCGTCCTCCAGGGTGTGAAGCGGGTATGGAGGAGATCAAAACTCCAGACATCCAGAGGCCCCCAGAACACAAAAGACCATGGAAGACCAACAGAGGGGCAGCCGCGCCACTGTTCCAGTAAGAGCTGAGGAGAGTCCCAGATGAGGGCTCACTCAGCAGCCGCGGAGCAGAAGCCAGGGGGGGTTGCAGTGACGCGCCCGTGAGCTCCGCCGGCCCCCAGCTGCGCCTGAGTGACCGAGCCCTAGGCCGAGAGGCCGGGGGCACCCCACCTCCAAAGGGGGCCCGAGCGAGCCCCAGGCCCCAGGCCCCGACAAGCGGCCGCCAAGGAGTGAGCCGGTGTGTACCCGGACGCCCACCCCCAGACACAAAGAACCACCAACACACCGACACCTGAGGGAGTCCGCCACCGGCAGGGGAAGTGGTGGTGGGTGGAGATAGGCCTCCAAACCTTGGAGGGCCTGAGGTGTCCCCAGAGAGGTGGCGTCTGATACCCAACCTGACATATAGACACAGACATACCGGCACACACAGACACAAACATCCATTCCCACCCTCATGCTCTCATATGCACTCACTCCACACTCAACCAACGTGGAGACAGACATAAAGAGACGCTGTACACATAATCACACTCCCCAAGCGTACTCTACAATCCGGGTCTAGGTACCCTTGCCCCTGGAGGGGGGAATTGCACCCAGACCCAGGTGGTGTTACCCTTTTCCCTGCGGTGGGGAGAGGCAGACCACCCCGACTCCGCAGCAGCAGGGAGGCCCCACACCCCAGACCGCAGTCGGACGGCCAACTCCTCCTACTAGCCCTCCCGCTCCAGCAGGCCGCAGAGAATGGGGGTGGGAGAAGACTCCAAACCTCCCTCCACCCGCTCATTGTAGTGTTGATGCATATGTGTTCTAAGGTGCAATTAAAACCCAGGAGGGCATGGAGCTACCTGCCAAGGAGCAGCAGGTAAGCGCATAGCCCCTCCTGCTAACCCTCAATGACTAAGTGTATTTAAAATTGAGAGGTGGGCAACGACGTCAGGGGTGAGGTATACACCCTGATGGTGATTTGGACTCCGTGATTGTGCCCACCCCCAAGATCCTATATGTATGTGTAATGAGAGTGTGAATAATGTGAATGTCTAAGATGTGGGATAAAATTGAGGCAGAGGCAGCCAGAAGGGGACAGGGGGGGGGGGGGTAGCCTCCTCTGCACCCTGGTGACATACCCCCACTCCAAGGCCCTGCATGTGTGGGTGGTTGTGGAGGAGCGGGAAGAGGGAGGCAGCTGGAGATGGGGAGGGAAGGAAGGGAGGGGCAGGTAACCCCTCCCTGGGGCCAGCTCCCCCGCTGACCCCAGTAGGCACTCCCACCCTCCGCGACCCGCCAGGGAAGGGGGGCCCAGGCCCATCAGACCGGGGCCCAGTGCAGTAGCGCCCCCCGGCTCCACAGAGCCCTGGACAGTCCACCCAACCCCACCACAGAGAAAACTGCACCCACCCCACCAACCACACATCTTCCAGACTACATAAGACGGTAAACGCCCAGGCTGAGATCTTCCTCCACCTCTCCTGTATCTCCCCCTCCTGCAGAGAGTTCCTGAGAGAAGAAAGCTCCTGCCAGATGTGACCATCCCCCCCACCAGTTGAAGAGCCCCCCAGGCGGCTCGATGCACCGGCGGCACCCTGCTCCAGGGCCGGGCCCCCATGCACCCACCCGCCCACAACCCCGGCAACGCACCAACCAGGACCCGAGCCCCCGAGGCCCGGCCCGGGCCCCCGCCCAGAGACGGAGCACCCCCAGAACCTCACGCCCATCCCGGACCCACCCAGGGGCAGCCAGGTTGCCAGGTCAGTAACCCACGTCCGTCAGCACAGACCCTCCCCTAGCCCCGCTGCACGCAGCCGCGAGGAAACAGTCACCTGAGAGCCAACAGAGCCCTCAACCGGACGTGACCGCTACCCCGGGTTGAGCCCCCCAAGGAAGATGCCTCCGGGGAACCCCCCGACGCCCTAAGCCTGTCCCTACCCCCTCACCAATCACAACAGTGAAGGCGGGACCAAACTATGACCCCCCACCCCCACTAGGTGATGGAGCTGATAAAAGGGGCCCAAAGCAATTGATCTGATGTGGTGGCAGAGGCTGTGTCAAGACTAATGTAATCTAATAGATAATTTCTATATTGGTTAGAATTAAGATTATTTTTATTTTTCCAGTTTATGAGGACTGTTTTCTTGGCTATGCATAGGGCAGTGAAGATCATATGGGCTATATTCTTTTCTGAAGTGACATTATCTAAGCTGCCCAACAAACACACTAAGGGGGAGGTTGGAATGTTACATTTCAGACATTTTGATAAGTCTTCACATATCTCGCGCCAAAACTTTTGCACTGGTGGACAGAACCAAAGAGCGTGGATGTAATTGTCTGGTGTATTGCCTTGACAGTGTGAGCAGTTGTTGGAAGATGTAAAGCCCATCTTGAACATCCGATGACCTGTATAGTGCACTCTATGAAGTATTTTGTATTGTATTAATTGCAGACTGGGATTTTTAATTAATTTAAAAGTTTTTAAGCAAATCTGAGACCAGAAGTTTTGGTCTAGGTTGACTGATAAATCTGCTTCCCACTTTGCAGTAGGAAGGGATATTGATTCATCTAATTTAGAAAGTGTTCTGTATATTTTAGATAATAATTTGGGGGATTTAAGAGTAAGAAAATGTGCCGCACTTAGTGGTGTTTGTAATTCAACTTGACTGAGGTTAAATTTCTTTTTTACTATGGATTTAATTTGTTGATATTCTAAAAACCTTGTCTTGTTGATCCCATATTGTTCAACTAGTCTGTCAAATGGAATAAATTCTGTTCCCTCTAATATATGTTCTAAGTATTTAATTCCTTTACAACTCCATTCTGGGAAATTAATCATATTATTGTTTTGTAATATGTCAGGGTTATTCCAGATAGGTGTACGTTTGCATGGGATTAATGAAGACTCCGTTATTTTTAGAAACTCCCACCATGCTGTTAGAGAAAAGCTGATGTTGATACTTTTAAAGCATTCATGTCTTTTGATGTTTGAGCTAATAAATGGTAGGTCTGAAATCTCTAGATCCTTGCATAGTGCCTGTTCAACATCTAGCCAGGGCTCAACTAAGAAGGTATGTTTTAACCATTCTGAGATGAACTGAAGCCTGTTGGCTAAGAAGTATTGGTGAAAATTAGGCAGATCTAATCCTCCTCTATCCTTGGTTCTTTGTAGCGTTTTTAAGCTAATACGCGGGGGTTTATCTTTCCAAAGGAATTTGGAAATATATGAATCCAGAGATCTGAACCAATCTTGTGATGGTTTGTTAGGGATCATCAAAAATAAGTAATTTATTTTTGGCAAGATCATCATTTTTATAGTGGCGACCCTTCCCATGAGTGATATGGGTAAAGATTTCCATCTAGTCAGATCGCCTTCTACTTTCTTTAGAAGTGGGATGTGGTTTAGTTTAGTTAAGTCTGAAAGCTTAGGAGAGATATTAATACCTAAATATTTAATGTTTCCGGATTGCAGTGGGGCAGAGGAAGAATTATGGAAGGAGCAGTTAATGGGGAGAACTGTAGATTTTGGCCAGTTAATTGAATAATCTGAAACTCTTGAAAACCAGTTTATTAAAGTAATTACCTCAGAGAGGTTGGTTTGTGTGTTTTGCAGAAAAAGCAACACATCATCCGCATAGAGACTGATTTTATGTTCTATGTTCTTACATTTTATGCCCTTAATTGTTGTAGCCTGTCTAAATGCTGCTGCTAGAGGTTCGATAAAAATTGCAAAAAGTGAGGGGGAGAGTGGGCATCCCTGTCTGGTGCCCCTCAGGAGACAGAAGCTGGAGGATGTCTGGTCATTTGTTCTGATACGAGCCGTTGGGGAATTGTATAATATTCTTATCCAGTTTATGAAAGAGTTTCCAAAACCAAATTTGTGTAAGGTTGCGAATAAAAATTTCCAATTAACTCTGTCAAATGCTTTTTCTGCATCTAGAGATAATATTATGGCTTCGATGTTTTTATCGTATGAGTAGTCTATTAAATTAAGTAATCTACGAGTGTTTGTTGAGGAGTGCCGACCTTTTATGAAACCAGTTTGGTCAGGATGAATTAAGAGGGGGGTCATTTTCTCTAATCTCTTTGAGAGAGCTTTGCAGATTATTTTAAGGTCTACATTTAAAAGAGAAATTGGACGATAGCTTGAGGGAAATAAAGGGTCTTTGCCTGGTTTTAGCAGGAGACTAATGTTGGCAGAATTCATATTTGGTGGTAGTCTGCCCTTTTCCTCGATTTCCTGCAACATGCTGTGGAATACTGGTGCCAAAATTGTCCAGAATTCTTTGTAGAATTCTGCAGGGAAGCCGTCTGGACCTGGAGCCTTATTATTGGGCATACTTATCAGGGCTTCCTGGAGTTCACTTGGCGTCAGTGGCGAATCCAATTCCATTGCTTGACTGTCTAGTAATTTTGGAAGAGTTACGTTGTCAAGAAACAGATCAATTTCATTTTTAGATGGGTTTATTTGTGGTGAGTATAAAGTTTCATAGAAATCCCTAAAAATGTTGTTTATTCTTCCAGGATCATATATTGTGTTCCCCGATAAATCTTTAGCAGCACATATAGTTGTTTTTTCTTTATTTATTTTTAGCTGGTTAGCTAGAAATCGACCTGATTTGTTACTGTGTTCAAAATTCTGCAAGCGAAGTCTTTGTATAAGGAATTGTGTTTTTTTATTAATAGTTTCATTTAATTCTAGTTTTGTTTTGCATATTTTGTTCAATGTTTCCTGATCTTGGTGGGACGCGTAGGCTTCTTCTAGTGATTTGATGTTTTTTTCTAATTCCTGAATATTTTTGTTTTCTTCTTTCTTTTTGTGTGATGAGAAAGAAATTATTTTACCTCTCATCACAGCTTTCCCTGCTTCCCATAGAACAGAAGCAGATATTCCGGGAGTGTCATTAAAGTCTAAATATGAAGTCCATTCCTTTTTAAAGTATTTAATAAAGTCTTCATCTTTAAGTAGTGATATATTAAATCTCCAGTTTTTACTTGGCGTAGTATTATTCTTGTGCATTAGTGTTAAAGATACAGGAGCATGATCGCTGACAGCTATAGGATGAATCTCAGTGTCTGAAATGTCACACAGCAGTGAGCTGCTGACCAAAAAATAATCCAGACGAGAGTAAGAGTGATGAACATGCGAGAAAAAAGTATATTCCTTACTGGTGGGGTGAAGAGAGCGCCATGCATCGCAAAGACCAAAGTCGTTCATATACTGTTTGATTATATTTGTGGACTGCCAATTACGCTGAGTTCCTGTTGTGTTGAGCCTATCCATTTCTTCATTTAGTCCAAGGTTGAGGTCACCGCCAAGAATGAGTGTGCAATCAAGGTGTTCAGAGAGTGCACTAAAAAAACCGTGGAAGAATGAGGGTTCATCAACATTTGGACCATATATACTAACAATACATAGTTTTTTGTTCAATATTGATAGTTTAATAATTAGAAATCTACCCTCTGGATCTATAACTGTATCGAGTACTGTAAAATTAACATTTTTATGTATTAAAATTGCTACTCCCCGTTGTCTAGAATTATAACCGGCTGCAAACACGTTAGGAAACTCAGGTGTTTTAAGTTCATTTAAACCTGTGACAGGTTTGTGAGTTTCTTGTAATAAAACAACATCTGCCTGTAGTTTTTTAAGCTGGTTAAATATTTTTAACCTCTTTCCTCTGGTGCCAGCTCCATTTACATTCCATGTGACAAACCTCAGCATGCCCTTAATTGTGCGTGTATGTTTAATGATGTATGCTGGGTGTTTCGCTTAGACAGGTGGAGAGAATATGGAAACATCCCTTGTTTGTAAATAGAAAGAGAAAAAGAAGTGTGGTGAGAGACTCCATAAGTCTGACTATGTGTGTGAATATTCACTAATATGAACAAGCGTGGCTTGCTTATGTGTCCTGCAAGTCTGTGCGTGCTGTGAGGCTGTTGTGAATGTGCTGCCGTTGAGCTGATGTGTTTGCGTGATCGTGTTGTGAAAATATGTAGAAATAGAGGGTGTTGTTTGTAGGTGAGTGGGGAAGTAGGTGACCACAGCAGTGAAAGACAAGAGAAAGAAAGAAACCACATGAACTGTGAGCGACAACAAAAAAAAAGAGACGAAACGGAAACATTCCAATTAAAGCAATGACGGAGGGTGACGGTGTTATATCTGCTATGACATCCTACTGATATTACTAGGTTAAACACATTTTAAAGGAGAAAGTGTGAATGAATAAGAAAAGAGTGTAGCGGGTTCTTATCTGGAGTGCAGTCAGTATAACCACGGTGTGGTGCCGGGGTCGCGGTACAGCTGTCCGTCCACGTAGAGCCGGTCCACAGCGATGACAGCACGGGAGCCTTTCTGGATAAAGCTACGTCGAACTGGGAACAGGACCTTGCGTCGTTCCAGGATCTCTTTGGGGAACTGGTCGTTCACGCTGAAGTCCGTTCCTTTCAGCTCTCTGCCGCGACTCTTCACCTGTTCCTTTTGTTTGAATTGGCTGAATTTGGCCACAATAGGCCGTGGTCTCCCGGTCCGCGACCGCGCGCCCCCCAAGCGATGTACTCTATCGAAGTCGATGTTCTTTACGGTGTCCTCCGGCAGCTTCAGGTGGATTTTAATGAAGCTTTTCACCGTTGCCTCTGCGTCCTCTCCGGCAGTTTCTGGAATACCAGAAAACACAAGATTATCTCTCATGCTACGGGCTTGTAAATCGATAACGGACTCTTTTATTTTTTTATTTTCAATGTTTAGCTGGGTCACGTTATCGGTGAGAGATTTAACCGACTCCCGTAGCGTGGCATTTTCAGCGGCAAGCGTTTCCACCTGCCGCTGGCTGAATTCCAGGGATTCTCTCAGAGATTTAAATTCCCGGTGTAAGATCTCCACCAGGGACAGCCTCGCATCGAAACTGGACAATCGCTTGTCGATGGACTCCAGGATTTCTGCGATGTCTTTGCCGGCAGGCGATGTTGTACCGGGGGAGTCTGCCTGGCGACTTCTCTTCGATGACGGCGTCTCGATTTTGGCCGGGGAAGATGCACTCTGGGCCTTATGCATTACTAAATCTTGAAAACAGCGGTCGATGTAATCTTGGAGAGCGTCTAAACTCTCCCCGTTGTCCTCCAGGGTGTTAGAGATGATAAAATAGATGTTGTTAGTTATATGACAATTGATTAGTATATTTGGTAATACTGAAGCTTGGAAAACCTTTGTTAAACTCTATGCTACCATTTGCTTTTTCTCCGCCAAAATCTCCGGCGTCTGACGTCACCTACAACATCACTTCCGTCACTTACCTCTCACTTCCGTCACTTACCTCTCACTTCCGTCAGCCCATTTGTTTTCATCTGTTAATGGAACTCCCATATCACATCTCCCTGCAGATTGTGTTGACTAAGATTCCTGTTTTAAGAATTGATGATGTAGATATTTCACTTCATTTTAATGAAATAAACATGTCTATACCTTCTGTTGCTTCCTGTTTCGGTGTAGCAAGCTTAGTTTGCTCAGTCCTTGCCTTTCGGTTTTAGCTGATGGCAGAATACCAAAACATGGAAAGATGTTTTACATTCCTCTCTGTGCCTCCAGAGAGACTCAATCAGGGGCATCACTGCAGCTCAGTCAGCTATCAGAGTTGAGGATGGCACTTCAGACACCCAAACTGATTTTGCAGTATATACGCATAGATGACATTATTGATTTCCTCAGATTTTATAACCCGTTGTCAGAAGTGAAGCGTTTTTTTTATGAGCCAGAGTCCAGAGAAAATACAGCACAGTAAAGCAGAGGTTTACTGCAGCGTATGACTAACAATGTAGTATGTTATTTGTAGCTGTTATGACTGATAAATGATAGAATGATGAGTTCTAAAACGTGTAATTCTGGCCTGCCTTTAAAAGACTCACTCTTTCTAAAGTACTGATGACCCTGTGTAGCTTTAGTATCACAGGGATCGAACCATCTAGTAAACTTTATTGCTTCCCCACATACAATCTGCCCCAAGCACATCAACTATATGATAGTCTAGTAATAGTAACAGCCCAATCAACACATCTGACATGAGTTGCAAAAAGTCTTTAGTCATTTATTAGACTAAGAGAATCTAAGAGAAGACTAGACTAAGAGAAGTGAAATAATTAACTTCTCTATTTGGTAAAAATTTGTAACTTAAAGTTTCCAGGGAAATGCTCAGATGGAGAATAAATACTGACACACACACACACACACCTGCACACTACAGAGCACATCCTTGGGCGAGCGGAAGAAAGGAAGGAAGACAAACTAAAGGAAGAATACCCCATGCCACCTTAAGGACAACATTATTAGTCACAGGAAGACTGGGGGAGTCTTCCTGTGACTCCCCTATCAGGGGGGAGTGTTATTTCTCTCCCCCTGATAGGGGGGGAGAGAAATAACACTCAGCAGAGTGTTATTTCTCTCCCCCCTATCAGTGGCCTCATCTCTCTGTATCTCACTTCTACCCTGTCTCTCTCACTCTTCTAGAGGAACTCGTTATCTCCTGGCAAAGAGGTCTTTGGTATCGCAGAGGCCAAGGAAAGGATCATTGGTTCTACTTGTATGAGTATGTGTGTCACATAGTGAAGGGTGCAATGCCATAATAAAAGCATCTGTGAAGAGGTGAAAGTGGACAAGCTGGGATAGTGTGAAATATAATGTCAAGACAGTCAGACATGAACTGGATGCTTATGGGTTCTATTCTAGTCTCCTTACACATAAACCTTTCTTCCTTAGAGAAAAACTTGTAAACTGTAATTCTCTAGCATCATCTTGAACCTAATGATTATTACATGAGTTGTTTATTCTGTAAATCAGCTGCCTCAGGGGCTAAGTGTAAATATAGGTTTACTTGAGAGTCACCTCACACTTTCATGTCATTGTCACATGTCAGTCGGACTTCTTCTTCTTAGGCCTCAGTTGAACAGGCCCAGAGACCCCCTAGCAACCTCTGATCACCAGAGAAAAATGCTGCTGGGATATTGTTGGGAGAAACTGGTATCAAAGAGCTTGCTGCACCAAAAGCCTCCTTGCAATTGCTTTGGTCACCGTCTCCTTTGTTTGTCTGCAGACACTCACAACTAAACACAGAGGAGTAGTAAAACTAAAAGTACACCACAAACTAGAAATACAGGCTGTTTGCCTTCAAAGAAAAAGCAGTGCCTTACTGCTGTAAAGGTTCATCCTTCAACCCCTTGGTGGTCTGGGGTGGCTTGGACCTCTTCCATATCAAGGGGGGCTCTGCTGGGTACTGGGCAGTTATTGGGCACCTGGAGCCCTTGGACCCTGATCTCCAGGGTGTCCATTGCCCCTGGTCGTCTGGGACTCCCAGACTTTGGCCGGTTCTCCATCTCTATCTGCCTCTGGCTCCGGGGGAGGGGTAATTGCGGCTTTCCACCCTCATTTTCAGGTACCTTTTTTGACAAAGACATATACACACTCGACAATTTCTCGCTTGCTCTCTCTCGCTTTCTCTCTCACACTCACACACCACAAGAAGATTGTTGATTTATGTATCTGTGCATTGCTGACTTTTTGTGTTCCAGGTTTCCAGGTGTTGTATGTTTATTTTTCTTACAGGTGTAGCAGTTGGCGAAATATTGTGGATTTCTATTTGTACACTATCCTTTTATTAATTCTTCCCTATTTTCTCCCTCCCCATTTTATTTCTTGCCTGTCCTGCCTTGGACATTTTCATACTGTGTACCAGAAATATAATGTAATAACACAAATAGAAAGAAGAAATAAACAAATAAAAGAAACACCTGGACAAGAGGAGCCTATAGAGAATTTATAGAGCTGATCTTGGAAAAGCAAAATGTGTTTGGCACAACAGCACATTCAGATCATAATTCTCTTTGCAAAAGCTGCCAGACAGGACAAGAGTCTCCAGTAGTTGGTGTACTACTGGATACTGCAATGGTTTGCTAGCAGGGATGAGCTTCACTGACCACTCTGTAGGTGGAGCCTCAGATGGGCAGTGCAGTTCTTGGCCTGTGTGTTGTTGCTTGCTTACTAATTCCCATCATGCTGTGTTCTACAACTTTGTGATTAATGAAAGTGAAAAACATTGTGTGATAAACTATCCAATGGTGTTCACTAACTGCAGCTTGGTAAAGGTGTGCATATGACCAGTAGCGGTTTTTGATACGGGCGACACGGGCGGTTGCCCAGGGCGGCATCGTGGTTGGGGGCGGCATCACGGGCATTGGCAAAAAAAAATTGCTCGTACTCATGCTGCCCCCACCGATCGGTTTTCTATCGCCCATTTGCTGGGAGTAAGGGCGCTCTCCGTTTGCGAGGTGTGCCTGCTGCTTGTGGCACAGGGGGCAGCGGGGGATTCTCTGGCTGGCTGGAGAAGCATCTAATAACCAACTCGCAAAATAAAACAAAATAAAAACAAACCAACAAACACGAAAACACCAGACATGATGATACAGACTTATAATTTGCACCGATGTTTTTTCGAAACTCTGTATGCGAAAAGTGAGCGCGTGAGCACGAGAGCCCTCGGTGCGCCTGCTCGCTGCTAAAGTCAAAGTAAACTTTATTGTCATCTCTGCTACATACAGTATACAGTATATATGGAGACGAGACGACAAGGCTCTAGTTACAGCAGTGCAAGTAAACAAACAATAAATATAAGAAGAGTAAGAAAATATATATACACATATACACATTAGGACTGGGTAATAATGTTGTAAATCCAAGCCCATTGTGTATAGAATCCTGGGTTGTATGAAATCCCAGAAATAAACTCTAGACAAAGTGAATCTGCAAACTAAGGTGTAGGTCTGTTAGGTTACAGTATGTTGTGGTGATCCTCGGGTTAGGGGGATGGGTGTTCATACTGGAGTGCAAAATTAAAACCAATGGAAGATGGACAAGAAAAGGTCAAAGCCATCAGGTCCTCAGGTTAGAAAAAAGAGAAAAGAAGTGGAGGAGAAACGAGCAAAAGATACAGGTAAGCAGATGTGTCATTGGATAATGGCAGGTCATCCTGAAACAATCAGAATCAGAATACTTTATTAATCCCTAAGGAAATTATGTGGGTTACAGTTGCTCCAAGAAGAAATGGTAAAAGTAGTAACAGTAACAGACTAAACTCCAAACATTATGTTACAGATTTTAATATTAATTAGTCATTGTCAGTTGTTGATTTGTCCTGTTCTCATTGTATGACGAATTATGATGGCTGTTTGGTAGCCATTTGCATTCTATGCATACTCTCTCTTTCTTCATATGTGTGTGTGTATGTTTCTCTGGTGAAATTCAGTACGCCAGAGGGAGTGTTCGCCCAGGGCGCCAAACAGGCTAGGACCGCCACTGCATATGACAGGACTGTGTTTACCAGTGTGTGAATGGGTGGATGACTGGATATGTAAAGCGCTTTGGGGTCCTTAGGGACTAGTAAAGCGCTATATAAATACAGGCCATTTACATTTTACCATTTATATGTCTGACACAGTACAGCAGTGTTTCCCATAGATACAGTAGAGTACTTTGGCAGGGCATCCTGGTATATTTGGCTTACTTTAGATTTTTGTTTTTCATTGGTCTGAAACAGCAACACCATGTGACTGATTTACAACAATACCCTCAGCTTTTATTTTAAAAGCGTATTCATCGCTAACCAGCTAACTTGGGCTTTTTGTGTCTTGTGTAGCTGGCTCATTGGCCAGGTTTTTATTATGGCAACCTTCACTATTATTCAGAAGCTTCTTTAGAAGGAAACTGCAGCCAGACAAACTCTTTTTCCACCATCTTAGCCTGCAGCTAGTGACAGTATACCTTGTTCTTCTATTCATCCTTGGTTGAAGTCAGTCCAGGAGTTTAAAGTTAGGAGCAGCTCACCAGAGAGGCAGCGGAGAATACTGCTGCTATTTATTTGTTAAAAAGTACTTAATACGGTAATTAAAATAGCTGAAAAAGAGAAACTTAGAAATAGCATTATTTAATAATTATTGTAAAGAAGTATAAACTCACAGTTAGGTTAGTCTTATCTGATGACAAGTTATGATTAATAATATTGCTGTCTGTGATTATGTATTTGACGCGTAGGTTTGTAGAGGAGATGCTGGATCATTACCTAGTACAATCAGACTCAGCTGATCCACATCCAGCCTCAGCAAACACTAACACAAACCCAGCCATAGCCTATGGGATTATGCTTACACTGTATAGACAAAGCTGCTTGAACAAATTAGCAGGGAGTAAAGCCAAAGCTCAGTTACACTATATTGTCTGCTTTTTTTATACACTAAATATGTTTACAACATCTTAATAACTGCATGTTAATGTTACTATTTACTTATCTTAACATTATACAGAGTATTGTTTTCACCCCATCATGTTCTGTATAGATGCTCATTCCTAGATGGAACAAGTGCTTTTCTGTGGCTGGAGTAAATGGTCTACACGGCTCATAGGTCAGTTAGGAAGGTTCCTAAGTAGGATATTGCTTAAGGCCCCAACAAGCTCAGGACCATCTCTGCTTCCATCATATCACTTGTTCCCCCTCTTACCTGTTCTTTTCTCTCACTAACAAGCTGTCCTTTAGCTAATCAATTTCAGCTTCCCTTTTCACCCCTCGCTTCTCTCTGTGCTGAGTTGCAGCAGGACACTAAATACATTGTGTGCCAGAGAAAGAACAAACAGGAAAGAGGTTATATTTCCATTAAAATCTTGGCTGCTCTCATTGTTATTGACACGGCAGAGATCCTCGGTGCTTTGAGGGCAAACAGCAGAACTCGTGCATGAATATGCACACGCGTGCGCACCGTGCATGGTTTTTCTTTCAGTCGTGGCTGCCTGCTTCGCTCAAACAACACATCCACCTACCAAGAAGGTTTGATGCTGCCTTTGTTGGGGCCCCTTGAAACCCCACTATCGCTCTGTTTTGCTATGAAAGTTTACCAAAGCTCTGACACACTCTGGATCACAGCAGCGCTGAGCTGCGTTACAAAGGCAGCTGCATCTACATATGCATACTGAGACACAGTGATGTAAGTAAAGACACCCAGCAGGCGTACACAAACTCACTGCAAGGACAAAAATGCGAAAATTGCCAATAAGGTACTTACCAACGTGAACACACACTGCCTTCACAGCCAGCAGGCTTCACCATGAAATGGAATGGATGGGCTGCTGTTCCCCTCATTGGTCTCACAGTGGGTGCATGTAGCTTGTGTATGTGAATGAATGCGGGGCACACTCGTGCATTTGCATGTCAGGGTGCTCACTTGTGTATCTGAAAGAGAGCAGCTCTCACTGCAAGGGAACGGCGCTTTGAGAACTGTGTTGTTTCACTGCCGATAAGTACGATAAACAGAACCATAAAACAAGAGTTCTGAAACTGCTTTGTGACCCACTGGTTTGTTATCAAAGCTGCCAAAAATGTGACCACTAGGCATCAGAGATGGATTTACACACACACACAAAAGTCAGTGTCTCCCTTACCCATTCGTTACCAGCTGGGCCTTTAAAAGAAATCCAATCTGTTGGTAAATTATCTGTAACTCAACAGTACATCCCAGTAACCCAGGAGAACAGCATGCCACAAGATTTATCCCAGTGTTTTTTTATTGTTCACTAAATAAAAAGGTCATCTGCTTCCTCTGTTCCATTGTAACTTTTATAATCACAATTAACACAGACTGAACATCTGTGGGTTATTATGAGCATCTCAATATTCTCAGAAAGTGACATTGGGATGCTTATTATGCAGATCGTTTTAGATGTACGAGAAAAAGCTGCGCTCAGTTCATACTTCTGTCCAGATTAAACCAACCATTTAGCATCGAACAATTCACTTAATTTTGGTCTAATTGCAAAAAAGCTTTAGCAAGAGAAGTGAAAATGTGGCAATCGTGAATGTGTGCTAATGTCTGGAAAATGACTTCCGGCAAAGCTCATTCATGAGCAACTACACCAGCAACTTAACCTTGCGTTTTGCTTCTCATAAAAAGGAGGATGATAGTGAAGGCTTTTGTGTTTACCTTCTCTCTTGAACGTACACTCATTTGTGGGTGTTCTCACAAGCAGCTGAATGTTGCCTATCTGTGTCTGTTAATCAGCTTGATAGCATTAAATATTGATTGGTGAAACACGGCACCAATCAACCATCCAGCCAACCATCAAGGGCCAACAGACTTTTCTTTGAGACTGAAAAACACGGTGTACCTAGACACCCAAATCCTCGTCTCATCTGAACGGTCCTTTTTTATCTCTCTCTCATGGCAGCATACTAGCTTCAGACTCATTTGTAACAGGGACACCACATTTGTCTGGATACTCTCTGTGTCAGCTGAGAAGACCTACAAGTGTGAAGCTGATTTTTGCTTCCAAGTGGCAAATGAGAGTTAGAGGTTATACAACTTTTTCCCACCTACACACACAATGACACCATAAGTTGAACTAAATGTTAGTGTCCAGATGAGTCAGTGAGTTCCCAAACTACAATTCCATTCATCATGCTACTCTGTTGCTGGCTAAAGTATTTGAAGGACTCATTAGTTATGAGGCTGTTCCCCCACAGACAAGTTTCAAAGTCAAACCTGCTCATGTGAACTTTTATTGCTCCTTTTTTAAGTATTTCTTGTTCTCTTCTCCCTTTTTTGAGCACTATTGTGTTCTAGACTGCCGTAAATGTGATTCACGGCAAAATAGCAGTTGCTATAATAATGCTGGGAATTTGACTCCATCCTATTGTGATGATTGAAGCTGTCATGATATCAGATTTCTAGCTTTATGTTTAGCTTAGAAAAAGCTCTGACTTAAATGATACTAAAGCAATATGATCTTTATAAATCTTTGTATAGAACGTTTTAGAACGGGAGTTGTTTGTTGTGCATTTGGTCAGATTTACACTCAAAATATGAGTCAGTGTGGGAAGACTCTGCACAAGTGTACAAGCTGTGCAAGAAAATCAACAACAAAATGATTTAAATGATTATGTGGGTTTTAAAATGATATAAATATGGATTCATCCATCCATTTTCTCAATTACTTAGCCCGTTAAGGGTGACTTGGAGGCTGGACCCTATCCCATCTGTCACTGAGCAAGAGGCAGGTTAGGTTGCTAGTCTATTGCAGAGCTAACACAGAGAGGCAGACACCATTCACAACAAGTATTTGTTGAGTTTTTTATATACCTAACCTATATCCAACCTTACTGGATTGGGAGGAAGTTGGAGTGCCCAGTAAGAGCCCACACACAGGGAGAATTTGCAGACTCCACATAGGAAGGCTTAATCAGTGATTATGTCACAAGCTCAATGAAATTACATGTTGTCCCATTCAGTGCAAGGAAAAGCAAAGAAAGCAATCTCACTATTCACAAAAAATACAAGAATAGAAAATAAAACTCTTTCTACTGAATACATGCAGTATAAATAGATATGTGCATATGTGTGTACTTGACACACAGAATGAAGTTATTTTTCAGTATTTAGCCCCAAACCTTTCTTCTCTCCACCTCCACCTTTCATTTTGTTGGACTTACTCTCCTAAAACTACATGTGTGAGCATGCCATTAACACTGCAGAAAGAGTGAACAAGCCACACCTGATGTATGGATTCTGTGAGGTCTCTAAACTCTCTCCTCTGTGCTATAACAGTGCTGCTAGTCGACTGTTCGCGTGAGGTCCAAACAACCTTCACTCCACTGAAAAATGTCCAAGTATGAAGGAAGCAGATGGTGAGTATGGTGATAAATCAAAGTTCTGTGGATGTTCTAGGGAAGTGGAACAAAAATGCACACTGGTCTGCTTAATGACAATGATAATCATCATTATTCTTATTGAATGTAACCCGAAATACTTTTAAAAAATTGTCCCCTCTCTCTTATAAATTTTCCCTCTGTCACAGTTACTTTAGCTTTTCACTCTAACAGGATTTGACTGTGGGAAGACAAACTTATTTTTATTTGACCATAGTGTTAGTCATAGATATTTGACCGTAGACAACTCAGAAACTTGTTACACTCACTTCCTTAGCTTTAAAAACTTGACAAAAAGTATTGATCTTAAAAACATCGTTCAAGCATAAAAGTGGGGATAAGAGAGCCCACTGAAACTTATAAGAGCACATATAAACCGTGCGACTGTGCACTTGACCTCTGCATCTCTCATACTTTCACAGACTTCAAGGAAAAGTGACCATCTGCCTGGGTGTAACACTGGCTTCTAGCCTTGTGGTCCCCGCAGAGAGATAACCAGGCATAGCTTTAAACACCCCCAGACAGACCCTTATCCCTCTGGCTTAATGTCCTTGTGGCTGAGGGTAATGCAGAGAGATGGATGGCCCCGACCTATCCCTCCTCGCCAGGGTCCCTGGTTGTGAGATTGCATGTCTGATACTATCCTCCATCTCTCTGTCTGTGACACCAAACTCCAACTCCCTCCTCCCTCTGCCCACGTCTTCCCACCAAACCCCTTCCCCACCAGATCAATGCGGCTCACTGATGTGCTGTCCGTCAAATCCATGGGCTAAGCAATACAACACATACCCATAAGGAGTGATGGGTGAGAGACAGCGCGTGAAATGGAGTTAAGACACACACACACACACACAAGCACGCACATACACACACACACATGCTCACCAGTTCCTGAAACAGATCACTCAATCTGGTGCCAAACGATGAGCTTTTTTTTTTCTGGCTGTTGTGCCATCTTTCTCCCCAGCTCTCCCTGCCTTCGCTCTCTCGCTCTTCCCACATCCTTGACACATCACGATCAAACGGGCACTTTAGGAGTTCAGCGGCTGACCCGGACTCCAGGAAGGCCGTGTGCTCCATCACGCCCCTCTTCTCACAACTTGCATTTTTTTCTTTATCGCTTCATCCCTCCATCAACTCACATCCTCTTTTCAATCAAGGAAACCTACCATTTCTCTTCCACCCCAGGACGGATAGTTTCCGTATCATTCACATTTATGTGAACAACCCTTCCTACCCAACTCACCCCTGTGCTCCATGAGGTATGATAACAGACTGGCTGAGATGGTAATGGTGAATCAGGAGCGTGGCTACAAGCATGAAATGAAAACATGGTTGATCCATGATGAAAAAAAAGCTACCTTGAACAAATGCCAAAAGGAAGATGAGCACCTTGATCTTATCATAAAATCCTCAGTCACTCCTCTTTCCAACATCAGCTACTGTAATTCAGTGGTTCATAGACATTTTTACATCAAATAGATTTTAAAAACCCATGTGACACAAAACATGAGATTATTTATTACATTAGAATATACTTATTCACACAAGAGAAGAAGAAGAAAAACAAAAGCAATGTTCATAATAATTAAAAAGCGTCTGCCCTCTTGGCCTTGCCCACACATACACAAGCTTTAACAACTTTTTCATCTGCTTTCTGCTCCAGTTCCATGTGTCACTTCACAAAAGGCCCAAGCGAGAGCAGGATTTCGTTTCTATGTGCAAATTGTGGTTAAAGTTCACTCCTTCCCTGAATACAAATAACATGATTGCAAATGCAAGCTATCCAGCAACGGAGGCAATGGTTCCATTCCCCTCCACCCACACGCCAGCTAATCAATGAGGAACAACATTATGATAATTTCACCTGGATTTTTGCCACAAAGTTTGTGTGCAGGGGATAAAAAAGAGATTGCTCCTATAATTACAGCTAAAATCGTCAGGATTTTACGAGTCACTGCAAGTTTCTGCTATTAATGGCATGACGTCCATGCAGGAGGGCTCTTTTAAAGCCAGATCCACACAAGGCAGACGACGCAAGCTGTAGTTAACAGGCCTCGAGTTGACTGTGGGTGGGCAAAGCTATATAGGAGGGGAACCGGTGCACCGGTGCAAATGCAGAGCCCGGTGTGAGCAGTAAAGGAGATATTTACTGTAAATCTTCAGCAGCTAGGGGAGCGATAAACATCACAAACACAATCAGCTGCTGCTTTAGTGCTGCCTACGCATCTGCTCTTCTCCTATGGAGAGGGAGAGGGAGCGAAGAGAGAGATGAGGTAAGAGGAAGAAAGGCCACTCTACAGTATGTCTTCCTCACCACTGTCAGCACCGCGCTACTCTGCAAGAACACTAAACAGCAGACAGAACAGGGTTGCCTTCAAATCAAATTTAACCAAAACACATATCATTCTGACACATGGCTTACACAAGACTAATAGTCTGATCAGCCTAAACATTAGAACCTGTGACACTTCAAGTAAGCAGTCTTGAAAATCTCAGCACAATGACACTTGCGAGGGGTAGGAAGTATTAAAAGACACAGGCTTTTAAAGTTGATATGCTGAAGTCAAGGTTTCAGCAGAATGACTATTTTTTACACTAACCTGTCACCAGCGTATATTATTTATGGCAGCATTAGGGTTCAAAATCAAAAAGAAAAACAACTTAAAAAGAGCTACTGGTGATAGAAGTTATTGTAGCTACGTTGTGAGCGATTAAATTCTTACATTCTGCCACCCTCGCTATTCGCTCTATATATATCAGTCAGTAAAGGTATTTATTATTATTTTAATAAATTGGAAAGTTTGTTGTGGAGAAAGTGAAATTGTAACAGGTGAAACAGATCATATAAAGCCAGCCAGGGTCAATAGTATTTTGATCTGTGGCCATGTGGACATTAACTCATCAGGAAAGAAGGCACCTGGTGTGTTCAAGAGACCTTTACAATTAGAGTAGTTAACAATCTAAATTTCTGTATAAGCTATTAGGAAATTAGTTGCTAGGAGATTTGAGACCTGATGACACATAGAGTAGCTGAATGAGCAGAGATGAGGTGCACGCAGTTTGACACAAATGTAGCCACAACTTTCTTGAGACAAATGTATGCAGCATAGTCCGTGCTGGTTGGCTCGTCTTCACCACTGCGACC
Source organism: Rhamphochromis longiceps (assembly GCF_057381845.1). NCBI lineage: Eukaryota > Metazoa > Chordata > Actinopteri > Cichliformes > Cichlidae > Rhamphochromis > Rhamphochromis longiceps. The sequence goes on from NC_140577.1 coordinate 23,554,604, forward strand.
CAACCTGAAATAATCTCACACAGGGGCAGGACTTCCCAAAATTCTTCCTTAAAAAACATACTGTTTTAAAGAACCCCATTAGAAATGGTGTATTGAGAAGACAACTTCTGAACATCCAAAGTCAATCTTCATGAGTCTTTGTTTGTCTAACTTTTTCTCAGGTTTCACCAGTTTATCTCCATTTAGTCCAAAAGGCATGAAGTTATTAATAAACTATAGGCAAACATTCAAGCTGAAAACTATGTACAGTGAATCTGAGGTGGACACAATCAGTAAGATTTGATTGCTTATACAGTATAACATAACATGGTGTTTAATAGAGGTGGTTGGATTGATAAAAATTTCAATAGTATCGGTGCCAGTGTTGGTATCTGTATCAGATTGATACTAGGATCAATGCTTTTCTATCCTCGAAAAGAATACCTAAACGTACATTATGAAAAATGTCTGAAACTATTTGTTTTGACTTTCACATCTATTTTATTTATATCCTAAAGCACATTTAAACAACAGAAACTGACCCAAAGTGTTTTAGAGACTATTTACAACCCAGTTTCTAAAATACCTAAAAAGCTGAAAGCTGTGTCAATAAGAAGTGTTTAGAATGTGAAATTAATGATAATCCATCTCATCAATCAAACGCACATTTTACACTATGCACACAGATACACTAAGTATTGGTATCAGCAATACTGCCCCTGCACTTTTATGGAATTGGATCGATACCAAAGTTTGCAGTATCACACAGCACTGGTGTTCAACACACCACCACTGTGGTTTAATGTTTTGCTGTGTTTTGATGAGGCGAAACTCTGCAGTAGGCTTGGCGTGCATGACACAGTTGTCTTTAGCAGAACATTACCATAAATTTCTATTCAGAGGCACTCTTTTCCCCATTTTAGAGAAACTTAGTGAAAGCTGGCATCATTTATTAAGGTGGTTTTTTAGTTTAGTTTTGTTTTAGTTTTTCTTATCATTTTATTATTTCTTGTCTATTTTGTAGTTTCCTCATACCCAACAGAAAAAGAGTGTTCTTTTCTGTAACATATATGATCAGTACAAATAGGTGGCGCAGTAATATTTGGTCATGTGGATTACTTGTTTTATAAAAGAATACAACTTAATAAATGATAATACACATTTAATGTCAAGGTATATCAAAAGCAAATGCTTATTAGAGTAGCAAATGCTAAACATTGCCAATTATAGACAGCAATATGAAAGCAAACTCAGGAGGTCATGTCATGTGGCAGTGATGCCAGAGCAAGTAAGACTGATAGAGTGAGAGCCTGATGAAGGTGCCAGCATGCCATCTGTGCAGCTCTTGCAATTTCTCACCTCACTGATGCACAACACATCTACTCCTTCGCTCTGCTCCTTCCCACCTTCTCTCCATCTTCTTTCAGGCTGGCCAACATCTATTTCCAACCTGCACACCAGTCTATCTCAACCTCGTTTTGCCATTCTGCAAATCTGTTAGAGTGTGTAATTTTCCTACATACTTACATTTAAATCCGCAGCTACTCAGTGGGAAAACATGTAGCCAAGGATAAGTAATTGTAGGGTGTCCTAATTGGGTGGAAGGTTTCTGACATAAATTGGCCTTTCAAGCCAATAACTGGGCTGTTGACACCTTTTTAGCTCGCTGTGGACAGAAGGGAAAATGGATACCTGGTGAAAGTGGGTAGTGACCTCTGCATCAAATCAGTGCCCCGCAATCACTCATAAACATCACTTACGGCAAAGAAGAGGTCAGCACCCAGGGACAGGGAAAAAAGATTATCTCAAGAGTAAACGTGTCCAGGAAAGTGCTGAGGATTTCCTGTGCACAGCTCCATTTAGCTGGAGCAGTGACAAAGAAGGTAGAAATGTCAAAATGGTCTCAGGAATACAAGGCGAGACTAGGAGAGAGAAAAGGAAGGTGTATAAGTACAATGAAATGACAGAGAGATTTCAAACCCAGCAAGGGAGAATAACCACAGCCCTTTAAACCACTGGCTCTCTAAGAGAAGAATACAAGCTAAGACATATCTCCTCTGACCTGTAGCAGACTTTATTGTTAAACCTCATGAATGCTTCAATACTGCTTGAGGAGCGGGCAATAAAAATCTTACTAAAAGTCTTACTTTTGCACTTTTATCCTCTGCTCTCTAACTTAACAAATTTCCCACGTGTGGGACTAATAAAGGTTATCTTATCTTAAGCAATATTTAAACAGTGAACTGTGATGCAGAATGCTATGAGCAGAAAACTGGAGGCTGATATTTCAAAACAAGGTGGAGTAAACACTAATAACTGAGAAATTACAGGAAAAATCTTACAATAATCTTAATAATATAATAAAATTATAAATAGTAAAAAAGAAATAAAAAATAACATCATTTAAATTTTATCACCAGGGCCTTTTTAATTTAGATACGAGGCCCTTTTTTTTCTATTAAGCCTAACAAAAATCCAAATTAAGAGTCAAGATGAAGGGTCCTTCCCATTCCTTCCACGAGAGAGTCCTTGACTCCAAGAAGTGGTGCTGGGCCATTTTCCCGCTCAGTGAACTCAGCCACGCGATGTGGATTGTGTCCTAACTGTGATATTTCCATTAGTGTACTTCCAACATAAACTGTGTACCTAAATTCAACACTTTAGTGTTGTTTCAAATCAAACACGTATTCATGAAATGAAAATTACTACTGTGTTTAATAAATGTTTACAATTTGTCCGACCTTTGACCACGAAGATCCTGATTTCTTCTACAACAACGACAAAATTTTAACACCAACCAATGGCAAACTATGCAGTAGAAAAAGGGTCGGAGATGCCTAAAAAAGTACAGGACTGTTAGCTAGGTGGTTAGTGCTTGTTTCACTGATTAGCATTGATGGCAGATTATCCAATCTACAGCTTGAAAACAGTTTGGAGGTCTCAGGATGGCAGCCAATGAGACCCTGTCAACACGTACACGAGTTTTTCAAAAATGTAGCCTTTCTATCTGTTCTGGTCTTCTGGTGTTTCAAGGCACTTTAAAAATACTTGCTTAGGTGTGGACGAGGAAGTGTTGAAAGTGTACTTCTGTATTTACTTTTTTGGCATCAGATTATGTGCTATGACATTGTTTTCTGTGTGTGCACGTGTGTGTGTGTGTGTGTGTGTGTGTGTGTGTGTGTGTGTGTGTGTGTGTGTGTGTGTGTGTGTGTGTGTGTGTGTGTGTGCATTTTCTTGCGGACGGAGACATTATTCAAAAAAATTGCTCATGTGGATTGGATTTTTTTAAAGAACAAAAGTGGAAAAGCCTTGATTTAAAAATTACCTCTGCATGTGTCGATGTAACCTGGGGGTGAGACTTATAAAACTGTCTACGCTCAACTTTTTGACAGTTATATTTAATATTGTGAGTTATGAGTCAAGTACTTTTTATGTAAAGTAGCTATACTTATTAGTCAGAAGGCAGTTATAAAAGCAATTGGCAGAAAAAAGTTAACTACAGTTTTAACCTCAATTAATCCTGCAGTATGCAGGAAAAAAACTATGTTCTTTCCTTTTTCATCTACAGTGATCATTTACTTATATTTATATTAAAAAATGTATAATAGCAGCTAGAAAACCTTATATCACTAAACATAGAGTTCCTGCCAGTTCCAAACATGCATAAATCAGCACAAAAGAAAATCTCATTTAGCTCCATCCATAATAACCATGGCAAAATAGCTTCAGCTGTTTTTGTGTTTAATACAGCAAAGTATACAAAATAAATTATAATAATAGTTAGAAATCAAGATAAAAAACAAACTATTATATTTTTTTCTTTTCAGATGAAAAACCCACAAAAATTACATTATTTTTATTTCAAACACAGGCTAGCTTGCAGACATACTCGGCTACTCCCCCTCCACCCCTTTTATTAACTCCCCTATTCATGACATAAAAAAAGACGTTATCAAACCTTCACTAACTTTAAATCACTGAGCAGTCAGATTTAGATAGTGTAAAATGTAAAAAAAAAAAAAAACAATACAAAACAAAACAAAAAAAACAAATTAAATATGTTAAATAAATAAAAAGGAATAATCCAGCATAAATATGCACAAATGAGAATGTCTTTGTATTGAATGCTACCGCAGAGCTAAATATTTATGCCTGGAGCATAATAATTGTAAGGGGGCAACTCCTGCAGAGCTTGTTACATTAGCGCTACGCCTGTGTGAAGTTGCCATTATTGCCAGGGACTATCAGAAGACTTGTACACACGCATACTGTGAAATTCAAATGAAATAAATGTGATGTAATAGAACAAAGGCAAACTGTTCTTTTTTACCAGTCATATGATTTCAATTATAAGCATCACCAAGACATACAAATAGCATATATGCTATGATATGCTTTCTTTCTCAACTGCATTGCACTAACAAGGGATGAAGCTTGAGTACAAAAGAAAATGTGTTTGTGTTTGAAGTACGGAGCCACAGTACAACATCCAAGGGCGCTTCTGATCTCTGAATGCCTTCATGTAATGTCAGATGTTCTTTTACTGAGTCCTATTGCCTCATGTAGAAATGAAATACCGTACCATCATTACCCTTTAGGATGAAATACTATCCTTTTGCTCATCAAAACCAACATCAATTTTTCACCCATCAGACTTCACTGGTTCATATTAAATACAACTTTTTTTTTAATGTTTTCAAATCCCCATAAATCCATTTAAATAATGCCATGTTGTGGCTAATACTACAAAGCAGACAAGACTCAGCAACCTGCGAGCTGGCCTTCCTGCATGTATCCCCTATCTTCAAGGTTATTGCCTGAGCCATTTGTTGCACGTTAGATAATTGACTCTTAGATGAGGGATAACCATGATTTATGGTGAAAGAGAATACATATTTCTCCATATCTCAGTGATGATTTATGGCGCGATAGAGACCGAGTGATGGCCATTTTATCTGATTATACGTCATGCAAAGTAGTCGATCAAGTCCGTGCAATCGGTCACGCCTTGTCCCGGCTGAGATGACAGGGATGAGAGACAGCAGCTTCTCTCATTGCTTTTTCTTGGGTATACTTTAAGCTCTTTAAGGCACGTTATTATACGCAGAGCTTCGTAAAACGTGACCACTTAAATCACACCCACCTGAAACTTGCTGTTCAAGCGGGGGACTTTATGACCTGTATGAGAGATAAACTGAGGCCTCGGGGTGGTTTTCATCATCAGCACGATTCTTTTTACACTTAGACGCCACATTTAAAACATATTTGGCCTTTTCAAGTTTCTGCTCTTAACTGTAATTTATTAGCCCTTTTAAGTGTTTTAATTCACTTCATACTGCGAGTAGGTCTCCATTCGGTCGGTCTTCTGCCACGGTAAGCCCAATATCAAGCATTCTCTTTCCGAGAAGCTTAATATTTCATTTGACCATATGTAGCTAACAAGGGGAAACTTAACTCTCTTGTGACCTTTGCAGTACAGATCCCAACAACTTGCTGAGATTCCACATGTGAGTGTGTGAGTGGGCATGTTGGGCATGTGTGTCTGTGAGCGGCTGTGGCACCATCAATTATTAATTCTCCATATCTAATTCAGGATCCTGTCCTCTCATATTCTGGGAGTGCTCCCCTCATGTCGGGAAAGAAATGGAACTCCAGATACAATAGATGCTCGAGTCCTGAAATGATTTGGGCCATATAGCCACTGTTCGCACAGATGTAGTGCTGGATTTTTGGAAGCCAATTTAAGAAAAAAAAAATAGAAAAAGAAAAAACTCATAATACCTTTAATCCGACCTCCTTCACATCCCTCAATTTAATAACGCCGATAGTGGCTGTACCGCTCTCCAATTATTTGTCATATTAACCTTTTTCTTGCCCCAGGCTTTCGCCGCCTCCATCCAAAAGCTTTCTACAAATTATTTTCTTCTGTTTTCTCATTGGTGGTTTATTTGTGAGCTTCCAAAACACAGAACTTCATTTCCATTACATTGGATGTTCATAATGCACAGTCCTGCTCAAATTCCCTTTACAGTCACACAGCTCGTTTTCATAAACTGCTTCAATGATGAAAATCATTGGAATAAATCTTTTAGGTTACTTTAAAAAAAGGAATGGGGGCGGGGTTACATCTGTTATACCCAGAGGGAAATACATTATGTGGTGAGTGATCAGAGGGGTCACAGTGGGAAGTTTAAAATGCTAAGTTCTTGATGTATTCAGGGAAGAGAAATATGATGAAAGTGGATTTGTCCACAGAAGGGCGCATGGATTTCTATATGACCACACAAGGATAGATTTTGTCCACATCATTTTGTTGCACTATGGGTCATTTAAGTGTATCTGTTCTGGTTCAGTGCAGTCAGAAATGCAGTCCAAGGTAGGCAACATACAGTCAGTAATGGACAAAACAATAGAAAACTTGCTACAGTTACATTTCTTAAGATCTCCTTAGGGTAATCTCCATTGCCCGTGGTCTTGGCTTCAATAGTTAATATAGGAAAGACATGACTAAGATGTTGACTTTAAGTAATTTGATTACATTTACCAACTAATTTTGTTACATGGGTACAATGTAAAATGCTAAATTGAATGGTCAAATTTGTTTGATTATAATCCAGTCAGTTTATTGAAAACATATCCCCCCTTAATCAGTAACTATTTAACTAAATAAACATTTGCTTAATATATTTTTGTTGGATTTTACTCAACATTATTATTATTATCATAATTATATTATGCTGTTTTTATTATACTTTTATTTTTTTGTGGGAACACAAGCTTGATACTTATATATTCAATATCAGTTCTATTCTATTCAATTTATACAGCGCACAATTACAACAACAGCGCTGTACCTTTACAAGGTAGACCCTACCATAACACATACAGAGAAAAACTCAACAACCATATGACCCCCTATGCACCAGCACTTTGGCAACAGTGGGAAGGAAAAACTCCCTTTTAACAGGAAGAAACCAGCAGAACGAGGCTCAGCATGTATATAAATGCACCAATGGTGTATAATTATGGGAGTGTGTAGTCTAATGGTTTAAATTCAAATCAGCGATACGCCTTATTGGCTATTATAAGATGTTTTTTTCTGTCCTTAAAAGGTGGAGGTATGGACTGGAAAGATAAGGAATGGTAGTCAGAAGAAGCAAGACAAAATACTTGTGTGTGAATGAGAGGGAGACACATGTAGCAGTGAAGATGCAGGGAGTATTGGTAGCAAATGTAAATGAGTTTAATACCTGGGGTCAATCTTTCAAAGTAGAGGACAAGGTGCAAGAGAGGTGAAGAAGAGAGCACAGGCAGGGTGGAGTGGGTAGAGACCAGAAATTAGAGGAGGGATAGTGGACGTACAAGGAAAAGGATGTTGCATATGAAGGAAAAGGTTTATGAATATACTGAAGGAGGTCATGCAGAGGGTTGGTGTGACAGGACAGGATGTAAAGGACAGGATGAGATGGAGGCAGATGATTCACTGTGGTATTCTAACAAACCATGCCTGTGTGAACAAATGATGCACTTTGAGAACTGGCCCAAGGTCTGGTCATCTAATTTATATGTTGTCTTTGCAGTGTAGATCTTTTTTAGATTAAACTACTAAGATAATTCCTATTAATGTGCCTCATGAGGCTGCTAGGTAGATTTTGTTTTCCCTCGTTTGCTAGTCCTTATCTTTGTCTCTAACCAAGTAGAATTCTATTAAACAGGCAGAGAAGGTGTGACTCATCTTAACACTGCCACAAAGTGTAAAAGCCTACTTCACAAAATATCACAAAGAAGAGCTCGCAGCAATATTCAGCTCTCATTTTTAAGCCCAACTGGACCTATAAAACGAACAAACCTAATAACTAAATACAAACCACTGATACATTATTAACTGTATGTCAAAGATCATGGTTTACAGGCATATAATTTTTAAAAATTCACCCTTAAGTTGATCTATAGTTTTTAATAAAGTCCTCAAAGCTTCTCTCATTTAAGCATTTTTTTTTTTACATCATCTCTGTTTGCTGTATTTCTCCGCTATAACAGGATAAGTCACTCCAGCATTTTCCCCACAGTTGCAATATAAAGTGATCTATAAAGCCCATGAACTTTTAACAAGATTAAACTTTGCTGATATCTAAAAAGCACCGACAATATAGCATGTAGATGGAGGGTATCGATCTCGGTATTGCATATACTGGCTCGAGTCATTTGTTACATTTTCATTAAATGCAGCTCTTAATTTTAAGTATTAAGAAAGTCAGTCAGAAAGTCAGGATGCTGTCGTTTGCTCTGCTCTTCAGGAAAGGCAATATTCCTTCTTTTTTTTCCTTTTTTTCGAACCACAAGGACTAATGGAAGCTTGAGTCACAGACACTGAAGCTACCACCATGCTATACCAGCCATTAAGTCCACATTTAACCATGAAATGAAAGCTCAACAGGGGGCACCAGTTTGTTGCAGGTCAGGGTGCCCGTGCTCTGCCCCTCCCATCCTTCTCTCTTGCTTCTCCTGTCTGGCTCTTCATTGAGAGGCTTCATATCAATGTTTAACTCAGGGAAGTAAATCCTGTGGTACAGCTTGTCAACAGTAGACACCCTATGAACATATCAACAATGCAAGCGTAGATTTTTGCAATACGTGTATTTTTTTCAAAATTATTATTACTAAGCTGCCCTTTGTTATATATATCTTGTCACACTGCCTTATATGTGCTCTATAAAACACTTTGTATTCCCAGGCTATCCAGGTGCTGCACAAATAAACCTAGCTTGCACTGTACAAACACACAATTGCCCTGCTCTTCTTCTCGCTCACAGTGATTGACAATATTTCAATCCAAACCCCCGTAGATGTCATTTGCTAGTTCATGCGCCCACACCGCTCCAGTGTGTACCTAAACAAGAAATGAGAGTCAACAGCAGAAAAAGAAGAGGAAAACACAGCATTAACTTTGAATACTTGGGGCAGATGTCTGCCTACTCAGGCTTTGGCAGCACACCTCCCACTGCTTTAAGATGGCACAGCTCTTGTGTGAAAGCTGATCAGACTGTCTCAACATGTTGTCTTGTGTGACGGGACACCTACTCCTTGATGGGGTTTGTGACTTATTGAAAATGAGGTTGAGGGTTGGGGAAGGATTTTGTCATGTCTGAGGCTACTGCAGCATCAGTCAACACTGTAACTGTGCAGAAGTCAAAAGGTGGATTTGAGAAGTCCACGCTGGATTATCGGCCCAAATCAGCAAAGCAGAAACAGTTTCTCAGTACAATTCCGTGGCTTACACTTAGCTGCATGATGGAGTGTTCACACAGCTAGTTCGCTGTTCGACCTGAAGAGAGGCAAATACGTGTTCACATGAGCTGAAAATATTTCATCCTTGCTAAAACAACCCGCTTCATGCAGACTTGCGAAAGCCTATGAGCAAAGATTCTCTGATAGACTTAGTATCCATCTGACACCAACGGTAATCAAAAATGAAGCTGTGGCTTATTGTCACAGTTTGTGGACGGCTGGAAGGTTTGAATTAACTTTGAGCCTGGATAAAGGGAGTGAGCTCAGAGAAAAATAATGCAAAGATAAGATGTACATAGCTTCCAGCTCAGAAAAGTGAGACCAATGCAGAGGTACCTTAAACCTGCATTCTGTTTTCATTTATTTAATGGTAATGTGATCTCAGTAAACACTTCCTAATGACTTTATTGGCCTAATAGGAAATCTCCTGTCGCATTGTAGAAAATATGAACTTCATTTTTGAAAATGATGATCACTATTAGAGCCAGAAAAGGATGATTATCAAAGCACTTAAGATGGAGATAAGAAAGATGCTCAGCTTGAGGTTGTATAAAGGGACTTCTCTAAGCAGTGAGTAAAATCGCAGTGGCTATCCATCTTTTATACAGTCTAAACCTTGAACTACTGGTTGTACTTAGAAGGAAGATGACTTTCTGTGTATATTTAGGGGTTGCAGAAAAGTCCAAGAACACTTTGCACAAGTAATGCAAAGTCGAAATTTCCATTACTTGTGCACGCCACCATGGTTCACAGTGGCACTTTGAGTGAAACGCTAATATCAGAATGGTAATGTCAACCAGTAACAGCAGTAGGTTAAATAGGGAGCCCTCAGTCCTCAGAATGATAAACTTCTGCAATAACAACAAATCTGAAATTAGTCTTTTTTTTTCTGCTGCTGCTGCTTTTTGAAACCACAGCGGTCAGTTATGAAAGGTGAAGTTTAGTGTGGTGGACTCAAAGGGGCACACGCCCTAGGCACGTTCTTACCAACAAAAGGAAAGATTTCTCTTCCTCTGAAAATAGACAGATTCATCTTAGTTCTAATCTTTTCCACACTTTTGACTCGGTTTTGAAAGTTCAAATGTTCCTTCGAAGCACACTCTGTAACCTGCACACCAGCCACTCACACTAATGAGAGTGTTTTGATTATGAAGGCAGCCTTCACTCTGCATTTTCACATTGGGATGATTTTAATGTTACATCAACTTCACACTGGGATTCTAATTATTCTCGGAAAATAAGGCCAGAGCCCACAAATGCAGAACAGGAAAACAGCAGATTAATAGTGCAGACACTGCAATTTTAAATCATTCCCACTGAATATCTCAGTATTAAACATTATAAACGACTATTTGTTTTAACATCTCATTAGCATGGAAGCATGGAAGCATTTGTTATATAGGTTTATTGACTTAGTTCAAATTTTAGTTGATTAATAGAGTGACATGTCATAGTAATCAATAAGATATATTTCTGATAGTGCACAGATGTTCCTGTACACTAGTGCCTCTGTGCTATATATATATATATATATATATATATATATATATATATATATATATATATATATATATATATATATATATATATATATAGCACAGAGGCACTAATCATGGCAGCACAAGAACAAGCTCTGAGTACAAGATCCATAGAGGCTGGGGTCTATCACTCCAGGCAAGACCCCAGGTGCAGGCTGTGTAAAGATGCCCCAGAGACAATCCAGCACATAGCAGCAGGGTGCAAGATGCTAGCAGGCAAGGCATACATGGAACGCCATAACCAAGTGGCCGGCATAGTGTACAGGAACATCTGTGCCGAGTATAACCTGGAAGTCCCGAGGTCAAAATGGGAGATGCCCCCAAGGGTGTTGGAGAATGACCGAGCTAAGATCCTGTGGGACTTCCAGATACAGACGGACAAAATGGTGGTGGCTAACCAACCGGACATAGTGGTGGTAGACAAACAGAAGAAGACGGCCGTAGTGATCGATGTAGCGGTTCCGAATGACAGCAATATCAGGAAGAAGGAACACGAGAAGCTGGAGAAATACCAAGGGCTCAGAGAAGAGCTCGAGAGGATGTGGAGGGTGAAGGTAACGGTGGTCCCCGTGGTAATCGGAGCACTAGGTGCGGTGACTCCCAAGCTAGGCGAGTGGCTCCAGCAGATCCCGGGAATAACATCGGAGATCTCTGTCCAGAAGAGCGCAGTCCTGGGAACAGCTAAGATACTGCGCAGGACCCTCAAGCTCCCAGGCCTCTGGTAGAGGACCCGAGCTAGAAGGATAAACCGCCCGCAGGGGCGTGCCGGGTGTTTTATATATATATGTATGTATGTATATATATATATATATATATATTACATCACCCACCCCTGTCTTTAAGTAAACATAGTTTGTTATAATATCAAAAACAATCACAAAGCTCACTTGTCATATAAAATTAAAATGCCATTATTCAAATGGCATCGTTATATTTAACCAAGAACTCCAACATCCTTTGGATTACAGGTCTGTGTCAGGTAGAAAACAGTCCATGAACACTACGTTTTTTCAAGGGGTCTTCTACGTATGGTGTTTCCCCATTATTAAACATTGTTTGCATTGTATTTATATGCCAAAACCAGTAGGGGTTATTTAATAAATCCACAGTCATTCAAAATTCAACTGTTTTTAGTTTTGTTTATTTTTCTCATAGTTTAAAGTCATTCAAACTTACATTTTTTATTCTTTCACTTTTTAGTGTTTCAGTAAAGGAGCAGCTTAATGTAATTTCAGTGGCCTAAGTGTTTTGCACACTGCACCTTAGTAGCAACAAAGTTGCATGAAGCGAGAGAATAGTAAAATTTTCTTCAGGTTGGATAAACTACAACATGAACAACCCTCTCCTCCAGACATGGTAAAATATTTAATCTGAAATGTATAATTGATCTGCTTCTCTTCTAAATACTTTTTTTTGCCTTGCAAAACCCCACAACTCTGTAGAACTTCTTAAGTTTTGTAAAGCCAGCTCATGCCCTAGTTCAGACTTCACTCTGGTCTGAATATTTGACATCCTTGGGCTCAAAAGAAAGTTTGTGGCAGACACTCTCTAACTCATCTTTGCAGTCACTTGGCAGGAATTTGATGCCCCTCAGCAAAAGCTTTAATCTAGTTAAAGTAGAATCCCACACTGGCTGATAAGGCTTATTTGGAGAAGAGAATGAATTGTAATTATATAAAAGAAAGAGTGGGGAAGAAACCTAAAGTTCCACAGCAACAGTTTGCTCCGTGACTCTAATTACTTTACCTCTAGATTCATTTTGTCACATCCAGCTAAAGCACGTTCCTCAAGCAAAACCTTTCTCCCATCATTCTTCATTGTTTTTCCTGACTGCGTCTCATTCTACTTGTCAACAGCCTATCCTGAGGCTCTCGGCAGAGGCGAGGCTTACTGCGTATGATGAGACTTGTTTTTCATACTGTTACCCAGTAAACAAAATCAAACATTTATGAGAGTTTTATGCAAGACATCAGAAGAAGCCCCTGTCTGTGGTAGATTCAGGGGGGTATAATATTACTCTCCTTACAAGACCTTCCTGCTCTGCTCTGGACACTCTGGCAAAAGTGATCCTGCCTTATTAGCTCACTGCAAGAGATGTCAGCAGGTCACCATGGCTAACAACTTCCCTTTGAACTATTTGAAGTTAAACTACTGCCAACTATAACCATTGGACTAGTTATCAACAGGTCTGTATGGCACTGTTGCTGGAGACTGGATTTTCTCATAAAACTAAGTGAAGTGAAATGAGAAATTCTTAACCTGACATTTAAGTCAGTCACATAAAAACTAAGAGGTCAGCAAAGGTTTTAAACTAAGCTAATATGGTAGGAAAGAGTAAAACAAATCCATACACTTATCCTTTTAGTGTGCCTAATCCAGCCAGCTTCGATGTCATCTCTACGGGTCCACCCCTTCTCAAGTTCCTGGCATGCAACTGAAATAGGGCATAATAATAAGGCATGGTTAACCAGCCTCTGGACTCCTCCCCTGAACACACTGCCCCACAGCTCTGCTGCAGGTGAGGCAAAAACTACACCCTGCCACATACCCTGATCGCCCAACTTAGGCTAGGGAGAGATCCACCCTAGTCTTCTGTCCCCCCTGTGAGTGGAAGAGGAAATCTGCCAAACCATCTGTGCCCCTGGCCAATGAAACACATGGAACTTGAAAGTCTGGAGAGCTAGATGCCCCTCTGTGATCTGGGTGTTGTCATCTTTCATGTGATGGAGCCACTGCAGCAGGGCATCACCTGACCAGATGGTAAATGGACATTTGGGGGATAACAATGAAGAGAGTCAACCACCCAGCGGATTACCCAACACTCTTTTGCAACTCTGCTCTATCTCCTCTCCTGTTCTGGCAGCTGGACAGCCTCAAGACCATAATTACCTGCTAGGACTAAACAGCCCCCAGCCCTCTGCTCAAGGCATCAGTAGACGGATAAAATTGTGGACTGCGGAGCAGAGGTTCCACACAGACAGCCTTCTTAACTTGCTCAAATGCTGGATGGCACTGCTCTGTCCACTAGGCCAGATCTGGAACACCCTTTTCAATAAGTCACATGAAACGATTGTCTGTTTGGGGGCCTAGACCATCCAGCTCAGCAGTGTATTTTTGCCTCAAGTAGTGAAACAAGTTTGTAGTTCACACCTTTAGTAGGAACAGTTTCCTTGCATATATTGCAAAGTATTGTGCTTTGTGTGGTAGTTGAGAAAGTAACTCAATTTTTTAGGTGCTATATCATTATTGGAGCCTCAGCTCTCGATAGCAGACATGCCTGGGCCGATCTCTTTGTTAAGTGAAGCACATGGTGTTGATATCCACAACATGATACTTTTATATCATGTAACAATTCATACCAGTTTTATTGTGGGACATGTGGTATAGCAGTTTAGCCCTACTGGCCAGAGGTGTAAATGTTGTCTGTCTTTCACCCTATATAGTAACAGCTGGGATAGGATTATACGGAGAAAGGCCCTGCAACTTACCCCTGCAACGGGATAAGCAGAATAAAATGGATGGATGGATACAATCTGAAAATTGTTATAGCACTATATTAGATATTATAAGTTCTGATACCATTGTCATAAGGACTTTGTAGCACTGTGCACACACTTCTGTACAAATACATGATTGTCAGTTTCAGTTGAATCTGAGTGTAACAAACTACACAAGCCTGGCAGCCATGCCTTAGGGCTCCAAAACAAAAAAACAACAACTCTTGTCCATTTGAATTGTTATCCTGCTGACTGCACTGCCACTATAATCCTCGGTCACCTCTTTCACGTCATCTTTCATGAGAGCTATGAGAGGAGACTTGACAATATCCATCTCTTCATGCATTAGTGGGGTTGCTGTTGCTTGGAGTGACATTTGGCTTCACTCTGTTAAAAAAAAGGGGGGGTTTACAGGACATATCCTTTACATTTAGTATATTTCATCACCCATCACTGTGCTTTTTCCTAACATATCTTTAAATTTATCTCAAAGAGACAAAGATGCTGTCCAAAAATGAGTACCAGAATGTGTGCACATATTGACTAGCGCATGCTGTCTGCTTGAGCCTGACTACTTAATAGGGCTGTTCAGCGTGGAATATGAAATCTAAATTCCTTGTTGTGGATGTCCTGATTTTGCTCAGCTTGCTTAAGTGCTTGTGTTTAAATTTTCATAATGCATCTACTTGTTTAAAATCTGCAGAGGGGTCCATCATTAATGTCTTTACTAATATTCATGACTGGTTTTGTAACTGATTAAAAGCATATATGAATCAGTTTGGGTTTCACTTCACAGATGCTTTATTTGTTCCCATGTTGAATAGGACCTCTATTTGAAATGTGAAATGAATAAAAATAAATATTTTAATTATAATGTATGGTAATATGTACTACTGTAACATAGCTCATGACAGTGAATATTGATAGAACGAGTATCTGAATACTACGTAGACCACAACAGATGCAGATTCACTTACGAGCAATAGCTACAACTGGTGTTTTTCTGCTTTCTACCTGCACCACATTTTGGGCTTCAGAGCACCAGCGCTGTGGCTAACCCAGTAGACCACAAGCACTAAGTTATGAAGCCATCTGCTAAACTCATCCAGCATTGTTATTAAAAATATATGAACATCTACTCTGGAAGCACTTTTGTAAGATTCCTACAAGTGTGTGTACAAGCACAAAACATTGTTTCATTTTTAAGGTGCTGGTCTTATCTGAGGTTTTAGGGAATGGTTTAGGGAATATAAAATAGTGTCCAACACCACTGTACTATAATAGAGGCACTCCTTGAAAACACATGCATCACTGAGATCAACACTATTAGTGTTATTTAGCTCTTTTGAAAAAACGTTTAAAGACAAACAAGAATCAGGGAAAACACAATAATAGGTAGATAATATATAGTCTTCATATAAAAAAATAATTCCTTATTCAGATTTCTGTTGCTTCCTCAGGTGCAGAATAGAACTGGAGAAAAGCTGAATTTGTGGGATTTCAGATTTTGCTCTGCTGTGTTTCTTCAGTCAACTGCTTCAACTGAAACCTTTAGCTCTTATTTAAGCAAGATGTTCAACGTAGGTGGAGTTGTGACTGACTTATTACATATTATAGTAAAATTTACTATAAAAAGCATGCTTCATAGCAAATTATAATAGCAATAATAATAAATGACAATTGCAGTAAAACTTATTTCTTCTGAAAACAATATTAGACATTATTGACATTTTTGCAATTTTTTCATTACTTAGTTACAGCTTTCACAGATCTGGAAAAATTCTAAAGTGGATTCACAGCTGCTGAAAATAGCAGGAAAAACATTCTAGCCGGCCGCAGCCAGTATGGGATTCACTGCAAATTTAATGTTTTTGATCTTTCTCAGCTAAGACATGTTTTTCTTATAGTGGCCACAGGAATAGATTCACAGTTTGAAGGTAGTATGTCATTCAATCTAATTCAAGCGGCAATCACTAATACAACATTGTTCAATATTCTTTTTTAAATATTTTGATATAATATTTTATATATTATATAGATTACATCATATATATATATACATACATACATACACACACACACATATATATATATAGCACAGAGGCACTAATCATGGCAGCACAAGAACAAGCTCTGAGCACAAGATCCATAGAGGCTGGGGTCTATCACACCAGGCAAGACCCCAGGTGCAGGCTGTGTAAAGATGCCCCAGAGACAATCCAGCACATAGCAGCAGGGTGCAAGATGCTAGCAGGCAAGGCATACATGGAACGCCATAACCAAGTGGCCGGCATAGTGTACAGGAACATCTGTGCCGAGTATAACCTGGAAGTCCCGAGGTCAAAATGGGAGATGCCCCCAAGGGTGTTGGAGAATGACCGAGCTAAGATCCTGTGGGACTTCCAGATACAGACGGACAAAATGGTGGTGGCTAACCAACCGGACATAGTGGTGGTAGACAAACAGAAGAAGACGGCCGTAGTGATCGATGTAGCGGTTCCGAATGACAGCAATATCAGGAAGAAGGAACACGAGAAGCTGGAGAAATACCAAGGGCTCAGAGAAGAGCTCGAGAGGATGTGGAGGGTGAAGGTAACGGTGGTCCCCGTGGTAATCGGAGCACTAGGTGCGGTGACTCCCAAGCTAGGCGAGTGGCTCCAGCAGATCCCGGGAATAACATCGGAGATCTCTGTCCAGAAGAGCGCAGTCCTGGGAACAGCTAAGATACTGCGCAGGACCCTCAAGCTCCCAGGCCTCTGGTAGAGGACCCGAGCTTGAAGGATAAACCGCCCACAGGGGCGTGCCGGGTGTTTTATATATATATGTATGTATGTATATATATATATATATATATATATATATATATATATATATATATATATATATATATATATATATATATATATATATATGTAATATATATATATATATATATATATATATATATATATATATATATATTACATCACCCACCCCTGTCTTTAAGTAAACATAGTTTGTTATAATATCAAAAACAATCACAAAGCTCACTTGTCATATAAAATTAAAATGCCATTATTCAAATGGCATCGTTATATTTAACCAAGAACTCCAACATCCTTTGGATTACAGGTCTGTGTCAGGTAGAAAACAGTCCATGAACACTACGTTTTTTCAAGGGGTCTTCTACGTATGGTGTTTCCCCATTATTAAACATTGTTTGCATTGTATTTATATGCCAAAACCAGTAGGGGTTATTTAATAAATCCACAGTCATTCAAAATTCAACTGTTTTTAGTTTTGTTTATTTTTCTCATAGTTTAAAGTCATTCAAACTTACATTTTTTATTCTTTCACTTTTTAGTGTTTCAGTAAAGGAGCAGCTTAATGTAATTTCAGTGGCCTAAGTGTTTTGCACACTGCACCTTAGTAGCAACAAAGTTGCATGAAGCGAGAGAATAGTAAAATTTTCTTCAGGTTGGATAAACTACAACATGAACAACCCTCTCCTCCAGACATGGTAAAATATTTAATCTGAAATGTATAATTGATCTGCTTCTCTTCTAAATACTTTTTTTTTGCCTTGCAAAACCCCACAACTCTGTAGAACTTCTTAAGTTTTGTAAAGCCAGCCCATGCCCTAGTTCAGACTTCACTCTGGTCTGAATATTTGACATCCTTGGGCTCAAAAGAAAGTTTGTGGCAGACACTCTCTAACTCATCTTTGCAGTCACTTGGCAGGAATTTGATGCCCCTCAGCAAAAGCTTTAATCTAGTTAAAGTAGAATCCCACACTGACTGATAAGGCTTATTTGGAGAAGAGAATGAATTGTAATTATATAAAAGAAAGAGTGGGGAAGAAACCTAAAGTTCCACAGCAACAGTTTGCTCCGTGACTCTAATTACTTTACCTCTAGATTCATTTTGTCACATCCAGCTAAAGCACGTTCCTCAAGCAAAACCTTTCTCCCATCATTCTTCATTGTTTTTCCTGACTGCGTCTCATTCTACTTGTCAACAGCCTATCCTGAGGCTCTCGGCAGAGGCGAGGCTTACTGCGTATGATGAGACTTGTTTTTCATACTGTTACCCAGTAAACAAAATCAAACATTTATGAGAGTTTTATGCAAGACATCAGAAGAAGCCCCTGTCTGTGGTAGATTCAGGGGGGTATAATATTACTCTCCTTACAAGACCTTCCTGCTCTGCTCTGGACACTCTGGCAAAAGTGATCCTGCCTTATTAGCTCACTGATGTCAGTGTCAGCAGGTCACCATGGCTAACAACTTCCCTTTGAACTACACCCACTATGTGTCTTGCTTTTTTTCTCACAGTCACATCAACTTTCTTTTTTCGTCATCATTTGTTCTCAATTTATCTTCGCTCCATGGCTGTAATGACAGGTACTGTATGCATGTGCTATCAAAGACTTCAAATATATCTTCAAATATTTATGTTAGAAAGAAAACGACTGTGTTCAAGTAAAACAGTCTGTACAGCAGGTATAAAACCCTAAACTAATTTAGATACTTAATCCAGAACTCCAATCAGCAACCTCAAACTTGCCAATGAAATTTCCCATTTTTCTGGCACAGCTCCTCTGAGTCCCAGCCGAGCCAATCCACCTTCATCTGTTGGGCCAAAGTTGATACAGAGCCATCAATTCCATTAGGCACTGGCCTGATACACCGTACTAAAGCTCCCCCTTAGAACAGGTCCCTGAACCCGATAAGAACTGGCAAGGAAATAGACTGACTTGTAATTCATGATATGTCACTGTCTCAAAGTTTCCTTGCCTACCTTCTCCCCATAGATAACTCCAGACAGTTCTGCTTTGTGACTTAATTACAGTGTGTGGTAAGTCTGTGATAAAGCCATCTTCTGCACGGGGATTTAGTTTGTCCTAGAAAAGCACAAAATAGGAGGTATGAGCAAATATTGAATGTACCTATTGATTTCTGCAAATGGCTGTGATAAAAATACACGAGCATCATCTTTGTTGTTTCCATTAAGCGTTCATTGGATTTTCGAACCTGTTAAAAATTGTAACTCATTTTCTCACAGCACCACACTGAGACAAGTCTTCATTAGTGCCTTTTGTGTGCCGACGCCTGCCGTTGTGTTGGTTGGTAAACACGTATGTCTTTGCTCTGTGAGCTCAAATGATGATTTACATGGCAGCAGATGCAGAACAGAAATACCCACAAGTTGTTCTCTACATTTCTCTAACATTCCATGTGAAATGTATGGTTGACATTTGTAAACTTTAGAAGCTCTATGAAATTAACAGAGTGTCACTGACTGGTGTAGAAACCACCTGAGTGTCCACAGAAATGCTAGCGGCTCCATACCTGCTGGTTTCCTGAGCAAAATACCAGCAATGCAACATGATGATAATGTTAATATCCCAGGACACTGAAGTGACACCTTATTAGTTACACCTTGCTAGGATCCCTGTTGGTCTTCAAGACTGCCTTAATTCTTAGTGACTCACATTCAACAAGGTGCTAGAAACATTCCTCACAGATTTTGCTACATATAGACATGATAGCATCACATAGTTGGAGGTGATTTGAACATTTTCCACTAGTGCCTACTTTGTCTGATTGGATTCAGTCGTTTCCCATTATAATTGAATACAAGCTAATGTTCACGAGGTCACTAGAGCAACGTGGCCCAAAGTCCTGTGACGTCATTTCTGTGCAACACAACACAAACACAACACAATAATGGAGGACGTCAAAATGATGGTATGCTTGTTCCTCGGTATATGGCTTTTTGTGAGATTCAGGGACCACTGTGTTGGTTTTTGTGTAACCATTTCTCTCTTTACCAGGTTTCAATACCAGTTTTTTATAATGCAATATTTATTTGCCTTTAGAACAAAGGGAAACTGTCTTATACAGCACACCACCACAAACATGCAATATATTGGGTTTCCTGAGAACATTACCCCAAACCGTAAGTCCCTTTTCTCCCCCTCCTCACCCCCGCCCTCCCTACCAACACATATCACATTTGCAGCATAACTGTAACATTCCAATGAAACTACAGGTTAACATAATGAACAAGGAGAAAGGTACAATAGGTCAGTGATTTAAAACAAAAAGAGTGAAGGAGACACTCTCATGGCCGATGCTTTATTTGTGACATTAACTGTTGACATCACATTTTCATATTGACTCAGCTCACTTGGAATCTCTGCCAAGATAGTACTAAAAATTACCTAGTACCAGGTACTACCAACTAATAGAAAAAAACTAAAAACCAAGTTGAGGTGAGTCAAACCAAGCCAAGTATGTACTAGTGGAAAATAAGGGGCCCAAAGTGTGTGAAGAAAATATCAAACACACCATCACCACCACTAGCCTGAACTGTTGTTACCAGGATGGATCTATACTACTGTCATGCTGGTTATCCCAAATTATGACCTTAACCTGAACCAGGACATAAATGCCAGAGAATTCTGGTATCTCATGAGCCTCATTAAATTTTCAGACTGATGTAGAAGTCTCAAAAACTCATGTATCAAATATGATACACTTCTCTTTCATGGGTTAACCATTTTAATGTTGTAGCAGAAACTGAGAGTCATCAGACCTGGCAACATTTTTCCAGTCTTCTATGGTCACATTTTGGTGAGCCTCTTTGAATTATAGACTCAGTTTTCTGTTCTTAGCTGACAGGAGTAAAACCTGGTGCAGTCCTTTGTTGCTGTAGCCCATCTGCTTCAAGGTTCAACAGAAGCTTCAGAGCTTCAGAGAAGCTCTTTAGCATACTTTGATTGTAACAAGTGAGTTACTTTTGCCTTCCTTATCAGCTCAAAGCAGTCTGGCTCTTATCCTCTGACCCCTGGCAATAACAAGGCATTTTTGCCTAGTAAAATGCTTTTCACTGGATGAATTGACCATTCTCTGTAAACCTTAGACATAGTTGTGTGGGAAAATCCCAGTAGATCAGCAGTTTTTGCATATAACTGCTGTTTAATTAGGTTAAGGTAGCAAAAGTAATTGTTTAAATAAAAAACACCCCTTTACAAGTATGACATTAAACCCACCTATGAAAAATTAAACAAAAAGGTTGATGCCAAAGTGATGGACTGTCTGATGAAACTTTCCTCCCACACTCTTACTGGTGAAAAAAGGTCAACTGCAGAAACACTAAACCTTATACGAGACGTGTAGGAAAGAAAGGAAGCATGGAAGAGATAAACAAAAAAAGTATTAAAAGTCAGAGCAAGTCTAGAAAATATCTTTGGATGCGAGCAAACATTTTTTTAAACTGAGTCTCGCTTATTATGAAAGTGGATAAAGATATTAGATCAGTCAGGGCAGACTTTAGATCAGAATTCTCTTAAATAAAGAGACTTGGAAGAACCCTGCATAATAGCTCCAAGTGGCTCAAATTAGCCTTAAGAAAAGTATTACCACTCTTTACTTTCTTTACCATTGAGCACTTAACTTTGCAACATCTGAGATGTAAGCCTTTAGAGAACTTTTAAGCAGGGATACTGCATCCAGATAATCATCACTAATACCATTACGTTTCAATTTTATATACAAATTAAAAGGATTTACACAGAGCTTTTGAATGTGTTTATCTTAAAGTTGGTGGAAAAAGGTCAACACATACCAGGGGTGATCATACTGAATGCATTATATGCAATAGCAAGAATCAAGGTATAAGAACAGCCTTTTTTTCTGATTTTGTAAGTAAAAAGCGCTCTTTTTTTCCTCAGATAAAAGCTGCCGTCTAAAGATAGCATTATTGACCAGAGAAACGCACACAGGGATTCGAGAACTTTAGTGTGGAAATGCTGTTTTTGTGTGATATTATGTTTCAAGGTTTTATATCAGTCTCTAGATACAGAAAACAAATATATAAAAAATATATTAAAATGTTCCAGCTCGATGTGGAACACAGTGTTCCCAGTGCACACTACACACACAGAGTTGATATTCTAGTTGTTTGAGCTTATGTACAGATTGCCCTGCCGGACACAAAAAAGAACTAGTTCAGAATCTAAATTTGAAATAATATTGGTCTTTTATAACATGACATACAAGACTGTGATATCATTTTATTTTATTTTACACTGAATTGATATGTTGATAAATTTTATCAACGGGTTTTAGACTGTTTCATTGTATCATCCAGGAACGTTTAGAGCACTGATGTGTTAGCTGTGTTCTAACATGTAATTGGATGAAGACGTGTTTGCTTCCAGTGGCTCATTATATCACTAATAATGTCAGTAAACAAATTCAAATTTGGATGAGTGTGGATAGAACATAAACAGTGTCCAAGTTCTGGGAATGCTGTCCCTCAACAGCATCATCTTGCATTTTGAGTTTTGGGTCAGACATATTTTCCATCTGCCCCCCTCTCTTTTTTTTTTTTCTTCTTTTTTTTGCAGATGGTGATTAAATCTTTAATTGTCAAGGGGAGGCGGGACTGCAGAGCATGGAGAGGAAAAACTGGCAAACAGATTTTTAATTATGGCTCACTAAATTAAGACACCCAGATTCAGTCCCATATCTCCAGCTGATCTATTCCTCCCTCTCTCTCTCTCTCCCTCCCTGACTCCAGTGCCCCATGACTCTGATTGTATTACTCATTCAGAGAGATCATCAGTCATTTCCAGCTATCATACAACGTGGCCACGTATAACAGCCCAGGAATGAAGGACAAAGTGACAGTGAGATACTGAGTGAAGAAAATTGGAAAAAGGAAAAAAAAGTACCAAAATATTTAAGGATTCCTCTGCTGCCTCGTCCTCTAGTTCTCTAAGATTCTCTTAATTATTATTGTTTCTTTAGAAAAACTGCTAAAAGCTAGTGGCTGATGGCAAACATGTGAAGCGCACATCTATTATTCAAGTTTTCTTTAAGTATTAAGCAATTTGTGTGTGTAAATATATAATATACATTCAATGTGTGACACAACAAAATAAATCTAATACTCTAATACAGTATTACAAATTAAGGCAGAATTCTACAGTGGAATTCTGTGTAGAAAAAAATGAACAACAACAACAACAACAACGAAAAAAAACCATGTTGACATCATGTGTTCTTCACTGATTATGTACTTGACTCTCTTATCAATTGCAGTATGTGCGTGTTTACATTTCTTTGCTACACGATTCAATGCATATATGCATCAATTAGACAACTATGTGTCTGCTTTTGCTGTTTGACAGAAATTTTTTGCAGAAATTTCTGTCAAGAGATCAGAGTATTGATTTTAATCCTGCACTCACACAAAGACAGCAAGCTGAATAGCAATGCTGGGGCATCATAACAGTGTAGAAGCTGTGAAAGCGTATCAGTGTGTGACAATATACTGAATGTGAAATAGGCAGAGCGTCCTCACAAGGAGCACCCCAAAATGGTGTGTTTACATTCAGATGGCAAAAGTCTTTCATAACTCAACTACCTGTCAGCTTATTGTTTCAGGCTACTTAGGCTATGTTCACACTGCAGGTCTTAATGCTCAATTCCGATTTTTTGATCAAATCTGATTTTTTTGTCTGCTTGTTCACACTACAAATAAAATGCGACAGCAAACGGGCTCTAGTGTGAACACTCAAAGCGGTCCGCTCTCATTCTCTCCCCCTCCCTCTCCTGTTTCTACTTCAATCATGAAACTGATCAATGATCAGCTGATCGGCTTTTCTCTCTTGTTTGTTTATCGCCCACTTTGCTTCAGAAAGAAGAAACCAGCGGAGGCCACGTTAAACAACAGCAGCAAGTTTAAGCTTGATCAGCTGTTGTTAGAATTTATTTAATATTAATTTCTAGAATCAGCTGATGTTTGCTGGAGCCACAGCTGGAAAAGCTGCTGGTCAGGATATTGTTTGGTTATCTGGTGAGAGGGAAACATGAAGATGAAACCAGGAGATGTTCTTACTGAATCATCAGAGCTGTGATGGAGAAACAGGTTTACCTTTTAGGTGACATGAATGAGTTGAAGGGAAGTTATGAACTGTTTCTGAGAGATAAATAACACCAGGATCCTTTTTTAGGTAGCTGACAGCTGGTAACTGTGCAGGTGTGGGTCTAGTTTTGTCAGGGGGGCCAGGTAGGGCATTGACAGGGAAAGGGGGGCACAAAGAATTATTCTTATTCTCATTTAAAATATCTAGCTTTTAAAAAATAATTATTTGAATCTTACAACAAACGATTGATAGATTGATACATATATACCATCAGAACAGTGTACATCACTGTTACAACAGGCTTTATGATTTTTCCTATAATGGTGGGCCGGTCTCTAGTCAAAACGCCCGGGCCGATTTTTTGTCCCAGTCCAGCCCTGTATGCAGCTCATCTGCAGTCTGGTGTTACCTACATCTTCCTATTCGGAAGGCAGAATTTCTGAGTTCTGAGTACAATCGAAAGCACCACGACTGCAGTTTTCGTGTTGGATGTAAAAAGCGCACATGACGCTGTGACGTAGGCTAGAATCATGGCGGCGGTCAACAACGGTCCAGGCGTGGAAATATGCACATTATTTTTTCCTTTCTATTGGTATGTGGTACAGTGCACTTGTGGCAAGTAAGCAAGCTAGAAGACTGGCACTCTTGCTGGGTATCCAGTTATGGAAGCAACACATTAGCAAGAGAATTCTGAATAAAACCAAAGTTACTTTCCCTACTAACTAGTTACTTTGAAAGTAACGAGTAACTTGAAGTAACTGAGTTACTTTTGATAGAAGTAACTAGTAATGTAACTAAGTTACTAATTTAAAGTAACTTACCCAAGACTGCAAATAACATAACATTTCACATTTTGATGGATGCCTACAACTCTTTTCTAAATTTAAAAAAAGAAACTTTTTCTAGTGACCACACAAATTCTCATGGACACGTTACCCAACTTTTTGTCTTCATTTTACATTATAATGAAAACCGGTGTTGTTACTATACAGATAAAAAATACAAACAAACTTAAGAACAAAAAACATTTTGTATTCAGCTTCCAGAATGAGTAAACTTTGGCAAGGGGAGTGAAATGTTGTTTTAAACAGGCAGAGTGAGGACAGCCTGCCACAGTGGTTGGGTCATCAGTGTGGTCATTAAGCAGACTGTAATGGGCCATGAGAGAGACTGTTCTGCTCTGGCGCCGGGCCGGCCGACCTGTGGATCACACCGCCATTATCATTCAATGGATCGCACCATTATGCCCTTGATGGAGGGGAACTCGGAACACGTCTGGAGGAGGTCTGAAATAGCCGCAGTGCGCTGCTTTCCCGCAGCCATATGGTAAGCAGGTGTGTTAGTGGGAATGCACTGAAATCTACATTCACACACTTATACATGAATAATGAATAATGAATAATACGGTTTACAAATGTGCATTTATAACCTATTTGGATCACAAATCCAGTTCAAATCCACCAAAATTGTAAAAACGTTTTACTTTTTAGAAAGCCAGCTGTGCACACAGGTACAGTTCTGTCACACACCTTCAATTGAATTTTCCTCCTTCTTTTATCTCTAGTCATTATATTTCATACATGTTGAATGTTGAAGATTCTGTGTGCGTGTGTGTGTGTTGGGGGGGTCATAGAGAAGAGAACATAAGGGGATGACAGCATTGCGATCACAACTAAAGCTAGTCACGGGAACTGTCAGCCCAGACGCTCACGCCCTTCTTGTTTTTCCTGGCGTAGACTCTCTCCAGGTGACTGACAAAAACAATATGACATGTTTCTTTTGTCTAGATACCTAATGAGGCAGCTTTCTTACAAAGTCTAGGAATAAACAAAACAAATAAAACTCAAAGGTACAAGACTGTCTAGGGAAAAAAAAATCATAAACCCTGATCTGTGGTGGTCTTATATTCCAGCAGCATTCTCCATCTGCTTATTAACTTTCTACCTTCGTTCACCCTGTGTTGAAATACCATGTCAGGGCAGCATTCAGAGCAGTTTTTTTTTTAAGTTTATGTAACTCAGCTGAATACAAGTGAGATTTTCATATAGAAGAACCAAAAAACAGCTGAAAATTTTCAGCAAACACTCTGCATTCTTTATCTCACGCTCACCGGTCCATGTTTTTTGATGGCCAAGCATGTAGCCAGCAAACACTACAACACTCATTAATCTTGGAGTGACTTTCCTGGTGGGAGTTGGGGGATTGTAGCCAGTTATGTCTCTCTCCACATCTACTGAGTGCTCAGTCCAGCTGCCAGCAGTGGTCCGAATAAGCGGAGCTGAGGCCATTCTCAATAGGGAGGGATGTGGGCCGCATATGCCCACAGCAGCTCTAGGACAACACTCACGCAGCACGGCAGTTGGCCAGACAAACTGTGCTAAGAGTCAATTTCGTTGAGCTTACTTGTGGAGTTCAGTGATTTTCAAAGCCTGAGTGAGAGACCCCGCATTCGCCGGGGAGATGGTGTGAACAGAGGGGGGGGGAGGCTTTTCTTTTCAAAACTCAGGACATCAAAAGGTGGTTGATTTCACTGATGGAGATTATTTCTTCTCGTTTAATCTCAGCTTCCCTCATGAAATCTGTATCATCTGTTTTCATCTTTGTCTCTTATTAGGCTTTCATAAACGACACACACAAAACGTTTCATGTCCAAGCCAGCCAATCGGGGCGGGAGGTCTGGACTCTATTTGTGGCCATTTGGCTCTTTGGTTGCCAACACAAATTGAGTTAGAAGGGAGAATTTTCAACACTGCATGCAACAGCTCTAGGTCTGACCTTCAAACGGAAAGAGGATGTCAAAATCAAACAATGGTCTTTATTACAATCAGCATCTTAAAAATACTCAACAAAAAGTTATGTTGTCGCATTGGGTTGAAGACGAGTGTACAATCGTGTTGGTGTTTATTGGTGTTTTCATTATGTATCGCTAAAGAAGTGGAGAGATTTGCAGATCATACTGGGGGAGATGGTGCAACAGCTTGAAAACATGAGACTTTGTGGGGGGAAAAAATCAGCAATATCTTTGCTTCTGTTTTTGACTTGTTCTCCTCCTGCTGTGTGCTGGTGTGCTGGGACCTTTAGCCCTGTGCTTGAGGTATTTTCATTTCAATGGAAAGAGACAGAATATCAACCCAAAATCCAGAAAAACTAATTACATAAAAGGTATAAATTAATATCCATTTCTCATACCCATGAGTGAAATAAGTAACCCAACCAGGCTCCCACAGGTTGTCTGTGTGCACATTTGCACACAGATTACAATCAATCATTTACAGATACTACTTATTCATTATACACGTATCTAAAGCTCACCTGTCCACAGGGTACCATGCCCACAGTCAAGCATGGAGGTGGAAACATAGGGGCAAATGTTCTGGTATAAAATGCTGGACGAAAACCTCCTCCTCTCAGTCAGAACAGAGAAAATGGATTCTGGATGGGTCTTCTAGCATGACAATAACGTAAAACATACCATAAGGTAACAAAGGAGTAGCTAAAGAAGAAGCACATTAAGGTCATGGAGTCAGTCTCCAGACCTTAGTGCTATGCAAAATCTGTGGAGGATGCTAAAACGTCAAGTTGCCAAGAAACCTAAAGGATTTAGAGAGTTTCTGTAAAGAGGAGTTGGCCAAAATCCCGCCTGAAATGTGTGCAAACCTGGTGACCAACTACAAGGAATGTTTTACTCCTGTGCTTGCCAACAAGGATTTGTCCACCTAGTAATATGTAATATGATTGTTTTACAGATGTATGTGTTTTTTGGAATTTCTGGTTGCTTTTCTGTCACCTTCTGTTGAAATGAAACTAGCATTAAAAATTAGAGACTGTTCATTTCTTTTGTAAGTTGGCAAACTGACAAACTCAGCAGGGGAGGAAATTATTATTTCAATTCAACTTCACCTTCACCGTCAACAGTCACCTCAAGGTGATTTCCCCCTCTGTATCACGTGTTACATCATGATATCACAGTTCAGCTGCTGATTCTTGTGCTTGATTCATGACTTCAAAGATGTCAACAGTTTCAGTGAAATCGTTTATTAATAGACTGACTTTGACCCCTACCTTTGTTGTTCTCAACATGCCTGTAAAAACAAGGAAGACACTGCTGCATTGCAACTTTCTTCAAAGGCATGAACCATATTTTTATGTTCCCCATTGATGTAAAAATGCAATCTTTTATCCACACATGAATTCAGAGTTCAATTTATTTTCCCAAGCCTAAAATCTTTAAAATCAAATGAACTTAAAATTTTAGCAACTGTCCACATTAACTTCAGCAGAGCTTTATAAGAGACCACAATTCATCACTCGTGCTTTTCTAGCATTCAGTCACAGTGATTGATTTGTCTGTCAGCAGCAGAGACATTCCGAGGTGAAACGCTCTTTTTCCAGTGTAGTCCCACCATGCCCTTGGATTGTGACCTTTTGTCCAATCCATCAATTACCTCGCTGTTTTTAAACTCATTTAGACTGACTGCAGCCGAAAAAATTGAAATAACAGCGCACATACAAACACGTTGCCTGTGGTTACTGCGTACACACTCACGGCATACGCATTCTTACATAAAATGATTGATGATCAGGATGGAGTAGGTTACCTCTTCCATGAGCTGCCGTTGGCCCATGTGTCCAGAGGACTTGTAGACATGTGCGAAAACCAGGAGGAAACCTCGAGAACCAAAATAGAAAAGAAATCGACCCAAAGCAGAAGTGCTAAAGATGAAGTGCAGTTCCTCAAATGACCACTTGAGACTGGTTTTTAGTTTTTAAAAGAAAGTAAATCCTTACAGAGTCTTATGTTAAAGTCCAATTCTGCTCAAGTTTGGAGCGAAAACAAATATCCTTTCAGTCTGGTACTAAAAATCCCCATACACCTCAATATAGCCAATTCTCCCTTTTCAAAACAGCTGAATGGGGGTGGGGGTGGGGGCGCTCTTATATTAAGAGATAAAGTCATGCATTAATAGATGCTTGGATCCTTTGACAGTCAGGTGTGCCAACACAGGCTTCTGTAGCTGGAGGCTGTCTGCTAGGCTTTAATTAGAGCCACTGAAATAGACCTCTTGACCCCATTTGTGGGGTTTGTGCCTTTTTAAAGCAATTATCATATGCCAATATGCCATGCTGTGTGGTTAATTGTACTACCAGACCCTCCAAGAAGTTTGTTTTCCAGTTTTGCGAATGAAAGCACATTTTTGTATGCACTGCTTAGCAAGTATCTGTGTCTATGCAGTGCATCCACACAACCTATGGATACACGTTGTAAACCAAGGTTGATAATGTTAAGCAATAATATAAAACTAGAAATATGATCACTTCTGTGTCATATAGAACATACTATACTAAATGCATTAAAAAGAGACTTAGTGTGCAATGTTGTGGTGGCTATGTGCACTTTTTTATATAGAGTGCATGGTAAAAACATACATTAATGTTGAAAATGTATGGCAAGGGCAAAGATGATAAGAAGGATAGCTTCAGCTCCATTTGGGTAATACTGTGGTAAATAACCTTTTTTTTATTGAAAAGTGATAGGGAACACGGGCCCATCACTGATGCATTTTTGGAAAGGGCTAAAACCAATGGGGAAGAAAAGAAGAGTAATAACAAATGTGAAGAATTAAAATAATAATATAAACCATGAATATTTAAAAATCTAAAATCAGTCCTCACAGTGGATGACTTTTTTGTTGGTCATAGTAATGAGACTATCTGCCACTTTGCACTATTGCACCCGTTGTGTTTCATATAACTTGTACATAATGAAGGGATTAGTGTGTATAGTGACTATTTGACTTAAATTATATGACAAAGCTATTAGTGTCAGATAATTGTAAACTGCATGGCTAAGTAATAGCTAAGTTGTAGAAAGTAATAGTCATTTATACAACTTTCATTTTTATGATTAAATGTTTTATAGAGGAATTTAGAATTTTTTGTGGGCCACAACCCACCTAACCTTTACATATCATTTACAACTAAAAAGCTTATGTACATGAAAATCAAAATATATCAACAAATTATTTTTTTTAATTTAACACTTTTTAAATGGAAATTGTTGACCTTCTGTAACAGTTCTGATGTTATTTAATACATTTGTGAGCCTTTAAAGTGCTGATAATTTTTTTTACTTCAATACAAGCTTTGTCTAACCTTTTCACCCTTATTGCTAGTGTTTAGCAGTATTGTGGTAAGAGTGAGGTATCTCCCTTAAAGACTCAAATGAGTCTTTCAATTAAGACTCTTTCAAGAGATATCAAATTCCTCACGTGTCTGCAAATGAAATTCAAACAGTGAACAGGATATTTAGCCCTCTTTGCATTGGCTTCATGTCTTCAATTTCTACTTTAATTCTCTCTCTATCTCCGCTTGCCAATTACGGATGATTGTAATACAAGAACCACTTCTAACAAAAGGCTCTTTTTTCAGCCCTGCATGATAACACAGTAACATGGATGTCACTGCTTCTCCAACAGAGTACAGGTTATAGCTTCTGTAGTGTGGCAGGGTCATTGGGACACTAAGCATCGCTGGCTGGAAAGCATATACCACACCTGCCCTTATAGAAGTGCTTGCCTCTATAAAGAATGCAACATTGAGGTCCTTCATTAGGTCTATTACTAATATCTGTCTGGAAAGTTTAGCCTCTGAATCCATTTCCATGTTGATGCATTGCTCTGACCTTTGGTGATGAGAGGGATTTGTGTGCAGTAAGCAATTGCTTACATGCTGTAATACAAACATGACAATGAACAGCTAAATTAAGACCATTATTACACTTGCAAATACAGATAAACAGAAACCCATGGCAGGTTGCCATTACATACCCCGGGCACAAGCAAAGCTTTGGGATATCTTGGTGAAAAAGCCATTACCTCGGCCATGATGCTTGTCACCCCACATTTGATCAATGCTTGGATTTTAAAGCCTCTTTTAAAATCTCACATCTACTTAATATCACATTATTCACCAGATAGAGTTCAGGCCTTTAAGGTTTTCCATTCCTTTCCAAAGCTGCAGAAATTCTCTATGTCATGGAAATGTGCCGGCAAATGCCACCTGAATGATAATTTGTATATTAAGCTTTGCATCAAGGAATCCATGGCCTTTTCAAATGCGCTTTTCAAATGCAATATGAATGGAAGTAAAATGTGTTTTTGTCTTGGGGTTCTTAACCAGGAAAATTCCATTTAATCTCAGATAAAAAAAATCTGTTGCTAGATTATGCGTGTAATATTAAAGAGAAAAAAAATCCTCCAGGCACTGGCTGTGTGGGATATGCTACAACATGTAAATAATAACAGTGTACAGTGCAAACATAACGTTAAGGCCCTATCTGTTGCTTTTTTCACTCTTTCAGCACATGAAACTAAATGGCTTAACACTAGAGGGCTCACATGCATTATCATACAAAAGAGCTCTTCATTTGAGTACTGGGGGATGGGAAGTGGGTGGGGGGCACAGATGACTATGTATTATTGATTATGCTTTATTGTGCTGAAACATCCCTTTTATAGCCGTGGACAAAACTCAAGAGGGGATGGAATGTATCATCAGAATTCATACCCAGCACTCTGTCTTGTGTCATGACACCCGAGTGCAAATTGAGGACAGTGGGAACTCAGAATTTTTCAAAAGTTTCAAATTAATTCAGAAGGAGCGGCGATGGAAGGTGTCAAGAAACTAGGACTTATGTGTGCGTCAAAGAAAGAAGAGAGCAAAACTACCTGACTGTATCTCAATACGCGCATCCCTGTTTCCTGACGTCCACGTCATGTAAAGTTTGCGTTATCATGCACACGCTCTATCACACCACTGACTCCATCCTGCGTGGAGTCGGTGCATGCGTAAGCCGTTGCAAACTGAGCAGCTGGTCTCCCCTGTGGGAGTCATTAGCAGTGAAGCTCATCCTTTTGTCACACACTCCAGTGTCTGTCCCTCACCTCTCAGCCCAACCTCAGGGCCCATCACGTTCCCCCCTGCACACCTGGCTTTATTTCTTTCTTCTCCTCTCTGACTTCAAGGCTCTGCAGGCTGGCTGCTCCCATAGAAACTGAACTATATAACTATAAAAGAGAAAGGGCAAATGAGCAAGATATAAACAGAATGGAAAGAAGGAAGAAGTAGACAAATAGGGAAGAGGCAGTGGGGGAATGAGGTCTATCAGCCCTCCGCAACCTATTATCCTGGAGTCCTGGAGGATGCATTTCCCTATACATACTCCCCTAGACGTCACTTTCTTCCTCTGTACCATGTTATTTCTGTAAGCCCCTTGCCTCCCTCATCCGTCCATCCGGCTGTCCCAAGTTTGCCCGCTGCCTCTCTCTGTGGTCACGCCACAGAGAGAGGCAGTTATATTAAAGCCTCCTCTTCTCTTCTAATCTCACCACGGCAGAGAGGCTGGAGCTGGCTTTGCTTCAGATACACAGACCCCCACTTGCCCACCTCTGCCCAGAAAAATCTCTGCTCATAGTTACCACTGACAAATATGCCAACACATTTTCCACACCAGCCCAACAAGCCCCAGTGCTCGCCTCTGTTAAAGGCTCAGCTCCAACCCTATTCAGTTGTACATATGTACTTATTAAGATGTAAATTCAAATTGTTTGTCTATCCTCTCTTTAGTATTTATGAAATGGACATTTGAAAGTGGAATGAGGTACTTGAAGATAATATAGGGAGTAAGCAGGTGGGTGGATTTAGGGATGAGTGCTGTTCCTTGGAATTCAATATTTTCCACTGGAGATGTCCCATGCCTCATCTATATCAGACAGAAGATAAGGTACAATTGATCCCAGGGGGAGGTAGTTTAAGAGAAAATGCTTAAACACTTTTCCTCCTGTTACCATAAAGCCCAGATTGAGGGAAATTAATGTGATTTTCAGGCTGGTCCACTTGTCATATACTGTATTTGCTGCACTCTCCTGGGATGGTTTAGGATTCCTCTCAGCAGCTTGAGGCCATACCTCACTGGATCCAAATGGAGTTACTGAAAATTGGGAATGAACTCCATTTATGGATTTTCACTCCAAATAAAGTGGCTAATTCGGTCAAAAGAGCCATGACCCCAGCAGAATTAACCTAGCAATTTGTCACTTCCAAGGACATCTCCAGGGAGTTTGCTGAAACCGGCCAACTTGATATAATCCTTCATTCCCCGATCAGTAATGGAGCAGAGGAGAGGTGATAGACGTGATTTACAGTAACCTATACTTTCTCTCCATCTTTTCATCCCTTTTTCTTTTCCCCTCCTCTGATGTTTGGTTTTCTTCCCAAAATGAATCTCTTCAATTTTGCTTTATGACGCTGATGCCTACGCTCACTGTCGCAGTATTTACATAAGCGTTACGGTGCGCATACTTTTAGAACCCTATTCATCATCACTGCCACAACTGCTCGTGGAAGCAAAGTGAAGTGGGCCCTCCCAACTGGATGAATAAAAATCCCATTGATTTCCTTTGGAGGAAGCATACCAGGCCTGATGCCGAGGCACAGTGCACACCTGTAGATCAGGTGTTAATGAATATCAATGTTAAAAAAAAGAGAACTGAACGGGGGGGACATATTTTTCCTTTCAGATACATAGATAGATAAATCCTCAATAATCTTTGTGTTCATCCACTGTCTAAAAAAGATCTTTAGATCTTGTCCCCCTCCCAGGCTTTGCGTAAGAATTTTCTTTGAGCACCTCATCCTCTTCACTAGGGTTCTGATATAAACGGTAGTAACCAGACCAAAAAGCAGCGCACATTTCAGTGCTGCTTTTTCTCTGAAATGTCATAAACTTTGGATTCTAGCCAATCATTTTACCTTTGCAAGGATAGTAGGCGGGCCCAGGGACATACGTTCTTTTAGAGAAGAGCTACAGATTAAAAATGCCCAAGGCGAAGCGGTCAAAAGTCTGGCTGTACTTCACAGCAAAAGATGCAAACTCAGTAGCCTGCAACAAGTGCTTTAAGGTGATACTGTGCAAAGGAGGTAACACCTTGAATCTGATGAAACACCTGGCAACGCATAGTGTTTTTTTGAAAGCCGAGAAATGCACCGTATTTGATAGCTTGCTGCAAGACCTCACACCGAGCACATCTACTGCAGGTGTGGTGCCTGTTATCAGACCCGGAGTTAGCAACATCCCCCAAGAACCCGAAGAGGAGAGTCCTGGCCCCTAGCCCTGCCAGTGTAGCAGAAATGATGACGGATGATGATGGCAGCAGCAGCCATTCTTCTCTGCGTGAGTTGCTTCATGTTGTTCGTGTGTAATTTACGTTGAGTAGGCTAACCACGTTATTACATTAATGCATGTAAGGTGAACTACCAAACACCGTCGTAGTTTCATGCGGCTGTCTTCTTGTTTGATGGCAGATACTAACTTCATGTTGTATCAACAGAATAGGCTAACTTGGTTATCATTTTGCAGAAAAAACATAAGAGGTTTTTGGACAAAGTTTGTGTTCTCCATTCTTTAAGCACCGGTTCGAGCACCGTTTAGCACTGGCTTTTACCATAGAATACCAGAATTGGCAGGTCCACCACCACTGGTGCCCTGTGCTTTTCACAGATAATAGCAGGTTCACCCTGAGCACAAGTAATAGATGTAAAATGGTCTGGAGAAGCCGTGGCGAACGTAATGCTGCCTGTAACATTGTCCAGTATGACCAGTTTGGTAGTTGGTCAGTGTATACTTGCAAAGAAGGATATATATATATATTTATATATCACTTATATAATGAATATACGAGTGTATATTACACTTGTATATTCATTTGACCTCAGTTATCCATTAGTGTTTTCGGCACCTGCTTTTGATACGTGTGTTAAAGGTTTACTTGTGCAGAAAAAAAAAACCTTTTCAAAGAATTCATAACATTAGGTTCCCGTCACTCGCTCCCTCTTAAATGCAGAACTGAATTAAAAATCCTTCTTCTTACATACAAAAGTCTGAATGATCAGGCCATATCGAAAGCAGAGCACTATATTATACTAACAAAGTGCCTCACTCCAAGTGCCAGACCACTTGTGGTTCCCAAAAGTACAATGAGAGCCAGCTATCGGGGCCCTCTGCTGCAGAACCAGCTCCCACAGGGTTCACGAGAAAGATGCCCTGTCTACTTTTAAGATCAATCTTTAAACTTTCATTTTTGATATAGTTTACAGTTTCTGCTGGAACAGATGACTCTGAACCATCCCTTAGTTCACTGCCCTCTCTTCACACCTTATGTGAGGTAATATACTGTAACACTATTTTAATGCCATTGCCTTGTGTTACTGCATCCAGTAGTTTTATCTTTTGTAGTTTGTGCCTGTTTACTCTCTTCTCTCCCAGGAGATTCTTCTGGAATCTCCTGGCCTTCTTCCAGAGCATGATTCTGCTGGAGTTGTCTTCTTATTGAAAGAGAGTTACAAGTTGTTGCTCACAGGGGATCACTGATCATTGGGGTCCTCTCTCTAATATGGAAGAATCTCCCTTGACACATGTTGTTTTGAACTAAATTGTATTTAGTATGTAATTCTTTTGTCACTATGTTGTACAGACAAGTTTGATTTTCTAGGTCTGCTGTGCCTCAAATAGATGACCATGAAAAGAAATCCATGACAAGCTTACCACAGCTCAGCGCTAAAGCAGTCAAAACACTGCATCCCTAGTGCGCCAAACAGTCTAAAGCCTGAGATTTAGACACACGGGGCTTACTTTTATATATGGTTACCTCATTAGCTGAAACTTTTGTTTTGTTTAAGAACAAATAACACTATAACGTGAAAGAAAAACCAAGAAAACCTTAATTCGTACCCTTAAAAGGAGCTTAGTTTTCACAATACTAATAATGTCTAGGTTTTTTCTTGCCAATGATTGTTTTGCTCAGACACAGAGGAGCTATTACGTTATCACAGCCATTCTTGTTTGGTCTTATCCTCCTCTAGTGGAGCGATTATCAGGGTGACATCGTGAAGCCCGTCGTCTCGAAACACTCCAGGTCAAAGCAGACTGTCCTCCCCTTGCTCTTCAACCATTGTTAATTCTTCCCTATTTTACACCATTGATCTCCTGCCTCCCGGCCCAAACAGCCAGGTCTTTGTGGAGCTGTTAAGCTGCTCCGCAACTGGACTTTCTGCCTTCGTGTTGCAAGCACAGTATCGATCCAAAGTTCCTGAACTGCCAGCTGGGTAGAAAAATAAATAAATAAAAAAGAAGAAAAGGTGAGGTACTTAGTTCGATGAATGGAACAACCTTAAAGAACACTAGAGCCATTTATTTTTATTGTGTAGTTCTTGGGGACACTGATTGTTTTTCCAATGTGTTCTCAGGTTTGTTCACATGTGAAATATATTTGCATGACAGGATGTGTTCAGTGTTCAGCGTGGGACCTGATAAAATAAATAATTTCTGCTCCTGGTATTGTCTTTAAAAAGTGCTTAAATGAAGGTCTTTTTCTTTGAAGTCTAGTCCTATAGTGATGCGTAATTCAGGTTCAGGCAAAAACCATGAAAATGAAAATGAATAATTTCATTGACTGACTTTGTTTCTTAAAGCCAATATGCAAAGTAAAGAAATGCTAATCTGCTGTGGCTCAAAGAAAATGCTGATGTTCAACAGAAAACTAAGTAAGTGCTTGTACAGTCAGTGCTATTAGCATCATACTACTATATGTTTCTTCCTGACAGTCAACTGTTAAAAGCCATATGGCATCTACAATAAGACTGCCATCAGAGCAAAGCTGCTGACCTCCTGGGGCTAAAAATTAAGAGTCAAAAGCTGCAGTTTCTTTTTGTACTGACTCCTTTAAAAAGCAGTGTGATACCCAATACTATCTTGGCTTCTATCTGCTATCCGGTCTTTAAGTTATGACGTGATGAATCCTGCTTCCGGGCCCAAACTACCCTGCATTTTATAAGGCTTTTGTGTTTTAACATGTTTTAATGCTTTGTATCTTGTTCTATTTAATCTAAAAAAAAAAAAACCCTAAAAACTGTCAGTGTTCACTGTTGGCCTCTCTCGGTTTTTATTACCACGACTCATTTTAAAGCTCAGTTTTTAAACCCTTACGATGTAACTACAGCCCAGCCCATGCAGCAGCAGTATATTAATGACTAACCTCGTATTGTGGATGGATTATCTTGGTGGTTCTCTGGACAGACGTTTGGTCCGTTTACAGCACCATGCCATGCGATTGCATTTGTCATCGAGAACCCTGACGTTAACTTTTATCGAGTGGACAATTAGTGTTCATCCTCCAGTTTCACTGTTTATATTTTGCTCTCATAACTGTGTCGCTAGCGATCACGTAGCACATCATTATATACCAGCTAGCCCAACTTCAGTAACCCTACAAACGTCGCTGTTTACTTTCCTATCGTCATTTATGTTGGAAGTGATAGCAGAGCTGTATGTTTTAATTTGTTTAATAAATCTCTCAGTCAGAACATGGTATATTATATTTAGATGGAAGATAGCGAGCTAACTCCCTGCTAATTTATAACTTAGTTAAATGTCATAAATTCTGTTTTCATGGATGCCTGGATGTTACACTTAATTGTTACACCTGGTAGAGAAGCCACACTGATCATTTTATTACAGATGAAAGGATTTAGACAGTTTTTAACTCTGAGTGATGCTGCAGTGATCATTTGAGTTATGGACCTGCAGCAGATTTTGGGCCCAGACACGGCTAATGACATCAGACTTAAAGACCAGATAGCAGACAGCTGATAACTTTGACTCTTCATCCCCTTATCTCACTTGGTCATTCTCTAAAAATCCAGTGCAACTAGGTTTTTTTGTTTTTGCCAACCTAAACCTTAGCAATGTTTGCATGCATATCACTAGTGCAGGGTGTAGTCAGTGGGCTTAAAAGGTGCTGATCAGCCAAAGTAGGCTGTGTAGCACTGCCTTTGCTAAGTTACTATTTAAAGAGCCTCCTTGGGATTTTTATGTATTAAAATATATCCAGTTTACACTGTGTGTGTGTGTGTGTGTGTGTGTGTGTGTGTGTGTGTGTGTGTGTGTGTGTGTGTGTGTGTGGGGGGGGGGGGGGGGGGGGGTTAGGTGTAATAAATGTGCTAAATCTATTCAAATTTATTATGCTTTTTTTTTTCTTTGCAGTTCAAGCACTGGCCATAAATCAATGCCACAGCTGTACTTTCGCAAAAAAAAATAAAGTTATCAGCTAGGAATTTTTAAAAAGAAGAACAGAAGCTGAGCGAAGTTATAAGAAACTTATAAAAACCGTATAAGAAAAACAGCTGACAAACCTAGTGAGAAATTATAAAATGGCTTGTTACAGTAAACTACCAGAGGATAACAAAAATAACAAGAAAAATACAAAAAAAATTAACTGGCATTCTTAACAGCATAACCAAATAACTATTATATCCAAAAAGTTATGTGACTATGAGAATGAATTGGCTCGGTAAATAAGTCATTTGGGGTTTTTTTCGTTTGTTTTGTTCTTACTCTGGTCATCTGGATATGACTATTTTCTATTGTTATTGTTGTGTGCACACAATAATATTCCTTTCCCCACCTCACAATGTTTGTTCCCCATCTCTTTCACACAAGTTTAAGTAGTACATCAATGGAGTGGCAGTGGTGCAGACATCAACTCTGCACAGCAGCTTCTTTCAGCTTCAAAGCCAAGCAAGACAGCCAAGCACTTCCAGGTCAGTTACAAGAGGTCCCCTCTCCAGTGTGTCCTGTGGTGTCCTCGCACACAGAAGTATCTTCAGCACTGACAAAGGAGAGACAGCACGGGTCATTCTCATTACCTCATTTGACCTTTCTGTGTAGAGCTGCAGCAATGCCAAAGGCTGCATTATAGCTGGAGCCAGAAGCATAAAATCAGCACCAGTGAATATATTTACCAGAAGTATTGTTTCTAGCTAGCTTACTAGGTAACAGCTAACGCCCATGTTCTATTAACCTGCTCACAGTAGCATCATTACAAGCTCAGTTTAACAGGTTCAGTTAATTGCGTTCCATACCAGTTTCTTTTCTTCACATGGCCCTGCCTGGCAAGTATATCACACTTTTTCTGGCCCCATGGATATGTTTAGTAGCCTGAAAAATTAGGAAATTGGGCAGCACAGTGGAGCAGCAGTTAGCACGTTCCCTCATGCCAACAAGGTCCTGGGTTCTTTTTGTGTGGAATTTGCTCTCCCCATGTCTAAGTGGGTTCTCTCTGTATTCTAGCTTCCTCCCACAGTCCAAAGACATACATGTTAGATTAAGTGGTCAGCCTAAATTGCCTGTAGGGGTAAATAAGAGCATGACTTGTTGTCTGTCTCTATGTCAGTTAGCACTTTGACAAATTAGCAAGCTAATTAGTAACTAAAGATTTTTAATTAATGCACTCTTCCCTTTTAGACACACCCCTGCATGCTGCACATATTGGGGAATGGCTGCTGCCATCCTGCAGCAAAATGTGCAGAATATCTGCCAAATTTAAACAGTTTGTCTACATGCTTTTTGTCACGGTCTATGTGGCAGACCGTGGGGATGAGGGGAATGAGGAGCCAAGATGCAGGACTTTGTGATGAAGGCAGTGCGTTTATTTACAGTGTTGTAAATAGTTCAAAGACTAACCCCGTGTTTTCCCCTTGACTTCCGTGTCGTGTCTTCACCCACAAGTTTGTGCTCTGTGCTCTTCCGCTCCTGTGTCCCCGCACCCCGTGCAGCTGCTTTTGTCTTCCCTGTCTTCCTTGGTACTAACACCACTAACGTGGAGTCTCACACAACAATCCCACACCGAGGAGCGCTCAGCCACAGTCTTAAGAAGCTCCCCAACGACGCTTCATTAGCTGCAGGTGTGTGAGTCATCTTCTGCTTCAGGTGTGGCCATCCTCTAGACAGGACACGCCCACCAGGTCTACCTGAAACCAGTACTCAGCCACACTCACAGACACACCCACTTGCCTATACAAACAAGGATGAGGAATAACAAGAACAGCAGCAGTGCAGACAAAACACACATCACAAAATAACAGCAATAATTATAAGAGTAGTCCACACTGCTGACAGACCCTGAATCCCTGGAGCTGGGTCTGTGACAGCTTTAGCGGGCTCTTAGTTCAATGACCTTGTTGCTGTGTAAAATAAAGTGAAGAGGATCTGGTTAAAATTGTGCTTTTTTTTCTTTTTTTAAGTTTAAGCTTATTAAAGATGTGGCTTGATAAAGGACTTTTTACCTGAAAAGGTTTTGATTGTGATTAGGATAGCAGATGCTGCTGTTGTCAACTCAACCCAGCTGGAATAAACCTTTTCTTTCATTCTAAGTTCTTTCATTCCTGCTGGGTTCACTGTAACAATCATAGTGCTCCCTCATTGGTGCACAGTGTGTGTGTGTGTGTGTGTGTGTGTGTGTTCACTATTATCAAACCCTATTTTGTCATTTAAATCTGTAACACGATATATTTAGTCACTCCACATGACTAAGAACTGCCTCTTTGTTTCATTCTTGACGCCAACCCAACAAAATGGTGTGTGTATCAAAGCTTGCACTGACATTAGAATCAATATGCAGTACACGTCTGCTGTTAAAAGGGGTATAGTGGTCACTCTCTGGAGGGCAGACTTTGTGCTCTCCGAGTCAGAGACCAGATTAGAATTCCTCACAGATTAATCTTTGACTCATAACAGACTGTAATTAAGTCGAGACAACTTCTAAAGTCCAGAGTAAGGAAAGAAAAAAAAGTCAGTTTATATCACCCCCGCTTGTGCAGGATACAAGAGGTCAGGCCATAACACGCTGATTAAGGGATGAGTTATTCAAAAGATTTTTTTTCTGAAATGCTCCACAGGACTGATGGTATATGAAGATGAGAAAAATAATCTGCTCTGCATGCTAGCTGCTTTGTGATATATCAGCCTAATATCGTGGGACATTTAACAGGATCGCATTTATGGAAAGATTTTTTGCGCTTAATGTATGTGTTATCATTCAACCATAGGAGGAGTATTGTAAAACTTTTACTGTACTGTGGCATACAGGCAATAGATCCAACCCAACCATCTATCTCCCCATCCTTCCCTCTCTCGCAACTGTTCTCCTACTGCTATCATTACCTCTGCCATTTCCCCCTTTTTACCTATCTGTTAGAGCCCATTAAACAGTTTGTGGAAAGGAGGGGGGGGGGGGGGGGGGGCATGGATTTGACACCGAAACAAGCCCTACCTCACTGTACCCAGAACACACACACACCCTCCATTCACATGTACGCATTATCCTAAGCCAAACCATTCGAGGTGTGTAGCGTAAGCCTCTGCACTGCGCCTCATGTTTCATGAAGAGATAAGGGCCACTAAAAATACCCATCGTGTACGGAGAGATAGCCAAGCTTTAGGAGAGGTATCTACAGCGAGCAGCCAGCAAAGCGGTGTCTCCTTTAATTCAATCCACAGACACAGACAGTGTTTTGCAAAGAAACAGAGCTAGAAAAAGAAATATTTGAAACAGGCTTTTTATGGGTGTCTTATTATTATTATTAACACAATATGTTGTTGGATGTATCTCCGTTATTTAAGCAGGTTCATTTAGACAGCTTGATAAAACAGGTGTATTGTTTCTGATTGGGGTTGATTCATGCATTATGTTAAACTTAAAATGAGATTATTACGGATTGACTTGAAACAACGATCACACTTTGATTAAGTCGTTATTATTACATCTTCCTTCACCTAAAGTCAGCTCTCAGGGAAGTCTATCCAGGTAGTGGTGTAAAATATCTTACAAAGCATGGCTCTGTGTAAGACCAGATCTTGATATTAGAGCAGAGAACTGTGTCAACAAGTTTCCCGCTGTTCTGACGCATGTTAGATCCTGTAGCTAAACAGAAGCTGATCCTCTGAGGGAGATCTGTTACCCTCTGCACACACAAGTCAGCAAAGCACAGTGGCATTGTTTGTACTGCTTTATTTTTGCTTTATGTTAACACATATAGAAAAAATATAGGTTTATGTGCATGTACACATTCATAAGGAACCCTATATTCTGTAATAATAAAGTAGACCTACTTTATGAGTAAATACCTTTGTTTAAGTATTGCAATAATGATACTTCAGTGCACTGAATAGGCTATTTTTGGACTAAACTGACATTGTGTTACGCTGTTAAGTGCCTAATTGTATACGCTTCATATTTTTGAGAGCTGGATACAGTTACCTGGAAACGATTTCTTGCAGCAAGGAAGGGTGACTAGATATTGCCCTTTTCTGCCATTTTAAGTTAACGTGTGAATTCATATTTTGATATCAGTAATAATAAGAATTGGTGTTTAGCTGGTTTTTGCGTGTGTCATGAAAGGCACATCGCTCGCCAAGACCCTGTTGTGTTAGGATCTTAGTTGCACTAAGAACAGACCTGTTTGCAGTACTTTACTAATTATTTACGAACACAAACTGTATGTATGAATCCAGGCCATAAAGCCTTTTACTAAAAACAAAGTTACTAACACATGAATAATAGTAATGACAGTGACAGTAAAGACGTGCTGGTGAAGATAGGGAAAGTGAGGTACTGACCATTTTTCCTGGAGTTGATAACAAATCCACCCATAGTTTAGTTCAGGTATTAAGGCTGGGGGAAATCTGATAAGCTGACAACAATGTCAGCCAAGGTGATGTGATGTGCGCTTGATGATAAACCTGCCATTTATGCCACCAGCAAACCTCCAGCTTCCTTTTTTTTTTTTTTTTTTCTTTGGCCTGTCCCGTTTGGCTCTTTTGCCATCAGAATTGTTGTCTAAAGGCAAAGAAAGATGCCCAACGGATTTACTTTACCAAACTGACCATCCCAGCCTTGCCGTAATGGTCCATTTGATTCACCTTTTATTGTTTATTTTATTTTCACTTACTGAATACGGGACAGACTTGACTGGGGGAAAGAAGGGGAGAAAGAAAGAGGGAAAGAGAAACAGCTGAGAAGAGGGACGGGGGAGAAGGGCAAAAGACAAAAACCAACAGAACGGGCAGAGAAAAAAAATGCATATATCAATCACCTGGATCACCTGCTGAGAAAGAAAAAAGAAAGCAAGCAGAAGAGAACAAGAGTAATAGAATAAACAACATCACAATGATATATGGGAATATGACAGTAAATACTAAATGTTAAACATTATTGTGCAGCACATAAGATCAACAGAACACAGTGTGCTTTGAGGTAGGAGCCAAAAAGGGTGTAGTTTGTGGGTGTGATCACCCGTGTGTACACCTGTGAGCATGGACGCGCTTGTTTTTTGTTTTTTTAAAAGGTTCCTTCATGAGAACGTGGAACATAAAATCAGCCTTTATGCGGATGATGTGTTACTCTTTCTCCAAAATTCACAAACCAATATCTCTGGGGTGATTGAATTGATAAACTCTTTTGCAAGAATATCAGATTACTCAATTAACTGGTCAAAATCTACAGTCCTACCGATTAATTGCTCCTTCCATAATTCCTCTTCTACACCACTGCAATCGGGAAATATAAAATATTTAGGTATTAATGTTTCTCCCAAGCTTGCAGATCTAACTAAATTAAACCATATCCCACTTTTAAAGAAGGTAGAAGATGATCTGGCTAGATGGAAATGTCTACCCATATCACTCATGGGAAGGGTTGCCGCTATAAAAATGATGGTCTTACCAAAAATAAATTATTTATTCTCAATGATCCCAACTAAACCGCCACAAGATTGGTTCAGATCTCTAGATTCATGTATGTCCAAATTCCTTTGGAAAAATAAACCCCCACGTATAAGCTTAAAAACACTACAAAAGACCAAGGATAAAGGAGGACTAGAACTGCCTAACTTTCAGCACTACTTCTTAGCCAACAGGCTTCAGTTTATCTCAGGATGGCTAAAACACACCCTCTTAGATGAACCTTGGCTAGATGTAGAACAAGCACTCTGCAATAATCTAGAGATCTCAGACCTACCATTTATCAGCTCAAACATCCAACGACATGAATGCTTTAAAAGCATCAACATCAGCTCTTCTCTGACAGCATGGTGGGAGTTTCTAAAATTGACGGCGTCTTCATTAATCCCATGCAAACGTACACCTATCTGGAACAACCCTGACATATTACAAAACAATAATATGATAAACTTTTCAGATTGGAGTGATAAAGGAATCAAATATTTAGAACATATACTAGAAGGAACAGAATTTATTTCATTTGACGGACTAGTTACACAATATGGGATCAACAAGAAAAGATTTTTAGAATATCAACAAATTAAATCCATAGTAAAAAAGAAATTTAAACCGGGTCAAGTTGAACTACAAACACCACCAAGTGTGGTCCAATTTCTTACTCTTAAACCCCCCAAATTACTATCCAAAATATACAGAATGCTTTCTAAAACAGATGAATCAATATCACTTCCTATTGCAAAATGGGAAGCGGATTTATCAGTTAACTTAGACCTAAACTTCTGGTCTCAGATTTGCTTAAAAACCTTTCATCTAATTAGAAATCCCAGTCTTCAATTAATTCAATACAAAATATTACATAGAGTACACTATACAGGTCATCGGATGTTCAAGATGGGCTTTACG
This sequence comes from Rhamphochromis longiceps, assembly GCF_057381845.1. Taxonomy (NCBI): domain Eukaryota; kingdom Metazoa; phylum Chordata; class Actinopteri; order Cichliformes; family Cichlidae; genus Rhamphochromis; species Rhamphochromis longiceps. The sequence continues at coordinate 23,599,361 of NC_140577.1, forward strand.
TCTACCAACAACTGCTCACACTGCCAAACCAATTCACCGGACAATTATATCCACGCTCTTTGGTTCTGTCCACCAGTTCAGAAATTTTGGCGCGAGATATGTGAAGACTTATCGAAGTGTCTGAAATGTAACATTCCAACTTCCCCCTTAGTGTGTTTGTTGGGCAGCTTAGATAATGTCACTTCAGAAAAGAATATCGCCCATATGGTTTTCACTGCCCTATGCATAGCCAAGAAAACAGTCCTCATGAACTGGAAAAATAAAAATAATCTTAATTCTAACCAATATAGAAATTATCTATTAGATTACATTAGTCTTGATACAGCCTCTGCCACCACATCAGATCAATTGCTCTGGGCTCCTTTGATCAGCTCCATCACCTAGTGGGGGTGGGGGGTCATAGTTTGGTCCCGCCTTCACTGTTGTGATTGGTGTGGGGGTAGGGACAGGCTTAGGGCGTCGGGGGGTTCCCCGGAGGCATCTTCCTTGGGGGGCTCAACCCGGGGTAGCGGTCATGTCCGGTTAGGGGCTCTGTTGGCTCTCCGGTGACTGTTTCCTCGCGGCTGCGTGCAGCGGGGCTAGGGGAGGGTCTGTGCTGACGGACGTGGGTTACTGACCTGGTAGCCTGGCTGGCCCTGGGTGGGTCCGGGATGGGCGTGAGGTTCTGGGGGTGCTCCGTCTCTGGGCTGGGACCCGGACTGGGCCTCGGGGGCTTGGGTCCTGGTTGGTGTGTTGCCGGGGTTGTGGGCGGGTGGGTGCATGGGGGCCCAGCCCTGGAGCAGGGTGCCGCCGGTGCGTCGAGCCACCGGGGGGGCTCTTCAACTGGTGGGGGAGATTGTCACATCTTGCAGGAGCTTTCCTCTCCTCAGGAGCTCCCTCTGCAGGAGGGGGAGATACAGGAGAGGTGGAGGAAGATCTCAGCCTGGGTGTTTATTGTCTTATGTAGTCTGGAAGATGAGTGGATGGTGGGGTGGGTGCAGTTTTCTCTGTGGTGGGGTTGGGTGGACTGTCCCGGGCTCTGTGGGGCCGGGCGGCGCTGCTGCACTGGGCCCGGTCTGGATGGGCCTGGGCCCCCTTTCCCTGGCGGGTCGCGGAGTATGGGGGTGCCTACTGGGGTCAGCGGGGGAGCTGGCCCCAGGGAGGGGTCACTTGCCCCTCCCTTCCTTCCCTCCCCATCTCCAGCTGCCTCCCTCTTCCCGCTCCACCACAACCACCCACACATGCAGGGCCTTGGAGTAGGGGTATGTCACCAGGGTGCAGAGGAGGCTACCCCCCCTCTGTCCCCTTCTGGCTGCCTCTGCCTCAATTTTATCCCACAACTTAGACATTCACATTACTCACACTCTCATTACACATACATATAGGATCTTGGGGGTGGGCACGATACACGGAGTCCAAAGTACCATCAGGGTGTACACCCCACCCCTGGCATCGTTGCCCACCTCTCAATTTTAAAAACACGTAGACATTGAGGGCTAGCAGGAGGGACCATGCGCTTACCTGCTGCTCTCTGGCAGGTAGCTCCATGCCCTCCTGGGTTTTAAATGCACCTTAGAACACACATGCATCAACATTACAATGAGCGGGTGGAGGGAGGTTTGGAGTCTTCTCTCACCCCCGTTCTCTGCGACCTGCTGGAGCAGGGGGGCTAGGAGGAGGAGTTGGCCGTCCGACTGCGGTCTGGAGTGTGGAGCCTTCCTGCTGCTGCGGAGTCGGGGCGGTCTGCCTCCCCCCACCGCAGGGAAAAGGGAAACACCACCTGGGTCTGGGTGCAGTTCCCCCCTCCAGGGGCGAGGGCACCTAGACCCGGTTTGTAGAGTACGCTTGGGGAGTGTGATCGTGTGTACAGCGTCTCTTTATGTCTGTCTCCACGTTGGTTGAGTGTGGAGTAAGTGCATATGAGAGCATGAGGGTGGGAATGGATGTTTGTATCTGTGTGTGCCTGTATGTCTGTGTCTATATGTCAGGTTGGGTGTCAGGCGCCACCTCTCTGGGGACATCTCAGGCCCTCCAAGGTTTGGAGGCCTATCTCCCCCTACCACCACTTCCCCTGCCAGTGGCGGACCCCCTCAGACATCGGTGCGTTGGTGGTTCTTTGTGTCCGGGGATGGGCGTCCAGGTACACACCGGCTCACTCCTTGGCGGCCGCTTATCGGGGCCTGGAGCCTGGGGCTCGCTCGGGCCACTTCGGAGGTGGGGTGCCCCCGGCCTCTCGGCCTGGGGCTCGGTCACTCAGGCGCAGCTGGCTGCCGGCGGAGCTCACGGGCGCGTCACTGCAACTCCCCCTGGCTTCTGCTCCGCGGCTGCTGAGTGAGCCCTCATCTGGGACTCTCCTCAGCTCTTTCCGGGACAGTGGCGCAGCTGCCCCTCTGTTGGTCTTCCTTGGTCTCTTGTGTTCTGGGGGCCTCTGGATGTCTGGAGTTTTGATCTCCTCCACACCTGCTTCACGCCCTGGAGGACGGGGCTGTGGCCCCCCCACACCCTCTAGCAGATTATTACAAACCTCCAGCTTCCTACTGTTTAAATTTTGCTGGTCTCTGAAATAGAACTGTTATCGCTCAGCCGCTGAGCCTGTCAATGTGAGTCCAAAAGAGCACAGAGGTTCAAGAAAACCTTTGCTCATGAAGAGAAGACTCGGGCGCTAGCTGAAAAACCTGCATTATGTTACACACCAGGATCATTTTAAACAGCTACGTTCTCACAACTGGAAACCTGGAGAGCACAATTCATGTCCTATTTTTTGAGTTTCATGCTTTACCGTTTGTTTTGCTGTGTTTCCGCTTGGTTCAGTTTAATTTGAGCTAGATTTAATCATCTAAAACTGCAGGGTTAGTTTAAAGAAAAGGCCATGGTTTCGTTTAAAATAAAAAAACATTAACATTGAATGTTAAAAAAGCATTAAGAGTACCCAGGCATGCAACAGTCTGCCATGACCCACTTACCGTTTGGCACCAATGCCAAAAGGCACACTGACACTGTGGATTTCAGAATCAGAATCAGAATCAGAATCAGAATACTTTATTGATCCCTGGGGGAAATTATTTTTTGTTACAGTGCTCCATTTTAAACCAACATTAAGACAAGACAGACAATACACTAACTAAGAATAGTACAATATATACATATATATACATACATACATACATACATAAGTCACTCATAAATAAATAGTTGGAAAAGAAACATGTGTAGTTGTAGCAGCAAACAGTGTGTTAAGTGGATGCGTTGTACAGGGAGATGGCCACAGGCAGGAATGATTTCCTGTGTCGTTCAGTGGTGCTTTTCGGTAATCTCAGTCTCTCACTGAACGAGCTCCTGTGACTGACCAACATGTCATGGAGTGGGTGGGAGGTGTTATCCAACATTGTCTTTATCTTGGACAGCATCCGCCTCTCCGACACCACCTTGAGGGAGTCCAGCTCCATCCCCACAACATTGCTGGCCTTACGGATTAGTTTATTAAGTCTGTTGGCATCTGCGACCCTCAGCCTGCTCCCCCAGCATGCAACAGCATAGAGGATCGCACTGGCCACAACAGACTCATAGAAAATCCTCAGCATTTTCTGGCAGATGTTGAAGGACCTCAGTCGCCTCAAAAAATAGAGACGACTCTGGCCCTTCCTGTAAAGTGCTGTGGTGTTTTTAGCCCAGTCCAGTTTATTGTCAATGTGTACTCCAAGGTATTTATAGTCCTCCACAATGTCAACACTGACCCCCTGAATTGAAACAGGGGTCAAGTGTTTCCTGGTCTTCCTGAAGTCCACGATCAGTTCCTTGGTCTTTGCCACGTTGAGCTGCAGATGATTCTGCTCACACCACGTGACAAAGGAGTCGACCACAGCCCGGTACTCTGTCTCATCATCCCTGCTGATGCATCCAACCACCGCAGAGTCATCAGAAAACTTCTGAAGATGGCATGTCTCTGTGCAGTGGCTGAAGTCTGTGGTGTAGAGGGTGAAGAGGAAGGGGGAGAGGACAGTCCCCTGTGGTGCCCCTGTGTTGCTGATCACCTTGTCAGACACACACTGTGGGAGACGTACATATTGTGGTCTTCCTGTCAGGTAATCAACAATCCAGGACACCAGAGAAGCATCCACCTGCATCGCTGCTAACTTATCACCCAGGAGGGTCGGCCTGATGGTGTTGAAAGCACTGGAAAAGTCAAAAAACATGACCCTCACAGTGCTCGCCGGCTGGTCCAGATGGGTGTAGACACGATTGAGCAGGTAGATGATGGCGTCCTCAGTTCCGAGACGAGGCTGATAAGCGAACTGAAGGGGATCCAGGTGTGGTCTTACTATGGGTCGCAGCTGGTCCAGGATGAGCCTTTCCAGGGTCTTCATGATGTGGGAGGTCAATGCCACGGGCCTGTAATCCTGGGGGCCACTGGGACGTGGCGTCTTTGGTACAGGGACGAGGCATGATGTCTTCCACATCACCGGGACCCTCTGCAGACTCAGCATAAACAGTTTATGAAAGACTCCACACAGCTGGGGGGCACAGGTCTTGAGGACAAGGGGACTCACTCCGTCTGGTCCAGCAGACTTGCCTGAGTGAAGTCTCCTCATTTGCATCTCAACCTGGTATTGAGTGAAGGTGATGGGTGGGGGAGGGGTGTCAGGAATCTCACAGGAGGCAACAGCGCCATGTGAAGAGAGAGGCTGGCACAGTGGTGTGGCTCTGGATTCCAGGCTGACTACAGGTGAGGTTGTGGGGGTAGGAGCAGACACTGTGGTGTCGAATCTATTGAAAAACAGATTCAACTCATTGGCTCTATTCTCACCTCCCTCAGTTCCCCTGCTGTTGGTTGGCCTGAATCCAGTGATGGTCTTCATGCCCCTCCACACCTCTCTCATGCTGTTCTGCTGGAGTTTCCACTCCAGCTTCCTCCTGTAATTGTCCTTAGCCTCTCTGATCTTGTCCTTTAGTAACACCTGGATCTTCCTCACCTCCTCTTTGTAGCCCCCTCTGAAAGCCCTCTTCTTCTTGTTGAGGAGGGCTTTGATGTCCTTAGTCACCCACGGCTTGTTATTTGGGTAACAATTTGACAGAATTTGACAGAAGTAGCCCGTTGCGATATCTGCAGTCAGTCCTGCAGTGATTCCACATCAGCAGCATGTGGAATTTAATATTAAGTAATTTAATTCCAATCCTGCTTTATATGTTAGACTAAAATAAAAATAAATACACATATTTCTTCGAATAAACATTTACATTTTCAGTTATTAAAAGACTCGATTCTTTCTCCTACACCTGAACACATTTTAGGGAGAGAAATGTCTCCTTTTTCTAAGCCCTGCAAGACATACTGATTTGCTCTAGGTGAATCAAGAAACTTCCTAACAAGTTTTTCGCCCTCTTATGTGTGCAAATTCAATCCTACATTAAAAACTCCTGAGATGGGCTTGACCCTTTGAAATATCAGCAGCAATCAATTATTCAGTGTCAAACTTTGAGTGCTGATTTAGGAGAGGGATTTTGACTTGGCAAAACATTTCCTCCTCTCAGCAAAAAACTGTCAAAGTTCTAGTTTTCGTGATGTCAAGAACTAGTAAAGACAAAAGTTGACTAAGTTGGAGGTTGTAGCACCACTTTGGAATATTCGATAAACTTTTTGTATTCTTCCTTATCCCCTCCTACCTCCAGCTCCTCTTTTACTTCAGTTTTTATCTTCAACGTCCACATTTTCTTCATCTTCCTCCTTTACTCCTACTGCTTTTTCCCCTTCGACCTATTTTCTTCCATGTACAACCCCTCCTCTGCCCTTTCTGCTTCTCCTTTTGTTCTAAATATTTTTCAAATTTCCCCCACTCCTTCTTCTCCACCTTCTCTTCAAATTCAGAGCTTTTTTTCTAATGTCCTCATATTCCACTTTACACCTCCTCTTTTTCCAACACGCTCACAACTTCTTCCATTTCCATTTCACCTTCCACATCCTTATTTTCACTTCAATTTCATCCACCATCCACTCCTCCATTTCCATTCCCACTTTTTGTGCTTTTTAATTTTTAATTTCCACCAGTTTTTTCTTCTTCTTCTTCCTCTGCTTCCATTACTTTTTTCTTTTGCAGAATTTTATCTTTCAGTTTTATTTTTCACATCTTCTTCTTTCAGGACAACTTTTAGTTCTCATTCATCCTCCACTTCTGCTGCTTTCTTATTTCCTCTCCCTTATGCACTTCTAATTCCAAGACTTCCTCTACTTTTTCCCAGCTTGACTACCACTTTCAACTGTCATTTTCACAGTTAAACTTTCCTTCTTCTTTTTTTATTAACTTTTTCTGCCTCTTCCTCTCCATCATCTTCCAGTTTCACACATTTTTCTTCTGTATTTACTTTCCTGTTTGCCCATTTCCTCTTTCAGTTTCTTTCTTTGACCCTCAATTATTATCATTCTCATGTGTATAAAGGTATTTATTGTATTATGGTCTGTTATACTGAAATCCTGAAATTAAGGCTCTCCTTAAGGAGAAGAAGAGAGTGTTTAGATCTGGAGACAAACAGGAGCTGAGAGCTGTTCAGAAGAAGCTGAAATGGAAGATAAGGCATGAAAGGAAAACTACAGGAGGAAGATTCAGTTTCAGTTTTCAGTTTTATTTGTCACATGCAAGTTAGCACAGGGTCAACATTGCAATGAAATGTGTTTGACGAGCAGCAGTCACTCAGCATCATGATACAGTAGGAGAAAATATAATAAAATAAAATAAAATAATAAAGAAAATAGAAAAATAGTAAGGAGCAAAATATTAGAGAGACATGGTAAAAGAGAAAAGATGACTAAATATATATGTATCTATAAATATAAATATATGTACACTAGTGATTAAATAAGAGCTGTATAGTCGATGAAGAGCATCCTTGCATATGCATTCCCTTTCTCCAGGTGAGTGAGGGTGGTGTGCGTTGCCACGGCGATGGCATCCTCTGTGGCTCTGTTTGTCCGATAGGCAAACTGAAGAGGGTCCAGTGTGTCAGGGAGGGAGGAGCAGATATGACCTTTGACCAGCCGCTCCAGGCACTTCATGCTGACGGATGTCAGTGCAACAGGACGGTAGTCATTCAGACAGGAGACCACTGATTTTTTGGGAACGGGAATGATGGTGGATGCTTTGAGGGACGTGGGGACCACTGACTGCCTCAGGGAGAGGTTGAAGATGTTGGTGAACACCTCTGCCAGCTCGTCTGCACACACTCTGAGTAGCCGGCCTGGGATGCCGTCTGGTCCTGGGGCTTTGTGAGGATTTACCTTTTTAAAAGTCCATCTCACAGCTTCTGTTTTCAGAGTTAGAGTTGCAGCCTCACTGTCCTCCTGAGGGTAGAGGATCTGTTCTCTGTTGTCTGCGTCAAAACGAGCATAGAAGTTGTTAAGCTCGTCTGCAAGAGATGCAGTGGGCTGAACACTGACTGTGTTGACCTTCTTGTAGTCAGTGATGCAGCGCAGTCCATTCCACATCGCCTGGTGTCAAAGCCGTGGTAGCTGGACTCCATTTTGTCCCTGTAGTCCTTTCTGGACTTTCGGAGGTCGTACCTGGCTGCTTTATATGCATCAGCATCCCCGGAGTTAAAGGCAGAGGTCTGCACTTTTAGCTTGGCGCGAACGTCTTTATTTACCCAGGGTTTCTGATTTGGATATATGCGGACAGTGGTTTTTGTGATGGTGTCATCCATGCACTTTCCAATATATCCAATGACAGAGTCTGTGAGTTCATTGATTTTGCCATCAGCTGCATCCACAAATATCTGCCAGCCAGTTGTGTCAAAGCAGTCCTGCAGGACCTCCTCAGCCTCACTGTCTCATTTGTAAATAACCCTGGAAGCTGGTTTTTCATGTTTCAGTCTTTGTCTGTATGCAGCAGCAGCAGTATGGAAAAATGGTCTGCCTTACCAAAAGCTGGGCGGGGGGAGGGGTTTGTAGCACTCTTTGAATGGAGTGTAACAGTGGTCCAATGTTTGATCACCTCTTGTGGGGAAGGAGATGTGCTGATAGTCAGTGTTGGGGAGTAACGGAATACATGTACCGCCGTTACGTATTTAAAATACAAAATATGAGTAACTGTATTCCGTTACAGTTACCGTTTAAAAAGGTGGTATTCAGAATACAGGTACTTTGTTGAAATAAATGGATTACACTGCAGTACTTTCCTGTTTCATATTGTCGCGGGTCAGGACTGTTTGGGTTTTGTTTGACAGCTACGTTCTTTTGTTCCAGGCGGCAGCGTTACGGTTGCCATGGTTACAGGGCGACGCTCTCTCTCTCTCTGCGACTGTGTGTTTCCTGGGTGAGAGAGCGCATTTCGTTGTTGTTGTTGTGCTAAGCTAACAGGCAGAATGCTACAAGCATAGCTCTAAAGAATGTAGCATCATAGGCAGTGTAGTCCGTGTTGCAGGGAGAATGGTACACCTTTTTTATGTCGCCTGGCGGCACTCAGATAGGCTGCTGGCCTTCGCCCCTGTTTGTCACCCACACGATAGCTGCAAGCTCCCCTCTCCCCCAACCGGAGTTTCGGCACCAAGTTGTTTCCGCGGCTGTTTCCTATCCACACGTCGTAGCCCGCGTCCGCCAGCACGTAGCCCAGGCTGGAGGTCGGTGGGTTGGTGATCCAGTTACTGCCTGCAGCCAGGAGACCGTGCTGGAGGAAGACCGCCGCGGAAACAACTTGGTGCCGAAACTCCGGTTGGGGGAGAGGGGAGCTTGCAGCTATCGTGTGGGTGACAAACAGGGGCGAAGGCCAGCAGCCTATCTGAGTGCCGCCAGGCGACATAAAAAAGGTGAGTGCCGCCTGAAGAGACTGGAGAGAGAGTCTCATGCTCTACCGACTGAGCTAGTTCCCCTCGATCCATGTACCAGCTGGCAAAGAGACTGAACTGTGAATGCCTTTAATCCCTTTCTGGATCCTGCAAATCCCTCGGACTCAGTGAAGAAATATGCAAAAGGCATGAGGAAGACCAGGGACAAGTTGGAGAAAAGGAAAACTAGGTTCCACAAACCATGAATAAGAGATCCATTGAGCCACTGCATGTAGTAGCTCTGTGGGAAGCAGTGAGAGTAGAGGTCACCTTATTCCCCTGCTGGACACAAGAGAGAACAACTGCCATACACGTTATGGGTCTGTGAGCGCGAGGAGGGAGAAAAAGGGGAGTGGAAAGGTACGAGTTGTCATCGAGCAAAAACGGGAGCTGGAAGCATGTAAATATAATAATAACCACTGCAGCCAAGAAGAGAGCGTGACGAGCCCAGTTGTAAGTAAGCTATTAAGACTCGACTGTACGCTGTGTTCGTGCAGCCTTTCAACGCCTCTCTCTGTCTCTCGCAAGAAAAGTTGACCCACACAACAAAGTAAAGCTATTTGTCGGCTACGAGCCGACAGGGACCCCGCCGTATTAGTCAGAGGTCCCTTTACTACAGTTCGGAGTCGCGGACTTTCAGTAATAGTAATAAATCACACAGCAATAGTACATTCACGCTGTTGTAAAAAGCATGATAATATATTAAGTAATCCAAAGTATTCAGAATACATTACTGTCATTGAGTAACGGAATACGTTACAGAATACATTTTGGGGCGTGCATTCTGTATTCTGTAATGGAATACATTTTAAAAGTAACCTTCCCAACACTGCTGATAGTGTTGGGAAGGTTACTTCCCAACACTATCGTCCCAGATTTAAACCTATCGTCCCACTAGGTTTAAATCTGGGACTCCCCACCATTTGACCTTAGAACTGAAGAAGCTTCTCGGATGAGAGGTGAAACGTCTTCAAGTAACTTAAAGAAGTCCAGACGCTTTTCTTTGCAAGCTCCTTTGACCCAGTGCTTTTAACACCATCCAGCTACGACTTCTGAGAGACAAGCTGGAGCTATCGGGAGTGGGGTCTGCAATACGGGGGCCCCACAGGGAACTGTGCTGGCACCGTTCCTCTTCACCCTCTACACTCCAGACTTCTCCATCAACTCCCAACGCTGCCACCTACAGAAGTTCTCTGACGACTCTGCCATAGTCGGCCTCATCACAGGTGAGGACGACTCAGAGTACAGACAGTGGACTCTGGACTTTGTTGACTGGTGTCAGCAGAACCACCTGCTGATCAACGCCGGGAAAACCAAGGAGTTGGTGGTGGACTTCCGGAGACGCAGACCCACCACACTGACACCGGTGAACATCCAGGGAGTGGACATTAAGATAGTGGACTCTTATAGGTACCTGGGTGTTCACCTGAATAATAAACTGGACTGGAGCCACAACACTGATGCTCTTTACAGGAAGGGTCAGAGCAGACTCTACCTGCTGAGGCGGCTGAGGTCGTTTGGAGTACAGGGAGCGCTTTTAAAGACCTTCTATGACTCTGTGGTGGCATCTGTCATTTTTTACAGTGTTGTATGTTGGAGCAGCGGTTTATTGGCAGCTGAGAGGAAGAGGTTGGATAAACTCATCAGGAAGTGCAGGTGTTTTTGTCTTTTGGAAGACCAAGTGCAGATGGTGGGAGACAGAAGGACTCTGGCCAAAATTATTCTATTCTATTCTATTGTACTTATATTGCAGCTTTTTCCCCCTGCAAGGTAAGACCTTGAAAACATCAATGCACATGCACAATTCTCTAACTGAAGAGCAAACACTTACAACTAGATTTGAGATAATGACATCCTGTGATGCCTTCCTTTCACTCATCGCCTTTCCTATTCTGCCTATAAAAGTGCCCGCTGCACTCCAGTTGCAGTTGGCACAAACAAGACCGACATGAGTTTGACTCAAAGAAGGTCAAGTCTGCCTCAGAAGCCACCCATTTCCTTCATCTCTTTTACAGACGTCCACAATTTGATGGAAAGTAGATGTCAAGTCATCACTTGCTCTTCATCTTAGCCGGGATATGGATTGGAAAAGATTACTGCGGATACACTCACCCAGCCTGCCCCACCGGTCCAGCATTTCATCTCTCAGCATGATTAAATGGGAGACATTCGCACCCGATTTGTTAATTCATCAAAGCGGGGTACCTTGTGGGATATAGAGGTTGTATTAATCACATTTTGGGCAAATTCATGTTGGCTTGCATAAAGCTCAAACAGGCATGCATTACAGATTAGTCTTCTGGTGAAGGTGCCTCACCGGAGATTCATCGCATTAATATATTACCCCAGTCACAAGGTCTGAAGTTAGGAAGAATGAAAGAGCGCGAGAGAGAAAGACAGTAAGACAGAGACTGGGTGTTTTTTGGTGTTGACAGCAAGCTTTACAGTGAATACAAATGATTAACTTAAAATATCAAGCAAGGATCTATGAGTGCTTTTTCAGAAGACAAAAAGCAAACAAAATAAAACAAACAAAAAATGATACATGAAGCGGAGTCAGAGATATAAAACATTCCGATTTGTGCGCTTTTCTTCGAGCATGTCCTCTTTGAAGTGATTGCCTGCTAAAAAGGAATCGCAATCAGCCGCAGGAGAAAAAGACCAAAAAAACAGCACTCTGATTGTTATGAATAGCATTTAAGGATTATAACATTCCGACTGTGTACAGGGACATGGGGTCTCACTTTCCTCTCCCTTGTTGTCTAATTTGTCTCATAACTAGGTTTTATAACAGTCATTAGAAGGTAAATCCCCTTGGCTCAACTTTCCACAGTAAAGCACTGGCATTCGGAGCTTGATAAATGGACACTCAACACTGGTTATTATGATGAATGGGAATTTCACACTGGTAACAGTGCCAGGTATGGGAGGGGAAGAAAACCCTGAAAGAAATTCCTCCCAAAAGTGCTGCCAATGGCAAATTGGAAACTGATGCCTTTAGGGTAAGTTGACATTCACAGTATTGGCTTTTATTGGATTCCTGGACTTGCCTGAGGTTAGGTCAGGGTGATCCATTTCCCCCCAAAAAAGAAAAAAAAGTTACAAAGTGATTTTTTAAATACCACTAAGACTAAGTTGCAAAAGTGATGCAATAAACAAATCAGCTGTTACTGCAGATTAGTGAGGGTCCCTGACAATTTACCCAGTAGTACAGGTTGCTAGGCTTGTGCTTCAGATGTGGATGCAGCCAACCAATATTTTACAGTAACTATAATATCATTATATAAATACAGTGGGGTGACTCTGCAAACTAAAATTGGTGTCTAATAAATGGGTTATGGGCAGAGGAGAAAAATAGAGCAAGTGGAGCTAAAGGGAGAGGAGAGATGCAGAGGCGAAGAAGGTATAGTATGGGGCAATTTAATCTCCACGATCTCAACTGGCTAATAAGAGGAGAGCGAGGGAATATAAATAGTGAGCGAAAGACTAATGGAATTCATTTTAGGAGAGTATTTAACCTATTTCAGAGAGAATCCAGTGTAATCAATTAAAAATGCCTCGAGCCAGGGCCTCAACTTTAATTACTCTTCAAATGTGATTATTCTCTGACATGCTACCTTCCTTGAAATAGATATATTAGCTACATTAAAATGTTGGCTCTTGTACGTGTCTGTAACCATGGAGCGTAGATCCAGAAAATATATACATGTATTCGGGATTATTTCTTCGGCTTGCTTTATGTAAAGAAGCATATCCACAGAAGGAGAGTGGCAACAATAAACGGAACCTAGACAGATGCTAACTGGCTACAGCTAGCTGTGTCAGCATGGCCTAATAGCTAGGTTTCATTTGACGTAGACGTGACGTCGACGTAAAGCGCGAAATTTGACTGGCGGTCGGAAGTGAAAAAGATAAGCGCAAAATCACAGACAGACAGTACGCAAAATGCCTATGTCCTGTTGTGTTTACGGATGCTCCAGTAGGTCGACCAGAGAAACTGATAAACTGTATTTTAGGGTACCAAAAATAGCCCAACGAAGAGGAGAAAAATGGAAAATTCTAACCGAAAAACGTAGGAAAAAATGGATTTTAAATTTACGTTTACAGTCGGGAGGAGCAGAGTCTGCCAATGCCCGTGTCTGCAGCGACCACTTCGTCAGAGGTAATGTTATGTTTGCAAACGAACTTATTAGCATTAGGTTGTCGTTAAATTCTCGTTTACTTAGTGCTTTTAAGTTAGTAGTCTAATATTGATTTGATTGGGACTATAGGCTGCCCAAGTGCTTTGGATGACGAGGAGTCGGAGGACTGGGCTCCGACGGTCAATCTCGGCTACGAACGAAAACCCAGATCGGAATCAGTTCTCAAACGAGAGAAAAGAATGAAGCTTAAGGCAGAACAGCATCGATGTGCAGAGGCGATTTTGGATATGCAACAGACGGCTGAGAGCCCGGATTTGAGCCTAGTGACAGTGGAGAACCCCGAACTGCAGCTTCCAGCTGAGAATCCACAACCAGAAGACTTCAGTGTGAATGAGACATTCACTTATCCAGGTAAGATATTGTGCTGAGATGTAAAACAAACAAGAATCATGTCAAAGAGAAAAAGATGCCATTATCTGTAATGATTATGGTCCAAGTTACATATTACATGTTTGTGATTTTTTAATCACAGAGTAAATCCATACCATTTTATTCAGAAAAAAAGAAAAAGTGGCACTTATTACCGTCAGGCACACACCACAGGTTTTTGTACACTGCTATGGTTCTTATATTGCCAGATTCCAGACAGTCTCCTTTCACAGATAAGTAAAGATATCCGTAATGTAAGGTTTCTGTGGTGAGAAACATATAAATATATTTTTTGTATATACCCTCTATCTGAAAAATGCATCTGAGTGTCATGAGGGATCTAAGGCAATCACACAAATTCTTAGCTGATGAATTCTTAGCTAAAAGAAAACACTCTCTCCCCACTACTACTGAAGTACACCTGCAAAATGCTAGCAGTGCCCTATGCGTATATGTGTGTGTGTGTGTGTGTGTGTGTGTATGTGTGTGTTCTCATTGCAATAACATCGTACTTAATTAGGCTACTAACCCTGCCATACAATTGCAATGAGCTGCAATCACTTCTCCATCCTCCTTTGCAATTACCCAAGTCTTCAGAGGTGTCTCGTTAGACCGCTGAGAATGGTTTACCTTGAAACAAACAACTGTCACTCTAACGAAGTCCTAAGGATGTGGCATGTTTGTTGACGTTAAAGCCGCTACCGCTAACTGTTAGCATGTTTAAGATAAAGCAATATAAGAACAAACACTCACCCTTGCAAACACCAAACTGTATCCATCACGGAGACGTTTTGTTCCAAGGTTGTGGACCCACCCGCTGACAAAAAAATTGTACGCCTCCAGACTCTTGAAAGCTTTCATTTGCTGCCTAGTGTAGTAAGAAGTCTGGAGGACCAAGTAGTTGGTGATATCCACAGCCTCGATAGTAGGCAAATCCTTTACTTCTGTGGTGTATTCGGACATTTTCAAAGAATACGGATCACGTCCGATATATTTTTTAACTATCTGTTTATATCTCTCCCGAGAAACGGGGTCTAAAGTTGCACAATAGCTGCTCTCCTGACTCTCCACAGTGTCCTCCATGTTTACTTCCGCCCTCCACTCAAAAATCGCGCTGCCTCCGCACGTCATCAGAACCACGTGACCGCAACCCAACTATTGCGGTATCCAGATGGATACATTTAAAAAAAAAAAAAAACTCACTAAAAGCTCTTCATTTGTGGTGATAGTACTTGAATAATAGCAAAGTGACTCATCATCAGATCTACCCTGTGGTCTTGCTATCTGGTCAGGCTGTCAGTCCACTGTCTATTTACTGTGGAGGAGGTTGTAAAAATTGTGAAAGCTGTCAGTTACAAGTTGATGAGTCAGCAATCCTCATTTCTGTCCTGTGACAGTAATACTGAGGTGAGCCGAGGATATCCTGAAGTTTTCTCTCAGTAAGCACTGCTGTTTTTGTTATTGTTAGCTTTTGTTAGCCAGTGTTTGATCCACTTTGAAGGCATTTTGACTAACACTGTTGGACGCTTAGTGAATGACACTTATTGAATAAACTCTGACGTAATGTAATAACGTGTTTAAACTATTTAAAGTGTGATTTTTAGGATATGTGACCAGGAGCTTTGGCTAAAAATTCACGGCTGGACACCAGAGTTGTCCCCACCCCTCCCGGAAAAAAAAAAAAAAAAAAAAGAGAGAATATAGTTTTAGGCAGGTTTTTCTCGCTGAACTGCTCTGGGTGCTGTGTCCCTGAATCTCACCAGTGTTAACCTCTGGCGGAAGACATGGAAAAAAGGAAAAGATGTTCCTGGTAAATGACTGAAACAACTAAAACCACACACAACCAGAGAAAGGTATGAGAAGTGTGAGGAACAGACACATGTGCGTGTTAGAGAAATGCCTCATTTGAGAAAAAGTTAAATTAACCCATATACAGACGCACCCATACATGCAATGAAGAAACAGCTTACATACATGTGCACGTACATGCAAGATTAAAGTAGCGACACTTAACATACACCTGTTTTTAAATGATATAGTTCATACATTACTGACAAATAAACTCTCTGGGTTGCAAGACAACAACTTAACGTCAAAAGACAAAGACACTGGTCTGATGATTAAGTGAGGATACGACAAATTTAGTGGTTAAATTGGGACATGTTTTTGTTGATTGTTTAAGACAAATGACTACTGAATGGTAGAAAATTCCTTTTTAGGTTTCTAAACAGGATCTTAAGAATTTTAACACGTACCTGTGTTGTCCTGTCAACTTGAGGGGTTATGAGTTGATTATATGGTGAGAAAAAACAAAAAAGGGGGGAGAGGAGACCCCGTTGTTTCTCCCCTCTCTGGATAACACAGCCAACACAACACAGCCAGCACAACATCATTTTCCTGTTCGCCTGTTTTGTTTTGTTTTTGTTTTTTCTGAAAGCCGAAGCTGACCTGGACTCCTACCCTCCCCTCTACCATCGTTGCCCTCTCCGCGACTATCTTTGACCCTTTGACCCCTGAAGGCCACAGCAGCTGGACTCACAACAACAACTTGAGGATGTCAACAGTGCTGCAAAAAAGCGATCTCATGCAGCAGAGACGGAGAGCACTAAACCTAAAGCCCGTTTCACTACACGGGGGAAATTCCCAGACTGCGTCAGCTGACAGAGCTGTGACGAGACGCACATTAAGCCCGGAGGAAAAGGGAGGGTGAGCAAAAGAATGCTGACCTCTGAGAAGAGCCGAACAGCAGAGCTGCAGAAGGCCGTGGAGCAAAGTAAGGACAACATAAACAGACTCCAATCTGACGTGGAAGGAAAAGACTCTGAGGTTTTTGCCCTCAGTAAGAGCTCAAGGCATCAGAGCAGAAACTGAGCATGGCTCCGGAGGAGCCGGCTGCTAATTGAACCCATCAGTCAGACTTGGAGGCCCACATACAGGACTTGAAATCAGGCGGAAGCTTGCTGGAGCAGGAGGTCGTCAGACCTGACGCAAAGCTCCAACAGCAGGAGCAAACCCTGAAAGAGTTACAGAAGCAAAAGGGTCAAGTTACAAGGAGAAGATGCAGGCAGCTGCAACAACGGATGAAAACAGACCCAAAGAGGAGGGGAGGACCCCAGGGCATGCTTCAGGCCGCTGGTTTACCCAAACAACAGAACAGGAAGGTGATGAACACAAACACACAAACACACACTTCTGCATCCGCCGACTTAGAATGAAGAGAAACACACACATGAACACTTATGCACTCGTTGAGTGAGTGAAAACTGATACACACCCATGCACCAAAATCAAAATGTTGATTTAATTCACTAAGAAGTGACACACAATGCTCCAGCTGCTGCAATGAAGAATGCTTTACTGACAAAGGCTCAATGCTGCACACGACAAAGTCAAATACAGAATTTGCTATAATAATAAGCCCAGAGGGCATTTGTGTGGTCTGGGGAGCAGAGTCCGGAGCGGTTTGGTTATGAAAACGATGCCTGTGCGAGATATCTGGGGCTTAAGGCCTCGACTCAATTGTTTACTGTACACTAAAAAGAAAAGAAAACAGCCTGAGCAGTGGTGCAGAGTGAAAACGATGAATTAACAGTGTGAGTCTTATTTCAGAGCGCCACATCATTGTGATGGAGATTGAATAGAAGGAGGAACACACGGACAAAGAAGAAGAGAAAGGGGGGGCAGCCCTTGAACACGATTGCCTGAGGTATTAAAGTTCTGTACTAAATTCTGGTTTCCAGTGTGAGAAAAGTCACGCAGTGCCAGTAGTAGAGCTAGGTTGAGTGATGATTCTAAATTACTGTAAGTAAATCATCGTACACCCGTTCAAGTTTCATGATAACGGGGATCTAGACTTTGTTGAACCCTAGGCAATTTGAACAGGTAAAATTTGAGTGACCAAGTAGCAGTTGAATAAAAGTCATTGAATAAGTGTTGAAATAAACTGGCAGAATTAAGAGAATTAAAACATTTCAAGAGCTCAAATTACTTAATATGGAAACGGTTCTATTTTGTTTCACGAACGCAAAACATATAGGTTTATGAATATGAAAAGGTTGAGGTGGTGTTGATTTGACTCTGTGTAGGTTTAGGTGGGCATTTTTACTGATAGGAGGAATATTCAGTGACAAGTCCTAAGACCCGGGCGTCTGCATTTTTGTTTTTGTTATCTTTCATTTTATTTTGTTTTATATTTTGAACAGTGCACTGATTTTTGTTTGTGAATCTTTTCTTTAAGCAGATCTGTACATCGGAAATTACAAGCATTACACGTCGGCGAGAAAATTGTTGTAAGTGAGTTTCTCCGCATTAGAATTGGCTCTGGAGGAAACCACTTATGGGGACAATTAGAAAATGAGAGTCCCTGCCCAAAAAAGGATTCAGCGAGGTAATCCGATCTCAAGTTCTTCTTTTTCTTTTTGAAATGAGCTCATTTTGCTGAGGGCGGAAAACTAAATGCGGCGATGGTTTCCACTATCAGCAAAGAAAGAAAAAATGGATGAATGAATGAATGGATGAAAGACTGGAAATAAAACAAACGGACTGACTGGTAAAAGCTGACAAGACTTGACTACGACTTAAGGTTAACCTCCACCGAGATAGAACAAGAGGGTGGATGAATTTATGTGTGATTCTTTTTACAGGAAATCTTTTTATAGCACCTCTGGAATGTGGATGTGCTGCTAATGTTTGCTTTGCTGTGTTAAGAATGTGTGAGGAGGGTGCAGTAGAAAACAGACAAGTGACATGAAAACAAGTAATGATAACAAATAACTAATTTGGGGACAGTTTAACCTAGAGCCCACTAACTGGCCATTAGGGGGCTCTCTCTCTTGGAGTAACATTGCCCAAAGGGTGAATAAAGCAAATTGCGGCAATAATAGTGATTTAATGATTGGAGAAACCTGAACATGATACTTGTCTGGTGTGCCGAATCTTTTATTACTCTTATGATTTGCAGGTGGTTGTAAATAAGCTGTTTACTTTAACAGGTTTGCTTTTTAGCTGAATTGCAAAATATAACTAGAACGATTAATTGAGACTAATCGCAACTAACCTGAAACTGAGGAGGTTCTATATAAGGAAGAATTAAAACAGGTATAAAATGCATCTGATCTTTAATTGCAGGTGTGACCATGAAGATTTTTGGTACAGATTGCAGGTTGTTGCTCATTATTGAAGTGTGCTCATAAAGGCAAAAGCTATATAGGGGGTCTATGATTTGGTCTGTGTTTTAATAATTTAGGTATGGCAAAATTAAAGGTTTTTAGACAATTTAGGGGACCAGTGAGAAGCATAATTAGATGATCAGAAACTGAGTACTACACTTAAGTTAGAATTGAGAACGCCCAATTTGTTTGAGGTCTGTTGTTCATTATTATACACACATTGCAAATGTGCTTATAAGGAGCTGGCACTTAGTCTGTGAAGGTCAAAAGCTTCATCCGACAACGGATCGGATTGATATATTGGAGCTATTGACTTCACGTGCAGAGGGTTAAATGCATGCACCCTTACACACATAGGCATAGCTTCTCTTGCAGAGAAGGGAACAGACACCAGACGGGGACACGGAGATATGAGGACCCTTCACAGCAACTGGGGTCAAGTGTCATGGCCTTGGGGCTCCTTGAGAAGATGGATCCCATAACCACAGCGATAACCAGGAAGGGGTTGGCGAAAACTAGGAACACCAGAGACCAACGAGGTTCGAGAGGCTTTTGGCAAAAAGGGGGACACGGCGGTGACAACGGACAACAAACACACAGATCTTTGTTTGAAAGTGGGGCAGAATAATCCCCAGATCTGTGTAACGACTGAAGGGTGGTCTAACCCCGGAAGTCGAAGAAAGAAGAATCCGAGGGCGTTTCTTCACTCCAAGAGGAGGTGGTAAAGGGGCCTGAAGCGTGACAGGCTGAAACTCGAGTCTGAAGCTAAAAGAACAGCTGGGTTGTGGGAAAATTGGAAAACAACGGAGGTGTTGGGGTTGATAAGTGTCATAACGTGTTTGTTTGGTTTGGAGACAAATCCTGGTGTGAGTTGGGCTGGCAAGCCAGCCCAAAGAGGAGGAATGTGACCAGGAGATATTTTATTTTGTATTCTTATGATCACAGTTATAATTAGAAATATCAATCATTAATCATTTACCATTGTGGAATCTGATGACAGTATAATCTTTGTTTTATATCTATGGTAATCTGAGTAAAGATTAATGTATGCAGGTTATCATCATTGTAATCAAGTCTCAAATGGTATCCACAGCATTGTATTCACCGTCCATAACTGGAGGGTCCAGCAGGACCTTGTTCTAATTCATTTGCAGGCCTACATCAGAACATGCACATAGAGAGTTATGTAAACACGCACGTTCACCCTTATTTACACAGGGAGGTCATGTCAGGACATTCTCTAGTTGGACACACAGGCTCACAGAACTGCACAACATGACATGTCACACACTTGTTTTTCTCTAAAGTATCATCTGATGTTTGTATAAGGAGAACTTTGGACTATGGGGAGACTGTTATCATTTCCAGTAAGGTCTAACTGTGTGATGTCATCATGGGTTATATAAGGATGGGGAACGGTCCACTCTTTGGAGATCTGTGGCTGTACGCTTGTCTTCCCATGCTTCTGTTTTAGAAGTGTGTAATAAAATCACTATTTTTGTCACCTACACGGACTCGGCTGTTTTTCCTTCTTACCCAAACTGAACCAGACGTAACAGATACTCATCTCTAATATTTCTGTGAAGGTTCTCAGTCATCCAGGTCATCGTAGTCAAAGGAGCTTGCAAAGAAAAGCGTCTGGACTTCTTTCATTTGCTTGAAGACGTTTCACCTCTCATCCGAGAAGCTTCTTCAGTTCTAAGGTCAAATGGTGGAGAGTCCCAGATATAAACCTAGTGGGAGTAACCCCCCACAGAGGGACAAAAGGACCCCCTGATGATCCTCTAATCGCCTGAGCCAAGGTGTGAAACTGGGTGTGGGTCCCAATCAGCCAGAGTTTCGGGTGTGTTCATTGTGAAACCTGGCCCCACCTTATCATGCGAATTCCTGAGGTCAGATGGCCCAGGATGTGAGTGGGCGTTAAGGCGTCTGGGAAGGGATCTCAAAACTGGATTATAGATGGCAGAGAGTTGGTGTCATAAACCCCCGCCTCTGTTCAAAGATGGTCGCTCACAGTGGACATACAGTGGGGCAAAAAAGTATTTAGTCAGCCACCGATTGTGCAAGTTCCCCCACCTAAAATGATGACAGAGGTCAGTAATTTGCACCAGAGGTACACTTCAACTGTGAGAGACAGAATGTGAAAAAAAAATCCATGAATCCACATGGTAGGATTTGTAAAGAATTTATTCGTAAATCAGGGTGGAAAATAAGTATTTGGTCAATAACAAAAATACAACTCAATACTTTGTAACATAACCTTTGTTGGCAATAACAGAGGTCAAACGTTTACTATAGGTCTTTACCAGGTTTGCACACACAGTAGCTGGTATTTTGGCCCATTCCTCCATGCAGATCTTCTCGAGAGCAGTGATGTTTTGGGGCTGTCGCCGAGCAACACGGACTTTCAACTCCCGCCACAGATTTTCTATGGGGTTGAGGTCTGGAGACTGGCTAGGCCACTCCAGGACTTTCAAATGCTTCTTACGGAGCCACTCCTTTGTTGCCCGGGCGGTGTGTTTTGGATCATTGTCATGTTGGAAGACCCAGCCTCGTTTCATCTTCAAAGTTCTCACTGATGGAAGGAGGTTTTGGCTCAAAATCTCACGATACATGGCCCCATTCATTCTGTCCTTAACACGGATCAGTCGTTCTGTCCCCTTGGCAGAAAAACAGCCCCATAGCATGATGTTTCCACCCCCATGCGTCACAGTAGGTATGGTGTTCTTGGGACGCAACTCAGTATTCTTCTTCCTCCAAACACGACGAGTTGAGTTTATACCAAAAAGTTCTACTTTGGTTTCATCTGACCACATGACATTCTCCCAATCCTCTGCTGTATCATCCATGTGCTCTCTGGCAAACTTCAGACGGGCCTGGACATGCACTGGCTTCAGCAGTGGAACACGTCTGGCACTGCGGGATTTGATTCCCTGCCGTTGTAGTGTGTTACTGATGGTGACCTTTGTTACTTTGGTCCCAGCTCTCTGCAGGTCATTCACCAGGTCCCCCCGTGTGGTTCTGGGATCTTTGCTCACCGTTCTCATGATCATTTTGACCCCACGGGATGAGATCTTGCGTGGAGCCCCAGATCGAGGGAGATTATCAGTGGTCTTGTATGTCTTCCATTTTCTGATGATTGCTCCCACAGTTGATTTTTTCACACCAAGCTGCTTGCCTATTGTAGATTCACTCTTCCCAGTCTGGTGCAGGTCTACAATACTTTTCCTGGTGTCCTTCGAAAGCTCTTTGGTCTTGGCCATGGCGGAGTTTGGAGTCTGACTGTTTGAGGCTGTGGACAGGTGTCTTTTATACAGATGATGAGTTCAAACAGGTGCCATTCATACAGGTAACGAGTGGGGGACAGAAAAGCTTCTTACAGAAGACGTTGCAGGTCTGTGAGAGCCAGAGATTTTCCATGTTTGAGGTGACCAAATACTTATTTTTCACCCTAATTTACAAATAAATTCTTTACAAATCCTACCATGTGAATTCATGGATTTTTTTTCACATTCTGTCTCTCACAGTTGAAGTGTACCTCTGGTGCAAATTACTGACCTCTGTCATCATTTTAAGTGGGGGAACTTGCACAATCGGTGGCTGACTAAATACTTTTTTGCCCCACTGTAGATGGCTTCTTTCACTCCTCTTTCAAACCATCTGTCCTCTCTGTCCAAAATGTGAACATTGGCATCCTCGAAAGAGTGTCCTTTATCCTTAAGATGCAGATGGACTGCTGAGTCTTGTCCTGTGGAGGTGGCTCTTCTGTGTTGTGCCATGCGCTTGTGAAGTGGCTGTTTGGTCTCTCCAATGTAGAGGTCTGAGCATTCCTCGCTGTACTGTACAGCATACACCACATTGTTAAGTTTGTGTTTTGGCGTTTTGTCTTTTGGGTGAACCAGTTTTTGTCTGAGCGTGTTGCTGGGTCTGAAATACACTGGGACGTCATGCTTGGAGAAAACTCCCCTGAGTTTCTCTGATACACCGGCTACATAGGGGATGACAATGTTGTTGCATCTGTCCTTCTCATCCTCCCTCGCTGGTGTCTGGTCTTCTTTTCTGTGCCTCTTTGCTGACTTTAAGAACGCCCATTTAGGATAGCCGCACGTTTTGAGTGCTTCCTTTACATGTGTGCGTTCCTTCTTTTTTCCTTCAGGCTTAGAGGGAACATGTTCTGCCCGGTGGTGTAGGGTCCTAATTACTCCAAGTTTGTGTTCCAAAGGGTGATGGGAGTCAAAGAGGAGGTACTGGTCCGTGTGTGTGGGCTTCCGGTAAACTTCGATATTGAGTTTGCCGTTCCCATGTACCTGAAAGTTCTTATGTTTCAGGTACATGGGCCAGACGGAAAGGAAGGCTCTTGGCTCTTTCAAAGGAAGAGTACCCAGCCACTGGTACAGATATGTGGACGACACCTGGGTCAAAATCAAGACACAAGAAGTGGAATCCTTCACTGCGCACATTAACGCTGTGGATAAAAACATCAAGTTCACCAGGGAAGACACAAAGGACAACTGTTTGCCTTTCCTGGACTGCGCTGTGCACATTGAAGAGAACGGCAAACTCAACATCGAAGTTTACCGGAAGCCCACACACACGGACCAGTACCTCCTCCATCTCTAATATTAGCCTGCATTATTTTAGCTTATAACTAGCCGGTGTATCAGAGAAACTCAGGAGAGTTTTCTCCAAGCATGACATCCCGGTGCATTTCAGACCCAGCAACACGCTCAGACAGAGGTGTATGTGGTGTATGCTGTACAGTGCAGCGAGGAATGCTCAGACCTCTACATTGGAGAGACCAAACAGCCACTTCACAAGCGCATGGCACAACACAGAAGAGCCACCTCCACAGGACAAGACTCAGCAGTCCATCTGCATCTTAAGGATAAAGGACACTCTTTCGAGGATGCCAATGTTCACATTTTGGACAGATGGTTTGAAAGAGGAGTGAAAGAAGCCATCTATGTCCACTGTGAGCGACCATCTTTGAACAGAGGCGGGGGTTTACGACATCAACTCTCTGCCATCTATAATCCAGTTTTGAGATCCCTTCCCAGACGTCTTAACGCCCACTCACATCCTGGGCCATCTGACCTCAGGAATTCGCATGATAAGGTGGGGCCAGGTTTCACAATGAACACACCCGAAACTCTGGCTGATTGGGACCCACACCCAGTTTCACACCTTGGCTCAGGCGATTAGAGGATCATCAGGGGGTCCTTTTGTCCCTCTGTGGGGGGTCACTCCCACTAGGTTTATATCTGGGACTCTCCACCATTTGACCTTAGAACTGAAGAAGCTTCTCGGATGAGAGGTGAAACGTCTTCAAGCAACTTAAAGAAGTCCAGACGCTTTTCTTTGCAAGCTCCTTTGACCATCTCTAATATTAGCCTGCATTATTTTAGCTTATAACTAGCTGTGGTTGATTAGCCGGCTCATAGTCAGCTGGCTAGAAACAGGAGGACAGCATGTCTAATCTGCTGAAAATGAGTAATTCTGATAATATTGGAATAAAATAAGCATAGGTATGCATGTTTTTGTGTGTTAGACCCCTGATTTCAGTTTAGGAGATGAGGCTTGAGGTGAGGAAGAAGAGGATAACATTTTATTAAGATACCAATGACGTTGTCTCTTTCCCTCATGTTTTTGCTTCTTTGGTGAAGGTGACCCCTTGTCACATGACAAAAAAATTGGTATGGTCCTTCATATCTTTTGTCTGAAGGTGCAGACATTGATTACAATTTGTCTCCACAAAACCCTATAACTTCTCTTCTCCTTTGCCTTCGGCATACATATGTGGCCAGTCTGCAGCCACATATATAAAACAAGAGTAAGTGGATGTCCATCTCTGCCACTGTATTCAGATGGTGGGGCAACATGGCGGCTTCCAGAAACTGTCACCCTCCTCTATGTGTTTTTAATGGATTAATTCTAGGTTTATGAGAATGCAATGACGTAATTACCCACTAATCAATGTACATTTATGAGCACAATATTCTTTTTTTCTATGAAATAATCTAAAAAGTGACTGACTATACCTTTGCCATATTTTATTGTCCTATTTTAAGCCATCATTTCTGTTCAGAATGAAATATCTCAACAATTACTTTTTGAGTGTCAGTCCTGACATAAATGCTGACCCATCAGTGCTGTGACAATCTAAAATCACTTTTCCCTCAGACACTGCGTCATCAGGCAGTTAAAACCCTAGACTACAGATGTTCAGTCAATATGTACTCACAGTTCCCCGGATACTAAGAAGGTCTGTAAGAGCCGCAGTGCCAGTCAAGCAGTAGGCTAGTTTGTTTGAAAGTCAACCTAACACTAATCCACTCCTCTGAAACCCTCTCAGAAGGGAAGAGGGATCAAAGTGCCTGGAGGGCACACTCCAGAAAATATGCAACTCTGCACTCACATAAAACTCTCAGTGAGATTGGGATATCAAAATGCATAACGACAAGTAGAGAAAACCACATATGGAAACACGGTCCGTACAATTCTGGATCCTGGCTGGATGGATGAAAAAGGACAGCAGAACAGGAGGTTTGATTTTGAGACATTAGCTTTGAAATGCTCACCATCATCTGTCATATCTGATGTATGCAAGCAGACATTACACTGTGGGTCACATCTTCCTGTATTTTACATCTTTCATCCAAGCCCAGTATAGCCTTTGTTTCATTCTGTCACAGCGAGCATGAATGGATGACACGAGTGGCCACTTAATCACTGCTGTTCAGTGTAAGACGTGAAGCTTAGTGGCACAAACACTCTTAGAAATAAAGGTGCTGTCTACAATATGTTTAGATAACCCTGTTTGATTCCTGGTACAACCATCATGGTCATCCATTACTATAACAAGGTATATTGCAATTACGAATTTATATTTTTTATATATACATTCTTTTTCTGAGGTTACCAAAGATTAAACCAGTGGAATTAGCAACATGACTGACAGGAAACAAGCCAGCTGTACAAGACAATATTCAACTGGTCAAATTTACGTACTTTCCAATATAGTATAGACAACAAAAAGAAGAAAAGAAACACCTTTAGGTTACCTCTTGCCCACTTCCCCACTTATTAAACAAATGAAATCACAAGCCTCCTACAACCAACAAAGTATACATGATCCAATAACTGCAGTGGGGGCAGAAAATAAAGGCGACAATGGAAATATGGTATATGGCTGTTCAAGAGCCTCCACTGGAGCAGAGACAGGTAAAGGTCAGGAAACATAACAAAGTAAGAAAAACAAACAAACACTGGAATTCAACTGAAATCCAGCTTCTACCCTTCTAGACAGGTGAGTGGGCAGAGTGAAGTGGAGTGAACAGACCCATTACCAAGGCTATTATTCGAAGTGCAAGAGTATGTGTGATGATGTAACTGTTACCCTTAAAAAGTGTAGCAGTCAAGGCATATGTCTCTGAGCCTGGTGGACGAACCATGTGGTTCAAGCTGTAGAGCAGCTAGATCTCAGTTCCCATATATCGACTCCTCCAAGGTAGCCGTTTGACAGCTCTCACCAGTCATTCCCCAGGGGGACAGGGGTTCAGTTTCCCTGCATCTCCTGCAAACACAGGTATGCAATTAAGTATTATATGGTGAAACTGACAAATTTAGTGAATGAATGCAGTTTATAAGACTGATATCTAACTTATACTTGAAACCATGGTTGTTGTAAAAAAAAATAGTTTTTAATGTAACCTTTAAATAATACAAAGAACTCTTCAAGAGCCCTTTGGCTGTTTGGGGCAGAATCAGCCCTTTTAGGAAGAACCCCTTTGTTAGCCTTATTTCTAAGAGTGCTCAGTACTCAGTAGAAAATCACTGGAAAGAGGACATGTCAGAATTCTATTTGAAAGAGGAACCTAGTGGACCCTCATGAAAATTGTACTTTGACTATAAGAACATTTCTAAAAGAAAAGGGAAAAAAAACAAACAGCTGAATGATTCATTCATGATGTCCAAGGTGCAGATCAGTGCTCCATAAACACCCCTGACAGATGGTTAGGATTCCACTTTTGTGCTCACTTTTTAATGGGTATATTGAGAGTAAGACCAGGTTGACCCATTTAACAATTAATTTAGTGCAATAGTCCAATGAGTTCAGTTTACAGCACCCTTGTGGTTCTTTTTAGCATTTCTATTTTTACAAGTGTACTATGCCCTTTTGCTAACCCCTGATGTTTTTTTTTCCAAACTTCAATCCCTCCAGCTTTGGGCAGACTAACTTCTCACTAACACTCCTCCTTAAACTGATTCAAGTGAACAACCATAGCTGCAGACTCACAACTGTCCACGCCCATCCCACTGGATGAGGACTCTGTGACTCAGAGATGGCTCGACAGATGGATTATATTCCTGTTGTCGGTGCCTCGCTGTCGGCTACAGGGCAGAAGTGTTTGATAAAAGCATGTCAAAACAGTTTGTAGGGTTCTTGGACTTAGAAGTCCACATTTTGGGAGGGCCAAGCTCATGTCTGCTGCCTCTGCAGTGATTCACGGATGGTAAAGGTGTTTACTTGAGGTGGTGAGAGGGGGAAAAAGTGGGGAGAAAACACTTTTTAAGGCAAAAGATGTTCCATTTTGATTCCTAGAAAGCATAATTCTGTCTGTTTATTTGGAGCTTATATATACACACACACACATATATATATATATATATATATATATATATATATATATGCATGCTGAGTAACTGTTCTCTGGTGACCTTGTATCCAGCTTGGCTGTTTTCATGTGTGTGAGGATAATACTAAATAAAGGCGGGTCCTTCTATACAGTAGATGTGCTGCAGCTTAAGTTTAATTGCTTGTGGTGGCAGTCAAAGTCAATGTGCTGGTCAATGGCCCGTGCATGCCGCAGGTTCATTTCCCCATAATTACTCTACATGCGCCTGGTCAATGCATAAGTCTGTCATCATTAAAATAATAAGAATGGGTTGGGCAATGAGCAAGGCAGAAAGAATGGAGGGACAAATGCATAAGAAATGAATAAATCAATACTGCAGTGGAGAAGAGGTGGAGACTCGGCACGTTAGAGGCAAGTGCTGGGCTGGTATCTGGGTTTTTTAGACACGTGCAAGCAGTCAAACGCACATTTATAATTATACTTTAATTATACAAAATTAAAGGGAAACTTTGAAAACACATCAGATCTCAGTGGCGAAAAAATCATGCTGTATATCTATACTGTAGGGGTGCAACGATACTCGGATCGATATTGAACCGTTCGATACAGTGATTTCGGTTCGGTACGCATATGTATCGAACAATACAAAAATTTTAATTTATTTTATCAACGTTTCTTCTGACGATGCTGCCTGTGTTGAGCGCTCAGTGGATCTGCGTTCGACTACTCCGCCTTGGCTGCACTGTCGAGCGCAGATCCACTGAGCGCAGCACAAGCTAGCAAGACAGAAGCTAAGCTCGTTGCAACATGGCAAATTGAACCTCCCCCACCCTCAGTCAGATCTGGCCTTTGGAACTATTTTGGTCTTCATGTGAAGTATGACCCTGATGGTAAGCGCTTCATGGACAAAAGTTAAACAGTATGTCGGATGTGCCACGCAATGCTCAATTACATGGGTGGGAACTACTGTGTTAGCGCAGTTTGCTCGTTAACGTGTTGCCGTCCAGCCCCAAGCACGGGGCGATCCGCGGTAGCTCGTTAACGGAGATTTGCCGTGTTGTGGCGTTAACATCATTTCAGATTAACGCTGACAGCACTAGTTGGAACACAATGAATATAACTGCACATTTATTCCGACAGCATCCTAGTGCAAAGACAAGTGGAAGCAGACAAAAACAACAAGCACGCATGCTACAAACTTTACACGAGTCATTTAGACAGCTGTTAGAACATGATTCTCCTTATGGGGACCTGATATGTTTAATATGCTGCTGAGAATATAGCCCAGAAGAAGCGTATAGTATAGCTTTTATTTTGGAAAGAGCCATTTCTCTCTAATAAACTCTTTTCCAAAGATGAGTGATTTCTCGATCATAGATTTAATTTTTTATTACTTTGTTGTTTCAGCAACATTAAATTTAAAAACTATACTTTTGAGTTAAAATATATATTTATAATTTTAATAAATGACAAATTAAAAAAGCATGAACATTTATTTGTATCGAAAAAATATCGAAACGTGAATCTTGTGTATCGTTGCACCCCTACTATACTGATATGGACATATGACGCCCTGGACAGAACTGGGCCAGAGCATCTCTAAGCTCTTGGGCAGTCTTAGGTTCAACCTAGTAGTGATGGGATTTCCGGCTCTTTTTAGAGATCCGGCTCTTTCGGTTCAGCTCACTAAAAAGAGCCGGCTCTTTTGGCTCCGAACCGGCTCTTCAGGTTGTTTTGTTGATTTATTATTGACAATAATATAAAATTATGCACAAA
Source organism: Rhamphochromis longiceps (assembly GCF_057381845.1). Taxonomy (NCBI): domain Eukaryota; kingdom Metazoa; phylum Chordata; class Actinopteri; order Cichliformes; family Cichlidae; genus Rhamphochromis; species Rhamphochromis longiceps. The sequence goes on from NC_140577.1 coordinate 23,628,299, forward strand.
AGGAATTACTAACGTAAAAAAAGTGGTTTTATTCATATATGTTTATATATAAATATATGCGGTGGCCCCTAGAGACAAAACACGTACAAACTCCAAAACACATTTCTAGCATGAACTGAACTTCCAAAGCAGAGCTACTAGATCACTTAAATTACACAACTGAAAGCATGTGTGTATTGTTTGTGTATTTATACACAGGCACTCATATATATTCAAATAATTTTTTAAAAAAAAGTTCATTTACCTGTTACTACCACACACCAAATCCAGTCGTTGGTACTTGCTGGCTTGTGTAGCCACAAGATAACAAAAGCTCAACATCCTGGAGCACTTCTGTTGTCTTTTGTACATGTTTTGAGTTTTTATGTGCTTCTGAGTTTTTACGTGTTTTGGAGTTTGTACATGCTTCAGAGTTCGTACGTGATTTGAAGTTTGTATGTGCTTTGTCTGTAGGGGCCACCGTAAATATACTTTTATTTATTCACTCCACATAAAATGTAATAAATAAATCATATAATACAAAAATCAACTATTCACATTTCAACTTTTAACTATTTAAATTTTCAGCTTTTTTCTTTTACAAATTTAAAGTGAAAACAACACAAAACACTGCAAACCACAACACAATTAAATATAAATTATAATATGAAAACAAAAAGAAGATGCATATTCTCTGTCATATGGACCTGCATGAAAAAACTTTCTGAATCCTTTATCATCCGCAACTGGAAATAGTTGTGGATGATTACCATCCGGTTGTTCAGTCTGACGTCACTAGCTGTGTCTGGGTCTAAACTCCGCTGCAGGTCCATATATCAAACGATCACTATGGCATTACTGAGAGTTGAAAAACTGTCTAAAGTCTTTCATCTTTAATAAAATGATCAGCGATCTGCTCTACCAGGTGTAACAATTGAGTTTAACATTCAGGCATCCATGAAAATGGAATTTATGACATTTAACGGAGTTAGAAGTTAGCAGGGAGTTAGCTCGCTAGCTTCTATCTAAATACAATATAGCATGTCCTGACTGCGGGGTTTTGGAAACAAATTAAAACGTACAGCTCTGTTATCACTTCCAGCATAAATGAAAACAGAAAACTAAACAGCAGTGACGTTTGTAGGGTTACTGAAGTTGAGCTACCTGGTATATAATGATGTGCTACGTGACCGCTAGCGACACAGCTATGTTAGCATAATATAAACAAGCTAACTTTTTTTCCACTCGATAAAAGTTACCGTGAGTGTTCTCGGTGGTCAGGAACAAATGTAATCGCATGGCAGGATGCTGTAAAAGGACCAAACTTCAGCCAGGAGAACAACTGAGATAATCCATCCACAATACGAGGTTAGTCATTCATATACTGCTGCATGGGCTGGGCTGTAGTTACATCCTAAGGTTTTAAAAACTGAGCTTAAATAAATGATTAGCGGTAATAAAAGCCGAGGGAGGTCAACAGTGATCACTGACTGTTTTAGGAGCTTTTTGAGATCAAATAGAAGAAAATACATAACATTAAACATGTTAACAACACAAAAGCCATATTAAACGCAGACTACTTTAGACCCGGAAGTAGGATTCGTCGCGTCATCACTGAACAACCGGATACCTTTCTAATGTGACGTTGTTGTCCCTTGTCACTACCCGATCCGTACCGGAAACCCGATCGGTACCCCGCATGCGCAAATCTTACGTCACTTCCTCTCTTTGCCAACATTGTGACATTCAATATATTTGAATGGTACCGTTAGCGCCCAGTTAGCTCCTAGCATTTCTCAACAGCTCTGCCTCCTTTTCGACTGCCGGGGACATTTAAACAATGGATAATCCGTATACAAAGAAATTCATGCTTTTCTCCTCAACAGAGAGCGTCCCCCGATTGAGCAACAGCACCGTAAAATAAGAAGAATTGCGCCTAATTACAGAGTTAATAATGCAGACTTTGTAATATCTCACGTGTAGATTCATCAGCCAGATTAAGTGTTTACTGACAATTGACAGTGATAGCGCACATCATCATCACTATTCCAACAATCCTCTCCTCACAGACAAGCATAAACACACTCGACTATCGCTAAATCAGATTTAACACACGTTTGTAATGACGATAATTCAGTTTATAATAGGGTTTATTCGCTCGGTCAGCAGGTGGCGGTATCCTCGTACACTGGGGAGTAAACTGCCATTAAACGAACAGAAGAAGAAGAAAACATCTGCACATGCGCGGTACGGATCGGGTAGACCCGATTTGTACGGTCAGACTTTACACATGCGCAGTAAGGATCAGAGAGTCCTGATCCGTAACTTTCTTTTTATTTTTCGTTTTTGTCTACATTGTACTGAAATGCTTCATTATTGCAAACATTTTAAGATATACTTGTTATTCTTAACATTTTAACAGATACTCTGACCCATAACTATCGTAAAACGCTACGACCGGAAGTAGAAACCTTTCGCGCATGCGGGGTACCGATCGGGTTTCCGGTACGGATCGGGTAGTGACATCCCTGGCCCTCTCTCTCTCCCTCTGGCTCTGTTCCTGTGCTACTTGAGTGTAACTACCGCCCCTCCCCCCTCTGCCCAGCGTAAAGCACAAGGCTCACGTGCACAGTGAAGTGGAAAAAAAGTGCGAGAGAGAGAGGGTGAGAGAAAGGAAAAAAAAACAAAAAACCACGTGACGGCTCACGATAAGGAGCCGGCTCGCGTCCTTCACGTCAAAGAGCCGGCTCTAAGAGCCATTTCGTTCGCGAACGACCCATCACTACAACCTAGTCACCTTGACTGGACTGAAACATAATGTCCCAGAGGTGTTCTGTTGGCTTTAGGTCAGTTGTGAATAATGAGAAACCCAGGATCCGCTGCACCAGCGTAGGGTCTGACAATGGGTCCAAGGATTTGGACCCATTGGACCCAAGGATTTGGACAAGACATAATGTGGATTGCACAACACTTGTCACTACATTCTACATTTCCAGTTAATACTTGTACAGCTGCTGTTATTGTGTATATATTTATTTATATTTCTTCATACATTCTTATATAGTTCTATATTGTGTATTTTGTTGTACAGTTATTTTATTTTCAACTTTAATTTATATATTTTATCTTATTCTTTCCCAGTTAAATTTACCCTTCATTCTAATTTGTGTCGTACAGTTATTTCATTTTTAACCTTAATTTATATTTTATTCCTTCCTAGTTAAATTTACCCTTTTTAATTTTTCAGATTTATTTCCTATCTTATTCATAGCCTTTTCCTTTTTTGTTTTCTTTAGGTCACGAGCAGTTGTCCAAGCATTTCACTACATATCGTACTGTGTATGACTGTGTACGTGACAAATAAAATTTGAATTTGATTTCATTCCAACACCTAATGTGAGTCAGGGTGCTGTTGCCCAGCCTATAGAGGTCCCTGTGTCCTTCCATGGATATGCCTCCCTGAACAATCACTGACCCACAACCAAACCAGTCTCCATGGCTTCTCCAAATGCTCAGGCCACCTTCATTAAGTTTGCTTTTGATTGTTTGGACAGAGACATTCACACCAGTGGGCTGCTGGAGGTCATTTTGTAGGGATCTGTTCCCATCCTGCTCCTGTTGATGGGTTAAGGGCATTCTGCAGCCCTGTCCTGCTCTCCTAGACTAACCTACCTCTCTCCTGGAATGTCTTCCATGCTCTTGAGACTGTGCTGGGAGACGCAGCAAATCTTCTGCCATCCTGTAAAACTTGGATTACCTATTCAACCTCTGTAGGGTCCAGGTATCGCCTCATGCTGCCAATGGTGACACTGACCCTATCCAAATGCAAAAGTGAAAAAAGTCAGTCAGAAACAATGAGGAGGAAAGAAATATCAGTGGCCTCCACCTGTTAAATCATTTCTCTGTTGGGGTTAGAGCACTAGTTAATTAATCCTTTAATATACACATCATTTGCAAGCCTTTTGAACATTTGATTTTTCTTTAAAAAGGAAAAGTTACGTACAAAAGGCACAATTAAAGAAATAGTTTAAATGAAAGAGACAATTTTTAATAACTGCCTCTATTTGCAACTGTTTAGTTTTGAAACTGCACAGTCAAACACAGTTATAGCAGGAACCCTGGTAAATCTGACAGCACATGCCAAATGACAAGGTCACAACGAACACTGCTATATGAATAACAATTCACCAAATGTATTTTAATGTGTCTGCTGTAAGCGTTTCTACCACAAGCTGCAAACTGAAAACCTTTTTTCTCTTTTGTGATAATGAAGAAATCTGATCAGATTTGCCTCTGCCATTCAGCCCTCAGATAATTCATTTCATATTTCGGATCAAAATACTTGGACGGAAAGCCATTTATTGACAGAAACGTATTAAGCATTCCCGAAGCAGCAGCTCAGCTCATTACAGTTCCCCTGAACCTGCAGGACTGCAGGGTAAGGCGGAACCAATAAAAAAAAATCCTGCGTGTCTGTACGCGTGCACAGCCGTGTGCAAGAGGGGATGTGTGAGTCCTCCGTGGCGCAACCATGTGTTCTACAGTTGCTGGGTATAATCCTCGGCCTTTACCAGCTGCCCGCAGGTCTTTCAAAAGCATCTCACTTGAATTAAAAACAGGTGGACACAGTTTGATTAGCTTGTTAAAACACACCTGCTCCTAAAGGCTGAGGCGTTAAATGCACATCCAGACACACACGCACCAGTATGCAAAATACACATTTTCACAGGAACATAAAACGTGGGCCTGTACAGCAAAGATAATTATTGTAGGTAGAAATATTAGCAACATTAAAGGGTTTTTACAGTAAAAAAAAGTTTAGTACCTATCGGGAGAATTATATGAAAAAAATAGGTAATGTAGGAGTGATTGTAGTAGTGATGGGTCGTTCGCGAACGAAATGGCTCTTAGAGCCGGCTCTTTGACGTGAACGACGCGAGCCGGCTCCTTATCGCGAGCCGTCACGTGGGGTTTTTTTTTTTTTTTTCTTTCTCTCAGCCTCTCTCTCGCACTTTTTTTCCGCTTCACTCTGCACGCGAGCCTTGTGCTTTACGCTGGGCAGAGGGGGGAGGGGCGGTAGTTACACTCAGTAGCACAGGAACAGAGCCAGAGAGAGAGAAAGAGAGGCAGGGACAACAACATTAGAAAGGTATAGTAATCATCCACAACTATTTTCGGTTGCAGATGATAAAGGATTGAGAAAGTTTATTCATGCAGGTCCATATGACAGAGAATATGCATGTTCTTTTAGTTTTCATATTATAATTTATATTTAATTGTGTTGTGGTTTGCAGTGTTTTGTGTTCTTTTCACTTTAAATTTGTGAAAGGAAAAAGCTGAAAATTTAAATAGTTAAAACTTGAAATGTGAATAGTTGATTTTTGTATTATATGATTTATTTATTACATTTTATGTGGAGTGAATAAATAAAAGTATATTTACGGTGGCCCCTAGAGACAAAGCACATACAAACTTCAAATCACGTACGAACTCTGAAGCATGTACAAACTCCAAAACACGTAAAAACACGTACAAACTCCAAATCACGTAAAAACTCCAAAACACGTAAAAACACGTACAAACTCCGAAGCACGTAAAAACTCAGAAGCATTTAAAAACTCAGAAGCACATAAAAACTCAAAACACGTACAAAAGACAACAGAAGTGCTCCAGGATGCTGGGCGCAGTGTTGAGCCTTTGTTATCTTGTGGCTACACAAGCCAGCAAGTACCAACGACCGGATTTGGTGTGTGGTAATAACAGGTAAATGAACTTTTTTTTAAATTATTTGAATATATATACGAGTGCCTGTGTATAAATACACAAACAATACACACATGCTTTCAATTGTGTAATTTAAGTGATCTAGTAGCTCTGCTTTGGAAGTTCAGTTCATGCTAGAAATGTGTTTTGGAGTTTGTACGTGTTTTGTCTCTAGGGGCCACCGCATATATTTATATATAAACATATATAAATAAAACCACTTGTTTTTACGTTAGTAATTCCTTTTGTGCATAATTTTATATTATTGTTAATAATAAATTAATTAAAGCAACAAAACAACCTGAAGAGCCGGTTCGGAGCCGAAAGAGCCGGCTCTTTTTAGTGAGCCGAACCTAAAGAGCCGGATCTCTAAAAAGAGCCGGAAATCCCATCACTAGATTGTAGGTCATAGTCATTTTTTTGTGCATTATAGTCAAATTATTAAGACTCATTTTATCCAAGTTAGCTAGTAATGTGCCCCTCACTGTATTACTTTTATCTTCTATTCCAAGAGGAGTTTACTCCCTAAATATGGACTGTCCTAGTTTTAGTAGAGCTCTACCGAAATGCAAAATAAGTTACACTGATAGTAGAAAGGTTTTTTTTAACAATTCATGGCAGGATTTCTACTCAACAATACAAGTAGGTTAACATAAATAATAAAATAATAATAAAAGAAACACTGTTTCTATGTTAACATAATAAAAGTTAACATAGAAACAGTGTTGCTGTTCAGGGCAAAGCAGCATGCTCCAGTACAAATAGGTTGTGGTTCTACAAATGCTCTGTAAAGCTTATTTGTAACTAACATTAGCCCATAATTTTCCTTTTACAGCTTCAAAGGGTTTTGGACATTTATTACATTCACATAGTCTTTATTTGAAAGCTCCTTAACTGTGCATTGAGAGATATGCATATTTCTAAAACTGAGCAGGGCTAGGTGATCAAACTGAATATAACTGGCAATATAGAGACAAGACCTGACAATGGTGGTATTGCGATACATTAATTAAACTAATAGATGGTCTAATGATTCAGTGTGTGGCTCACAGTTTTATGGTGTGCTGTGATGTTCCCACTGGCTGCATTTAAAAGGCACCAGAGAGGGTCTTTGCAAAAGCATTTTATGATATGCCAGCAGGTTAACAGCTATTTGAAAGCCCATTGAGTCATTCTTACACTTAAACATTCTCACACATGAAGCACTTTATTCACAGTCAGACTTTACTTCAGTGACCAACAAGTAAGTGTGTGTGTGTGTGTGTGTGTGTGTGTGTGTGTGTGTGTGTGTGCAGGTAAGTTTATATGGTATTGCAGAGTAATTTGCCACTATCACCAATGAGACAGGGGCAATTGAATCCTGGCATTTTATGTTTAAATGCTCATTTATGCATCAAATGTAGCTCCGGAATATACTGAGACACCATAATAGAATTTAATCCAAATGCATTACATGGGAGGGAAGCTAGAGCAAGTAAACCCTCTTCCCTTCCTTTTGTCTCAGCTTTCAACAAATCCCTTTCTAGCAGCTACGCATTGGGTCCATAAAACTTCTCCATATGAATATTTAATGTAATGCAAATTCTACTTTGTTTTATTTTCCCTCTGCCCGGTCCATTATTTTGCCAAGTGCTGCAACAGATTTCTAGCTCGCTGGTTAGAGTCCAAATGCACTGCACACACATTACATGACTTAAGTGTCCAGATGCTGAAAATACAATGGAGGAAATACAGGTTTTATGCATGGTTTAGCATTGTTTGGTTGGATGCTAATGCAAACTACATGTATTAATTATTATGTACATGTCTTTTGGGATGTGGGAAATTAAATAATGATTCCTGCTTTAGTGGATGTTCAGGTCAAAGGTGACTGAGAGGTAGAAACTGGAGGCAGATGTTTTAATGGAGATGGCTTTTTTTTTTTGTCACACTTCCACAAGGCACTCAGTGTTCAGACGGTTTTATTCACACTAGAATTTGGATGAAATCCTTAACGTGACGTGTAATTTGTTAATGCCAAATCAATTAAAACGATTTCAAAAAAATTGACACAAATTGGAGTTTGACGATGAGATCAATTTCAGTGTGCTTGTTAAATTTAAAAACCTAGCCAGGAGACAGTTAACTTGGCTTACAAGGTCACAGAATCCATTAGAAGAACTGGCACCTGTAAAGCTCACAAATTAACACATTATCTCATTTGTTTAGTCCACACACAAAAAACCATTTGGAAAAATGACAAGTTGTCGTTTTACCAAGGTCAGTGTGATGGACGATTTGCTGGTTGCCTAGCAATCACTGTGTCAGCATCACTCCAGCTTTTGTACAGCTGGAACAAACTGAGACATGAAAATGAAATGTCCATCAGTAAGCTTTAGAGGAACCAACACTTTTCTAGGAAGTTAATTAGCATGTCTTGGTTGAAGTTTAAATGTGGGAATGAATCTTTTCATTACTAACTCTTGACAAAAAAGCAAATATGCATCTTTTACGAACAGTCAAAACACTGCTTGAGGGTGTAAATATGAGCAACTGAATAGAGGTGGTATCAAAATTGCATCCTTAAATGCATATTAGTGGACTGGTTAATTTTCTTAATATAACTGCTTACATGCTTACTCCTCTTGGAAGAGGAGTATGCAGTTTTATGTGAAATGCCCCATGCATCTCTCTTGCAAAGTGATTTGCTGACAGGTATAAAGACGTGGATAGCAACACCATGTGTCACAGAGAATACATATTTGTTTACAGAAGGGCTTTCTCCTTGGAGAAATGAATAAACCAATAACTGAAAACAGACACATTAGTTATATCCCCTCTGCTGTTATGGCATTTTTAGTGTTTTTCAATTTTTTTACATCCCTGCATGTGACATGATTCCCAATAGTAATATTCTTCAGATTTTATTATCTTATTCTAGTTAATATGAGAAAACTTACGATTTTCACGATTTTCCATGTTCCCTAATGTCTGATGAATATGGTCTCTTCTGCAACTTAGGGTCACAAGGAGGCTGAAGCCTATTCCAACTGTCATTAAAGGCTGAACACACATGTTATGTACACATGTGCATATATATATATATATATATCTTGCCCACCAATGCCTTCTTGTTCCAGTAGCCCACTTTTCGTCTGGGTGCCCTGGTTCCTCAACACCTGACCTTGTTGATCCGGGCGACGTCCGAGCCAGCATGCCTTCATATTTATCTGTCTCGCTCATGTCTGCGGTAGGCTTGCTTTGCATAGGGGGTCTAGCCTTAGGACCGTTACTGGATACAGACGCCCCAGGCAGGAATCGAACTTGCGATCCTCTGTTTCAAAGGCGTGTAGTCTAACCACTACGCTATCCAGAGCGGGATACATGAGCGGGACACAGAAAGGGATTGGCAAGAATACCAGAGGCGCAAAACACCAGCTACTGGTAGACAGAACAGTCAGCCGAGACTGCAAGACCAGACTGACCAACCTGTGCACTGCCTGGATTGATTACAAGAAGGCCTATGACTCAATGCCCCACAGCTGGATACTGGAATGCCTAGAATTGTACAAGATCAATGGGACCCTAAGAGCCTTCATCAGGAACTCAATGGGGATGTGGCGTACAACACTAGAGGCCAACTCCAAGCCCATAGCACAAGTCACCATCAAGTGCGGGATCTACCAAGGAGATGCTCTGTCCCCACTGCTGTTCTGCATAGGCCTGAACCCCCTCAGTGAGATCATTAACAAGACTGGCTACGGATACCGACTACGGAACGAAGCAGTTGTCAGCCACCTCCTGTACATGGATGACATCAAGCTGTATGCCAAGAGTGAACGAGACATCGATTCACTGATCCACACTACCAGGCTATACAGCAATGACATTGGAATGTCATTCGGACTGGAGAAGTGTAGTCGGATGGTAACAAAGAGAGGGAAGGTAGTCAGAACTGAGGGGATTGAACTACCAGAAGGCAACATTGCAGACATAGAGGACAGTTACAAGTACCTGGGGATCCCGCAGGCGAATGGGAACCATGAAGAGGCCGCTAGAAAAGCTGCAACCACCAAGTACCTGCAGAGGGTCAGGCAAGTCCTGAGGAGTCAGCTGAATGGTAAGAACAAGATCCGGGCCATCAACACGTACGCCCTGCCCGTGATCAGGTACCCTGCTGGGATAATAGGCTGGCCAAAGGAGGAGATAGAAGCCACTGACATAAAGACAAGAAAGCTCCTTACCATGCATGGAGGGTTTCACCCCAAGTCCAGCACCCTGAGGCTGTATGCTAAGCGGAAGGAAGGGGGCCGGGGACTGGTGAGTGTCAGCACCACAGTCCAGGATGAGACAACGAACATCCAAGAATACATTGGGAAGATGCCCCCAACTGACCGAGTGCTCAGTGAATACCTCAGGCAGCAGAAACCCAAGAAAGAGGAGGGAGACGAGGAACCATCATGGAAGGACAGGCCCCTGCACGGTATGTACCACCGGCAGATAGAGGAGGTGGCTGATATCCAGAAATCCTACCAGTGGCTGGACAAAGCTGGACTGAAAGACAGCACAGAGGCACTAATCATGGCAGCACAAGAACAAGCTCTGAGCACAAGATCCATAGAGGCTGGGGTCTATCACACCAGGCAAGACCCCAGGTGCAGGCTGTGTAAAGATGCCCCAGAGACAATCCAGCACATAACAGCAGGGTGCAAGATGTTAGCAGGCAAGGCATACATGGAACGCCATAACCAAGTGGTCGGCATAGTGTACAGCAACATCTGTGCCGAGTATAACCTGGAAGTCCCGAGGTCAAAATGGGAGATGCCCCCAAGGGTGGTGGAGAATGACCGAGCTAAGATCCTGTGGGACTTCCAGATACAGACGGACAAAATGGTGGTGTCTAACCAACCGGACATAGTGGTGGTAGACAAACAGAAGAAGACGGCCATAGTGATCGATGTAGCGGTTCTGAATGACAGCAATATCAGGAAGAAGGAACACGAGAAGCTGGAGAAATACCAAGGGCTCAGAGAAGAGCTCGAGAGGATGTGGAGGGTGAAGGTAACGGTGGTCCCCGTGGTAATCGGAGCACTAGGTGCGGTGACTCCCAAGCTAGGCGAGTGGCTCCAGCAGATCCCGGGAATAACATCGGAGATCTCTGTCCAGAAGAGCGCAGTCCTGGGAACAGCTAAGATACTGCGCAGGACCCTCAAGCTCCCAGGCCTCTGGTAGAGGACCCGAGCTTGAAGGATAAACCGCCCGCAGGGGCGTGCTGGGTGTTTTTATATATATATATATATATATATATATATATATATATATATATATATATATATATATATATATATATATAATATGCTGCATTAAAACAAAAACCCCTACCAACCACAACCTGGGACTACCTCAAGTAGACTAGTACACTATTTTCCACACAGCAAAATCTCCAGTGTTAAATTAACACTGGAGAGTGTCTATATGGGTCCACACCTCTGAGTGTTAAATACAACACTGTTGAGTGTTAAATTAACACTTTTGACAGTGTTATATGTTTAAAAGTAACCTAGTCAGTTTTGAAGATTAACAATGGCTAACACTGAGCAGTGCTGATTTCCTAACACTGGAAAATAACTCAAAATGTTAGAAATATTCCAGTGTTAGGAAATCAGCACTGCTCAGTGTTAGCCATTGTTAATCTTCAAAACTGACTAGGTTACTTTTAAACATATAACACTGTCAAAAGTGTTAATTTAACACTCAACAGTGTTGTATTTAACACTCAGAGGTGTGGACCCATATAGACACTCTCCAGTGTTAATTTAACACTGGAGATTTTGCTGTGCAGGGAACACTGTTGGAACACTTTATTTTATTTATTTTTAGGTCTTATTACCTTATTGTTAGGGCTGTTTTTGTTGTGCATCTGCACTTTAATGTTGTCAATGTCTACGCATGGGACAGTGTGAAACGTAATTTCAATTCCTTTGTATGGCAAGTACATTTGAAGAAACTGACAAATAAAAGTTTTCTATTTCTATTTCCATATATATATATACACAAGCAGTTTGTGTCAAGCCATTTGTTGGCTTCATGTATGAAAACACAGACGTATGTGAATTTATCATGGCATTGTTTTTTTATCTTCATTACATCACTGTATATAGTGAGATGTAAAAACTTCATGAACGCCAAATATGTGAATAATTAATACATATATTTATGGCTTTTTTTCTTAGCAAGCTACACATCATTTGTATGAAACAAAGTAATCAATTGCAGGCACTATTAGTGTCACTGATGAACACTTTTCACAGATATGCATGGCAACTTGTTTCAGTGACTCCAAAGTGCCACTGCCCTAAAAATTGCTTACAGTAGCAATATGCATTGATAAACAACAAAGTAAATGTAACGGACACGTAATGTCGCAGTTCATTTTAAAATCAGCTACTACATATGATCTATCTAATATATCTATCTTTTTAAGGATTTGAGTGATTAGAAAAAGCTGTATAGCAGGGCTCTAGAGTGCGACCAATTTGGTCGCAAATGCGACCAAATTTTTCAGTGGTGCGACTAAAAAAAATATTTGGTTGCACCTGTGTGACCAACTGTTCGGGTAGCAAAAAAAATAAAAAAAATCTGCAACCTTCCCTGTGGTCAACAACAGACACACATTTTGCCCCTATCGTGGACTAAAGCAATCAGAGATAGTAAGGGGCAGGACCTCTCTGATTGGCCGTGGTCCAGTTGAAAGTGCAGGTGGAAGTGGGAGGTGAGTAGCTTGAATAAAGCGATATCAATTCATTAAATCCTGAATCGACTTTTAAATATAACTGTGTTTTGCCAGAAACGCCAGATTCTCAGATTAAAGCTCACAAAGCCATTTCAACAACAACCAAACAGCAAATGAGAGCAGGTACACGGACTCCACACAAAGACGTAAACACAGAGCGGACCGACGCATCAGAATCAACTTTGTCTTTCTCGGCTTTCTCACCCGACGGCCCGTAGACGGACACGCTGTCGGAGCTTAGCGATCCTGATGCGTCCGGTCCGCGCTGTGTTTACGTCTTTTTGCGCTGATTCTGAGCTGCAGGTTTTGTCTCTCTCCAACCAAAATCCACCGAGCCAGCAGCAAAAGAAGCAGCAAACTGCGCTTCACATTTGATCAATGTCATCATGAATTTTGCTGTTTTGCTTCCACGACTATTAAAATCACACTCCATGCACAGCTAGCTCTCTCTCTCTATCTCTCTCTGTACTTCAAGAACAGTTTCCCGTCTCCAATCTCTGTTTTCTGTATTATTCATTCGCTTATTGCCCACCAGTCCGTTGTTTACAGCGCTGTCGGCTGCTGTCTTTTTCTTTTCTTTTTTTCACTTAAATGACCTCGGATAAGAAAGCCTATTTTTTCTGTTGTTCAATACTGAAGAAATTTAAACTTTATATGCAGAACATTGTAGAATATTTTTAAGGTTATGTGCTATAAAAAGCCAGACCAGGAAAATCTCCTTCATGTTTTTCTGTGTTTTATTCTCAGTTACTTTCACACAAAGGCATCTGCTGTGATGTTCACAATTCTGAAGAAGTCAGTACTGATAAATGATCAGAATTATAATATTTCTGACTGTCTGAGGCTAAGTTGAATCGAATCGGGACTTTGAAAACCGGAATCGAATGGATTATAGAAATCAGTGATGATACCCAGCCCTAGTGAGCAGCCTAGGCACGACAGAAGTGGATGTAGCTGTAATAGGAAAAGAACTATTGCTAACTTTTCTGTTAAGTTAAGGCCTGATCCTTCTGAAATTCATAGCCAGTGCTCTGACACGGTGTCATCAATCTTTGAATGCTGAAAAAGCACAGTGTATCCAGAAAAACACATTATATTATATAAATTATTATAAAATTTGTGTGCGCCTAACTTTTGTGTCGGTACGCCTAACTTTTTAAAGTTAGGCGTACCGGTACACCCATGGCAAAAAGTTAGTCTAGAGCCCTGTATAGAGGTGGATAATCCTGGTACCCTGGGCAGTTTATATATTAAGTTTTAACCAGACTGATTAAGGCCTCTAGGAGGAGTCAGGGAACAGCTGTGATAGGAAAAATATCTGACTCTCTTAATAATCACATATTTTTGTCCTTTCAACTTTCTAAACATGCCGCCCCTTTATTAAATTGGACCCAAAGGTTAAAAATAAAGAAGTCACATAGATCACACGGATAAGGTGTCTTAGTTTCTTTTTTAAAAAGAAAAAAGGAACTGTTGCTGATTGATTAATAACACTGATCATTCAGCTGTGTTAATAAAAGATCAGTGTTTGTGCCAAAAAAACTAAGTAATAAAACTGTCTGTTTTCTTATTTCCCAGTTTTATTCTCTGTATTCTGGCTTTTTAAACTGTGAGGAGGTGAATGCTAACCACAGAGGACGGACATTTATATGCTAGCCTGCCATTAAGGGCTTTGAAATGGCAGATGGGCAAAATGGCTGACCGAGGTCTGTCCAGGCCTCCGATCCTCCCATCCCTCTCTCTGCCAGCTTTGCCTTGCCAGACTTAGACGTGCCAGAGAGTTAACCCCTTTCTCCCCCTTGAGGGTGTCTCTGCGGGGTGGCAAGGGCATGGCAAGGCATTCTGTGGAGCATCAGAAGCAGAGGTCAGCATGTGCAGTTAATGTCCTGTGGCAAGCCAGTTTTATGCAACCAAACCTCTGCTCGTGCTGAAAAACCATTTTTTAAGAAGGAGGGGGGTAGATCGCAAGTGGAGCATTTACCTGCTTCTCTAATAATAATATTCAAGATGACTGATGAAGTGGACTGCCTGAAGAAAATAATTGTGATATTCATGTTAACAATGCATATTATGAATAAGTGTAGGCTTTTTGGCATGTTTTCTACAGTTATAGTTATAGACCCTCTCCCCACTTGTACTTTAACACTTGTAAATGTTTGTCAAGACAGAGACAAACTGCAAAACCATAAAATTATAGAGAATAATACAGGAAAAACATTTTTCCCATAACTACTGCATAGTAACAAGTCTGATTTCAAGAGCTTTAGTAAGCACATAGATCAGCCTCCAAAATCAGAGAATCAGAGTTGTCCATCTGTAGGTGTGCTTTGTTAGGACAGATATAAGGAAATTTCCTTTATACAAGCCATCAACATTTTTAGTGAGCAATAAGGCAAACTCAATAAGTTTGCCAGAGGAAACGTTTAACACTGTGTGTGTGTGTGTGTGTGTGTGTGTGTGTGTGTGTGTGTGTGTGTGTCTTTCGCACTCTCTTTCCCATTATCACTTACTGACCTGGCAGTTCCTCCATGACTCATTACTGTTAAATAATGTGAACGCCCCTTGAGGCCAAAGTGCTGGCCTTCGCTTTGCAGAAACATTTACCTGAATATTAGTATGCATGTTTCTGTACACCCCATTTCCTTGTGCTCTCTGCCAGCACAGGGCAGCAAATCAGTAGGTCAACTGGTCCGTTGTATAATATCTGCAATACGGTGTGTGTGTATGTGTGATCGACAAGGTTCGCGAGAGGGTCGATCTGGGAAGTGGCGGCGCTATCTTTGAAAGATGGCGAGAGCTAGTTAGCTATTCCCATCACAACACTTTGCAGAGCTGGAAGAAATGACATTTGAAAAACATGTTGCAAAGTCATATTGCTGAGTGTCTGCGGTAATGAGCGTCTTTTGTAGATTTAACAGGTCTGTTGATGTTGGTGGTGATTTAGCAACACTCAGGTGCCCTGAATGCAGAGTTGAAAAAAACATTTAAAAAACATTTGTACTCTATTCCAATTATTCATAAAGTGAATACCAGGAAAAAATAAAAAGAATTATACTTGAAGTATTTGAAGTCATTAGTGTAATGATTTAATTATTTATGAGAGCGTGGGCATAACCTAGTATGGGAAAAGCTTTCAAGATATTATTGAAATCAAATGCTAATGGCTATTCCTCTCTGTGCATGAAACATCTGGAAAATATATGTTTTCAGTCAGCTATTTTTGCTTCGAAGCAGGGGAGAAACTCTAAGCTTTGTGTATATCTTCCATTGTTCCATTTTCACGTCTTCAATTTGTAGTTCTCCTCCCTCTTCTATTATACCGAGCCTTGTAGAACTGAAGGCCCCCAATCACTCCCGTGTATTTTGCTAGAAAAATGGGAAAAAAACATGCAAACATAAATGCAATACCACCATTGACAGGTCAGTATATAAGGCAAAAACACAGTTTTTACCAATTTGACAAGCTTAAAAGTCGATTTTTGGGATAAACGCCTTTATTCTTCAACACAGCCTGAACTCTATTAAGCAAGCCTATTTTAATATCTGTAAGTAAACTAAAGGAATGGTTCTCCAGGCTTGACATTAATCTCTTCTCTGGATGTTGGCTGCCTTTTGTTTCATTCTCTGTCACGATGATTTTAGACTGCTTCAATAATGTTGAGGTCTGAGCTCTGAGGCCAATGTAAGATTGTGTTTGAGGTCATTGTGTTCAATCTGCTTTCAAGGTGGTTTTGTGTGGTCGATCAAAATCTGATTGTAATTTCCTGTGTTCATTATTCTGTCAGTTTTGGAAAGATCCTCCACACCACTGGCTGAAATGCAGCCCTAAATCATGAAGAGCCTCCGCCATGTTTTACTGATGGTTCGAGACACTCACTGTTAGACCGCTTTTCTGATCTCCTCTATACATATTGACAATGATTTCAACCACAAAGTTCAACCCTTGAGGACTTGTTTTCACTCCAGCATACCTTAGCCTTTTCTCCCCCGTTTTGCTTCGTTAAGAATGGCTTCTCGACACCCACCCACGGTTCCATTGACACAATTTTTAATGAGGCTTCATTGAACAGTGGATGGATCAGCTGGTGGGCCAGATGTATCTTCTGTATCAGGTCTTTGTTAGATTTGTTTATATTTCTTAAGGACATGATTTTCAGATATTGTTCATGTGCTTTAGATCATTTTTTAGGCTTGCCACTTCTTCCTTCGTCCTTTTTTAAGGGTACACTGCACACCATGGTGAGATATGCCACATTTTATCTTAATAGCTCTATGTTAATAACATTTTAGTTGCCATACTATTTTATGTTTTTTATTTTCAATTAAAGACATGAAGCCTGATTTGCAGTGCAAGTGTCTAAATATACAATTTAAAATTATTATGCTGAGCTGCATGTTGACACTTGTTCTCATGGTCAACTGGAGATCATTACAAAGTTGCTCTGAGTCATCACATTCATTGCACGATGTAAATTTTTTTCCCTAGTGAGAGTGCTCTCTTCCCGTGAGACAATTATCCTAACCTTAGAGCATAAGGTATGACTGAATAAATTGGTACAGGAACCATTATTGTCAGTACTGATGAAATGGTGGTCATGCAGCGGTAATGAATTCAAACAAAACAATCTGAAACATCATTGTACATACAACATATATATAAGTTGCATACTGCATTTATTGAGGACAAAGTATAAACGTAGTTGCACATAGAAAGGGAAACACTACTTAAAGAACTTAAAAATTCAGTATTCTTTAAATAAGCAGTGCACCACATGTGGTTGTTTTACCCAATCAGTTGCTTATATGGCATCTTTGTGCTTCATCCTGGATCAGATGCTACCAACTAATTTCATTTCCAAAAATATGTCAGTTAAAATTTGGCTTTGGTTTTGAGCTTCTCTTTAAATGTCTCTAATTGTTATCAACGGCATAAAAAGCTCAACCAAACTGAACAGATAGGAAGATTTTGGACACTCTAAACTCTAACACTCTAAAATCTATGAAATAAATAAAGTCATATGTTTTGAAAGAATTGTGTTCAATCCCTCTAACAGAATTCCCAAAACCTGACGATTGAATGCTAAGGTGTACTACTGCTGTTTCGTTGTGTGAACAGATGACTCAGTTCCTCATGAAGACATCATTTGTTAGTTTTTTTTTCTTTTCTTTGTATTTGTCACTGATCTGTAGATTTAAATGCAAAGAAAATGGACAAACTATGTTACACCATCTTGATTTCCACTGTCTCTGGCCCAGAACAGACACTCTGCTCGGTACTTCTATTCCCCGGATTATAGTGAACTTGCCAGGCAGCCTGTACACATGCTGATTCCTTGGTTTTTTGCCTGTCCACGATCGAACAGGGGCATAATCCTCTGTGTGTTTTGCTCTCAGCTCAATCATCTGGAATGGCAGAATTAGAAGGGAACATTGTAGAGCAAAGCGCCTGGGGGAAAAACAGTGGAACTTTACCTGTATATGAGCCTTGCACTGGTGTGTGCTTTTCTATATGCTATTTCATCTCACATCTGGGGGAAATTCTATTTTAATTGCTAATATAACTCCCAGTATAAAAATGTATTTTCCTGATTGACAGAATTCTGTAGATTTATTATTCAGCTCTTTGTCCCAAAGAAAAATAAATACGATAATGAAACTGATTCGCTTACAATTTCATTTCAGTTTCATTTGCTAACAGATTCAGGACTGGTTACTTGATTTTTAGCACTGCTGTAGGTCTAACAGTTAGCCACTCAGTGCTGCCGGTAGGACTAATGCCATCTACAGGCTGTGCACTATGAGAGGGACATTTAAATGGACAGTGCTTCATAACTTTAGCAGCCCTGAGGCATAGCTATTGTGTGATAAATGGAGGAGGCTGCTGAACCATTTTCCTTGGCTTCGCTCCACAATGACATTGATTTAGGTAGAGATTGTTTTTTTCTATAGTGATTGGTTAAGGAGAATCAAATCCCCACCCCACATGGAAATCACTTAAAGTGGATACAGTGCCAAACTGAAAATGAAAGCAGACTCTTACAATATACCAAAGATCAGTTATATCAAACTACTGATCCCATATGTTACATGTAAAAGCTTCATCTGAGGAGCAATAAGCAGATACCTGTTACAAGCAACTAAATATAAGTGCATTTGTCTCGCCAATGTAGAGGTGTAACAGCTCAAAATGGAAGTAATCAAGTAAAGTATAAACTAGTACTGAAGCAGTCTCTATCAAATAATCCACAAATTCTTCATATTGACTTTGTCTACGTTACCTTACTAAAGGAAACTGATGACGTAACCTGGGCTTCTCACAGCTAACCTTACAATGGAGTACAACTTCAGGTTACTGCCGCTTGAATTGTGGGACCACAGACATGGAGGACTCTCCACAAACTGTCACTTCCCTCATCAGGCATCCAAAAAAGCATTTGTCAGTGTGACGATTGGCAACGCAAGCACACAGAGGTTTTTAAATTCAGTATGGAGAATTGCTTCTATATAGAGAGATGACTGAAAGTTCATTCAAGAACTTTATAGCATTTCAAGAAATATCAGCGGTAACTATTCCAAATAATTTCCTGTCTAATTCTGGTTCAACTGATTTTTTTCTTTCCTTTTTGTATTGTAGATGTCCAGATTAAGATCATCTGAAACTGGCACATCCATTCTGCCTGTAGAAATAAGCTGCAGTAATTTGCTGCTGCTTTGAGATTAATTCTAGATTACAAGGCCCTCCTAAATTTGCAGCAATTTGTAAAATTGTGACAAAATTTGATCCACTTTTCTTTTTCTTTTTCATAACAGCACAATTTAGAAACTGGTATGTTTCAGGTTTCGTGCAGCATTTTTGAAAGACTGTCCTTTGATTAGAGTTGCTACAGATGCAACCTAAAAAAAAGGAACTACCAAACTGATTTTTCTAATTTAACCAAAGCCGTGATTTTCTTCAACTTTTTCTAACTTTTCTAAAACTCAAATCAAATTCAAATTTTATTTGTCACGTACACAGTCATACACAGTACGATATGCAGTGAAAGGGTAAATTTAACTAGGAAGGAATAAAATATAAAAAATTAAGGTTAAAAATGAAATAACTGTACAACACAAATTAGAATGAAGGGTAAATTTAACTGGGAAAGAATAAGATAAAATATATAAATTAAAGTGGAAAATAAAATAACTGTACAACAAAATACACAATACACAGTATAGAACTATATAAGAAAACTGCAAGCAACATAATTTGTGACCAAATCATGGATACAGTTAGTATTCCCTGAAACTGGACTGAAGATGCTATTAAATTGTGCATGCAAAGACTAAATACAATCTTCCAGATCCGAAAAGTGAAGCTAGTGTGAAAATACCTTAAACATCTATACTCCATAACAGAAGCAGCACGGCATGGTTTCCCAGTGGCCATGACTGGATGTCAAGTTTCTACTCCTGGCTGTATAAAATACAATTTTGCACATACTATATTTTAACATATCCAAATCATATTAAAACAAAAAATCAGGAATAACATTTTTTTACCTTCAGTTCACCTCAAATGCTTCAGCTGATGATCTTGTAAATGCAGCCTGTCAGTTCACTGTTTACCTCAGCTGTCGAAATGCTGGGGTCATTGTGACAATGATTGCCAAGGCTCCAGTCACAGAGGCCTGGTGACCACCTGTCACTAAGGAAAAACATGTTTTCCCCAACTGATTGGCAAAATCCTCCCTGTGACTGCTTTGGTCACTAGCATAAGCGCACCTGGAAAATACTCATGGCACCTCACTTGTTTCACATGTTACAGATGACATTCACATGTTACTTCTATAAGCAGAAGAAGTTTGGTGATCTCCCTGACTAAGCCCACTAAGATGATGAAGGCCAGTTCAGCGATAACTGCTGCAGAGTTTTTTTTTATCAATCTAAAATGCGTTTCCCTGCTTATTGAACACAATATGGTATTCGTTTTTTAATACATGCTCATCATTTTGAGTTAATAAAATTAAGATGAGCTAACTTGTAACCAGCGTTGGTCAAGTTACTTGAAAAAAGTAAACAGTAACTAATTACTGATTACTTCCCCAAAAAGTAATCCCGTTACTTTACTGATTACTTATTTTCAAAAGTAATTAATTACTTAGTTACTTTTTTAAAACACGATTTACAACCTGAATAGGTGATAAAGCGATAGATCTTTCAGCCCAATTCCACTTTTTCTACATAATCCATCATACAAAATGTAATCAAATGGAAAAGTCTCTTTTTAAAACTTGTTTTATTAGTTTTAATCTTTTAACTTTATGCATCAAGCAAAAATTTAACTATATGCAACATTCTCTGACTGGAAGAAATTTGTTTAATATTTAAACCTATTTTCTGCACATTCCAGCACATAAAATACAATATTTTTTGTGTTTACACTCACTCTTTCAAATAGATGCAAGTAAAAC
The DNA here is from genome assembly GCF_057381845.1 of Rhamphochromis longiceps. Classification (NCBI taxonomy): domain Eukaryota; kingdom Metazoa; phylum Chordata; class Actinopteri; order Cichliformes; family Cichlidae; genus Rhamphochromis; species Rhamphochromis longiceps. Next base: position 23,649,266 of record NC_140577.1, read on the forward strand.
ACAGCAGAAAATAAATAAAGTCAAAGACTCAGCGGTCCTGTTGCTCTATTTTCACCTGTAAAGCAGGACTGAGGTAGGCGGAGGTTTACCCTGGTGCAGGTGTGCCGCAGCGGTCAGTGGAAGAATCCGCGAGTTTCTCTCTGAATTTCCCATTACGTCGTTGCGCACTCGGTGCTTGCTTGGAAGTTTAGGGGTTTTTTTCGCTGTAAAAAGAAGTTTTCTTCCCACGCACAACGGACACTAATGTTTTTGTCACTTTTTATGGAATCAAACTCAAAGTAAGGTCAGTACTTCCACGCTTTAAACGCTGCACGCTCATACTCTCTCCCACAATCGATATATTATCCATTGTTGATCTGCACACAGCTGTTGTCATGAATGTTGCACTTGCTTACGTCACTGTCATGAGACATTCTCGCAAAAAAAAATCACGGTTTTAGTAACGCAGTAACGCAGCGTTCCAACGGGGAAGTAACGGTAATCTAATTACCGTTTTTGCAATAGTAATCCCTTACTTTACTTGTTACTTGAAAAAAGTAATCGGATTACAGTAACGCCTTTCTGCCCATCTCTGCTTGTAACTAACAACAGCTGCATGCTTGATTTCTCCGTCACATATACCCTCAGCCATTATGTTCATTGATTTCAAGGTTTAAAACACAAGCTTTAAGATGTGACCTGCCTAATGGGTGATGTTACATTGGCTACGTATATATGCACTACTAAATAGTCTTCTTCCTATAGATGGATGTCTTTCTCTTATAGTTTATTCTTATTTCAGATCAAGCTTTTGAGGAACTGTCATACCTTAACATGAACTCACACAAAGTGCTGCAAGACATCACAATAACATGTAGAGACATCAAATTAATAAGAAGTCACATGATAAATAAAGATCTCTGTAACTACATAAGATTTACAACACTCAGTAACACATTCTGAACTGTCCCTGCATCCAGGACATCCACAAATTAGGCATAGGAATCTAGCAGGAACACTTGATTATAAGGGGGAGGAAAAGGTCAGGCCATTCATCACCCACATACCTGGTCATTACAGCAACACCAGTGGAAACTGTGACAAATGAACCCTTCCCACTTTAATAGACTTGGCATTCTGGTATTCTGAATGCACACTCCAGTGCGACTTGGAGTCAACAAGCCACATTCATTCACTGTGGAGAGCTGGAGCATTCGTAACCTCTTCAACCAAGACCTGGCAATTAACAAAAGCCTATGAAAGAAAGTAGGTGCAACGGATGAGGACGTGGGAGAAAAGAGACGAATAAAAGAACAAGCACCGTGTCTTCATGCAACCTTGTATAAGAGGCTTGGTAGGAGAGTACAAGATTTCATGCATTTTGTCTTTGACAGGTGCCCCAGTCCACTGTTGCTTTTTTGCATTTGCATTTTCAAATTAGAGAGCAGAAATCCTATTTTGTCTAAATGTATACCCCCCAAAAAATGTAATAAATAAATAAACCAACATACTGTAATTTTAGCAACGACTCAAACTGTTAACACAATAGGGGTATTATCGATGAGGGGACAAAGCAAAGTGGTCCCTCCGGAGAAACTGCGTTTTTCCAAACTCTCCCACTGTTTTCCCATTGACAGCGCTCTTTGCTCTCTGGCTGAGCCCCAAACACAAGAGCGAGCCCTCAGTGGCAGTAATTACTGCACCACTCAACCAAAATGACAAATGAACAAATGTCACAATACCACGGCCTGCTCGCTCCTTCTTTGCACCAATAGCCTTACCCCCCCACACACACACACATGCACGCATACCCTTTAAAACCTCCCAAAACCCCTTTGTCTCTCTCTCTCTTAGGTGAACACACAAATTCACACAAAGTTTTACTGCAGGAAGTCAATCGCACAGATCGGGCGAAATGGCTGCGACAGGTGTACACATACATCTTTGGGGAGACAAACAAAGACACACCAAGAAAGAAATGAAGGGGGGTTGAGAGAGCTAGATAGCCTGTCAGAAAGCAGGCACCCATGTCCGTAGCAGCAGGGTCGTATGCCGAACGCTAATTACATTGATGAATGGCGTTGGCTACGTGTCCCGCTACCAAGGATTTACAGCCTCAGTGACCCCCACCACTATCACTATCACACATGAAGGACAAAGGATGCAGTATACAGCGAAAGAAAGAGGACAGAGGGAGATAGAAGCAATCTCCAAAAGAAGAAGAAGAAGCTAAGAAAGATTTGATGCTTGTTGACATAACCAGCCTGTATTATCACCATTTCATGGCGCCCACAAAGCTAATTGAATCTGTGCCTCCACGCTGCACTGAATCCTCTTTACTGCTGGCAGGGCCACCTTCATTACGTTGTTTTTTGTTTTTTTTTGTAACAGAACACTTCACATTTGACATGTGACTCATTGAAACACACAGACACTCATCACACAACACGGACACATTTCGGGAGCTTCATTCCCACTGTGGCTCACACTAACAAAAGCCACATAATACATGTGTTCTCGTCATGTGTTTGAGTGTGCTGGAAAAATGAGAAGGGATAGGAGCTCTCACATAGGGGGATAAATTGAAGCTTTTTGCTCATGTCATGAAAGACGGGGGGAAGCTGAGAATTTGGGGTCGTGCGATAACGTGTGAGAGTAAAGCAAAAGACGAAGAGGGAAAATAGGATGAAGAGAGTACATAAGATAAGAAAAGTAATACTCATGTTCACAAGTGTGTGTATCTGTGCGTATTTCACTTTCATGCTTGACATTTGTATAAAGCGGAGAGAAAACGTGAGTGAATTTTTTCAGCTTTTTGGCCTCTGTTTTACACATGTGTGCATTATCAAAGAAAGTCATAGTTATCTTGAATGCAACTGAGCAGGCTCAGCTTTGACAGAACTGTAATCAAACAGGCCAGTGGGGAGGAAATGAGGACATCACCGCTGGGTGCTGCATGTTCACTTCCTTTTATTGCCCTTTTTTTCCATCTTGGCAGTTTTCTGCCGATATGAAGGATTTGTGTACAAAAGAGACTGGATGACAGCTCGAACTTATCAGGCATCCGTCATCTACAGGTAGCACCTGTTCCATGCAGTAACTAGAGAAGAAACAAGGTTTAAAGTCTGAAATTCTGCAGTGTTTGTGACTCGTTATAGACATACAAAAAAAACGTACAGGAACCCTGTTTTAATCAGAGTATATTCGTTAAGCTTAAGTCAGTTAAACATTTTGGATATTGATCTGGTCAGTTAAGTAGCAGAGGGGTTTTTTAATCAGTTTCAGCTGTTTCGGTGCTGATGAATTTAACAATAGGTGCACTCGAGGGGCAACAATTAGACGACCCCCAAAACAGAAATGGTTTTACAGGTGGAGCCCACTGACATTTTTCCCTCCTCATCTCTTCTGACTGTTTTTTTCATTAGTCTTGCATTTGGCTAGTGTTGTTGTGACTACTGGCAGGACGAGGCAATACCTGAACCCTACGTAGAGTTGCACAGAGTCCAACTCTACGTGCTATCTAGGAGAACTGAATAAGGCCGTAGAAGGTCTTTAACCCATCAGCAGGACTAGTATTTGCTCCTTTGTGCATGGAGGAACCGGATGAGCACTCCCAGAGCCACAAAATGACCTCCAGCAGGACACTGGTGTGAGTGTGTCTGACCAAACGGATGTAAACAGACTCGGAGGCCCAACATCCTTTAGTGAGCCCTGTGTTCACTGCCCAGCACCGTAGAGTCAAGCATTTGTCATAGAATACCAGAATTAGCAGGACCAGCACTGGTGCCCTGTGGTTTACACAGATGAGAGCAGGTTCACTCTGAGCACAGAAAATGATGCTGCCAATAACATCGGGGTGCATGACCAGTTTGGTGGTGCATCTGTGGAGGCATATCCATGGAAGGACACACAGACCTCTACAGGCTAGGCAACGGCACCCTGACTGCTATTAGGTATCAGGATGAATTCCTTGAACACATTATCAGCCACTGGCCAAATAGGTCCTTGATTCCTCCTGCTGCACGACAATGCCTGGCCTCATGTAGGGAGAGTATGCAGGCAGTAACTGGAGGATGAAACAATTGGTACCATTGACTGCCCCCCACTGTTTGCCTGAGATAAATCCAGCAGAAGAACTCTGGGACATTATGTTTCAATCCTTTCAAGGCTGCCAGGTTGAACCTCATACTGTCCCGAAGCTCAATGATGCCCTGGTCCAGATCTGGGAGGAGATCCCCCAGACACCATCCATTGTCTCATTAAGAGCAACATTGCCCCAATATTGTCAGGTATGCATACAAGCACATGGGGGCCATACAAACTACTGAGTACCATTTTGAGTTGCTGCAGTGATATTTTGGAAAAATGGACTAGCCTGCCACGCCAGTTTTTAAACTTTGATTTTCAGGGTGTCTTTGAATTTAGACCTTTGTAGATTGATAACTTTCATTTCCATCAAACAGCGTGATATCCTTTTATCCTTAACACATTATCTAGTCCAGATCAGTGTAGATGTCCAGCATGATTTTTTTCTGATGTGTTTTCAAAGTATTCTGTATTGATTTTTTTTTTTTTAGTAATATATAAGACAGCCAGGTTTTCTTTAATGAATCTTATTTGATTTCCATTAAGTATGTACTGTACACAGCAGTGGCAACAACATCTCATGGTTTCTGGTTGTAATAGTATTTAACAAACTTTGTGGCACAGTTTTCCAGAAATAGCAAGTTTATGAGCAAGTGGTGTCGCTACTGTTCACTGAGTTCAAAGAAACGCTGATCCATCTTAGCCAGATGGTACAGAGGCTACAGTAAATGCCTCATCTTCAGAACAAAAAAAGTTCAACAACCAAGTCTTATAGGACTTAGTGATGGCCAAAGCTCACTTTGATTTCATCTGTTGATTATTATTAAATACACACAAGGTCAAAATAAAATTTGGGAGCATAAGGTGGCAGGAAAGCAGGAAGTGCAGTAATAACTCCTTTTGAAAGCCATTTTCACATGGGTGAAACTGTGACTGTGATGTTGGGGGCTTTCGGAATGTCACAGATGCTGTGATCCACTGTTAGTCAAAAGTGCACCGGCCTTCACTGCAGGGGTCGACTCTCCATTTGGCCATCCTGACATCCATCTGTGCCCGTACAAACCGCATTCACAGAGCAGATCACAGGCAAAAGCAGAGAGCTGCGCAGACCTCGGCTCACCCCCGAATGGCTACAAGTTTGACATTTAATATAAGAGAAGAGTAAAATATCACAGGCAGGAAATTGTGCTAAATTAGCTGCAAAGATTAAAAGAGAGTGCATTTGGAATGTAATAATTTAGAGAGTATTAACGTATCAAAGTAAAATTTGTTGTTCATCCTCTATAAAACAATATATGACTAAGAAAACATTGATGTGCATTTGTTTTCCAGTAGTAGAAAATGTATTTAATGAAAAAAGGCAGACGAAAACACTGCTACTCAGTCAGATACCCAGACAATGTCAGATAGTTATTTTCTCGTTTTGGCAAATACACTACAATATACTGTCAAAGCACAACAGCTAAAATGTTTCCAAAGCATTTTTTCAAAACAGCTTTTTGAACTTTGAAGCAGGATTACACCATGGTTCATATTCTTCATGAATGTTTTATTGTACTTGTCATTAATAAAGCAATGAGAACATATTACTTAAACATGTCTTACTAGAAAAAAGGGGACAACAAAGATGATTCATCACTGCTGCTAATATATATATATATATATATATATATATATATATATATATAAATATATATATAAAATCCAATGATCGAGGCTTTAGCCCATAGTGAGATGGCGAGGTCAGGAGAGTATTTAAAGACACCTCCTAGTATTGCATTATAGCTTAAACATGGCCGTGCACTGAGTCCTATCAGAGCCTACAGCTTTTCAGACTGCCATCGACATACCATAACTATATACTGTCACCAGGGGGCAGTATCAGAAGAAGCCAATATGTGGGCCGCTCTTGTGGAGAAGAGGGAAGCTCCAGAACCGTGACAGTATGTACCGCAGGTGAGGTAAAATACCTTTGTGCATATGCTATAAATAAAATTACTTGCCTCAAGCAGAGGCTGTATTGTTCATGACACATCACAATATCACAAAAGTGAGAAAAACCATTAAGCCATCACACAGTGTTATTATCATGCTATTCAAGAAGGTCCTTATGAAATGGAATTTAGATATTTCTCTTGGACAGATTCTAATTTTGGCCCGATGCTTGATACTGCCGGGAAGTTCAAGACATTCATCCAAAACAACAAATCTCATGTAAATCTGGCCAATTATATTGATTGCATTGTTGGTCAAGGGAGCTGTTCCTAAAGCATTATTCATGAACACCAAAATGGAAACAAAGCAGTGTATTGTGCTTTATTTCCTTCCCAAAGCTGTGCCAGCAGGACAACATATATGACATGGGTCATATTCAAAAGTCCATTTTTAGTAAAGGTTCATAAGCATGCATTAAGCAGCAAATACTTGCCAGTTGAATGATGACTTTAAGCTACAGTGCGTAAAATCTCACCACTAGATGTTAGTAGACTGCAGATTGCATTCAACTGAATTCTGTTTTCTTCCCCCTCCTAATTCAAGTTCGTTTAACAAATCCAAATTTCACAAATCCACAGCACAATAGAAGGGATGGACAGCCACACTGGACAAAATCGGTTTCAAATTTCTCCAGAGCAACAGGCAACAAAAGAACTGATTATTCCCACTGCAGAATAAAATTGCAGTAGAAAAAGAGCCTGTGTCCTCATTCACTAACCAAGCAAGAAATGAAGTTAATGCTTCAAATTCATCCCCAAGAAGATATCTATACATCACTATGCATATCATGTGGGCTGTGCTGCTGCTATGCAGTTTCTGAGAAGCAATTTAAAGCAATCAGCTCTACTGCTAACAGAGGATTTAAAAAAAAAAAAGTCTATATCAAAAGGGAAAAATGATGACTATGAATGCATTATTTTTGTAAGCAGAAAAGAAACTAACGGGACACTGTGGAAACCACTCAGAAAATATTTGAACGGCATATTTTTTTTAATTCCCCGTTCCTGCTTTGAAACAAATCATTGTTTCTGTCCGTAAATAATAAAAACCCATTCGGTTAGGCATGTCATGGAGTTTGGCTCAGTCTCCACATGCTCTCCCTGTTTGGCTCATCATCTTCTCATCTTTGCTTCTTCTCAGCCAACAGACAAGTTCAGCAAGGGGAAGCCTGTTGCTAGGCAACTGCACAGAGTGTATGATTAGAACTTTGATTTCCAATCTATCACCTGAGAGACTGACGTGGCTCCTTTCCTCCGATTCACTGTAGCCCAGCTGGGATAGACTCATACACAGCAACTCCACATGCCAAATTAATCTTTACTGTGAAATTAAACATTTGGTTTACACGGAGTTGCGCTAGCCTCCTCTTCAACCAACCTATTGTTAAGCTGCAACTCCAGAGGATCCTTTTAAACAGCAGGCCAAACTTTCGGCCGAGTAAATGGGTTTATTTTGGGATCTGGAGAGGATTCTGCTTCCATCTGTTGCAGATTTGGCTTCAAACTTTGCTGGAGATGTGTAATTTTGTCAATCTGGTTTTGTCCAATAGGCCTCGACTCCAGATAAAAGTAACACTAGTTAGGCTACAAGACATGATAAAAGGATTTACAAAAATCTCATTCATGTCTGCTTTGTTGGGCGACAACACCTACAATGATGGAGGCGTTGCAACCAGGTTTCATCATTATGATGGATTCAAATCTGTCTGAGATGCTCCTATGTTCTGGTTAATGATTTGAAAGAGGATTGGAGGAGGGAAGGTGTCTAAGCAAGAAAGTGCCTTTTCCTAGACGAGCAGTGTCAAAGCACCTTAACAGTTTAGCCCCAGGCAGTATAATGATACATGAATGACATATTTTTCCCCCACAAGGGATGTCAGTATGAAAAAAAAGAATTGACAGGTGTGTATAAATGAGTAACATACCTGTCTTTAATATCTATGTGTGTGTGTGTGTGTGTGTGTGTGTGTGTGTGTGTGTGTGTGTGTGTGTGTGTGTGTGTGTGTGTGTGTGTGTGTGTGTGTGTGTGCGTGCACTAGTGATGCAAAATTCATCAAAATGTTTCCCTCTGGCATGCTATCCCAATAGGTAGGAAATCCAATCTAAGGGCCAAAGATGATAAGATAGTGGGACACAGAGGTAAGATGAGATGAAAATTTCGAAGAGACGGTGAGCTAAGAGGAGGAAAAAGGGGAAAAAAGTGGGGAGTGGAAGAGAAATGCGACAGACATTTTGTGACTTCAGGGGACAGGATAAATATATAAATAAATATAGACACCCGAGACTGGAGGGGCTTCACAATGGCTACTGCATTTAAGGAGAAGATATGAAAAGGAAAACAGAAGAGAGGAGATGTGGAAAAGCAAGCATCTGTCAGTATGACGGGTGAACCACGGTGGCCACAGGCATTTCATGGATTCCAAGTCTTCACCTTCAGCTTGAATATATTTCATGTCAATGTCTCGGCCAACAGGTGACAGCTCAAAAGCCTGCAAACAGACAATACAACAAGCAACTGTTGTTTGTGGTTCAATGGGTTCAAATTCAGGAAGGAAAAAATATTTATTGAAATTCTGAATTATAACAAACCAATATCTCTAGATGCAACAATACGAGGAAACTGCCTCACAACATCCACCAGCAGACGTCTTGTTCAGTTGTTACAGTTAGGCCTGGAAATGTTTGGACAGTGTCAAACTTTTCATAGTTTCAGCTCTATAATAGATTTGAAATGAAAAAAACAAAAAAACAGATGCAGTGCAGTCTTGCTGCTTTGATCTGAGGCACTGAACTAAAAGACCACATTAACCACTGGGGAATTACAAACATACACAGCCCCCTGTTTTCAGGAGATCAAATGAAATTGGACAGTTCACTCAAAAGCTGTTCAGTTTTTCCTTCATAGTTTAGGTGGTTAAAAGTTCTGGAGTTGATACCAAGAGATTGCATCTTGAATCTATGCTTGTGAATTCATAACATGCAGTCAAAGGACCTGTCAGTGCAAGTAGAACAGGCCATCCTCGGGCTGTAAAAGAAAATCCATCAGAGAGATGGAAGTAACATTAGGAGAAGCCAGATTAACAGTTTGGGTACCAAAAGAACCAGCAGGTCATCTTAGAAACATAAACGGGCCTTGACCTAAATTTAAGACGGGGGTTGATGAGCACCCCTGTCTTAAATTTATGAGCACAGTATTTAATTGAAATAAAAAGCTATTCAAAGAGCCAAGTGTAGGCCTGTCATTATCCCAAGTATACCATAAAGTAACACTTAAATACAGTATACATGAGCGTTCCTCCATAAACACTTTTCCAGATTATGTTTGTGGTCAAGCCGTGGCTTTGTTGCAAACACTTTGACCTTGAGTAACTGTTAGAAATTATTTTCTCAATAAAAGATTGTTTTAAAAAACACATGGCAGACAGGACTGGTACTCGACTGCAATGGAAAACCAGTCGATCCGAGTCGAGTCGTGGCGAGCCATGGTGAGTCGATCGGAGTAGGTACTAATGGAAAAGGGGCTTAAGTAACCTTAAGTTGCCTTTTTTTCTGCCTGTTTGCATTTGGGTTCTAATGTGGTTCTTGACACATGATGAAGAGAAGACACAGTGAAGGACACAGCTAACCATGGACAAGAAATCAGTATCATTATTGATTTCTTATTTAGTTTTTATTTATTATATCTCAAATTGTAAAAATTAATAGCCTCTTTCATATATAGCCCCCCATTCTCAGAGGCTCATAAATAATTGGGGACAGTTGAGTGAAAACCAGTTTTCATGGCCAGATGAGGTCTGTTCCTAATTATTCCATGACTAATTAAGCAGATAAAACATCTGGAGTAGATTGCAACCACTAAACTTGGTAGGTCCAAAGAAATAAATCTAGAGAGAAAGATAGCGGAAACATTAGAAGTACATTCTTAAAACGAATGCACTGACCAGCTCAGGAGCACCAACAGTACTGAAGGACCACAGAACACAACTGAAATGAAAGATGACAGAATTGAGAGAAAGATGAATTTGCACAGAATGATGGGAAGAGTATGGGGAAGGAGTCAAAGCATATCAAATCAAATCACTTTTATTGTCACATCACATGTGCAGGTACATTGGTACAGCACATGCGAGTGAAATTCTTGTGTGCGAGCTTCACAAGCAACAGAGTTGTGCAAAATACAATAACATAAACAGGCAAAATATACGAATGGCTAAATCTGAAACTGTCATGATCCTGGGTCCTTTTGACCCAGCATTTTGTGTTTTCTCTTCGATTTTGGTTCTGTTCTTCCTTTGTTTAGTGTTTACTCTGTTCTGCCCGTGTGTTCCTGTTTTATTGTGAAGGTCTGCGTCTTATGTGAGTGTTTTCAGTTTGCCTCCCTAGTCTCGTTATGTTAATCACTCCCAGCTGTGTTTCCCACCTGTGTGTAATCTCCCTGTGTTCTCTGAGTGTATTTAAGTTGTATTTTCTGTCTTAGTAATTCCTGGTTCGTCTGTGTTGTTTCCCCTTGGTCTCCCTGCGTCTTCCCATATGTATTTCTCCGGACCTCCCTGCATCCTCGTTCTGGTTTGTCTTATTAGTTTACCCAGTTTAGGTTTCCAGTTTCATGTTTTGTCGCCACCGCTGTTTGTACTTACCCACCCCTGTTAATAAACACTCACCTGCACCAGAGCTGCTGCCTTTTGGGTCCTTCCTACATTCCACACGGCTTGCCCCGGCAATCCGTGACAGTACGAACCAGCCACCATGGACCCAGCAGCAGTAAATCCGTCCAAGGAGCTCCAGGACGACGTTACATATAACGTGGAGATTCTCCTCGGGCTGTGGCTTGAAAACCCTCCAGAGGAGCTTCGCCGCACCGTCGAAAGCCGGCTACAACGGCTCTTTTCCGGCCTGCCATGGCTTCTAAAATCGCTTCCTCCGACCATGCAGGCTTTTCTCCAGCACACACCTCACCTTCTCTCAGCCACTCCTGCCTCGCTGCCCGACTCGCCGGATGTGATCATGCCCGGCCCGTCGGAGCCGTCTGCGGGGAGGAAACGCCGATCGCGCCGCCGACGCGCCACCCCACAGCCGGACATTCGGACTTCTAATTTACCGGCTGTGGTGAGTGAGGACTCTGTGTCTTTTCCAGACAACGTGACTGTTCATTCAGGGGCTGTGTTTTGTGTGGCGGATGTCAACGCGAGCTGCGTATCGCCTGTGCAGCTACTCCCAGCTCAGTTAGCTCCCCCGCAGCTACCCTCAGTTCAGTTAGCTCCCCCGCAGCTACCCTCAGTTCAGTTAGCTCCCTCGCAGCCACCCTCAGCTCAGTTAGCTCCCTCGCAGCCACCCTCAGCTCAGTTAGCTCCCTCGCAGCCACCCTCAGCTCAGTTAGCTCCCTCGCAGCCACCCTCAGCTCAGTTTCCAGTGTCCCCCTCAGCTCAGTTTCCAGTGTCCCCCTCAGCTCAGTCTCCCGTGTCCCTTTCAGTTCAGTCTCCCGTGTCCCTTTCAGTTCAGGCCCCAGTAGCTCCAGTGCCGCCTGTAGCGCAGGCCCCAGTAGCTCCAGTGCCGCAGGCCCCAGTAGCTCCAGTGCCGCAGGCCCCAGTAGCTCCAGTGCCGCCTGTAGCGCAGGCCCCAGTAGCTCCAGTGCCGCAGGCCCCAGTAGCTCCAGTGCCGCCTGTAGCGCAGGCCCCAGTAGCTCCAGTGCCGCCTGTAGCGCAGGCCCCAGTAGCTCCGGCTCCAGTATCCCCGGTTTCACTCATTCACTCCATGCAGGGAGAAAGTCTAATATCACCTCAAGGGGCTTTTCGCGGTTCAGCCGCCATTGGCACAGTTTGCCGCTCCAGGGCTTCCCCAGAGGCTAGGTCTCAGTCCCCAGCTGATTCTGGACCCCTGAAGTCTATGCAGCCACCTGAGAACTGCACCATGTCAGCGTTGCCTGGGCAGAGCCAGTGCTCAGTGCATTGCCAGTTGCCTTCGTGTTTGCCAGAAGACTCCATGACTGCTGGCTTAGTGTTGACTTCTGCTGGAGGGTCCGAGGGACCGCTCCGGCCTTTGTCTCTAGTCTCCGCTGGAGGGTCCGAGGGACCGCTCCGGCCTTTGTCTCTAGTCTCCGCTGGAGGGTCCGAGGGACCGCTCCGGCCTTCGTCTCCTGTCTCCGCTGGAGGGTCCGAAGGACCGCTCCGGTTTTCGTCTCATGTCTCCGCTGGAGGGCCCGAGGAGCCCGTCCAGCTTCCTACCTCATCAGCTGGGGGGCCCGAGGAGCCCGTCCAGCCGCCTGCTGCAGCTTCATCATCCTCCTCGCCGGCTGCAGCTTCATCATCAGCCTCGTCTGGTCCAGCCTCAGAGCCTTCAGCCTCGTCTGGTCCAGCCTCAGAGCCTTCATCCTCGCCTGGTCCAGCTTCTGCCTGTGCTTCGCCTGGCCCAGATTCTGCCTGTGCTTCGCCTGGCCCAGCTTCTGCCTGTGCTTCGCTTGGTCCAGCTTCGTTCTCGCCTGGTCTAGCTTCAGCTTCAGCTCCAGCCTCGCCTGGTCCAGTTTCATCCTCGCCTGGTCTAGCTTCAGCTTCAGCTCCAGCTTCGCCTGGTCCAATTTCATCCTCGCCTGGTTCGGCTTCAGCTTCGTCCTCGACTGGCCCGGCTTCAGCTTCGTCCTCGCCTGGCCCGGCTTCATCATCTCCGCCTGCTGTGGCCTCAGCCTCGCCTGGCCCGGCCTCGTTTGGGTCTGGAGCTAAGCGGCCGTTTTCTAGACCGCTGGCTAGGCTACTGGCCGGCCACCATCGCCTGAGTGGCCGCCGTTGCCTTCCGCACGGCCGGCCCCCGGACCCTCTTCGCCTGAGTGGCCGCCGTTGCCTTCCGCGCGGCCGGCCCCCGGACCGCCATCGCCTGAGTGGCCGCCGTTGCCTTCCGCACGGCCGGCCCCCTGGACTGTTTGGGTTCCTGTGCTGTCGGCCCCCTGGCCGGCCCCCTGAACTCTTCTGTTTTGGACTCCTGTGCTGTCGGCCCCCTGGCCGGCCCCCTGGTCTTTTCTGTTTTGGATTCGGTTTTCCTGTGCTTTGGTGTGCTTTTCTTTTGGTTTTGGACTTGTGTTTTGTTTTTCTTTTTGTCTTCTGGCCTTCTGGTGCTCCTGTTTTGTTTTGCCTCGAGCCCTCCGTCCTGGACCCCCTCCGCCCGCCCTGGTCGGGTTGTTTTCTGTTTTTTTTGTTTTGTTTTTGGGCTGTCGGGAGCCAGCCCTTGAAGGGGGGGTTCTGTCATGATCCTGGGTCCTTTTGACCCAGCATTTTGTGTTTTCTCTTCGATTTTGGTTCTGTTCTTCCTTTGTTTAGTGTTTACTCTGTTCTGCCCGTGTGTTCCTGTTTTATTGTGAAGGTCTGCGTCTTATGTGAGTGTTTTCAGTTTGCCTCCCTAGTCTCGTTATGTTAATCACTCCCAGCTGTGTTTCCCACCTGTGTGTAATCTCCCTGTGTTCTCTGAGTGTATTTAAGTTGTATTTTCTGTCTTAGTAATTGCTGGTTCGTCTGTGTTGTTTCCCCTTGGTCTCCCTGCGTCTTCCCATATGTATTTCTCCGGACCTCCCTGCATCCTCGTTCTGGTTTGTCTTATTAGTTTACCCAGTTTAGGTTTCCAGTTTCATGTTTTGTCGCCACCGCTGTTTGTACTTGCCCACCCCTGTTAATAAACACTCACCTGCACCAGAGCTGCTGCCTTTTGGGTCCTTCCTACATTCCACATGGCTTGCCCCGGCAATCCGTGACAGAAACTAATAAATATATGTACAATATATAATAGTATATGCAAAAAAAAAAAAAGTCTCTTTCAGTCTCTTGAGAAAGAAGAGGCACTGCTGCGCCTTCTTCACTGTTTTGTTTGTGTGTACTGACCACGTAAGATCCTCAGCCAGATGTACCCCAAGGAACCGGAAGCTGCTCACTCCCTCCACAGCAGCGCCGTTGATGGTGATGGGGGTGTGTACTTCTCTGCACCTCCGGAAGTCCACTATCAACTCCTTTGTCTTTGCGACGCTGAGGGTGAGATGGTTGTCTTGACACCAGTGGGTCAGGGCGCTGACCTCCTCCCTGTAAGCTGTCTCATCACTGTTGGTGATAAGGTCCACCACTGTAGTGTCGTCCGCAAACTTCACAATGATGTTGGAGTTGTCAGTGGCTGTGCAGTCGTAGGTGTAGAGTGAGTACAGGAGAGGGCTCAGTACACACCCCTGTGGAGCACCAGTGTTCAGTGTGATGGGGGATGAGGTGATGCTGCCCAGTCTGACCACTTGGCGTCTGTCAGACAGGAAGCTAAGGATCCAGCTGCAGAGGGAGCTGCTCAGTCCTAGATCCTGCAGTTTCCTGTCCAGCTTCGAGGGAACGATGGTATTGAATGCTGAGCTGTGATCTACAAACAGCATTCTCACATACGTGTCTCTCTTCTCCAGGTGTGACAGGGCATGACTTGAGGACGCGGCCGGGAATCCCGTCCAGACCAGTAGCTTTGCATGCGTTCACCTTCCTGAAGCACTTCCGCACATCCTCCTCAGACACAGTGTGCGCACTGACGTCATCCGCGGTGCGCACACTGTCTGGTCTCATGGTGTTCGCTGTGTCGAATCTAGCGTAGAATACGTTTAGATCCTCACACAGAGAGGCCGTGGTCTGCGGTGTGCATACCACATTATCTGTTGAATATGGTGGAAGAAATGTCATGGCATGTATCAGGATGGATTGTGAAGTGTCAGAGCTATACTCTCTGCTCAGATTCAGTCAAATACTGCAAAACTGATTGGACAGCGCTTCGCAGTGCAAATGGATAATGACCCAAAACATACTGCAAAAGCAGTCCAAGACTTTCTTAAAACTTCAATTGTCAAGTGAGTCACCTCAGAGCAGCTTTTCAGTTACTTAAGACAGAACTGAAAGTAGGAAGACCCACAAATGAGCACATTCAGTGATGTCTGTGGGTTCTAGATTTCAGGCAGTCATTGACTACAAAGGAATTCCATCCAAGTTTTAAATGCAATCCTTGTGTAACACCCGTCCCACGTTCTATTGAGAGGGGCCCTGGGTTCCTGTTGTTACTTTCCTATTGATACTCCCTTTTTAATGCTTATGGTATTAAATATGTAATAAAACTACACTACATGGAAATAAATCACACACAAGCAGGTCAATTATAAAGTTAACTCCACTTTAGTGAATGCTGAATTAACAACACAAAGAAAATAAGTAAAATCAATAAAGTTTGTTAAACAATGATAAGGTATCTACCTCAACAGAAACAAAATAATCAAATAATATTGTGGGCCCACACGCACTCTCACCAAACACACACACACACACCTCAAGTGCTACAGTCTTTCTGCTAGCAAACCCCTCGTTGCAGGCCTGAGTCGTGGCTCGGGTGCGTTGGGACCTAAAACAATATGGTCGCTTCACTTGTTGCCAAGCAGTAAAAATAAAAAGCACGTGCAAACAACAGTACTCACACCTCCAGGCAGTTCAAGGGGATAGCGGGGAAACTGGGTCACGGCTACCAGCAGGCCGCGGCAGCAGCACTCACAGTCGTCCTTTCCACGTGCTCCCACGTGAACACATAACTTCAGCACACCAGCAGAAGGGACCTCTCTGACCACCAGCAAGACGTCCGTCTCCTCCTACTGAATCACACAACTCCGCTAAATGCCAGTTCACATGCGATAACATTCAATCTTAGCATTAGCTTAATAAATAAAAACAGAGCAGAACAAGAGCTTAGCGAATATGCTAGGCTACGCTAGCGGCTATGTTAGCAGTTGTGCTAGCGGCTGTGTTAGCGCTAATCCGTTTTACACAATAACATTGGGTACAAGTGTCAGACAAAATCCACCTTTACCTCACAGTAGGGTACAACAGTTCTCGACTCCAGTTAACTATCCGTTAACCCGAAAATGCGTCTGTCGCCCTTCTATGAACTCTGCGTTCACTCGACACTGTTCAGCTCTCGTCTCTCTCGCTTCCTGCAGAGTGCACACGGCTCCCCACTTACTCCCACCCCTCTACCTGAGACTACTTCAGGGTTCACTGGAGCTGTAGTACATATCAATACCATATCAAAAATAATGACATAAACCTCAAAATACAAATAAAAAGGTTGTGCATTTAACTGACACACATCACATACTTTGCAGGCATTTGTATACATTCTTGAACACATTAAACATTTGCAATTAACTATCAATATTAATGAACAAATTGAAATAATGAGCTACTTATATAGCCAGGGCTACACTTGTATTTACATTTCTGTTAGATTGTCCATTCCTTTTAGCCTCTGAAAACAGGGTGCTGTCTTTACAAAATGCCTGTAATTCCCAAACAGTCAATGCAGATTTTAAGTAAGACCCACTGAATCAAAGCTGAAGGTCTCCACTTCAATCATACCTTGTTAGCCATTGTCGTGCAGAGAGGTAAAATTACAAAAGTTGTTCCATTGTTCAAAAACAAAAGGATCTAATTGTATTGAGTCTCCTTAGCTGTGGATTCCAAATCCAAGAAAGGAAAGTTGGCAGTTAGACTCTCTATATATTTATAGTTTTTTCCAAGTAGACTTCTTTTAAACAGAAGCAAGAATCGGGACTAAAACTTCTCTGTTTCAGAATAGACCTGTACATGCTGATAGATTTTCCCTTCACTTCATACTTATTCCATTTTATAAAAATATACAAAAATAAGCACATTGTTATTTTCTGTAATTTCTTAATGCACCAAAAACGTGGTATTATTCGAATGAAAATGCAAAGTTTTAGTACCAAAATTCATAAATCACCCACTGCAGACTAATAATGTGGTAAAAGACTGTAATTATTTACACCTATTAGTAAAATTACACTTAATAAGCCTTGTCACCAGCTCCCCTGGTAAAAAAATGCCCAGGTTGACTTTACAACAGGACACAGCGGTTACATCCGGTCTATAGGTGCAACATGTAGTCAGACGCAGGAAGAGTGTTACTGCTCAATTTTGTGTTTTAATGTAAAGAAGCTGCAGTGGGTATAGTAATCAGTTATTGCTTTCATCTTGGTCTGGTCAAATGATCATTGCACATTTACCACAGTAAGCAAAACTCTTCAAAATACTGTAGAAAACACAATAAAATAGAAAATATAGACAAAAAAAATGTTATTTCTTCTGTCAATGTTTGAGCTGCTGAATATGTAAAGTTTTCCAAACGCAGCAGGAAGCCGAAAATGAGATTTTAAAAACCCAAACTCTTAGAAGTTAACTTAACAGATAATGCATTGTTGATGTCGACGCTGTAGTCATAAAACTGTTTCGGCGTCTCTGTATTTTATCATTTAATGTATATTTTGACAGTATACACATAAAAGTACGCCTCCAGATCTCATTTTCACTGCAGCAAAGTTGGTAATGGCGGGGGAGCCTTGCAGCATTTATGTCTTGGCTTGTAAGTACTAATAGACTGCTGAGAAAATGCTCCACTCTTATCTTTTATACATATATGGAAGAATGCAGACTATAGTGAGGGGGTTGATCGTCTCTGTAATAAGAGCTTTAATTGGTGAAAAACAAATTACTTGCTTTTATTCTTTTCTTTTTTATCAATATAAAACTTTTCTTCCCTCACATTTCTCTTTTTCTCCTCTTTCACTGGAAATACTGCTACAAGCAGTTCCTGCCAGCAGAGCACACATAACAATGTATTTCAGTGACTACTGGAGCTAATTCAAATAAGTGAGCGTATACTGTATGTGTGTGCAAGTGTGTGGCTGTGTTTCACCCAAGAATTGGCAAGGTTAGAGCCTTTCTTGATTGATGAAATCAACAGCTAACATGGGTCATTAGTCACTCTTGTTCTTCATCAGGTTTCCCACAGTGATTAATCAAACTTTGTCAAGTTGCCCTGACCTGCAAGTGTTCTTTCACACCGGCCAGTTAGCCCTCCATACTCAAGCCTACTTAAAAAAAGATTAAAATCACTGCCTCTGTGTTTGTGTTCCAAGTCAGTGTGAAGTATTAACTTAAGGCTGCTCTACTTTATCACCAGCTGACGATGCAGATCAAAAAAATATATCGATTTCACTTCCAGGCAGATAAATCATACGTGCTGCCGTCTTATGAGCTCTCTCATCAGATTACAAAGTGATTCTGCTCAAATGCACTGTGTAATAGTTTGTTCTCACCTGAGGTCAAGCAGAGCGCTGTGATGGGGATTTACTGGTGGCTTTTTTGGTCGTGGTTCATAAGCTGCTTGTTGCTCTGACTTACTGATAATTCTTTTTTCTTTTCATTTTTTTGCATTTGCATCGCCGCTTCTTTGAATTTCAAGTTCTCAGTTTTCACTTACTGTATCATTGCTCCTCTGAGTCCTCTGATAGCATGCTAGCTCTGCCAAACTAAATTCTGGCTCACACATTTAACATCAGCATTCAAAAGCCTACTTAACGTCAACATCAGTTTTACTGCTGTTCTCTTCCTGCGCCACCCCAGCGTGTCCCTCGGGCCTTTTAATATCAGGGAGAATTTTTTCAGAGAAAAAGAATGGAGGCGGTTCCCAGAGGCCTCGAGATTTTCTTTGAGCGCAAAGATGCGAGACGACAATTAGCTTTGCCACTTTTATCACCGCTCCAAATCTGACACAACCGTACACTCCACCATCTTTCCTGAGACGTCAGCTTCCTCCAGTTACCTAGGTGTCCGGCAGCCACGTTCACCTTTGTTGCTTCTCTAATAAAAGGTTCTTATTATGTACCTGTCAGTTTACCAGAGAGGATGTGAACTGTTTGCCTGATTTTTTTTTTCTTTTTCACTCTTTTTTAAATTTAAGACACTGTGGTTTTTCCAAAATTCCTGTTATTACAGCTGTAGGCTGTGTTTAAACAGACATATCAACACCGCTGTTACAGTGATAACTGTGCATATACTATGAATGCTAATAATTTCTCCTCCACTAATTTGAGAAGTGAGTTTAAATGTAACGCTAAGGGGTCGACGGGTCGTCTCACCATGATCCTAACCTGATACATTAGGTACTGACACCAAATAGCACCATATGTATCAGACACAGCTGACTTTGATTTAAAAAAGGCAATATTTTTGATGCTCCAACAACAGGAACAGACTAAGCATGCAATCTGTTTGTTTTCTCTCTCTCTTTCACTCTTCTTTACCTTTACTTTGTTTGTTTATTGCAAGGTCTGAAGGGGCATCCCTTTTGGATCAGTCCACTCAGTTTCCTGCTATCCCTTGTTTTACTGTGTCAAGCTGGGATATTCGAGGAGACATCAAAGCGAGAGGTTTACTCTCACAAATCCCTCAAGCAGGCTGGCCTGGGTCTTGGCTAATATCATGCAAAATCCATGCTCTGGTGTCCCAGAAGACATTGGACCAAGGATGAAGGGGTTGACTGATAAGAGGAAGTATATATTTGCTCTGTCAGATGAATTTGTCAGCAGGGGGTCTGACGGGTTAGGGGGTTGCTGGCATACTTACTCCATATAGCGCACCCTGGGACAACTCGCTGTAATTACCAGTAAACATCAGAGAGCTCATCATCTTTGACGATGCCTTCTTTAGACCCGACTCTAATCTGACATTTATGAGCTTATAGCAATAAAATAAATACTATAACCTCTTTAAATTCACTTACTTTCAAGTTTTCTTGATCTCTTCTAAATGTATTCTGCATATCACTGTTTTCAATCATTACCATGCTAAAGTTGCAAACTTCTCTGGATTTAAAAAAAAAAGCCAATTACAATAACTCCCTCATCCCCTCTTTATTCCAAATAATTGGTGGTTTAATGAATAAAGGAAGTAGAGACCAAACAGACTGATAATGTGCTTGTGAATCTCAGAATGAGAGAAAACTTTTCATCTTAAATAATGAATGCATACAAAGAAAATCCCAGCTCTGTGATAACAGTCAACAATGAATCTCCAATTACCAGCATCTTTGGATCATAACAATAGGACGATAACTAAAAGGGAACTGTCAGTGCTTTGGCGTGATGGAATAATAATACCCACGGCTCATCGGGAGGATATGCACAAATCTGGAAGCACACTTCCAGTATTGTCTTCCGTTCTCTCTTTCTCGCTTGCTTTTCTCTCTTTTGCCTTATCAGTCAACTGGAAACAAACAGGCTTGCCATGTGTGACTGTCAAATCAATTCATTAGCACATTTGTGTAATTACTGAGGTAATTAATGTTGAATCAATGGCTAAGAGAGCTATTGATAGGGAAGCTTAATGAGATGCTGTTTTGATTACTTCACACTGGACATCAGAATCAGAATCAGAATCAGAATACTTTATTGATCCCTGGGGGAAATTATTTTTTGTTACAGTGCTCCATTTTAAACCAACATTAAGACAAGACAGACAATACGCTAACTAAGAATAGTACAATATATACATATATATACATACATACATACATAAGTCACTTATAAATAAATATTTGGAAAAGAAACATGTGTAGTTGTAGCAGCAAACAGTGTGTTAAGTGGATGCGTTGTACAGGGAGATGGCCACAGGCAGGAATGATTTCCTGTGTCGTTCAGTGGTGCTTTTCGGTAATCTCAGTCTCTCACTGAACGAGCTCCTGTGACTGACCAACATGTCATGGAGTGGGTGGGAGGTGTTATCCAACATTGTCTTTATCTTGGACAGCATCCGCCTCTCCGACACCACCTTGAGGGAGTCCAGCTCCATCCCCACAACATTGCTGGCCTTACGGATCAGTTTATTAAGTCTGTTG
The DNA here is from genome assembly GCF_057381845.1 of Rhamphochromis longiceps. Lineage (NCBI taxonomy): Eukaryota > Metazoa > Chordata > Actinopteri > Cichliformes > Cichlidae > Rhamphochromis > Rhamphochromis longiceps. Next base: position 23,670,058 of record NC_140577.1, read on the forward strand.
GCATCTGCGACCCTCAGCCTGCTCCCCCAGCATGCAACAGCATAGAGGATCGCACTGGCCACCACAGACTCATAGAAAATCCTCAGCATTTTCTGGCAGATGTTGAAGGACCTCAGTCGCCTCAAAAAATAGAGACGACTCTGGCCCTTCCTGTAAAGTGCTGTGAGGAAATGCTTGTAGTTTCTAGTGCAGCATTCAAATGAAATTAAATTATCTATAAAAAAAAACTAAAAATTAGCTGGTCTCCTTATGTGGAGCCCAAATGCAGAGCTAAAAACTGGACAGAAACAGCTCTGTGTGAATAACAGAAGAAACATGGAGTGATAACGTAAAAAAGTGTCTAAAGCCTGAATATGAACATTAACAGTACTTGGAATATAGTGCAAGCAACTTCAGTTTAGTTCTATATTGCATATCTAAAGCAAATGCTATTAATGGAAACAGATGTCATTATTTAGTCCAACATTGTTCTACATGTAAAGTTCAGCTCATTAGCAGATCTACACTCTCACTGTTATATTTCTGTTTCACTGCACTAACAGTAACCTGTTAGCTTTAGCAGAAATGTACACACACACTGACACAAGCACACATTTTACACCTATAGAATGCAGCAAATATTAGTGAGTTGGTTGGCGAATAACTAGTGGAGAGACAGATGATTCCCTCTGGAGCTTGCTGATGATCAGCAGAGCTAAATTGTCACATTGTTGCTGTTGTATCACTGTAATAATCTTTTTTTCTGGTGCAAATATTAATAAAGTTAATATAAGTTAATGAAGCAACGCGTTTTTACGATTCTGCATTATGCTATTAGGTCATGCATGAATCCTATTTTGTTTAGGACTACATCTTTGTTTCACATCCCATGATAACGATTGATTTGTCGTTGTAACTCTTCTCCTCAACGAACATTTTTTTAGCTGCTCCCTTATTTCCCAAGGGGTCACCAGAGTGGATGGATCCGCATATTTGACTTGGCACAATTGAATGCCCTTCATCAAACATTTATCCAGGCTTGGGACCAGCACTGGGAGTAGCTTTTGAGTTTCTCAGGCTGTGTTTGTGTCTTTGCGGTTTTAAAGAGACACATATAGGGGACAGATTCATCACGACGCCATGGAGTCACAAGTAATTTTTTTCCTTTTACTTCTCCAAAATTATTCCTTAATGTACGGTAACATTGGCCTATTTTTCTGCCCTGTCTCCCACCCCTCACAGTCTCTGAACCTGGTTCTGAAGGAGGTTTCTTCTTGCTAAAAGCCTCTTTCACCATGACAGCTGGGATAGGCTCAAGCCCATCTGCAACGCTGAATATCATAAGTGAAAAAAAATGGATGGATGGATGGAAGTATCTACAGTGGTAAACTATATTGTAAATAATTACGTTGTTATGAATTTCACCCACAGTTAAACTATTTTCTAACTTTTCATCTCAGACTTCTTTTGCTCTCAAGGCAGCAGATAAAAAATGTGAAGTAAATAAGTCATAATCAGGTTGAACCTCACAAACTGTCATTTGTAACGTGGCAAAACGGTTCAAAAAATGACTGGTATGAGAAAAGCAGCCTGGTCCTTAATGCCAATAAAACAAAGAATTTGATCATAGACTTCATGAGACTTACTTTGTCCAATTACCTGACATGGCCCTTCAAAACCTCAAGCCGTTTTTCCCAAACATAAAACAGGGCTTATACTCCTCTTCAAAATCACAATACACTTGAAGTAATGTCATCTGCTGAAATCATGGACTGCCACTTCCTGTGTTGTGACAAGTGAAATGACACAATTTCACAATTTTCATATCACTTTCATAGCAAAAGCAGCCCCAGTGTGATGGATGTTGTTGTTGTTGGTGTTAAACTGTGACTAAATTCTAAAGTCTGTTTCTTTCCTCTCAGCGTTGACCTGCCAGCAGGCGTTAAATCTTGCGGTGGCTTCAGAGATGTCCTTTACGCAACCTGCACAGGCTGAACAGTTAGTCCCTGGAGGCTGGCTCTTCTCCAGATCCTGCAAGTATCCCGGTGCAGTCCCAAGGCAGGCGACCTTGAGCAATGTCACTAAATGTTTGAGAATGAACGACAAGAAGCCCGTGGCAATCAGTAAAGAAAAAGAGCGCTTCAAGATCATTGGAGGACAAAACAAGAGGCATTAAATACTCATCACACTTCTTTTGGATTTGCACAGTATACTGTATCTGTACATTTATAATAGGCAGTGTATAATTTCTTCAATTGGTGGTAGATTTCTACAAAAACAGGTGTCACGTCTTCAGTTTAAAGAACTGGCACTAGGTTTATATTAGTATTTAGATAAAGGAATGCTTTAATATAACGCTGTGGTGGGGCGTGGTCTGCGGTGCCGTGCAGGGAGGGCGGACGCACCTGCACGGCATCCTTAATCACGCCCGCCTAGTTAAAAACACGGGGACTGAGGGGTTTGGGGGTGTTGTGGTGTGGTGAGATGTAAATAAAGATGACTCTGAACGTTGCTCCGTGGTCCCGCCGTGTCTTATTCACGCCACATTGGTGCCGAAACCCAGGAGGCAGCACGGCGGGTCCATATCGGAGCCAGGGAATGGAGGAGCTGGCCCAGAGGGTGGCCGAAATGGCGGCCGCCCAGCGGGAGCAGGCGGCGGAGGTGCGTCGCCAGCAGGAAGAGCTGCAGGACCAGTCCGAGCGGCACCTGGAAAGGATTGGGGAGCTGGCGGCGCTGCTCTGGGCCTGGGCGCCACCCCCACAGGTGTGTCCCGAGGACAGTGAAGCGGTGGAGGAGCCGCGTGAGGCACCTCAGCAGCCGGAGGTGGCAGACGAGGCGCGCGGGGATCTGCGCCTGCCGGAGGAGGGGGAACAGCCAGGTGAAGGGCTGCTCCTGCCGGGAGTGGTGGATGATAGTGATGGGTCGTTCGCGAACGAAATGGCTCTTAGAGCCGGCTCTTTGACGTGAACGACGAGAGCCGGCTCCTTATCGCGAGCCGTGACGGCTCGTGTTTTTTTTTTTTTTTTTTCTCTCAACCTCTGTCTCGCACTTTTTTCCCGCTTCACTCTGCACGCGAGCCTTGTGCTTTACGCTGGGCAGAGGGGGGAGGGGCGGTAGTTACACTCAGTAGCACAGGAACAGAGCCAGAAGGAGAGAGAGAGAAAGAGAGCCAGGGACAACAACTTCACATTAGAAAGGTATAGTAATCATCCACAACTATTTTCGGTTGCAGATGATAAAGGATTCAGAAAGTGCGGATTCATGCGGGCCCATATGACAGAGAATGTGCATGTTCTTTTTGTTTTCATATTATAATTTATATTTAATTGTGTTTTTCAGTGTTTTGTGTTGTTTTCACTTTAAATTTGTAAAAGGAAACAGCTGAAAATTTAAATAGTTAAAAGTTGAAATGTGAATAGTTGATTTTTGTATTATATGATTTATTTATTACATTTTATGTGGCGTGAATAAATAAAAGTATATTTACAGTGGTCCCTAGAGACAAAGCACATACAAACTTCAAATCACGTACGAACTCTGAAGCATGTACAAACTCCAAAACACGTACAAACTCCAAAACACGTAAAAACACGTACAAACTCCAAAACACGTAAAAACTCCAAAACATGTAAAAACATGTACAAACTCCGAAGCACGTAAAAACTCAGAAGCACATAAAAACTCAAAACACGTACAAAACACAACAGAAGTGCTCCAGGATGCTGGGCGCAGTGTTGAGCTTTTGTTATCTTGTGGCTACACAATCCAGCAAGTACCAACGACCGGATTTGGTGTGTGATAGTAACAGGTAGATGAACTTTTTTTTAAATTATTTGAATATATTTGAGTGCCTGTGTATAAATACACAAACAATACACACATGCTTTCAATTGTGTAATTTAAGTGATCTAGTAGCTCTGCTTTGGAAGTTCAGTTCATGCTAGAAATGTGTTTTGGAGTTTGTACGTGTTTTGTCTCTAGGGGCCACCGCATATATATTTATATATAAACATATATAAATAAAACCACTTTTTTACGTTAGTAATTCCTTTTGTGCATAATTTTATATTATTGTGAATAATAAATTAATTAAAGCAACAAAACAACCTGAAGAGCCGGTTCGGAGCCGAAAGAGCCGGCTCTTTTTAGTGAGCCGAGCCGAAAGAGCCGGATCTCTAAAAAGAGCCGGAAATCCCATCACTAGTGGATGAGCCGCTCCAACCGGAGGCGGCAGACGAGGTGCGCGAGGGTCTGCGCCGGTTGGAGAAAGAGGAGCTGCACGAGGGGCTGCTCGAGCCGGGAGTGGCGGCGGAGGGAGCAGTAGTGACGGAGGAGTCGCGCTATGGGCTGCTCCAGCAGGGAGCGACAGCGGTGACGGAGGGGCCGCGCAAGGAGCTGGAGGTCCCAGTGCCAGGGGAGCTTGCTCGAGTGGAACTGGCGAGCGAGGCGGGCGCCACGCTTGAGATCGCCGTGCTCGCCAGACCGGCCTCACCACCACCAGAGGCCTGTACACGCCACACCTCTGCCCAGCCACCTGTGAGCTGGGGCTCACGCTTGTGCCGGCCGCGCCGGGTGCACCTGTCACGTGTCCGACTTCCGAACCAGCTTTGCCTGCGCCGCTGGATTCGCGGGCGGCCGCCTGAACTCGCACCTCCCCGTCGCTTGGCCGGGGCCTGGGGGTGCCAGCTGTCCGGGCTGATTCCCTCTCCCACTGGTGGTGGGGGAGTAGGTTCGGCCGGATGGCTCCCCGGCCTCAATCGGGCGATGGGGGTATGTGGTGGGGCGTGGTCTGCGGTGCCGTGCAGGGAGGGCGGACGCACCTGCACGGCATCCTTAATCACGCCCGCCTAGTTAAAAACACGGGGACTGAGGGGTTTGGGGGTGTTGTGGTGTGGTGAGATGTAAATAAAGATGACTCTGAACGTTGCTCCGTGGTCCCGCCGTGTCTTATTCACGCCACAAACGCAAATTAACACCTGTGAATTTCTTCCTTTTAGTCGCCGAACTGTAAAGGTCTCCAGTAATGTCAGTGGGCCACACAATCAAGTAAAAGATGGCATCCTGTTTGTTCACACTATGTGTCAACAGCCACCACGTAGATCTCAAAAGTGCTCACAGTGAGTGTAAACACCAAGCTCCCGGTTACTTTTATCCAGTGACAATTCCAATAAAAATGCTTTCAAAGAAGAAAACACTGAGATGTTTTCTCAGGGTTGACATAAAGTAGAGTGAGAAAGGCAGTATTGGTACAGTACTGTGTAAAAGGCTTGAGTCATTTCTTTATATTTTGCTAGGAAAATGGAAAATAGATGTTGCAATTCATTGAAATGTACAAGTGAATACAGTAAATAAGGTAAAAACAGTTCTATCAAGCTTAAAAAGTAATTTTTTGTAGGAACACCTTTATTCTTCAGCACAGCCTGAACTCTCTTAGAGAAGCTTTCTTCTTCTGGATGTCAGCTGCCTTTTGTTCTGTTCTCTGTCAAGACAGTCCCACGCTGGTTCAGTAATGTTAAGGTCACCAGTGATGCTTGTGCTGTATTGGCAATATGTTTCTGATCGTTGTAATGCTTAAAAAATAAGCTTGTCATGGTCCCCGTGCCTGCTCGGCTGGCCCTGTGTGGCTACATGTTATGTTTTGTCTATTCTCTCTCTCCTCTCTCTCTGCTCGCTGCCTGGGCGGAGCTCATTGTGAGCTCCCGGCCTCCACCACCTGTAGGCAATCACCTGTGGCTCCTCACCTTGTTTGCTCCCGCTACTTAAGGCAGTGACTGAGAGCACCTCGCCGCTGGACTATTGAGTAACGCTCGTCAGTGCTACTTTAGCCTCAGCCAGTTTTGAGCTCTGTCCGTGAAAGTTCCGTGCTAACTCTTGTTCTCTGTATGCAGATTTCTCGTGCTTGGTTTGGGGACTCTGGACGCTTTTCCCGACTCCTCTCTGCATCCCTGGGAACCCTGGCCCCCTTCTCCTTCACCTGTATATAGTGCACCTGGAGTGTGTAAATAAACCTGTTTTTCTGAGATTTCAGTCTGCGCCGAGTCCTCCCTGCTCCTCCGTGACAAAGCTGTTTTCAATCAGATGCTTTCCAGATGGTATTGCATGGTGGTTTATAATCTGATGGTAGTTCTCTGCATTCATAATTTCATCAGTTTTGACAAGATCCTCAGCAACATTGACTGAAATGGAGCCCAAACCATGACAGAGCCTCCACCGTGTTTTACAGATGGCTATTGAGACTCACTGTTGCTTTCCTGACCCCTCCATACACGATTTCAACAAAAAATTTAAAAATTATTACTGATTTACAGTCCACACAGTGTTGTGTATTTTGGCATACCTCAGCTTTTTCTCCCAATTTCCCCTCCTTAAGAATGACTGCTTGACAGCCACCCTGACAGAAACCCCTCTGATGAGGCTTCAGTGGACAGTAGATGGATCTCTAAGGTCCTGTGTCAGATCTTTGATGGATCCCCCCCATTCCCTAAGGACTCTCAGATATTGTTCATCTGCTGTAAATTGTTTTATAGGACTGCCACTTCTTTTGTCCTCCACTTGTCCAGCTTGCTCAGATTTTTTTAAGGACGCTGCACACCGACCTTGTTAGTACAAAATGTTGTATTTTATCTCTGTCAAACTTTGTTATCTGGCATTTTTCACAGATTCATGAACAAATGATTTGCTTTTGCATCAAACTCCTAATGCAATTGCTAAGTTGTCTCTTACATACAGATTCAAACATGCAGATTAACAAACATTCCTCTGGCTTCAACTAATTACAACCAGGACCTGACTTTATCTCATCTCTGTCAGTTTAAATGAATTTTATTTGTACACCATCAAATCACAACAGTAGCATCAGGATGCTTTATATTGTAAAGTTAAAGACAATAATAGTGTGAAAACCCCCACCACTCCGCCCCAAAGAGCACTTGGCGACTCAGGAAAGAAAAAACTCCCTTTTAACAGGAAGAAATTTCCAAACCAGGCTCAGGGAGGGCAGCCATTTGCTGCAAACAGTTGGAGTTGATCATAGAATGAGATGGGACAAGAGACCGACTGTGGAGAGAGCCAGAGATTAACAATAAATGATTAAATGCAAAGCAGTGTGTGAATTTGAATTCTTGATTGGTGTTGTGGACCAGTGTGTAATGGCATGGTCACGTTGAACATAAGAGTCTAAGATGATTATCAAGACCTTGTGGTTTTAAGAAAAACAACAATTCAACTAGTATTATGAACATAAAATTTAGCTGAATGTGAAAGAATGCCGCTGTTCCTGAAAGGGCATGCATTTAGTCGTGCTGTTGGTAATTAGTGTGGTGGTGGACAGGTTTGAAAAACTGCCTGTGAGTATGTGCCCACATGCTCAGTTGTAGATTTTCCTCAATCATTCAAATTAACCAATGCAGATGAATGGATGGCAAAGGAATGATGAAAATAATGAAAAGAATTTGTCAAGTCGTCAAGGCCAAACAGAAAAGAAACCACTAAGAAAAAAAGCTAAGCTGCAAAACATAAAATAACAACAATGACAAAGACTCCATGGCTGAAAGGTGATTTGAAGCGAGCCCCTGCCAAGCTCCCTTTAACCTCACAGGAAGGTTTAAAACTGTACAAAAGAAAAGTCAGCTTTACAAGTCTCAAGACACCTGTTTAAAACCATGACAAACAAGCCTAATCAAAGTGTCCACACAGCACAGCGCCTGATAGCCAAATTGGAAGGAGCGCATGGCTGTACAGCCCCACTAACTAGCAGATGCTGTTCAGCTGTGGCATTCATGGCCACAACATCACAACTTCACCAGTGTTTTGTTGCTGTTGTCTCTTCTCTTTCCTCTTTGTGCGCCATTGTACTTGTGTTTTTTTTTTAACTAATACACAACTTTGCAAAAAACACAGGACTCACCTTTGTGTTGACTCAGTAACATAATTAGATGAGTCCATTGTTAATTCTTGATGCGGATTGCACATCTTGTGTACTCCGATCCGCTTTTGCAGTTGAGAGAATGTATATGGAAAAAATATGAATGAGGCATCCATAAAATATGTACTTATTCATGGAGACTAGGGGATATTTAAGACATTTCTAATTAAATTCAGCAGATCCGAGGTGTTTTGCGAGAAATCCCCGTAGCCTGGGCCCATTTCAGTGATTGTAATGGAAGAAAAGCAGAAGAGAGTGATTATAAAGTAGCAAAATAAATTGCTTTGCATGGTTGCCTCTAGTGGTGTATCAGACCCTTTATGACCCTTTGCAGTATCTTGTTGGCCTTAGTGATTTCTCTACAATAACTTGTGGAGAGTATTAATTTAATTTTTGTCCTCGGATCGCGTGTCATCACTATGATTCTCCACTCCATTGCTAAAGAAAATAATTTTGTCATCATATACACTGCTATAGACTGATAAAAATAACACTTGACAGCACATCAGATCTCAAACTACTGCGTTTCTTTTGATGGAAATGCAAATTATCAACCTAAAGACAGATCAACTCAAAGACACCCTAAAAATCAAAGTGAAAAAATGATGGGGCAGCTAGTCCATTTTTCAGAAATTTCATTGTAGCAACTCAAAATGAACTTAGTCTGTATGGCTCCCACATGCCTGTACACATGCTTACCTGTCAATATCAGGGCATGTTCCTAATGAGATGGGGGATCCTTGGGGATCACTGAGCTCTTGGACAGTCTGAGGTGCAACCTGGCAGTGTCAGATGAAGCGAAGCATAATGTCCCAGAGGTGTTCTATTGGATTTAGGTCAGGCAAACGTGGGGGACAGACAGTGGTATCGATTATTTCATCCTCCGGGAACTGCCTGTGTACTCATATGAGGTCAGGCATTATTGTGCACCAGGAGGAACCCAGGACCCACTGCACCATCTTAGGCTCTGACAGTGCAGCATTTCATCCCAACACCTAGTGGGCAGTGCTAATCCTGTTCCTCCTTGATAAAGGCACAGATGCTGATCCTGCTGATGGGTTAAGGGCCTTCTACGGCGGTGTCCAGTTCTCCTAAAGGCACTGGTTGTCTCTGGTAATGTCCTCTATGCTCTTGAGACTGTGACTTTTGAGTTCTTGACTTTATTTTAATAACCACGTTGTAAAATATTGTTTTCCCTCCTCCAAGTACTCATGTTCGTCTATGCATTTTTTATGACACACTACATGTTTTTTTAAGCGTGTACACAGCACGCTCATACATAAATCTGTAAAGCAAAGTGAAGACACACGGTGGGGTTTCCTCTCTGTCCAATACTTCAATGGTGAAGCTGAGCAGAGGGGAAATCTTTTTCTTTTGGTTCCATGAGTAAGTTTATACATGTCCTTGTTTTCTTATTCTGCTTGAGTAAAAAGAAAAGAAAAAAAGGGAACTTTGTATTTCTATTCTGTTTTAGACATGCCGGTATATTTAGCTTTCAGCTTGATTTCCCCAACAAATGTTCAAAATGAACCAAAATTGCTTTCCTATTCTCTTTCTCTGTTGGTGCTTTGATTCATGCTGCATCTGATTTTACAATTTTTATATAGTAACTTACTAAGAGACAGTTTAATGCAGGGATGTTAAACTCATTTTACATAATGGGACGCATACTTTGACCCTAAGTGGGCCGGACCAGTAAAAGTCCTCTTTAAAAAAGTTTAACCTACACATTTACTCCCTGAGAATGATAGTGAAGTTTGATTGGCCATGGCGGAGTTCTTTATCAATCAGAAGGATCTGCAAACCTTATTCAAATACAATTAAAAGACCAAAATTTAAGCCTTCCTTCTTATATTCCAAAGCAGTCTACTGGGCCAGATTGGAGTCTTTGCATGGCCAATTCTGGCCCCCGGGTCTTATGTTTGACACCTCTGATTTAATGTGTTTACAGTATTCTCGCGTGACTGAAGCCACATCAACAGAGCTAAGCACTTGATTTCCCCGCTGCCTTTAAACTGTGATTACACGTCTCTCTCTTTGCTCTTCTGGCGCTGGTGTCTAAATGTAGATGACAGATTGAGTCCAGTATGAAAAACTACAGAGAGACTCTGGTCTTTTGTGGTTACATGACATTCGAGCATAGAGATATTTAAAAGTTAAAAAAAAGTAAACCTGAAATTCTGTAGTTTTGTGTTATTTTCTGTCTCCCCCCCCCCATCTTAAACTGAGAGGCTTTATGGAGACGTGCCGCGGCGTTCTAGTGACGGTTGTGAGTAAGAAGAGTAGGTATTGTATGTCGAAAGACACGTCAGAGAGTGGTGGAGAAAATGCAATCAACTACACACTCTGTGCTGGAAAAGCTCCGAGCCATCTGCCTTTGTGGGAAGCCGGTTGAATAAACACAACAACATCAAACCCAAAGGCTGCTGGAAAGGCTGCTTTGTTCAGCTCCTCAGGTATTTCTAAAAATCAAACGATCAGTCATTCCACTTCAATCACCGTCTGCCACCGGTCAGCCCCGAAGTGAATGAGGCAGCAGCACACCTACTCAAATCCCACACAAGTATGAGTGAAGACCTTTCCACACTACTTGAGCACTAACAGAAATTTTCCCACAGCGCAAACTTAGCGTTTCCCTTATTTCTTTTGTTTATCTGCACACGGATCAGCGCTTCTTCCCTGCTCTCTGTAAATCTTTTCACCACAATCACTTGGCTGTGTTAGTACTGCAGGATATGTGGTTTTCCTTCAGAAGAGGGGATTGGCTGAGAGTGGAAGCCAGCCCCTTGGGATTTTTGAAGACAGGCAGGTAAGACCTAGATCATTCTTCCTGTCTGTATAGGGCTAACTGATGCACTCGGAGTCAAAGCAAATGTGTTACAGTTCAGGTTCTAGTGGCCACTTGTCCTTTTGGATCCTTTGTATTCATAAAGAGATGCATTTGGAGAATGAGAAATGAGGTAGCAGATCCATTAAATCGAGAGGAATGACCTTGCTACTAATAAAAGTCAGTTTAACTTCCGTACCATTAATGCAATAATGCATACAGTGTGTTACTGTCCTCGTGAAATTATTGCAAGCACTTTTGGACTTTGCTTCACAGTGCCTTGAGAAATCTGATGATATTTTGCTTTCCCAGATTTCTCTTGTGATCATCGTGATCATGATCGCAAGGCGTCGACACCTTTCTGTGATATAAATATATTGTAATTAAAGCTAGTGGCCAGCCACTGCATCATAACATGCTAAGAGTGACATGCAGGCCTGAGGGATGGAGTTTTTGGCTGTGTCAGCATCTGTCTATAAAAACTAAAGCACATTTACAATCAGCCGGCTGGTTGAAAGTTATTATCCAAGGAGATGATAACCTGGTCGCTGACTTTACAAGAGCTTATATGATGTCTCAAATTATCTGTGAAAGTAGGAGAGCAAGTTGTGAAGTTTCACTTGCACATCACGTATTATTGCAACCTTAGATGCACTCCACCCTCAAGTCTTCCTTTGTTTTCTTTGTATTATTGTAAAGTCTTTACCTTACAGTATAAAGCACCTTGAGGCAGCTGTTGCTGTGATTTGGCGCTGTATAAATAAAACTGAACTGAATTGAATATGTGCATTTCTGATCATCCACACACCCCCAAATCTTCCTTTTTATGGAGACTGAAATACAACCCCAGATCCAAAAGAACTGTCCATAGAATGTAAATAACAAAGGAATACAAGAATATGCAAATCTCATAAATGCATATTTTATCCACAGCAGAACACAGTAAACAAATCAAAATGTCTAAGCTGAGAAAATGTAGAATTTTAAGAAAAAATATTATCTTATTTTGAATTTGCTATATAGGACAGAGCCATGTACAACTGCATCGAATCTTTTTTTCTTTTTCTTTTTTTTTTAAATGTCTGGGAACTGAGGAGAGCGGCTGCTGGACTTCTGGGAGAGGAATGTTGTGCTATTCTTATGTTAGGATTCTAGCTCATCAGCAGAGTTGAGGGATGTCTCCTGAAGTCCACTGTCATCTCTACAGTTTTAAGAGTGTTCAGCTCCAGATTGTGCATGCAAGAACTTCCCTGAAAAAGTATCATCTCCATGGGAGGACACTGCTCAAAAGCTTGTATATACTTTTCACTGTTAATGGGGCTTTTCAGATGTGGAGGCAGTCACTGCCATAATCACGGGTCCACCCCATACTCTCAGAGATGCAGGCTTTTGAACTGAGTGCTCATGGTCTGTGTTTAGTGTGGAGAACATGTAGAACCACCTTATGTTTTCTTAAAACTATAAAAAAAATTTCAGTTGAAACATTCGATATATTTTCTGTTCTGTGAATAAGTTAAGAAGCAAATGCAGTGCAGCTCACTACATTTTTAAATTTAATTTTTACACAGGGCCATTTTTTTTAAATTGGGTTTGTATACCTTTCTGTTTGGAAATAAAAGATAAAATATTGCCTTCGGCATGCAATATAAGCCCTATGGAGTCTTCATGGGCCATAATACAGTATGTCTATACACATAATATAGTCATACTGTACTATGTGTATTATAGATACACATAATATGTGTAACTATAATGCTATTAAAAGAAGAGTCACACAAAGTGTCACTGCTGTAAGTGATGCAAATATGATGAGATGAGATAGCCTTTATTTGTCAGTTGCAGGTCTTTTGCCCACAACCGAGATGACAGACCTTGCCGACCGTACATACAATACACAAACATCACATTGGGGAGACAGGTCAGGCTAGGTAGCGAGGAAAAAAACATCGAAATGTGTAACACAAAAGGATAATACAGGAATGCACAGATATCAACGCACCATAGCACAATAAACACAGACAAGCAACATGGGAAAGAGTTCCAGTGTGTACATCTGATCTGGGACCGCTGCAATCTTCGACTGCGCCTCCAACTGACCCGATGTCCACATCAGAGGGGAGGTAAGCGTTGGAGGTGGCGTTGGATCCGAGGTAGGGAGGGTGATGCGTCAGTGAGTGCTTATCAGTATCAGTATATGTATGTGTGTCCATAGTTCAGCTGAGACAGTGTCCTTCGCCCTGCCAGGCTAAGTAAACAGTCACCAGCCAACCCAGGTGGCCTATGCTTGGAATGGGAAGGAACAGACTCAACACAGTCGTTATCAGGGAGTTTTTGTTCGACTCCAGCCTTGAGCCCACAGCTGGCGCTGAAGGGGTAGCCGGATTATGATGGTAATTTTTCTTTTGCAGCAACTCATGAGAATTTCAAGCTGTTCTTTAACACTCCGACACTGGCCTCTCAATCTCCCGTTGGATAGCCGCGAGTTTCTCCATGATGTTATTAACCTTCAGTTCCGTGGTCTTGTCATTCTTTTGCTCAAAGAGCAGATTCTGAGACCTCACGACCGCAGTCAGCTGTTCCAAGATGTAATCCAACTTCCGCTCAGAGGTGTTGTTCTGAGTGGACTTTTCCTTGATGTAATCCAATGTACGCTCAGAGGTCTTATTCCGAGTATTCACTGCTGCCGTAGGCGCCTCCAAGCTCTTAACCATGCTGCACTCAGTGAGCCTTTTCTGAGAAGTCGCGCCTCGCTCGTCCCAACTGTGTTGCTAAACACGAGTCCAACATCATCATCAAGTTTGCGGATGACACAACCATCATAGGCCTCATCACAGGCAATGATGAGACGGCCTATAGAGAGGAGGTGATGGCACTGTACGAGTGGTGTCTGGAAAATAACCTGACTCTCAACATCAGCAAAACTAGAGAGATGATAGTGGACTACCGGAAACGACCAGTCAGAGAACACCAGCCCATCCATATCAACGGTGTCAAGGTCGAAAGGGTCAGCAGCTTCAAGTTCCTTGGAGTCAACATCACAGAGGACTTCTCCTGGACCCTTCACACAGACACTGCTATCAGGAAAGCTCGCCAGCGGCTTTATTTCCTGAGGAGGCTGAGGAAGTTTGGCATGAACGCCAACATCACCTCAAATTTTTACAGGTGTGCAATTGAGAGCTTGCTGACGAGCTGCATCACAGTTTGGTACGGAAGCTGCTCGGCAAGCTGCCGTAAATCACTACAGAGGGTTGTGAAGGCAGCAGAGCACATCACTGGCACGAGGCTTCCTGCCATTCAGGACATTTATCTCCAGCGATGAATCCGTAAAGCACACAGCATCATCAAGGACCACAGCCACCCAGCACATCAGCTCTTCTCCTTGTTACCATCTGGCAGACGTTACAGGAGTCTGTCTGCTCGGACTCAAAAACAGTTTTTACCACCAAGCCATATGACACCTCAACCACAACACTTAAACACACACAACACAGCACTCAGAAGCTACCTGCAGCTTCACAAGTACTCTGTTTAATCTGCACTGGTCACTCCAGTTTATTGTCATTGATATTTATATTTAAAAAGTGCAATACTGTAATTTTCTGCTGCTCATTCCTGTGCAATATCCCATCTGCCCTCCCATCATATTTCTTTTCAAGATTTTCTTATTTAATCACTAGTGTACATATATTTATATTTATAGATACATATATATTTAGTCATCTTTTCTCTTTTACCACGTCTCTCTAATATTTTGCTCCTTAGTATTTTTCTATTTTTTTTATTACTTTATTTTATTTATTTTATTATATTTTCTTCTACTGTACCATGCTGCTGAGTGACTGCTGCTCGTCAAACACATTTCATTGCAATGTTGACCCTGTGCTAACTTGCATATGACAAATAAAACTGAAAACTGAAACTGAAAACATCGTTTCAATCCCAGCGGGCAGCCTTGGGGGGGTTTGAACAGCCGGTTCCGCTTTCTTAATTCTCCGATGAGCCAGGGCCAAGCCAGCTCCGATCAGCAAGAACCCTGTTATCATGGTTCCGAATAGGTTGATATCTTCAGCATCCTCGATCGACAGTCCCGCCAGGCACACGATCCTCCATGTCTGCCACCACTCCATCGTGTATCCGGCAGGGAAAGTCCCTCCAGGGCACTCGAGCTCTCCCGAGCCCAGACTTCTCATTGAGAAAAGGGTGTCAATAGCATTCAGAGACCAGTTGATCAAATCCATAATTCTCTTTAGGTTTTAGAAACAGACTGTGAGAGAGTGTTCCAGGGACAGTAATACAAAAAACACAAGACTAGACAAGGGCATAAGAACTAAGCAGGGAAGATAAGGGAGAGGAGAGGAGAAAAAGTGCGTCCGCCTCCTCCGAGAGCCAAAAGGAAAGTGACATGACATTTTTGACAGTAACATTTTTTTACCGATAAGTGCTGCACAGATAAATTAAATGTTTCTCAGAGGAAAAACTTCCCAGTCATGTGGTGTTCTAAAAAGCAAACGCTCATGAGTACGTGACACATCCTGTCGTGTCAAACACTTCTGCTCTTAATCGGTGCGGTGATTCAGCAACAGGCACCCACACTTTAGAAGCTTAACCCTCTCAGGCTCAAATTAAACTTTTTGTTGCTAATGCACAACCAAGCCCTGCAGTGGTACTTCTGAGTAAAAAAAAACTCAGAAAATATGTATGTGGGGTAATCAGGTTGTTAGTATTTAACTGTTGCAAATCGACAACGCCTGCCTCGAGAGGGTTAATAAAGCATTCCATTAAATGCTGAATGTCAGACGTCTCTGGCTCATAGAGCGACAAACAAGATGTCAATGCCTTAATGCCCCAACTCAGGCAATATAACATTATCAAAGGGGACCCACATACAGAGTCCACATCAAGAGGTTTGAGAGGTGGTTTCACAAGTTTATCAGCCAGATGATTACAGGATTCTTTTCCTTTTCATCCACTTTTTACTTCTCGTCTAGCTTTAGTCACTTACGTCATATTTAATTAGACTAGGACACCAAAGACTACTTTATTTTGGGTTTAAAGACACTCCTTCACAACAACCCGTTAGATTTGTCTCGTAAGCTTCATCTTTTCTCCTTTACCTTAAGATTGAGTTTCAGTTTAGTCACTCCATGTGAAATAGTTTAGCTTTTTCCTTTTCCTTCCAGCTTTTTTGTTCAGTTTTCCATCATTTTTGTGCCACACCTGTGTTGAGGTAGTCAGTCAGTCTCTTCAGTGTATGAGCTGGCAGGTTGTCTCGTCAGACTGAGACTCAAGACCCCAGACTCCTTGTGTGTTTTTGTACTTCCTTGTGATTGTGCATGACCTGTTGCCTGACTTTTGGACCTTTCCTTTTTCCTCATCACTTGCTTCACAAACAAACACCTGTGTATGAATATATCTACCTGGATAAAAGATTGGGATTTTTGGATTGATTATTCAATGAGCAAGCTAATCTGGAGGATAGCTGTAAGAGCAGTGAATGTATGAGCTGAAACTCTGTTTGGATCTAAAAGAGAAAGCCACTGTCCTCATTAGTGGAAGGACCACTCCCCTTCACAACTGAGGTACCAGGGAGTTAGAGTGCATGCCCTCACTAGATCTATTGATCAATTATCTCCCTATTGGTGAAGATGTTTCCTGATAGTTTATATTAATTCATCCTTGTTGAGATATTACTGATTAATAATATACAACTCGAGCTGACTTCTCTCCCTGACTTTCTCATCCAGACTTTTTAAAACATTTTTACTCGCTGCAAAAATATTGCGAACACGAGCCATCGCATTTTCAATTTTGTCTACATCTGCACCCAAAATCACAAGATGCATTGTAATACTCCTTCTGACTCAATTTCGTGTAGTGTATTTCTTGTTTTCTCAGATCATGAAGTGTGCGCATGCTTGCAATGTTCTTTTAAAAAGAAAAAAGAAAGAAAATAAGCTTGGAGCCATAAATTCCAAGCTTATTTTGACATCAGGTTGCATCAGGCATACAAGTATACCAGCAAAGACCCATTAAGATGTTTACTGGTATATTGGGGGGAGTCATTATTTCATCCATGGCTGAATTGATCATTTTTATGCTAGTGTCATTTTAATGGAGAGAGACAGAATATCAACACGTTACATAAAAGTATTGAGGTTATTGGCATGAGTGGAATAAATATTTGATCCCAAATCAAAACATGAAACTCAACGATAAGAGTTTGAAGTTGGTCACCAAGTTTGAACACATGTCAGGAGGGATTTTTGTTCACTCCTTTATACACAAACTCTCTATATCCTAAAGTTTCCTGGCTGCTGCTTGGCAACTGAAAGCCTGTCCATTTTCCCCTCAATCTGGTGAAGTCGTCCTGTACCCTCAGCAGGAAAACCACCCCTTGACCTTGGTGATGGTGTTCTGTGGTTATACTCCTTTCAAACACAACAGGTCGAGTTGGTTCCAACAAGCTTGATTTTGGTTTCATCTGTCCATGGCACGTTCTCCCAAGCCTTCTCTGAATCATTTAGATGTTCACTGCCAAACTTAAGAAGGGCCTGTACAGTGGGGCAAAAAAGTATTTAGTCAGCCACCGATTGTGCAAGTTCCCCCACTTAAAATGATGACAGAGGTCAGTAATTTGCACCAGAGGTACACTTCAACTGTGAGAGACAGAATGTGAAAAAAAAAATCCATGAATCCACATGGTAGGATTTGTGAAGAATTTATTCGTAAATCAGGGTGGAAAATAAGTATTTGGTCAATAACAAAAATACAACTCAATACTTTGTAACATAACCTTTGTTGGCAATAACAGAGGTCAAACGTTTACTATAGGTCTTTACCAGGTTTGCACACACAGTAGCTGGTATTTTGGCCCATTCCTCCATGCAGATCTTCTCGAGAGCAGTGATGTTTTGGGGCTGTCGCCGAGCAACACGGACTTTCAACTCCCGCCACAGATTTTCTATGGGGTTGAGGTCTGGAGACTGGCTAGGCCACTCCAGGACTTTCAAATGCTTCTTACGGAGCCACTCCTTTGTTGCCCGGGCGGTGTGTTTTGGATCATTGTCATGTTGGAAGACCCAGCCTCGTTTCATCTTCAAAGTTCTCACTGATGGAAGGAGGTTTTGGCTCAAAATCTCACGATACATGGCCCCATTCATTCTGTCCTTAACACGGATCAGTCGTCCTGTCCCCTTGGCAGAAAAACAGCCCCATAGCATGATGTTTCCACCCCCATGCTTCACAGTAGGTATGGTGTTCTTGGGATGCAACTCAGTATTCTTCTTCCTCCAAACACGACGAGTTGAGTTTATACCAAAAAGTTCTACTTTGGTTTCATCTGACCACATGACATTCTCCCAATCCTCTGCTGTATCATCCATGTGCTCTCTGGCAAACTTCAGACGGGCCTGGACATGCACTGGCTTCAGCAGCGGAACACGTCTGGCAGTGCGGGATTTGATTCCCTGCCGTTGTAGTGTGTTACTGATGGTGACCTTTGTTACTTTGGTCCCAGCTCTCTGCAGGTCATTCACCAGGTCTCCCCGTGTGGTTCTGGGATCTTTGCTCACCGTTCTCATGATCATTTTGACCCCACGGGATGAGATCTTGCGTGGAGCCCCAGATCGAGGGAGATTATCAGTGGTCTTGTATGTCTTCCATTTTCTGATGATTGCTCCCACAGTTGATTTTTTCACACCAAGCTGCTTGCCTATTGTAGATTCACTCTTCCCAGTCTGATGCAGGTCTACAATACTTTTCCTGGTGTCCTTCGAAAGCTCTTTGGTCTTGGCCATGGCGGAGTTTGGAGTCTAACTGTTTGAGGCTGTGGACAGGTGTCTTTTATACAGATGATTAGTTCAAACAGGTGCCATTCATACAGGTAACGAGTGGGGGACAGAAAAGCTTCTTACAGAAGACGTTACAGGTCTGTGAGAGCCAGAGATTTTCTTTGTTTGAGGTGACCAAATACTTATTTTCCACCCTGATTTACGAATAAATTCTTTACAAATCCTACCATGTGAATTCATGGATTTTTTTTTCCACATTCTGTCTCTTACAGTTGAAGTGTACCTCTGGTGCAAATTACTGACCTCTGTCATCATTTTAAGTGGGGGAACTTGCACAATCGGTGGCTGACTAAATACTTTTTTGCCCCACTGTACATGTGCCTTGTTGAGCAGGGGGACCTTATGGGCGCTGTAAGATTACAGTGACATGCGTTGCCAATGGTGGTTTCAGATCACTAACAAGCTCCTCCCATGTAGATTTAGGCTGTTCCACCAGATCTACAATCTTGTCCCTGATATCCTTTGACAGCTCGTTGGTGGTTAGAGGTTGGAATAGGGAAAAAAAAAGATCTTTGGACATGCTTGTACACATAATGAGTTAAGACCAGGAGTATCTGTTTTGAACAACTGATTGTAATCTGTGTCACATACTTAATGTGATGTGATTTGTTTTTGGTTGATATTCTGTGTCTCTCCATTAAAAAAAAGTAACATACATGAAAAAAAAAACACCATAAAGAGCAAATCAGATATTCTGACCCACAATTGCAACACGCACCAGGAACACTGGATATATGGCCTTGCCTCTTCCCCCCTTAGAAAGGCTATACACGATACATACATTATACTATGCATTAACTAATGATTATGGGTTTGAGGCAATAAACACAAGAATTCACCCAAGTGGTAGGTTTTATGTTTTATTCCAAAACCTTCAAAATAAGTTTCAAGTTCAAGAAAGTAGAATAAGCTTAGACACAATGCAAAGCATCATATACAGACAGATAAAATACATTTTATATATTGCAGACAAGCCATGGTGGGTCTTACATATGTACAGTATGTATGTAAACTTTTATATACAATCTTTTTTACATATACAAAAAAAGCCTTGTTTCTATTTTTCTTTGTATATATTTATATTTATATATATATTTATATATATATATTTATATTTATATATAGATTTTTATATTTATATATAGATTTTTCATATACTCCCCACTAGCATTTGTACTACAATAATGAAAAAGAAAAACATTTACATATATGTCAATCCATTTTTTCTTTTTATATTACAAATGTATTTTCATAAAAATATATCTCTGTACAAAAAAAGGTTTTTTTTTTATTTGTTAACATATTCTCTTATCTCAGAGATATTTCCTCTGCAGTTGCTCTGTCGTTGCACAGTCTGCTTAAGCTCACGTTTGTCCACGTCGTCACCGGTAAATCCTTTTGGTGTACAGCGAGACACCGACACTGGCTCTTTGCCTTTCGCCGTTTTGTCTTTTTTTTTTTTTTCTCGTTGAGGCCTTTAATGGCCATGTCGAACCTGCTTGGGCATTGCGGGTTTTTCAGTCTCACATAGAGACTAGTTGAGAGATTTACAGAACTGGCTTGAAAAAAACATGTTGAAAGAAAACAAAATGAAAATATGGGACTTTATAAGTTTGTTGCCATGGAAAAACTAACAGAAAAATATCTGGTAATAAAAAAGCAGCTCTTTGTAAATACTTTGCTATATTATACTCTAGATAAATTGGACATTCTGTTTTTAGTCCAAAGATAACACATACTGACAGGTTTTTTTTATATTTTTTTTTTATCCATTACTGCACACAAACAGAGAAAAAGTTGTGGGATTACAGATATTCAACACAGTATAGATAGATAAATTCTGGTGCACTCAGTGAAATGAAATACATTCAGTAGTTTTTGAGCAATAAATCCAGTGATCTGATCACGAATGATCCTACTACCACGCTGCTCGCATTTCACATTGAAAGAATAAAACTCATTTAAGCTTCAAAGCTTTTCAAAATACATCCCTTCCCTCTCTCCCCACGCTTTAGTCCACTAGAAGAGCTGAAATGGGCTGAATAGTGAAGGCAAATTGCATGGAATGGGCCTGTAAAACACAGCGGGGAAGTTGAGATTTGTTGTCTGGCCATCAATATGTGGTGGCAGTGAGAGACGGGAGATTATAAATGATAGCTGATGCAGAACGTGTCACACGGCATAACTGATGGATCGCTCGGTCTTTCAATACATGTGCAGTGCTGTCCTGTGCTGCGCGAAGAAAGGGAGAGCCGTTGGTCGGGTCCCTGACTGCGAGGAAAACTCTGTGAACTTTTGAAGGAAACTCAAAGACCATAGCTGTGGTGTGTTTCATTATAGAAGAGATGGGAGAGCAGGACAGAACCCAGAGCTGTGACCGGCTGATAACGAAAATGAACTGAAGATGAGCGCCGTTTGTGTCTTAAAATATGCAAAGAGAACCAGGAAGTAGCCTGCTGCTATTAAGAAAGACTTAATTCTGACTCTTAGAGCACGGCTTCATTGAGAGCTCTGCGATCTTTACTTTCATATGACTGGACTTTCTGGGCTAACACTAGATAGGTTAAATACTTCTATAGATGTACTGACCATTAAGGGAAATGTATCCATAAAATGGTTTGCTTGACATAAAAAAACAACAGCAGAAATAAATTAAGCAACATCAAGACGTGACAGAATAATAAATCTTAATTTTTATCACTATATGTCTAATTCTAAATCGTCTGAATTTGGATAACTTTCTTTGGTTTATTTTTAAACTCGCAAAGCAAACAGAGGGCAAACACCCAGCCGAGCACGAAGCCAACAACATAAAGTCCTGGCCATTAATCCTTGCACACCAAAATACAGTACGACTGAGCACACGGCTCGTTTGGGGGGGAAAAAAACAAACTGATGGTGACTCTGGCATGAACCTAACAAGCTCAGATTTTCAGTGAGATCAAAGATTAAAAACAGATCTACAAAGCCTGCGGACTCTTCAGTGTGTGTGGGTTACTCAGGCAGGGATAAGGGCTTTACCGAAAACCCTAAAAGACTTACATTTCTAATATCTGACATAACAAGAGGAAACCCCCCTTCCCAAAGAAAAAAAAATCCTAGGAAAGATACTGGAATTCCTTAACATAAGAACACTGCGTCTAAAGCATATTTATGATATAAGGGGGTAACAAGGCACTATAATTAACATAAAGTGCTTCCTGGAGGTACGAACATGAAAAAAAGAAAAAAAGAAAATTGTGTTTGGCCCTTTTTTTTAATCCTTGAATTTGTGGGGAATGAGCCCTTGTTAGTAAAAACAATCATATTTGTGTGAGCGCTTGCTTCTGTATTATGTTAATCCAGATTTATAGTCTAAATCTAGGCAAACGGAATTGCTTCCTCTGGGGTTCGTGAACACGCCGTCCTTATTTACACGTGTTCGTTTGATCGTTTTGTGTAAGTTGGGGAAAAGACCGCTTGAAAGTGCCCTCAACAGAAGCTGCGATTTAATAATGAAGCTGTCCACTTTGCTGACATATTTGGAGCAATTTCACAAAAAAAAACAAATGAAATGCAACGTGCAACAGCCACAGAAAACTATAGGAACTGAGTAGCAGCTCCTTTGAGATAATGCGCGAGCGACTTCTCCTCTCCCTGTGAAATATCCAGGGTAATTCAATCGTTTCCTCTCCCATCAATTCACTACCAGAGCAAGCACGGGGCAATATTCTATCTGTACGGCCGAGATAAACGCGAGCTTTAAAAGTAATAAAATTGTAAAAGCAATTACCGACCCACAGCGAAACTGATTGAAGAAACAATACGGTGATTGGTTTCAAAAGGTCTGGAATTCTGAGGGAAATTATGTACAACGGGCAAATTTAAAGACTTCATTAAAAAAAAGAAATGTATAATAATAAGAATAACGCAGCAACAAAAATCCATAAGATGAATTTCCTTTTTTGATTTTAACACACTCACACACACAAAAAAGGAACTAAAGAAGTGAAAAGGATCTGAGCGTGTCCTGATATTGGGAATGTAAAAATGAATTTTCTTATGGGTTTGATAATGAAGCTAAAATTAATGCAAATTAGACGTAATGGCCCAATTTGCTCCTGTGAAATTCGCACACTATTCACCTCACCTAGCAGCTGCAGGTTAGCATTTACAGGTACGGGAGCACACACAGACACACACACACACTTAATACGGGTCACAAAGCATTCGTATTTTCATCAGACGTGTCATTCACCAGCCAAGGTAGAGCCCCGCTGTTATATTAGATGACAGTTTCCTCCTGTGTTGCATTTTCAATATAATTTTTTTTTGCATATCACTCCCCAGTTGCCATAGATATGGGGAAGCGTTAGCAGCAAAGACATAAACACTTTTTTCAACCCCCTCCCAAAATCATATTTATCATTTCCGCAATTTTTTTCTTTTTCTTTTTTTTTTCCAAAGGGGAGCGAGCTGTCAGAAGTGAGCTTGCATGAAAAAGACCTGAATGCAATCCAGAGGGAACGCATCTCTCGCTTCATCCATTCTTCAAACCCCATGCGCCTTCATTTGAACATTTCCAGAGAGCGAGAACATGACCGCACTTTGATCTTTGTTTTCCTAAGGCCAAAGTTTAGCGGAGCTACTGCTGCAACTTGTGTCACCTTTTAATCCAGTGAAACGAGCAAAGCTGGATCCGGGATTAAAAGAAACTTTAAAAAAGAAAAGAAAAAAAGCAGATAGTGTAATCTAAATACAGATTTGCTGTGCTACATTGTGGTTTGTTGCGACATGGTCCCTTCTCCTCAAGGGCCTCAGAGCAGAGGTGGCGGCATGGTTAAAAAAAAGCCTGTTTTTGGAGCAAATGTCAAGAGTACTTCCCCTTGCTTAACCTTTGATTCAAGTGTGTTAGCCTGAGAAGTGAATTTGTCTCTCTTCGGTCCCTTTGATCTATCTGATCGATCGCTACCAACCAAAAAGAAAAGAAAGAAAAATGATGGAGACTGGATTTATAGATTGTCGACGTTTAATTTACTGGTTTTCGGAGCCTCTGAGTTGGCGTAATCCTAAACTCGTAAACTCAATACTTTCACTTCTTAAAGCAACAAAAAAATAAAATAAGACAGCATTGCGTGTTTGGTTGGATTTTTAGGGTGAGAACAGATGAGGGCAGCTACAAGATGTGCACATGAACATACGCACTCACACTCGCATGTACAACTCTCACTACAACCTCACTAAGTGCTTTTTTTTTTTTAAATTTCAGCAGCCCAAGCTACCTTTGAACCCCTACACTGGACACAGCTGCCTCGCCAAGCAGAATTTTATTCCTGCTACAAAAAAAAAGATGAAGTCGAGTGTGTCTGTGTGTGTGTGTCTCCAGCAAGGCCTTCAAAAACTCACTAATTTTTTAATTCATCCTCTGCCAGAAACTGAGAGGTCCCCGATGATACTTTTCGAGAACCTCAGGAGCGGACAGCTGGGAAGAAAACTGGCATCCAGCGACTCAAAGAATAAGGTGAGCAGCATATAAGAGCGAACACAATAAAAATAGCTAATGAGAAACAAAAAACAAAAAAACGAGAAAGATGAATCGAAACAGTCCAGACCGTCTCCCTCAGATTCACACACAAGCCAATACGCCGCTGCCCGTCTTACAGTTCGCTTGCACAGAGGCCTCCGTAAGCTACAGGTATATTTCTCGACTTAAAAGTTTACAGGTAAAATTCCCTTTGGGTTTAGGCGGTGAGAAAAGTCATCACAGCTTTGCTCCCAGTCGTACTCCCCGCTGGCTGCAGTTTAAGGTGGAAGCTTTTCCTCAAAATATGGAGAATGATCAAGAAACCACGTAAAGTTACGAAAAGCGCGTTGTTGTTGTCGTGTGTTCAGATGGTTGTCTTCACGTGGTTTCTTTCTGTTTGTTTTCTTATCGCCAGCAGGTAAGCGCCTTTTCCGCTGGAGATGTTTCTTGAAGGTATTTCAGCAAATAAAATAATCTTTGTCTTGCCCTCTGCTCAAGGAGCTATAGATGTCCTCAGCTGGCACGCAGGCGAGGACGTGGTGCACCTCTCGTCCCCGGACTGAATCGGTGATGTAACAGAGGATGAGTGTGTAGAAAATGGTGGGGAAGGGTGAGGGAAAAGAGATATATTCAAATCCAGGAAACAAGAGAAGTGGGTTGAAAAGAAAAGGATAAAGAAACAAACAATGGAGACGATAAAGATGACAGAGAGCAGAGAAAATATATGCATTAATGTCATTTTCCCATGATTCCAAATAACCATTCTATTTTTATAAACAAACTACACTTTATTTTTTTTATACAATTAATATGATGGTGTGCGGATCAAAGGGAAGACTGCAGGAGGAAAACCAATCCCTGGTTTTTTTCTATTCATAGAAAAGTCTTTATGGGACGAAGGTAAAAGGTTGAGTCTGAAACTACATTCGGAGAAACTGTGTCTTGCTTCAACAGTTGTGGCGCCTCAGATGTGCGATTATCTCAGACTCACGTTATCTACGCTCAGAGAAAAATATGAAATCATGGATGCCTGAAGTTCCAAGTTATTTTTATATCGTGCAGCCAGGGTGACCCAACGGTGGTGTGGTACTCACCTTCAGAGGAAGCGGTTGCTATACAGCTGTGCACACTGTGCTGACTGTGAACTCTGTCTCATTGGCCATGATGTCAGTGGGTTGGATGTTGCGGTCATACATGGGGTTCTCGAACGTGGCTCGCCCGTTAGTGTTCTCATGGCCCACGTAACCATTGAAGGGAACTTTGGGTCTTCTTCTAAAAAAACAAAACAAAAGGAGGTGTGGGTGGGGGTGGATGAACAATAATCTTTATCCACTCCTAGCACCAGATGTTCCTAATGTTGTGAGCATCCACAATCTGCTGTGTCATGGTTACGAAGCAAATTTTCTCTGCAGGGAAGGTTTCCTGTTATCACAGATTTTCTCATATTGAGGGTAACATATGCCTTTAGTGGATTAAAAAAAGTGAAGTTGAAGTTAATGTATTTTGGAGGAGGATGCATATACTCAAGCAAGAGCAAACTTCACCAACTTGGAAAGAACTTCAAGTAAACATATTCCCTGTCAGCTTCTCTTATATGCATGTGTTGTTTTCTCTCCCTTGTCACTTGTCTTGTGTCATATCGGTCTGCTTCATGCCTCTGCTGTTCCCTGTGTCTGCAGTGTATTGTGTATTTTGAACAATAAAGCATGTGCGCCTCAATATTCTTGCAGGCTCACAAAGTAAAAAAGAAAAGGAATCCGTGCAGAATATGGGTAACCTAATCACTGATGCAATGATATTGCTTTTATAAACATAGGGAGAATGACTTGAATAGGATGCGGCCACTTGGATGCTTCATTTCCTGAAATGTAATCGCACTAAGCATTTCTTCAGCACTGTCAACAAATAAAATAAGCTATCAGAAAATGTTGTTTGTCATTTTTCTGGTCTTATTCAAGGACACTCCTCCTTGAATAGGGAAATAATAAAGATCAGCTTGGAGTTGTAGCGAGCCTTACCTGTGTTTGTAGAGGTACAGAGCGAAGCCTGCAATGATCATGGCTATAAAAGGCACTAGGATGGCTGCTGCCACTGAACTGCTGTTGGAGGCAAAGTTGTAGCCTTGTTGGTCTCTGCTGGGATCTATACTCTCTGGAAGAGAGACAGACAAGAAGTTGAGACATTACATGAGCATTACTTCAGCGTATGACTACAATTAAGTCCCATAAAAAAAAGTTCCAATAAACAAAAGTGATATTATCCTCCTCAGTCCATAAGTGGAAATAAATAGGATAACAATTTCATAAAAGAATTTGTGATGACTGAAGAAGGCTACCAGGAAGACTCCATTTATAAATAATAGCCCGAGCAGCATAAACTGGCTTTTTTTCTTCTTCTTGGTTTATTGCTTTACTTTAGCTTCATTTCGCCCCCTGGGAATGTCAAATTTCATTATCCCAACAATGACTCTTAATTACTGACATCAAAGCCCGACAGCTATTAACTCATTTCAGATTCATTCTCTAATTTATGGAGGTGTGTGTCTGTAACAGCAACAGCGGAGGAGTGACAGCCCACCTGTTTGCCACGGAATGCCAAAAACACTCCAATAAAGGATGAGAGACAAACAGGAAGGAATTAAATTAGCGGGTTGTGCGGTGTTTGCCAATCAACCCCCCACCGCACACAAACAGATGCACAAACACAGGCAGACCGCACTGGCGGTTACACCGCCGAGTTAAAAACAAAACGCAAAATGTCGACAAATTAAGTTGGATTATTTCAAAGATGTCTAGCCCACCTCCCACACACGCATCTGCTTTTTAAATTTTTTTAAAATAAACGCTTAAACCTGCGTACACATGAATACCCTGGTATAAGCCCTAACCCTCGGTATTAATTAAGAGCTGTTTGCTCAATCAGTTTGTTGTAGCAGGATGTGCATGTGTGTATCTGTGGACCGCACCCGCTGTTCAAACACCTTTGTCACTACAGCAGATTTTCACATCCACTTTCACCGTGTACACACACACACACTTAATCTATGTTACCCTCGGCGTAACTTTGCGCTCAATTCCAAATTCCTGCTTGTATCTGATCCGTCTTTGTACCTACACTTTGGCTTCTTTAGTTTGTCTAGCAGCCAATATGGAAGCATCTCCAGCGTGGGCTTTGCTTTTCAAAAGCTGCTAAATTCCTCTGAAATATGTCTCTGCAAATACGAAAGCAGCCAAAGCAGCAGCAGCATTTGCGATTTAACTGTTTATGTGAATACGAGATATGACATCATGTGAGCAGATTAAAAAAAAAAAATCTGGAGGACAGCGGATCTATTTTAAACATAACAATGTCACAATTCATTCTTCCTCTACTCGTTTCTCTGTATAGCGCAGCGACCTTTAATGAATACCGTGAGCTAAAGAGACTCGGAGCGAGGCAAAACCTATCACGGGTACGTGAGAAATTAACAATGCTTAATCAAGCGTCCCAGACTGCTGATGGAAGCTTAGGACAAAAGTAATCTTTCATTTAAGTTATTATCAGATTACTAAGCAATTTAAGGTACCCACTCAGAAATCACACTAAGCCCAATGTACGGTTTCTGTTATAGGAACTTTAAATTCACGTCCCCAACTTTTCCCATTTTTTTGTGGATTAGTTCTTAAACCAGAACTAATATGAAGAATGATGTAAAATTAAAGAATAAATGTACAGCAATACAGTTAAAAAAGGGCCTTAAATATACTCTCTTTTTTATGACACATGCATCATTAATTTCTGACATAAAAGAAAGCCATGTATTGGTGCATTGAAGCATTGTATGTCAGGTGGATCTGACACAAAAGCAATGTTACTTCAGGTTTAAAGGTACAGTATGTAATTTTAGGGATATTGTTCAACAGAAAAAATAATATTGTACTTATAAATATATACACTGATTAGTGAGCCATAATGGCTTCCAACACACTGATGCATTCTCCTAAAGTTAGATATAATACTTTCAAAATCCATAGGAGCAAGTGCTTTTGATGTTTTGATGTTGCCCAAACATCTTGAAAACAGTGGACAAGATGGACATTGCCATCCCGTCTTCCTTCTCTCACCCCAACCAGTCACGGCAGATGGCCCCGCCCCTCCCTGAGCCTGGTTCTGCTGGAGGTTTCTTCCTGTTAAAAGGGAGTTTTTGCTTCCCACTGTCGCTAAAGTGCTTGCTCACAGGGGATCAAATGATTGTTGGGTTTTTCTCTGTATGTATTATTGTAGGGTCTACCCCTTACAATATAAATTGCCTTGAGGCGACTGTTGTTGTGATTTGGCGCTGTATAAATAAAATTGAACTGAATTAAATTGCTTAATCGGGTCTTGTCAATTCAATTCAATTTTATTTATATAGCGCCAAATCACAACAGCAGTCGCCTCAAGGTGCTTTATATTGTACAGTAGATCGCACATTAATAGATACAGCGAAAAACCCAACAATTATATGACCCCCTATGAGCAAGCCCATTGTCCAATTTGTTAATGTATATTTTCATCATCTCTGTCTCATTATATCTTTCTCCTCCTCCAACACTGCTCTCTCTCTCGTCCCTCATTTCTTCCTCACGTCATGCCTCATCTGGTAAACTAAAGTCAGGGTGCTAACAGATGAAAACATGTGCAAACATGCTTTTTTATACCCGATGTTGTTGCAATTAATCTATGTTAGCAAATTATACATGGGACCCTCCTGTCTCCACACAGCTGATAACGAGACGGCTAAATAACAACAACAGCTTGTTATAAGCTAGCATTATTCCAGCTAATGTTTCAGTCTTGAGTGTCCTAAAAATCCGTCTTTCCCTCTGATAAACCATTTGATTACATTTTAACATCGTATGAGAGGTTATCTGCATTGACTTAAACAATGTTAGATCTACTTCAAAGAAGTTTTCACTACTGTCAGCTAACAGCAGTCCTTAGTGACAATAAAGTTCAGGATGTCCTCAACAACTCGCCAGAAGTGAGCTTGACTGACTCATCGACTTGTATCGGACTCCTTTCACAGTTTTACAGCTTCCTCCAGGGTAAATAGATTTGGGCACATATTGACAGGTAAACAGCAGACTGACCGACTATATACTCTCTACAGATGAAGGGCGGCCAGAGTTGTTTTTCCCTAATCCTTGATCTTAATCCCCAATTTCCTTAGGGATTAATAAGTGGCCCCTGTAGCAAGGATTCTGCACTTGAGTAAGAAATCTGCTGACAGCTAGTGGTGAAATTTTACACACTGTACCTTTAACACATAAGGCATGTATGAGTTGCATAATACATCACAAATTTGAGACAGGATACAAGGCGTGGTGAAAAATGTGCCTTAAAAAATACTAATGCACAGTTCATCTACAGCTTGATTAAACAGCTCTTGGGTGCATGAGAAGATCTAAAGCTCTGTTCATATCTTTCACGGCTGTTTTTACCGCAACTGCTACGTTTCGATCTGTCAGTGGAAGTTTTGTTCCGTCCATTTGCACTTGTGCTTATGTGAGGCGCGGCAGTCTGTCAAAACAGGGACCCTTCAGTTTCATTTTCAAGGAGTGGACAATGTTGCAGGAGGCAAATATGGCTTGTGGGGCAGATGGTGATCAAAGATTGTGTACGTGTAGCCAAAAACCTCCTGCGTTTTCAAAGTGCTCTGCGCTGGCTGGAGATGGCAGGTTGGCACACACTTGATGCCGTTTCCACTCAGCGCTCTCCCCCTAGACGCCTCAGGGCGTTTCAGTAGAACTCTACAATAACAGTCTCACCCTGGGGGACAGATTTACAGTGCATAACCCCATGTCTAAAAGAAAAATAATCGAACAGCATGCTCCTGGTCACTCTTCAACTGACGGTTTGCCTTTGAGCTTAGAAACAAACTGTGGACCCTTTGGCAAAAAACTGCTGAGATGGACCCCCATCACCAGGGATGATCATCCACATGAAGGCCAGGTCAGGTTAAAAGTAAAATTTTAATTCTGTGGAAAAATCTTGTTCACAGTGCAAAAGGAGGTAGATGGGAAATGTCAGATCTCCTGCTCAGTATGATTTTCTTGGGGCTATCCAGACTGCACTCAGGACAGATACTAACTTTAAATCAGTTTTAATTGATTCAATGTTTTAATCTTATGGGCTTGTTTCCAAAACCTTCTGATCACACCTTGTATGTGGACAGCTGTAACTCTTTGAAAAGCACTTCTACATCTCTGGCAGCAAAGCTGAAGTTGCTGAAGGAACTACAGAATGACGCACAGCAATGAACAGATAATATTTGCTACATGAAAACTGCCAGATATGAGGCTACTTGGCAAAGACTACAGGTGTCAACAAATAACTGTCAAAGGAAACATTCTGTTTAGCTGTTTATGAATGTGAGTGTATGGTTTGTGTATACGGATGTCATTTGTGTTTGCCTCTTGCTAGCTTCACAGACACATGATCCTAAAGAGTATTTACACTGTACAGATAAGTGAAACCCACCACAGTGTATGCTGTAAGAGCTTAGAGACATTACATACATCTCAAGTGACATTTTTTTCTGAATAGAAATCCAAAGAAAAACAAAATCTTCCCAGGAGATCACTCGGTCACAGGTTTCTGTGACCAAGTGGACCACTCACTCACCCAGTCTCTGGAGACCAAATTGGCCAAAGCCTTTTCCGGTGACAACTCCCTGGTACACGTAGGAGTTGGAAGAAGAGATGTAGGACACCTGGGGAGAGAAAGGATTGGAAGACAGACGCTTAATGTGTCACATCCCGGCTTCACAAAGGAGCGTATCACCAAAGTGTCAGCAGCTGGTGCACGCAGAAAATGAAATATCACGTCAAAAAGAGCTGAGAGGCACTCGCGTGGCTGACATTTAATGTGACGGGTTTTTTTCTTTTTTTTTTCTGATCCAGAGAACAAACATACGCACACTCAGCCCCGCTGCACACATGTGAGCTTGTTACCCAAGAGGATTACACAGAGGATTCGCACCGGGGCACACTCATGTGATGTGCATCGTATGACACATACGCATGTTTGAATAAACACAGCACCACATAACCACATTTACTGTGACCTGCTTTTTTTTAATTAATTGGGAGAGAGTGTATTAGTGGTGCCTGAGGTCGGAGGATAATATGGGAGAGAAGAGTGAAAGGGGGTGGTGTGGGTCTGTGGAGTCCTGATTACCAGGCAATGATTTAACTGACATTTTAATTAAAGAGAAAACTCTTGGTGGGCCCTCCATCTCCCTAGAGTGACAAGGTTAGTGTGCTCGACATAGTTCACAATGTAGATGCGTGTGTGTATGTTGTGTAAAATCTTTTCAAGTACAACAAGAGGTGTTGTTCTGGACCAGACCCTTGCACTTACACGTCCATCTAGGGACCAGTTGTCCATTTTGAACTTGTTGACAAAGATCTCCACAGGGCCTCTGATCTGATGAACCTGCAGCACCAGCTGAGCATCCTCTCTCTTATATGTACCTGTAGAAAAGGGGTTGCAGTTATTTCGGAAAAACAGACACTCGTTTGATAAAAAGACATGACATTTGCTCTGAGCCGGCCTCTTGTTGAGTTCATGTCGACTCTTTCTTCTGTTTCTGTCCACCTGTCGTTATCTTGTGAATCCCCCGTGGGAAAATGGAACTCTTATGGATAATGGCAAGTCACCAACACTGTCTAATAAATGAATCTAAATTTAGGCTTTTAGGAAACGGGTGCAAGGTGGCGCCCTCTTGAAAATGTTTCAGTATTCTACTTTCATGTTCCCCTCTCACTAAAATGCATTTTTGAGGACGCACAATAGACACGTGCACGTCAGAAGTTTCACCAGCATGTGGCAGGCCGCAAGCAGGCCGCGTGAAACATCAAAGGTGTGCAAAAGAAAATCCTGGAGCAGCAACATAAGTCCAATCTCCTTTTTAAAAAAAAAAAAAAAATCAGACTTTTCTTCCTTGAGAGCCATTTAAAATTAACATATTTTGTCTTAAGACCTTAGTGAAACTTTTGCACTTTTGATAAACTGACTGGCTATGGCACTGTTTTGCCAAGAATTACTGCAGGTAAAAATACATTATTAAATTTTGAGACGGTTCCCAGCCTGGAGGCACGAAGCGCAGTCTACTGGCTTTAATGAATCTTTAATTTTCTCTGTATTTATATTGTGTGTTCTACACATGACATGCAGCGATAGACGTGCCATTAAACAAAACACAAAAAAAAGAAACTGTGAAGGTGCGAGAGCCCAATCGTTGCTGCTCGCTGCTGTGATTCATACAATAACTCGTATAGTAACACACAGTTGCTTAAGTTTTATTAAACAGTGTTCCCATTTCACTTTTATTCCCCTTCCAAGCGAGGCAATTTGTAATGAAAGATTATGGCCGACAATAACCAACTTTTTTTGTCACTGTCAAT
This sequence comes from Rhamphochromis longiceps, assembly GCF_057381845.1. Classification (NCBI taxonomy): domain Eukaryota; kingdom Metazoa; phylum Chordata; class Actinopteri; order Cichliformes; family Cichlidae; genus Rhamphochromis; species Rhamphochromis longiceps. Next base: position 23,702,570 of record NC_140577.1, read on the forward strand.
AAACCCCATAAAAACCTACAGTGTATGTGAAGTCAACTCAATATAACACCTCTATAATAAAGATATCTGTCAGCCGGTGCTACAGCAGGTCTTACTGATGGGTTTTTAATCGTTTAGGGACAAAACCGAGTTCTGGAAATGCGAAAGCTTTGCCTAGGCAGAGGAAAAATCTCATCAGACTTCCCATTTAAATGATGGATCTATTAAAAGATAAAATTCATAAAAACAATCTTAAACATTTTGAAAGCTAGTTAAAAAAGGGAAATTTATAGTTTGTTGCTCAGTTTGTCTATTGAAAATATGTGAATACTATATATAAATACTAGCAGCTACAGGAGTGAAGTGTCCAGGCTGCTACTGATGAAATTTGATGATGATTGCAGCTGTGCAGTGATTATACCACTGAGAATAATATAAAATGTCTGCTGCTCTGTTACAGCAGCAATAATCCAATTCAAGCAGAGACCACACTGATTTCTTGCTTCTTGAACTCACTTGAAATTTGGATAAAAGCAAACTCAGTCGGATCTCTGATATGAGAAGCAATTTAGAAGAACTGACCCACACAGACTGTTTTTATGAGTGATGTTTATCTTTTGAAGATCTTGAGTTACTGTTGTACTCACCTGCCAGTTTAAGTTCTACTCCACTGTGGTCGATGAGTGTCCCATTAACCCGGTTGCTAAAGGGTTCAAAGGCAGTGATGCTCAACATAGCTGGTTGCTTCTTCCCGAGGTACTCGTAGGATCCCCTCCAGAGGGAGTTCTTAGCAAACACACCAACAGGAACTGAAAGACAAAGGAAGAATGAATAGTAAAAATAAGGTGTTTTATTTTGCAGAGGGGGTTTCTGCAAAATTAACCTCGTGATTACAAGTCTTTGATATTTGATACATGAGTTTTTGAGACCTCTAGATCTTCGGTTTGATTTTTTTAACCCTAAACCCTCGTATGTTTTTTGTGCCCCCATAGCGAGGAAGTATTGTAATTGCTTCCGTTTCTGTGTTTGACTGTCTCTCTGTTTGTCCGCAGCCTTGAGTCCACAGTTTTCATGTTATTTTTGAATGTGTGACGGTAGATACCAATAAGAACTCAAGCTGATTTAATTTTGGTGAAAATCAAGTCAAGGTTAAGTTTACACCACATGTGAAAATCTGTTAAATAGCTATATTACCCACAATTTGTAATGGATGGACTACACAACAATTTGCTAGGCCTTGGTGAACATGAGTACCTAGGCTGGCGTTTTAACTTGACCTTTGCTGTTAGCACCCAAGGTCAAAGCTTGAAAAAAAAATTCAAGAAACCATATCAGGTAATATATCATATTGAGAGAGCTATACATCGAACTTCAGGGAGATTTGCGCTCTCTGAGTACTAAACAATAATTTGCACAAAAATCCTGGATGTAGCAAAAATATTGCAAATTGATATTTAAATTCTGTCTTTTAAAGAATTCATCAGAAGGTTCAATAAACAAATGTTTGGAATGTACAGACAGATTTCCCATGACAGTTCAGGACACGATTCGCAGTTCCTGCACAATTCAGCAGAAAACGTCAGACTACGAAATCAGCTTAAAGGTAGAACTAATCACTGAAGTCAGGTACGTATTGTAGATAACAAGGTTTCACACGACATTTTTTTTTGTTATAGACTTTATTTGAGCACATTTAGGAGTTTAAGTATGGTAATCTTACATCCCAGGAGTGCCTTTCTTACCTGGGTGCTTGGAGGACGGCTCCTGCACTGGCACCACCGGGCCCCTACCACTTGGGCGAATATCAGCTAAAGAGAGCACAACACACAATATTAACAGAAGAAAACAATAAACCTGAGTATCCTGTAAACAGGTACAGTGTGGGCCTCAAGAAGTGACAAAAGAAGATCTCATTTCTACTTTCACCACAACAGCTCGAAGGTAATTGCAGTAGAAGGATGTCACCATCAGCACTTCCTGTCTACTAGTGATGGGATTTCCGGCTCTTTTTAGAGATCCGGCTCTTTCGGTTCGGCTCACTAAAAAGAGCCGGCTCTTTCGGCTCCGAACCGGCTCTTCAGGTTGTTTTGTTGCTTTAATTAATTTATTATTAACAATAATATAAAATTATGCACAAAAGGAATTACTAACGTAAAAACAAGTGGTTTTATTTATATATGTTTATATATAAATATATGCGGTGGCCCCTAGAGACAAAACACGTACAAACTCCAAAACACATTTCTAGCATGAACTGAACTTCCAAAGCAGAGCTACTAGATCACTTAAATTACACAATTGAAAGCATGTGTGTATTGTTTGTGTATTTATACACAGGCACTCATATATATATTCAAATAATTTAAAAAAAAGTTCATTTACCTGTTATTACCACACACCAAATCCGGTCGTTGGTACTTGCTGGCTTGTGTAGCCACAAGATAACAAAGGCTCAACACTGCGCCCAGCATCCTGGAGCACTTCTGTTGTCTTTTGTACGTGTTTTGAGTTTTTATGTGCTTCTGAGTTTTTATATGCTTCTGAGTTTTTACGTGCTTCGGAGTTTGTACGTGTTTTTACGTGTTTTTGGAGTTTTTACGTGTTTTGGAGTTTGTACGTGTTTTTACGTGTTTTGGAGTTTGTACATGCTTCAGAGTTCGTACGTGATTTGAAGTTTGTATGTGCTTTGTCTCTAGGGGCCACCGTAAATATACTTTTATTTATTCACTCCACATAAAATGTAATAAATAAATCATATAATACAAAAATCAACTATTCACATTTCAAGTTTTAACTATTTAAATTTTCAGCTTTTTCCTTTCACAAATTTAAAGTGAAAAGAACACAAAAGACTGCAAACCACAACACAATTAAATATAAATTATAATATGAAAACTAAAAGAACATGCATATTCTCTGTCATATGGACCTGCATGAATAAACTTTCTCAATCCTTTATCATCTGCAACCGAAAATAGTTGTGGATGATTACTATACCTTTCTAATGTTGTTGTCCCTGCCTCTCTTTCTCTCTCTCTGGCTCTGTTCCTGTGCTACTGAGTGTAACTACCGCCCCTCCCCCCTCTGCCCAGCGTAAAGCACAAGGCTCGCGTGCAGAGTGAAGCGGAAAAAAAGTGCGAGAGAGAGGCTGAGAGAAAGAAAAAAAAAAAAAAAAACCCACGTGACGGCTCGCGACAAGGAGCCGGCTCGCGTCGTTCACGTCAAAGAGCCGGCTCTAAGAGCCATTTCGTTCGCGAACGACCCATCACTACTGTCTACGCCTAATAACCCCTGTGGTGGCCAGAGTGAGGGCTGCCTGTGATAGGACTTGAGTCATGTGTCAAAAAGCAGCTCAAGTATCCCTGCGGCGTGAGAGACACGGTTTCACAGCTTCAGCGGAAGTGCTTTAATAATGCCTTACTGCTCACAGGGGGCCGCGGGAATACATCACAGTAGTAAACATACACCCACGCAGGTAAACAGAGCGGAGAGGGCTTTACTCGCAACCGCAAACAAAGACAGGTATACTGATGGTAGTTTATGAGGACAAAAAAAATCACCTCGGATAAACGCATACAGACACAAGGAAACATGCACATCACACACACACTCCCACTGCCTTGTACTTTATTAGCTGCCAGTCTTTTGAGCTGCCCTTCCATCACTTCACCCACAGGCGCTGTTAATATCCTGTATGTGCTAAGGCTCTCTCTTTTTTGCCTTCACACTTAATGGCATGGCCTTAAAAACACCCATCAGCCTATATATTTCAGCAGAAGCCCCGACATGGAATCTATCACGTGGATATCCCCAACTCTAGTGCAGCTTTCTCTTTCAGCTATTAGCATTTCTCTACACTACATAATCGTATGTCGATTACTCTTTTTTTGGCCCCTCCATATGTATTTAAGTCAATGAGGGTATCTTAATGGCAGTCTATTTGTCTGCTAGACCTTTTTAACACTACTTCACCATTTATAAGAGCTACTTCTGCTAACCTAATCAATGGGAAGCATTGGCCTAATCAAGTTTTGCACCCTTGCTAATGATACGAAGCTTACGCGTTTGTGCGTGCTTCTGTAGGTAATTCCATGCAGTCTAATTGCGTGATGGATGGGCCACCCTACCCTGGCATGTGTCTGAGAATAAGCGAGCGTTAACAAAGCAATTCATCAGGATTAGCTGAATCTGCGGTTTTCCCAAATTCTTTATCTGCCTCAATAATCCTTATAAATACACATTATGGAGTTGTGCATGACAAATACAGGGTGTTTTAAGTGTCTAATACACGTAGCTATGTAAATGTTGAAAGTGGATGGCCATGTGCACACATTTTTAGTCTTACAGCGATTACATTGTTTAGCCATGTGAGTGAAATTTAGCATCAGAAAAAACAGCAAAGCAGGTGCATGAGCTTTTTGAGTGTCGAGCACGTCTTCGCGTTCCCTCATGGCTCGAATGTAACAATGTTTATACCTGCACACAGAGGCGGTTTCCCTGACCAGCTACCGTCGGACCTGCACGTCCTGTGCTCTGATCCTCCAGCCAAGTAGAAGCCGGGCTGACATGTATAGATCAGTGTGTAGCCCAGGGATGGCAGTTCAATGGCTCTCACATCAGACTGGGCTGGCAGCTCTGGCTGGCTGCAATGGTGGGCTGCAGAGAGAGGGAGGAGGATTAAAGAGACCAAAAAAGAAAAGAAAATAGTAAAGAAAGGGGACAAGAAAAGGATGAAAAGATGAGCGAGATCAGGAATCAGATGAGAGATAGTCAAGAAATAAAGGAAAAGTTTATACAGCAGAAGAGAAAACGTGACAAGGGGTTAAGACAGAAGTATGTGGGAGATATTGGCCTCAGCTTGTTATTAGATTGTGTTCTTACCAATGCACTCAGGTTGAAAGCCACTCCAAGTGAGGTTTGGTAGGCAGGTGCGAGAAATCGAGCCCTGCAGTAAGTAGCCCTTTCTGCAGCTGAAGAACACCGTACTGCCGATCTGTAAATGAAAATGCATAAAAAAAAAAAAGAATAAAAATCCAAATAACACCTCAGTTTTTACTGAAGTGGAGCTGCAACTTTGCTATTACACTTGCCGTTGTCGGGTTACTAATCACATTAACAGCGCATTACAGCGTGTCGCTCGGAGTACACCCAAAACCAGAACAACGAAAATAAAGCAGCTGTAGGGGATTCAGCTGCCATTTATTGTATTGCTTATTTATTTCATCATTTCCCTAAGCCATCTGGGCCCTTGTCACTCAACTCTGTACAGAAAATAACAAATGAGTACAGACAAAGAAAACATTCTCAATATGGTATCAGAAGAAAGACAGATGTGGGCTGAGCGGTGCTGTAACATCAATATTGCAGTAGCCATTAAGTCATGCTTCCTGTTTGCTCCTGCAAAATAAGTATTAAAGGAGGGAAGTGTACAATATGAACGGCATTAAGGTAAAAGAAAAAACACATTTTGGGGGTTTCATCACATTTTTAATATATGGAAATCAATTTCTGGAGTGACCACATATTCTCACCTGGTAGCCCTGGCTGTTGTTCTGATTTCCAAAGAGAGGCGTGCCAGAATCTCCACAGGTAGTGTGACTGGGATCTGAAATACGCCCCCCCACACACACACATACAAACACACATACACACACACACACACACACACACACACAAAAATGCTTTGATAACTATACTAACTATTCCCGCAATACAGAAGGTCCTCTAAACATACAGTACTGTGCAAAAGTTTCAGATTCTCATGCATCACATAGTGCCGTTATTACTGATGGAGGTAGTAGTACAGCTTGCAGAGGAAACATTTTATTGTATTTAGGTGGCTTTGTGAGTTTATGTCAGCTGAAATGAATAATAACAGTAGCACTTTATAGTTACTTAATGGAGAATATTACTGAAGGAATGAAGCCCATTACTTAATGTTAATCAACTGTTTTTCAATGTGTCTGTCATTTTACTTTTCTGTTCACAAGAACATAAACATTCTCAAACAACTTTATTTTAGCTTATGGAAATAAGATAAGCTATAGTATAGTTATAGTTTAAAGAATAAAGAGATAAAGACAAGGAATGAACGGAACTTTTGTACGAGGTTTCAAAGAGATTTTAAACAGTTTTTTGTGAAGTCATCTTGTTTTCTGTACGGTGAACAAAGCCACAAAAAGGAAGACTCTGCTGTGAACCAAGGTTTTGCGAGAGGCAGAATAAAGCAGCAGCCATACAGTAACACACAGTAAGTAAAATGACATTCATATTTTTTATAGACTGAATCTCACTAAATCTTAGTTTAATCTTTCCAACATGACACATCTGGTTAAACAAAGTCCAGAAATTGACTGCGGCCTTAAGAAATTCCTGTTTACTAGCAGCAGGGTCAAAGGTTTGCATGTGTGCATATTTTAAAGTATCCAAACACCACAACAACCTCCAGGGCTGGAAACATTTATTTTATTTATTTAATCTTTAATCTGTTCCTGACTTTCTGAATGCCTTTAACAACAACCCCCTCATGGCTTTAGCACTGCACACCATCGCAAGGATAGAGTTTGCATCAATTAGTGAAATAAATCAAATTCAATAAGAAATGTTGTAAATTCTATCAATAAGGACCCTGACCCTGTCAGAACTACAGCAATTAACTGAGTCCATACTTGCTTGGAAAATGATTCAATAAATTCTTGTACTGGCTTTAAATAACTCCACAAGTTAATTCTGACTCGTGGAGTTAAGCAGCTATTTAGCTAGGTCTAATGGTTTTGCCTGTTTCCCGTTTTACTTCTTGGCGGAAAATAGCAACCGGAACTAAAAAGTGAGCCGAAAGCAGTAATCAGACCAGCCAAAGAGAAGCTTCTGTCAGGTTCAAGCTTATTTTTATATTGTTATATAGAGGCACTGATTTCTGTGCCGTTTTAGGATTATGGACATACCCAATAGGCTCAAATCATAAACAATCATGCTTACCTATGCAAGACGGCTGCGTGCCACTCCAGGTGCCATCATACTGGCAGTATCTCCGCGATGAGCCGACCAGGACGAGTGGCGGGTCGCAGAAGAAGGAGACGGAGGAGAGATAGGTGAAACCGCTGTCCTCCCTTCTCCCCTGTGTTGGCATTCCCGGGTCTCCACAAAAAACAGCTGTAAAGATGGAAGCAGAGAGATGATGTGACCGACTGCACGTTTTTCATTTTAAATCGATATTCTTCTGAGGACACACACTACACTATACGTGGGTAAAACAATGTCAGAGACAAATCATGACATGCCACTTACGGAAGCACTGTGGTTTCTCTCCACTCCAGTTGCCGTTGCCTTGGCATGTTAACACAGTGGGTAGGGACAGCTGGTAACCTTGGTTGCAGGAGTAGCTTATGCTGGAGCCCCAGGTGAAGTCTGTCCCAACAACCTGTCCATTAGGGATGGTGGGTGGTGGACCACATACAATTGCTGCAAGGAAACAAGGGTGCATTAGAGGACTTTTATGTTTTCTGTCGGTTTCAGTGTTTTAATGCAAAAACTGATAGAGGCAAAAAAAAAGGCTAATCATTCTGTAACCCAAAAATACAATCAGGTCAACGTATACAACTCTACCTTTACAGAGAGGTTTGGTGCCATTCCAGGTGCGGGTCTTGGTGCAGATGAGAGAGGAGGCCCGATCGGCATCCATGGTGAAACCAGGGGAGCACTGGAACGTGACCGTGTGGTTGTAGGTGAAATCACTCCCAAATCTCACCCCGTTAGCTGGCACTCCGGGATCGCCGCAGTTGATAACTGGAAAAACATAAAGGTACTAAAAAATAGATTCAGCTTGCTACCCTGTTGTGTTTGAGATATTTGACAATTTGATTATTTGCAGTGAAAAGAGCAAACACAAACAAGTTAATAAATGTATATTTAGAGTGACAATAGACCGAGGCTTATAATTAATGAGGTGCTATAGGCACTTGATCCAAGTAGTTTACCCGCAAACTTTGTGTAAAACACAAACTGAAAATTTCTGATGTTATTGAATGGACCATTAACCCTCTGTTAACTTATAAACAACCTCTTTTAGATAACACTGGGTTTATGGCACACGAGAGCTATGCAACTATCACAGCTCTCTTCTTGTAGTTTGTTTCCTATTTTGAGTTTTTAGGATGCAGACACAAAATCTTGTGTTGAGTATCCGTCTGTGGTCGCTCCCTATAGTTCCAAAATGAACCACATTTCTCCTTTATTGTACTTTTTACATCCTGCAGGGAAAACAGCATGATTGAGTAACAACAGAGAGAATTCCACAGATGTGACTCAGCAGCCTTGCTGCTCAGCTCTGCTGTAAATATCAAAGAAGGAAAATCCAGGCCATATGACAACTTGAGCTTAGATGCCTTGGGACAAAAAGGCACTGCAAAATGTGTACATGCATGTTTCAGCAATATTCAATACAGGGTGAGGGAGCTGGTCCTCTTGGAAGTGGAGTGGCTCCTCTTTTCCCGGCAAAGCCTGGCTGGCAAGATTCTACCTGGAACCACAATACCTTTCCAGGACTGTCATCTCTTTAACAACACACACAGAACTGACGCGCACTGAGATCATTCCCCTCTTCCATAATATAATAACGATGCAAGTATAAATTTCATCTACAAAATCCAGTGTCATTGCCACATCTTCCCGTTCCTGTAGCCATCTTTGTCAAGCATGGCCTTGACATAGAGTTTTTCCTTCAAATCAATAGAAATCATTCAGCCAGAATTGCTTCGCCTCACATGTGCCTCCCTCTCTGCCTCCAGGTGCCCTTCCAAAGAGCTTCAACACGTACCACATTCACTTCTATGAATTACGTAGTTCTGAAATCCATAATGGTGCTGCTTAGGGCTTTATCCCCTCCATTCAGAAGAAACTGGTTCTCTTAGTGACCTCTATTTGCTGGGGTCTCTTGGTTCTGTACAGCAGCCACACGTCTTTTGTGAGACATGATGACAAAGGGCTGTCAGTCAGGCCCTTGAAATGGACCATGAATCGTACCAATTTCCTCCAGCTGAGCCAGTGAACCACATGAGCGATCCACCACTAAAAACAAAGGCCACTAGAAGCAATTATTGTGACTCACGTGTTCTCTTACAATTCTTGTGGAGCATTAAATAACTAAATTTTACATTTCCCTTCTCTAAAAGCAAAGCCTTCGTGGAAACAAAATCAAGCACAGAAAACGAAACTATTATCATTTAACTATTGATAATCTGACAGTCCTGAGAAGTTCTTTTGTGGGAGCTGTTAATTACCTGAGCACTCAGGCATGTTGCCGGTCCAAGTCCCGTTAACAGTGCAGTGCCGGGTCAGGAGTCCAGTAGAGTAGTAGCCCTCCCTGCAAGCGTAAGTGATGGATCTGGAAAAAGTCAGGCCATCGTGAATGAGGATCTGGGCATTCCGTGGAGTTCCTGGATTTCCACAAGAAACCACTGCAAATAAAAGAGAGAAAAAAACAGAGAAAAGAGAGAGAAACCATTAAAATAAGTCATATTCATTTACCGATAACCAGCACTAGGAAAATAGAAGAGATGTGAAAGAGCATTAGGTCTTTGGTGTGGAATTTAATTTAACTTAATTGATTATTTTAAAAAGATCAGAGACAAAAGTCTGAATTATACATGAGAAATTATTTAAATCTTTTTTTAATTCCTTCATTTCACTCATTTATTTTCTATTTAACCTTCAAACCTTTCACTCTAAAATCCCAAAGCCTATAATTACATATATTTATTTTGTAATATGCATAAAGCACATTATTTCAGTGTTTCTTTTCTTGAAAGATGACTTCCGCATCAATGTAAGAGTTTTATTTGTATGCATTTTGGAAAAATCAAACTATGTATTTTACAAAATTACTTTTAATTAATCGACATATTTGATGTGCATCATCACTCGGCTTTTTTCCTCTTTTTCTCTGTTCTTCATCCATCCACTCTAACACTACTCATGCTCCCCTGTGTCCTGCTTCATAAGTAACTCTGCTTTGATGGACACATCCTTTGCACAGAAAATCCCTCAGTGTCTGTCCGGCCGCCAGCAATGGTTCTGTTCATTACTGTCTCCAGCTTGCCCCGGGCCCTCAGAGCCCTGTGGACATGATCGGCCTCCCTTAATGACCAGATGTGGCCTGGCCCTTGAAGTCAGTGCCAAGTGAGAACAGGTGGGCAACCTCAGCCAGTGGGCATACCACACACATACCAGAGAGGCATCGACACAGAGTGAGGCGAAGGAAAGACGTGGTCGTGTTGGTGGTGGTGGTGTGTGTGAGAGAGGGGTCTGTGTGAATGTGTGGAGGGGTGCTGAGAGCACAAGTGGAAAAAGCCCATGAGACTGGATGATGCTTCTGGAAATCACACACTCTGCACTAGGATTATGGAAGAAAAGGGCCAGGTTTATATGGAGAGCAACAAAAGGGCAGGGACAAAGAAATACAACCAGATAGCTGCCAAGAGACCTCGCCAAAATGGCAAACCGAGCGTATCAGTGATTCTATAATTCTAGAGTGCAGAAAGAAAAATGTAGTTTAACACACAGAGGGCAACATAGAAAAAAAACAGGAAAAAATATATGGGTGTTTTTGGAGTAATACTCCTATTACTATAGCACTTCTAAAGCTGATATGAAAGGGAAAATAGAAAAAAAACTTCAGGTATATAAACCATACTATACATACTAGTCATACTCACTGATGTGTTAATAATCTAAACTCCAAGCACACTCACAAACACTTCTTTCCCTTTTCCTGCCTTCCAGATGTTTGATGGAAGAATAACTGCTGTTTTGTTTTCTCATTGTGCATAATGTCTTCTATTTCAGCAATATTAATAAAGTGTGCTTCAGCGAAAAGCTTAAATCCATCGACTGCGCACAAAATACACATTCAGCAAACTATTTTGGGGTTTTTTGCCCCCCAAATGACTGCAATGGAATAGACGCAGTGTTGCACAAGGACAAATATGCAAACCTTTATAGTGCTCAATAGAGAACGCATTCTCTGTAATGTGCTCTCTTCTGTTTAATCACTTACAAATACACAATAAATGCATATTTTACGAGTTTCTCAATGAAACTGAAAAGGCAACACCTAATTACACAGTCGCTGATTGTCGCGTTAGTAATAACCATTTCCAGCTGATGATTTTCTGTTTTTTTTGGGGGGGGGATGTTGCTCCACTTTGTGCCGTGGACTTGATGAGGCTACTATTATCATTATTCACTCATTCACACACTTCCGAGTTATGGTAAAGCTACCACGCAAGGTGCTCACCCGTCATTAAGAGCACCTTGGGTTTTCATTGTCTTGCCCAACAACTTTATGGTGACATGAGGAAACTGAGGAACCAAACCTGCAATTAGTGAACCCGCGCTGCCACCTCAAGCACAGTTTTGGTAGATATATTTCACTCATTACGTGTCTGTTGCACTAGAAATTAAAGTCTAGCTTCACAAAAAGTCAAAGCAAACTTTGTGCATAAATTACTAAAATAGAGCAAAAGGAAATGTAAATGTGCTATTTATGTGCTTATATATCTCCCTGTAGTTTTCCAGGTTCGGGTTGTGGTGGTTTCCTCAAACAGGTTCTCCAATTCCTCATAAGGAATCTTGAGGTGTTCCCAGGGATATGTAACCCTTCTATCATCTTCTGGGTTTGCTCCAGGGTCTCTAGTTGGACTGTCCAGAATATTTCCACAGTACACAGGGGAAGGCACCGTGATCGGGTTCTCGAACAACCTCTGAAGCAGCTGTTGTATTCCAAGCCCTCACTTGATACTGGAGCACCAAAAGCTCAAAGGCGAAGGCGGGTTGGAACTTCAATTGACAGCTAAATTGAGGGCTTTACCTTAGTGCTCAGCACCCTCTTTTCCACAATTTGAAAGATTCCACATCAATCCACCTATTGATCCTATCTTACTCTTACCTCACCGAATCCCAGTATCTTTAGAGCTCTTCACTCAGAAGAAGATTCAGTATAATAAAATCTCTGAAAACACACAGATTTTCTGAAGTACAGCACTCACTGTGAAGTACCTAAATTATCACCAGGTATACGTTCACGACTCCAGCTATATGCTTCTAAAGACCTAAAGACAGCCAGCAAATAGCTATGATTTTGGCACTTCTTACTCTGACAGTACACAATAGTTTCCTGCACACATGCAGCTCTCAACCAAACCTCACATGAAGCTTTAATATCTCTGTAAGGGTGATGATAGAAGGAGACAAGTCCATACTGCATATATCCATTCAATGGTTAAGTTTGACGACTGACATGGTCTCGTTCCTGGAAAAGCTCAGAAGTCAGATCCAGTTGTTGAATTGATGTGTGAGTTTCAATTTACAAAAACATGACTCGACCGCCCATTTGTACCAGCCTATGAGAACAAATAAGAGTATATATTCCTTACCATGGCACTCTGGTTGTGTGCCCAGCCAGCTTCCATTGGCCAGACAGGTTCTCTCCGGAGAGCCCTTCAGCGCATAGCCTGGCTCACAGCTGAAGCGGACAACACTGCCCACCGTAAACTCCTCTCCTAGACGGATCCCATGCACGGGAACGCCCGGATCACCGCACAACCCAGCAGCCTCTCCTGAAAAAAAAAATGACAAAGAAATAAAAACTAAACGTAGCACGAAACAAATAATTTCTGACAACCCGAACACATATGAGAAATGTGCTCTATATTTTCTCACCTCACTACAGAGTCAGTTACTTCCAAACACATTTTACTGCTCTTTATTCAGCACGGTGAACACGTAAAAAATGATGTGACTTTTTCATTTCACTGCTTTGACATATCTTTTACACCTTCCTTCAATAATTCCAGGTCTTCCATTTAAACAAGCTCAAAACGCTTAGCACTGCTGCTCATTTTACAAGGCACCATCCAACATCGCTTTAATAGCGCACAGCTAAGAAAGTCGGCCAAATCTTTATAAAAATGTTGTGTTTATTGCCTGTCGAGAGAACACTGGCAATCTGCAGGATATACCATATATGGATGTCATGAATTATGACATTAAACTGTCAGAATGGTACTTTATTTTAAACTGCTTGTGTGTCTCTATGTCTGTACTTTGTGGATATGCATTTGGATGTATGGGCTTCCCCACAGCCTTTTTCCATGCGCGACTATAGTTGAATCCCTGAAGCAAAGCGCTGTTAGAGGAGTGGGAGTAAGGGGGGGCTGACGTCTTTATACTGCTTCATTACCCGGCTGAAGTATGGGCATTGATGTTCCTCAGTCTAATGTGAGCAGATTAAAACAGTTTTATGGAGGACACTTTCTTTGCCCTTCAGGTCTGTGACACAGACAGGCAACTCCATCTTTGGTCCACCTACTTTGCTCATTACCTTCCAGCAGCTGCCACCTAAACTCTTTATTTGTTGGCATGCCGTTGTGAAGGCCTCAGTGTGACTGGGCGATGCTATTGCATCTGAATAATCAATTATTAGATGGGGAAATATGCAAAGAATGCAAAGAAACCCAAAACGTGTGGCTTAGCACAGGAAACACCCCAAAATATGAATGGAATTTCGATGGTTAGAGTCTTTTCTTATGGATCTCCTTCAGAAAATATTGTCAGGTTAAGCGTTTCGAACTCTCATTCTGGGTGTATTTTTCCATACCAGAGCAATGTGGTGGCGAGCCGCTCCACTGCCCATCCAGCTGGCACATTCTTGTTGTATTGCCAATGATGCTACGCTGACCGATGCAACTGTAGCGAATGACGGAGCCCACTGTTCGACGGTCACCTGAAAGCTGGGTGTAAGGAGGCACGCTGGGGCGGTCACACAGCACCACTGTCCGAACAGAGCAAAGAAACGTTTTAGGCATCACATGTTGAATATGTTGATTTAAAATGAATACAATACTTTATATTTACTAACAGTGTGGGTATCTTTCCTCTGCTGTAAAGTTGTAAAAAATAATTATCTGTAAGAATAGCTAAAAGAGCTGGTGTAACATCACCCCTTAGTTTTTTGGGCTCCTGTTTTGAAGATTGAAATTGAGTGTTTTGCCTATTACCATGTTTTTGTTTATTTAAACCAGACACCAGGAACAACGAGTCAGTCTGACAGAGGAACCAAGAACGCTGCCTAATCTGATGGTAGCAAGCCCAGGTGCCTTAAAGTATACCCTCTGTAAATGTCTATTACAACAACAAAAAAAATAAGACAAACAAAAATATTGTATTTTAATAAGTAAGATTTGAAACTACTCATTGAGGAGATCAGTTCATCAGGAAAGTGTTTACAAAGATCATAAATGAAGTCTTAAAAATAAGGTTTTTGTCTCATATACGTCTATACAGGGAGTGCAGAATTATTAGGCAAGTTGTATTTTTGAGGAATAATTTTATTATTGAACAACAACCATGTTCTCAATGAACCCAAAAAACTCATTAATATCAAAGCTGAATGTTTTTGGAAGTAGTTTTTAGTTTGTTTTTAGTTTTAGCTAATTTAGGGGGATATCTGTGTGTGCAGGTGACTATTACTGTGCATAATTATTAGGCAACTTAACAAAAAACAAATATATACCCATTTCAATTATTTATTTTTACCAGTGAAACCAATATAACATCTCCACATTCACAAATATACATTTCTGACATTCAAAAACAAAACAAAAACAAATCAGCGACCAATATAGCCACCTTTCTTTGCAAGGACACTCAAAAGCCTGCCATCCATGGATTCTGTCAGTGTTTTGATCTGTTCACCATCAACATTGCGTGCAGCAGCAACCACAGCCTCCCAGACACTGTTCAGAGAGGTGTACTGTTTTCGCTCCTTGTAAATCTCACATTTGATGATGGACCACAGGTTCTCAATGGGGTTCAGATCAGGTGAACAAGGTGGCCATGTCATTCGTTTTTCTTCTTTTATACCCTTTCTTGCCAGCCACGCTGTGGAGTACTTGGACGCGTGTGATGGAGCATCGTCCTGCATGAAAATCATGTTTTTCTTGAAGGATGCAGACTTCTTCCTGTACCACTGCTTGAAGAAGGTGTCTTCCAGAAACTGGCAGTAGAACTGGGAGTTGAGCTTGACTCCATCCTCAACCCGAAAAGGCCCCACAAGCTCATCTTTGATGATACCAGCCCAAACCAGTACTCCACCTCCACCTTGCTGGCGTCTGACTCAGACTGGAGCTCTCTGCCCTTTACCAATCCAGCCACGGGCCCATCCATCTGGCCCATCAAGACTCACTCTCATTTCATCAGTCCATAAAACCTTAGAAAAACCAGTCTTAAGATATTTCTTGGCCCAGTCTTGACGTTTCAGCTTGTGTGTCTTGTTCAGTGGTGGTCGTTTTTCAGCCTTTCTTACCTTGGCCATGTCTCTGAGTATTGCACACCTTGTGCTTTTGGGCACTCCAGTGATGTTGCAGCTCTGAAATATGGCCAAACTGGTGGCAAGTGGCATCTTGGCAGCTGCACGCTTGACTTTTCTCAGTTCATGGGCAGTTATTTTGCGCCTTGGTTTTTCCACACACTTCTTGCGACCCTGTTGACTATTTTGAATGAAACGCTTGATTGTTCGATGATCACGCTTCAGAAGCTTTGCAATTTTGAGACTGCTGCATCCCTCTGCAAGATATCTCACTGTTTTTGACTTTTCTGAGCCTGTCAAGTCCTTCTTTTGACCCATTTTGCCAAAGGAAAGGAAGTTGCCTAATAATTATGCACACCTGATATAGGGTGTTGATGTCATTAGACCACACCCCTTCTCATTACAGAGATGCACATCACCTAATATGCTTAATTGGTAGTAGGCTTTCGAGCCTATACAACTTGGAGTAAGACTACATGCATGAAGAGGATGATGTGGACAAAATACTCATTTGCCTAATGTTTGTGAAGGTTCTCAGTCATCCAGGTCATCGTAGTCAAAGGAGCTTGCAAAGAAAAGCGTCTGGACTTCTTTAAGTTGCTTGAAGACGTTTCACCTCTCATCCGAGAAGCTTCTTCAGTTCTAAGGTCAAATGGTGGAGAGTCCCAGATATAAACCTAGTGGGAGTGACCCCCCACAGAGGGACAAAAGGACCCCCTGATGATCCTCTAATCGCCTGAGCCTAGGTGTGAAACTGGGCGTGGGTCCCAATCAGCCAGAGTTTCGGGTGTGTTCATTGTGAAACCTGGCCCCACCTTATCATGCGAATTCCTGAGGTCAGATGGCCCAGGATGTGAGTGGGCGTTAAGGCGTCTGGGAAGGGATCTCAAAACTTGATTATAGATGGCAGAGAGTTGGTGTCGTAAACCCCCGCCTCTGTTCAAAGATGGTCGCTCACAGTGGACATAGATGGCTTCTTTCACTCCTCTTTCAAACCATCTGTCCTCTCTGCCCAAAATGTGAACATTGGCATCCTCGAAAGAGTGTCCTTTATCCTTAAGATGCAGATGGACTGCTGAGGCTTGTCCTGTGGAGGTGGCTCTTCTGTGTTGTGTCATGCGCTTGTGAAGTGGCTGTTTGGTCTCTCCAATGTAGAGGTCTGGGCATTCCTCACTGCACTGTACAGCATACACCACATTGTTAAGTTTGTGTTTTGGCGTTTTGTCTTTTGGGTGAACCAGTTTTTGTCTGAGCGTGTTGCTGGGTCTGAAATGCACCGGGATGTCGTGCTTGGAGAAAACTCTCCCGAGTTTCTCTGATACACCGGCTACATAGGGGATGACAATGTTGTTGCGTCTGTCCTTCTTATCCTCCCTCGCTGGTGTCTGGTCTTCTTTTCTGTGCCTCTTTGCTGACTTTAAGAACGCCCATTTAGGATAGCCGCACGTTTTGAGTGCTTCCTTTACATGTGTGTGTTCCTTCTTTTTCCCTTCAAGCTTAGAGGGAACATGTTCTGCCCGGTGGTGTAGGGTCCTAATTACTCCAAGTTTGTGTTCCAGAGGGTGATGGGAGTCAAAGAGGAGGTACTGGTCCGTGTGTGTGGGCTTCCGGTAAACGTGCGGCTATCCTAAATGGGCGTTCTTAAAGTCAGCAAAGAGGCACAGAAAAGAAGACCAGACACCAGCGAGGGAGGATAAGAAGGACAGACGCAACAACATTGTCATCCCCTATGTAGCCGGTGTATTAGAAAAACTCGGGAGAGTTTTCTCCAAGCATGACATCCCAGTGCATTTCAGACCCAGCAACACGCTCAGACAAAAACTGGTTCACCCGAAAGACAAAACGCCAAAACACAAACTTAACAATGTGGTGTATGCTGTACAGTGCAGCGAGGAATGCTCAGACCTCTACATTGGAGAGACCAAACAGCCACTTCACAAGCGCATGGCACAACACAGAAGAGCCACCTGCACAGGACAAGACTCAGCAGTCCATCTGCATCTTAAGGATAAAGGACACTCTTTCGAGGATGCCAATGTTCACATTTTGGACAGAGAGGACAGATGGTTTGAAAGAGGAGTGAAAGAAGCCATCTATGTCCACTGTGAGCGACCATCTTTGAACAGAGGCGGGGGTTTACGACACCAACTCTCTGCCATCTATAATCCAGTTTTGAGATCCCTTCCCAGACGCCTTAACGCCCACTCACATCCTGGGCCATCTGACCTCAGGAATTCGCATGATAAGGTGGGCCCAGGTTTCACAATGAACTCACCCAAAACTCTGGCTGATTGGAACCCACACCCAGTTTCACACCTTGGCTCAGGCGATTAGAGGATCATCAGGGGGTCCTTTTGTCCCTCTGTGGGGGGTTACTCCCACTAGGTTTATATCTGGGACTCTCCACCATTTGACCTTAGAACTGAAGAAGCTTCTCGGATGAGAGGTGAAACGTTTTCAAGCAACTTAAAGAAGTCCAGACGCTTTTCTTTGCAAGCTCCTTTGACTCATTTGCCCAATAATTCTGCACTCCCTGTATAACTGTTCAGGAAGAGTTCAACCAATATCGGATTTTCACTACCGGTATCTGAAATATCAGCCGATATAAATACACTGATTTCCTTAAAATGTGTTATTTGTACTAATTTATGAGTCTGCTCTGATCAGCTGGATGTGATCTAAGTGATCTTATTCAGTGTATAATGCAAACAAATAAACAAAACAATATGCCTCATCACCTACAACAACCCAGAGATTACTCACACAGGCATTTGGGTAGGGAGCGGTCCCAGGTGCCATCTCCCTGACAGGAGATCGAGCTGGTGCCCAGCAGGTAGTAGCCTGGACTACAGCGATATGACACAGTGGTTTGGAAGCTGTAGCGATGCGGCCCGCTGGACAGTACCTGCCTAATGCTGTTCTCCACATGTCCTGGCTCTGTGCAGTTAACAACTGAAAGAAAGGAACACAGAGGGGAGCGAGGGAGTTAGCGAGACTGCAAAAAACAACACATTAAGCAATAAGCATTTACATTTTCCTTTTTACAGTTAATAGCAAGAAAGATGAAAGAAGACTCTCATACTGGTAATAGACCACATGTCCTGATATTGATATGACTGTCTCCCACATAGAGACTCAGTTTTAGAAGCATAGTTTTTTTGGTTTATTTTTCTTCATGCCAACTCTGTCCATTACTTTCCCCATCGACTCCTTCCGCCCATCCATCTATCCACCCCAATCCAAATGAAGTAGGAGGCAGACTCCGGAAATAAACATTTGCTTCATTAGAGGCAGTCTCCTGCCGGCCGTCGTGGTGCAGAGATGGTGATGGATGGAAAGCTCACAGGAGAAGAGGCACCATGTCAGTTTAACACCAGATGGAGAGAGTTAGGGAAGGGGAGAATGAGGGATGAGTGAGGGACAGCACGGGAGAGGGTGGAGGGCTGTGCTGTACAAAGTTAGTGAGAAATAGGCCCTGATTGTGGCGAATATACTAAAAGTCGTAACAGAATGTGAGCTGAAGAATGTTACCAAAGCAAGCAAACTGAAATCTGATATTACCTCGACAAAGTCAGCACACATTGGGGAGCAGCTGCTTTCTAGTCTATACCGTTAACCGCCACTAAATGTGTACTACGGAGCCAAAGTTCTAATGGCCTCTACAACGCTGTCTGGGAGTGCCCACGCAGCCATTATGCCCCAGTTGGCCTTGCCAGTCTCGCCCCCATGAGTATGCCTTAGCTACAGCCAAAATGAACCTATTGTATGCTAATGTGCCTAAAAGCTTGCTCATTCTCCTGCTCCCAAGCTGGCCAGCACAGCTAAATCATCCCCCAAATACCTATTATAATGTATTCCTTCCATCGGAGCGCTGACCTGTGGTGCCATCATTTACAACTTACCGCATAATAACACTACAAAGCGCATTTGAAGCAGTGGAGCTGCTTCAGCGCGAGGCTTTCCAAGCTCGGAATTCAGTTTTTGAAAAAATGTACTCAGGCAACACACACACACAGACACACACAGACACACAGAGACACTCCAAAGCGATCCAACACTCATCTAAAATGACTGACCTCCTGGTAAATTCTTGTGTGTGGAGAGAGGGGAAGTAAAAGGATGAAAGGAAAAGACGACTAAAATGGGAGAGGGGAAGAAGGGATGAGGTAATTCATCTCTGTTCAACTCAGAAGCGGGGACCCTGGTTACCCTCTCCTCCTCTTGGCCTTCTGTCAAGTAACAGCCCTGTAAGTGGTATGTCAAAGGGTCTTTTTTTCTATCCTGCGTCTCTTCGCTTTTATCACCGAAAGACAAACACGCACGAGTCTTCCAAGAAAGGCAAGTATAGCTGCAACTAAAATTGGTGATTAAAGAGGGGCAGAAGACTGGCTGCACTGACGGTGCTCTCGTGTTCCCTGCATTATTGATGGCACCTACGAACTCTTATAGTTAAAATCTAGACCATGGAAATCATTAGCTTTGTCTGACTGACTCCCGCCCTTACCCCTTTTTTTCTGCCTTCTGCGTCTATTTCTCTCTATGTTTTCATCTAAGAGAAAAGCTAAAGGTTTAGTTAGAACTGAGGTGTTATTACTGCACAGTTTTCCACTCAGGGAGGAAGTACATGCCAGACAGGAGAGCACACTTCACTAAATACGCCTCGATTGCTATAATTACGGTGATAAATCTGATTGACAACGAGACCTCTAAGCTACTTATGTCTCCACATCAACAGTGGGGATAATGGCCGTCGAACGCACGCATCCTCCACCAACACAGCATTCACATAAAAAAAAGCCCCCTCAGAGTCAGCATCTGCATCGAAACAAGGCCAATGCTAATATGATGTCACTGCTAGAGCGAAGAGATTTAAAGCGTATGTCTGGGAGAAAATCTCGCCTGCTTATGCATGCAGCAGCCAAATGTGCTTCTCCCCTTTTTTATTAACCAAAGAAGCATTCCTGTGAGACTTGTAACCTCCCCATCCCATCAGAAGTGTCGGGAAAAAAAAGAGGCCACATTCTTTTTCTCCTCATTTAAAACAAACTCATGAGTCCATCAGTCTCCGGTTCTGTCACTGTCTTGTCACATTTAGGGCCCGACCTTGCGAGCGGCCCGTTTCTGCGCCTGTCACACAGCCTCAGTTAGTACGGACTTAGAGACAGACACGAGTGCCTGAGATGCGCCGCTTGTCACGAAAACACTGTCAAATTAAAAGTCCTTGCCTCGCTCATTCAAAGCAAAGCAGGGTACTTCTTATTCAGAGCTAAAGCCAGGACGCCGGTCTCCAAAGGCGGCTGCCTTTCATACAAGCTCAAGGATTCTGCGATTGTTTCTTGGCTCTCTCTGCATGGTTATTAACTGACTTTGTCTCTCTGACAGACAGGTGAGCCTAAGGGTGTAACAGAGGCAGCTAGGCTAAGAGGAAATAATACGACATGTAAATATTACCCAGAACCTCCACGGACCATATGGTTGAAACTGCGGTAATTAAATGATCGGGTCTTCTCTTTGAGTTTCATTTCATTTTCCTCTAATACGTGTCAGTTAAACTCTTCCTCTCCCCAGATGCTGCTGTGCTTCGCCTGCGCTCTCATTGTGATTGGGGGAGAGTAAAAAATACCTGCACCTCCATAAGCAAGGGTGTAGATACAAACTCACTTTTTGCATCAGGTACCAACGCTAGCGTTGTTTTGAATACCTCAACAAGACTTGTGCCTGATGCTGGACTATTGTAACTCATTATTATCTCAGCCTTTGATCCATCTGATCCAGACTGGTGCAACAAGAGTACTGACAGGGATGACAAAGAGGGCGCATATTCCTCCCACGTTAGCTTCTCTTCATTGGCTTCTTATTAATCTAGTATTGAATTTAAAATCCTGCTCCTCACATACAAGGTCTTGAATAATCAGGTCCCATCTTATCTTAAAGACCTCATAGTGCTGTATCACCCCAACAGAGCACTTTGCTCTCAGAGTGCAGGCTTACTTGTGGTTCTCAGGGTATTTAAAAATAGAAAGGGAAGCAGAGCCTTCAGCTTAGAGCCCCTCTTCTGTGGAACCAGCTCCCAGTTTGAATTCATGACAAACACTGCTTTTAAGGTTAGGCTTAAACTTTCCTTTCTGATAAAGCTTCAAGTCAACAACTGCTCCTAATGCACTGTCATTATTATTATTGTATTCATATTATTAAAAATCTGGAATTTGCATTCGATTTTTATTTTGGAATCAAAAGCTATGGGTTTTTTTTTTGCATTTATGTATTTTTAACTGTCGTCTCTTTCCACAACTTTCCACAACGCATCTGGTCATTGTGTTTTCAGTGGGAGAAACTTTTCAGCTGGAACTTCTTCAGTCTCAGCTGACTGCAGGTTTCTACAACCTTATAAACAGTACATTAGCACAGTGACTGAAACTAGGATCACTAGCGAACAATGGGCTGTGAGGTCATCATTTCTTTTTATATTAAAAATGGATACATATATTTTGAAATGATGGAGTTGTCGTGGATAAACTGTCACACTAGTTTGTCTACACACGGCTGTTAACCAACTTTGTTTCCTTTGCTTTTAATGAAATAATGAACATCACACTGGTCACAGGATCTGGTAAAAGATGACATCCCGCACATATATTTTTTTTTATCTTCACATGTATTCTTGGAATTTCAGCAATAAGGTACTGAGCATTGATTTGGCACTCACTTTTACACCTGGGTAGGATGTTGCTCCACTGCCCGTTGGCCTGGCAAGTCGATTTTACAGCCCCTTGTAGAACGTATCCAGTATTGCAGATGAAACGCACGACATCGTTTAGGTTAAACTGGGTTCCTTGGGTCATACCAACGGTAGGGTTGCCAGGGTGGCCACAGGTGATGGCTGAGAGAGTCAAGGGAGAAAGAAAGTCATGTCTACACACTTGCTGAGCAGTTGAGTGAATGAATGGGCTTAACACCACCACCTTAGTAAGGCCTGTATTACAAAACAAAACAAAAGATACTAAAGCCACAGGCTCTACACCAGTGACATGTCTGCTTTTTCCTCTGCTTTTTCTAGCTGCTTGTCTTCTAACAATTTAGCTATTCAAGAGGACCTGGTACTTTTTTATAATCATAGCCTTAGTAGTATTTTAAATTCCCTGGCTCCACAAAAAACCAGAACTGTACTTTTTTCTCGCTCTGCACCCTGGTACACCCCTGAACTCCGGCTACTGAAAGCTAAAGGCCGACAGCTTGAACGCCATAAAGAATAGCATTAGAGCATCACAGAAGTTAGATGAATAGAGATGAGCAGGGAGAGAATCAGGTGGCCTGTTAAAAGAATTGAATAGTGAGAAAAGGGTCTTGGTAGAGTTCTTACTTGAGCAGACAATAGCAGAGTAGTAAGCAGATTTGGTTTGACTAATACATTCCTGGTAAAACAGAACGTGGTTATTAAACATATCCTTATGAATAGTAAGGCCAGTTTTCTTATAGAGGATAAAATTCATAAAATACACTTAGACCTGGACCCTAATGCTCAATGTAGCTTCTCTGTCCTAACTCCCCCCCCTTCTCACTTCCTCTCTGTTTTTCAACTTCCATCCTTAGCTGATATTGCTGATCTCATCCATAAATCAAAGCCTTCTACCTGCCAGCTCGATCCTATCCCCACTGTCCTCGTTAAAGCCTGCTTACTCCCTCTCCTTCCCCTCATATCTGCTATTATTCACTCTTCACTCACCACTGGAACTGTTCCTGCTTCCTTCAAAGTTGCTGCTATTACCCCAATCCTGAAAAAAACTGGTCTAGATCCCAACAACTTTAATAACTTTCGTCCTATCTCCAATCTACCATTTCTCTCAAAAATCCTTGAAAAAATAGTTGCTTCACAAGTCCATCTTCACCTAACTGATAATAACCTCTACGAACAGTTCCAGTCCGGCTTTCGTCCTTTACATAGCACTGAAACTGCTCTTATAAAAATAACAAACGACCTTCTTATAGCAGCTGATTCTGGTCTCCTCTCCATCCTTATTCTTCTTGATCTGAGTGCAGCTTTTGACACCATCTCTCATCCCATTCTCCTTAGCAGATTAGCTTCTATTGGTCTCTCTCACACTCCACTAGCCTGGTTTAAATCATATCTATCTGATCGCACTCAGTTCATTCAATTAAAATCCTTCACTTCTCAACTTTCTCCTTTATCCACTGGCGTGCCCCAGGGATCTGTCCTCGGGCCCCTTCTCTTCATCATCTACCTTCTTCCACTCGGATATATTTTTCGTAAATATAATATTCAGTTCCACTGCTACGCCGATGACACCCAGCTCTATCTCTCTACCAAACCTGACTCTACTCTTCCTCCACCCTCCCTTATCCTCTGTCTAGCTGAACTCAATTCTTGGTTCTCCTCCAACTTTCTTAAACTCAACAGCAATAAATCGGAACTTCTTCTGGTTGGCACCAAACGACTGCTATCCAGAATTAACAATTTCTCTCTCACCATCAATAACTCGCTGGTCCCTATCTCTCCTTCTGTGAAAAGCTTGGGTGTCATTCTCGATAGCACATTATCCTTTAACTCGCATATCAATAATATTACACGTGCAGCATATTTCCAACTCCGTAACATTAATCGCCTCCGCCCCTTCCTCACACCTTACGCCACTGCCATTCTCATCCATAATCTTGTTATAGAGATACTACTGCAACTCATTATTATTTGGCCTCACACAAAAATCTATCAACAAGCTCCAACGTGTCCAGAACTCTGCTGCCCGTATTATTACTAGGACTTCTTCTACCCACCACATCTCCCCAATCCTGAAGCAACTTCACTGGCTCCCGGTCAAATTTTGCATCCATTTTAAAATAATTCTGTATACATTCAAGGCTATTCACTCTCTCTCTCCACCGTACCTCTCTGACTTATTACAGATGAAGCTCCCATCCCGCTGCCTCAGATCTTCATCTTCTCTTTCTCTCTCTGTTCCCTCTGCTCGTCTGATCACAATGGGAGGGAGGGCCTTTAGTTGCTCTGCCCCTCGACTTTGGAATTCCCTACCCCCGGACCTCAGAAATATTAGCTCATTCTCTCTTTTTAAGTCCACCCTTAAAACTCATTTGTTTAAAATTGCCTATTCTTAAATTTCTGTATGTTTTAACTTTTATCTTCTATTCTTATCATTGTGTATATTTCCAGTTTTTATCTGTTGTACAGTGTCCTTGGGTGCTTTGAAAGGCGCTATTTAAATAAAATGTATTATTATTATTATTATTATTTAACCGCTGGCATCTTGTAAAGTAATCTTCTTACAAAATTATTTGTATTAAAAGACAAATACCATGCATTCTTTTGGAATAATAATTTTGTCTTTGTAAGTAAAAGTGCAAAACATATATAGAAGCTTCTAAGTAAAAATGCTTGCAGCAATAAAATAACTGGTGATTAGTGCCAGCAGGCCCAAGTATAATCACTATGAACTGGCAGTCAGTTAGTGAGTTATGATCAGAACAAGACGACATGTGTGTCCATTTACTAAAAATCACTACGGCACTTTAAGCAGAGAGAGAAAGTCAGACACGCACTAGCTTACAACACACACAGCTTTACAAATAATAGGTGTTTGCTGTGGCACTTACGAACACAAACAGGAGTATGTCCTGACCAGTGGTGATCCTGTTCACAGACTCGCACTGACACTCCAATGAGCCGAAATCCTGGGTTACACTGGTACACAACGCTGCCTCGATAGTTATAATTCTCCCCAATGATCTGGCCATTCACTATTGGCTCTGGAGTACCACAATGGCCCGCTGAGGATGAGCAAGAGAAAAAAAAGTCCCACGTAAGTGTTGCTAATAATGCTTGAAGCAAAGTGCAGGACACATGGAAAGTAGTAAAACATTTTAGGGTGTTTAAGCTCTCACCCAGGCACTGGACCTGTGTTCCACTCCAAAGCCCGTTGGACATACACTCTCGCACCCGAGAGCCCACCAAGGTATAGCCCGTGTTGCATGAGAAAATAGCTGTAGCTCCATACACAGTAAGGGTTCCAATCTTGTGTCCGTTCGGTGGAGTCCCGAGGTCCCCGCAGGAGATGACTGAAATGGGGGGGAAAACACAAATGGGTATAGATTCCCATTGATTAGAAAACAGTTCTGTTTGGCTCCATTCTTTTTGTTTGGGTCAGATGAGCAAGATGTTAAAAGTCTTTAAAGTAAGAAAACTGTTTACACTCACTCTCGCAAACTGGGCGAGGATTTGGATAGTTCCATGTGCTGTTGGCTTGGCAGCGAATTACCCTTTGACCTCTGTAATAATATCCTGGGTCGCAAGTGAGCATCATGATAGCATCATATTGGTTTTGAGTCCCATAGATTAGCCTCCATCTCCCATGTTCCACTGCAGAGTGACCAATGTCGGGGCAGGTGACAGCTGGAAGATCAAAGATCAAACCATAATTCATTCAGATTAATTCTTTTTTTCTTGTTGGTGGTGGGTTTTTTGTAATGATTTGGGTTTTTTTCTACTTGTGACTGCAAACCACTACTATACTCACGAATACATCTAGGTGGGGCCTCTATGGGGCTCCACCTCCCAGACTCCTGACAGATCACTGAGGTGGTGATGGGCCCCGAGAGCCGAAATCCAGGGTTACATTGATAGGTGACTCTGGCTCCTAGAGAGAAGTCCTGGCCAGCAATGCTGCCATTAACAGGAGGAACTGGCATCCCACAGGACATGACTGGGAAAGAAATAAAGGGGGGGAAATGCAGCAGGTAGGTAAGATATCAAAAACTAAAATGCACAAACCATCTTTGTATGCAGGGTGCTTAGCTAACAACTGGCTTCCTGTACAAACACACTGTGAAAGCCTTCACCGATGTGCAGTAAACATTAGCTTGGGCCACCATCTGCACAATATAAACAGTCTAGTGTAGAGAGAACACATGCAATTCATGTGGAGATTACACCTGGTGCAGACTTGACCAGACACTGAATGGCTGGCACTGGCGGCTCTGAGTTTATGCTTCAGCTGATTTTGTTAGCAGGGCTGGTGGAAAGTAGAATGTGGAAATAGAGCTTTTAGATTTCATGCTTTTGTTATAGAATAAAGGCGAAAATCTGAACACGCACACAAACACATTTCACTGATATTGGAACTCGATGAATGTGACACAATAGCCTTGTGAAATCTAAAATGCTACTTAGTAATTTTTAAAATAGACATATATTACAACTCTGTGGTTTTATTTGTTTTGTTTTATTTATTTATTTTCTTTCAACAAGCAATTCAATCAAACATCTGTGTAGTTTTTGTTAAATATGGGGAGTTTCAAAGATCGATTAAACTGCTGGACGTTTTCAAAAAGTGACAAGCAAACAACAGGCTAAAACCCAGCAGATTAACACATAAAGCAATTGAACTGAAGATCTTCTAAAGCAACAATGAAGTGTGCATCCTCTAAAACCGTCTTAGGGCTGCAGGTGACATCATCAAACTCTAATCTCAGAGATTCAGAGAAACGTTTTTATCAAATCATGCTATCACAATGTCTTCTTGAATCCCAATTAGCTAAAGTGTGCTAAAACTTGAGCAATTCATTACTTTTGAGAAACAGTGCGAGAGTAGATGCTGAATCAGAAGGATAATGGTGAAAATAGTTTTATGAGCAAAATATCGAGGCCAATCAAAACTATCTGACCCCTTTACTGATTTTATTAAACATATTTGTTATTTACTCATCAGTTGCTGCTGCCGACCGCTCACCTTGGCAAAGCGGGACCGGTGCGTTCCACTGGTAGATCACCTGTGCAGTCCGCGTACAGGTGGCACTGCTTTGGCCAATAAGACGAAAGCCCTGGTCACAGCTGAAACGCAGGGTGCTGCCGAGTTTTGTGCCTGTCAGACTGTGCACTGTGCCATTTACTGGGCTGTTTGGAGGGCTGCAGTAGGCAGCTTTGACACAAAAAAAAGAAAGAAAGAAAGAAAAGATACAGGAAAAGATAAAATTGAGTTCAATGAGGACAACAAACAATCACGAGCCAATAAGATGCAGTTGTTAAAAAAAAAGGTGACAGATTAATGTTCTTTCAATAGTCCCAGATCCCTTTTTCATCTTCTACCCCAGGTGACATAAAGGAGGATATGAATTTATACAAGTGTTAATCTGCAATTTCTTTCTGGCAAAACCCCCCAAAACTACTTGAGACAAGAAAAATTGATTAAAGAAAAATATTGTTCTGCAAAGCAAAGCTGGAGTTTGTCAGCTACCCCAGAGGAGATTCGTAAAAGTGACGGGTACAAAAAAGCAGGAACAAAGTGTATGTTGTTGTTTTCGGTTAAAATTGGTAGCGGCGATGATCATTCATCATGGCAAATGGTGCCGACGATGGAGTCCAGGTTTCCAAAGAACTGAAGGCTCCCAGGCCTAAACTGTATTTTTGCAGATTTCACAATAGCGTGGCACATCACTGCACATCAGCTGAAGATTGAGGGAGTTTAAGTAAAGAAACACAGATTGTCAAAACGGTTTTCAATTTATGCAACGGGATAACGGGACATAGGAAATGACGCTCGCTGTGGGAACTGCTGACTGCATTACATTTTTAGAAAAATGCTAATTTAAATTCAACTTGCTAACATGTGGGAATGGAAATGGCCTCTCTTTCAAGTTAGTGTGAATTTTTTAAAAACAGACAATCAGATGACTCTTCCCTGCTGTATAAAATCTTAAAGCCATGTCAAAGGTTAGGATGTTTTTGCCCATTTTTAAACTGTTGCTACCTTGAAACATTTTTTTTCCCAAGGCGAGAGGTAATTTGAGCCTTTTCAAGTGAGCTGACAGACCTTTTTGTGGCACAGAAGAGATGTTAGATAAAACACACTTTATGCAGAATTTGACACTGAGGTTCACTAAGAAAGATGTTAGATTTCTTAGGCGATGATACACGGCAGTTCAGTGCAGGCCTTGGGCTGTCAAAAGTAGTGTCTGAGCTTAATGTTGAAGAGCCAGACATCTCCACTCTCATCAGGAGGATGGCTTCTCATTAATATTCTTCTTGATGACTACACAGATAAGAAAAAGAAGACATGCAAACCCAAATTAAATACCCTGCAAAGGTACTGTATATGTTCCTCTGCAAGGCCTTTTCCTGTCAGTCACTGTGACTGGCGGCTTCTGAGCCACCCTTGAGTTCAGTTCTTTACTTCTATCTGGGTCTAGCTCATTTGCCCGTGTTCATTTCTACTTGCCCTGTTATACAGTTTGTCTTTTTGCAATCAACCCTGCAGCTGCCGACAGAGTCGGGCTCACTGTAAGTTAATTGAATCCACGGAGAAGATGAATGGAGTGAAACAGTGAGGGAAGTCTTGGATGGAGAGTAAAAACAGGAAGTAATGGAATGGAATACCTTCCCCTTCAGAGAAAAGATGGATTGATGAGGAGCATAGCTGAACACAGTCCTATCTGTTTCTTCCTTCCCACTAAGATACCACAAAAGGTGATTCCATACAGACCGAGGCAACTCTTGGGTTCTCAAACAGACCTCAGTCTGTGGCTTAACCCGCTACAGCAAAATCCGTCAGTGCTTAGGAAGAAGATATTAAACGAGGCAAAAGAAAAATAGGGCAGAACATCCGGTTGGGGAGACAGAAAGCTCCGCTGAGAGGAGGGGAGAGAGACAATTAGTCAATCTGGCTGAGTGGTGTTGATACAGAACGGAGGGAGCCTTTTAAATATTTACACAGTCATAATTCACAGCGAGTTATGCAGGTGTCGTATACCAACAGATCCTTCACAGGAGCAGGACAAAACAGAGGAATAATAGGCAATACAAGACACAGTGTTTACTAATTCCCAAGTGTTGCAGATGCCTACCACCCCCACTAGGTTGTCATAGAGATGGCTGATATTTCTGGTCATCTCAGCTGCAGTTGGCAGTCCAAATATTGGTCTCCTTTAGAGAGTAAACCGAACGCACCACTGAAGAGACTGAATTTACAAACGAGGTCCAGAATTATCAAGTTAATATTCCCCAGTGTACATATGAAGCTGTCAATGTCTGCCATTCCACACATTTTAAGCATTTCGGTGTTGGCCTTGAATTTCATAAAGACTTGAAAACTTTAGAGAAATTCGATTTCGAAAGAAGCCATGCACCCCATGCTAGCAAATCGCTGCTTTAGACTCACCTGAGTAGCGTATGCGGAAGCCTTTGTGGCTGGTAGTGTGATCGAAGGACCAGTGCAGGTAGACTTTGTTACTGGAACTGGTGATGCTGAGCGGACTGGAATAGTTACCACTTAGTGTGATTAGGAGAGGACTCTGTCTGGATGGGCCTGGATGAAGACATGGGTGAGGGGAATGATGATTTGAGAGGCATCCAGCTGTAAAAATCACAAGACTACTAAAAAGGCACGGTTTTTATCTAAGCTTTTATGTTCTATAAATGTGAGATAAATTCTGTAAAGTATATTCTAGTCAAAAGTAAAAAACAAAAATGTAATGAGGACACATAATTTATATACATATATATATATATCCACATATATATATTTGCACAGAATTTATCTTTATCCAAACAGAAGCACAGAAGTTTGAAAAATATCACAATTTCCTAATCTTCTAATGATGGGGAAAAAAATAAGACTTCAGTCCATAATTGGCTTGGCAGCCCCAAGGTTAGCAAATGTCTGTTCCTCTACACTCGGCAGAAGATAAAAAGCACTAATCAGCATCACCAGTGTATACGATCACCACTTTCTCAGAGCAGCCTGGCAGAGATGCTGACTGTACCTCTAATCACATGCAAATGTACAAGGCAGATGTAGATGTTCTGTCACCATAAAAGGGAGCCTACGTTTGATTTTCTGTTACCAGTGGCAGAGAGCTTTGTTGGGAATAGTGGATTTAGCCTTCTGGCTTATTTTAGCCTTTAATTGCAGATATCTGTGAAAATGACTCTTTTTGCCAGGGGATATGTGAAAAGAGATGTCACAGGGAGTCCAGCTGGTAATCCAGACCAAGAAAACCACTAGGAAATGTAATGGTATAAACCAAACAGGTACAAACAGATAAACACTGTCGTTTATGTTAGCACTGATGAACACAAGTTCTCTGTCTTAACAGATGCAGTCACTCACCATCAAAGATTTCAAGCTCATCGAATTGACGGCTGGTCTGGAAATGTTCGATAGTGAAAGTGATGTTGTAGCCGGGTTCTACCTTAACCACCCAGGAGCAGGACTCAAAGTGGGGAAAACCGTTGCCGGGCGACTGACTCATGATGACGCCCGTGGAGGCTGTGAGTATCTCGTTCATGGGACACGTCACTGTTGACAGAAAGAAACAGCAGAGAGACAAAACGTAAATCTATTATTGTGACCTACAGGAATGATGATCTGTTCCTGTATTGTCGTTTCATAATTGCGCATCACATTCAGCGATTGTTCATTTGTTTTAGTGGAATCAATTTACCTTGAAACACAAATTGGATTGGTTAGAGCCATACTGTTGCTGGAGGGCAACTCAATGTGACTAAAAGCATAGCTAAGCTAATTGTCATTCTGGTCCTGATGCTGTCTCGGGGAAACAAAGCTGTCCATGCTAAGTCACTCCAGGAAACGGCTTATACGTTACATAATATTACTGACTTGCCATTAGCGTATTCCGTCTTCTTTTCCCATTGTGAGTGTGCGACAGATGTGATGCTAACTCGGTGGTTAACGCTCACATCTGCCTCAAAGCGCCTTTTTGAAGAGGCACGTCTGGGCGGACCTCATACATCCGCTCATCTCATTTTCTCCCTCTGTCATTTGCATTCTTGCAGGACGTCTCCATGACATCCTTTGACATTTTCTAGTGGTTTCATTCCATATTATCAGACAGCACGCAGCGCTCCTGTCTGTTGTGTTTTTGCTGCAGTGCTGTAAAGCCAACCTTTTAATCTGACAGAGATGTCTGCATGCACACTGCAGCCCCATAAACAAGCTGCAAAATGAAAGGATGCAACATGCTGTTATGGCGACACAATGCAACAGCTACACTGTTTGTTTAAATACTACTTGTCTTCACTGTGTCTATATGCATAGAGAAGATGAAGCTGATGTGTAATAACACTTTCAACAAAGCTAAAAAAATCTCTGTAGTTGCACACAAACATTAAAAAAGGATTTTTCTACTGCTGTGATTACAGCTTTCAATAGTTTCCATAGAAAATTATCTAAGAACAAATTTTGCCATACCTAACAGTATTTAACTGTTTTAACACAGAAGCCCTGCTGCAACTCAATTTAAATTGCACTGAATTCAAGTCATCCAAGTCATGGTAATCCCATGAATAAACCTTAGCAGAGGTTGTCCCTTAGAAAGGTCATTGAGCCACTATTAATCATGTGTGTCATCACATGAGCCAAGATGGGAAAAAATGCGAAGGTCATTACCTCCAGAGGTTTCGGGTGAAACCACTGTGAGGGCTTGCCCAATCCTATAATGTGACCCTATCAAGTCAGCTGATGCAAGATGACTCTCCACCTTTTGATTTTAGAACTGAGGAAGCCTTATGGATGAGAGGTGCAACATCTTCAAGAAAACCTCAAAGAAGTCCAATCATTTTCTTTCCAACCTCCTTAGACTCAATTCATTGCTATTTATACGGCACCATATAACAACGTGATCTCAAGGTGCTTTATATTGTAAGGTAAAGGCCCTAAAACAATAGAAAGAAAATCCCAACAGTTAGACGAGCCTCTAAAAACAAGCATTTGGTGACTGCGAGAAGGAAAAACCTCCTTTTAACAGGAGAGAACAGGCTCAGGGAGAGGCAGCCATCTGCCGAGCCCGGAGATGAAGGGAGGGAGACAGGACAAAAGACGTGCAACCCAACAGTTTAAGTCCTGTTGAAATTATGAATACATCCATTCCAACTAATAGCAATAAAAAAAGAGTATATTTAAGCTGTTACACGCCAAAGGCTTTAAATTCTTTCATTGGAGAAATCATTAAAAACACACACACATACATAAAAATGTACTGACAAACCGCTTAAAACAGCACTTACTCGACCAGGTGCTCTCTCTGCATGCGCATAGATTTTTTTGCAAGCATTTGTGTTTGTCAAACAAATGTGGCAGAAAACTTTGCTTGGGGTATAAAGTATCTGCCGTGTGCTGCAATTTTAATACCCATGCACTGTTTTACCTTAGGGCAAAGGAAGCACTTGGCACTTTGAGGTCCTTCACAACAGCTGAGAAATCCTGAATTCTCTGACTGGAGCTCAAGCTGTGTGCCTCTTTTCTTGAGCAATGTGAAGCGACTATTAACTTGTAAATAGGTGAGCCTGTGTGTGTGAATGAACAGTTGTGCATGCCTTGGTTTGTTCATCATCTTCTCTGTGTTCATAGGGGAAAAAGATTATGAAATTTGCATAAAAATATGGCAGAAAGCCTTGGTTTAAACAGCATCTGCAAATAATTCTTCCCGTTTGTTTTACTGGGGTTGGCGTGTCAGCTAGATGGGATT
This sequence comes from Rhamphochromis longiceps, assembly GCF_057381845.1. NCBI lineage: Eukaryota > Metazoa > Chordata > Actinopteri > Cichliformes > Cichlidae > Rhamphochromis > Rhamphochromis longiceps. The sequence continues at coordinate 23,735,421 of NC_140577.1, forward strand.
TATTCCCTCAGGAAATTTCGGATAATGTCAGGTAAGCTGGCATGTAAGAATTATTTTCTGTCAAATGTAACCATTTGTTGCATTTGCTACATTTCCCTAAGTATAATGCTTCCAAACAAACAATTAATATTTGTCAGTGTTCTTCATCAACCAAAAACAGCAGTTTTGTCTAAAAAAAAAGAAAAAGAAAAAAAGAAAAAAGAAAATAGCCTGGCAAAGTACCACTTCTGGCATCGACTTCTGGAAGTAAAGCAACATTAATCACCTATGATCCTAAATTCCGAGAAGACATTCCCCAAGTCTGCAAAAATCATTTACAACGTCAAGCCCCTCAGTGGATATGAGTCAAAAAGGTTTAAATCCGTCAGTGATAGTGGAAGTGATTGCACCTGGAAGTGGCATATAAAATCTAAGAGTGAAGTTCATTAAATGATCAATTCTCCGAGGATGAGATATGTGTTGTCAGTGACCTTTCAGAAAGCCTGGATGTGTCTTCAAAACTCCCTTCAGCTTGTCTCGGAGCTGATGGAAAGAGATGGGCAGGGGCGCTTATCTATAGGCTGCTACTTATTAAACTAATCCACTTTGAAATGAAGCATCACTCTGGCTGTAAACAAAAGGGTATTAGGGGACAAATCTGACAGCTGGAAAAAAGAAAAAGAAAAAGAAAGTGTGTGTGTGTGAGGGGGGGTGCTTCGACACACAAGGTGAGATCAACCCTGATAGAGCTCAAAATGAAATCTCACTTTAATGAGACGAGGAGCGGAATAAACAGGCAGCAGGGACAGCGTTCTGTGAAGCGTCCCTTCTGTTTGTGGGGAAACTGTTCAAAGTTTGCAAATATCTTCCCAATCAAACTGCCCCTATACATAAATCTACTATATGTATCAAGCTTGAACTGCTGCATTGCCGTTGAGATGGCTTTTAATTAGCATAAGCCGAGGTCTGATAACGAGACGAATGAATAGGAAGGGCCACAACATAAGTATTAATGTGGATCAGGGCCTAACAACTCTTAGAAGTCAGGGATGACAATGAAGATGGGAAACGAAGGGGGTAGCTGTAATCCATTCTAACAAAAGAAGACAGGGGCAGAGAGAGAGGGGAAAAAAATCGGAGCGGAAGAGAGATAAATGAAGAGGCGAGAAAAACAAAAGGGGACAGGGATGAAGAAAGCTACTGTAACTAGAATCAGAATCAGAATCAGAATCAGAATGGGTTTATTGCCAGATGTTGAGGTTTACAACATTAGGAAATTGCTGCGGTGCTTCAGTGCAGACAATAAGAATTAAAGTGCTATGTAGAAAGAAAGATATGTGCATGAGATATACATGAGATATATACATGAGAATAAGAATTATGAGTGCTACGTAGAAAGATATATACATGAGTGCAGGTGGTGATCAGTGCCAAACATGAAATGATGCAGTGACACAGCGTAGGGTCATGTGTTAGTGGCGGGGACAATCATGTGGTTATTGTTCATGTGTCCAACAGCAGAGGGGAAGAAGAACTAGCTGGGAAAGTAATGTGATGGATTATTATGCAGGTTTTAACCAGAAATCTGTCTGGGGGATAAACACAGGGATTTGGACTCATCAGAGCTCATTGTGTTTTCATTAATGAATTCAAGCAACACTTTGTGTGTGTGATGCCTGAACTCCCTGTGGTCTCTGCAGACAGCAAATGTAGTTAAGGGTCGTGGGTCCAATACAACCCAGTGTAATCAAATAGAAGGGAAATCAAATGCTGAACCAAGCCACCGGTTGCTCCGATGGCAGCAAATACCCATCTGGATGACTGGCAACTGTTCTCTGAATTAAACAGCTAAAAAACTAAAGTTACTGTGTGTCAGTGTTTACATATTTATGATGGTAGGTTTTATTTCTCTGCCTGTATGACAGGTTTTTGGGAAGGTAGAGACAGATAGATCTGGGTATTGACAGACACCTGTGTGTTATAAAGTGTGTGGGAATGCACGGCGCTCTGTTTTCAAGCAGCCTCAGACAATGACAAAGAAAGTCTGGGGAACAAAGGCTACATGTGTTATGTAAGAACATAAGTCTGATGTTAGTGAGTCATGGGAGAGAAGTGAGTGTCGAGTGAGGGAGGAGGGGAATGCAGAGGATGAGAGAGGATGCTGGCGCCGAGGGGGCAAGGAACACTGCAGACCCGGCAGTGGTTCCAGGGCTGCACTCTTGGAAGACTGTCACAGAATGACAACATCCAACGCTGCGTAACCCAGACACCAGCTAGACCGGCGTGGAGGTGCATACAGTATACGTATACAGCGACTCGGTGTGTGTTTGTGTGCGGGGAGTGAGGGCTGCTAAATGTGCAGGGAGGGTTTTGCTTGTCAGAGCTAGAAGTGGTGATTTGATAGGTGCAGCTGCAGCCGGCATGTCCCCTGCATTTCAATGAGCTGTTGCTCTTCGTCTATTCACTGCCCTCCAACTAAGTCTCTCCCTGTCTCCCTTTCTCGCCTTGCTTTTAAACTCTAGCCCCACTCTCACTTACTCACTACCCTTCTGCTCATTTAGCAATTTCTCCTCCATCTTTTCCAGGCCAGTTTTTGGCTTTTTCCAGCGTATCCAGAGTTATACTCAAACTGCTCTCTTCCTATCGGTTTATCTTTTGACCCTCTTCTCTCTCCCTCTCATTCGAGCATCGTCTTTTAACTTTTTCTCTGCTTTCAGCTCCCTAAAAAAAGCTAATAAAAGCTGGAGAAAAGGGGAGCAGGAGGTGGGTTGTCTGTTCTCAGTACATTAGTCAGCACAAAGGGAAACAAATTGTTGAAGGGAATTTTGCAACTGAACCTATATTAAAAGCCTAAAAAAATTACTGGATTTTATGCATTAGTTTGATTCAATTTTATTTATTTAGCGCCAAATCACAACAACAGTTGCCTCAAAGTACTTTATATTATAAGTTAAAGAGCCTACAACAACACAGAGAAAACTCCAACAATTAGATGACCCCTTTGAGCAATCACTTAGCGATGGTGGGAAGAAAAAAAATCCTGTTAACAAGAAGAACCCTTCAGCAGAACTAGATTTAGGGAGGGGCAACCATCTGCCAATGTTCCATGATTGTAAACACTGTAGGCTTATTCTTGCACATATAGAGGTGCAAATATCTGTCTGTGGGGTAAAAATGGGTGGCAAATAAATCCAGGGAACATACATACAAGGGACTGCCTTGTTCCTCTCACTTTTTGACACTTTCGGTATTCTCCGTTCTGCCTCTCACTGGGTGTCCTAAGCACTTTCCACATCTCCATTATTAGCCTACACATAGTTCCTCTTCCCCTTTCATTACCCTCTTGCTTTCGTCTAATTCTTTTTTGTATCTCTCTCCTTTTTCACCTCATGCTGAGAGCTTTGCATATTTTTCCTATTTAGTACACTAAATTAGTTGCATTTATCAAACTTCGCCTAAACCTCCCTCTCGCCCACCACCTAACCCACAAACAGAACGGGACACACGAAGCATTCTTAAATGAGACACACATTTCCAATAAAGAAAGAAAGAAAATGAAAGATACGCTTTTATGATACTGTGAAGCACAAACCCCTTTATGCACCCAGACTCTCGCCCCGAGGAAAAGTAGCGTGCACAACGTGCAGCATTACGATGTTATAGCGCGTGCGGTGGGTGCTGCATTCCTCTGGGAGGACAATATCTCAGCATGTAGAGAGCGCCACAGCAGCCGCGCTCGGCCTCACGGGAGCCAAGCATCATCCGCCAAGATGGGAAATGGTACCAAGCTGATATCTGGCTGTCGCTCCCTGACTACAGGCAAAAAAGGGTACCCGCAGGAGCAAGAAAAGAGGCGAAGCTCCATGTTTGAGTCATCAGTCCATGATTAGAGCTAAGGGATACATAACACTGCTGAAAATAAACTCATACAGTCCCTCTTGGAGGATGAAGGCAGTGTTGACTTGTGCTACATATAAAACATTATGATTCATCAGACTCGAAAATGGTTCGATGCATCTTAAGATATATATTATGTAAACAAACCACATCACTGCATTTGGTGCTTAAACATTTTGTGTGTTCATATTCAGACTGGCCCTGTTGTTTCTGTGCTGGTGCACGTAGAATGTGTGTTTTTTACACCATGTGCTTGATGCTATTTGATCAGCTTAAATGTAGGAGAGGATAAAAATGGTACAGGCAGATAGGATTACTTTGGAATACTGTAAGTTATTTCTTTTGACAGTAAAGTGTCTTAACTATCACAAGAACTCATAACCAGTAGGACTTACCTATACCATATATAGTTCTGACATACTGTTTATTTCACAGCAGCAGAACCCATTTGTCTTCTTGGTGCTTTTTAGGCAAAATATACACTTAGTGGCAGTTACATGTTGCTAGAAGAGGTTAGACCCTATTTTTCTTGGTGCTTGAAACATTTCTCAGAGATTTTGGTACATGATACATGATAGCGTCACACAGTTAATGCAGATTTGTCAGCTGGACATTCATGATATGAATCTCCCCTCCCACCACATCCCAAAGGTGCTCTATTGGATCTGACTGAGATCTAGTGACTGTGGAGGCCACTTGAGTACACTGAACTCGATGTCATGTTAAAAAATCAGTGTAAGATTATTTGCCTTTTGTGGCATGGCATGTTATGATGCTAGAAGCAGCCAGAAGAGGTCATAAAAGGATGGACATAGTCAGCAACAGTACTGCGGTAGGCAGGGGCATTAAACAACTGCCATACAGAAGCCCAAATTGTCAAGAAAATGTTGCCAAAACGAATACACCTTCACCATCAAACTGAACTCTTAATACAACAGAGGATGGATCTGTGCTTTCGTGTTCTTTATGCTGTTTTCTGACCCCACTATCCAAACGTTGCAGCAGAGATCATGACTCATCAGACCAGTCAGTGATTTTTCCATGTTGTTATTATCAGCTCGAAACAGTCTGACCTCTGGTAAGGCATTTTCTCTAGTATATCAACAATTTCTGAAACAAATCCATGCCACATTCAAAATCTCTAAAATGACCGTTCATCCCCATTCTGAAGCTCGGATTGAATTTTTGCAGGTTGTCCTCACTATGTCTACATGCCTAAATGCAATGAAATGCTACCATGTGATCAAATATTTGTCCTAATGAGCAGTTAAACAGTAATACCTAATGAAGTGGCCAGTGAGTTTATATTTAGGCCATGAGGTAAAATCCCAGTAGACCAGCTGATCTCATTGGTGGCCCCTGATGACTCAACCTTATGAACATTGGCAAATTTGATGTAGGGCACACTAGTTAAGGTGCTTTAGCCTTCTGCAAGATCCTTCACAACCCATCACCATACTGTGTCCAACTCAGTGTTGTATACGTCACAAAAATCACCTCCCAACCCTTGTTTGATGTGTACAAGTGTGCTCAAAGCTAGGATATCCAGGGATATATCAATGGTACTCCAGGATGTTTTCAAGTTGTAAACAAACACTTACCATCACATGAGGGTGGAGGGCCCTCAAATTCCAAATGTGTACCTAGCCGACAGGTCAGGATGCTGTTTCCACTTAATTGGTATCCTGGGAGACATCGGTAGCGCACTATATCACCTGAAAACAGTGATGGACAAAGGAGAGCAACAGTCAAGGTCAAGGTCAGAAGCAGTAGCATTAACTGTTATGATACATGTAAAAAGTGCTCCTTATAAAGGATTCTATAACAATACAGAAGTTATCATCAGTCATGTGTTTCAGTGAAAACTGGGATGAATCTGTGGACACAAAAATCCCCATGGGATCCTACAGACACTATGTCAGTGTTGCTACGTTTATGCCTCTGAATAATAAAGGTCAAATAGCTACACAAATACAGAAACAGGAATTCATCTCTGTTGTCTTCAAAGGGAATGAGACCACCTGCCCTAGGTGATGCATTTGAGGTGTGTCTGAATGGACTGTGTATTCAGCGAACCTAGGCAATAAAAACAGCCAAAGTTAGAAGCTTCATGAATGCTTCAAAATGCTACGGTTCTGCAAATCTGCATGGGAACAACATTAAATACAAAAAGGCAGAAGTGTCAGTGCCATTGTGTTTAAGTGCATGGGTCTTATTGTGACAGCATTTCCACCTACCAATTTTAAATTCCTTGCTTGCCATCAGAATCTCAGCATTAGGAATGATGGAGGGAGGGAGGCAGTACTGTAGTCTGTAAGCTGTGAGTGCATCAAAGACATGAAAGGAGTTAAACAAAGAATGTATGTAAATCAAGAGCTAGAAACAAAGCTAGATCCACACCATGTACAAACCTTGATAGCTGATACGAAAGAGTCCACCCTTCTCTGTATTACTACGGAACCGTATCAGCACCTGATTAGATGTGCTGCTGGGTGGGTCGTTGGGCTCTCCATCAGTAAACACACCTAGTTTCCTGGCTGTTTCTTGTGGACCATCCCTAAAAATGGAGGAATGTTGCAAGTCAACCATAAATGCAAAAACAACAATACACTGGAAACACCAGTCTATGCTCCAGAGCTCACTTGTATAGGAGCCATAAAGAACCTTAAGGGTCTGTGATGCAAACAAACTACTAAGCCACATGCCAGATTATTGTCAAGCAGCTTCAGAAGAGTATAATCAAGCTGCTCACACTTCAACAAACCCAAAGAGATTACCCCTCACCTGTTTTGGATGATTATGTTAAAATAAGGTAGAATTTGAGATACAGTAAGCGTGGAGTGACAGGTCTCGACTGTGGTGCTCCTGGTAACAGCTATCCAAAGGGAGTGTCTCTGGAAGCTGTGGCCCAGCCTTGGCAGTCCCCTGGTGTGGGCATGGCCGATTAAGCCAGCTCCCAGATTCCTGCCACAACCATTCAGCTTAAAAACCATCTGTCTTTGGCTGTCAGACTGGGCATGGGAGATTACAAGCAGCTCTGGAAACGGCTGGCTAGGGACTTCTGCCTGACAGCACTCTAGCCAAGCCGCCATTAAGGGGCCCATTTCCTTGGCTCAGTAGTTCAGTGGATAGATACACAGCGGTGGTAGCTGGAAAATGGGGAACAAGATAGTCCCCCATCTTGGCTCTGTAGGAACTAGCTGGGAAAGATCAGCACAGCGGGGACCATTTAGAGATGAGAAACAATACGATAGAAAGTGGACATTTTGGCTCGCTTTAGCCATGTTGACTTAAATTATCGGTGGTCTAAAAAAGCCTCAAACAAATTTCTATGAGTAGCGCAAACAGTTAAACGTAGATGTCACCAGAAAACCATGTGGATCTTTCATGTGGTCATGTTGCCAGGTTGGCTGGCAGTCAGACCTCCTGTCTCACTGAGAGCTGGGACCTTTGGAAGCTTTGGAGGATCAACTAGAACTGGCAAACATCGTGTATGCAAAAACCTGGCTTTGGTGCCACATATGGCAATTTTAACCATGTATTATGGAGGTGATGAAAGGAAGCTTTACCCACTGATGCTCAGTCAAGCACAAAGGCAAAAGTGTATTTAACACATCGTATTAAAAGACAAAAACAACAAATAATCAAAGATTAAAGAAAGCCTGATAACAAGTTCTTGAGAATTTTTTGAGACGATGGTGAAGTTTAATACTGCTTTCCTCAAAATAACAAACTGTCCGCATTGTCTCATTGAAACTATTTCTGCATATCTGGAGCCTGTTACGCTGTCATTTCTTACCAGACAGTAATGAAGTCGTGTGGCCCATGAACTTGAAGGAGGGAGAAGGTCAGTTTGATGCCAAATCCAGGAGCCACAGTAATCAGCCAGGAGCAGTCAGCTGAGCTTGGATACTCCTCAGGGTAACCCGGGGAAAAGATGGTCCCATTGTCTGATGTGATGTTCCCACCACAAGGCACTGAGAGAGGGCGGTGAAGACAGGGAAAGTGTATATTTTATATAGGCAGGACAGATACATTAGGGTTGATACATAATTCAGGCACAATCAGCGAAAAAAGAGTTTTTCATCCCTCTCTCCTCCTGCTTCTCTGCTCAGTGTCTCTTTCCCACTCTCCTTCACTTTTCGACTGGTGCCCAGGCGCTTGTCTGAGCTAAAGATTAGCCAGTAAAGCCTGTTAGTAAGTGGGGACTTGGATGGAGTGTTTTGCTAAGATAAGGCCTCAACCCTTTCCCATTGGGGCAGTAGAGAGGGAGTATGGAGATGAGGCGAGGGTTTCATGTGGACGAGGCTTTTGAGGTGTGTGTGTGTGTGTGTTTGTGTGTATATATGTACAGCAAGTGTAGAAGGGGTAGATATGTGTGAGTGTGCAAACTCTGAGTGACAGGAAAAGGTTACAAGTGCGTGTACACTGATCTGATCTGGCAACACTTAGAACCCCACACGTCGATACATGCCTGATACCCTTGAGTAAAAAACAACAACAACAAAAGAAAAACAACAACTGCACAATCACAAACAGTAAATCACACTCAACCACTATTCATTGCATCACATAAATGTCTTCATTTGCTTTGGAAATGAACAAATCCTTCACAGTCCCCAGGAATTTCTAACCACAGCTCAGCATTGCATAAAAATATATCTAGTCTAGCTTCCTGAAAAAAGCCATATTATTTCTGCCAGTAATTTTGTTGTTTTGATGTGTATTAAATCTACCAAGCCCAAAGAAGAAAACACAATCACTGCGCAATCTGAACACTCTCTATCTTGCTTACTCTTTTTTTAAAAGACTAAAACACCTAAAACACTTTTAAAACACCATTCACTTTCTGATCTAGTAATAATGAATTCCCGTTTAAACCTAGATTTCTATTGAAACATTTCCAGTTCTTCTTTAAATATCTTCTTAGGCTTTCATGTGCACAAACTTTAATCATTAACCACCTTATTCTGTATACGTCACTTCCTGCAACCTCTAGTTTGTATATGTATTAATCCTTTTCAGAACAGTTAAATTATATGCTTCCATGATTCCAGAAACTTAACAAAGTTCAAATGCATGAATTTAGCAGTTTCCATTAAGGCTGCAAGACATTACAACCATTTTTCCAACATGCTAGTTAGGAGCATTACCACTTGTGGCTGCACTTATTACGTTACTAGCAGAGGATCTCATTATGGTCACAGACCAGCCAGTAATTTTAAATGACTGTTATCTGCAAACACATCCCTGTAACTGGCCTCAAATTATGCCATCCATAGACATATTTTAAATATCCCTTCAAGGAGATCCGAACAATCGTGCTGGTGGGCAAATGGAAACCTCATATTCACTGTGGTGGGGCACAGAAATTTAGAGAGCGTAGTAATCGCAGTAGTGCAGGAATCAACCCAGAAGAGGTTTTCAGCTTGAGGACACACCCTTGCATGTTTTATCCTTGCGTTTGTCTTTCAGGTTATATGTTGTGGGCCGCGTGTTCACATTATAAAACTGCCAATTGTATTCCTGTAGTGGAGAGGCCCTTCTGCTGCTGCATCACCTGTTAAATGAGCTATCGATCAGGCCTATTGATTAAACCCCAGACACTCTATGGAGTTGCACCTCCGGTTGACGCATTGACTGTAAAGCTACTTAAGACTTGTGTGAAGAAGAGTATATGTTTGCTTGTGGAGTTGAACAGGCGTGAACAGAAGAGAAAAATTCAGTCGACTATCTCTTAAAAAACAGAAAACAGCAGCGTATTAGCGCCAAAACTTCACATGTTGGAACTCCTCATGTCAGTCTTAATACCAAATCAAACAAATTAATTGTGTCCAAATGAGTCTAAATGAAATCTTTTTAACTCCAAAAAGGTTAGTCCATCTAAAGCGAGGCCTTGGACATCATTAATTTATTACAACATTCACACATGTTAACCCACACAGATGAGAATTGACAGGATCCTTTACCAGCTAGAAAGCTGTTGGGTCATAATAATATAGAAGTTTAATCAATCAATCAATCAATCTTTATTTATAAAGCACTTTTCATACAGAAAAAATGTAGCACAAAGTGCTTTACATAGTTAAAAGCAGCCCACCCCACCCTCCAACTCACTCCCCACACTCTCAATACACATATATCCCCCCACCCCCACCCCCACCCACACACACATACACACACGCGCACACTTAAAGAGTAAAAATTGGGCTGGGCTCGCATGAGCCAAGTGAGGAAACATTATAACAGAGAGCCGTCTGCACCGGGAGCCGGTCACAGACCGCAGCCTCCGGGCTGGGCACACAGCAGGAGGGAGGCCAAGGAGCCCCCCAACCAGGCTGAGAGGACCCCAGAGACCAGCAGCCACGGTCAATAACAGCCCCGGTGCAGAGAGCGCCCTCCGAGGAAACACTGGAGATATGACGCAATACGATATATACAGGGTAAAATGATAAAATAAATAAGAACAGGATACAATATAAATATAAATATAAATAGAGTAAGAAGATTAAAAAATGAATAAGAATAAAATCAAGAAATATTAGGTAAATCCTAAATTAATAATAGAATAACAGGATAGAATAAATAAGCATAAAAAATAAATAAACGCTAAGTAAAAGCTAAATTAAAAAGGTGGGTCTTGAGCCTGTTCTTAAAAACATGTACGTTCTCTGCGGCCCTGAGCTCCTCCGGCAGGCTGTTCCACAGACGAGGACCATACCACTGAAAAGCTGCCTCTCCGTGAGTATGTGTCCTGACTTTAGGGACAATCAAAAGGCCAGTACCAGAGGACCTCAGGGTCCGCGAGGGTTCGTATGGTAAAAGCAGATCTGAGAGATAAGAAGGCCCAAGACCATTAAGACATTTAAAAACCAATAAAAGAACTTTAAAATCGATCCTGAAACACACGGGGAGCCAGTGCAGCGATTCTAAAACCGGTGTAATGTGGGCCCGCCCTCTGGTCTTCGTCAGCACACGAGCTGCCGAGTTTTGCAAGAGTTGTAAAGTTGAAATATTCTTCTTAGGAAGACCAGAGAGCAGGGCATTACAGTAATCAATGCGACTGGTAATAAAAGCATGCATCAGCATCTCCGTGTTGGCCCGAGAGAGAATAGGGCGGACTCTGGCTATATTTTTTAGATGATAAAATCCAATTTTGGTTACATGTTTAACATGTGGGATAAAACCAAGCTCAGAGTCAAAAATAACACCCAGGTTTTTCACTTGTAGCGAAGGACATAGTGAAAATGCCTCTAATTTAGACAAGAGTTTCTCTCTCTGAGCCTCAGGACCGACAATTAAAACTTCAGTTTTGTCCTGGTTAAGCTGTAAAAAGTTTTCTGCCATCCAAGATCTTATATCCAAGATACAGTTAAAAAGGGCATCCATTGGTCTGGTGTCATCAGGAGACACGGAGATGTACAGCTGCGTGTCATCAGCGTAACTGTGGAAGTTCACTCCATGCCTCCTGATGACACTGCCGAGAGGCAACATATACAAATTAAAAAGTACAGGGCCTAGAACCGACCCTTGAGGCACACCACATGTCATTTCATGGATCTTAGAGGAGCATGTATCCATACTCACCATAAAAGATCTGTCAGAGAGATAGGAAGTGAACCAGTTGTGTACAGCACCAGAGAGGCCCACCATGTGTTTTAGTCTGTTTAAAAGAATAGCGTGGTCTACTGTATCAAAGGCTGCGCTTAGATCCAGTAGCACCAGGACTGAGAGCTTTTGGGCGTCCCAGTTACATCTAAGATCATTTAAAACCTTTAGGAGAGCAGTCTCTGTGCTGTGGTTCACCCTAAATCCAGACTGGAATATCTCCAGGATCTGTCTATCATTGAGAAAATCAGTAATCTGAGTAAAAACAAGTTTTTCTAAGACTTTACTTAAAAATGGTAAGTTGGATACAGGTCTGTAGTTATTAAAATCATTACAATCCAAATTGCTCTTCTTCAGAAGGGGCCTCACCACCGCCGTTTTAAAGGCAGCAGGGAAGACACCCAACTGAAGAGAGCAATTCATCATGTATAAAAGCTCAGCCTCAAAAAATCCATAAAGTGTTTTAAAGAGTGAAGAAGGGATTGGATCTAAAAGACATGTGGTGGGTCTCACTGTGGAGAAAACCTTCTGAAAGTTCTCAGCATTAACCAGGACAAAGCTGTCCAGTGTCTCCTCAGGTACAATCGAGCCCTCAGATGTGTTTACAATCATATCGCGATTAGATAAAATATCAGATCTGATGGCGCTGATTTTTCCCCTGAAGTGGTCTGCAAACTGCTCACAGAGCGAGTCTGTGGGGGTTCTTTTGGAGCTTTTAAAATCAGGGTTAAATAAATGATCTATGGTGGAAAAGAGGACCTTGGGATTATTTTTGTTATTACTGATTATTTTGGCGAAGTATGAATTTCTTGACTTCCTTAATGTATTATTGTACATTTTAAGTTGCTCGGAAAATATTTGATGGTTGATATTATTTTTATTTTTCCTCCATCTCCTTTCTGCTGCCCTGCAATTTCTTTTGAGTTTTTTGTTTAAAGCATTATTATAGCACTTAGTCTGCTGAGAGACAAATTTGAAAATGCCTAAAGTCACTTATTGAGGCAATGGTTCGACCTGGCCTTGTGTATCTCAACAGACCTCCAGTTATTTTTTTATGTTCATTTAAGAAAAAGGTCTGTTAATTGCAGCAGTAATAGATTCACAAGGTGTGCAAAGGAGCCAGCCTCAGAATAACGTGTCCCTGCATGAGCCAGATTTGTGCATGTCTATGCATGCATTTAAGGGTATGTGTGTGTATACATGTTTATGTATATGTGTGTATATGTGCATGAGCATCTATTTCTTTAAATATGGATATGTTTTGGCATGTTACTGGGGTTATGGAACCAAATATATATGTAGCAAAATGTAGAATTTAAGGTAGGAGGGGAGAAGTTTGTGCTTTTTCCTACTGTTTATTTCCCCTCCTAACTACAGTTTTATCAGTGAGGCCAGGGTGAGCAGGAGAGGAGGGGGGGGGGTTGCTGTCTTATTTAATGAATCATTTCAATGTAAGCAGCTATCTCCTGGAAGTTTCCAGTCTTTTGAATATGTGGCTCTACAGCTGAAGGCCCCATCCAAAGTTGTGTTTCTTAATGTTTACAGGCCTCCCAAATACTGCACAGACTTTTTTAGTGACCTCAGTGAACCGCTGTCTGTGATCTGTGTTGATTTCGACTGTGTAATTATTGTTGGGGATTTTAACATCCATGTGGACAACCCTCAGGACAAAGGGACTAAAGACCTGAGTAACACTCTGGGCAACTTTGGGCTGACTCAGTATGTAACAGAGGCCACACATAATAGAGGACACACTCTTGACCTACTGATCTCCAAGGGCCTGAGCATTTCAAAGGTTACTGTGTCTGATGTGGGCCTGTCTGATCATTACTGCGTTTTCTTTGAAAGTAAAATTTCAGGCCACACAAATATATCAACAACAGTGATCACAAAACGGTGTATAACTGAATACAGTAGTGTGATCTTTAACCAGGTCTTCCCATTAACACCTGACCTGTCCAGAGGTTCAATCAATGAGCTCGTCAATAGCTTCAATGCTAACATGTTAAATGTAATGGACACTATTGCTCCCATTAAGGCGAAGGTTATCTCTGGAAGGAAAAAGTCTCCATGGAGAAACTCCACACTGGTGAAAAATGAAAAAAGAGAGTGTAGGAAAGCTGAGCGCAGATGGAGAAAAACAAACCTCCAGGTTCATTATGAAATCTATAAAGAGAAACTTCACAATTATAATTTACAACTGAGGAATGCAAGGAGGTCCTACTTCTCTGACATCATCACCAAAAACAGTCATAATGCTCAGGTCTTATTTTCTACAGTTGACAGGCTAACAAACCCTCCTGTGTCAGTAGCAGCTGAACTTCATTCAACCATGGCCTGCAATGACTTTGCCAAATTCTTCACAGAAAAAATCCAAAAAATTAGACAAGCAATTGGTACATCAACAGCAGATTCAGGATATATACTGTGTCCACCGAAAAACTGTTTAAACACCATCAAACAGTTTCACCCTATTAACAGCAAAGTCCTGGAGGACATCTTAGGTCAACTGAACTCCTCTTGCTGTTTAGATGTCCTGTCAACACGTTTTTTCAAAAAGGTCTCAAAGACTTTGGAGTCAGACCTGTTACAGATCGTCAACTTTTCTTTAATGTCAGGTGTGTTTCCAGAACCACTAAAAACTGCTGTAATCAAACCTATACTGAAAAAGGACAATCTTGACAAGACACAAATGAACAACTACAGGCCGATCTCAAATCTCCCATTTTTAAGTAAGATCATTGAAAAAGCAGATTCTCAACAGCTCAATTACTTCTTAAAACAGAATAACTGCTACGATGCCTTCCAGTCAGGTTTTAGACAGAACCTCAGCACTGAAACTGCTCTGACTATAGTGTTTAATGACATATGTCTGAATACAGACAGTGGAAAAAATGTCAGTCTTAGTTTTACTGGATCTCAGTGCAGCATTTGATACAGTTGACCACAACATATTACTCAAATGACTGGAGAACTGGGCAGGTCTTTCAGGAACTGTACTAAACTGGTTCAAAACATACTTAGAAAACAGGAAATACTTTGTATCAATAGGTAACTTCACATCTGAGCAGACAAGTATCACATGTGGAGTTCCCCAAGCTTCCATCTTGGGACCCCTTCTGTTTAACATTTACATGCTCCCACTGGCACAGATTATAAAGAACAACAAAATAAACTATCACAGCTATGCAGATGACACGCAAATATATATCACAATGCCACCAGGAGACCAAGGCCCTGTACAGGCTCTTGGTAAATGCATTGAGGAAATTAATGACTGGCTGTGCCACAATTTTCTCCAGCTAAACAAAAACAAAACTGAAGTAATAGTCTTTGGTGCCAAAGAAAAACGATTACAGGTCACCAGAGAACTTCAATCTATACACCTAAAAACCACAAACCAGGCGAGAAATTTGGGTGTAGTGATGGATGCAGACCTAAACTTAGAAAAACACATTAAGACAATAACAAAATCAGCTTAGTATCACCTTAAGAATATATCAAGGATAAAAGATCTGATGTCTCAACAGGACCTGGAAAAACTAGTCCATGCATTCATCTTTAGCAGGCTTGATTACTGTAACAGCATCTTTACAGGTCTACCTAAAAAATCTGTAAAGGACTCTGCTGCTCGAGTCCTCACTAAGACCAGAAAAGTGGACCACATCAGTCCAGCTCTGAGGTCTTTACACTGGCTGCCTGTCCGTCAGAGGATAGACTTTAAAGTTCTGATGCTGGCCTATAAAGCTCTGAATGGTTTAGGACCAAAATACATCAGTGACCTCCTGACCCAGTATGAACCTTCCAGATCCCTCAGGTCATCTGGATCCGTTTTTTTATCAGTTCCCAGAGTCAGAACCCGACACGCAGAAGCTGCATTCAACTTTTATGCTCCATATATCTGGAACAAACTCCCAGAAAGCCTCAGATCAGCTGAAACACTCAGTTTATTTAAATCCAGGTTGAAGACTCACCTGTTCTCAGCTGCATTTGAATAAAGCACCAAATCCACACCTTTAAGCTTAAATTTCAAAACTTACATTTTAACTACTGATTTTATCTGCTGTTCTGATTTTATCTACTGTTTTTTTGTTTGTTTGTTTTTTAATCAATTTTAAATCATGCTTTTTATTTGTTTTTGTTTTTAATGTCTCTGTAAAGCACTTTGAATCACCTTGTTGTTGAATTGTGTTGAATTGTGCTATATAAATAAACTTGCCTTGCCTATTGAATAAATTTAATAGGATTATTGTTTTGTTTATATTTTTCTGTCGTTTTCGCACTATTGTAACATGTTCATAATAAAGCCTTATTTATATTTATATTTATTCTATATCCATCTACATGTGTGGGTTAATAAGTGTCAAACTACTGGTCAGTTATAAATAAGACCAGAATAAGCTATATTTAATCTAGAGTAACTTGTTGCCTAGTAGCAATAGCAGCCTTGTGTTTGAGCTTATTTCAGTGCTATTTGCTATTAATGAAGAATGGGTAGTTATGGAGACAAAGCATACTAAGCTTTTAATTCATGTACAACTTAGTATAGGTGGCAATGGCAAGGATATTAAAGGAACAGTTATAGAAACTGAAATAAAGGATTACTAAGTGCTTTATGGTTATAATAACGATCTAGTGTGGTACTAATAGAGATGCTAATAACAGAAGTCCTTTTTTCTATTTTGCAGACTTAATTTTTTTCATAGACAAAAGGGTTAAACTGAAAAAGGTGTTTTTCTCAAGTATTTGATATACATATATCATTTTAATAGAATTTATTTTATTTATTGTAACCATATAAAAATAAAAAAACAATCTAAATAAAAAGTACAAAGAGACCAAACAAGAGCACAAATATCTAGTTAATATCTAGTTCTGAGACATGATAATAATGCAAAGTGGGCTAGTGCAGGCAAAATAACAAAAAGAAGTCAAATTTAAATAGTAACATTTATACCCATTGAGAAGAGTATTTTTTACGTGTTATTAATTTTCAATATGCTATGCCTCTACTGCCACGCATACCGAGCTAACCTTCAGCATGGACGGGAGAAAGAACAGAGTTATGGACATAAATCAGAATTGGATTTGCTCTATGCGCTCCCTGAAGACGAGTCTGGTAGTCTGGGGGTTTCAGGACTGAGTGATTCGTCCTGGATTGATTCTGCATCTGATGGGTTTTCATCTGACAGTTATCCAGAGTCTGCACGACAAGTATGCACTACACAAGTATGCTATAAATAGCCTGCAATTATTGAAGTGGTTATAAAACATGGGCTTCTCTTCGCTCACTCGTGTGTTTGTTCAACAAATTCAACAAGAGCAGAACACGCGCACGGTCAAAGACACACGGAAACCACAATCTGCATGTTTGCGCACAACCCTGAGACGGAAAAGCTTATTGCTCTATTATTTTATTGTCACTTTATGTGAAGCAAACAGGGACTACGGGAAGCATTCCTTATCAAACCCTGTGTTTTAGAATGACCTGTCTGCAGCTTTAATAGCTGAACTCTTGCTGTTTTAGCATTAAACCGAATGTTATTTGGGCATTAGTGTGGTTCAGTTCACAGGTGCATTTATGCCATTAAACAGAGGTATCTCTAACCTCTTCATCAGACCACAAACCAGGCCACAGCATCAGGGCAAAAGTGAAATACGGCAACAGTCAGGACTTATTCAAACACATATCTTCACATACAAGCATATGCCCACTTTGAGTACACATGAATACACAAAATACTGAGTGCATGGATGCATACAGATTACTACATATATGCATTTTAATGGGTAGTATTCATTAGTGAAAATACTGCATTAAGCCAGAATGAAATGAAGCATATTAAATGCTTTATCTATCAGTATTACAAAAATAAACAGTTCATTTATACTAAGTACTGATATCATAGGACAATGCAATAGTATTTGAATAATAACAATACTAATTCTTCCCATTAACATAATTAGAATAAGAATTCTATTATACTACAAGAAGCATATCGCGCACACATGCAAGTATAATTTTCTTTCAGGTCCCTGGAAATAATCTTTCAGCTTCAAACTGGACGTGACTCATGAAAAAGCCCACATACAAGAAAATAGCACGAGTGCGAGAATAAACTCTATCTCCCGTTCCCGGTGCCTTTTCACTCGGTTGCTCCTCCTTTCACTCCCATTTATCTCCCTGCTCGCCCATTCAAAGTTCCAGTGTCACGGCCATCACCTCTCTCTGTAATTTTGCTGGCCTTATTGAATAATCGACGCAAGAATGTGGGTCAAGGACGAGGCGAAAGAACAGCA
This sequence comes from Rhamphochromis longiceps, assembly GCF_057381845.1. Lineage (NCBI taxonomy): Eukaryota > Metazoa > Chordata > Actinopteri > Cichliformes > Cichlidae > Rhamphochromis > Rhamphochromis longiceps. The sequence continues at coordinate 23,753,205 of NC_140577.1, forward strand.
TCCATTACTTTTCCTTTCAATAGAGCCTCTCTTTTATTCATCTTTTATTTGTCTCCGCTTCTCTTTAGCGTGGTATTGATTTTTCGCTGAGGAGTGCTTTGCTTCATTAATAGGGGATAATAATTCAGTTTAATTACATTATTCATAATAGATAATTATTATCTCCATGGCCACACTTTGCTCTAATGATGTAATAGTTCAATACGTTACAGTTTTAAAAGCAAGTTATCTTTTTATTCGTTTAGTTCTGCGCACAGCTGTCCTCTTGTTTGCTCGCATCACTTACCTTCACAGCGAGGGAAAGGGTGATCCCAGTTGCGGGTGGTGCCGTGCTCACAGGTGAGGATGGAATGTCCCGTCAGCTGATACCCGGGCAGACACTCGAAGGAAATAGACTGGCCCACGTTGTAGCCAGCACCCACCACCACCCCGTAGCGAAAAGGCTCTGGATCTGGGCACTCCTGTAGCTCATAAGCTAAGGGAAAAAGAAAAGAAATTTGCGATTAAAGCTAGATGCATTCATACAGCTATGAAACTTAAACAGAGAATCATATTATTTTCACATCAACAAAGTCGATCAGGAAAGTACGTTTCCTAAAGGCTCACTGTTCTGATGATTGCTGTGGTTGTGAACGCTACCCGCATGGATGTTCAAATAGTTTTTCTCTTACTGTCTGAAGTTAGCTAACAGTAGCTTTCAAACCACTAAAGACTTGCCTTAATGTGTGAATACTCAGCTTCCAGACAACAACACTGTTATAGCGGAGGATCCTCTATTTTTATTTCCCACTTTCAATTCCCCTTCATCATGTGTCTGTTGTTCCTTAGGCACAACCTCCCACTCACTCCTCCTCATCCCTTTCAACATGTAAATTAATCAGAATGTTTTTTTGTATGCAATTTGTATAGTATATTTTTTTTTCTCTCATTTCTTTTCTAAATGTACTTGTATATTGTTCACATGTTGAAATAAATTACCAATCAATCAATCAATCCCCCTCCGCCTTCTTAGACAGGAGTTTTCAGAGGAGGGAAAAAAAAATGCCTAAGGCAGGTTTGACTTGTACCAGAGGAGTATGATGCAGTCATCAGAGGTAGCGTGGGTAAATAATTCTTACTTTTCTTATTCCTATTTTTTTTTCCTTTTGGATACAAAACCAGGGCAAGCAGTGAGCCTTGAAAAGCACGAATATAAATATGACTAAAGGAATTGATTTCTATGGATCACAGCTTCTCTTTGTAGGAGATAACTCATGCAAATATTGCAAAAAAGGGGAGGGGAGGGCTGGTATTTGCAAATATAATGCTTGAATTTATATGCTAATGTACACATAATTATGTAAATGCACAATGCTACCTTTCAATTTGCTGGCTCGTTTGCTGAATCACAAAACACAAACTTAGTGTGCCTGTTGCATTTGCGGACCGGGGGAATTTATTCCTTGCAGACGTGCAGATATGCAATGAAGCCTTTTATTGGCACATGCTAAAGCAATCTTTGAAGTGATCAGCAGTTTTATATACAGCTATTTATCCGGGGAATTCGCTGCCTCTCTGCGCTGATTAGTTCTTCAGAGTCAGTTATAGCACTAATTCAGTAATGTTATGGCTTTACATGAATAAATTTCACACTGAAGCGACACTAATAGTACTTAAGTGTACTTGCTGAAATAAAAGTAAACACTCCTGAAGATAATGATTGATTCGTTTCCTTCCGCAAGATGAAATTCATCACTGTGGCTTTCACTCTTATACTGATTTTGGAATTGCTTCAATTCACGCAAAATAGCTCTGATATTCTGCATTAGTTCTGATACGTGCATTCGGCACTCCTCTGCTGAATCACATTTCAGTAACAGGAAAAATGGACTGAAGCAGCCTAAAAGTGCCACAGGTGCTGGAGTAACGCGTCCAGAACAAAGTAGCTCTAAATATTGATACTGGCCCAGCTCTGCAATGGGTAAAATTTTTTGGTTGTTATTTTTAGTATTAAAAGCATATAATAAGTCTGCTTTCTCAGACATAATCCAAAAGTTCAGATTATATCCCACCTTTAGTCTCCCGATCTTTTAAAAGGCCATTTGGATACCTACCCTGGTACTCAAACCTGAAGCCAGGCTTGTTCTGCGAATGGTCACTATGGAAATAAATTGTGGTCTCGTGAGAGGTGGTGAGAAGGGAAGAGGGAACATCCTGGCCACTGAATCTGCCAATGACAGCACTTGTTTCCAAGGGCCCATTGCGTATCTCGAGGAAGTCGTGGTTGGCTTCAGTGGAAAAGTTGAGGAACTGTATGTGGGCTCCTGTTTATAAGAAATAGATAATGGCCATGAAAAAACAAAATTGCATTGTTCTCCCAAAAATACTATCAAAGTTAAAGTAGGCGAGTCATTCCGCTTCTTATTATGTGCAGAAAATGGTTGCAATTCAGCCGTAGCACTCAATTGACAAGAGTGAATGGACGAGGCGAAAACAATTGTTTACAATTATTCCAGAAATAAACAAAAATCCTAAAAAAAAAAATGCCAAAAATGAAATGACACTGAATGTCCTTTATTTTTGTTTTTACAGGGGAGCTGATTTACGCATGCTGGTACTCAAGGATTTGTATTGTAGCTTAGTCACATCAGAAACCTACTTGAGTGAATAGGAAGCAGCTTGTTAAGGTGACTGCTGTCAGGTGGCTGCTGCCAGACTGCTGTTGCACATTTCATCCATGAAATCAAAAAGGTAAATGTGGTAAAGTAGATTGTGGTGCTCTTATACTTACTTAAAAAAAGTATGAGAGCACCCCTATTTTGTGCGAGTAGCTAAATGCTGCCCTCACTTATCCCCACCAGAAATATGAGTGCGGATTATTCCTGAGAAGTTGTCATGACAGCTGTATGAACCAATGCAGTTCTATTATACCTTCATGTAGAAAAGAATAGTCGTATTTAGGCTGTGTAACATTCTGGAAGCTAGCACGCTTAAAAGAAGGGCTAATGGTGCTAGCTCCATTAGTGTTAGCCACACCTAGCATAACTAATATAGCATTGTATGTGTATAATGCTACACATTTCAGCAATATTTGAAACACAATTTAATCAAGGCCAACTTCCCCAAAAATGTTTATCCACTATTTTTAGTCTAAGGCTCCAGATAGTTGCATTTATTTTAGACTACCTCTTGAGAGCCTTCCAGACACGACTGTCATTATCACGATAAATCTACATGTATAAACACTGTCACTCCACGGTCCAGCCTTACAAGTTGCATAATTAAAGGTTCTTTAGTGTAGAAATGCCAGCGTGACATGCTGCAAGAGCCTCTCATGTCTCTCACCGTAACCAACTGGCAGGTAGATTCTCCAGGTGCAGTCACTGTTGCTAGGGTAGTTGCCAGGGAAACCGGGACTGAGAATCATGCCCTCCATCTCTTCCCGAATTCCACCACACTGAGCTGGCAGAGTCCAGACAAAGCATTTCATTAACATCCGCAAAAAAGTGATTCAGCCACATTACAACTATTTTACAAAACAATGATCTGCTCAGTCGTCAGATTCATAAAAAAGGATGTGGGTGAGAGAGGTGATGAGGTGCTTGAACATAGAGCACTTGAGATACAGTTTGAGAGGGTCCCAAAGTAAATACTACAAAACCTGGTTGTCATTTACTGAAGTATGATGTAATACTGCTTTTATCTGTGTTTGGGTTTATTTCTCTTTCTTTCTTTAATGCCACCCACTATCTGTAGCAAGCCAAAAAGAACTGTGCACAATGCAGCCTCCCCCTTTTATTTATGTGTTTATTTTATTCTATTTTTGTTTGTTTTGTTTTTGGTGGCTTTTGTTTTTTGTTTTTGTTTGTTTGTTTTTTTGCCTTGTTCACATGGTAGTACTTTTTTTTTCTTTCTTTTTTGTGCCCATAGATTACACATTCTCCTGCATACAACTGGTTTGCCACTGCGTGGCGCAACCAGTTTTACAAGGGCAGTATTTGTAATCGCAATTTGAGTTATATTTTTCTGCACTTTTTTCATATTGGAAAATCATAAATAAAGTTGTCAAAATGTAAAAAAAAAAAAAAAAAAAAAAAAAAAAAAAAAGGATGACCATCCTTTTACTGAAGCATAACAGAGGTGAAAATGAATTTAAAGCCACAATTTTTTCACTCCAGTCAAAATATTTACAGATCTTATTAGCAACGATAAAATGCAATGTATTTTATGTTAAAGATATCAAAATAAACTTAAAAAATACTGATAAATGTGTTAAACATTTAACATCTAAAGATGACAGCAACTGGACAGGGTATCTCAACCACCAATGAACTCTACAGCCACCTCATACTTTTATTAATCACAAGATATGTGATTTAGCGGTGCCAAGTATGGTATACTTTGCTGTTCTTCATCTTCCTCCTTTTATGTTAAACAGCTTATTCAATAAAAGCATTTCTTTGATTGAAATCAAGGACTAAGTCTCAAAAGAGATTAAAAAATGCACGGAAATAATTAGAGGAAAAAGGTGATGAGATCAAAGAGGATGAAAAGAGCAAGAGATCATGTCGCCGAGATGAAAGTATACTGCAGCTAGTGGTAAAAGAATTAGCTGACTCAATGAAAAAGAATGAAAGAGGCACTGTTGGGAGGGGGAAACAGGCAAACATAGGGGGGAAGATTAAGAAATGAATGGGACAAAAAGGCTATGTGTCAAACAGAGAAAATCAAGGTGATGTATCATTGTGTCTCTGCAAGGAACAAGTGAAGGGTTAAATGTAATCCTGTAGCAGTGAAAGCCTGAGGTAATCAGGAAACTGCTGATGCCTGTAAACACGATGAATCTCCCACCGACTTCAACCAATCATGATGTGAGTTGGAACTAATTAGGGTATAGTAGGTTGCTCCAATAAGTGGAACCACTTTGTCAAGGTGTTCTAACAGACAGGAAACACTTAAAGAGAGGAGCTTTTGCAGTTACTTTCAGCGTGTTCGCTCAGCTTTCAAGGTAGCAATATAAATTCACTTTAAAAGTGCAAAAGCGTGCACAGCCTCAAGCAAAAAGACAAACAACTGACTATAACCTTTTCTTTTGCTGTCTTGTTTTAATGATTTTTGATTGGGAACAACCTTGGGAGGAACTTTGTCATCTGCACTATACTGTTTAATAATAAAGTAATTCATTTCAAATACTTTGAATCACCTGGCTGCTGTTCTTTTAAAGCGAAAGATCCCCAATAAAAGGAAAAAGCTGGTATTTAGAAAAGACACAGGAAGCAAACAGGAGGGGGCAAGGACACAAGGAGCAAGTAAAGAAAGGCATTTTTACCTATGCAGAGAGGAGGTGGGTAGTTCCATCGTCTGACAGTTCCAGGCATACAAGTGATGTGCGAGTTCCCCTGCGAGAAGCGTCCATGCACACATGCACAAAGACAAAAGTACAGGGAAAAAAAGAGCAGGCAATGAATTAACTTGTTCGCTCCACTGTCACTCATCTGTTGCTCCAATTATTTGATCCTGCTGCTTTTCTCTGCATGACTTCATGTGGTGCCTAAAAGACTAAATCCATCTGAAGTGACAGAGAACAATAGCGGCATATAAAGAGCATCATACAGAGCGAGAAGAAGACAGGGAAAGAGTGCGGAAAAATTCAAAGTCATTTCTACAAAGCCAAATATGAAAAACTGGCATTTTTCAGAAAATTTAAAAGCACTTAACGCAATTCTTAGAAAATTGTCATGAAAATGGCTTAAAAATGTCACATGTGCATGTTGGAACATAACAGACTGACAAAATAGACTGTTTATAATCAGACAAACCCTGACAGCCAGGCCATTAGAAGTCTTCAAATGTTCAATGTTTTAGAACAAAATCTCAGAAGTCTGTGGCTATAACATTTATTACGAAGGTATTTGTTCAGCATTGAAAGAACAGTAATCCTGAAGCTGGGGATAGGTTTTATGCACAGTCACAGCTATACAGGATATCTTTGTTAGGACATGACTCGGTATGTCTGGTGTAAAAGCAGAGGAAAAGCAGTCTGCCAGCTGATAGAGTGAACTAACACAGGAGAACGCATTTACAAAACAAATTTAATTAGAAATGCTGTACAATTTATTTATTAGACCTCAGTGATAAAAATAATGTGATCTGATGAGCAATGCTAAACATAAACACACACAAAAAAATATTGTTAATCCTTGTGAAGCTGACTGTTCGCACATTGTTCCCAAAACCTTTTTGGAAATTTGGTAATTTTAGGGAAACACGTCACTGCCACCGGACCAATCGAGCTTACTGAATGAAGTCTACTGAAAGGAAAATGCTAAGCACAACCAGTGAGAAAATAGGGGTGACGTAAATCCAACCTGGCATTTTAATGTGAGAACAAGGAGTGAAAACTGACAGAGACACATAGTCTCAATGGAGTACAAATAGAATTTGTGTGAACTACTGTACCCAGTGTTCTCCTCCGATGTCACCATCTGTCTCCTGAAGGACAGATGACTTCAGGAGCACTTTTTTGAAGGGAATACAGAATTCTGATTTCTCAGCACACAAGCGTCACGGCCTTCATATTATAGCTAATAAACCGAGGACACTTGTCAACATGCCTACTTTGAATTTGGATGGTAACTTTCTTATAAGCTTATTGGGAAGTTTAGAGGTATAAAATTACAAAACTAGTAAGTTACATAATGAAATGTAACTCTTGCTTATAGATATTACTTACATTTTATGAATGTACAACACAGCTTCACTGTTGGTCGTAAGGTGTTATGCAGCCAATTGTGACTAAATGTGTCTGCAGCCCTAGCTGGCGGCAGCACCACCGTCTCTGTGACAGCAAGTTGGTAAGAAGGCAGAAGGTAAGACAGATGACAGCTGTGCTAATCAGGGCAGCTCTTCATCTAGAAAACAGTTCTATTTGTGTCAGTGAAACTGAAATATAACACTCGGCCACAGCAGTGTGTAATTATATTCTGCGCCACCGTGTTTCTATTTACCAAAGGAATACTGATAATGCTAGCGCTGCTAATGTTATCGTCACAAATCAGACAGTATATCACAATGTGCGCAATGTCATGCACACTGCAAAGTCCCACACATTTCAGTGCCATTTAATATATCACATTATTAAATAATCTGATTATGAATTTGTGTGTTTAAGTCTCACTCTTGTCTGTGTGAAGTTTCTGACTTTAAGTCTATCTAGTACCATTTTTCTTCATCATCAGCTGATATTAGCTATTGTGGCTACTTATTTGCTAGCATTTATCATGGCCAGTGGATGAAAGCAGAACTAGGAAAATCACTTGAACCATGATATGAGAAGTGATATTGAATAGTTGAATTGACACTGTCCACTATTCTTGGCAATACATGTTTGCCAAAAACACAACAACCAGCTGATCCAATAAGAGTCAGATATAACGTAAATGAGTAAATACACAATTACACATAATACACGTTGGGGAAATCCGTTTTGTCTCTGAAATAAAGAAGAAGAAGAGCTTGGCTTTTTAAATCACTAGTGTCAGTCATCAGTATAGGTCTTAAAATCCTATATTGGTCATGATTTACTTCCAAGTTAGTCATCTGGCTTTTACAGAACATAATACAGAACCCATACATGGCACCTGTTAAAGCCAAAGCCAGGGTACTGCCTACCTTATTGCAAGTTTGCAACAGACTATAGAGAATAAAAGTGATCACTTGCAAGAAAAATTGAAATGAACTAAAATAGCCAGAAGACCAAGTCCATCTATTCAACTTCTGTTTCTCTTTTTCTTGTGCCGTAAAAAAAAACAAAAAACTGCAGCATGAGCAAGCAAGTGAACAAAAGCAGGGCTGACAAGACAGACACTATCGAAGGTGAGATTCAGCTTATTTTCGATGGTCATACATGACAGAACTATATGAAAGTTGGAGAGTTTACCTGTAGCGTATATCCTGGTTCACAATGGAATGACACCACGTTATTCATCTGAAGGCGCTCTCCAACCTTGATACCATTCATAGGAACTACAGGCTCTGGACAGTTAGTCAAAGACACGGCTAAGTGGATGATGAATGGAAACAAAAATATGGAGAGGGAGAAACAAAAAGAAATATCAAATTACAACAAGAGAAAATATCAAATAAACCTTAATGTCACTCTAAGAAGAAACAACCACTGTTTGAAGAACATGTTTTTTTCCCACACCACTTACTTTTGTATTCCAGCCTGAATCCAGCTGCAGACACGCTGATATCAGAGAAAAAGTGGAGGTAGAGTTGGTTGGAGGTGCTGTTGAGCAGAGCTGGGACCGTCGTGCCTTCGCGAGAAGATTAACAGTGGAGTTCAGGAATGCTATCTCCTCTATAGCTGCTCACTATAACTAACTATGCGTGAGTTGCAGGCAAACAGCTGAAAAGCGCGTCTGTTAGCGGCACAATGGTACGACCCATTGACTTTTTCACAAGTAGAGAATTTATTCCAATATTTTAGCAAGTGTTCAGATGATAAAAACCAAAAACTGTTCCAAAAGAGAGAAAAAACTGTAACCTGATATTAGCAACTCAAACTAGTGTGCCACTTTTCTGTCATCTCTTTACTTCAGGGCAGATCTAACATTTACTTTTGGTCTTGTTCCAAGTATAAGTTCCCTGTTGTTGCATTCTCGCTCTGACAGGAGTCGCAAAGATACTGTAAACAAACATTTGCCTCAACTCCACAAAGAATAACATAACCTTTGTCCAAAGGCAGCAAGATTTGTACCAGATTAGAACTGAAACTGAGCTACATGTGGCAGCCATCTTTTTTTTTCTAAAGAAATCTATGCTTTGGTTAGTAAACACAATATCTCTTCCAGACTGCAGGCTCTGCTCTGTGAAAAGTAATGAGGCTGTTTTCAAAATATGTTTTATGTCCAAGGTTGCACACATTAGACACGTTGAGGAAAATAAAGGGATATATAGAAATGCATATCCGGCAATACCCGAGAAGCTGCCAAGCATGGTGTCAGTGTTGTCGCCTCCGTCAAACACCTCCAGCGAATCCCAGTTCTGCTCTGTCACAAAGCTGATTACCTGGATCTGAGGCAGGGAACAGACAGGGAGAAAGAGGGGGCGGTAGAGGAACACAATTAGTGAAATGTAGACCAAAAAAAACAGTAAGGAAAGAAAGAGAGAGGGATGAGGGAGCAGATCTGGGAGGATTATGGGCAAGAAAATTAGAACGAAAGAAAGTATGTGAAGCTAGTTACTGTAAGTCAAGGACTAAAAACATGGTATTTGGTTATATCTACTCTTCCTTTAGGGTAAGGCCTGAAAAAACATAACCCTGCAGAGTGATTAATAGTCCAAGTATGAAAAAAAGATATTTCTATGTACAGCTCACTGGGGTTCCAGAGAAAACAACAGTAGTTAAGATTGCTGCGACAGCCTCTCAGAGTATACAGACATTTTTAATTCACTTCAAAATACATAAAGAGGACACGAAATGTCTGAAAAGCCAAAGAATAAGACACGATTAATAAGGCAATGCTTAATTAGACTCGCCTCCTTTTCCGACTGCGTTCAAGTGGTGGGAATTGGATTTTAAATTAAGAAGACTGTGCGACATGTGGCGAATGCTGAATATTCTTCAAAGAGACTAAATCTACAAATGACAGTTGCGACCAGTAGGAAGACCAAAATACCACATGCTATAAGAGTAGCAGTCTAGATACCAAAACTTATTTTGCTGTTAAAACAGAAAAAAACAAACAAACAGTAAAACATGCCAAATTCTATGAAACTGACAATGGATTTTGTTTTCCTCAGTCTTTGTTGTCCTTTCTTTTTCCCCCCACTCTCCTTCCCATCCTCCCCTTTTTTGTTCCCTCTCACGTCCATTCCTCTGCTGTCTTCTCTGCTTCTGATGGTTATAGATCGGATATGAGCCAATTAAGGGGGCTGTAGGGGCGCTGGTGCACCGGGCTCCCGGAGAGACGAGGCAGATCACAGATTGATCTTTCATTAGGGGGCCACAGCAAATGTGCCAGCAAGGCACCTCGCTCCTTTAAGTTCTCTTCTAGATCGTGACACTCCAATCTAATGTGTTTCGGGGAGCTGGTGGAGGAGAGCAATGGAAGGCAACAAGAAAAAAGATGTCTGCATAAAAGAGAAGGAACAGGGGGGCAGGATTCTGCTGCAGAGACATAGATACAGAGCCGTAAACTCTCTTAAGTTTGCAGTGACCGTGTAGCAAATGTGCAAATGTGTCTCTCTCTGTAGAAATATTACAAAGAAAAATGATGGCATACTATCATTTGACTGTACCTCCAAAGTCAGAAATGCATATGTAAGTTTTGTGCTGTTTACCTTTTGGAGGATTACACAGTGTCAGCTCTCTGCTGTTATTTCTGGTCTACTTCCCCTCCAAACAAATGCTGGCGTGAAGTGTGGCATGCTAAGTGTGCCTTTGGGCCATGTTGTGTATTTGACCTGCAAGGACAGTCAGCTGAGGTAGGGGAGCTAATAGCTGAGGGACGCCACTGAGGTTATTAAGCACAGAAGCTGAAGCATAAGCCTAAAAACTTTTCTGCCAGGCAGATCCACAGGGACCTTGCCCAGGTTCCATGAGATTCCATCACGCACACATCGCGGAATAAGAATATGCAAACTGAATTAACTCCCGGGAAAGGAAAAGGAAAGTAATTGAAGAGGTGATTATAGGAAAATTTATTTCAGGTTGTACAATCTGAAGGTTCTGGTATAGTGATCTGCCAAATTAAATTCGGAGCCTTTAAAAAGGCCCAGAGACACTATCACCTCACAGCTCCCCATAACTGAGAGGCCTGTAAAAGCAATACCTTTATATACTGTGTGCAGCACCATTAATTGGTCTTTGGTAAGCTGAAAGCATCTCGTCACACAGAGGTCTGTTGTCAAAACAACAAGGATCATAAAGGCTAGAAGCTAGAGGTGGACAACCACTGTGAATGGCTTTAAAAAAGTGGTCAGAGACAGTTTTAGAAAGATTACTCTGCATGCTCAAGAACAGGCTGCTGTAGCTCAGACAATGAAAGCTAATGTGTTGGCAGAAAAACAAATGTGGTCTTACACTTATATCCTTTATGTCTATAGGAAACCTATAGAAAACCTTCACCAACCCAGAACCCCAGCATAGATGCCAAACTCTAACTATAACATGCCGTTGTAAAATATTTTCAAATGTGATTTTACTTTCCATAAATATAATCAGAGCGGGGTTTCCTTGGGCAACATGTGGAATTGGAAAGGGATTTAGGGGACTGACTGCTAAGGTTGGTGAATCTGCCTCTGGTTTACCAATCCTAGCATCCAGGAGGTGGTCTGATGCCTACCAGAAACTTTATTGTACAAACCTGGATTCCTGATCCTTCGGGAACTGTGATCTTCCACACACAGTTGAGGCTGTTGAGGTAGGGCTCAGGAAATCCAGGAGATAAGATGGTGCCAGTTCGCTGGGTCAGATTACCTCCACATGGAACTGTGAGATAAGAGGATGAGGTTAAGGTCTAAGTTACTTTAACAGTGTGCAAAATGCAAAGAGAAACAGATCATGTAATAAACATGCTCATATCAGAACCAGAATCAAAATGTACACGACGACGACATGCTGTACATGATCCGCCTGGTTTGTGCTTGCACACACAAACTCCTAAGGAGTGTTTACAGTCCTCAGACATTGTCCTCCCAGCTTGTCTTGTTCAAGTCACATCTGGCGACAGCACAGGAGCATCTGCTTCAGCTGTAAGCTGTGTATGAGAGTGTGTCTTCGTATAAGCATGTTGGTTTCTGTGTGCGCATCTGTGTGTGTATGTCCATCGGTGTGTATTTGTGACCCTGAGCAGTGCCTGCCACCTGCTCGTTGCATGGCTGAATCTCACTGTATAGCTACAGGCGATGGCTGGCAGCCCACATCTGTGTCAAGATGGAAGCTTGAAGCTCAAAATATCAAGTATGTGAACCAGACAGAAGGAGAGAGTGAGTGAAAAGGCAAATAAACTGAGGTAGAAAGAAAACAAAAAGAAGCAGAACTCAGCTCAGGATTAGAGTCCAGTTAAACAAATGCTTATATTAGGATATCAAACACGTGGAGTTAAAGCTTACAGCCTGACTTTAAAACAAGTGTGTGTATGTTTTTGTGTGTTTTAAGTATCCGTGTCCTACCTATGCAGCTGGGTATCGAGCTGTTCCATTGCGCCAGGGCATTGGGAACGGTTAAACATTCGATAGCGCTCGATCCCTCCAGGACGTAACCAGGGCTGCACTCGAAGCGGACCACGGCGCCGACGGCAAAGTTGTTACCCATTCGTCTGCCATTTCGGGGCTCGGGGACTGAGCTGCACTGGGTGGCGCTGGTCCGCGGCACGGCTGTGAACAGGTAGGATGGTGATGTGATTTGATTTGAGTCATTATGCAGGATACTTTAAATTAAATAATGTGTAAAAGGCTGCTGTGCTTCTACGTAACCTGGAGTTAGAGATACCGACCTACTATGCTTTACATTTGAGTAGGGGCTCAAGCAGTTTTAGTTCCTTGCCTTTTAAACCAGGAGTCTTCTGATTGGCTCCCTCAATAAAAACAGAACATATGACCAACTGTGTGCCTGAGATGAACATATTAGGAATCTCCACCTTTGTTTACATCATCCAGAGCCAAAGGTGGAGAAGTCTGTTGTTTCTAAGCATTTACAACCCATGAAACTTTATCTTTTGACTCACATGGATTACCTGCACATACGGCGTCATGCTAATTATTTAAAACTTATTATTTCACCATGACAGGAAAAAAAAAGAGCATAGCAGCTACTCTTTAAATGTAAACTACCTACACATTTAATATACAATAGAAAAATCTCACTACTTGATTTTGTGATTTCTTTTTAGTGTCTATGTCAGTGTGATCACAATGCCCAGAACAGACAATACAAAATATGATATTCAGCTCTGCTTTTTCCTTGGCGTTGTTTCAGCGTACTTGCCAAAAAGAAAAGAAAAAAAGAAAAAAAAAGTATTATTTATTCATTAAACATTCTTCGGGGCTGCCACTGCCTTTGGATATCTACAGCAAATGTCATTTCTGGTACAGTGCACTGTTTAAGGGAAATAAGAATTCAAAAAAGCCCCTCTTGGGGGGGAAAAGAACAACGGGAGAGTTTAAGCACAACTTTTTCGCACAGCTTCTGCAGATGCATGCGCTCGAGCACATCACGGCTGAGACAGCGGCTGAAGGTGAATCCTTGCAAAATCACTCAGCAAGTCATCTGATATGGACACGGAGGGGGGGTGTTCGAAGAGAGGGAATTAAAAAAAAGGTAACAGAATTTGTTTCGGAGTGTGTGATTGTGCGTGTGTGTGTGTGTGTGTTTCTGTTGCACACTCACCCTGATAGACCAGATGGAATCCTCTAGAGCTGGATTGGCCTTTGGAGGTAAAGCGGATCAGGATTTGGTTGGAGGTTGCTAATGGCAACGACTCACCTGCGATAAGATCAAGGTTTTTTAGCAAACAAATTTTTAGCAAAACGCTTTGTTCTGCATCAGTTTACGTTTGTGTTGCTTTCTGGTCACTGAATCACCAGCTCTGTTAATTTCCTCCCTCCTGAATGTGAATCCTGGAGACTATTTTTAGGAACTCGTTCTGCACATCCAGCATGAAAATTAAAGAAATGCAAGAGCTAGGGAATCTGCAATGACTGAGGGAAAGAGGACATTCTGTAGGTCTCTGGATATGGATATATTTAGAAGTGCTATTCATGTACTGCATTGCAGGAAAGTGCAAAGAGGAAAAAAAAACACGTAGGTATCTCATCCAAGTGAAATCTTGCTGTTTGGTCTAGAGCTGTGCTCGGTGATGTTACGCTTTCACAGAAAAACTCACTGGGGTGAAAATATAACATGCTTATAGAAGGCTTTGCACCATCTGTGGTGCATGCAAATGCATGTTGATTATTCAGATTAGCTTAATACTTTGCAGCCACAGAGTACTCTGTTTATCTTCCATACCTGTAGGAAAGCCAGAAATATCTGTCAGGTACATTGTGACTAAATGGTAATCTTGCTTATTGGCACTGATAGCATTGTGTGAGGGTGCAGCTGAGCCTCTGACTGCAGTCTGCCTATACCAAGTGATGTCCCGAAGCGTAAAACCTGCATTTGATCAGCGTTTGAGCCTCACTCTCTATCATGTTCTTGTTTTTCCCGGTTTGATAATTGTTTGTGTTATTCCAGCTGGGCTAAGGCAACTCACATTCCAATTTTTAGTTCTCAAGAGTTCCTCAGTTCCCCAATAATTTATAAGGTGGGGTGTCAGATGACTTTTAAGCGCTGGAGAAGCAGCTGCAGTGACCAGACCTCCTGTGACTTTTTGTCCCGGGCTGTTTCCGAATTACGGAATCAAATTCAAGGTTGCATTTTTCACCTGCTGCCTAAGGCTCTCCACAATCAAGCTCCTGGAAGTCTTACTGTACAGCTTAAATTGCTTTGGGTAATTGGTGTGAGCAGGCCTTTTGATAGTGCTCTTTGTTCTTTGGGTATAAAATTTGATTTTTAAACTACACGCAAGGACAGTTTACTAAGAATTTAAGGGGTTCGCCACATTACGAGACTCTTTACTCTAATAGCATTAGTCAAATAAAATGTGATTATACTGAGGTCAAAAACATCTAACTGTGAAACAAATCCTGAGAGTACGTTTTTGTTTTGTTTTTTAATTCCTAAAAATTACCCATACGATCCCCTGCAATCCCCATTAGCCCATATTGTAATTACACAAAAGGAGAACCCCCATGATGTATCCAGTGTGGTGTAAAATTTGTTGACTGACACAGAACATGATACAAAGCGTGATCATCTCTGTCTCTGCCTCTCTGTCTTTCTCTCAGTGTGGTGCTGACTGGCGTTCTGCTGTGAATCTCATTACTCTATGTCTGCTTGCTGTCACACTGTAGTGGGAGTCAGACGTGCTTAACCTCAGAGGCAACATCTGTGTGTGGATGTGTGCGTGTCTGTGTTAGTGAGTCTCAGTGAGTCTGCTCTGTGCTCTTAGGCTTTCTGAGAGCTTCTGCACCTTTAAATGCAGTGTCCTGAGATAGCTCCAGCGGCACAGTTTCTTAATGAGTCATCACCGTGAATGTTCAGGTTCCACTGCTGGATCCCAGAGCACGCTGGCTAGTTTATTAGAGGAACCCTTGCTGTGTGCTGTCATGGTGACAGTGTTTCATAATTTGCTGCACAGGGCAAGTATCCGTGCAGTAAGAGCAAACACGTGTCAGCATGTAACTTACTGGCTCTCTGGCCATTGTCCAGCATCCCGACCACTTTGTCCTTAAAATGATCTTCAGCACTGACATGTGAAAGGCTAACGAGGTCAAGTCTGACTTTGGCTGGGATCAGTGCCTGAATTTCAATGCTAGTTACTTCTGTGCACTGATAAACAGCGTCAGCGAGAAAAATTCTGGTTGTTAAAAATCACAACTAAACAACAGGTTTAGAGTTAAAAAAAAGAGTTAGTCAAGTGCGGATATCAGGTGGTGAATTTTAATTCTTAAGTTACATTTTGTGTTTATTCTGCAGTGAGCTGAAAGGGGACTTTAGCAAACTCTAGTCCTATATGGCCAGGAGAGAGACAACTGCCATTTTCTTCCCTTTTTTCTTTTTTTCAAATCGATTATTAAAAAATTAGCATTTAGATAGGTGTCCTTGATTTCTTGAATCAGTCATTTTGTTCTTCTCTTTTCTAATTCACACCTTTTTTTACTGTTAATTTATTCCACATTTCATTTCTTCTTATTTTATTCTGTTTGTCCCCACTGCCTCTGATAACTCCAAATCACTGGCATTTCTCTGTAGAGAAAGTATTTTACCTCAATAAGCATAAAAGGAATGAAAGCATACAGCTGAATACTTGACTGAGATCATTTAGTAGAGAATCTGTTTTTCAAGGTCTGCATAATTACAGAAAAATGCTCCGTGCTTTGACTTCTGTGATTTAACATGTTTGGCAAATGCCATCCTGCCATTAACCAAAAACCCCAAACTGTACTGTACATACTGATAATGTCTATTATTTTGACATGACAGCATGTGTGACGAAAAACAGATTCAACTGAAAACACAGGAGACAAAAGTTCCACAATCTAAATCAGAGTAGAAACAAGAACTGATCAAATAATGGTATTAATAAAGTCTACCAGCTAAAGTAAGTGTGGACCTGATAAGAACCATGTAAAACAAGGACAGGAAGTGGGTGAAAATAAGGTGAAATACATCAGAAAAAAAATAAATAAAAAGAATGAAGCTAATTCCGTGCGATGTACGCTTGCAGATGTAAATGTTAGTAGATTTGTAAGCTTTGCTGCTTTGGTATGGTGAATGGAGATACATGATTCTGGTTTGTGCCTAATTCAGTGGCAACGTGTGGGCTAAAATCTCTCTTCCCTTGCCAAAGTGTGTCAGCTTTGCTCTGCCATGCCTGGTTAGATAGCTCTGCGAACCTGCTGCCTCGAGTCCGTAGTTAATATAGCATCCTGTTTATTGAGCTGTAAACTGGATTTTCTGAGGCTGCCCTGGACACAAACCAAAGTAATCATTTTGCTTTTGTCAAGCCACAGGGCGAGGGCAGGCTGAGACGGAGGGGTGCCCTAAACTCGGCACCTTTTCACTCACACCCTCTTCAGAGGTCGAACCTCCCCGACTACAGCCATTGCTTTTATAGCCTATCAGTGCAGTTGTAGTATTTATGACATCCATTCATCAAAAATAATATGGCACACATTTAGTTATTTTTCGCCTTTTAACTTTTAGCCTTAAAACTGTTGTCCTTTTTTTACCATATTCCACTCTCATAACTCTCTTTTAGTGAGTTGTGTGCGTATGTGTGCTCCACTTTCTGTAGACATCTACTCAGCACTGCTACACAAGTGGGCTCTTTATACACTAGTGACACACGAACCACTGTGTTGTATTTGTCTGCAACACGCACTTGATTCAAATATGACAGTATAGGTTAAGTTTAAGTTTGGACGCTGACCTAATGACAGAAAACAAAAACTGGAATTAAGTTACCAAACAAACCGAACATGGATTGTCTGGTTAAAGCAGTACTATCTACGTGCCGTAGCTCATCATCTGTGGCTTAGAAGCACTAGCAGAACTACACTGTGCAAGTCTAGCTTTGCAGACACGGCCAAATAAATGACTGAATTTAAGATTATTTAGCACCACTCATGAATGTAATGGGAAGAGACAGATATCAGCTCAAAAAAAGTGAAGGTAAAGTGCTTGTTTAAATGTATTTGAATCATAACATCATTACGAAACTTGAAGGTTTTCCTGTAATTGCTAATGTCATTAGGTAGGTTGAGCTCCAGGAATACAATTATTACTTTTTTTTTGTGAGGTCACTCTCTACCGGCCACCTATTGCAAATATGCAATAGTTTTAAAGGGAAGCATTCACACGTGCTCACAGGCATGTGAGGGCATCGTATTGCAATATATATGGAACGAGTGCAACACCGTTACTTTACATAGCAAGCTGTTAGCGGCTGACGTCATAAACCCTTAAAGATCCTTTAGCTCCCAGCAAGACCCTGTGTTTACAATCTCTGCTTCCATTTCTTTGTATATCATAATATATTATCTTATTTATCTTTCCATGTAACAATTAATATAAAAAAAAGTATCTATCCAGTTGTTCCACTAGTTTAAAAAAGTAGAAGTTATAGCATAAACAGGCACCTTGTGGATCACTGCACTTGTTTGCCTACATAACTACATAATTTGTGTAATACCAATTCAGGTGTACGCTCATGCAAGGCTTGAGCCTGTCTGTAGATATGTTATCCCTGTGACTCCTGTTGTCACTGCTGAATTGTGTTACAGCTCAGTGGAGCCCACCTGCAGCCACCGCGGTTCTGTCTGCGTCAGCACTGTGTCTCTGAGTTTAAACGGATCCTTGTGAGAAGGATAAGTCTAAGACAACAATTTTATTCAGTCCCCTGTCATGTCAAGAATAATGGCTTCAAATAGTCAAACCACTGTTACTGATTTGGAACGAGCTAGTGCTGAAGATGAAACAAAGCTATACAAATGTGCATGAGTCACGTCTTGCCTACCTCTAGTTGCATGCAAATAGCTTCTATTTTTTGCCTCCCTCAAGTTTGATACCTGCTGAAATCGGAATCGCGTATTCAGGCATCTGAAATGTGCGTGTGTGGGTACCTGTGTGTGCTCCAGAGAGCGAGCTAAGAACGCGGGAGTGCTGCGTTGCCCCATCGTAAACCTCCACGATGTCATTCAGGGCCGTCTGGAAGAAGGCGAACTGACTGAAGACCACTAGGAAAAACAGACGCAGTCATGAAATTGACATCAGAGAAGAAATGACTCAAAAACAAAACAAAATAAAAGTACTCATCATCCAAAAGAATATTTTCAACACCGTTTGTAATCAAAAACTCTCCTTTAAAGCAAGCTAGATAATACTGCCAGTTATGACAACGCAGCCAAAAAAACCTGATATTACAATAGAGATCAGCAATCCTGTCTGGCCTTGATTGCCTGTCAGGAGATGAAAGGCTTTGCAATGACAATGTGTAGCTAAATCTCCACTACAGTGCTTTCATCCTTTCAACCAACCCTTTCCACTGCTGTTGCCTGAACATATTCAGCCCCTCCACAATCAATCTGTCTCGTTTACTCGCAGCACATATCGCAGGTGGAGAGTAAAAAAAGAGCAGAGGTGAAAGAGGGGACTACTGCTCCTCCATCAAAGTGTGGTTCCTTATGTTCTGAGATCCACTTATTTGACATGATTCAGCATCTATAATCTCCAGCCTCATCTTCAGCGATTCCCATTATTTGTGCATCCTCTTCATCTGCGTCTCTGATAAGAGAACCCAGTCATTGCGGCAACACCCACCCTGTCCTCTGCATTGAAGAAAATAGCCTATCATTAGCATTAGTGCATCAGCCTAATGAGAAGTGGCAAGAATGGAGGCGAGAGCATTTGTGGCTCATCACGACAAAGTGAGTTGCCTTGGGCCTCGCTGTCATTTTCCAAGAAAATGCAAATGTGGACTTTAATTATTTCAATTTCCTTTCTCGCTTTGATTCGGCCGAGCGAAATACGCTGCCGACAGGTTCCAAGAAGGATAGGTGCCCGGTCGTTTTGGAGCAGAGCCGGACCTCTGAATGAGCGTCATGACCTCAATATTCAAAAGACTGGGGTGAAGTAGCCAGAAGCCAAACACATGCCCGCCACTGCTTTTTTGGTGTAATTTAACAATGATAGGACGTGAGCTTGCCCCTCGAGAGGCATGGTGCTGATAACTCATTAAGGAGCCAGAGGGAAGAGAAGAGGAAGCAGGAGATAAAAGGAGAGCAAGACAGAGCGCCCGAGATAGAAAGTGAAACGGAGCGGCATCCCGAGCAGGCAAGTGAAACATGTTTAAATCTGAATATACGTGCTTGTGCTGTGTTGTGTTCCTCTTCCCACACCCTTTGCTTTCTGAATAAATTCCCGCTCTTACAGTATGGCATCACATATTGGAAGAAAACTGTGACCTTTAAGAAGGAAATGCCAAAAAGCTGCAAAATTTCGGAAACACTGGATCTAATTATATTTCGGTGGATGCGTGCCTCTGACTGACGTGTTATATGACTAGTGTATAAGCTGGTGATTAAATTGCTCTTCCACAGTGATGTAAAAAAGTATGTGTAGCAATGAGACCGATGAATATAGGGACTATCAATCACTCTGTGATTTTAAAAATAAAAAAACATTTGGCAAGAACTGAAAGAGGATGGGAGCTTTTACAAGTTTGACACAAACTTTCTCTCTCTGGTGCAGCTTTCGCTAAAAATATTTAGTTATGGGAAAAAAATCTCAAGTGTTTTTCTTTTTATTCTCTTGCCTTCAGCCTTGAAAAATATGTATAACTCAGTGAGGTACTTGAGCATTGTTTGAGCCTGATAAGGAATTATTATTATTATTATTTTTTGGCATTACAGAAAAAAATTCATCTTAATTAAGCACCAATAATTAACCACCTTTATACACCGGCACAAAAACACACAATAAAACATCTGCCAGGAAGAGTGTAAAAGAACGCTCTCACTTCTTGGCTTACCGTAATCTTTGGGCACGACTACAGAGTACAAACAGGTTCGTGCGCTGCTGTAGTTACCGGGGTAACCAGGAGACAAGACCACTCCCTCTGAACCAGTGTACTGTCCACCACATAGAGCTGCAAAAAGACATAAATGAGAAATTAAAAAGAGACGACCAAAAAAAAAAGGAAAGGACAAGGCAAACATGACAGGAAGGTCTACAGCCAGAAGTGGAAGATTCCATTTCTCTCCCCCCTCCTCCTACCTTTCCATCCCCTCTGTTCCATCACTCCTAAATTACTTTTCTTGTCTGATTGGGCTTTCAGTGGAAGATGTCCCCAGTGATTGTCACAGTGAAATTGCAATGTTTTCCAAGTGTCCGTCTGGGTTAGCCTGGGCGTGCTGAGACCCGGATTGCTTCTACTGGTTAAACCCCCCCAAAAAATGCTCAGCACACGCTTGTACCCTGAACCCTTGTTTCCCCACGTGTGAAAATCTGCGTGGTATGAGCTTGTCTTCCACCTGGCATACAACTAAAGCTTCACACTGTGAGGGCCATACGATTCTGTGGTGTCAGGGATCTTTCACGAGCTCTCCCGGGGGGTGAACTAGTGAGCTAGTCGTGTCATGGGAATATCAGAGAGCAGTTCCGCTGTGAGCGTGAGGAGAATATATGCAAAATAAGCAGCACTCTTTAAATTAAAGCTGCACTTGCACAACTATTAATGTTAGCAAAACCCACACAGCTTTGCACATACACCTGTAGGACACTGCTCTATGGGAAAAATAGCCTAATTGTATAGACATGTTTACACGTGACAAATCTATAAGCGCTGATGTGGTTTGTGTTCCTAACAACCGTCTCCAGATAAGATAAGATAAGATAAGATAAGATAAGATAAGATAAGATAGAACTTTATTAATCCCTCGGGTGGGTTCCTCTGGGAAATTCGACTTCCAAAAAAAGCACAGCAACGACCGAAGTTACAGTTACAGAACTGTTATATATATATATACACACACACACACACACACACACACACACACACACACACACACACACACACACACATATATAAATACAGAGACAAATATAAATAAAATATACAAAGGGGATAAATAGAATAAATAGGAATAAAAAATAAAAATACAAGTGAATTGCACACAGATGTCAGTGTTTACCAATGCAGATGGGTTTGGGTTTGTTCCAGCTCGGCTTGCCATCCACCCCCATGATGCAAGTGAGTGTTGGGTCTCCCTCTAGTGTGTAGCCACTGTCGCAGTGGTAGGTGACGGTGGAGCCCAGCTTGAGATTGGTGCCCACCCGTGTCCCATTGCGCACCAGGCCGGGCTCAAAGCAAGACTCCCTAGGGTTCTCTGCAGAGAGAGGTAACGCAGTGGAAAATCAGTGACAGAAGTGAGCAGGCGTTGTTATTTCATGAAAGGATTTTTTTTTCCCTGCATCCAGCTGTAGCCGTGATACTGGAACAGAAGCTGTTCTCTGCCTAAGGTTACTGATACACTTGGATTTCGAACTTCCCTTCCTCCTTTGTGGCTGCGTTTGCTTTCACCCCCGCCCCACCGTTTCCTGCAACTCTGTGCTTTCCTCTGTCAGTAAATATATCTCACTGACTGACTGCCACTTTTCTCTCTAGCCCTTGACGGTGGCCTCTCATCTGTGGCTGCTGGGGTATGTATGGCTGTGGAGAAAGACAGGCAGCTGATTGAGAGTGACATGGCTCTGGCCCAAGGTCTGCTGACTGCACATAACCGCCTCTCAACCAACGCTTCGCTGTGCAGTCAACTAGAGAAGACAATGCACATACGCAAGCTTTCTTTGTCGAAGACACACACACACCTACACTCGTACCCTGCCAAACTTCACTTGCACAAAACCTGCAACCGACCACACACATCAATCATCACTTCTGAGATCATAAGAAAGATGTCTTGCTCAATTTACCATCGCATTGTTCTCAGGTGGAAAATGTACACGTGAGTGGAGGCCTGTCAATTTGTCACACTTCACACCTTTACTGCTAAAATAAACACGGGGGGGAAAAATGCCCAAAGCAATTTAATTCAATCTTAAAACCCAGTCCACTTTCCCAGAAAACTTTAATATTTGATGACTTACACCCAGCGTAGGAAGGTGAGTCAACTGTTTTCTCATTAGGGAAATTTCAACTGACACTTGAGTGTCTGACAGAATATATGTTCAAGAACCTGAGCTGCGTCAAAGGAGCTAGCTGAGTGCAAACTTTAAACAGGGAACACTGTAACAATGTTCATATAGCAGAAGCATTTCTTAAAAAAGGTTCACTGGGAGGTCAACAAAAAAAGACTAACCCACATTAAAATGAGTCCCAGAGCTGACAAAAGTGTAACATTCTTCTTGTATTTTATTGCTTCACTGAAAATAATCAAAGCATGACACCTTTATATTTTAAGAACTTTTGGCCTCCTTATATCATCTTGCACTTAAAGATTTATATTTCGCATTGTACACCAAGTACTTTAAAAAAGTTTCTTCATTTCCATTTAATACTTGTACAGCTGCTGTTATTGTGTATATATATATTTATATTTCTTCATACATTCTTATATATTTCTATATTGTGTATTTTGTTGTATTTTCAACTTTAATTTATATATTTTATCTTATTCTTTCCCAGTTAAATTTACCCTTCATTCTAATTTGTGTTGTACAGTTATTTCATTTTTAACTTTAATTTTTATATTTTATTTTATTTTATTCCTTCCTAGTTAAATTTACCCTTTTTAATTTTCATATTTATTTCCCATCTTATTCATAGCCTTTTCTTTTATCTTTAGGTCACGAGCAGTTGTATAAGCATTTCACTGCATATCGTACTGTGTATGACTGTGTACGTGACAAATAAAATTTGAATTTGAATTTGATTTGATTTGAAGTACATGGTGTACTAGATCAAATTTCTAATTCATTGATGACAAAATTAGACACACAGGAAATAAATGTTGAATTTCTAAGCTGAAAGTTGGGGAACTAATGATATCACAGAGTGCTAGGGCCAGGTATGTCTGCTGACTGCCACTACCTGTTCTAAACAAGGGTTATTTAGCCATGAACCTTGTTTTGATATGTCATGAAAAGAAATATATATATTGGTGGTGAAAACATCTTTCAACGATAAGAAAGATATCAGCTAGGACACCCTGCCCTCACCCTCGACAAAAATACCCCAAGCTTTTGGGGCTGAAGGGTAAAAATGATGGACATGAAAAGAGACAGCGGAGCTGTGATAGATGTAGTAGGCATTAGGAAAGGGCCGGCCCTTGGCACAAGCTGGTCTGTAAATAAAATGAGCTGATTTAACAAGCCTTGACCCTGATTTACAGATGTGAGTGAAGATGTGAGAAACGCATCGTCTGTTTTTTCCATTTTATTGTTGTGTTTTTAAAGGAGACATTTAGTGGTAAATTGGAAGAGAGCCCAAGATTTGATGAAGGTGTTGGATTAGAGAAATAATGTGCATGTTCCATACCTGAGCCACATTTAAATGTGGCTCAGGTATGGAAAGTCTTTGAGTCCACATATTTCCCTGGAGAGCCAATGTGAAAAGCGTAAAAGACCTAATCAAAGGATGCCTGAGACAAGAAAACAGAAAGACATAAAGACTGCTCAGTGAAGAGGCTGACAGCACCTCGGGCGCATTTTGTAATATGATTTTCAGGGCCGGGTTGACCAAATGCCGGATCGGGCCAACTCGTCGACGTGCTGTCTTCTCACCAACCAGACCCGAACTCGCAGCCAAACGCGCTTTTGTGCCATGTTGTTTGTCTGAAACCGAGGAGGTAATTTATGTATTATTTGGTTATGGTTCATTAGTGTGGAGAATTGGAAGTGGGGCGAGGGAGTTTTTCGAAGCCACACACTGGGTCCATCTGCTCTACCAGATTGGCCATACAATATCACACACTGCAGTGAATGTTGCTGGGAGTGAGTTAAGGGGTAGACTCTGTAACGCTGTCTTGCCGAAACATTGTTTCTCACTTCATTTAAGGACAGTTTGCCAATGAGTTGGAGGGCTGCGGCGCATAAACAGGTAGAGTTCTCAAATCAGTCGACTGCTTGTACATCAAATCCTATCTGAGCGCGAGCCAAGAAACGGGAAGCTTTGGGGTCAATGTGGAATTGGTTAAGTGTCTGATACCTTAAACAACTCTAATTGAGGTAGGGAGACTTAGGAAGATTTAACACTGCTCTCTCAAGCAAAACCCCTAACATAGATGCTGTGTCTAATTTAGAGCTTCCTCAGCATCTGTGTATTTGCTAGGAAGTGAGGTAGTCCCCTACAAGGCTGAAACAAAAATGCAGAACAAACAGATGTGCAACACAATCCTTAAACCAAGTGGCCCTCTGTGACCACTCGTGAACAGATACATTTGGGTCCCCTGAACAATGTGCTGCGGTCAACCGTGCTTAGACATGACACAACAAAATGCTGTTTGCTCCAATCTATCAGAGGCTCTTAGCCTTAGTGCAGCTGCACTGATCACGAGCCGACAGTTGTTTGTTTTCAGAATTCCTGCTAGGAGGCGCACGTTAATAATGACACCCAATCAGGCCATAGCAGAAACAGGGAGGTTGCGATCAGGATGCTGCAGCGCAGACAACCCATTCTTTCACTGGAGAATGTTTTCACACTGGTAATCGTATCCGCTCTGGACTACACTGAAGGGAAAGTTAAAAAGAAACAATCTGCAAGGTCGATAAGCAGCAGAGGGTAAATGCACTCTCTCTGTGCCAGAGGAAGAATTTTAAAATGTGAACTGTTCGGGGGATAAAGCTGCGCAACCTTCTTGAAATCTGCTGTTTTGTTCACAATTATAAGATGCTGGATGTGGAAAAAAAGAAGCCAAAATGAACACTTTAATTCTAATGGAAATGCAAAAAAGACAAAAAAACTCTTTCTCCCAGCGTCACTGTTTTTTATCCAATTAACCAAATACTGCATTGCTTTAAGAAAAGACATGTACCTGTGTACTGCAGCACAAATCCATTGCTGCTGAGAGAGGCGTCGCTGCGGAAAGCCAAGAAGAGCGTGTTGGAGCTGCTCTCAATGCGATCGGGAACATCTGTGCCATAAAAGCTACCCAACAAGGGGCTGAGGGAGTCCGGTCCATCATAGATGTGCAAAAAGTCATAACTTGGCTCCAAGCTGAACCTGGTTAAAGAGAATAACATTAAAAATATAATCACATAACTGCTGCTTAGATAGGCTGCGAGTAAGGTAACATAGCTTTACTAGGATGACTTTGAAAATAAAATGTGAAAAGTGGAAAAGGTTAAAAGATCAACTGAAGCATAAATCCCCCCCTCTGTTGAAAAGTCAAAACATATGCGTTGACATTTTTTCCTTTTTCTTTTCTACTGAATGCTTACTGGTTGAAGGTCAGAGAGATGACATAGTCCTGTGTGACAGTAACTGTCCAGTCACACTCTCGTCCGTGAGGATACGGTTCAGGATAGTCTGGAGACAGAATCAGCCCACTAGGACCTGTCAGGTTCCCGCCACATGGAGCTATGACAAGGAAGAAATCTATTACAGTTCACTGCAGTCGAGGAGCAAACAGCAGTGGCATCTGGACAGCAACTGAACTGCTATCAAACAACAGAGCTGATCTCAGTTTATCTTAAGATGCTGGAATCTTTTATTTTTCATTGCATAGATGTGTGTTTCATTTTGTTTGAGAACTCACTGATAAGTGTTCTTCTTAGCATTTATTGTTGGGTAAGACCAACACATTTCTAGTATGAGCCTCCATCATCCCAGTTAAAAACAAATAAACAACAAATATGATCAAAACAGAGGACACACAATTGTATGGTGTATACTGCAAGTGAACCTCAAATAAACTATATATAGATTACAACTACATGATGCTGCCAAACAAAAAGAGTTTATATAAGTGAGGAAAATATGCAATGTTTAAGCTGGAAGAAGGATGAATCAGAAGTCCTATTAAGTAGTTAAAATAGCCTGCAGGAAACAACTCAACAGTAAATCTTCTTTAAGCCTTTTGGACTTTGATAGCCTGGATCTATATAATGTTTTTTTCCCTGCGATTGTGCTGATGGCTGATTATAGCCAAAAAGAGTTTGTTGTTCTCAAAATAAATACTTATCAGTGAGTGTTGGGATTGTGTCTGATCACCAAGTGTCCCTACGCTTTGGAATCTGACAAACTGCTAACTTTAAATTTTTATTTTTCTAATGTTTTGCACAAGCAAAGTGACAACTTATAATGAAAATCAATTTGAAAAACAAACGAAAAACTTACTGGTCAAAAATTGCCCTAAAACAACACAGCTACATAGCTGTAAGAACCTCAGCTCGTACTCCATGTGCTGTGCAGCTTCCCCACAGGACGTTGGAGCAGCAGTTGATTGATCTAACTGAAACCTAGCTAATGCACACAGATGTTCTCTTACCTCATTCTCACCTGTGTCAGAAGTGTCCGATTGTTCGCCAAAAATGATCTAATTAAGCTAAGTGCTAATTAAATAAGGCAGCTAATCACAAGCTCTTAATTGCTATTGTTAATGACTTCACACTGTTTAGCAGAGAACCACGTGCGATAATATATTAACACAAAGACTGTACAAAGAGTGTAGGTCTGACTGAGAGGTCTGTGTTGTTATTGAGGAACAGGATAATCAGATCTCTCTGTCTGCCGCAGTGACTTCAGTAAATGTCGAGGGAACATGGCAATCAGGTTTGCCACTTAAGATTCACTTAAGGAGTCTGTTAAGTAATCGAGTTAGGAATCTGTATTCTCTACCTGTTCTACAAAAGTCAGGCCAGTAAGAGGAGATATACAGTAGACTGTATTAGGCAGGCGGCAGGAAATAATACGACTATAATAAAATACGAGGAGCCTCAGTCTTAGCACTTGCACAGCAGTAGTAAAGCTGTGATCCTCATCCATACAGGCTTTCGTAATACGGATGGGGTTATGTTGTAGAGTACCTGTGCATGTAGGAGGGTCTGGCTGCCAGAAGAAGCGACCATTGATTTCAGTGCAGGTGATCCTGTTGGCCCCCTGCAGGATGTAACCCGGATCACACTGGAACACCACATGGTCTCCGGGTTCCCTGCTGTCGCCACCGCGGGTCCCATTAGTAGGCATGCCTGGGTCATTGCAGGAGGTTGCAGTAGACACTGAAGGAGCAAAGAAAGGCTCAGTGAGTGAAAGAGTATTTAATGGCGCACGATTAGAAGATGAAAAGAGGGTATTATTGTCATCTCCTGCAGTGAAATGTGTGAGAGCTGAAACTGGTCCCACCCAGTCATGTTCATTTAACTTTCCCATCACTTCCTATCATCCTTCCCCCCCCCCCTCTCTCTCTCTCACCAGAAAACTGAAGAGCGAAGCCTTGTTTGCTGGTGAAGAAGTCTGTGGTGAACTGCAGGTTGATAGTGTTAAAGGTGCTGTGGACGTCTTGGGGCAGCACTGAGCCACTTAGCTCCCTCAGCAGGACACCTCCATCCTGGGGCCCATCCCAGATCCGAAGTACATCATGGACCTCTTCCGTGTGGAAAACCAGGAAATGAAGACTGAAAAACAAAAACCCAAAAAAACAAACAAACAAAAAAAAAACAGACTTCAGAGGCACTGACAGTTGATGGATGAGTCTTTGTGATGAAATTAATGGAAAGCAACCTCAGACAAAAAAAATACACAAAACACCTCTGAAAAAAAGAAGAAGAAAACCCTTATATGTTACAACCCACATGTCCTTCTGATGGAGGGAAGACAAGAAAGGACTGCAATTGTTTTTCAATACATATTAAGAAAAAATTACCCCTATGATAAAGCAACAGGTATAACGTCCGCATTTTCTAAAATGCAATGATGCGTCTGAAGACGACCAGGAGAAATAAACGGATTACCTCAAACCGTATATGTTAAAGAATCAAATTACAACAGCTAATGTGATTAAAGGAGGCAATGACAATAGAGGAAAGACAAAAACACAGTTAAGGTCAAGTGTAAACGAGGGAAACAAATAACTTTTTAAAATGAATCACTGACGCCGGATCCAGAGCATTCAAGGGATGTTCCACAATGTCAGTCAAACAGATACATCTGCCACAGCATTTAATAGTTTCAGTCTAGACATCAGAAAGATGATGCTGTCAAAATATCTACCCTTCACTTTGGCTTAGACAGCTGTCAGCCAGCTGGTGGTCCGATGGATGTGAAAAGCACTATAGCGTGCGGTACGTTTGTGCCTGTTTGTAAGTGCGGTAGCCTCGACTGTGCCGTGATTCATAATGACGCATAGTTTGCAGTGACTGCGTGTACGTTAGATTTTGGACAATCTGTGGAGGAGTAAAAGGGCACAAAGTAGTGCAAGCTAGATCAGATGGCATTTGTTGACTTTGCAGCTTTACCCTGCAAGAGAGACTCAAACGTGTATTTATGATCATTTAAATTGTTGCTTTGATTTTTTCTTCTCTCGCTCTGAAACACACTGCTGTCTGGCAAGCCTTCAAAATAGGTGACTATAAAGTAATGAGGATGTGCTAAACTGTTGTGCTGACACAGAATAAAAGCATTTATCGCACAGTTTATTTGTCTTCTAATGCGCTGCAGCAATAGAAACACAGTCTCTAATGTTGCTTCAAGCGCACTACTTATACAAATTCACCGATACACCTTCAATAAGAGCTCGGATGTGCACAGGCCAGAGGCTACCCGCACATGTGCCGTTTGTGTTTGTTTGTGTGTGGATATAAGTTATGGTGCAAAAATGTCAGAAAATACTAAATGGTGGTGCAAAACTTTAGCGGGAAATTAACTTGAAAATCCACCAGAAAAAACAACTTTATGCTAATTCTCTAACAAACATTTTGGACCGAGGCAAATTCCTGACACTTTCCCCCATGTTTCAATAATTATAGCATTAATGCAAAGCAAACAGCTGCATTCTGAAGTTAAAGTTATTGGAATATAATGCTTATGCTGCACTTAAGTTCATTTGTTTTAAAGAAAACAATTTGTAGAGGTGTGTATATTTCTGTTTTGTGAAGAATCTTACGCGAGCTTTAAATTTCTATAAATTTTACCAGTGCTCACTTTTTAAAGAAAAAAAAATCTGTGACTTGAATGGTAATCTGTTTCCCAGTATCCTGTGAATGCTGGGGATCATGGTACTTCATGTGCTTTTACTATTCTCATGGCTTTACACACAGACCCACACAGAGCCTTGAGGTATAGATGATGCAGAGGAGAAACAGCAACCCACTGATATGTCGGGTTTAGCAACAAGTTCCCACCGTTTCTGCATAATTGGTGTCAGACTCCGATTCCCATACTGTCTGATGTGTGAGCAGCAGCCAGAGGCTACCCGCACAATGTGCCGTGTGTGTCTGTGTGTGTGTGTGTGGATACTGTACGTAACCTACTTGACAAGTGCTGTCGCAATGCTTGTGAAAGAAGTGCACATAAAACAAACATGTGCAGACAGGCGGACCAGTAAATACTCACATAAATGAACACCGATAGCTATTTTAAAGGACACGCAGCATTACATAGTCTTACATAAGCTTTGATGCTTTTTACACAGATACGAACACACGGACGTAAACCTGCTACATTTATCAGGCGCACTGGAGCCTTTGTGAGTAATGTGATATAATACTCTCGGATTAAAATGCTATAAATCCTGATGCACATGTCACTTATTTTTACACCACTGTCTGCTAATGGTAAAAACACTTATTGTTGGCATGGCTCTTAGAAAATTGTGAGTTTCTTCTCCTAAATGTACCACTCTAATCTATCACTAAAGTTATAAACTTTAGCGATAGAATTTCTGAGATTTTTCTCAGAATCTGCTAAAGGATCATAATATGCCTCAATGCTGAATAGTGAAAAGTAAAGTTGCACAAGGATTTTTCACTGGCAAATCCTAGTTATGAGCTTCTTTTTGTTTGTGACCTTCATCAGAACTTTTGGGCTTAGCACCACACATGAATAAATATTGGTATGGCATCACATTCACAACACAACCTTTCCTATGATAAGAAACTGGAATAAATATCATTCCTTCTCATGGTATTCATTTCCCTGCTAATCTCTCTGCTGCTAAAATGCTAATATTACAAATGCATAGATGAGACATCTTTACATTTTTTCTGTTTCTGTTAGAGTCAAACCTTTACATTTTTATTAACGCTAAACAAAAAAAGAAAGAAGAAAAAAAAGACCTCTTTAGGCTGCTGCCACTGCAAACAAAAGTCTGATGAAACAGATCTCAAACTTTCAGTGGTTTGAATCAAAACGTGGGTGTAAGTGTGACCTTTTTTTTTAAATCAACTCCTGCTGAAGAGCACTTGAGCAGGACAATTGACTCTGAAGTGCAGCAGCACAAGAAAGCGACTCTCCTTGACAGCTCACAGGTGTAAGTAAGCAAACCTTTTGCACATGCCACAATTGCGATGATCTACTGAAGCATTTCTCACATGACCCTAAGCGTCATTATATTTGTAGTAGTTCGAGTGTTGCTCTGCTAATATTCCGCATGCTGACTATTCCCTTCACTTTAAGCAAACAAAGACTGTGTTCAAAGGTCTCCATCCTGGTCATGTACGTGCCTCTGGCAGTTAGATGCTTGTTATGCAAATGCTGTTATGAAACCCTCAGGTACTATGATCCACTTACGCTCCACCTCCCCATACTTTAGACAGGAGATGCTGAAATGTTTCACTGAATTTGCCAGATTGAATAAATGAATAAAACCAAAAAAATATTTTTTCTTCAAATATATGTATGGGCATCTGCCTTCTTGTTCTTGTGTGTGTGTACTGAGACAATATTGATTTTGTGCTTGAGCATAATGGTTTTTTTGGGAGTGGGGGATTTGCCTAATCCAGAATGTCAGAATCAAGCACAAGTCACGTGTTGGACCAACTCACGTGTAGAAGAATCTCATGCCTTAAGTCAACCAAGCTGTTTAATAGCATTGTTCTCGATTTCCAGATGTGTGTGTTAAATAAAAGAAGGAATGGTGTGTGGAAAGACAGAGGTGTAATGAAACAAGGAGCAAACACACGATCAATGTTAATCATTGCTGGGTTGCTGGAAGAAGAGAATACTAGCAGGAGAATAAGAAGTTGATGGCAAGCAAAGGAAGCTCTGGATGTAAGGATGAGCAGTTGAATTGATAGGATGGACGTTGGGGTGCATGTCGGAATAACTGGTTTCTTTTATAGAGCATCTGAATACCGCATCTTTTTTTCTGAGTCAGGAATGAACACTCACATGTGAGGGATGCGAAGAGAGTGACATCTAGAATACAGAAAGAGAGTAAGAGTCCTGCAGGACGATTGTAAGAACACATGCTGACATTAGAGCTCTCAGAAGAACACGTGCAAGACCATTGAGAATGTACTCGTCTTTTAAAGAACCAATCCTCCTGGCAGGCATTTTTCTTTGACTACTCCCTGATTTTTTTTTTTTTCAGAGGGACCAGGACCAGGAAGACAAATGTTACTTTCCAACTAGGAAGCAAGCCTCCGCACTTAACTCAAGTACTTTGCGGGGGTTGGGGCGGGAGTGAGGTACAAGAAAGATGAATGAAGCAACATATTGAGAAAAGTGGGTATTACAGTTTATCTCGCTAAGGAAAAGGAAATTTGGATCTCTGCGTGCAGTTAACGTTTTGTGGAATCACAGGGAACCATGTTTTGAAGTTTATGGTGAGGGGTCTCCTTTTACACTCAGTCCCCTCTTAGCAAGATAAAATGGTTCAATCAAGTGTCAGAGGAATCGCCGCGAGGAGACGAGATGGAGAAGAGAAGGATGGAAAAGATTTCTTAGGTCTCTTTTGATTCTTCCTTAACTATTTTGTATTCATATGATAGAAATAGAGAGTGTCGAGAATCTCTCATATGAATACAAAACAGTCTAGCTGCAATCAAAAGTCCTGTGGGGAGTCTTCAGAGTAGGTGCATGCGTGCATGAAGATGATAAATAAGTAAGTATGTGTGGATGTGTATGGATATGTGTGGTGTGAAGGGAATGACAAAGAAAAGAGATGTAGAGCAAACACACTCCTGCAACTCTTTTTTTAAAACTAATTGAGAGCGTGTGTATAAAGCAAATGTCACAGTGAAAGCTAACCTCATCAATAAGTGTAAATGTGGCCTCTGTGGGACTGTCCCTGTGGGATCATTCATCAGGATGGAGACGCATTTATACAGCAGGCTTTAAAAAAGACGGAACAAACGAGACAGTGCGGTCGGCATCTCTTCGCCGGCTGGACACCTGAAAAACTCTGCGGTCACGGCGATCTTTGTCCAGTTCATTTACTGTGAGGCACATGATGTAATAGCATGTAAGCAGTGTTATCATGCAGAAGAAAGTAAGGTTGCAATTATTCTTAGGCAGGAAAAGGTATGAAAGACATTGGAAAATGAATCAGTGAGATAAAAGCAGAGGCTGAAGACCCCCCCCCCAAAAAAAAAAAAAAAACCCACCTCATGGTACCCAGCCTGTTATCATTCCCATTTCGTCATCATTCTGGCATCTTATAGACAAGCGCAAAGTGTGCTTTGGTATTGATGCCTTGATGTGGTGAGTTTATGGTAATGGTGAGGTGACAGGTTTGTCACTCTAAACTCACATATGGATGCTTGTAAAGTGGGTAAGTGTCATGGTTACACCGTGAAAGAGCATTATTGACTAAGAAGACTTATCTTTTTGTCTCCAGCAGTGCAGAGGTTGGTGCACCAACACCAAATAATAGCTTGTGTTATCACTGACGCCAAATCCTTCTGCTCACATACATGTTGTGAAATCAGTACCATGTCACCCCAACAGAGCACTTTGCTCTCAGACTGCAGGCTTGCTTGTGGTTCCTCGGGTATTTAAAAGTAGGAGACAGACCTTTCAGACCCTCTTCTGTGTAAAGGTTAGGACACCCCTACTTTTAAGATTAGGCTTCAAACGTTCCTTTTTGATAAAGCTTATAGTTAGGGCTGGATCAGGTGAGACTGAACCTTCCCTTAGTTATGTTGCAATAGGCATCGACTGCTGGGGGTTTGCCATGATTTACTGTTTCTTCTTTTTTCACCACTTTTCACTCTTTGTGTGTATACACCACTCTGCATTTAATCATGAGTTATTACTAATCTCCACAACATATCTTTTGTCCTGTCTTCCTCCCATCAACCCCAACTGGAATCGACAGATGGCTGCCCTTCTCCGAGTCTGAGTATGTCGGAAGATTCTCCCCGTTAAAAGGGAGTTTTTCCTCCCCACTGTCACCAAATGCTTGCTCATAGCAGCTTGCCTGATTGTTTTTTTTTCTGTATTATTGTAGGGTCTTTACCTTATAATACAAAGTGCCTAGAGGTGACCGTTGTTGTGATGTGATGCTGTAAATAAGACTGAATTCAACTGAATTGAATTGAATTGACAGAACTGCAATATTTGATGCAGGGGGATGAGGCTGACCACATTTATTTTCTTCTCAGATTTATCCTTTATTCCAATTATAGCACTGATGCCTTGCGAACAGTTAAAACCAAGTTCAATATCATAAATACAAATTAGAGTATATGTTTTCTTACTGAACACTGTGTTTAAGATGAACATTTACAGCTTCGTTGTTAAGTTTACTATGTGGTCTGCAGCAGTAACCACTGAATGTTACCTCAGTAAAATGGCTCATTGCCTCCCTTATCATCGCAGTTCATTTGATCTTGTTATTATCTCTTCATGCCTATAATCCACTCTTTGCTTCCTACCTATATTTTAATTCCATCAATGTCCCCAGGTAACCTTGTCTCTAGGCTGTACAACTTCTGGTCTCTCACACATACTCAGTACAGTTTGATTAGTGTGCTACCTTCAGCTACACCACATGATACACAAGGAATCCCTGGGCTAATGCATTGCAAATTCCTCTCAATAATGAATTTCATGCGTAGGATCAAAGACATGAGCCAGAGCATACCTTCTAGAGGAATGCCAGGGAGCCAGAGGAAGGGACGACACTAATGAACCTAAACTAGCAATCATGAGGGACCTGGGAATGTCAGATGTTCAAGATATGCAGCGGCATTCACGCATACACAAATCTACGATGACGACATGCCGAACATGTCTTTTTAAAGACATGTTTGCATTGTTTGGGATGGAAAATAGATATGAATCAGACACTAACCAAACAAAAACACAGAAGTCCTGAAACAAGGAAGAGTGGCACGATTAAAAGTGACGCATTAAAAGGATTAACACTACGGCAAAACCTCTGCTGTTGTGTTTGGGTGAGTGTTGTTGTCTATATTTGTGACTAGATATTACTCCTCATCAGTTATGATTTATGTCAGTTCAAGTATACTGGAATACAGAGGCACACATCAAATAACAGTGTAGTGCATATATAAAGATTAGGCATTAGGCATGATATACATTATTAGGATTAGTATGAGATCTTGTAGTGGAAGTTTATCCAATTAGTGATAAGAGATCATAGATCTCCCACTTGAACCTTTTTATTGTGTACCTATGGATTTAGGGGATTCTCCCAGAGGCTGAAGTACACTGAGCCATGAGGCTTACACGATTATTTTATCAGATTTAATTGATGCTCCATCAC
Organism: Rhamphochromis longiceps; assembly: GCF_057381845.1. Lineage (NCBI taxonomy): Eukaryota > Metazoa > Chordata > Actinopteri > Cichliformes > Cichlidae > Rhamphochromis > Rhamphochromis longiceps. The sequence continues at coordinate 23,787,963 of NC_140577.1, forward strand.
AGCACACTGATCCAGTTATCCAGTGCTATTCTGAATAAATGATAAATTTCTATACCATTCAATATATCTATACCATTGTATGTATGTATATAATACACACACACACACACACACACACACACACACACACACACACACACACACACACACACACACACACACACACACACACACACACAAACATATATGTGTGTATATACAATTTTAAGACTTGGCAAGGACCAGATTATTTTTTTACCCTGAGATATAAAACCTTAGAATTTATAGAAAATGCACTTTCTTTTTACCATGACCATGGCTTTAACATCCTAATGACCTCATCATGTGTAAAATGTTTTGTTGTGACACTGCAGGCTCAAAAGAACTCAGTAAACTCTTGCGCAATCTTACATTTATAAGAACACAAATTGAGTGATTAAACAAACACACAGAAGCCTGAAGGTGTTTTTCCTTCCTCCAAGGGCAAGAGTAATGGCTACGTATTGAATTATGGAGGTAAGACGAGGTGAGGCGAGGTAAAGAAGAGCAAATAGTTTCATTAACAGACTGACAACACCAGGGGGTGAAACGATGAAAATACTGAATATAAACTTAAGTTTCTATTGATCAAAAGTGCAAAAGTGTCAAACAAGGAATGTATCAAAACCAATACAACCTGCAAGATCTCTCAAAAACTCAGAGCGCTTGACTTGCTTTTTTTTTGTAGTCTGACATCTTTAGACTCAGAGGACGCATTTCCTTTCAACCAGTTGTAACTCAGCTGTTGGCCAACAGTAGCTCACTGAAGACTGATTACACAGCAGCCTGTGAAAGTGATGAATACCACTGCAAAAGGGGGCTGGGCTAAATTGGAAGTATATTGAAAGGTGGTAGATTGAACGAAAGCCTGTAAAAAACAATGTAATCAGAAAACTAGACTGAGAGCAAAAAAAAAAAAAAAAAAAAAAAGAAACCAAGGACTGTTGTTCAGACCTTATAGTGCTTCCTGGGGCCGCCTCGATGGTCCACATGCAGTGCAGGTTGTGCTCGTATGGTGCCGGGTAGCCCGGAGAGAGGATACGACCGGAAGGCTCGTCTTTGATGGTCCCCCCACACTCGGCTGAAAAGTAGAGTGAAAGCAGCGAGGGGGAATAAAAGAAGTTAATAATGATTGCTACAACAAAGGTTAGCATACTTAACAGACCAAAAGTTGCATTACTGCACTTCCAGTAAAGTACAGCTCATCGCTTCCCTCTCATCATTATTAATTATTGACATAGCAGTCAAATCCTCCAATGTGACAGACTCCATCATGTAGTTAGAAATTTGAATGATAGGAGGGAGAGCGGCCAACTCAATACACTCTGTGTCTCTTTGGCTCAGCAAAGGCAATTCACCATCTTAACCGTGATCTCATCTTTGAAAGCTGATGGAATTATTGACTGAACAACACAATATTCAATTCATCATACTCCAGTTCACTGCCACTTTTAAGGAAGTGTGAAGAGTGTCAAACAAAAGTATAGGTGCGCAACACGATAGGCTGTGAATGACTTGCTCATCAGATGAGTGCCATTGTTATGAGTGTGTGTTTAGTACTAGTGGCTGCAGTCAGTAGGATCTCTCTAGTATCATATCACAGTTCACAAAACATAACCAACATAAACTCAGTCTCTAGAAATTTGTCAACACAAAAACACATTCTGGGAAACAGCAAAGCAAAAATCGGAGCGCCAAAACAATCTGTCAAGAAAAAGGGGAACAAAATCGGGTTCTTTTCCAGTAACTTAAGTAATAAAGTGCTTTCAGAAATACTATGACTGAAAAGCAATTTTCAGCCCTTCCTTCAATTACCACAAATTACTCTGAATGAAAAAAAAGAAGAGAAAAAATGTTTAAGATCAGATTTTAAGTGTTTTTTTTGTTCCCGTTTTGTGAGGCCACTGTAACTGACAAGAAGATGTTAAAAGTGGCTCGTGTTTCTTTTCCTTCCCCTGAGAGAAAAATGGATCCTTCAAACAGAAGGAAAATTGAGGTCTGGAAATCATACTGATGATGATGGTCTGTGAAATCCATCAGTGACAAGTAAGCCTTGTACTTCAATACAGCAACTAAACACAGACACGCAGGGAGAAAAACAGAGAATAGGAAGGGGGGGGGAAAAGGGGGACTAACTGCAGGAGCACTTAAATTAACATAAGATTGTAGTACTTTACAAACTGACCATCAGAGAGGGAGAAGCTGCGATTTCTCCACAAACAGACAAAAATACTTTGTTACCTTTTATGCTGCAAATATGTCATTTCTTCTAAATGCAAACAAATATATTTCTGTCTTTCAAACCTCCTTATACAGTACATTATACACCAAACAGGCATAACATAATGGCCCACGTCCTCACTTTAGCTTTGACAGCATTTTAGTAGATAAAGGTGAAGTGAGCCGAGCCTGGCAGATCCCCATGTACTAAATAGAAGTGAAAGAATTGAAAACGGGAGAGAGAGTGGGGTAAAACTGGGGGATCATACATAGATAAGAACCGGAGAGAGTGTGCTTGGAGGTGTGGTCCCGCTGCTGAAATTCAGATACTTTATCTCCAAATATCCCATTTATCATGGAATATATCAGGGAGCAAATGAAAAGTTTTTCCAGAAAGTTGATGTATTAGAAACGAGGAAAATGGGCAGGCACAACAATTTGAGCGAGTTTGACCAAATTGTGATAGCCGGATGACTGGGTCAGAGCATCTCCAACACTGCAGCTGTTCTGAGGTGTTTCTGGTTTGCGGTGCAGTATCTATCAAAAGTAACAGTGGTAAACTAATGCTGAGTGATGGCCTGCGTGGTCCGATTCAACGAATGAGCTACTGTAGCTCGAACTACTGAAAAAGTTCATGCTGGTTCTGATAGAAAGGTGCCAAAATAGACACAGAGCATCGCAGTTTGTTTGGGGCTGCATAGCTGCAGACCAATCTGGGTGCTCATGCTGACCTCTGTGCACTGAAAAAGCCCCAACAATGAGTATGTGAGCATCAGAATTGGACCACGGAGTAATAGAAAAACTTGGCCTAGTCTGATAAATTCTGTTTTCTTTTGCATCATGTGGCTAACTGGGTGCATGTGCGTCATTTACCTGGAAAACACCAGGGTGTACTAGCTGGCGGAGGCAGTGTGATGCTTTGGGCAATGTTCTGCTGGGAAACCTTGGGTCGAGCCATCAATGTGGATGTTTCTTTGACAAACATCCATGGAGGCAACATCTCACAACTTACAGGACTTAAAGGTTCTGTCAATACCATCTAGGTGCCAGATACCACAGCACACCTTCACGGGTCTAGTGGAGTCCATGTCTCAACATGTGATGGCTGTTATAGCAGCAAAACCGGGACCAACATAATATTAGGCAGGTGGTCATAATGTTATCCCTGACTGGTGTACATTTAAGTAACAATGATCACCATAGTTAAACGTTTCTTAAAAACATTAAGATGTGGTGCAATTGTGGCTCAAGAGTTGACAGTTCGTCTTGTAATCGGAAGGTTGCCGGTTCGAGCCCCGGCTCCGACAGTCTCGGTCGTTGTGTCCTTGGGCAAGACACTTCACCCATTGCCTACTGGTGGTAGTCAGATGGCCTGGTGGTGCCAGTGTCCGGCAGCCTCGCCTCTGTCAGTGTGCCCCAAGGCAGCTGTGGCTACAATGTAGCTTGCCATCACCAGTGTGTGAATGTGTGTGTGACTGAATGTAGTGTAAAGCGCTTTGGGGTCCATAGGGACTAAGTAAAGCGCTATACAAATACAGGCCATTTACCCAAAAAATAAAAATATGAACATATCATTCTTCACGCTCCTGCTGAGGCTTTCAGTCTATTTTCAAGCTTTTCCTACCCCTTATCCTTTTTTTGTGCTGAAGAAAACTTGCTGTTTCGTGGATTGAAAAGGCAGTGATCTATCACAGTAAGACAAAGCCATCGCTTTCTTCTTGCCTTATGACCTAAGAAACTACCGCTCAATGCTGCCATAGCAGTATAACTCCCCGAACCACTCTACCCCTTCAATCTGCCCCCACATTCATCAAAGTTCAGCTCAGCGTCTCTTCCCTTTGTCTCAGTCTCAGTCTTAGTGGTTTTATTTTTTTCATTTTTTTTCCCAGAATGCTTTTTCAGTATGATCACAAATGAAACCCATGAAGTCATGTTGCTGCTTTGCAAATATGGAATTTCTCTCTCTCTCTCGTTTTCTGTGTAGTGGGCTATCATTTTTGAATGACATTAGATGTGCACACATACCCAAACATAACAATAATAACATCCTGGTGTCCACATCGGAGCTTCTGTGTGAGATTCAACCTTGCAAATTTCTTCTTCTGTGACTTTCAGTATACACCAGACTCCCCCCCCCCCCCCCCCTTTTTTTTTAAACTCCATTCTCCTTCCTGGCCCTTCCCGCTATACCCTCCCCATCTGTGCTCAGTGTGTCCTCACTGCGAGAAAATAATCCTGCCATTACAAGCAGAAACAGTCCCACATCTGCTCCTAAATTCACTCCGGATGTTAAGCTATCATCTGCAGTGAAAGGAGCATCGGGAGGACAAACGTGTTCGGGGAAATACAGTTTGGCGAATGTTGTTTATATCCAGACATGAAATTACCTGTCAGTTTGGTTCGGAAAGGGAGCAGAGCAACACTATTCTAATCACCTTGGCTGATGTCAAAGAACGCCTGTCTCCCTGGTTTTCTTCCTGACAATGTCCAAAAAATGGCTCTGGGTGGGTTAGCATGATACTATATATATATCTATATGTCTGTGTGCCAGAATATATGCATACAGTGTCTGCGGTGGCTGGCAATAAGTGACAGGTGACTTGTAGATGAACTCTGAAAATAAAATAGAGGGATCTTCCGCTAAACTTTCATGAAATTATCTCCATCAAACACATTTTTGAAAGTCTTCAGAGTACAGACAGGGGGGTTAAAACCTTGCTTCCTGGGCTCAGGGTTGCTGCTGATATAGTGTCTTTTTTTAGAAAAAAAAAAAAAAACAGAGTGAAAGGGGGAATTTGCAATCATGATGCAATAGGAATATAAAAAGAAAAAATAGAGCACAGTCATTTTGGATGAGATAATGCACTGAATTGCTGGGAAAGCAACCAAATGGATGCCCCAGAATAGCAGCGCTAAAACAAACCACAGAGCTTTTTTTCCAAACTGGTATATTCACATTGTTATTAGGAAGAGGAACTAGGTCATACATCAGCTAAAAAAACTGAAGCCGGCTTGGATTAGCCGTGCAAACTATAAAGAAAACACAGATAAATGCTGTAATATATGAGGATGCAACACATAATGCTACTTTAACTGGAAATCTTTGCCTGATTTTAATACAATATATTGTAACAAATAGCAATGGAAGAAAAGGGAATTACACAAAGACATGATATCATAGACTGATGCAAAAGTATGTGATACTACACAACATGTCATGCTCTTACACACTGCACTTGAATATGGAAACATATCTATTTATATTATATTTTATAGGTCCACTTCACCACATTTCTGAGACAGTTTTAGTTTTTTCACTCCAGATCACTCAATCATGTCTATCATTGTTTAAATAGCTTTTTTTTTTCTTTTTACTCCTTATTGCTCAAATAACTTTTTTATGTCCCTGAAATTCCCCCAAATTCTCACAGACCACTGATGCTGAGATACAGCTATGATGGCCCCTAACAACATTAGGACTGAGTTGGAAGTATTTTAATAGAAATCACAATATTTTCCTAAAGTTTACCAAGTAATCTTGGTTGCTAAACTAACGTAGCTTCAGGGGTGGCTTTGGCTCACGAGGTACAGTAGGTCACCCGCTGATCGAAAGGTTGTTGATTTGACCCCCGGTTGCTCCAGTCTGCATGTCAAAGTATCCTTTTCCAAAATATTAAACTTGAAGTCACTTTTACTGTGTTGATTGGAGTGTATATGCTAGATAGAAAGAACTCAGAGGTAGAAAAAATGTGCTTGTATGAATGCAAGTGTGAATGAGGCATGTTGTATAAAGCACTTTGAGTGCTCGAGTAAGAAAGTGCTATTTAAGAAACAGTCCATTTACCATTTAACCAGCAAGTGAAAGTGAAAATAAAAAGGACGGGCAAACCTCCCTACTCAAAATAACAACCCCCCCTCAAAAACTTTACCTACAAATGAAAGTCTTCCAGAGGGTAAACAAGTGACTGGTACCGCTTTAACTTATCTCTCTATGTCCATCATTGCTATGTCTGGTACATAATGGCACCGGCACCAAAGGACACCTTGTGTGCATCAACAGTGTCTGACAGAAAGCAGTTTTTTCAGCCTTAGTTATTTTATTTTTGCATTGAAGTACGTAATTATTCATGTATGCAACAGTTGAATTTAGCATGTTAAGATGTCAAAAACCTGGGTTAAATAAAACAAAACAAAACAAACTTATAAAAATGCAGTGCAAATCTAAACAGAGCACCCAGTTGGCTAAAGTCTTTGCTGTCTCAAAACTTCAAACTTCAAAAATCTCCAGCCAAATTCAAAACGATCATACTCACCAACACAGAGTGGAAGGGGGCTGTCCCAAGCCCTCCTTTCGCCCCTCAGGCAGGTGAGCACCTCAGGACCTTTCAGGGTGTAGCCCGGGTCACAGCTGTAAGACACGATGCTCCCTGCAAAATGACCCTTGTCCTCCCGCTTGTAGCCAAACTGGGGAACACCTGGATCCTCGCATTTCACGAGCTCGAAACCTTTAGCAGAGAGCGAGAGGTAAAAAAGAGGCAAATTCGGACGGAGAAGAAAGAAAGAATTGTTGTGCTTTTAATGCGCCAAAGGCAACAAAGAAAAAATTGGACAAAGCAAGCACAAACTACACTCAAAAGACTCTGAATTTTTAAAAAAAGTACATTGTATTTGTGTGCACAACAGAGTGAGTTACTTACTGGTGAAGTGTAGTTCAAAGCCTTTAGTGGTGTTATCCGCATTGCTGATGAACTCGAGCCACATAGAGCTGGAGGTGGAGTTCAGGGTTGTGTCTAGCAGCTCGTTGCCTGTAAACACCCCCAGCAGGCGAGCCTTATTACTGCTTCCATCAAAGACCTGGACGGAAGAGAGAGAGAGAGAGTGGGAGGAAGTATTGGAATTAGGAGAAGCAGGTGCGCGCACGCAGATATGCTAACAAGGCGTCATACAGACACGGGGAGGATACAACTCCCACCACCCTCTCACTTTGAGTATGTCATCCTCCTCCAGTCTGAAATCCCGTGCCCGTAGCTGAATGCCTTTGCCAGGCTGCGTCTGGATGGAGTAGATGCACTCGTGGTTGTTGCCGTAGTAACCGGGGTAGTTGGGTGAGAGCAGCACCCCTTGCATACCAGTCACGGATGAACCACATTCAGCTAGAGAAAAAGTAAGAGAGCAGAGACAGACAGAGAGAGAGAGAAAGAGGTGGTGGTAGTGGTGGTGTTGGAGAGAGCAGAGGACATGTCAATCGCTATATGCTTGAAACTCCGAGTGTATTTATTCATGCTGTCATGCGCGGGGAGATGGGAGAGGTGATGGGGAGAGGAATATGGTCACTGACTAAACCTGAATGTTGAGTGGCACATCATCATAATCACACTGCAATCTGAATATGATTAACACTAATTTCAGCTCTATCTGAAAACTACTTTTTCTGAATCACATCAGGGGGGGAAACTTGGGGGAAGACAAAGTTTTCTCTTAAAAAAATGGCAGCCAGAATTTAAATGGCCACAAAGGCACCCTCCTTTTTTAACTTTGAGAATGCACCCAAGTAAGATGAGGTAAGGTGATGGGGCTGTCTTGGAGGCATGTGGAGAAGAATCAAGTTTCTAAAATGAGGTTGAGAGTGATAGCAGTATGAAAATATCAAAATGTGTCTCTGGTGCCATCCTTCAAAGACCTGAATTCATCTGGAGGGCAAACCGAAAACCAGCAGCCAAAGCTTCAGACAACTAAACAGAAAGCAGAGCGAGCAGGTTTTTGTCAGGAAATTGACTGACCTACTTTACACACGCCTAAACTCTGCGAGCAAACATTTAGAAACAAATCATGTATTAACCGAAATGCACTGTGACGTCACCATCACGCTATTCACTCGAGTCTAATTGCTCGTTTTCAGCAGCGTGTTAAATTATCTGCGGTTCCAATTACGTTCCGAGTTTAGACACAAAAAATAAATTGAATGTGCAAATAAAGTAATTCGTGCAGTTTCCAGTGTTTCCACATTAAGTTCCATTTTAATGGTGCTTTTAGTTTATTAAAAGCTGCCACGCTGAGGACAAACACAAGTAGGTCAACGATTGCCATGGTCACTGATGCACCTATCATTATCGTTACGAGCATTAAGATGAATTCATTTTCATATCAGAGCCTAAATGCCCATTAAGGTTTGCTGCATCACAGAATCAACACACTGACCTACATCTTCGCAGTCTGACCCAACATGTTTCACATGCATTAGCAACAAGCACGATCAATAATTAACATATTTAAGCTGTTTAATGCTGTCCTCATTAGAACGGTGGCACTATGTAATTTGGACAAAGTAAAAAAAAAAGCTCAGTTTCTGGGAAGCTATCCAACGAAGAGACAAAACTTGTGTGTATGGAGGGATGATAATGAGGAGATTTGAAAGGGGAATGCCTCGCTGTCTAACGTGACTGACACTTCTGTACATTTCTTAATTGTGGGGGTGTGTGGAAGGCTAATGTGCTGGCATGGCATTGGGAGATTAGAGAGGTGGGGAGGCGGGGAAGTGACAAAAGCCAAAATAAAGCATGTGACCACCTACCAACACACCTTGGCAGAGGGGAGCTCCACACCCGCCTCCTGCCCCCTAAGCAGACCACCCTCGCTGGACCCTCCAGTCGGTAACCTGGGAAACAAGAGAAGATGAGGGCATCGCCCACTCCGTACTGCAATCCCTTTCTGGTGCTGTAAGGTGGAATTCCAGGATCTTCACACGGCTCCAAATCATAATCTGGAAAATAGAGAGAAAAAAGTATGAATCTTCAGCACTGGCAAGTAAAGAAAGTGTAATAACAGTTTTGTCTGTGTGGGGCTTTTTATCTGCGATGTGTAAATGTGTGAAACGGGCTAATTAAGACTTCTGTCATGCTAGGAAAGTTAAGAAAATATTTCAAAAAGTAAAAGAGGGCTAAACCTTCTGAAATATGACACTTTTCTTCTAAACCCAAGTTCACGTCTAAGGATCAGAAGCCCATATGTCATTTATTAAGATTATTCAAGCAGAGCCTTCAAAGGGATTTTGCAAGTAATGAAACCATTCCAAACATTAAATCTTTCGTCCATTCAGCCACTGATAAGAATTCACACTTGCTATTTTAAGCCATCAATAACATCTCATTAGATTTTATAAGAATCTCTTTCTTCGGCGTCCTAATGTTCAAATCTAGAAATGCTGTGAGAACAAAGGAGGTAAATTATGCTTTCAGTAGGTAAAGGGTCATTAGTGCTCGTTTCTACTTTATTCATTTAAAATGAGTCCGTTTTCTTGGTGTTAACCTATTTTACTATTCATTCTTGAGTACATGTAATCACAGATTTCCAGAGGACTGTTTGTATCAATAACTTTTTCAGAAACCATAATTATTAAAAATACATGAAGAAATGCATGATTAATGTTCTAAAGCAGAGATTTTACGTTCTGGGGCACATGCAGCCCACTTTGATCTTAACAAGGCCGAACCAGACCAGTGAAAGTACACGATAAATGAGTAGGATTACAGAAAAAGTGATGATAATTCATAGCAGACTGTCCTATATTTATCTGATATGGCATATGTTTTCATTCATTTGCAGAAAATGTACTTTTTAAAATTGTGAAGTCAAACAAAAAAGGACAAAAAACAGTTCAGAAGGCTTTAAATCCGTAAAACTAAATTTATTCTCACCAGAGAAGGTGATGTTGAATCCCTCATACGAAACGGAAAAGTCAGACAGGAAGCGGATCTGTGCTGTGTAGTTTCCAAACAGCCCTGCGCTGAGAGGCGGAGGCAAGGTGGAGCCCGTCAGCCTCCAAAGTGGCTGAGAGAAGCTGCTGTTCTCTGTCACCAATAAATGATCGTGAGGGCTCTCAAGGTGGAAGGTGTGGAAGGTGAACTGGACACCTGAATACGAGGAGATGAAAGAGCCATTGTTGAAATGTTTGGGTTTTTTAAATCTTTACATAACTTATATATGCATAATAATAAACATCACATACATAATAATCATGAAGGTGGAAAAAAAAACATTGAAAACACAATATTTTCTATATCATAACACATTCAGTACAAATTCCCTATCCTTTTCCAAACACAGCTGCACCTGTGCAGATAAAGCATCTGCAAATAAGGCTCAGTCAGTTTGATATGAGTGCTCGACCAAAGGCTGGAGAATCATCCCATGGCGCCGTAGCCTTAGGCCAGCCTCTCAGCAGCCCGGCCTTACAAAGACAGCTTGTTCGGCAAAATAAAAAGGCCACTCAGTAGAGGGAAATGACATTGTAACAGAAATTGAATTTGACTGCCGCATGTGTCGACACAGAATTTCTCTGCTAACCTTTGCCGTGGGAGGTCTCGATCATCCACGTGCAGTTCAGGTTATGCGGGTAAAAGTCTGGGAAGCCGGGAGACAAGATGGTGCCGGCGTTGCCCTGGATGTAACCTCCACACAATGCTGGTGACGCGGGACGAATGGAAACAGTGGAAGATGGATGAAGGAGAGAGATGAGCGCAGAAGCAAAATCAGAGAGGACACGAAGACAGAAATAACGTTCCCCAAAAATAAATAAATAAATGCTAAAACCGTCTGTGCAATTCCAATGTGGATGAATGCATTTTCCAAGATGTGCCCTTCAAGATGGCACACAAAAAGACCGAGTGGATGTTAACAATATCATTACAGACAGGACGGGAGAATCAATACTGTCCTTAAATATAAAAGCATTTACAGACGAGGAAAAAGGGAAACATCAAAGGGTATGTTCACTGCCGCACATATAAAACATTTCTGATGAAATGAAGCAGAAACTTTTAAAGTCTAAAACAAGAGTCCTTGAAAGAAATGTTATCATCTCATATGGATTTTATAATAACTCAGGAATATATAGCTATTTAAATGTGATGCAATATGAAGCAAAGTGCTTAAAATGATTTCTCATGTTTCATCTCTAACAACACACAACAATGACTTTAGCTTTAATCCCATTTATGAGTGGGGAGAAATCTGGCAGGGGGACCATTCATTTCTAGGTCAATATTATGGAACGTACCATCACAGCTAGGCAGGGGGCGACTCCACTGAAAATTGGGTTCACATTCTAATGGCTCAGAGTCACTAAGCGTGTACCCTGCGTCGCAACTAAATGTCACCAAAGCTCCGACGTAGAAGTCGTTCCCGTGTCGCTGCCCGTTGACGGGGATGCCAGGATCCACACAGTGATCTGATTGTAGCTGCAGGGCTGCAGAGTGAAGAGAAAATAAATGACATTTGATCAGAGGCAGACACAAAAGGCTCCGAATTCACCTACAAGTGTAATTATCATAACGGGTTACGAGGAGGTCAACAAATGTTGAAGGGCAGTTTACTTTTATCAAACGATTCTTATAAATAATTCAAACGAATATCATTTTTCCACAGAAATGAACCAATAAGAAGTTTTCAAAGTACTTTTCCGCTCCACCTCGCGTGGTGAAGTTGTGCTTATAGTGAATTATTGAAGCTTTGCAAAGATTTAGCCACAGAGAAAGTGGAAAAGGTTGCCAGTATATGCTGCAAAGGTGGGAACGAGGCTAGGTAGAAATGTGTAAGTGTGAAACCATGGGAGTGTAAATACAGTCTCGAGCTTGGCAATATGTCAGGGCAGAAATATATGAAAGAAAAACCCATTTTCTTTCTGATTATGCGTATTCTAATAACAGTGGCATCGTGGTGAATTTACATTTACATCTACAGCCAAAACTGAATAGCTTTCACACGTGCAGTACAGAAAATAGGTTACACAATCTACAGTCGGGGAAACAATTATTTGATCCCATGGTGAATCTGAAAGTTTCCCTACTTCCAAAGAAACAAACTGTCTCTAATTCTTATGATAGTTTCATTTTAATGGAGAGAGACAGAATATCAACACTGCATAAAGGTTATTTAAATCAATTTGCATGTCATTGAGTGAAATACGTATTCGATCAAAAAACATGACTTAATACTTGGCGAAGAAACCCTTGTTGGCGAACAGTCAGTAAGACTGTAGTTCCTGTAGTTGGTCAACAGGTGGATTTTGGTCCACTCCTGTTTACAGAAACTAAATCTTTTAGGTTTCGTGGCTGCTGCTTAGAAACTCATAGTTTCAACTCATAGTTTCAACTCAACTTTCAAATCACAGCAGGTGATTGGAGCTCAGTTTTGGCACTTTCTCCCTAGCCTTTTCTGAATCATTGTTCATGGGCAAACTTAGGTTGCGCATGTGCATGAGGCTTCTTGAACAGGGGGACCTTGGTAGTGCTGCAAGACTTTAGTCCATCACAGTGTAGCGTGAGATCAATGGTGTTCTTGGTGATTCTGGTCCCAGGTGTAATCAAATCATTAGCAAGCTCCTCCTGTGTAGTTTTATTCTGATCCACCACCTTTCTCATGATCATCCACACCCCATGAGGAAAGTACAGCACCAGCAGTCACTTTCTCACCAAGCTTCTTGCTAATGGCCTTTGGCAGGACAACAGTTTCGTCCCTGATGTCCTTTGACAGCTCCTTGGTCTTGGTTGTAGGGGATCAAATTCATATTTCGCTCAATGACATACAAATCAATTTATAATGTTTATGTATGTGTTTTCCTGGATTTTGTTTGATATTCTGTCTCTCTTCAGTAAATTAGAGATTGCTCATTTATTAATAAGTGAGCAAACAAATAATTATTCCCCCACTGTATATGCAACAGATGTATTTCTTTTAGCGTCTGTGGTGCATAAGTGAACAAACTGCTTCCTGTGTCACTGTGTTCAAACGTGGTAGGCCCTTACTTTCATAACGTATACGGAAGCCAATGTCAGAGTGGCTCTTGTCAGTGGTGAATAGGAGATACAGGAAGTTGGAGGTGCTGATCAGGAACTGGGGAACTTGTGTGCCCTGGTAACTGCCAATTAGTGGTGAAGAGGGAAAACGTCCATCTCGCACCTCGAGGACATCATAGTTAACCTCGGTGCGAAACCTGAAAACACAAAGCAAAGCTTTTTTTGACTGCACCTCACAAGATCCGAGACAATAATGTATGCCTTTAGTAAATGATTGTTGAAATTAATGAAATGGGAAAATAAAGAACTAAACAATCATAATCATGCTAAAAATGTATATGTGAACTAGTCTGTCTTACATGAGCATCTCAATTCAAACCTCATCGTCTTCATTATTAAGTCAGATCTACAATAAATGCAAAGCTCGGTTACAAATCAGACAAAGTGGAGCCTGCCCTGGAGCTCCACACCATCACACAACAGTGACATATCCACTGGGACTTCTGTGCATTTATTTGAAATTAAGCAGCACGAAAGCAGAATATCAAACGAACAGACGGGAGTTTAAAGGTAAGATCTGCATTAGTAGATTGTATCAAAAATAAGGTTTCTCATATTCCATAAATATATTTGCCTTCTGCTAAATTATCAGGGAAAAGAGATCAAGAGTGGACAAAGAGCTCATTTTCACTTCATGTTTTAATCTGTGCTTGACTAGCTGGATAAAACTTGATGAAATGAACAATTTGTAAAGTAAATGAATCAATATGGTCTTAACCAAAAACAGGCAATGTAGAGAATCCCATCTAAAAATGTATTTTTGACATTTAGCCAGTCAGTGTAATAACAGTGGTAACTGTACAAAAGCGAGTGATGCTGCTTTTGGAGAATCCTGAGACATTTGGCTTTGGTGGGTGTATACAGTATTTCAATAGCATGTATGTGTGTTTCTGTCTTTGTTGCCTGAGCCACTTCATCTTCAAAGCGTGAATAAATTGCTTAGTTTCAGAACCGTGTCATCTAAATGAAGCGGTTTGTGATATTTTATTGATGTTACATAAAAATTAAAGAGCAACAAACATTTACGCGCTATTCATTTTGCATGGCCCGCTGTCGTGGAAGCGCTCAGGATGAGCCGGGTTTGCGAAGATGAGCCTCAGTGAAACACTGATGTAGCATTTGATCCTACAACTGTCTCTCTCTCAAACATCAGGACAAATTACATCCACTCCCATTTCCACAGTCCCTCTTGACAGACCATCTCAACTTACATAGCCCTTTGCATTGTGTGTGTTTGCGTACTTAGGGCTCAGGATATCAAATGAAAGCATCAAACCCCTCTGAAGGACTTTAGTAAATAAAGCAGTATTATCCTGGTTGGTGGATGTGTTGAAGTGCATTAGATCTACTGCATTACTCCGATAAAGGAAAGGCGTTGGGAGAGGTTAAAGTGAGACATAACGATATAAGAACACAGTGATACAGTGAGAAGGTAAAAGCAATAAAAATCCAAGCCTGTTATGAGAAAACAGAAAGTGCTGGCACAAGAGCAGTTGCTATGTGGGTGACTCACTTGTCGAAGATGATCTTGATGGGGTAGCCTGGAGGAGCCTCAATGATCCATTCACAGTTAAGGGCCTCCTTGTATAGTTCTGGCCAGCCAGGGGAGAGGATGATTCCATTGGGAGCCTTCAGATCCCCTCCACACGGGGCTAACACAGAGAGATGAAATAGAGGTAGAGAAAGAACAGATTAAAAAATAAAAAATGAATGCACGTCTATCCTGGATGATGTATGCCATTGCCCACAGATGTTCCCATGCATCAGCTGGGGCTCATCCCATTTCTTTTTGCTGCCAAGGTTTATCTTATGGAAGCTGGTGACAGCGCGCTTCAAGGTTAACCGCTTCTCCCGGAACACGCGTGTCAGTGTTTGCGTGTCTGTGTGCACATGAGCATTTATTACGCATTTGTGTGCCACCTATGCAAGGAGTCAGGGTTTTAAACATATCATCGAGCCCTTCTCCCATCAAAAAGACGAAATGGGACGTCTTTGATCGCTAGCACAAAAGACACTTGAGTGCGCCGACCCCTCTCCTGCACCCTAATCTCTGTTACAGCTCTCTTTGCCGCATCTCCTTTTAACTGCCTATCCTTAACCAGAGCACACGGGCACAGTGGACGGCTTCGTTACTGTGCCAGCTCCTCGCTCCCTTTGAAGTGGAATGATTTAATCAGCCAACTCAGCATACTGAAGGACATCTATAAAACGCATTAGGCTACAAACGCAGGGGTATGATAGATGGAGGAACACAAAACTGCTGTGGCACACGGGGGTGGGGTGGTGGGGGGTTGTGACATGTTTTAATAGTGGTGCCTCGTTTGCGTATCACAGACAGAGAACCTGATTAAGTCCCTTGGAGCTCCAGCCATGGTGACTGCACTTAAAGCGGCTAGTTAATGGTGAGTATTATCTAAACTAAACTACTTCTTGGGGATAGTTCATTGAGTATTGAGTCAGGCAGAGATGATTGTTCAGCTCTCTCTATATAAGCAAATTATGGCCGCTGCATCACAAACTGGAAAGAACAAAGCCTCCGGGTCATCACCAGCTTCAATTTGAGCTCAGCTGTCACTGACATAAAGTTACTGAGAATGGAGTAATTAACTATATCTCCTTTAACTATTTGAGAAAAATCTAATTCAGGTGGAGTTATTACTATTATTAGTATTATTTTATAACATTTTTGCATACTTAGCTAGCTATACCATCAAAACTACTACTCGCGATTCAAAGTTTGCTAACGTTTGTATACAAGAGGTGACAAAAACTTCTTTTTTTTTTGGCGGTATTTGAGGCAAATAGCTGGCTGGGTAGTACCATTGGGAGATAAGAACTGCAGAAGCATTCAGAGGGACTGGGACATCAAAGTCCAAACTGGTACAGATATTTCTTTTAATCTCTTTTTTTTCTCCTTAGTTTGTTTTTGCAAGGCGTATTCTGAACTTAGTTTTGAACTTTTTTTGTGTGTGTGTGTGTGTTAGAATTTTTTATTATTCTAACCACAACAACAGCTGCCTGTGAGAAAATACACACAGTCACAGCAAGACTTCAGACACAAAACCCCGAGGCTTTCATTATTATATCTGGAGACTTTAACCATGCCACACTGGACTCTACTCTACTCTGGCTGCTTTTCACCAGTTTGTGAATTGTCCCACAAGGAGCAACAGGACAATTGACCTACTGTATGCTAATGTGAGAGATGCATACAGAGCCACCCCCCTCCCCCCACTAGGGAAGTCAGACCACAACCTGGTTTACCTACAGCCACAATACACACCCCTCGTCCAAAGGCAGCCGGTCACAACGCGCTCCATCCGGAGATGGACCCCAGAAAAGGAGGATGCTCTGAGGGACTGTTATGACAACACAGACTGGGATGTGCTCCTGAGCCCACATGGTGAGGACATAGAGGGGGCGACACACTGTCTTACAGACTACCTCAACTTTTGTGTGGACACGGTCGCCCCTGCTAAGACGGTACGGTGTTATCCTAATAACAAACCGTGGGTAACACAGGAAGTCAAAGCTGTCCTCAACATGAAGAAGAAGGCTTTCAGGAGCAAAGTGAAGGAGGAGATGAAGGCAGCACAGCGGGAGGTGAAACGCTGCCTGAGGGAAGCAAAGGACACCTACAGGAGGAAGGTGGAGCAGAAGTTGGAGAGGAACAACATGAGGGAGGTCTGGAATGGTGTGAAAACCATCACAGGCCACAACACCAAGAAAAGCACAGTGGGGGGGACTGTGGAGAAGGCAAATGAACTCAACAACTTCTTCAACAGGTTTGACCAGCCCACAACCCCCCCACCCTCACCTTCACTACAGAGTCCAATCCCCACTCTCCTACCTCCCTCGCTTCCCCCCCTTCCTGACACCATGACACCCCCCTCCTCCAATCCCTCTCTCAGCAGCAAGACATCTCCCCCCCTCCCCTCCTCCCAAACATCTCCCAGTGTCACAGTGGATCAGGTCAGGAGACAACTGAGGAAGCTTCGCCCCAGAAAGGCAGCAGGCCCAGACAAGGTGTGTCCTAGGATGCTAAAGGCGTGTGCTGCTGAACTTGGGGAGCCTCTACAACGAGTCTTCAATCTCAGTCTGCGACTGGGGAGAGTGCCCGCCCTATGGAAGACATCCTGCATCGTCCCAGTCCCCAAAAAGAACCGGCCCAATGAGCTGAATGACTTCCGACCGGTGGCACTGACGTCACATCTTATGAAGACTCTAGAGCGGCTCTTCCTCAACCTCCTCCGACCACAGGTACAACATGCCCAGGACCCACTACAGTTTGCATACAAGGCGGGTGTCGGAGTGGAGGATGCCATCCTGTACCTCCTACACAGAGCCCACTCACACCTGGATGGGGGAAAAGGCACGGTCAGGATCCTGTTTCTTGACTTTTCCAGTGCCTTTAATACCATCCGGCCCTGTATGCTTCAGGAAAAACTGAACAGGATGGAGGTGGACCCCTGCCTGGTGGCTTGGATCTCCGACTACCTCACCGACAGACCACAGTACGTCAGGCTGAAGGACATCACGTCTGACACAGCCAGGGGTGTCAAGCATAAGGTCTGGGGGCCAGAATCCCCTTCAGAAGGATATATTCTCCCGTTTAGCTGTGTTATACCTCCAGGACAGTCCGGGTAATGAGCTATCAGAAGTTTTTTTTTCTTCTAACGGTACACATGAGCCCTCTTACACACCTTCACAGCGAGGAACAGCGTTGTCCCACACCACATTGCCGTCCTTGAGAATGCAGGAGATGGTCAGGGAGCCATGGGTCTTAACAAAGCCGTCCTCGCACAGGAATGAGATGGAACTGCCCAGCTGAAGGCTCTCTCCAAAGCGTTTCCCATTAACCGGCACACCCGGGTCTGGGCACTCGTTGTGGCGGAACGCTTGTGGAAGTGCAGAGAAGAGATGGGGGTTAGTGACGAGTACAGAGTCAGCTTTTAGAAGACTTTAGAAAAAAAACAGACTTAATACATTAGCTATAAACAGGAAAAATGCTTTCCCTGTTGCTTAAAGTCTTTGCTTGATAATGAAATGGAAAAAGAGATTGTCTATAATTCTGCTGATATTAATCCACATCACATGCTGTCCTGTGTAAAGACTCCAAAATAACTGCTTGAGTTTCAAGACAAAACTTTTTCTGTCATTGTACCGTCAGCACTTAGCCACTCCAGCATGTAACAAGCGGGAATTTGTTTCACTTAGTCACACTGATTCACCCTGCTGCAGTCATTCTACAGGGTGGGAAACCACACCGTATGCAGATCATCAGTGCCAGATGACACTGCTGAAGTAATCGTGAGGTAAACAAACAAGGGTAATTGCTTTCATGCAGCCTCACAACTTTATCAATCAGGCCTCTCGATGAAATTTCAAGTAGAAAGAGCACAAAGAAACACAGTCATACAAGAAGAGTCATAACCCTGAAACACGGCCTGTAAACAAATACATCACCTCGGCTGCTATCTCTCTCACTTACTCTCACTCTTGTAAACACATGCAGGTATTTGACGCGTGTAGGTGTTGATGAATCCCTGTTCTGTAGTTACTGGACCCAAACCAAGTGCCAGCTACACCTCATCCATCACAAATATCTTATTCATTAACGCGCTAGAAATTGCCTAAATACAGTTTGGCATGTCCTTAATTAACATGAATGATGAAAGTTGTGTGCTCAGCCCCACAACCTCCTCAAAAACCGTCCTGCAGTTAGATGACACTGTTCTCAGGAACAAACCGTCATCTTCAATTAACTGCTCGTGGCATTCGTTCGGCACGGTTATTTATTTATTCATCTAGCATGCTAATTAATGCATTAGCCGCCATGTGTTGTCCACATTGTGGCTTTCCAGATGCACCTGGGCTTGGTTGATGTCGCGTCTGCAAATGAGCTCGTGCAAAGGGTGGGGGGGGGGGGGGGGGGTTGAAAGCATTCTGGCCTTGCTGAGCTGATATAGATTAACATCAAAGAGATATTTTGGTGAGAGCCGAGGTTAAGTTGAAACAGGATGAGCAATCTTCACAGTATACTGTAAACAGGCATCACTGTGCACTGCATTTAATGAACATATAAATAAACAGTAAGAGATCTCTGTCATGGAGGGGATTTGATTTAAATATCCTAACACAAACCCAGCTGCAGCTATCCTTTCAGGGCTTTGTTAAGTGTGAGAACAAAACTTGTATGCCAATGCTGATTCATACTATAAGACATATATGTAAGACTATGGCTCAAAATGACTAAATGTGGCAAATTAGCGTCTGAGTGCAGTGCCTACAGTACTCGTACTGTAGGTGTGGTTAGTTTTATGAATGATTTACAAAGGTGGTGCTGCTTACTAAAAACGAGGGCAGTTGGTTTATTTCAATATCATGCGCAAAAAAACAAGATGTGCTTTTTTTTTTTTGCAGTGTTAAGTATCGGTGTATTTATGTTTATATCAGCTTGCAGGCTTGATTTCATTAATCTCTCACCATATTTTACAACTTGCGAAAGGAATTCTCAGAAATACGACTGCAACAGGGTCAGCAGCAAAAACCTCTGAGCTCCCACCTCCTACACGCAATCCTGTCTCTGCATTCCCTTCGTAAATACCAACAGCACTTTTTTTTAACGCCAAAACCCAGGTCGCGCTGGCACACTGAGTTAGCAAATCTGGCCTTAACCATGGTAGACATTTTCTGTATATTTTAATATTTAATCATGTTGACTGTATTGTTTGGTTTCTAATTACACTATATTGATTCTGTTCATTTTTTCATCTTTTTTTTTGGTGGGGGGGGGTTGGCACCTATTTCTTAGTTGGAGATTAAGTATCTGAATTTCAGGAGCGGGACCACGCCTACGAACACGCTCTTTCCAGTTCTCATCTATATAGGTTCCCCCAGTCCTACAAGCTGTTAATTCTCGTTTACATGCTCCACCCTTGCTCCCCTTTTCAGTTCTTTAACTTCTTCACTTCTATTTAATGCATGGAAATCTGCCAGGCCCGGGAGCCGCCGCCAGTCCCCTTCGAGGCGTTCCCCAAACTGCAGCTCAATTCATGTCCAAGCCATTCACCTTTACCTACTAAAACGCCGTCAAACATAAATGAGGACGTGGGTGCAGCTAGTGAATCTTTTATTAGGTTTTAGTTAATAATCTCATAATCTTGATTTGCATGATAAATATTAACTAATTACATTTTAAAACTACTATGAGTGCGCTCTCAATTAAAGACGGGAGAAAAAATTTAGATTTTTTCTAGCAAAAGGCACCTTAACTACCCGACACTTTGCGGCTCAGTGAGGGTTAGACGCTCCCTCCCGAGTTATTTTCTTTGGTGTAATGTAGAAGAATTTCAATACCAGGCTCATAACACAATAGTGCGCATGCAATGAATCCTGCTTCCAACACTCAGAACAAAGTATAACCATAAAAACGGTTTACCAGAACTGCAGCCAGTGTGCTTCTAGAATTTCCTCAGAAGTCAGCAGCTACCCAGAACAGAATATAATGAGCACAGGTGCAAATGCATCTGTCAGGTAAAGATGCTACATCTTCGCTTGGGTTTTATTTAGATGTCAAGTTTCTATTTAGACAATAAAGTGAGAGTTTGTCATTTTTCTTTGAGTGTCTAAGTAATGTTTAGCCAGTTTATGCAGTCTATGGGAGACAAGCACAGAGATACTGTGGATGATTCATGAGCCCTATTGTATGTGCGCGCAAACACAGACACACACACACATACTGAAAACATGCACAAACAATTGAGAATACAAAACATCCAACAGTCAATGTGGGCTTTTGTGATAAGCTTTAAAGACTTCACTTTATCTCCTTTGAGGTACTTACTTGTAAATGTGATGTTAAAGCCTCTGTCTGTGTAGGTGTGGTCAGTCAGGAACTCCAAACGGGCTACATGCGCACTGGTTGTTATGGGAGGAGGCAGGACATCACCAGAGAAGGTCCCCAGGATAGGAGATTCAGCCTGACAAAGACAGATAACGATTTTCTGCTGAGACCAAAGCTATACTCAGCTTAAAACCATTAAAAAAACCAAAACAAGAGCAGAAGGATCCTACAGTGAGGTAGACAGATAAAGCGATAAAGTCCAGTGATACTGGAAGAAAGGTTGTTTAGCTTGTACGCATAATTACAGAGGCTGCTTTTCCTGCTGACAAGCACCATGACTGATAGACAGGTCAGCAAAGAGCCTTTCAAAGTAAGCGAGGACATCCGCTTATGCGCTACCTTTCCCCCATCCTTGATGGAGAGGAAGTCAAACTGCTTCTCCATGCTGAGGTCGTTGAAGGCCAGATTGATTCTGCTCTCAGGGTTGGTGATGATGAGCCACACACAGTGCATATTGTTTCCGTACTCCTGAGGGTAGTTGGGAGATAGCAGCACCCCCGATGGAGTGGTAAAGTTGAAGAAACAGGAAACTATAGGAGAGATAGAGAGATCGAGACAAAGACAGCGGGTGAGAGGAAGAAATACAGATAAGCAACATAAAAATGAGAATTGTTCAGGAGACTGAAAACAAGAGGCAAATTCCATTTCCTTTGCTGACAACAAGCCACTATGACTTGATTCATTTTACTGAATCTGTACCACCTCAAGACACACGTGCCGTAGACATATTTCAAAAGAAGGAGACAACTCCAATAACCACCACTGTGCTGACAACAACCTCGGGCGACGTGCAACCTAATACATGTTACATTTTAGAATAACTCCACTTTTGCTGTGTTCACCTTCCTGTCCCCACTATTCAAGCAATTTAATGTGTCGACCGTGTAAAAACACTACAGACTACATTAGCATTTAAGTCTGGATAGGAACAAAGTGAGACTTGAACGATGATTCAGGCACTCATGTTCACTTTCTCATGGGGTCTTATCAGTAATTGCTTATGCGTGCCTTACTAGTCAGATCCTGTGACCCTTTTCCACAAGACAACAAGACTGCCTAGACCACCGGCAGTTAATTGAAAGCCATGGTTGACATTTTTTGTCAGTGCAAACAGCTGTTGCATTGCTAAATTCTTCAGTTTGTCACTCTTCTGGTGACTACATGCACAGGAGATAAGGCGAGCAATATGTTGAGCATTACGCGACGCACTTTGTTTTCAGTATGGACAAAAATTGCTTCTGAAAAGCATCCAGATGAGCGTGCACATATTCTTAGGCTCATCAAAGGGTTACAGATAATCAAAGGCATAAGACAAGGCAAATTAAGAATGCTTGCTTTACTAAGGTGTCCTAGTTGGATACATTATACTTTTAGCTGACAGTAGGACCTAACAGAAATCAACAAATCTCATTTAAGTATGAAAAGGAGGATAAAATAAGATGCTTGGTAAAAATAAACGTACTGGCGACTCTCTCACTATGAAAACACACAATTGAACAGTTGTACGTTAGAAAAGCATGCGATCACATTTACAGCGTCAACTTCAACGGCAAAAGCAAGCCGGCTGCATTGTTTCAACATGACTGTAATATTTTGTTAAGCGTTAACTAAATAACCCATTTTTTCATAGCATTATGCAGCCAAAATGACATTTGGGCCAGGAAGCTCTCTGTCATTCAGCTCTGTGATGTTTATCTGCACACTGCAGCTTTTTGTCCATTCTATTGTCTCATCAATAATACAACAGTGGGTATTATCTGCATGGTCAGCTCTCTTCCCTCTTCTCCTCACCCTCTAATTCTCTCACTTTGTGTTTGTCTTTCATGGCGTTAATTAGCTAATAATCCCTCCTATTGTTTCAAAATCCACAGCCTCTGCAAGGCAAACTGTAAGGATAATCTGACAATTTATTATGCAGCCCTCCCTGTACTCGTCCCTGCGAGCAGTGTTTGATTCATGCACGTGTGCGCAAGGTGTACGTCGAATCGGAGGGGAGTCGTCCAGTAACTTACAAACGCAGCTGGGTTTCTTAGCTGACCACTGGTTGTTCTTCTGACAGGTGATGTTCTTCTTCCCCACCAGCTCGAAGGCAGGCAGACACTCGAAGTACAGTCTGTCCCCGTGACGGAAACCTGTCCCCTCCCGCTTGCCGTAAGCTGGAATTCCAGGATCTCCACAACTGCCTTGCTCAATCTCTGCGCAGGTGGACGTAAATACATAAGACAGAACAATTCAGCAAGCAACAGACTTATGCAAATTTCTGTGTCATGCAGAGAAAGATGAATTTGTGGTGTACACAGTACAACTACAGAGAGAGAGGGAGAAAAAGCCTGCTCTGAGATGGTTTTGCGTTTCTGTTCTGTTCCCTCCTGTTGGGGTTTGTAATGTTTGATAGTTTTACTATTGATCCTTGCGAGTTTTCTGCCACATCTGTTCACCTAATCATTATCCTCAGTATATATGGCCCTGTTTCTGTCGGTCACCTGTCACATTGTACTCTTAAAAAGTAAAGGTCTGACTATTCATTTAAGTTTTTATTAATGTAGTTAGTAGACCCTAGCTTGTTCTTCCTGGGTATGGACTTGAAGTCTGCTAATGTACTTGTCTGCATAGTTTGCGTTTGCTGACTGAGCTCTGTGTATGACAACTACTCGGATGAAAGATTTGGATTTTACTTTGTCGCCCTCTGGAATCTGAATCTGGATCCTCTTCCTCATGAAACTACAACAGATATGATTATAGCTCCCATTGGTTTGTTCCATCCATCAATTTTCTTCCGTTTATCCAATTCTGGATAAACGGGGGGGCTTAAGTCTATCCTCATCTCCCACAGTGTTGGGGAGTAACGGGATACATGTACCGCCGTTACGTATTTAAAATACAAAATATGAGTAACTGTATTCCGTTACAGTTACCGTTTAAAAAGGTGGTATTCAGAATACAGTTACTTTGTTGAAATAAATGGATTACACTGCGGTACTTCCCTGTTTCATTTTGTCGCGGGTCAGGACTGTTTGGGTTTTGTTTGACAGCTACGTTCTGTTGTTCCAGGCGGCAGCGTTACGGTTGCCATGGTTACAGGGCGACGCTCTCTCTCTCTGCGACTGTGTGTTTCCTGGGTGAGAGAGCGCCTTTTCGTTGTTGTTGTTGTTGTGCTAAGCTAACAGGCAGAACGCTACAAGCATAGCTCTAAAGAATGTAGCATCATGGGCAGTGTAGTCCGTGCTGCAGGGAGAATGGACTGCCATACACGTTATGTGTCTGTGAGCGCGAGGAGGGAGAAAAAGGGGAGTGGAAAGGTACGAGTTGTCATCGAGGAAAAACGGGAGCTGGAAGCATGTAAATATAATAATAACCACTGCAGCCAAGAAGAGAGCCTGACGAGCCCAGTTGTAAGTAAGCTATTAAGACTCGACTGTACACCGTGTTCGTGTTTTCCTCCGAAAACAATAAGTTCCGTTGGAGCAGCCTTTCAACGCCTCTCTCTGTCTCTCGCAAGAAAAGTTGACCCACACAACAAAGTAAAGCTATTTTTCGGCTACCAGCCGACAGGGACCCCGCCGTATTAGTCAGAGGTCCCTTTACTACAGTTCGGAGTCGCGGACTTTCAGTAATAGTAATAAATCACACAGCAATAGTACATTCACATTGTTGTAAAAAGCATGATAATATATTAAGTAATCCAAATTATTCAGAATACGTTACTGTCATTGAGTAACGTAACGGAATACGTTACAGAATACATTTTGGGGCATGTATTCTGTATTCTGTAATGGAATACATTTTAAAAGTAACCTTCCCAACACTGATCTCCCATAGGGCGAGAGTTGGGGTACACCATGGACAGGCCGCCAAGGCTGTCACAGGGCTGACACAGAGAAACAGACATACATTCACACACATTCACACCTAAGACTATTTTAGAATCACTAATCAATAATTTAGAATCAATCATCTCTTTTGCTGAAAGAGGAAGTTTGTAAAAATGGTGATTTGGAGTCAAAATAATGGAAAATACAATGAAATACAATACAATGCTGCTTAAGCACCAACTCTCCGATGGACCATTGCAACAGCACATTCCCTGCCCCCTTTTCCTTGCAGCGGAGTAGCAAAATACATTTTTAACTCACGGGAAACACTGAAGGGCACATCGCATGGAGAATAAGAGCTGCTCCACATTATCTGCATCAAGCATTTATGCAAAAGTGTCATTATGGGAAATGCACTTGTTTACCACCCACAAGATCAATATGGATTTAATCTCTGCAAATTCAGAATGCTGATAAGTCCGGGCTTTGTTTCAGATAACGCAGTTTGTGCATAAACCTTCACTGACTTTGACGTTTACCTTTGTTGACGCCAACATGAATGAACTCCCTGTCTCTTTATGCACTGTTTTCCACTTTGGTCTCTTTACTGTGTCTTTATTTTCCTAAACTATTACCTTCTAATCGTGCAAATCTCCCAAGTGCTTCTCCCTCCCCCCACTGAAAATGTACTCCTCGACTTACTGTGTGACAAACTACCTCGTTCGTGTTGGGAGCTGATGTGAGTACTTCACGACTCGTGCGCAAAACACACCCGCACCTCTGCGACCACTCTTCTTCCTTAAAACCAAACACGCCAATTTCATTATTGCAAGATTTATGCGGCCGCCTTCATTCACTAACTCTTTTTTTTCTACTTTTCTCAGGTCTTAGATTGCAGATGGGAATGCTGAGGCATCCTATTGAGGCATCTGGATGGGGGAACACAGAGAGCGAATAAGCTCATCCATCCAGGAAATGATGGCAGGGCCTAATACGATTTTAAATCGCACCGGGGGTGATGCCGGGTATAAATCCATACTCAGCCCTAACGATGATCATCATTTAGAACACATATTTAGAGCTCACTGCTGTTTGGATGTATGGCTGTCCTGAGGCAGCCTCATTCACAAGACAACTCATTGATCTTACGTGGAAGTCACCTTTAAAAGGGGTGGTGGGGGGGATGCTGAAAGCAAGTTTTGAGGTGAATCCAAGAGAGAATGAGAGAGAATGGAGGATAAAATGAACCGAGGGAATGACAGAAACCAGATCTGAAAGAGCAATCCAGCTGTTACGCAAACACAAGAAGCAAACACAAACAAGATCATGCAATCACTTGTTCGTCCCTACACCCGTAGGCCTCTCTGCCTCATGGGTCCCTCTAATTACAACTTTAGGAAAAATTGGCTCAATATATAAGAATCCTTTGAAGTGTGTGTGAGAGCGTGTGTGTGTGTGTGTGTGTGTGTGTGTGTGTGTGTGTGTGTGTGTGTCTCTTGTTTAAAACATATTTATAAAAGTGTGTGTTGCACATATGAAAGCATCTTGTACACAACATACACAGGGTGGTAAGTGAACGAAACAGCTGCTGATTCTCATGAATAAGGGAAGAGATGTAAGGGCGTATTTGTCGTCCTTCCCTGACATTCCAGAATAATCCGGGCACGTTAATGGGACTCAGACTCAAATTACTGTCAACAGCTACACTGCAATCTCCTAAGGCCTGGGATGACAAAAGGACTTTATTAGTCAAGTTTATTGGTATAACCCAGTACTGCACACAATGTCTCAGTGGGCTCTAAAGGCTCTCAGTTCCACTACTGAATCAACAGTATTTAAAGTATTTACAAAATTGCAGTCGCATTTAAAAGTGCATGAAGATAATGGTAACCTTGCAATGAGGCGAAAATTCAAAATTCTGTCAACAGATGCTTTCTCAACTGCTGCTTTGCTAACAGATGATTATATCCGATGTTTAATCATAAACTGTTAGTGCCCTGCACAATGAATGGGCTGGAGTACTCAAAATACAAATGACATGATGCTTTGCCCTCAGTGTTAGCCCATTGGTGCGTTCGTTTGCATCTGGATAACAAGAAGTTCAAGTGTTTCATATCACATACCCTCAGTTGTCAGTATAAAGCACGACAGTGGTTGGGTTTTAGGCTCATTTGCATTAATACTGATTTTCTTTGCAAGCGCTGCATTTTCAGAACAGACAGAGCCCACTGCAGAGTGTGAGCAACCCACAACGTATGGGTAAGGTGGGAGTGTGGGTTCTGGTATGACTGTGTTTGCAATTACACTTGATGATCAGGCTTAAAATACAAGTAATTGAGAATGCAAATTAGATTTTGGGTGCTCCAATCTGGGAGGTGAAGTGGTTCAAAGCGTTTCTTCCCCTTCATTAAGTAGAACTCATTGTTTTAATTACACTTTGGTTCAGCATGCTGCTCCACTTTTGCTGTTATTTTTACTGATGAAAAATAAGCATCTGTGGGCAAGGGAGAAGACTTGCTGTGCTTCTGAGAGGCAAACAGTGCACTTATCTAGAAGAAAAACCTTGGCAAACACCCAGTACTCACATGCTTTCACACTGGAAAACAGAACGCACACATACTCATTCACAAACCCACACTTGTATCTGATCTTCAAACACGCGTGCAAAAACACACATTGATCTATTGTTAAAGCTCACACATACAGACACATAATTACACAGAGATAGATGCACTGGTATTAGACAGTAGGATGAATGTAGCTAGATGACCCACTGACTGTTTATGACCAGTTTAGTGAACGCAAATATGAGGTCTTGAAACAGGGTTGTTTTTTGTATTGCAACATGAAGTACACAGAGATCAGAGGGTCTAAAATTTCATACCTTGTTATGATTTGAATACATTTTATTCTAAAAAATAATATATTATATAACTATATCAAAGTGGCTCCATTTTAATAGCATTCTTCTAGTAGCATTATCGTTATCTCTCCTATGCTCCACTATGTGCGACACGGAGCTGAAGGGAAGCAGACGTGACATGTAGCTGGGGAAATAGAGAGCAAAGGAGAGAAGCAAAACAGCAGTAAAGACTCAAACTGAATTAAATTGAAAAGAGGACACAAACATCACCCATAAACTACTCAAATACTTGTTTGCTTATGTGTGGTTAATGTTTCTTTTTAATTCTTTGTTTAGTTGTGTTGCTGCCTGAGAGCTCCAGACTCTACTGCCAAGAGCCAAGAACAGAGGCACTGAGATCGCACACAAAAAGGGAGACTTAATTTTCTCCTATAGTTCCAATTACTCTTCTTTTCCTTTTTTTGTTTGTTTGTTTGGGTTTCTTTTGCTAGATATCATCCATATATTAGTTGTGTTCGTGATATGACAGTATTGTGGTTGGCACCATCGCCTCACAGCAAAGAAAGTCCTGTGGTTGAATCCACGGCAGGCTGGGGCCTTTCTATGTGGAGCTTGTATGGTCTGTCTGCAAACTCTGGCGTCCTCCCACAGTCCAAGGACATGCATGTTGGGTTAATTGGTGATTCTAAATTGGCCGTATGTGTGAATGTGAGTGTAAATGGTTGTCTGTCTCTCTGTGTCAGATTGGCGACCTGCCCAGGGTGTACGCAACCTCTCGCCCTATGACAGCTGGGACAGTCTCCAGCCCAACTGCAACGCTGAATTGGACAAGTGGAAGAAAATGGATGAAATCGATGTCATATTACTGTTTAAAGTCTCATATGAGACAGATACATAAACTCCAATGATTATGTCTTTGAAGCTAAACTTGGGATGACACATACTGGGAAGACCAGCAGCCAACTGAAGAAAAATGTGTTATGTTTGGACATATGATAGTTAGACTTGAGCGGTGAGTCACAACGCACAAGCGTAACTGATCAAAAAAGAAATCCACTCCTATTTCAAACTGTAAAAGGAGAAAGTCGAGATTTAAAGTCTAACTATAAAGACTGCTTTTGCTTTTTAACATCAGTGTACCACCGCACCATGATGACTCACTGCAAAACCACTAAAAAATACTTTACCATTAACATGACTCCCCTTTGATGCTACTCTTAAGATGATTTAACCTCCTAGGACCTGGCGTCCACATATGTGGACATCACATTTTTCGATGACTAGACCGAAATACTTCATTTTTCCCTACAAGGGCCTGATATCCACTTACGAGGACATTATACTGCCACTGTTCTATCAAAATTTAAAACAAATGTCCTCATATGTAGATCTCATTTTTGTCAGAAACAAAAATCAAGTAAAAAAAATAAAATCGGGTAATTCTTTGTTTTTACATTCATCGGGTCCCAATCAACACAAATAGCAAAGAAAAATTTAAATGCATGCCATGAAAGAGTTCGGATCTTAGTAGGTTAAAGTTAAACAATCCGTTTTAAAATGCAGTTAATGAGCCAGAACCAAAATATATACAGCAACCTTACCTTCATAGGACACCTTGAAGCCCAACGAGCCACTGGTATCATCTGTTTTGAAGTTGAGCCACATCTGATGACTGGTGCTCACGACAAGGTCTGGAGTAGTCGAACCAGACAGACTATAAAACAAGAAAAGCCAACATACACCTT
Source organism: Rhamphochromis longiceps (assembly GCF_057381845.1). Taxonomy (NCBI): domain Eukaryota; kingdom Metazoa; phylum Chordata; class Actinopteri; order Cichliformes; family Cichlidae; genus Rhamphochromis; species Rhamphochromis longiceps. The sequence goes on from NC_140577.1 coordinate 23,817,380, forward strand.
ATAAAAAGACATTTCTTTCTGTTGAATATTCTATATCTTTGTGCAATTTTTTAATCAGCAGTAGAAGTGCTTTAGCTGTGGACTTGTCATCACCTAGAAAATACAGAGAGACCTTGTTTTTGCTAAATCATTACACAAATTAAGAACTTTACAAATTTTGTAAGGAATATTAAGCTAAGAAATGTTTTTATCCTATCCCAACACTTACATTCAAAATAGCAGGAGACAACAAAGTGCAAAATGAATGCAAGATCAGTCAATGCCACAGAAGTAATTTAATCTCATTTGAATAGTAATTCCACCCAACTCTAATTAGGAAGGGTATAGCTGCAGAGTAAGTGATTAAGGGTTCTAATTTTAGTGACAGAACATGTAGGATGGTGGGATTGCTACTAGTGTCTGGATAGATTTTTGTTCTCTTTTACAGCCTTTTGGTAATGCGCTGAATGTCTGTGAACTCCTAAGCACTTGTGAGAGAAAGTATAAAATGCTGCGTGTCTAATGTAGCACTAAAAAGCTTGTCAAAAATAATAGACAAGGCTATTATATAATTTCCACCCAGACAAGTTATATCAGTATGCTAATAATTTCCCTGTAAGCTAATCACTGTCTAGAATACTGTCCTTGTTGATGACCTACTTTATGTTTTTGTGTGTTTTTTGTTATCGTCACCACCCTTTTAATTGTTACTGTTAGATCCAAAACAAGGACATTATTTCCCTTATGGGAAAAACTCTTGTCGCATATTCACTGCAATAGTTTCTTTCCATTCTAAACTGTCAGAGCACAGTGTCTTGAAATGAAAAGAGTGGATTTGATTGGTTGTGACTAACTGCCTATAAAGCACATTTATGACTGTGCTGCACTAAGGTTACATGCCTCTGACCATAAAGTTACAAAAAAATATTAAATAATTCCCTACACCCTGCACGCGCTCGGCTGCACCACTGATTCTCAAAAAATATAGTCCTGAGTTTAACAGTGCTGATAGCTGCAGTATATTCTCCAGTACTAAATTGTTCTAGTTTGTTTGTGTGCAGGAGCGCAAAGACTCAATTACTCTCTCTACTTTTAAAGCATAAAGAAGTCCATAAAGGGGGAGGAGAGGGAGGAAAATCTTTAATTGAAGAGATTAAGCCATATTCAGTGTTTGTCCTGTGTGTGTTGTTGGTGTTTGAGCAAGTAGACAAAAAAATATGAATGTGAGGATGATCTCACATCAGTAACCCCTTCCTTTGCATACTTCTCCCTCATTTATCTCCAACCTCCCCCTCCCGGTTTCCACCCCAGCTCGGCAGCCTTGCATAAAAATTGATCTATAAAAACTTTATTAAGGTGGTAAATTTCGGCACAATTAATAACAACATCCTGTGAATTGTTATGGAGCATCTGCTAGCGCAAACTCCATTAGGGGGCATCAATATGCAGTTTTGCAATGCTGCGCCACATGGCTGTGATCTTGTTTTTAACAGTGAAAAGAGAGATGATTGACAATGTGGTGCGACATCTATTTTTCATGCCCTGCTGCATCAGGTGGTGATGAAATAAAAGAGAAACCGTAGGAAAAAAAAGGGCTGGAGGGGAACAGGAAGACAGACGGGTGCTGTCGGGCGCGGGGGGAGGAAGAAAAGGCGAGTGTCCCGCAAAGGTGAGGAGGAAAGAGAGCGCGAAGGCAGAATATGATTACCGGGAACATGACTTGCAAAAGTGAAACTGACGGGTAGCTAAAAGAAGTTAGGGAACAGAGGGTAGATTAAAGGCAGGAGAAAACGAGGTCAAATGAGTCACTCACACGTGGAAGATGGTCTTCTGGTCTCCCACTACCTCGCCATCTCCAACCGTCAACGTGTCGTAGCCTCGCTCCAGGTCAAAATCTTCAAATGTCAGCTTGATCACCTAGACAACGGAGGGGACATCAACGAGACAAATGAGGGAAGCAGATGCTTAAATACTCCCTGAACCAAATGCAGAGGAGAGATCTCTTCCCATCTGTGACTCCCTTTTCCTCTGTTCATCAATCCATCATACATCAGTTTTTTTTTTTTTATATCTGTCCATCAAACTTCCAGCTGTATACACTGTAGTAGTTTTTTTATTTTATTTTTTTTGTTATTAGAATTGTTTTCTCCTTTAAATCTCATACTGTGTGACCTAACAGCTCGGTATTGGTATTTTGCTTCTGTAAGTGTTTACTGCGTCTGCTGATTATGAACTGTTTCTCACTAATCAAATATCTGATTGCCTGCCAGATGGTCTGCACGACCTTCACTCTTGCCGATCATGATAGCAGCTTTCAGATGCCTTCGTGGGCTATTACACGTGCCTCTCTATGCATACATATATATATGGATATATGTAATCCAATAGGATCCATTAAGGCAACAAAAAGACTTTGTTGCAATCTAGTGTATAAATCTTTTCTATAAAACATAAATCATGATTTCTTTGAGTGCAATTTTAGGTCTGCGCTGCAGCTGAAGGATAAATCAAGATAAAAACAAGGAAACAATAATTGCGTCCTAGCCGAGGCAAGCGAAAGGGGTCAGCTCTAAACATACAAACAAAAACGGTTTAATTATAAACGTGCAGAATATTAATAACAAGGGCAAAAAATAGAGTGACAGAGGAGGCTAAATAAAAATAAAAAAGCCAAACAAGGAAAAGTCTTTGCCTCCTAGTTTAAATTGGCTGCCACTGATTTCCGCCAAATTCTTAATGTTTTCAGAGGGCTGAGAGAGAGCAGGGCCTAATGAAAAAGCTTATATAAATGCAAATTGCATTCTGTCCTATGTTAAACCTAGTTCTTAATGAAAATTGCCAAGGTGGAGAGGAAAGATTGATGGTGTGTAGGCAAAATAGGTCAGATCGCTCGATAAATAGAGTTTCATACCACAAACTCATCTCCCATCTGCCAGCCAACAGGTGAGGTACAGAGGGGGTGAAGATAAAAAAGAGGGAGAGAGAGAGAGCACAGCAGCCATATTGTGAAAGAGTTGTAAAAAAAAGAAAACTCATCCATAGTGAACAGCTGAAGCAACTTCAGCAACGTAAAACCATGTCTCCAAAACTGTGTAAAATGTAAATATTAAATGAAATAAACACTCCTACAACTTCAAAAGTAGTTGGGAAAAGACAACAAAATGGAAAAAATATTCAATCAGTTCCATGACAGCCTATAGAAAATGGCTGGATTTACCACTAAGAAGAGTTTCTGATGCAATTGTTTTGAGGATTTTATCATTTGCACTACTTCATATCATGCGAAGATTTGGAGAATTCAGAGAAATCTCTATACGCTTGAAAGAAAGCTAAAAAACCAATATTGTATTGCCGTGATCTTCAGGCCCCGCAGGCAGCACTGCTCTGAAAGGAGGCGCGACTCTTTGAAAATCACTGCATGGGCTCAGATACACTTCTGAACACCATTGTCAGTGAACACAGTTTGTTTCTGCATCCATGAAAGCAAAGTAAAACTCCAGCAGGCAAAGATAAAACATTTAGAAAATCATGACCGTTGTGTCCTCTATACGGGGGGATGGGATGGGGGAGGTGTCTGGCTCATCCTACACAGCCCCAGGATTTGTGATGCGAGGGTATGCGGGGTGCATTACTGCACACGGCATACCCTCACATAATTTAAACATCTGTTCATATACCATTTATTCTGAATGATATATACACGATTTGGCGCAACATATGCTGCCCACAGATGATCTCTTGCAATGAAAGCCTTGCTTGTTTCATCAAGACAATGCCAAACTGCATTCTTCAAAGCAACAGCATGGCTCTGCAGTAAAAGAGTCCCGGTTCTAAACTAGCCTGCCATTTTGTGCCAAATGTTCCAATAAAAACATTTAGTTAAAAAAAATCCTATCATAAATTAAATCCTATTGTAAGCAAGACTGGGGACAACATTTAGTTTTCTGTTCTGCAGCTGCTGGTCTAGAATATTTAACAGTATTACATAACATATTAGCTATTGTAAATACTTGAATAATCCGTAGGCACATATACCTGCCACTGTATCCAACAAGGTTGAACTAAGCATTATATATAGAGGGCACAGTTAGTTCATCTGTGGACTGGAAGAAAACCTTGCAGCAGCTCCGTTGCCTGTATTTCTGCTTCTGTCAAGTCAGCTGTAAATCCCTTGTAAGTCTGCTGCTGTGACTTAAGTAAAGAAACCCCAGCTCTGGATGTCTGCCCGGACACTGATTATTTATTAAACTATTACATACACCCTGCTCCTGGTAAATACTGCAGCATCCTTGCGGGTCATTTTTCCACTGCAAACCAGACACACACAGTTACATGCATAGGATTTAGGCAGTAATGACAACATGAGAGTGCTTTTAAAAATAATATATATTTAAACGAGTTCATTACCATTATAAGTAGCATATTAATAAGAGAAAAATCTCATTTCTGTGGAGATCATTTGCTTTAAAAGAAAAAAAAACATGACCTGTATTCAGTCGATTTTTCAAAGCACATTGATTTGTTTTACGTTGTCTCAGAGCTTTGTCGGGTCCAGATGATAGCTCTGTGTAACTTGGTGTAAGTCTGGGAAGTTGGGGCCACTTTTTGGCTTTTTCTGGCATAAATGGATAAACACATGAAGACTGCCAGCTTCAAACAGCTGCATTTAGTATCTTTGGGAAACTATGAAGCAGCACCACTTGACAAAAACCCAAATTACTTATCATGTCATGAGGCTGGTAGGTCTAGCAGAGCTTTGTCACGGCTCGCCCACCCCCCTTCAGACTGAGGCTGTTCTGCCTCAGTCTGCTGGCTGACCTAACATTTCTGGCTGGGCAGGAATAGAAGCCCATTACGTCTCTAAACAGAAAGAGCAGTCTCTCTCCATCTTCATCTGAACCAGTCACAGAGCAAGAGGCAGCCTAAAGTACTGGTGTCTGTTCCAGCAGGCTGCCTCCTGGGTATACCCAAGGGTGTCAATGTTTGTTTGTGTTTGTATACATGCAAGCAAAGGGTGGACTTTTGTGGGGGCATATTAGATCTGACTCCCCGTCCTCCCTTGCCTCTCACCTTACATAGCCTCTCTTCTATCCCGCGCAGTGGAATAAGAGAACGGATTTGTAAAACCATTTTGTTTGAGTTCAGAGAAGGATATTTGGCAGGATAGCAGCTGGTTGGCCTTGAACACTACTCCAAAGTCAATGGTCTGAACAGAATGGCTGTGACACTTTCATGATATCCTCCAAGCATGCTCTCAAAACCTCTCCATTACTCTCCTGTCCATTTTACTCACTCCTTCTCTCCCTCACCACAGGTGTTTCTAACAACTTGCTTTGTCTTTTGCTGGCTCGCTTCCAGTGCTCTTTCCCCACCTTTCATTTTCCTTATCGCTCACATTTTTCAATAAGAAAGCTGCTGTCACATGGTGTGTTGAACAGCCCCTAAAGTGTCCTGTAGCAATTATCAAAAGCATAAAATGAGTCATCTGTGTCAGAGAAGCGCTTCCTCTGGAGCTCCTCCCTAAAAAGCTGCAAACTCATCAGGCAGCTGGCAGCTAAAGATACCACTTACGGCACCGCTGGAAATCTGTGCTTACAGCGGCAAAGCAAAATTAACACCCTGCATTGTTGCTTCAGTTCCGTGTTTAATGACATTTACCTTAGATGTGTCTGTCGCCGTGATGACCCAAGTGCAGTTGGCGTTGTTGTCATACTGAACTGGGTAGTTCGGAGATGTGATGACACCACTGGGTCCTCTCAACTGGCCTCCGCACATTGGTGCTAAAAATCAAGACAGAGAGGGACACATGTTCAATGACAGTTTAAATACGTACTTTCTGTTCATAAATCAGAGAAGATAAACTGAATGTTGTTTGCCTTTTGTTCCATTCTTCCATTCATATGCTTGCCAAATGATGACTGTAATATTACCAAACACCACTGGCTAAAATAAAGCCCCCAATTTTCAGTCAAGTTCTTGTGTAATTTGGCAGACCTTCACCTTTTTCTCAAGTGTCTTCTTGACAGCCACCCTCCCACTGAGATCATCTCTGATGAGACTTCACCAAACAGCTGATGGGTGAAGTGAAGGGCCAGATGTATCTCTCAGTTCTTGTCAGGTCTTTGCTCAATTCCCCCCCTTTCATAAGGACATGACTTTCAGATACTTTTTTATCTGTCTGACTTGTCTTTTGTGCACTACTTTTCTTGTTTTTAGTTGTATTTTAGATTTATTTTAACTAAAAAACGAGAACAGATTCAGTCTTTTTGCTACAGAGGCTAAATATACAATTTAAGATTGGTTCATTTACAGTTACATATAGACAAAAATGAAATAAAACTTTCATTTTGCATTGTGTGTATTTAATAGTTAACTGTTTTTTTTAAAATGTTGTACAAATAAGGTGTCTGAGCCCCATTTTTCTATTCTCCTACAGATATTCTCCTTTTTAATTCAGTCCAGCTGCTGCTAACAGCTGTGGTTGTGATTGTATAGGACAAGTGCATTTGTACAGCTCGAGCATATTTCCTTCCATTTTACATGCATAACTATACTGGATGGATGTTAGGCTTAGAGCACCGCTAAAATACAGGTGACCTACTTTGGATATTGCGCCTCAACACATCCTGTGTAGTCACAGATGAAGCACTATTGACGCTGTTGCTCCTCCGCCAAAGTGCTGCATGCTCTGCCTCTTGCACGAGCACAGGAGGCGAGCAGCACTTTGAAAAGATGAAGATGTTTGGCAAGTGATTGGTAACGATAACGTGATAAAAAAATTAACATGAAATTAAAAACCACCGTTGCAACAAACTCCAGGGCTCCCTCTGAATACTCGACTTGATTTAGTGTGGCAGTATGAAAAAAGCAGACTAATGAAAGACTCAATAAAACACGTTAATCAGAGTTTTACCAAAGGTCTAAAGATATACTGGAGTAAGACTCTTTTTATAAATACTGTCATCTTCTGTAAATAACACATTAAGGAAAACAAACTTGATGATTTCATACTTAAATAAAATAACGAAATGCGACGAGTGCTGCATATCTACAGGGAACACTGTCAAATAAATGCAAACAACTAATTATGAATCAAATAGCACAATTAGATATTCTGACTGAAAAGAGTAGATGAGCAGTTAGCATACCAAGCATCAGAGTACAAGGTGACTTTCCTACCCGAGGGTGACTGCTTAACACAACTATTAAACACCCTTCAAACTGAAGTACTTTAAGAAAACAGTGTGTACGTGTGTACATATGTGAAGGGGAACCTGAAAGTACTTGAAAGAGCTTTAGCCAACTACCCAGATTTTAATGAATTGTGTCTAAGCGAGGTCCTTTGGGTGCTCAAGCCCCACTCCGTGGCTCCATGCTCCACCCCTCTCACCAAATCACCCCTATTAAAATTTTAAAAGAACTTTGGCAAAGTTAAGGGGTGAGTAGAGTAATTAATATGAGTTGTGCTGACAGTGAGGGTGACCTTAACGAAAATAATACAGCAGGAAGTCTACTGAAGCCATCACATTCTCTCCAATTTCTTTTTTTTTTAATCACGGGGATCGTTATGTCTGATACATCCTACTCTGTGTACTTTGCGAGAGACATGAAAGTGCAGTGGGCTAAGCGGCAATCAAATCTGCAACGGAAAAAGAACCGCAGCTTGGTGTGCGCAGGAAAGGAGGTACGAATGAAAAGGGAACCATGAATTTTTTATAAAGTGAATGAATCTGCACCCAGAGATGAAGTTTTTTCCTGTGCTAATGATAGTGCTGTTCAATTTAATGATGACTAATGCTAATTTAGGATACAGATCTTCAATTATTCCTAGATGATGTTTAATCTTTATTTAAACATGGGGAGCCAGAACAATGGCACGGTCCCAAAGGTTAAATGAGGACGATCGAAAGGGCAGTTACACTGACTGACTGTCGATGTAACGTCAATGTCTCTTTACACACACACACACGCAGATAAAGAAAGCCAATTTTTCTTCTGACTGATGAGAAAGAAATATATACCCACTTTTAATACAACTTTTTAATTTAATGTTTTTGAAGCAACTATGAAATGACATGCAGCTTTCCCATTTAGACGCCACGTCTTAGGTTGTTTCGAGAATCCTTAGACTTTGTGGCGTAAAAGGTCTAGTGACAAATTAAAGGAAAAACTTTGGTAGCTCTGTTGTGCTGTGTGAGGCATTTTGCTGGCATTGTTCTGTTCAGCCACTGCAAATCAATATTCTCTATCTTATGATGAAACATTTTTATCTTATTTTCTGGGAATGAAGACGCACTGAATGTTCATGAAAAAGATGTGAATCATCTCCTATGCCTTTCACAGCCACCGGATCATCACTCAATTGACCACGTGAGAGAGATTTTGTACGCTTTAGATGCACAGCTATCATTAAAACATAAAATGCGGAAATATCTGTGAAAGAATGGTACAGTTCAATATTGATTCAAAAACAGTTCTGACCCTGTCTGTGTATTGCCCGTAAGATACTTTCCATACCGGCATAAACCTACTCAAAGTCAGGGGCGTAATTTCCAGGCGGATTAGGGGAGTTATGACCCCCCCCCCCAATAATCAGACCCAACCAATATAACCTCCCAATAAAAATAAGAATTATCTTCCATAAATAGGCTGTTTTTTCTTTACTCATTTCAGGTATTACTAGCAAAATAGTTGCATGTTTATTCATATGGGTATTTACCCCCCCCCCAATGTTCAGCACAAAGTTACGCCAAAGCAAAGCTGAGATTTTTATCGTAGATTATAATTTATAAGATTATAATTTATCTTAGAATAAAAACAAACTCAAAGCAACTAAAGGCTGGAGACACCTTGAATTAATGAAATATTCCCAATTTCACAGTTTGCTTTTATATTTACAGGAACAGTAACAGATTTAAATATATAAAAAACACCCAGCACGCCCCTGCGGGTGGTTTATCCTTCAAGCTCGGGTCCTCTACCAGAGGCCTGGGAGCTTGAGGGTCCTGCGCAGTATCTTAGCTGTTCCCAGGACTGCGCTCTTCTGGACAGAGATCTCCGATGTTGTTCCCGGGATCTGCTGGAGCCACTCGCCTAGCTTGGGAGTCACCGCACCTAGTGCTCCGATTACCACGGGGACCACCGTTACCTTCACCCTCCACATCCTCTCGAGCTCTTCTCTGAGCCCTTGGTATTTCTCCAGCTTCTCGTGTTCCTTCTTCCTGATATTGCTGTCATTCGGAACCGCTACATCGATCACTACGGCCGTCTTCTTCTGTTTATCTACCACCACTATGTCCGGTTGGTTAGCCACCACCATTTTGTCCGTCTGTATCTGGAAGTCCCACAGGATCTTAGCTCGGTCATTCTCCACCACCCTTGGGGGCATCTCCCATTTTGACCTCGGGACTTCCAGGTTATACTCGGCACAGATGTTCCTGTACACTATGCCGGCCACTTGGTTATGGCGTTCCATGTATGCCTTGCCTGCTAGCATCTTGCACCCTGCTGTTATGTGCTGGATTGTCTCTGGGGCATCTTTACACAGCCTGCACCTGGGGTCTTGCCTGGTGTGATAGACCCCAGCCTCTATGGATCTTGTGCTCAGAGCTTGTTCTTGTGCTGCCATGATTAGTGCCTCTGTGCTGTCTTTCAGTCCAGCTTTGTCCAGCCACTGGTAGGATTTCTGGATATCAGCCACCCCCTCTATCTGCCGGTGGTACATACCGTGCAGGGGCCTGTCCTTCCATGATGGTTCCTCGTCTCCCTCCTCTTTCTTGGGTTTCTGCTGCCTGAGGTATTCACTGAGCACTCGGTCAGTTGGGGCCATCTTCCCAATGTATTCTTGGATGTTCGTTGTCTCATCCTGGACTGTGGTGCTGACACTCACCAGTCCCCGGCCCCCTTCCTTCCGCTTAGCGTACAGCCTCAGGGTGCTGGACTTGGGGTGAAACCCTCCATGCATGGTAAGGAGCTTTCTTGTCTTTATGTCAGTGGCTTCTATCTCCTCCTTTGGCCAGCCTATTACCCCAGCAGGGTACCTGATCACGGGCAGGGCATAGGTGTTGATGGCCCGGATCTTGTTCTTACCATTCAGCTGACTCCTCAGGACTTGCCTGACCCTCTGCAGGTACTTGGTGGTTGCAGCTTTTCTAGCGGCCTCTTCATGGTTCCCATTCGCCTGCGGGATCCCCAGGTACTTGTAACTGTCCTCTATGTCTGCAATGTTGCCTTCTGGTAGTTCAATCCCCTCAGTTCTGACTACCTTCCCTCTCTTTGTTACCATCCGACTACACTTCTCCAGTCCGAACGACATTCCAATGTCATTGCTGTATAGCCTGGTAGTGTGGATCAGTGAATCGATGTCTCGTTCACTCTTGGCATACAGCTTGATGTCATCCATGTACAGGAGGTGGCTGACAACTGCTCCGTTCCGTAGTCGGTATCCGTAGCCATATATATATATATATATATATATATATATATATATATATATATATATATGAATATATGATGGTAGATTCAAGTTACATAAACAATGTTTCAATAAACGTATACCCATCATTGATTGCCAAATTAATTCTCATCAAGTCATCTTATTGAGTGCTGCATGTGAGATGAAAAATGAGGGTAACACAAGCAGGAAATATATATATATATATATATATATATATATAAAAAGATCTCTGATCCCTTCCCCGGCCTGTCACAAAATGGCCACAGGTTAGGAAAACATGATTGATGGACAGCACTTTGCCAGCATGGCTAAACAACAGGAAGCGAGAGAACGCCGGCCAAAGGTCAAAGTCAGGCCAGTCACAACATAATAGTGAATACTGAATCATGATACGGAGAGACTGAGCACCTATACAAAATGACAGCAGACTTGCCCACAAAAGCGACTTGAGCACTTGAGTATGAAATATAAATAGAGGTCACACTGAGTCTACCTCCATTACACAGGTGAAAAGATGAACAAGACACATCAATCCTTACCTCTGCAGATGGGCCGATCGTCACTCCAGCCTACGTAGCTGTCTGTCACTCTGAGACAAGTGATGCTCTTCGAGCCCTGCAGTTCATAACCCTCGTCACAGGAGAAATGCACTGTGGCTCCTCGCCTGCAGTTAGGTTGCACACAGAAAAAAACACACAAAAAAGCACGTCAGCACCACAAACCCTCCTGGTGCAATTCACCATTCAGCAGTGGATTTGCAGATGAGGTATAAATATAAAGAAGAAAAGTTTAGTGGGAAAAAATACACATTTGTTTTGCCTTTCCGCCTGTGATTTCCCATAGCGAGAGATGGATGTTACCCATTTGTCTGTGTTATCGCTGACCACTGATAGGGAAAATGGCTCAGACAGGAACAAAACTCCATGATCCCACTGGTAACATTTGTTTCTCTGTGCACATTTCTCTATTTGGTTTGGTTTCTGGGGCTGTCTATGGTGTGGCATCAGGTAATATGGTGGGTGCATGCTGGAGAACAATAGATGATTTGGTTTAGATGATTTAAATTCAATTCAATAAACTTCGTGAAGCTAAAACATTAATAAAGATCTAGGAGACTGAAATAAGGATAAGTCTGAATTTTGAAAAAGGCATGATTAGCACTGCAGTCCTAATATTGCAACGTTCTCTGACTAATGTAGATTGTTTCATTATTAAAACAGTAAATTTTACTGACAAACTAAATTGAGAGAAAAGAGGAAAAAACTCATAATTTAAAGAACCACTGAAATCAGAGAACTGGATTACATTTTTTGTACAAGCCATATACATTTCTAGTGTAGGGAATAAAGACAGAGATAAAGCCTATTAGGGTCAACTCATGACTTTAAGGACAGTAAATAACAGAGATGAGAGTCTTTGCTAACCAAAACCTATTTTCTATGATGGCATTGTCTCAGTCAGACAGCTCTTCTTCAGGAAATGTTAACCTATTCATCTGCAGATAAAGTTATATTTTCTCTGAATATACTGATGTACCTGCTGGTTTCTGTTTTTTACCTGAAGTCAGAACCTTTTCTTTTTCCTCGATCTGGAATCCCAGGATCCGGACACATGTTGTGGCCCTGTGCTACACCCATCTGAGACACTGACAGGCAAAGACAGAGATAAAACATTAAAAAGATTCTGACAAAATCACAGGAATGTACAAAAATGTAGCAAGTGTCAGTGAAATTAGTTACTCAGCAACAAATATGCTTATCATTTGAAAATAAATGTTATCCTTGTCCACGGTTCTTAAATTGTCTCAATGGGTGCAAAACTGGAAAGTGAAGTGTAACAAGGGGTCAAGTAAACATAGTGAGCTGGGAGAACCCTGACTGAGCAGGATGGGTCAAAGTTCTGCTGGGTCCACTGAGCGTGACACCTGCTCATTGGCCAGACTCCAGGTCTGTGGCAACGCGGGACAGAATTTCCAACAAAGGTGAAAAAGGCTATGTTAATAGATTATTGTTAATCTTAAGTGATAACTGTTTAATAAACAGGAGGACAACAATGTTAAAAAGTCAGGGAAATTAAGCCTGTATGTAAATATGTGCTTAAATGTCAGGCTTATGCACATTGCACATAATGCTTTTAATCTTATCCAATTAAAAATAAATCATTAAACAAATACGCTATAAACTATAAAGAGTCAATGCAAAATCTGAGCAGTAAGCCAGAAAAAATCAAAAGATTAAAGAATAAATAAGTAACACTTGAAATTTAAATGAAAAATCTAAAAGAGGTTGAAGCTATGTTAAAGTATAACAAATACCAAGAATGCTGCAGTTATTTATGTTACAGTTCTGTGAGAAAAAAATGAAATATTTTGAACTTTATTTACCATAATGCTTGTTTTTTAAATACATACTCCCAGCAGTCAAAAAAATGTAGAAATGCAAAGTGAAGTACAGTAAGGTAAATTAATACAAATTGAAACATAAGGGTTAAAAGCAGTGTGGGAGAAAGAAGTGGCTAAAACAACAGTAAATGGCCTTGAGGCAGTATTGAAATTACCACCTCAAGGCTCCTCTTTTGTTCAACAGGTTGTTATTAGATCCTTAAACATCCATCTCTGTGTCACTCTACACAGGTGACTCATAGCTGTCACGTTGCTAACGTTACAGATATTTGAAGAAAGCGAAATCGGTTGTCGCATAGTGAAATCCAACACACGATGAGAGGAAGAAATGGCAAAGAAAACACGGCCAATGCAGTTACTGCTCTCCATTTGCAATGTGAAGTACATCTCTAGCACAGACTGTGTGTCTTTTTTGGCTATGGCACTTTTGACAGTCAGCAGTCTCTCTTGTTTTTCTGGCCAAAGTGTAGTGCAAGAGAGAAACCTTAAAATGACTTTGATGATGTGAGACAGGCGTCTTCTCAAAAGCCTGACAGATTAGCTGATGAAACAATAAAGTAGGTTTGCCACTGATGGAATTCAAGCAGCATATTCCGAGTGTCTATATGCTTTCTGGTATTACACCTTGAGTCACTTGTGTTAGCTTGTAGCTGAGCTGATGGACACTTGTCAAGAAATTCCTACATGTTATTATATTAAAAGTAGTGCTGTCAGCGTTAAACTTGTTAAAATGACTTTACTGCCATAACCGCATCAATGCTGCAAATCTCCGTTAGCAAGTTAACGCGGATCGCCCCGTGTGTGGGGCAGCACGGCGCTAACATGTTAATGAGCTAACCGCGCTAATCTGCTTAGATGTGCAAAGGTTTCAGCTGAAGGCACTATATGCATCTCCTTGCTGGTGCAAAAATATAATTTAATACCTGACAAAATCGGGTTATCTTTGGCATATTTCAGCTTATCGTGATTCAACTTTGATCGTCTGTAGACAACGGTGCTTGATCCCATGAGTTAGGTGCTTGAACGATTCATAGGCCAATGTGAGATGACTTCATAAAGATAACACAGAAAATGAGTTAAAAAGCAGCCAATGTTCAAAGAAAAAACTTAAAAGAGCTTCAGAAAGCCTGGAAAGTTTTTTTTTTTTTCAAGACCAAATTACAAGTCTGGATCCTTGGAAGCAAAATATGGAATTGAACTATTAGGGTGGCTCGTGACTTTCTCATCCTTACAAATTTCTTTGGTAACACCTAACAGTTTATACAAGTAAGTAATTATGAACAGCAATAACTTACTTACTAAACTAATACGTAGTACTAGCCCGTTAGTGAATGATAAAAAATACTCGAGAGAATTTCATCTAAAGGTTACAAATGGGCGTAAGGCGTTTGAACATAGTGGACTGCACAGCTGTGTCAGCATATCCACAGCATATCCATTCATCTTCTGGGAGGAATGTTTAGCGGTTATTTACATTAATTCAAAAGACATTTAGCATATAGGCCTAAGAAAAGAGGCGGCGAGGCAGAACCTGAAAACTTAACAAACAAATTCCAACTTGAACAAAACATCTTAGTGCAGAAGAGAGAAGAGAGTGTGGCTAGCCCAATTTGGAGATGATAAAATGTTGCTCTGTACTCTTCTTTCCTGGACAGATGGAGTCCAGTAACTCCTGAGGACACTTTTGCAGCAACAACTGGTCATACATATAACTTGTCAGCTTTCACAGCAGGCAGCCAATAGATTTCTCTTTCCACAAACAGCGTTAATATATAACAGCCTTCCGAGCCTTTTATCTCGAACATGACGTAAAATGAATGACAATCCTATTTTTGTGTTTGTAAGAGAATTTACTATGAACAAACGATTACACATTTAAACACCAGTTAGCATACCTACTTTTTCCATCTGGTTTTGGTTACAGTGCATGTGTCATTCTTTAACTGTGGCCTGAGCTGACATCAATAAAAAGCTCTACAATGTACCCCTGAATTTGCAAACATCAAACCCCAAATAGTCTCCTTTAGTGCATCATTCGATTTTCTTTACGGTTTTCGGTTTCAGAATTATATGACGGAGTAACTTATTCAACCCCGTCTTCATCTCCGCTACAACTAAAAAGATGAACAGCACAGCTCTCTATAGCACTCCAGGCCAAAAACAGTCGGATATAAAATCGCGCTTTATGGACAAGACCTCGAGCAGTATTAGGTGACATTTTTAATAAGTTTCAGGTCAAACTCTGACACGGAGGGGGCAGTAAAAACTTACATCTATTCCACTTTTTCTGTAACATTTAATTACAGTTTTAAAAAATGTTTGATGAGTGGAACCTGGGTAATGAAGTTGAAGGCAGTTAGGTATCCATTGATGCCTGTATTCAAAGCACAGGCTTGCAAGGCTGTGCTTTGTTCCTAATTTTAATGACTGGGCGTAGGCACAAAACTCCCTAAGCATTTCAATCAGGGAATATGTGCTAAAAGATTGCAGGCCTATATTTTTACCTTTGTACTGGGAAAAACAAAAGACTAATGTTGACTAATTGTTTTATTGTTATATTTATCAAGTATTCCCTGTGTCAGATAGCCAAGTACAACAAACAGCCTGGTAGTTGTTGACTACTGTAGACTACCTTTTGCATAAACTAACAGGGAAACTTTTTTTCTGTGTGCTGTGTCAGCCTTTAGTTAAGCTGTCAGTTACTGTTAATGCCTACCTGATCATCAATAACAATGCAGGTTATGTTCAGCATGCCCATGTGCGTGTGAATGTTTTCATAATGTCGTAATAATGCAGTGATGTGAGAAAACAGTGGTGCTGGTGGCGAGGGAGCACTGCCAGCCCTGACTTTACAATCATAAAGACTTTGAAATATTGCTATAAGCTCACCCTTCTTCATCTTAATCTTTCCGATGCCAAATTATAGATGTCCTTTATGATAGATAGACCTAATTCCACACTTGCATATACTGAATACTTGTCCGGGGGACTTAACACAGTGACCAAATATGCAAAAAAAATATCTTATGGTTGTAGAAAAAAGATAAAAAATTAAGGGCTGTAACTTACACACTGATATCTTGTGGTGGTTGTCTTTGCTGGGCAACATCTTCACACCCCGGGACTTAAGTTCAGTCATCTTCTTCACTGTAGAGAAAACATAGAAGAGAGATTGGAGGGACATGGCAGAAAGTGATGCCCACGTAGTTCAAAAAAGGCACTGCAATTATGTTCAAATCAACATTTGCAAATCAATTGTGAAACTAATGAAACACTGTAATGTTAGAGAAAGAAGGTTCTGGTTTTAAGGCTCCTGGTTGTCTTTTCCCTTTGGAGTTTCATGTTCTCCCCGTGCCCATGTGAGCTTCTCCAGCTGCTCCGCCGTTCTCCCGCACCCCTAAGACATGCTTGTTAGGTTGATCGGTGAGTCTAAATTGGACTTGGTGGGAAATGGTGTGGAAGTGGATGTGAGAGAGCGTGTTTGGTTGTCTCGCTGTGTCAGCCCTGTGATAGACTGGCAGCCTGTTCAAGGTACACCACATTTTGCACTGTGTCAGCTGAGAAACGTTAAAGCTCCCACAGCACAAGATGATAATCAGAAAAAATGGATGGATGGATGATAAACTTTTAAATCTAAAAATGACAATAAAACTGAAAAGACCTAGAACACAGATTTATGTTCATTTATAAGAGTCACACCTCTTACAGTGGTTTATATTCAGGAAGCGATTTTGACAATCACCATATTTTTGATTGTGGAAAAAAGGGCTCTTAGCATAACATCACTGTTTCGTTAACAGGATGCAAGGGCATCCGAAAACACTCTTTTCTATACAATAAAAAGATGAAGTTTAAATGGTTTGAGTTTGGTTATAATTGCAACGGAGATTAAAAAAAGGTAATCAGAAACAGGAGACTTGTTTAAATGCATATTTATTCGCCAATTTTCAAAAACACTATCAGTATTATCTGAGCTCCCCTTCACAGTCGTCCTGTTTAATTAGTTTGACGGTCCCTGACAATGGAACTTCACTTGTTTTCCAAATGTGTTTTCATCCCTTCCTCTGATTCAGCTGCAGTTTACTTCAAAGCTTATCTGAGTCATGTGTTAAAAACTCTGTTTATTATGTGTCTAGAAGGGGAAAAAAGTCGGATAAAAAAACTCTTTTATTTGATTTGTTAAACTGATTAAAGAGGAAGAAAGAAAAAGGTATAAGCATATTTCAAGTAAGAAGACTAAGCTATTAGATGCTGGGTTTGATGTGGTGTGGCTGATTATTTTCCTACATATAAATAAAGGACACAGAAAAATAAATAAGGTAAAAAGGAGGCAATTAAGATATTCAGTGACTTTATCACTCCAACAAGCCACTGCTGTGGAATCATGGGAGTTGTCGTGATGAGAATAATGCATTGAGGGATGGGAACAGTGGCGTGAGTGTTTAATCTAATTAAAGTATTAGTTTAACGCTTCATTCCGATCTTCGAAACATATTTACCTACCACTGAACCTGTAATCCCACTGGCTCCCTTTTCCAAATTCTTCCCTCATTTGTCTCTTCTTCTATCTTATTTTCCTCCATCGCTGATATTTCCAGCAGATGGCTGGAGGTGAGACCCTTAGAGATCACCTCTTTTGGTGGACGAGCTAATCCTTTTCCCCTGCTCATCCCTTCTCAAAGGTGATCCCTAAACCTCTAAGAGTAATGGAACAGGAAATGGATGCCTGGTACAAAAAGGATTTTGTGTTTGTGTGTGTGTGCGCGTGTCCACATGTATGCTTCTGTGCAATTATGTGGCACTCATAATAATGCTCCTGTAATCATCTTTTTTTTCCTTTTTCCTGAAAGCATTCACAACTATTCTGTGGCAAATGGGCTCCAAGAATAGAATAAAATAAGAAAGAAGCTCATGAAGTGTCCAAAATGGCAGAAGTTCACAACTACAGTGGGGCAAAAAAGTATTTAGTCAGCCACCGATTGTGCAAGTTCCCCCACTTAAAATGATGACAGAGGTCAGTAATTTGCACCAGAGGTACACTTCAACTGTGAGAGACAGAATGTGAAAAAAAAATCCATGAATTCACATGGTAGGATTTGTAAAGAATTTATTCGTAAATCAGGGTGGAAAATAAGTATTTGGTCAATAACAAAAATACAACTCAATACTTTGTAACATAACCTTTGTTGGCAATAACAGAGGTCAAACGTTTACTATAGGTCTTTACCAGGTTTGCACACACAGTAGCTGGTATTTTGGCCCATTCCTCCATGCAGATCTTCTCGAGAGCAGTGATGTTTTGGGGCTGTCGCCGAGCAACACGGACTTTCAACTCCCGCCACAGATTTTCTATGGGGTTGAGGTCTGGAGACTGGCTAGGCCACTCCAGGACTTTCAAATGCTTCTTACGGAGCCACTCCTTTGTTGCCCGGGCGGTGTGTTTTGGATCATTGTCATGTTGGAAGACCCAGCCTCGTTTCATCTTCAAAGTTCTCACTGATGGAAGGAGGTTTTGGCTCAAAATCTCACGATACATGGCCCCATTCATTCTGTCCTTAACACGGATCAGTCGTCCTGTCCCCTTGGCAGAAAAACAGCCCCATAGCATGATGTCTCCACCCCCATGCTTCACAGTAGGTATGGTGTTCTTGGGATGCAACTCAGTATTCTTCTTCCTCCAAACACGACGAGTTGAGTTTATACCAAAAAGTTCTACTTTGGTTTCATCTGACCACATGACATTCTCCCAATCCTCTGCTGTATCATCCATGTGCTCTCTGGCAAACTTCAGACGGGCCTGGACATGCACTGGCTTCAGCAGCGGAACACGTCTGGCACTGCGGGATTTGATTCCCTGCCGTTGTAGTGTGTTACTGATGGTGACCTTTGTTACTTTGGTCCCAGCTCTCTGCAGGTCATTCACCAGGTCCCCCCGTGTGGTTCTGGGATCTTTGCTCACCGTTCTCATGATCATTTTGACCCCACGGGATGAGATCTTGCATGGAGCCCCAGATCGAGGGAGATTATCAGTGGTCTTGTATGTCTTCCATTTTCTGATGATTGCTCCCACAGTTGATTTTTTCACACCAAGCTGCTTGCCTATTGTAGATTCACTCTTCCCAGTCTGGTGCAGGTCTACAATACTTTTCCTGGTGTCCTTCGAAAGCTCTTTGGTCTTGGCCATGGCGGAGTTTGGAGTCTGAATGTTTGAGGCTGTGGACAGGTGTCTTTTATACAGATGATGAGTTCAAACAGGTGCCATTCATACAGGTAACGAGTGGGGGACAGAAAAGCTTCTTACAGAAGACGTTACAGGTCTGTGAGAGCCAGAGATTTTCCTTGTTTGAGGTGACCAAATACTTATTTTCCACCCTAATTTACAAATAAATTCTTTACAAATCCTACCATGTGGATTCATGGATTTTTTTTTCACATTCTGTCTCTCACAGTTGAAGTGTACCTCTGGTGCAAATTACTGACCTCTGTCATCATTTTAAGTGGGGGAACTTGTACAATCGGTGGTTGACTAAATACTTTTTTGCCCCACTGTATATTCTGATTATGGCACCCTTTGCCTCTCTGATGCCTCTCTTCAGGTTGGATCGGGCTGTGGTGTAGTAATCCCTGTTGCCAGACCTGAACGCAATGTTCCTCTCCTTCAGCAGCTGCCTGACCTCCCGGGTCATCCAGGGCTTTTGGTTGGGATAAGCCCGGATCCGTTTGACTGCTGTAACAGTGTCTATGCAGTGTTTTATATAGCAGAAGAGTAATACCAGCCGGCAGGTGTGGCAAGGCATCCAGCACCTAACCAACTATAAGATCAATCTCGGAGCTGCGGACGGTGACCTGGAGCTGGCAGAGGAGCTGAATATCTTCTTTGCCCGCTTTGAGACCAGGGTACCGGAGGTATTGGAGCCACAGCAGCAACACGCCACCCATAGCAGCACCACCCTCACCCTGGAAGAGCACGAGGTGAGGCGCATGCTGCAGGCTGTTAACCCGAGGAAGGCGGCGGGTCCTGATGGTGTGCCAGGTCGAATATTGAGGGATTGTGCAGGACAGCTGGCTGGGATCTTCACCAGGATTTTCAACAAATCCCTCGCACAGGCGACTGTCCCACTCTGCCTGAAGTCCTCCACCATAGTCCCCTTGCCTAAGAAGCCCCACATCACCGGCCTGAATGACTACAGACCGGTGGCACTCACCCCAGTGGTAATGAAATGCTTTGAGAAGCTGGTCCGCAGACACATCACAGCAGCCCTGCCCCGCAGCCTGGATCCACACCAGTTTGCCTACAGAGCAAACCGATCCACGGAAGACGCTGTAGCCACAGCACTCCATGCTGCATTAACTCACCTGGAAGAGCATGGTAGCTATGTGCGGATGCTCTTCGTGGATTACTGCTCAGCTTTTAACACCATCCTTCCACACAAACTGGTGGCCAAGCTACAAGACCTGGGGCTTCCATACAGCACCTGCATGTGGATCAATAGCTTCCTCTCGGGCCGTAGACAGAGAGTCAGAGTTGGCCATCACACATCCTCAGCCCTGAGTCTCAGCACTGGCTCACCCCAGGGCTGTGTGCTCAGTCCACTGCTCTACTCTCTCTACACACACGACTGCACTCCTCGCCACCACAGCAACATCTTTGTGAAATTTGCAGATGACACCACAGTGGTGGGGCTCATTTCCAAGGGAGACGAGTCTACGTACAGAGACGAGGTGGAGCAGCTGACGTCATGGTGTAAGGCCAATAACCTCCTCCTCAACACTTCAAAAACCAAAGAACTCATAATAGACTTCAGAAGGAAAAAGGCAGAGATCCAACCACTATTCATAAATGGGGACTGTGTAGAAAGGGTGGCAAGCTTCCGCTTCCTGGGAGTCAATATAGAGGAGAACCTTTCCTGGAGTGTGAACACCTCCGAGCTGCTGAAAAAGGCCCAACAGAGACTGTACTTCCTGAGAATTCTCAGGAGGAATAACATCACACAGAGACTGCTGGTGTCCTTCTACAGAGCCACCATTGAGAGTGTTCTAACTTACTGCATATGCATCTGGTACACTAGCTGCACAGGGGCTCAGAGGAAAGCACTCCAAGGGATCATTAACACCGCCCAAAAGATCACTGGCTGCCCTCTCCCCACACTGGAAGTTCTACACAACGCCCACTGTTTTAAAAAGGCCCAAAACATCATAAAAGACACCTCACATCCTGGCCACTCCCTGTTCGAACTGTTGCCCTCAGGCAGACGGTACAGGGCAATCAGAGCAAGGACTAATAGACTCAAACACAGCTGTTATCCAACTGCAATAACACATCTGAATACTACAAAAAAATGTCCATCACGCCACTCTTGTGTTAATCTATGCACGGTCTGAAGCATGTGTGTGGGAATGTATGTGAATGTTTTACTGTTATATCTTATTAGTATTTTAAGTATTCTATTTTATTTATTGAATTTTATTGTTTTATTTATATTTTGATATTGCTAGGGATGATGCAATGATCGGGGACCATTCTTAATTTCGTTGTTCTCATGACAATGACAATAAAGTTTCTGATTCTGATTCTGATTCTGATTCTAACCAGTCATTTTTCTGGGTCTCCAAAAATATAAAGGATTCTTTGTTGGGATGACCAAGGAAGTATATTAAAATATTAAAATCAAATATCACAGACATGTAGCTACTGACAAAAGGCCTTTTTAGCAAACCTGAACTGAAGACAAAAAGTGGTCTATAATTTATTCAGTAAAATCTCTAATGAGCCTCCCTCTTTAAAATATCAACCGTTCTCATGGTCTTACCTTGGTATTGGGCACTGAAACCTCTTAACTTATGGTTGCCATCTGAAGTAAAGTGCAGTCGAAGCCAGTTCTTGCTGCTAATGATGGGCGAAGGAAGGTTCGGGCCAGTAAACCTGTAGGTAGAGACGGAGAGCTAAAGACTTTTGGAGTATTACCACAGTGATTTAACATGCAAATGCAAATGTAGCAGATTGGAAACAGAGGTGATGCATTGCATATCCCAACACTCCTGCACACTGAATTTATTCTAGGTTAAAGGCAAGGTATGAACCAGTAACTCCAGCACCTGCATCGCCACTGATATACTTCTTCAGCATACAAATTCAACTAATGAATCTCTTCTCAACTTCAGATATTTTAAGCTTCTTCTATTTATTTTGTCATATAAATCCCTGCCAACCAAGCGCACATACATACAAACTAAATCCAGTTATATCTGCCAGTGCAAGAAAGTGTCTCTGCCTACAGTGTGCTTCTGTTTTGTGGCATAACGCAATTATGTAATCCATCATGTTACCAATAAAGTCAAGCTCAATGGCAGACAATATATCGCAGAGGCTGGCAGAACCTGTCAGTCTTCCCGGTGATTGTCTTGTTTGTTTATGGTAATTATAGCAATGTTTCAAAATTAATTTGGCCATGACTTGCAGATGTTAAAATGTTACACCTTTAAGATCTATCAAAGGGAGGGTCTGGTACTTAAGGGGAGCTGTAATGTTAACAACTCTTAACAAAACTGTAGCCTGGTAAGAAAAAAATGTGACCGGGAAAGACCAGCACTGACATTAGTGGAGAAAATGCACTCCCTTTATTGCTTTGGAACAGCAATAGTGAATTACACTTCACAAACACTTATAGTGCCTCCTGATCTGTATGCTAATGAGGGCTGTTGCTTACCAAGCACTTCTTCGGTTGTTAAAGCCAAAGCCTTTTGGGGGCACATCATGTTTTATCTTGAGACACACTAACATAAGCATTCACGAGCGCTCCTACACACATACAGTATGAGCACCGACACAGTGAGGGATACATTTGAACAAGGGTTTGCATAATTTCCAATTTCCCTACTGTAAACTGTATATTTTTCCCAGTGATGTCCAGCTCATCTGATCAACCTAGATAAGTGTTTAGAGTAGATACATTCTAAGGTGCACCTCCAACTATCTCTCCCATTAATAGAACTGGATACAACACTTAAGAAAGTAAAAGAAAATTACATCTAAATTTAAACTGAGCAATTAAACTAGATACCATGGGTGGGAATCACTAAAACACCGCTACACAATATTATCACAATACTTCACTCATGATTTTTTTTTAAATATTTTATGATATGATGAGCATTGCAATACAATATGTTGTGATTTATTACCTTTTTCAACTGCCAGTTATGTCCTCAAAGTTAAACTTTGTCAGTCTTCATTTTTTCCAGTAAGATTAATTTTTCTCACGTCAAGCACATTAAAACTGCCACAAAAAATGACATAAATGCTGTCATAAACCACAGTCAGTCTGCTGTTAATATCTTTGCAATAGAATGGAGTCAAGTTGGCAATTGCATGCAATGTGTTTCTGAACATACAGCAAATTAACTGCAATAAATCATCGAAAATCACACATCTGTTGCTGTCGACATAGATAGGAATTCACATTTAACTACTACATCTGCACTTATCAACGTTTCTGTTCTATAAGACTATAACCAGAATACAATCAGCATTAGACCAGCTGAGTAAAGTCTTTTTGAACGGGCTCATCGACAAAGACTCATTTAGAAAGACATTGTTGGCAGTCTGTTTGCATTTATAAATCTGTTATTTGCAGACCTTCCACAGTCTCTCTGACAGTGACTGTAGTCAGTATCCAAGTTAGACTGCAACTGTTTTCAGAAAGGTTGCGTCCAATCAATTGTCTTGTGGTTGTGAGCGTGCAACACGTATTTTAGATTTGTCAAGCTAAGCATGTCCAGTGTTGGATGTTTTTTTGGCAGAGTCGATTAAATGTAACTTTGCTTGGCTAACATTATCTCAGGATGATGGCGCATGACATGACCGCTCTAGTATTTTATTCTAATTAATAAAATATCAACATTTGGTGTCCTTGTATTAACACAATACTGCCACAGAAAATATTGTGATCCTATGCTGTATTATATGTTTTGCTCCCACCACTACTAGATACCATACTGCAATGGGATCAGCTATTGGATGATCTCATACAGCTTCTTGAAACATGGCATTCAGTTCAATATCAACTACTTAAATACAAAAGGTTTTTGAAAGCATCACTTATGACTGCAACTCAGTTGTGTTGGCAATACCACTTCTTAGAACAGCAATGCATTCCACCTGTGTTGCAAAACTAAATAAAACGCTCATTTTGAGTACCACCAACATTCCAGTAAAGACTCACACAACTAGCTGAAAGAAACGGAACGCACATAGGGCAAAAACCTGAGCCTGAATATGTTAACAAGTAGCTCAAGTGTTTTGCTTATGCTACAAAATGTTTCCAAGTTCTAGCTCTGACAGGTTTGCCACACCATGCAAGTTGATAGGATTGATTTGTTAGGCTTATTATGTATGGAAACACTAGCTGCCAGAATGCATTGTTCTTCCTACATTGCAGTTTCAGAAATATTCATAATACTCATACTCATAATGTGTATTTTAGCTTATAAAAGACACCATATTAACACGTTAATAAGAAAAAAAAAATTATATCAGAGGGGGTCATATTTAATGCCTAAACAAAGTTAAATCCATGGATATGCCACAAAGCAATTCAATCACATGCCCCGTCCAGTATTATACACCCTGGGATTATCTCAGTGGGTTATTCCTTTTCCCTCCTTACACTGTGGTCTAAAGTCTGCATAGAGCAATCAAAATGAGCCTCAACCCTAAAGCTGTGTTTTTTGAGTCTGGCCATAATTTACAACAACAAGTGGGACACCGATAGTGTGTCTGCATGCCTTTGGGGAGGCTTGAAGAGAAGAGGACGGATAACGAATTGAGGGGCCTTATGTTGTGTCTGTCACATGTGCGTTTAAAGCTACACCACTAAGAAGAACACAGAAGATCCAAATCACCACCAGCTCTTAGCACCAGGCTGGGCACTGAAACATTGTGAGTAAAGCATACTAACGTACTGCATAGGCATATGGTACGCTAGCTGCACAGTGGCTCAGAGGAAAGCACTCCAGGGAGTAATCAACGCTGCCCAAAGGACAATCGGCTGCCCTCTCCTCAAACTGAAAGACCTACACAGTTCCCGCTGCCTCAAAAGAGCCCATAACATCATAAAGGACACCTCACACCCTGGACACTCCATGTTCGAACTGCTGCCTTCAGGTAAACGGTATAGAACAACATACACAAGGACTAACAGACTCAAACACAGTTTCTACCCAATTGCAATATCATGTCTCAGTGCTACTAAAAGCAGATGACTTTCATTGCCCCTGTTGTCATTTGTGCCCTTGATGTTGGAATGCTTTCAGACATGTTTTGTTGGATGCGCTAACAAATTGACTGAGTGATTGATTGTTTGAGTGATATATCAACTAGGTCGTATGTTGAGTGTCTGTATGGGGCCTTAGGCCTGGATTGCTTGGGTGTATCTATGGTATGAGTATACTGTATTTTATATGTATTTCTATCTTTTATATCCTATCATTATAGTTTTTAAGTATTTAATTATAGTTTTTAAGTATTTATCTTTTGTGATGTTGCACTGACCAGAGACATCTTTCAATTTCATTGTACCTGTGACAATGACAATAAAGAATATTCATTATTCACTAAATTTCATATCAGTGAATTACAGGAAATGAACACCCAACTCACATTTATGCCCAAAGGCCTTCAAATGCCAGATTTAATGTAAATCCTCTATTGTGTTGGAGGTCACTGCACTTATCCAAAACTCCCTTTAGATTTAAATGCAATCAGGTTTAGTTTCATTAGAATGCAACACTAAACCTTAGACTAAAGTAAAAAAAAAAAGAAGCTCTAGCAGAGGATAGCTGGATAGACTGAGAGATTAAGAAATCGATAAATACAGAATGAGGCGTTGACCATAAAAATCATTTCAACCCAAAGTCACACCTGCCTTTCACTGCATGCCCTTTGCTTTGTTCAAAAACTTAATGTTTTAAGTTGAAAGTAGAAGGCAACGCAAAAAGTCCTCATGGAGGTCTCCTCAAGGGTAATGTGGCTACTTCTATAGCTCCT
This sequence comes from Rhamphochromis longiceps, assembly GCF_057381845.1. NCBI lineage: Eukaryota > Metazoa > Chordata > Actinopteri > Cichliformes > Cichlidae > Rhamphochromis > Rhamphochromis longiceps. The sequence goes on from NC_140577.1 coordinate 23,843,261, forward strand.
TTTCCCTTCAACCTCTTGCTCTCTGTCCGGCCATATTAGATTTTATGTGGAATTGTCCTGAGAGTGCAGTACTAAATAAGTTTCCATTTCCAGGCCCCAAAGCTCCTGAGTCTGAGTCACTCTTTTGATGATTGTCCAAGAAATGTATTTTGGAGCAAGGCAAGGTGATAGAGGAATCCAGGGGGAGGCAGAGGGGGGTATGTCTTGCACTTAACTGTGGTAACTGTGGGGACTGACCTTCGAACATTACACTGAGACACAGCTGCTCCTGATAAACAGGTTTTTTTTGTTGCTATCTTTTAAATGAATGCTATCAACATTTCTACAAAGCCTGATAAGTTACAGTTTAAATGTATAGGCGACATCCAATTAAAAGGTACCTAAAGGTGCGTATGCATAATGCTGTTGCTTAGACTTGTATTTTCACGATAATATTATGACTGAAGGTCTTAGGAATATGCAGGTCCAGTCAAATCCAATTACAAAACACTAGCACAGAGGTGCTTTCCATATTGATGTGATGTGACTTATTAAATTGTTAATGCCTTTCAAGGTTTCGAACAAAGGTCATCGTCGTCAGGCAATTCAGCAACCTTTTCCAGTGAAATTGATCTTTTTTTTCCTGCTTTATATTCATCGTTTCATGTCATCTGTTTTCTGTTCTTGGGCCAAAGTGTCAAATTGCTCTATGCATAATCAGTAAATGGGCGGAGTTTGGGTGCCAAAGGTCACAAGCTGCACATTAGGATCAAACGCTTTAACTAGCATCCCCAGGCTTCTACCTTTCTACCTATAAAACCCGGAGAGCAGTCAAATGGTGGAAGTGGAAGCTAAATTGGCTAGTCATTCATATGTATATTAGGCTGTTAAGTAGGAATTCTGGAGGGAGGGGAGTGGGGGTGTGTGGATGAGGGGGTGGGGGAGCTGCTAAAAGCTGTGAACTTCCTTTTGTGTTTCATCTTGATGCATTCTCAATCATCCAGGGAAATAAATCTCCAAAAGTCACCAACTTGGAGTGTTTCAGTTTGCCATCTTAGGGAGAAATCAACACACATGGGTGTATGTCCTTTGTTGCTGAGATTTATTGATAAAAACAGTACAAAAAACCAACCATTTGTACACATATTTACAAATAATAATAAAAAGTGAGTGAGTACATTTCAACATTATACCAGTGGTCTGATTGATGCCACAATGGAGCAAATCGAGCAAAGACTGATAAGTTCGCTGCAATTTCCAGTGTGTGGGGATCATTGGTCACCAACTGCATCACGTGCTACAACCCTGGTCTACATATCACCGTTGATGAACAGCTTTTCCCATCAAAGACTCGGTGCTGTTTCCTGCAGTATATTGCAAGTAAACCGGACAAGTTTGGGATCAAGTTTTGGGTGGCCTGCGACCTAAAATCCAAGTACATTTGCAATGTCTTCCCATATCTTGGCAAGGACCCCAATCGTCCCACTGGGGAGAGACTTTCTGAAAATGTAGTAATGAGGCTGATGGAACCATTCCTAGACAAGGGCAGAAATGTTACCACGGACAATTTCTTCACATCGCTTTCACTTGCGCAAAAACTTCTTGGACGGAAAACCACCATCCTCGGCACAGTCAACAAGATTCGCAGGGAAATTCCTCAATCCACTAGACAGACAGATCGCAATGAATTCACCACTCAGGTATGTTGCAGGTCTTTTGTGGTTCTATGTTTATGTGTTTCATTGTGTGTAAAAGGGCTATGGAAATAACAATTTATCTTATTTTTTAGGTGTTTTCAACCTCTGCTGCCACGCTGACGGCGTATGCGGCCAAACGGAAGAAGACAGTCTATATTCTTAGCAGCATGCACAGCGTGGTTCAGACTGATAACACTACCAAAAGGAAGCCAAACACTGTCACCCTTTACAACAAAACAAAGTGTGGCGTGGATGTGATGGACCAGATGGTTCGGGAGTACACTGTCCGCAAAGGAACACGGCGCTGGCCAGTCGCCGTGTTTTATAACATGATTGACATGGCAGCACTGAATGCACATGTGCTGTATCAAGCATGCACCGGGACGAAGGAAAGACGGGTGGACTTCCTGGTGGAGCTTGCAAGGGAGTTGGCTCACTCTCATGTAGCTGTGAAGAAGGCAAGAAAAGATCAGTTGCTTCGGACACAACCCTCCACACCGAGCCCTGGAAAAAGGGCCACGTGTCAGGTCAAACACAGATGCAAAAAAAATCAGGCCACTGTGCGATGTGTTCACTGCTACAGGTACACATGTGGTAAATGCAGACGACAGATACCGTGGCAGTGCCAGGATTGTGAGTGATTGCTGACAATGTTGAAATGTACTCACTCACTTTTTATCATTATTTGTAAATATGTGTACAAATGGTTGGTTTTTTGTACTGTTTTCATCAATAAATGTCAGCAACAAAGGACATACAAAGGACATGTGTTGATTTCTCCCTAAGATGGCAAACTGAAACACTCCACTCCCCCACCCCCTCAATCACTCACCCCCACTCCCCTCCCTCCAGAATTCCTAGGTAACGACCTAATATACATATGAATGACTCCAGCATTTGACTGACTGCTCTCCGGCTTTTAAAGGTAGAAAACCAAAATGACTGCTCTCCGGGGGTCTAAGTGTTCTTTCAGTTCATGAATTCGCTCCGCGATATTATCTGATGACCATACATGCGTGCCTGTGTGTATGTGTGTGTGAAGAACGTTCCTATTAATTGCACCTACTTAGGCAGATCAATCAGAGCTCTGCTCAGTATGCTGGTCCAGGCACTTATAGCAGACTGGGAGGGGTCACAGTGACTTTACAGCCAAAACTTTCAGCATTTTAATGAGGCTATGTGAATTATAACACAGGTCAGCTTATCCAGATGTATGTGGAAAACACATGCTTGTACCCGCACTTCCAGCTCTGAATACAAGTAGAGATATTGATAAATTCTCTTTCTCCCGCATTGACAGTCACTATACATACTCTAATGCACATTAGAAAATTACATCCATATCTCATCCTGTTGAGGTAAACTAATCAGTGTGGATGTCCCTTAAGTCCAGAATGGTAGTATTAAAGCTCTGGCAGTGGAGCTGTAGCTATGACCTTTATATGTTACTCTGAGCAGATATACTGGTGGTTTAACCGAACCACCCCTGCTCCAAACAACACAGAACCCTCAATGCTGTCCATTCATTTCTTCAAACGGCAAGCACCCAGGCAGTAAAGAACATCAACCTTACACTAGAAGTTAAAGCCAAAGCACAAAGAGAAGCCCTTTGGAGAATTACAGCATGTCTCATGGGTGTGTGCTTAACTGGACTGGAGCGCTCAGTGATAAAAAGGGTGTTGCAGTGTATACCGAAACATTCACTGACCAAGCAAAGCTGCAGACCCATCAGCGCCAACATGCCTAGTTTATCTGAAGATTCCTTGCACCAACACTGTTCCTTTCTCTTCCCTCAGCCCTCATGTAATATTTATGGGCAGACCTCTGGCCCCATCAGAGAGCCTTGTTAAATCTCCTGAGGGATTCTTTTCTTTCTTTTCCCACAACTCATTTTCTACCCTCACATAACATATGATATGGACACTGATTGTAAGAAATTTTCTTTTGGGAAGAACAACGCACTAGCCTTCATCTTTGTTTCCGTCTCCTCACTGTATATTTGCAGATTTTTCATTTTTCAGTCTTATCTGAAAGCGCTCTACAAATCACCTACAGTGTTTAAGTCATTTTACAATTACAAGGTTGGAGATAACGCTAAAACTGCCATTTGACCAAATATCCTGCAGTTCATAACCGGTCGTCAAACACACATTCAAATCCAGCCCGAAATCTGTTTTTCAAAGACAGGAGTAAAAGGCAAGTGTGCTTTTGTTGAGGATGTATTTTTCTAATTTTGGTACCCATGCAAATTAAAAACTCAGTAGCTACTCTGGCATGATGATTTATTTCTTTCATCTAAGAAGAGGGTTATTCAGCAGCCACACAAGCACAAGTGTTAAGCTAGGAAAGTATGAACTCATTTTTCTCCCAGGGGCATGGCATTCACATCAAACAATAGCCTCTTTCACACTGCACAAACTTGGACTAATAATAAGTTTGTGCAGATGTTAACAGGAACTTATCACCCCTGTCTGTTTCTACTGTGAGGTAGGACCGATCCATATGATCAGTTGAGAGCATGCCAAAACAGCATAAAGTTTGAATCTAACTATAGGTCTTAGGGTAATACAGCATGTGATAATCTCCTGAGTTGTGTCCACGGGCAGAAATGTTTCACTTTATTTCATTTTCATGAACACAAACTTGTTCTGAAGAGTCAAAATTAGTCAACATTAGGTAACTCAAGGTCAGAGGAGGTCTAAGTACACCAAAGACTGAACTCCAAATTCCACACTATCAATGACACTTTCCTTTGCACTTTGATTTTATATTTTTATTCACTGTTTAAATAGGTCAAGGCTTTAAAACTTCTCAGTTCAGAGTTACGAGTAGGATACTTCATGTGGCTGAATGTGTCACACCTGCAGTGTGCAGTATGTATGAGGAAGTTGGACTATATCTGTGATAACCCCGTATGATTAATGGATGGAGCTTTCCCAGTACCTGTGATGCTAAAAGAAAATAATGCAGCAGTTATAGAGCACTTTGGTTTAAAGAGTCACAGGTTAATTCACTACACAATCTTATACAGATCTTTTTTATAATATCAGAATTATAATTTCAACTCAATTCAAGTTATTTATACAGTGCTAAATCACAACAACAGTTGCCTCAAGGGGCTCTATATAAGGTGAAGACCCAACAATTATACAAAGAAAACTGAGAAATCCAAATGGAAGCTGGTTCAACAAAAGGGCCTGACAGCTAAAGTCTTTGTCTCCCATTTTACTTTTAAAAACTCTAGGAACCAAATAAGCCTGCAGTCTGAGAGCAAAGTGCTCTAATGGTCATCAAGGATTTAACAGGGAGCCAATGAAGAGAAGCCACCATAGGAGAGATATGCTGTCTCTTTCCAGCAGCCGTCAGTACTCTTGCTGCAGTATTTTGGAACAACTGAACGCTTTTCAAGGAGTTTCCTAATAACAACAAATTAGTCCAACCTAGAATTAATAAATGCATGAACTAGTTTTTCTGTGTCAATCTGAGACAGGATATTTACAAGTACAAAAACCTCAGTTTTATCTGAATTTAAAAGCAGAAAATTAAAAGGTCATCCAGGTCTTTATATCTTTAAGACTTTCCTGCAGTGCAAATAATTGGTGCCTGTTATCTGGCTTTATGGATAGATAAAGTTGAGTGTCATCTGCATAGCAAAAAAATGTATGCTATGCCTTCTCATGAAACGTCCCAAACAAAGCAGAATTGGTCCTAGCACGGAACCCTGTTGAACTCCATAATTAACCTTAGTGTGTTTAGAAGATTCTCCATTTACATAAACAAATTGGAGTCTATTAGATTGATATGATTCAAACCATTGCAGCGGAGTACCAGTAATACCTACAGCATGTTCTAATCTGGACTAATCGAGGTCTAGCAGGCCTATAATTAGCTAAGACAGAAGGGACAAGAGATGGCTTTTTAAGTAATGGTTTAACTACTGCCAGCTTGAAGGCCTGTGTTACACAGCTGATTATTAGAGATAGGATGATCATATTAATTAAGATAAGTTAAGTCTTTGTTGCCATTTCACAGTCATACTTAGTACAATTGGAAAACTGCCCCACATCAGCACCAAACACAACTAGACACAACACAATAAACATTTAAAGTGAAAGAAAAATATATAAATTTGTGCAAAAAATGTGTGAATAATAAATTCAAGAATGAATGTTCATTGAACATTACATTGCATCCCCAGCATGCAGATAAACATGTCAATTCTGGTCCGATTGAAGGGGGGGGGGGACCAGGGAAAACTAATGTCTGACAATGTTTTGGCAAAGTTGCACAACATTCAATATAAATTTTATAGATGTAACTGGGTGTCATTACTGCTCATGTGAATTATTATTTTACAGAGTTTACATTTACACTTAGCCAGCAGTTTTAAATATCCCTCAGTGTCGTGTGCTCTGCTTCCTGGTAGACAATCCACTGTGGTTGCTGGTGTCTCAAGATTCACGTCTCAGAACAGAATCACCAATTACCAGAGCTCACTGGCAGGTGTGCCACCGAGTGGGGGAAAATGGTTAGACGGAGATATGCTACACAAACACACCAAGGTGTGTTGTGCCAGGAAGTGATACTACCTACAGAGTATTCTGGCTGAAGCTTTGAAGTAATCTTAACTAAACTAAGATCATAATTCAGTCCAGTGGATGTCATTGTGTTTAGTGTTGCGATCCAAAACATCTCAGCAGCTCTGACAGACTATGAGTTGAAGAGCTACATGTTTTCACTAGAGTTCAGTGAAATGTTTGGCATACTTAATCTCTTTCACTTTGAGATGAAAAACTTGCCCTTGAGGTATGTTGTTTTTCAAAGTGATCTCGGGTGGTTGCTGTTGTAATGAATTATTGCACTCCATGCGGTTCCTGTAGACAGAAGTAAAAATGCTTCCATCTTGGTTTAGAGGTCGTTAGGCCAACAAAATAAATGGTGCTGAGGTCACACCCACTGTAAATTTCCAGAAAGAACTACCTGAATTCACATTTGACACAAATCAACTGTTCTTCTACTGTTCCATTCCAAAATATTAGAATATCATTCAAAAATGTTTTCCACAGCTGTAGCTGTAAAAGTTCCAAATGACATCTTCAGACCTTTCAATGCACCACAACCATGGACACATGCATACTTGAACAGCAATGGAAGGTTATTTGCTACTTCAATACGAATTTTGTTCATGTTCATGTTTGTATTTTTTGAATATCCCCTATATTACTGGATTTTCATTTCTGATTTCTTGTAGTTTTGTAGTTATTTATCATATCCCTATTGAAAGATCTGATTATAATTTCTCCATTGGTTTTAGCTCTGTTAAAAGTTTGATGCTCAACACTGCTGAGATTATAAATATTTTCATTCCCTATGTTTTTTTGATTATTTCTTCTATGTAATATTCTATATCTTTATGAAGCCAGTTGGCCAAGTCATGGAGTGAACTGCGGTAAAAATGAGGTACTTTGGGTCTTTTTTAACACAGCAAAAAAGCCAAAGAAATGTGAAGGAAAAATGGATCAACAGCACAAAGTCAGTTTGAGCAAGTAAAAAATTTAGTGCAGCTTGTTCAACAATTGATCCCAGCATCAATGAGATTTATTACTCTTTCTCAAAAAGTCAAGACAGGTGTAGACGAAGTCACAAAGAGCTATGGAATGGACTCTGAAACAGTCCTGAGAGAAAGCCATACAGAGCTTAATGGCTAACATTATTGAATGCTTTACTTCACCAAAATGACCTACAAAGGCCCAAATTACTTGTCTGGCTAAGATAAACTAAAGACAAACAGAGACACTGTCAGTTTTCTTCCCCTTTGTTTAATTTCTGCCAAATCCAATTGACATGATGCCTCACCATCATCTACAAGGAAGGTTGTTAAAGACAGGCACACCCGTATACCAATCACTCACATGACACAGTGCAAAGCAATATCGGTGCAGCGGGTATAATCCTCTGGGTACTGGATCTTTAACAGTGTAAAAACAAATGAGTTTCCAAGGTCACTCTTAAAAGTGGCAATGATAATTGAGCCCTCCCTGTAGATCTATCAAACACAACAATAAACAAAAGCCAATAATTTCCTAGGGCCGATTACAGGGACATTATCCTTCTATGCTACAGGGCACTTGAGACAGAGAGAAAGAGGTGCCAAAGCAACCATCACAGCGTGACAGATAAAAGCAAAGTAAACATTTAACACATAAAGTATAGGAATGAACAAAAAAAGTCCAGGCGAGCATTATTTTGGGGAAAAAAGTCAATTTTCAAGGTTATGACTGGATTTAATGCGTATGATTTAAAAAATTAAAAAATAAAACACAATCTCCCACTACCATCCAAGCTCACTGAATAGATCTGACAGCAGCACTTCCAATGTTCAGTTTTAGTTACTGCTCTTCCTTACCTAATAAGTAATGTTCTCTGAAGTGTACAACAACAACAATGTAGAGGGAAAAAATGACAAGTTGTAGATTTAGAGAAAAGTGGAATAATCTTTACTTTTCTATTTTTTTTCCACTTTTTTGGATAATATTAGCAATCAAATTACCAATACTCTTACGCTTTCACATATCTCCTCACCATCTCTTTCCTTCACACTTCGCTCCCCCTTATGGTTTGTGTGCATGAGCTGTTTTTGGGGTGGGTTTTTTTTTGTTTGTTTGTTTGTTTGTTTGTTTTTTTACAGTGAGTCTCGATGACAGTATTTGAGGAGACAGGTGAAACCATGCTAATGATATTGACCCGGGCAACACTGTCAAATCCAACAAACACAGTAAGCACATTATATTCCTCTGAAACAACAGCATCCTGAAATAATGTGTATATATACATATACATATATATATGTGTGTGTGTGTGTGTGTGTGTGTGTGTGTGTGTGTGTGTGTGTGTGTGTGTGTGAACATATAACAATTTGCACATGCATCTATGTTTGTTTCTATTTGACTAAATTTCATTTTTCCTCTTTGTATCGTGATGCACTCCAACCTACGGTGTGCTTAAATCACTGCTCTTGGTTTCAGTACATACTAAAACATTTTTTTATTACTTTAGAGGTTCATGTGATCATTAAACGCATGCATGATTTAACAGCAGCCCATTAGAAACAGCAACTTACTGGCATTCATAAAACTAAATGGCATATAAACCTATGTTGCTATGCAATGTGCCACTGTGCACTTTTTATGATGAAGGCAGGGGATAGTGCAGACTCAGAATTCTTGCCTTAAAACAATAAGCCCCAAGGCTCCCACGGATTAAAGGTATTAAAGGGCAACACAGTACAAACTGAAATAAAGGCTGACATAAAATATAATGCAAGCTAATTAATCACAAGTGGGGGAAATAAAATGAAACAGCAAATACCATTAAAATCTACCTACATTTATTTTGAAAGCCTATTTGTGAGGAATTTAAAGGAATTGGTTATTTTTTTAATTGTTTTTTTTGTCCTTGTCCTCCGCATTTCTTTTTATTTTCTTAACTAAAACCAAACCAGCAACTGTCTGCTATAAAGGAAGGGAGTGAGGTTGGGAGAATAGTGTCACGGCGAGGTATACCGGCGTGTTTGTGAAATGGACCAAAAAGTTTTCAACATAAAAACAATGACATGACCGTGACGTAACCGTGAACAGGTACCTGCAAAAACATGAACTGGGACCTTTCAAAATAAAGGTAAGGATTAATTGGTAAGGATAAATTAATACTGACTTATTTGTAATGCCACAGTGATGAGAAAAACAAAACAAAACATGTACAATTCCACACTTGTACTTGTCCATTAACGTGGATTCAATGTTATTATGCAATCGCAGTTTTTTTGTTGTTTCATTTTTGTTACACTTCTAACTTATCCACACAATTTACAGCTGCTTCCTAGGCTCAGTTGTTTACTTACCTCTTTTTGTTAGTTGTCTTTGTTCAAATTTCACTGCTGTAAACATCCTATTCCAAGATTTCCAAGTTGTTATTTGCAAGAACATGGATTCTGTTTGTAAGGAGTCCATATTATTGTGCTTGTACATGTTCTGGGAATATTGTTAAGTTCAATAGTGTAATGATTTAAAAAATTACCATTGGATTGTGAATATTATAAGTGATTGTCCGGAAGAATTAAAAGCTTAAAACTACCAGCAACTCTCTGTCATGACATATGTTAGACTTAGTGCTATCTGACTATCTGATCAAACTGCAATACTGTGAGTTTCCAAGAAAAAAAAACAATTGTTTTCCCATAGACCTAGTCATGTGTCTTGGTTTTTCAGACTTCAGCAAAAGGGAGCTGAAAACCAGCTGTATTAAAGGAAACACAGCAGAGAGATAGCAGCTGAATAACTGAAGTTAAACTTTGTTGTCAGGACCTTTGATTTGTATTTGTGATAACGTTATTTTCAGCCACTTTTGACAGCACTAACTCAGATGACTTCACTCTGGTGTAAGCATCTGAGGTTGCTTTTATGCAAATTAGCTTTTGCTGTATAGTTTTTAATCACACAATTACGTCCTCCACATTCAGAACAGTCACGAAGCAATCAGGCACAAAGTGATGGCTCCAAAAGCAAGACAGCTATAGGAATGCTGAATTGTTCGCATATGTAGGAAAGGTCTGTTCTCCATTATAGTGCTTTTTGGTGCAGAAGCGAAATGGTGTCTTTTCACGGCGTTCTATGGATGGGATTTGCAGAAGTCTCCAGAATTTTAAATCAAATAAAAAGCAGTATTATCTACTTCTGGTGAAATATTTAAGGTGTACATTTGTGCCTTGCATCTCTTCCTCTGTGGATAAAATCTATTTTCTCTTTACAGAGGTTGATCTGATATCCTCGTGTTGGTGTTGTTCCCAGATCATCATACTAAATGTTGTTCCAGGATCAACATTGCAAGTGACCAATCAGAATGTTGTGACGTCATACTTTTGCGACTTCGGGAAAAACCAGCGTAAAACAAAAAACTGTACTAAAGCTGCGTGAAACCGCCTCTGTCCGCCGATCAACGGACCCTGACCCTAACCCTAACCCTAACCGTAACCCTTTAATAAACAGTAAGCAGAATTGATATTGTCCTTGCAACATTGGAATTTCATAAATGCACGAATGGCTTGGTGCGCAAAAGAATAACGTCACAACAATGTGATTGGTCACTTGCAATGTTGAACCTGGAACAACATTTTCATGTCTGGGAACAACACCAACACGAGGATATCAGATCATCCCTTTACAGAAGTCATCTTCTTCCACCCCATTACGAAACTGCTGCTTCTAAACTGGATGAGAGGAGTTGATTTGATTTGAGGCCGATCTTCCCTTTCTTTCCTGTGTGTTCCACAATCACAAACAGCATCACGACTGCGCCGTAAGTCACCACATTTACAAAATCAGTTGGATATACAGATATATCTCTCTGCCATGGGCTTGTCCTTGCCATTGCAAACACTAATATACATCTGTAACCAAATTTATTGAGCCAATGAACTTGCAAATGACGCTGCCAATGTCTTTCTTGGAACATAATATGTATTCTTTCTCTTCTTTTTAAATCACTGCCTTTTAGTCTGATTAAATCATTTCTTTTTTTCTTAGTTTATCTACATAAGCAGGACTTATATTACAGCTGAGGCAAGTTTAGCATTGTATTGAGATTCCAGAAGCTTAATTTCCTTTGAAAAAATTGGTGACCTTATTTCCTTCTAATGAGTTATAAAAAACAAACCCAGACTAGGATAGAAAGGTAAATCCTGCAACACATTACATTAAATGAAACAGCAATGAAACAGAAACCTGTACATAAAATACACAGTAACTTGTGAAATATTGCAATAACATAGAGACAAACACTGTGACAGACTGGTGGCCTGTCCAGGGCTTACACTGCCTCTCTCCCTATGATAGCTGGGATAGGATGCAGCTCTCCCCAAGACCCTGAATTGGATGGGCAGAAGAAAATGAATGGATGGATGGATAGTTAGAAACACTAGCTCACTTCATACAATTATCTTCCTCCAACCTTTTTTTCCCAACATTTCTAACCAATATTTTGTCACATATTCAGTTCAACCCATTCCTGCTCTGGCTTATTATCTGGAGAAACGCTTTGCCTTAAAAGTCCTAACGTTGTCCTAACAAAAAAGAGTTAACACTTATTGATCCATGAGAGAAATTCAAACTACAGCCTGAATCTTTGGTACTGACGCATGATTTTGAGTATTAACTGAGCTTGTGAAGGTCAAACCTCCATGCGATGGTTTTTTAAATGAACGAGACAATGAACAGCCTGTAAAGCGTAAAGTGTTTTCCTGGATTTTCTTCATGCTTTTTTTTTTCTTTATTAGAAAATCGGTGCTGAAGAAGCTAAATCTCTATTGATTTTTTTTTTAAGGCACATGTTGTCAGATGGTTGACTCCTGGATGTTATATGAGGCTCTAAGACGAGCTGAAATGAAAAAAAGAACTCCAATCTAATGGACAGCTGATGGCCTTTAATCACTTTCCACTCATCCCGACTCGTCTGGAACTTGTGGCACTGCTCACTCAGTGTCATGTGTTACACTGCATTTGTTTTTCTCACACAGTTCATAAAATACAGCCAAAGTTTTTCCTGCAAAAAGTTTGTTTTACAAGGTTTTTCAGATTATGTATGTGTCAATTTGCCCAGGTAACGAGATAAGATTAGACATTTTTAATAGTGAAGAATATCAAATGTGGGTGAAAAGCTGTTTTGCAGAGAAAGGAGTAGAAGAAGAACAAAACAGAGAAGAGATGAGAAGCTTCCAGAGGACACAGAGAATGAGTCATCCAGGCATCACGAACTGCCAAAACTGAACCACACCATCTACTTTCAGTGACTTCCTTTCTGCACAAATCTTCCAACTGTCCACCCACAGTATTTTCTTCCCCCCTGCAGGAGTTTCATATATTCATTTTCTTTTAATTAGATTGAGGGTTGCTGACAAAGCCATTCATTTTTCATTCAGAGACTCTTAATGCATGAACTCAAATTGATTCAAAAATATATATATACAGTTAGGTCCCTAAGTATTTGAACAATTACACAATTTTTTTTAATTTGGCCTCTGTGCGCCACCACAGTGGAATTTAAATCAACCAATCAATGTGTGATTGAAGAGCAGGCTTTAATTCAAAGGGTTTAATAAAAGTGTTGCAATTGTTGAGGGATTATAGCTAATTCGATACAGAGACCCCAACTTCAGAGGCTCAAAAGCAGTTACATGGCCTGTTTGTCGTCATTCCATGATGGAACAGGCATATAGAAGATCCGGAGCTGACTCTGAATGTGTTGTACTGGCGTTTGGTACCTGTCTTACTCTCCTTCATGTTTAGTTTTGGGACAATATGTGATGTCAAAATCAGCATTATCTCCTCGGCTTTCTCTTTCAAATTCAAAACAAGGAAGACATGAGGATAAAGATGAAATGGCAGTGAAGAGTGTTTCTCTTACGTCCCACCATCTAGTGGCTGTAGAATAATGTGACAAAGTTAGAACAGACAGGTGGACGATCGGAAAATGCCAATTCCAAATCCAGATGGCTGGCACTGCTGAGAGAGCAATGGAGAAAAAGCTTCTAAACAACGACTGTGGGCTGGCAACTTACCAGGATGTGAACTTTGATTATAGCAACTAGGGGAAGTTTGCAACTGCTTAAGTTAGGCTACAAAATTAAAAATAGAAAAAAGGAATAATGTGTAGATTCATAGGCTCATAGGCAAGTGTTCCAAACCAGATTCACACAAACACAAACTAACACAAACAAAGAGACACTTGAAGAGAAGTATGTGCAGGCACTAGAGCACACAAGCTCAATTAAATGTAGCACGGTGTTAATTAGCCAGGTATTTTAATTACAAATGTTCAAACACACAAATTTATGTGTACTCACTCTCATGTCACATCGCCCAAATGGAGACTTGCGGGTATGTTTGGTCTCAGTCTGTTCAAAGTCATCTTTGATCCTTCTGCCACATGTTACACAAAACTTCAAACAGGACTGGTAGAATTAAGCCTTTAAGTTATGTGGCAAAGTGGAAGGAGGCCAAGTTCTCTTCCATTATACAGCAGAGAGCTGAGATATTCACTCTAGCTGATACAGCCTGATCTCATTTTCCATTAGCTTTTATTGGCCGCCTCGTCTAAATCCATTTGTGGGAGATAACATGCATTCCTATTGTCTTTTATGGCTATACACTTTTTTCCAGCTCTGAAAGATATTAATCTATTTCATGTGTTTCTGCCTTATATTATTGTATTACTTTGCACAACGCTGAGAGAGCGAGATCAAATACTAAAATGGAGAGTGGAAGAATGGCGAGGTAGAAAAAGAGGCAATCACTTGTACATCACACATGACCGGGATGAATAAAATCACCATCCAGTTAAAAGAGGCCTCTCCATCTGTTTCTTCTTGAGTCAGCGCTGACCTTTAACCCCCAGTTTAATGATAAAACCACCTCTTCTCTATGATGCAAGTGTGCACAACAATACAAATGACTGGAATGCAACTGAAAGCACACACAGCAGATGTGGAGAAAGAACTTCACATCCAGCCAAAAGTGTTGTTTTGCTACTCTTCACCAGTTAAAATAGAGCTTTGTATCAGTTTGCATCAGCACAGAAAGCAGAGGCAAGTCTCTTACCGTGGGTCATTGTCCCTCTTAGCAACATTTCCTGGGATGTGTCATTTTCTTGTTTACCTTAAGATCCATCTTCACCGGTCCGGGGATAAAGACTGTTTTGCCCTCAGCAGAAATTAATGCAATTGCGGTTCAACCGAGGTCAGTTGTGCAATTTTCAACCCTTGCAAAAAAAGGTGCAAAGTCAGCCTTTAATTACATTCATCCTTGATTTCATGCTGCTGTTCACAGTCGCTCCTTTTTTCCCTCCCAAAGATGAATTACCCACTCAGAGATAAACTCCTAACACCTGACCCCGCACACACGAACACGCGCACATATGTAGTTGTGTGTTGTTTTGAATATATAGCTGTTTTAATGCACCAACCACCACCAACAGTTGGCTTACAAACTGCACAAACAAGAGAAATAAATAAATACCCCACTGATCTTTCTTAATCAACGTATGGTGCTGGAAGACAAATTCCACTTATGTGCTAAACAGTGAGTCATCTGAAAAACAATTCTGGATGTCCCCAGCTGTAATCAATCCTCTTTAAAAGTGAAGAAAACAAAATGTACACAATGTGGCAAGAAAACTGACTTTTGGCAATATTTTTCTTTAATTTACTTTAGGCTTGTTTCTGACTCCAGGCAAATATTTCACCAGTTAGGTCTGCTGATAATGAAAAATATTTCTACTGAGTGCTCTTCATCAATGACAAAGGTCTATTACTCTCTCTATATGTTTCTGTACGTAAAATCTGAATAAAATCTGGGTCCATGGAGGACACTGCAGTGATGGCTGACACATTTCCTGCATCCTCATTCCCTCACTATGAGGATTAATGAAGCGCTAATAGGCCCTCTCATTAGTCTGGATGGTCATTGACTACACTGCAAAAACCTGGAGATGCTTTAACAGTTCTATACCGTTGGGCATTATATAAATAAAAGCGTAGAGTAAGCCCAATATGCAAAATGCAAAAGCTATTTGGTCCTGTCCCATGGGGGCTCTCAGTTCAAAGGTGACGTCTG
This sequence comes from Rhamphochromis longiceps, assembly GCF_057381845.1. Taxonomy (NCBI): domain Eukaryota; kingdom Metazoa; phylum Chordata; class Actinopteri; order Cichliformes; family Cichlidae; genus Rhamphochromis; species Rhamphochromis longiceps. The sequence continues at coordinate 23,858,601 of NC_140577.1, forward strand.
TCTGTGATGTGACGTAAAAAGGTTCAAACATGCCCTCAATTCACAACAGCTACTACCCAGGAGTCATTAGAGTGGACAGACATAAATCATTCTTTTGACATGTGCGGTGTGAACCCGTATGATCTCAGGAACCACAGCACTCACGTGGCCACACAAGAACCCGACAGACAAAACTGTGCGAACACAATGAAGCCTGGTTTAATGATGCTAAATGACTAGTATTAATCGTGCTTCTCTGTCTATGTAGTAATTATCAACACATTAATCAGCAGCATGTCTGCCAGCAGGAAGTGGGCATGCCAGACAGAGCACAGGACAGAGAAGAATGAGTGAGAGGTACAAGAGGTTCAAGCCACTCAGATCTATTAAGAGCAGTTATTTAGACTCAGATTTGTGGTAATTGGGGCTTCTGGGTATTATGAGTAATAAACAATGGTCTACTCGCCATTTGTTACAATGCTCAATACAGAGCTTAGATTGTTAGGTTTTAAAGGCGCGGATGCTTGCCGTCATATAACTGTAACTGAACAATAAATGTCCAGATGAAATGTCCTTAAGAAGGTAAAGAGGCGGTTTATCAACTTGAATAGACTAACATTATCCACAGCCAATAGGTTTCTGCAGCACATGGTGCTGAATGCATTTAGTCTGAAGTGGTTCAATGATATTCAGATGTAACATCAATGTCCACAGAGTAAACAGAAAGATGGTAACAGAGACGAACAAAAGAGGAAAGAAACAAAGGCATACCTGCTTGAGTGAGTAGCAGATTTTTCAACCTAATGGTTTATGAAAAGTTGAATGACTCTGTGAATGTGGAGAGGTAGGTGATGACAGCTCTAAATCAAACCCTCCTGCCTTACCTCTGTATTAAGAGTGTCCTTCACCCTCATCTGGCTATTTAAAGCAACTAAATCCAACACTTACTGGTCTTTGCTCAGGCAAGTAGCACACATCTGAGGACACAGACATTAGCATGCGTGCGCAGGTACAGTTGTAGGTGTTTGCATTGGCATTTGGCGACAGCTGTTTCCCAGCTGTGCATTCTCTCGCTCAATTTCCGCTCTCGTCACTTTTTTTCTTTTGAGGCAAGTTGCTCATTCGCTGAGCAAACAAACTCGATTTGCCTCTCGAAAATGGTTTCACTAAAAGTGCACGGCAATTGATATTAATCTCTACTTAGAAATTCAAAAAGGCGACATAATGAGAATGACGGCAGTAACATCAGATAATTGGGACAGGAGCAGCCTAATGGCAGCACAATGGTGGCACTGTTGTTAATTTCGCTCTCATTAATACTGGAGCCCCGAGCAGGAGGCACTTAAGAGGAATCAAACAGCTTGCTGGGGTGGATGTGTGAATGGGGTGAGCGGGGTGGGGGGTGGGGCTTTGATAGCATCAAAGTCAGGAAAAGTTCAGCCAAAAAAAACCAAACAACAACAACAAAACTCTTTTGATTAAGATAAAAATATATAAGTTTAAACCTCTGTGCCTCATGCACAGAGGCAGAGAGGCCTCTGTGCATGAGGTACAAGGAAAACATTTATAACACACAGCAACACAAAGTACACTGCAACACAGCAGTTCATAGACACATCTACGCTACATCGTTTACATGAGTTCCCCTATATCTAAATACATCGTGGTTAAAAAAAAAAGCTTTCATGCATTTGATTCCTCCAGGCCATCAGGGCATCACAGGCTGAGTATGCCTGAGCCTTACTCTGGTGAATGTGATTACAGCTTTGGCAGAGACCTTGTGTAAGCTGTCAATCAACATCAGTCTTTCCCTGACAGAAAGCGAGCCTGCAGGAACACAGTCACTCAGAGTAAAGTAATGCAAGTTGCTATGCTCTGTAAGGAGAGGAGGGGAGCAAAGCCCTGAGGTAGAACCTTGCCTGGCTAGAATTTGTTGGATAATTTTAACCTTTCCTTTTTGCATCTTCTCTTTTTATTTCCAGCTTTTATTCCCACAGGAACTTTAGCATTTCTTGAATTTATTAATCTCAAAAAGAATACTGAAAAAAAAAAAGTTTTAAGGATGGTCTCGGGCTGACAAAGACGTCTATCTGAAAGACATGAGCACTTTTAAACTCACAGAAGTCCGTTTAGTGCGAACAGGGAATACTTTCTTTGAAGCCACAACAATTACAACTGCTTGCAAATCAGTCCGCTACATTTCTTACTTCATGAAGTTCAACAAAACTAGAAAATGTTTTGACCTTCATTATTTTTCTTTCTTTCTTACTTTTACTGTATATTGATGGGATATTTATGCCGAAAGACTATTTGGTAAATGTTGTGATAAAATGCAAAATGTGTCTGCTCTTGACATAAATCTTAGTAAGTTAGTTTTGCTCCTCTAGGGAACTTGCATAAATAAATAATATTTGCAAATAACATATCTTCAGATTATTTTTTTAAATTTATAATGTTTTTCTTTAATTAGGAAGAAGGCTTTTTTATGTTTCTCGAAAACAAAGTGTTTACTGCAAGCCAAGTAATTACAGCAGATTAATTTTTTTATACATTTACTTGCCTTTTTATTTCTTAGCTGTGACAATGCCAAACGGAAACTGTGATTTGTCTTTCAGGCTGATTGTTTAACCAAGGTAATCAGGAGGCATTTTTTTTACCACTGTGAGCAAAATATGCCAACCGCACTGTATAAACAATGAGTCATCTCTAAATTATATGACATCTAAGGATGCACATCGTTAACAACCACTGATAGACAACATATTATGATAAGTGGGATTTTCACTTTGTGGTTAAAAAGAAAACAATGATATTCACTTGTCAAAGGCCATTAGACACATTGTTTGCAATATAAATGTGTGATAGAGGAAAGGGCAAAGAAATATGAAAACAATAAAATCGTACCACTTCCTTCGTTTTGAACTCCAACCAAGAGAATTGAAAACAGACTGGGACTGTAACATGCAAGTATGTTAAAAGCTCTGTCCATCTTCCTTCCTCTGTCTTCCCTTTACACAGAAGACAAAGCATCACATAAATAATCCCACTGGACTCAATTAGGTAAATAAAATATGCGACTTTAATGCCCTGCCCATGAGCGCCCAAATATCGTCCCAATGAACACCATATTATTACCGCTGTGTGAGTATGTGCAGGTGCGCCTGTTTATATTCACAGTCTTCTGTCTTGGGATCTGCCCACAAAGCTCCCTGAGCAGTAGTGTGTGCTTGATAATTAGCATGAAATTCATCACTTCTGCGAACAAACGACTGGCTGGCACAGAGGGCTGCCTCGGGAAGGGATGAATGCTGTGAGTGACTATCATTTTCTACCTGTATTCAGCGATGACTAATGCAATGCCTGAATTTTTTTTTTTTTTTTTAATGTGTAAGTACAAGGTAATAACCAGAACACGCAGAAGACAGAGCAGTAAGGACCTTGTCCTACAGAACGAGCTAATATATATGCCAGAAATAACATGAAGATGAGACTTGGGGTTGGTTAGCATGGTTGGTTAAACCATGTTATGTAAATGGGAGAGAAAAAGACCAAATGATTCAATTTTGTTTTTAAACCTTTACAAATTCCCATAACCTGAGTCCAAATAACAAATCAACACTAACCGTGATATCCTAACTGGGTGCATACATACGAAATACATGCTAGATGTAAACTGTATACACACCCAAAAATATTTATGGCCAAAATATTAAATGCTAACTTTAAGTAATTAATCAAATCAAATTTGTTCCACAAATAAATGTCAAATGTTCAGTTTAATGGAATCTGGTCAAATTAAATGTTAAATTACACAATTAGCCAATAGCTTCTATATTATCATGTATTTAGATTGTTACATTTTCAGTCTTATTTGAAGCATCAAGATTTTTTTTTAATGAAATTTATGAGAGGAATATAAACAGCTAAAAAAAAGTTATATTATACTAAAATTGTTAAGATATACCATACAGTGCTGTATTTAAAGCTCTTTCCAACATGTTGTTGGTGACGCTTACTGTAACTAGACAGTCCAACAGCTCAGTTACTGTTATTATCTGTATTAGCCACATTTGCAGCTAATGTATTTTGATATTGAAAGGTTTTTACTTTGCCTTTGTTTCTTTTTAATGCAACAAGAAGAGCAAATAAGCATTGTATGTGTTACAGTCTGATGTCAGCATGGACACTTACACACAGCTTTATTCAAACAGATGTGGCTTGCAATGTGATGCTACATACATTAATGGCCTTTGTAGCCCACTACACACAGTTATCAGGTTTTTCATGGTCTCGTGTATTCTCACAAGTTTTTTGAATTTCCTCCTCCCGTTTGAATCATCAAATAGGAAAAGGAAATTTTACTCGACCGATTTTCATTTTCATTTCATTTTTCGGAGTGAAACAACAAATGGAATGGAGCTCCATAAACTCTATTTGACCTTGGTCTGATTTGGATACCCTGCGGCCATTTAGCCAAAGAAGTAGATTCTGATCATCTGGATATAGCGTTTTCAGCGGGAGAAACGTTTCATCACTCGTTCAAGAGACTCCTTTGGTCTTTTGGATCCTCCGTACCTATAGCACATCCTTATTGCTTGTCCCCCCCCTTCCGTACTAGTGCCAGTATTTGCTGTCCTGTGTCTCTGCATCTCTACAGTGGCTCCCTCTCTTTCCTTGCACCTTTGATGTGAGGACCACAGCTAAAGCCTGAGCTACAGTAATCTCCTGTGGGGTTTTCTGAGCCCTAACCAGGCCAAGGTTTGGAATTGAGAACTTGGCACAAAGAAAAAAAAGGATGAATATTGACAGAATATTAGAGCACAAAATGCATCATCAATTCCCTTTTAATGTGGTGCAGATAATGTGCTGCGGCGGCTTAATTTTTAAGGATTCTTTTTAAAAAATGGGTCACAAACTAGCTATATCTTAAAAACTATGCAGCAGAGATTCAAGACAGATCACTAACAAAGCTGTACTTATCCCATTAAAATGACAAAGCTTCCAGTTTGATAATATTTCAAGATTAAAAAAAAAAATCACAAAAGCATACATTTGTTAAACAAAGACGCCAGTAACCACGCAACCTGATAGGTAAGCGTGACAGTAAATACAGCTTTTAGAAGCATTAATGACATCAAATCTAACAGAAAAGCTAATACAGCATAGAAAACAAAGGCTTAGGGCACACTAATTACGGATTTTGGACAGTAAGCGTGCCATCAAGCACAAACTGTCGGATGGGGAAAAGATATACAACTCTCATAGGGTAGTGTAATATCTGCTTTAATGAACTGGGACAGAAAAGAACAAAAGGAAAAAGACTGGAAGAATCCCAAAGTGGAACTAAACCATTTGCTAATTTGGCACCAGTTTATATACGACCAGCATCTACAGGAGCAAATGGCCACAGAGACCTCAGGGCTTTCAGAGTTCTTGGAGAATTACCATGTAGCACTACTGAACCACAGAGGCAGTCCGGATAGACAGGTGATAGACGTGAAAAACAGTTGTTACAATGAGTGACAGCCTAATAGTTGATATTTTATTCTCAAAATTCTGCCCAGATAGCAAAGTCTCACAGATAATGACTTCTAGGAAGAGGAGTTCGTTAAAGTCACAAAGTCCTTTTATGCAGCAAGAATCCATTATGCTTATTAATTTACTTTCAAAAAAAGGATAATAATCATAATTCTTACTGTAACTGTTAAAGCCCTCAAATGCCACAAGCTGTCAATAAGAAAAGAATCTGGGCTGACAAGTCTAAAGTAGAAAATCCATCAAATAAAATGTCCATTAACAAGTGCAACACATTCATAATAAACTTAAATTAGCCATAAAAGCCCGAGGTGCCATTGTAGCTTTAAAAATTGCACCAAATAACAATGCCTTTCTTTCTTTTTGTCAACACTGAGAACATAGCTCATCGTCTATGGCAGCTAATTTTCCTCCTGCTCGTTGAGAATTTATTTTCTCTTTGACAGTAAAACGACTTACAGGAATCTCAGGCGTGTTACACTTACAGAAGTCTTTCAGAAATGATTTTTTTTTTAAGGTTTGCTACAATCTTGTAATCTCAAAAGTAAACTTCTTAATAATATTACAATTTCAAGCTGAAGTTAGAGTATCAGGTCAAGAACCTTTTAGACCCCAGCATGTTCTTACATTTGTATGTACTGTTTTAGAACCGTAGCTACAAAAAAACACCCAAACAAGTAACTTTGTGAAAAACAAAGAGTCAATACCCCCATTCCCTTACTAATGGCTTTTATAATAGCCAAAGAAAAGTCAGATTGCTCTCAAAGCAACACTGTTTATCTATTCTAATGGTGCCATTCATGGCACATTAAAAGGGGTAATTTTTCTTGTTGTTTTTGAAAAGAAAATACTAAATTATCGCTCTGAGTTAAAGCTCTATTAACAGCATGAAGGCTTTAAGCAAATGCACTTTGGATAAAACGAGAGGAAAAAAAGCACAAGCAAATTTGTCAAAGAACAGAATTCAAATAGATACTTAAATTCCAGTATTATGAGGTACGGCATACTTCAGCTCAGCCATCATTTAATTTACGCTGAAAAGAGATTTCATAACCATGGAAATGAATCAAAAGGTTTCTTCACATATTGTAGGTAATTACCCTACAGCTGAGTGCACCGCCAACACTGGGACTAATTATGAATACAATGGATGTAATGCAAGAGAACCAACACCAATTTATACTGACCAAGTAATTTCACAACATGCCCTTCTTAGCTCCAGAAGAATGCCAGTAATAGCTGCCTTTGGATAACGTGCCCTTCATTTTCGTGCGCGTGATGCAGGAACTCGTCAGGATTGTAGGTCTTAAAACTTAATTAACCATTCAGCTCTGGCACTGGTCACCAAGCAAACATACACAACACACAAGGGAATTAGGGCTGCCACGATTTGTCGACTAGTCACGATTACGTCGACTATCAAAATCGTCGACGACTGATTTAATAGTCGACGCGTCGTTTGAAGCTTTGTAAGATCCCAAAAGACGCAGGAATAAGTAGCAGGATTTAAGAGTGTAATAACGGACTGAAACAGAAGATGGCAGCACTGCATGTACAAGGATGCCAGCTGCCGTTAAACCCCGAAGAAGAAGAAGAAGAAGAAGAAGAAGAAGCAGCTGTGTCCCAGAATTCATAGCGCGGCCCAGCTTAGTTTCCAACAATGGCGGCAGCTAGTTAGTTTTAATATTACTCTTATTATTCTTTCTGGGTCACAAAATAAACGTTTAACATATTTTCAGGCGAGAATGTAGCTGTGTAAACCTCAAATATCGGCTCAGTTTATCAGGACACCACATATTTTCAAAAGCACTCCGACGTTTTCGGAGATGTCTGTTACCCACTAGCTCGATAGCTAGCCGGGGGCTAGGTCATTAGCGCGGTAAGAACACCGGACTCCCGGCAAATTGTTTTCAAACCCACCGCTGTCTTTCGCTACTCAGGTTAAATATATGAGTCACTTAGATAAATTAAAAATGTTGTTGTTTGGCTTTTTTTTTTTTTGTATTTTATTTGTTCCTGAGTAAATCAGTTTGTCTGAGATTAAAGTTATAGTTTTTACACAGCTGAATAAACGTCAAGCAGACAGCTGATTATCAGAAGTGTGAGATGCTGGAGAATATACTCCGTTGTCCTGTTATATTTTAGATAGCAAGGAGTTTATTAAACTTCACCGAAACAATCTGCAAATTTCATTAAAATTTAATAAACTATCATCTTGTCTTTATTTTTAGTTAGCACCTTAAAAGCTTAAAGCTGTAAGCTAATGATAGTTATATAAGAGCAGATGCTGCTGGTGCAATAAGCTGTAGTTTTACGTCCAGTGGATGATGATCTGATTAGTCGACTAATCGCATAAATAATCGGTGACTAGTCGACTATCAAAATAATCGTTTGTGGCAGCCCTAAAGGGAATGAAGTTATTATTATTAAAGTTAAAACATATATATATATATATATATATGCAATCCATTACATGTATCCCTATAAACCAATAGGTCATACTCCATTATGTCAGCAGCAGCATTAAGAGCAGTGCGAACAGGTCTCAGGTTATCCGGATGCAGGCCTGCAGCCGTGCCCACGTCCGTTGCCTTACCATGCCAACACTGTAAACTGATCACCAGTTGTTTATTAAAGCATATGCACAGGAAAAATGGCTGAATGTTTATACAAGCATTTTCATGTTGAGCCACAATATAGCCTCCACAGCTGGCCCTCTGTCAAAGGATCAGCTTTATCCCTGATCCATATCATCCATGCAAACAGCGCACTAATTAGCCATGCTAAGACAAATCACACTGTTTTTTCCTGGTTCACTGGCCACAGCACCTTCTGTAATCCTCTGTTATCACACAGTTGGGGAGGATAGTGCAGCTAATAATACTGTGATATTAGCAACACTGATCTGCAAGTGATAGAGCGAGACAGCGCTCGGCGTTAATTCTGTCTACACGAGGCCCCAGACCAGACTAATCCCTGTTTTAATTATTATTTTTTTCTTCCTTTGTACACTTCCCAACCCTCATCAATGTTCTCTAATCAGACCATCTAATTAAAAAACAGGAAGGGTGGCAAACAGGCACCCTCAGTGTCAAAAAAGACGGAAGGGTGTGATGTCAGTGGTAAATGAGCTGCACGTGTTGGCACGGGCGTAAAGCTGATCGCTTGTCCAACAAGACACCAGAGAGAGCAAACACCACCCTTGGCGTGTATGTGTGCATACGTCCGATTAAAAAGCCAACACCTAGAAAAGCAGATCACCTAAAGAATGAAACTGTTTTTGATGTTTGATGACTAAAAATTAAAAAATTCTGATGTTAAAAATGAACTTGCTTACAAACTCCTGCCACCCAGGGGCGCATTATATTAGAGCTTACTCGAGATAACGTTTATTTATTTATTTTGGATGTCTTTCTGTCACTGCTTCTGTCTCATCTCGTCTGTGAGGAGAGTGGGATTAAGAAAGATTGCAGTGCTGTGGGATCAATATGATCCAGACACCTCTCTGGCACTCTCCAAAAATCTCTACCAAGCAAAAAGCCACTTACAGAAGGAGTCTAGTGGGTCATATAACCACTGTGCTGTTTGAGCTTTTACTTCACCTCTAAAAAGGAACAACTGCATTTGCAATGAGTTTATTTGGTTATTTAAAAAAACACATCCCTCTGCTTTAAATGGTTCATACCATACGCGCAACCATTCACACTGCTGTAGAATGAAAAACTTCAAAATCATGTCACCAGTTTTCCATGTACGGGTTCGACAGTGCAGCTTAGACTTTCCTACGGTGAATTTCAACACTGCCTGTCACCTTTTGCCTCCCCACGTTTATTGATGCAGTTGGGAAGAGTTTTTATGGAGGCTCACGGCCGTGCAGCCTGTAATTGCCGGTCAAGGCACGTTCACCAGAGTTCATAAAGGTTCCTCTGTAAATATATTCAGGTTGGCCTAATGTCACCTCATACAAAAAGACAGGCTCTGTCTGATGAATGGGAAGAGGACGGGTATTTCATTGCCACACAAACACACCCCACAGTAGCACCAGACGAGTGAATTCATACCGACTGTACAAACTCCGGCATACACACATGCAACCTGTCCTGCTGTCCCAAAGAAGATTAAGATATATTACACTCCAAACCACTAAGCATGCCCTTGCTTTATTTCACCTTGCAGGTTCCCTCATTTTCCTCTCCTGATCCTTCTTTTCTTCTTTCATTACCAGCCACTAATGCGAGCTTTCCAAGCCTAAAATGCAGGGATATTTAGCCATGAGTCTCAAATTGTGTAGAACAAGACCTTCACTATGTGAGTAATACTGTCCTCTGAGGTGAGAATGACTAAGCCTAAAAAGCTAGTGCATCAACTCAGGAGTCCAGAGTGGGTTAGCTTTAAAGCTACTTACTGTTATTTTTAGAGATTTTAGTCAAATGTACTGTTTTCAATTATGAAATTATAATAATAAATACTAAATACAAGCACTTATTCACAGACATAAGATCACTCCACTACTATCGACACAATGGTGCTTAATTTAATGAAAGCAAGCAGAGTTGGTTAAAAAAAATATATAAACTATTAAGATACACATTATAAAATGCAGTTTTTTGCCTTTCTTGTTATCTATATTTCCATTTATGGAAAAACTGGGGATGTCACAAAGACAGAAGGGATGTGTTGCTGTTGAGCAATGACCCAGATCAGACAATGACATGTCCGTCCACTCTGGGGATGCTCAGGGACCAGATGTTCTGCTGTTACTGCATCAGGGTCACACTGCAAACAAAGATATTTTTTTTATTCCTCTTTGTTGTCATAGCAACAACCAATTATATGTTAAATAACTATAATAATTAATTTAATTGTATTAATGTTGATCAGATGCTAAGTTCTTACTAAGTTCTTTGTCCTTTTTCACTTGTGTCTGGTTTGGATGTTTAAATTTAGCTTAACAAATTACTAATCATATAGGTGTCTCTGAGTGGCCAGTAATACGATCACCTCATATAAACATCACTATAAGACAACAAGACCTTTTATGCTCAAGGGCTTTATCCTGAGCACAAATTCACAGTTTCAGACTAAATCCTGGACTACTTTCAAGCACTTGTGGAACATGCAGTGCAGCAGAACCATTTCAAGTGCATGTGTATGCAGTTACACACAGCATCAAACAATCGGGCCTAATGGAATGACTTTGCTGTACTCATCCTTGCAGTCCTGCTTTTACAATTTAAAATGAAACTCCATTTTCCTCTGTGACAGACCACTAACTGCAGCACTTTTGGCCAATTGATTTCATACATTGCTTTCCTTCTAAGCCGCTCCTCTTCCCACTACTTCTTCCTTTTGTTTTATCGGAGCTAATTACTGTGATTGATTAATTGACCGAAGTGACACCCCTTACAGCTCTGTGACACCCAGTGCTGCACCAATCATACTTGGAGAAAGTTAAAGGAATAACAACCTTTTTTTAGGTTGTCCTGAGAAATTGCCGTTATTTTTATTTCACTTTTCCTTTTGTTAACTGCTTTAAAAAAAAGGAAGGGAGAGCAGAAATATACAGACTATGTGCCACCAGCAGAAATTCAAATTAATTCAACTTTATTTAAATAGTCCCAAATCACAACAACAGTCACCTCGAGGTGCTTTATATTGTGAGGTAAAGATCCTGCAATTAATGTCAAAACAGTGGAAAGAAAGAACTCTCTTTTAACTGGAGAAACATTCAGCAGAACCAGGGTTAGGGTTAACTGATCCTACACTAACTATATGCTTTATTTAAGAAAAAAAGGAAAAAATTAAGCCTGATCTTTTTAGGGAGGGTTTCTATCTCCCAGATCTGGCAGCTTGTTCCACAGAAGAGGTGCCTGATTGGGATTCATCTGTATGTTGCAGGTATGTGCTTATGGACCTCAAACATCAGGGTGCTCAGACGCCCAAGGGTACAAAACCCTGGCAGAGAACAATGGTGTTGACCAAAAGCCGTCAATAAATATAAATTTCCATTCAACGTCTTTTGATCACACCACAACAAAAGAGCCTCTGAAGTAAACCATCCTTCTTAAGGTTATCTGCACTTGACCCAGGACGTGATTTAAGGGATCAAAGCAAGCTGTGGATGAAGCATCAGTAGAAGCTGCAGATCAAACATGAGCGTAAAACAATTAGTTTCACAGGGGTGACAGATGATGAAAGACAGAAAACAAGAGCATCATTGTGGTTTTGACCATACTGATAGATGACCTTTCTCTGTTAATATAATTAGTTAAATAATTAGAAAGGAAGAAGGAAGACAGACGTGACTGTTAAGCAAAGACGATGAAAAGCTTCGGGGATTACAACTAAAAAACTGTAAAAAAAAAACAAAACTTGGATTATTTCAAAAATATGTTTTGTTATTGTCATAAATGCACTACTGCAGTGATGCGGACAGTACTTTAGTATTCAAGTTCTCCCTTGAAGCCGCGATGGAAGAGGTGTTTATTAAAGTTATTTCTGAAATATTTTTGGCATAAATGAAATGATATATCTTTAAAAAGACATCCAGTCCATTTGGAGGCCCAGGGTGCCAGTGTTTGTAACTTAAATATGCCTCTGTGTACAAATTATAAGCCATTAGTGCATCTATGTGATTGCTAAAAGCAACATATTGGATCCCAACGGTGCAGTGCTTGGTAAAAACAACTAAAAAGACACCCAGTCAGGGCAGAGTGATCTGCCACATTACCTCCAACCTCTGTGTGCTCTCTGGTGTCACTGGGATGGGGGTGAGGTAACACATGGCTAGACATGCTTACACAGACACTGGCGCACCGGCTGCTCCGGTTTACATGGAATATTGACTAATAAGCTGCTGCACCTGCTGTTTTTAAACATAACACGGATGATCAATGACAATTAAAGCTGCATATTAGTCACCAATCTTCATGTGTGCTGAGGTGTAATTTTGACAGTGGAACGGAAATAGTCACCTTGAGAAAACACAGGTATGCACATGCAAGCCAGGGAGGTTGATAGAATCCATGGCTGAGCTTTTCTTTGTTTTGTTTTTTGTTAACCTTACTCTCTGCACTCAAACATACCCTCTCCTCTCCAGCTCTTAGCCTGAGCAATGTGACAGAGTGAGTAACACGGTGTAGAGTGCTGGGGTGAGCCAATCTGCAGCATGGCACCAGGTGTTGGAGATAATGTTCAGCTGGAGAATTTCTTGGCGGGTGGCACAAACTTCATCATAAATGCTGCTTTGATCAATGGCACGTTGCAGATTGAGTCCTCAACCAAGTGCTGCTGCTCATAAATCTGAACTCCGGCAAACTTTGAAGGCCCACAGTGGCGTGACTGGCAACAAGAGCTATTGATCCAATGGTCAAGCAAAGGCTAATAAGCAAAACTGTGCTTGAGTGTAGAAAGCTAAAAAAAAAATAAAAATACACAATGGGAGCTCAGACATTCAGGAACAAGCAGAGCTAAGATTTTGACAACTGGTAGGCAAAAAATAAAGTTTAAAGGCAGACACAGCTACGGTCTGGAGGTTAACAAAGAAACCATGTGTGTGTAAGATAGAAAGAAACTGAGATACAGCTGCTGCTAAATAAGAGGGCGTGACATTTGTAGACAGATAGCGCATCTTTTCATTGCCTCTGATGTGAGATCCTTGAGGTGTCAGGGCATCATAACCATTAGCCCTGAGGTATTTTTCATTTTAGTCCCATAAGCTTTTAAATGAAAAAGTTTACAAGAGTGCAGTTGTGGGACTTTAGTTATGCAGACAAGCCTTTCCAATAGAACATAAATCCACATCCAAAAGTGATGCATTATATATTACTTGTTACTTAATGCATGGCGTTAATTATTCCCTGGAGAAATGAATTTGTTAAACCACTGGTTACATTACTTTTGCATTACTCTGTAACTTGGTGTGAGATACATTGCCATATAGCCATTTAGCAGTATAAGCCTCAGGCAACAGTCCCACACACTGACATAAATCCTGATCCTAATGAAGACAAAAAAAAAAAAAAATCTCCCCTTTGGTATTTAAATATTAACACAAAACTGACAGCAACGCTGAAAACCAGCCCAAAGAGCACTTAACGGGGCTCGGCAGCAATTCTACTGGAGAAGTGTGAATGCTGTAAAGCTATAAGCCTGACCATCACTACTGCTTTTGTTACCTGTTGAAGATCAGGCTCTTTCTACTTGGCTGAGCTCGGTATGCACGAAGCTGTTAAATCTCTCTTCTTTATTAGCCCAGGAAGTAGATCGTGTTCATCTGGACTTTACGTTTTTAGTGGGAGAAATGTTTTCATTTTTCAAGAAATGAGCTTTCTACATGTGACATTTTCTTACCATCATGATTAAGCACACATCAAGATGCTTTGTGTTAGCATGTGATGTTGCAGAAACTGTTTTGCAGCAGTTGCTTCTGTCCTGGGTGAAATTTGCACTTTGTGATCACATTCTTGTCCCTAGCAAAAAGCTGTGGACAGCTCTACCATCTTTCTACTCCGTCCACATGGTCAGTTAAGTGATTATAGCACAAGTGTGCAGAAAAAAGGCAAAGAGAAAAACAGTAAAAGCCAATAGTCAAAGGAGCTTGCAAAGAAAAGCGTCTGGACTTCTTTAATTTGCTTGAAGACCCACACCCAGTTTCACACCTTTCACACCTTGGCTCAGGCGATTAGAGGATCATCAGGGGGTCCTTTTGTCCCTCTGTGGGGGGTCACTCCCACTAGGTTTATATCTGGGACTCTCCACCATTTGACCTTAGAACTGAAGAAGCTTCTCGGATGAGAGGTGAAACGTCTTCAAGCAACTTAAAGAAGTCCAGACGCTTTTCTTTGCAAGCTCCTTTGACTACGATGACCTGGATGACTGAGAACCTTCACAGACAGTAAAAGCCAATACTTTGAAACCTGTGTTTCAAAGGCAAATCTTTCCATATGGTACGGGTAGCAAGCTTAACTCTTGAAAACTTGCCATATCTATCACTTTCTACCCATTTTCCTGAGCTTACTTTTATCTTAGATGATCTGTACGCGGGATTTCCGATAACAGCCCCGGTTACTGGATTTCAGTTGACAAATTAGACCATTAAAATCAGCCATTAAAATGCCTTACAGTAACAACACAGTTACGAGACACAATGTCTGAGAAACAAAGACACTGAGACACTGAGAAGGAAAGTTGTACCAGTGTGACATGACCTGCCTAGCGATTTGGTGATTTATGGATAAAGCTCCGAAGCAAAACGTTTGCTTTACTACAGCAGCCGGTTTTGTGCAAAAACAGGGCCGAGCATAGGAAACGGATAAGAAATGTATTTAACATTCACAATGAGAAAAAGCGCCCACTCAACCGTGACACAGTACACATATTTATGCAAAATGCCCCTCCATACGCTGCTAATGACCTGTATTCAGATGCTGGAAATCGCTGTCTGTGTGCCCAAATGTACATATAATTGTGTTTTAACCCTTTAAGACCTACCATAGAACCAAGTCCGCCAGAGCTTATATTATATTTTTACATGCTGTGGAGCCATTTTTGGGAGCATTTCAAGTTGCTATACATCAATACAACCATTATAGCCCAGATTTTAATAATATGTATTCATTAAGTGCATAGTAATTACATAAATTGCAAAAAAGTGCAATAAACTACAAAAAAATTGAAAATCGTTTTTGCTTTTTTAACATATATTTGTAGTTAGAGAAATTTAAGAGTCTTATCCCTCAAAACTGTAATTACAAAAACGTTGCACAAAATAGTTTCCCACCACAGGAAATTTATTTTGAGTGTCTTCATAGTTTTATTTTTGAAATACACCAATTTTTATACACTGCAGGAAAAACGAAAATAAATATTATACTGCAAATTTGCAAAAAAGCAGCATATGCATCAAAATAAACTATTTCCAGCAGTGCAATATGAGTCCTAAGCATCCCAGAAACGACACAGAAAGTCATAAAGTCAAAGATAACTTTTAAAAAGAGCAGTATAGGCCCTGAGGCCCTGATCGCAAAAAAGACTACATTTCCGCGAAAATGACGTCACTTCCGGTTTCGGGCAGGTAATGGCGGAAATCCAAAAGTTCGCGCTGACGTCTATTCCAACGTAGGAAGTGTTTTGAACAGCTGATCAGATCGGTAAAGCGTGTTTCTGGAATATTATGTTTTTGTTCCTGCAAGCGCTTTTTATGCAGTTTTTGCAAAGCTTTATGTGGAAGGAAACCGTGACCTAGGACAAGCTGATGGCATCAGATGTAAGTACAACTCCTCCGGTTTCATATGCAAAAAAATATTTTGCGCTAGCTTACGTGGTTGCAGTGCTACTGGGATTTAAAAATAGTTACGCATAACAGAGCGTTCCCGCTCCGATCGGCTCTAAAGGGTTAAAGCAAAGCATGAGTGCGTAATCACCTTTTCTTGCACTGTCAGTCAAACGCTGTTCACCGGAGAAGCCGCACAATCACTCACTTCCACACACACTCTCGCCGTGACCGTTTTATAACATAAAAAAATAGCAGCTTTGCAGAGGAGTCCCAGTGGGAGGGTGTGACTAATGAATGTGTTTTCCTCATGGCGAACAGCAGTTGGCATGTTCATGACACATCTGCATACGGTAACAACTCTCACAGCTGTAATACAACATGCACATGACTGTATACAAAGCAGGAAAATGATCATCTTGAGTAAAAAAGCTGAGTTTAGGAAATCTCACGAGCCCTGACATGGAAAAAAAACAAGTTTTCCACTGTCTTTTATAGAAGGAGAAGAAAGAAGCATTTATCTCCACAAAAACGAAACACACTCATTTCTCTGGAAACAAAAGAAAAACAGCCCCCGGACTTAGAAAGCTTTTCCAAAGACCACTCATTCACTCACTCACTCACTCTCAGGTGAGTCAACCTAACAGCCAATCAATATATCCAGTGTTCTGCACTCCTCTCCGGCAACTCTTTATCTCTTTCTGCCTCTCTCGTACACACACGGACGCGCTCCCATCGCCAGGTTGGGACAGGTTGACACAAATCAGCACGCCGGGGATAATCCATAGGCTGGCTAAATGTCAGCGTCTCAATTCCATAAAGGCGTGGAGTTAAAACAGACACGAGAAAGCAGGAGGTTACCTAGAGGGATCAAAACTCAATGGGTTCTCAGATCTCCAAACAGGAAGAAATAAGTTGCATTTTCCCAGGGAGCAATGTGTTGTCAGAGATGGATGCATAAAGAAAGAAAAAAAATCACCTGGGAAACAGAAAGAGTTTGCAAAAGTTACCAAGATAGAAAAGAAAAAGATGATTTAAGTTTTTGTTTGGAAACACTTTCTTTAAAATGGTGCAATCGCTTAACTGTGATGTGGCATTTTTTTTACATAATCTTTTTTTGTAGAACCGAGGGAATAAAGCCAATATTCAGACTTCTTTCAAGTACAGATTTAGGCACTTTATACTCTCTATTTACAGTATTCAAGCTGCTGTGGGAGTTCCTTTCAACATCTCAAGAGAGCACTGCTGGTAGATGAAAATGTATTATAGTGCTTTGAAAAACAATTGAGCACCTAAGTAAATTACAAGTCAAATAGCTGTGAGTTCCACTTAGTAGCTAGTGGGCAAATGAGGATCTGGCAATTGGTTAGCATCGGGCATTATTTACATTGCCTCAAAGTGGATGGTGATGGGGAAGAAAATCAATGTGGATGCAAACAGTGTAATAGCAGAGTAATGTGTTCCCCTGGGCAAGCAACAGTGAAGAAGTCCTGTCAGGGTACCGCTGAGCAGAGGCAGAATTCACCTAATTCACTTGCCATTTTTACCAGGCCTTTCCCGCTGCCACATTCAATCCACATGCACATCTCAGCTTGTGGAGCTGGTGTTCAGAGCTGTCTTTTTCTGCCGCCTCTTCAGAATGCTAATTCCGTGGAACCGCCAATTAAAGTGCAGGATGGTAGAGATCGCATCCTATCAAGATCACATTCAGATATTCACAGAGGTGACGTCCTTGTTGGTGAATGATGGTGTTAATTGTGATTCGTTCTCTCCCTTTACCAACACATATACAAACAAACGTGAGCGCAACAAAGAAACTCAGAACATGCAAGCTTGACTTGCTTTAGTTTAAAATGCTGTGGATCGATCTGGGAAGCATGGTTTTGACCACGATCTCTTGGCCCTTCTTTTTTGTGTCAGATCAATGAACCTGTCAGTCAGGTATCAATCAATAAAGTTCAGACAGATTCCCACATATTGAACAACGGCTGCAATCGGATAGAGGGAGACCGACATCACCCACTCAAGAACAAGAAAGCGTTCTAGTCATTTGCAAATACCAGTAATTTATAGTGATATATTTCTTAAAGCCAATGGAAAGCAATACAAGATTGAAAAATGTAAAAAAAAAAAACAAAAACAAGTATTCTCATATTAGCGACATGACCCTTTGGAGCTAAACTGTAAACCATAAGATCTGAAATACAGAAACAGCTTTTAAGCTTAGCAGCTGTGTACACACCAGTGTGATGAAATCAGAGAGCGTATTTGCATGATGAGGAAGAGAGAGAGATCATCAACCGTCAAGCCCCGCTGAGTTGAAGGTTCACTGATCCTTTCATTCACTGAGAGCAGAAAGGCTTTAGGTCAGCGTCATCAAACAGCCAAGCCTGACCTCTCTAATTGGCCACCAGCTGAGTTTTCAATCCTTGCACCCATCTCTCAACCTTACGTCCACCCTCTTCTTCAAAGGTCCTGCCCTTCCTTTCACACGTCATCACTAGTGTCTGCTCATTCCTTTACTGCTGTACCATAGCATCCCTCTTTTGCCCTCACCAATCAGCCACAACATTAATAATAATCTTTGTCCTCTTCTTGGAGAGTTGTTGAGAAAGAAGCGTTGAGCTTCACACAAACACACGAGGTTACAACCCTCTTCTCAAATCATCCCTGAAAGAGTTTTTTTTGGCCAGGCACATTAAGGAAAACCACTGCCATGAGGATGCACAATGTTTAGGTTGGTGCCCAAGCTAAATTAAAATGAATTCCAAGACCAAAGGTTTACAAGCAGAACAACGCCCTGAGCATCACATCGCCTCCTACGGTTTATCTTCTTCTCATATTGTATCCTGCTGCTATCTTTTCCCTAAGTAAACCAGCACCCAGCTGCTCACATTATGTAGCAGAAAATGCAATTCATAAGACCGGGCCACATTCTTCCATAGTAATACTCGCTGTGATTCACTTCACTTTCTCCACATCCTTAGTACTCCCTGCTCACTACCTCGACACATTGGAGGTAAAGTGGGCTGATGAGTTTTTAAAAATGAGAAAAAATAGCCAAAACTTTTACAAATCAGTGGTACAGTATGTGGGTAACACTTAAGCTAGCGAAACAGGAGAAAAAAAGTGAAACAATAGATGCAAGCCAGCTTGTCTGCATCGTGTCCTCTGTCTCTTGTACTTCCTTTTCCTTCCAATGTGCATGATCAACTGTGACTTGCAGTATCCATCACTTGCCAAAGCCCTTCTGCCACCTCTCTAGTGACTTACTCCCTTCTGCTCTTCCTTGTTCTTTAAGACAGCAAAGCCATGCTGCAGGTGCACTACCATAGACGCCACTGGCAACAACTGCCACAAAGATGACACAGCCAGTAGAGAACTGGGCGCTTCCCCATGACAACATAGAGCAAATCAAAGTCTAGGACAAGAAGCTGATGACATCGTAAAATATGCAAAAGAAGCACAGTCAGGCGGCGGTCTGTGGGAGCCCAGGAAGCGATCAGCTCTCCACTGGCCAAGCAAAGATTCAACGAGACTTTAATATCAGACTACTAGGCAGAATTTTTTCAGTTCTAAGACCGCTCAGAGTCAATCAAGTTCTTCTTGGGAAGTATTTTTGCTTAACTACTAAGTGAATGAGTGAAACCGACATGAGGTTTCCTGGGGCCTCTCACTCTGAGATGACTTCTCATATATTCTTTCTGAACCTGTTTCCCTTATCAACAGTCTTTTTTCCCTCCTCTCTGTCTCTCAGAGCCTGTGTCTCAAGTGTTAAATAGCTTGTCCTTTCCTGCCAACTGCCTGTGGCTCTAACTCCAAAGTCTTCTGTCTTTCTTTTTTTTATCTGAGCTGTCTGTCTCCGACACGATCCTGAAACTAAACCTGCATTTTTATATTATATCCGAGACAAAGGCAGCATGGCAGATTTTCCTGATGCATAAAAATGCATCTACCTGTATTCAACCAATATATAAATATATATTTGTTTTTCAAGCTAAGCTTGGCTATGTGTGGTCTCGGAAGGCACAAAACGCCGGTGTGTATGTGTGAAAGAATATATCTGTTTGCAACAAATCTTTAAGCGGCAGTGAAAATATATTAAAGTGTAGCTGAAAGTGTGAATGCTTTAGCGTGCATGACCGTTTGTGCTCACGCGGGCTTCTCTCTGTTTCCGCGAGAATGGGGGTGAAACAACACTTTACGGCTGGCGGTGGTAATTGAGCTCTCTAATTACTTCCTGAGCTGAGAGAGTTGTCAGAGAGAGGAGGAGCTGCCACAGATGGTGAGAGACCCACGCTGACGCCAGGACATCCTATCTCTTCATCATTAGAGTCGAGCATGTGTGTTTGTGCGAGACTGAGTAATCGAGAGAATGAGTGCGAGCGTGTGACCATGATTGAGTGTTCAAATTACACTTTAGAACCAGAGACCATATGATATACCCAGGCTGAGTTTGTAATATAAAAGCTAGGTGCTGCCTATCAAACAAATTACTGTTATTGCCCTATTTCATTTTGAAGCTAGTACCAGCTATGATCCAGCTCCACCAGACCTACATACAGTAACACCGATCCACTTCCAACCATACTTCACCACACTCATTCGACCACCTGAAAAAAAAGCCTGCATGCCTGTGGTGCATTACCTCTCCCCCCTTCTCAGCTCTCTCCCCAGATAAATGCCGCAAGCTGACTACTCACCATTGCGAAGAACCTTCAGTGCCGCTGACCTCCAACAGATCATAATCATCCTCCAGCTGAAAGTCAGAAAAAACCAGGGCAATGGTGTCTCCTGGCTCAGCCAGCACAGTCCAGGTGCAGTCGGCATTGTTGTTATATTCAGATGGGTAATTGGGAGTAGTTATCACCCCACTCTGGCCCCGCAGTGTCCCTCCACATCCGTCATCCGCTGCAGAGAGAAACAGAGTTGTGAAAGAATTAATATCAGAAGAAAAATCTTTGCAAAACAAAAATAATCACAGACACGTGAGTGTGAGGTGTACCGATCGCTGAATGTGTACAGAGGGGTTGCGCAGATAGATAATGGTGGTGGGGATTAACGTTGGTCGACGTGTTCGGCAACAACTCGTCACTCAAGGTGATTTTTATATAGTTTCTCTACGTTGGTAGTAAAATGATAGCATTATTATGAGGTTGATAATAAATGAAATCTGCCTTGGTATAGTGTCACACCACACCCTCACACCCACATATAACCAGTACTTGCAACACAAGTTTATTCAAGGACTTACATGACCTTTAGAGTTATTGTGTGTTTGTGTGTGTGTTCGGAACAGTTACTTTGATCCATCGTAATCATCAAATGATTAAAAACAGGAGGACATTTGTGACTGCTGATTTGATTTTTTAAATCAAAGCGTAATGTGACTGTGCGTGTGC
The DNA here is from genome assembly GCF_057381845.1 of Rhamphochromis longiceps. NCBI lineage: Eukaryota > Metazoa > Chordata > Actinopteri > Cichliformes > Cichlidae > Rhamphochromis > Rhamphochromis longiceps. The sequence continues at coordinate 23,879,790 of NC_140577.1, forward strand.
AGGCACGTTCATTTATTTCGTCTCCTTAACTTTTTTTGTTTTTTCCCCACGGTTCTCCACTGTGTGTGGGAACCGCAATTGAAGAGTGCAGGAGTGACAGGTGAGATATTTTACACAGAAAGGGCAAAACAAACTGGCAAGAATCTGGTAAGGACAAAAATGCTTTGATCTCATACTCTTTTAGCTGTTCAGCTGATATCCATCCACTTATGTTAACTAAGCTAAATCTATCAGCTGTGAAAGTCAGCATCAAAATGTTACTTCATACTGAAAGTGTGAAATAAACTCCTGGTTTGCATGTTTGTCTTTCATTCATGCCTTATTTTTTTGTGTTTGGGAACACACATTGTGCGTCATGGAGGGTGGATAGTACTACCCCAGGGGTGCATGTCAGCCTTCCATGCTGCCCACACCAATGCTATTGGTAATCAGAGATGCCACAAAGAGATATGAGGAGTCAGGAAACCCTAGTGTACAGACAACTGGCAAGCAGCTGGCGAGCGAGGTAAGTTAAACGCTAATAAACAAACTGCAGCTTAACTGCAGTCAAAGGTCACGTTTGACTGTTGAAGCTATCATAATAAAATTTGATGGGGTAGTTTCTGGCTTACACAAAATGAGTTCATATTGACAAAAATCCCTCTCAAACATGGTTAATGCCTTTTGAAAATGGACGCTATTTATATATTTTTATTCTCCTATCAGGGTCTTGGAAGCAAACTTTTCCAATGACAACAATTATATGATTTATTTCAACATCTTCCAAAATTATATTCTATAACTTTTTTAGTCCATTTCTTTGGAAAAGAACCTAGGCGGTACCGTAAACTTTCCACCTGTTAGGAATACATTTATAAGATATACAAGGTGAATATCATGTAAGAAGAGAACTTTTAATTAAGGATTTTCCAGTATACTGATTGATACAGGACTGCCAACAAATATGAATGCAATTACTGAAGAAAGGCTAATAGGACAAGAAAACATCAGCACACAGATGAAAACATCTGTAGATGTCTCAGTTTCCATGACACCAAACAAACAAACTATCTTGAAACTGTTTTGAGACCAGCATCATAAAACTGTTTCAATTCATTTTTTAAAAATTCCTACAATCAGTCGACCCCCTGTGAATGAGTGCTTGGCAACAGTAGGAAGGAAAAACTCCCTTTTAACAGGAAGAAACCTCCAGCTGAACAACACTCAAGGAGAGGCAGCCATCTGCCACAACCCATCAGAGGTGAGGTACACTGGGGGTTACTCACCACTTTTAACATAGAGAGTGAAAAGTGATAAGCCAAGAAACGCTCAGTGCGTGATGGAAAGCCCCCAGCAGCCTAATATATACCATAAGAACCACAAGTAAGCCTGCAGTCTGAGAGCAAAGTGTTCTGTCGGGGTGATATGGTGCTTTGGATAAAGTCTTCAATAAGATGGGGCTTGATTATTTAAGAACGATGATGTGAAGATTTTAAATTTGACTCTGGATTTAACACGGAACCACTGACCAGCAACAGATATGGCTTCCTAGCCTTATTTATTGCAATTTACAATAACAATAATAATAATATTTTTTCCTCTTTTTTTACATTTTATTTATTTTTTGGCTACACATTATCTTTCTGCCGCAGGCTCAATTGCATATTTCCAAGCTCAGAAGCAGGAAATTGTGTAGTGAGTTACAGCATATTGTTCCTTTGTCTGCAATTTTTGCCATAGGCCAGAGAGAAAGAAGTCATAGGATTTCAAAATGCCCTACAGTGCTCTTACAGTCGTCAGGAAGCGGGGAAAGCAGCATGATGCAACTTAATGCAACGTGGGGGGAAGTGATTAAATTCTGATTAATTCAGATTTGTGTTAATCAAAGCAACTCTTTCCCGCCTCAACGGTGCTTTAAGGAGATCATTAAATAATAACGCATGCATTTAAAATGTTGCCAGGTTAACTCCCCATGCCAGCTTCTGATATGTTCATTACAGCTGTGAACAATGCAGCATGTGACACTGCCTGAAATACAGCCTTCTTTCATTTATAGATCAGTTCACAAATCTGTGAACAGAGGGGACACGTCAAAAGAAGTTTTGAACGACACTTCCACAGTACTTGTGAAGGGTGTGTGTGTATGCGTGCATGTGTGAGTGTCTCTGAGGACATATCTGCATCACCGTGGAGTGGGATTCATTATATCGAGTGGCCAACTAGCTGTGTGTGGCGGTAAAGAAGGGAGGAGGAGATCAAAAGTGTCTGGCCCTGTCTATCATCCACTCTACCTGTCACCACCACACTCCCCCTGAGGGAGGGCAGGAGAGTGTACGGGCGAGTGGAAACCTGTGAGGTGTGAACCTCAATAGAAGGGAAACTACGACAGAAGGGGGAAAAGAAGGGGATGAAGAGGATGACAGGTGACATGCGAGGCTGGGTAAGGGAAAAGTGCAGGAGGAGAGTGGACGATGAAGAGAGAAGAGAGGCGCATGGCGGGAGGGGCGAGAGGTGATCGTTGCAGTTGGAGTGACAGGAAGTAGAATGCAGACAGAAAAAAGGATAAGGAAGTGCATTGATATTCCACACAGGACTGTTTCTTCACACTTGAAGGGAAGTCTCCGACTCCTCACTCTTGCCTTCACCTTGACTTTTCCCCGTCACTCTCTGAATTTTTGCAGCCGGCACCGGCCGATGCAAGCACTGTACGACAACGGAGCCAAAGCGGGTTGTACCCACAGAGTATATGAAGCCAAAGCCCGCTCCCCAAAAAACTTCTGAACCGTTCAGTATGTGAGGTGTGCAGAAACTTATTTAATTTTTTTCTTCAGTCAATTGTAGATGTCAGACTGCTTCCCACGGTTGAACAGTGCATTTTTCAGCCTGTCACTTAGGATGTCATGGTTCTCTATTAAATGTTAGGAGCTGCTTCGATTGCTCTGAGAGTCATGGCAAGATATAAGACATAAGCATGACTGATGCATGCAAGCTATAAAAACACATTAGTGTTTAATATGCATCCAGAAATCAATCCTTATATAAGACCAGCAGAAATCGTGAAAGCTATATCTGGGACTTTCTAATTACATGTGACCGACTACAACTAAAAGTCAGAGTGTCTTTGCAATAAGCAGGATAATGGATGCGTACACACCAAACATAAAAAGTTGTGTCAGTGTGATGCTGCAGGTATGTGCACTGACATTTAGAACTTGTCAGAAGTAAGCTTATTTCTGGAAAGATATGCAGCAAAAAAAAAAATAGCAAGAGAGATGAGGCGTGGGTCTGAGCACAGAAAAGCTCAGAAAAGGGCGACAGTGGAGATGGAAAGGGTGTTAAAATCTGAATAAAAGACTGATGTTAAATCCTTTATAAGTGTACTCATATGATAAGCAATGACATTTCTCACAGCTAAAGAAAAAAACAAATTGGGCACAAGACAGGAAATGTAAAACATTATCTGTGTCATCAACGGCTGGCTTATCATCTTTGGCCCGACAGTGCTGGCACGTTGGTCCTCTCCTGTGTCCAGAATGGTGACTGTGCCAAAATGTTCTCTCTGCTCCCAAAGTACAGTGCAAGTTCTGCTCTAGCACATATGGGCAGGCTCTATAATTGGAGTGACATTAACAATACACTTATGCATTATGAAGGAGCACTCAGGTGTACACGTTGACTTTTATGTGGCACCAGGAGACCTCAATTAATCACAGGGGAAATTGCCAGTTTCTAAAACTTGTTGGCGTGTAATTTCTGCTGAAAAGGTGACATAATCACATCCTTGAGTGCTTGAGTGATTTTTTTCCCCCCCAGGATGGAGCCTTGGTGGGAATGGGGTGAGGAGATTGACAAAGCTGAATTGGGGTCTAAACAGAAATTCTCTAGGAAGCAAACAGAAATGAAAGAGGGGACAAAGTTATCGTCAAGAAAATATAAATTACAAAGAACCATGATTTTGAAATGCATGCAAAATAATCTCCCATTTTGATGTGGAGAAAAGGCATGTGCATGTGCCTGCGTGTGATAGGGAGGGTGGGGGGACTGTGCTGGCGCGTGGTGCCCAGCCATGTGTGCTCCTATGTGGGCTTCCTGACTCCCGGCATGGCTGCAGATGGCATAGAGTCTCAGCGGTCTGCTCAGCAGGCGCACTGACTCAAACCGTTGGCCACACGGACACAGTGACACACACACACACACACACACACACACACACACACACACACACACACACACACACACACACACACACAAGAAAGCAAATGAATATAGATGGTCAAGCAGTTTTCTAGGAATTAATCTTTTATTCAAAGACCAATCTTGTAAACTGAAGTATTATAGTGTCACTTTTGCCTACAGTGTAAGTATTTTCAAGAATCCTCATGTTGTGGCAGACAACATGCACTGGCAGGTGTCGCTGCCACAGGGATGCTTGCAGGGAAGGACAACTGGCACGAGCGCCTGACTGGGCGCTAACACATGAGGTCCTGCCATGGTAAATAAGATATCAGAATAACCACCGAAAACCAGTGTCAGGTCATGTAGAGGCATGTGTAAATATACTGTATGTCGGTGCATGTGGGCTGGAGAAGCTGGTTTATCCACCTGGTGGAGAAAAGACTAAATGAGTGAGACCGATTGCTCTTCATTCCAAAAACAAGGTCAGTCATTTTTTATAGCAACTAGTAGATATAACCAAAGCAGATTTCTTGTTTCTTTTTCTTCTTTCTTTTAAACAAAGAATGAACTTTTTTCCATAAAAATAAATGAAAGACCTCAAATATCTCTGAAGAGTTCACGCAAAAGCACTGAAAACAGATTCAATTAACATGTAAAAATTTAGCCAAAAGGTCTCTTATAACAGACGGCCTTCTGCTGAGCTTCCTACTTACCTCTGCAGTAAGGAAGGGGGAAATCCCAGGCAGCAGTACCAGCTGAAGTGGCAAGGCAGGACAGGGTGGTATGACCCTCTAGTACATGGCCCGGGCTGCAGCTGTAGCGGATCTTGTCCCCGATATTAAAAGTAGACCCCTGCTGGTGGCCGTTGAGTAGCTTTCCAGGATTACCACAAGTGTAGCTGGGCAAAGCTGTAGAAATAGAAGGGGGGGGAGAGAAAACTGACAGTAAACGAGGCGGGTTGTGGTAAAGTATGTGGCACTGCATCACGTTAGCACTGCCAAGGGCCAGAAAACGAGGGAAAGTCTGATGACAGATAACGACACACAGAGCCATCTGTTCATGGCAACATTTCTGACCCAAGCAGCAACATCTTTCCAAAACAAACAGATAAACAGATAAAATCGTATCTTCTGAGATGTGTGCACATAGTTAAATGTAGTAGCAGAGCTCCGACAGAAGTTGACATAGTCGAGAAATTCCAAATGCACTAAGTGCTGTTTTACCTATCAGGGTAGTCGCTTGAGCACGCTATGTTGACCATCACTGCTTGTGCAATCATGTAGGTGCATGCAAAGGAGCACGCTCACTATTGGTAGAACCTTGACTAATTATGTATTATTATGTAAATCAAGTTCAGAGGAAGTTCAGCCAATCTCGTGTCTGTGAGCTCATGTTATGTTCCAGTGAAAGACACAGTTTCCATGTACCTTAATGACTTACGCCTGAACAGCTAAGTCACACTGCTACAGTACTATATAGGAGTGCAGTGGATTAGAGCTTTGCTCTGCATTTCAGACAGTAAATCCTTAGAGTGTGAGCAAAAGGGCAATGACCAAACAAACATCATACACACACACACACACACACACACACACACACACACACACACACACACACGTACTCTGTGTCACCCAGCTTACTGTCCCGGTCACACACTCCCACACAGCGAGGGACCTGGCCAGAACATGTGCTGGACTTTGGATGAAGCTCAGTCCCTCAACAGGAACTGGGTTGAACTCCAGCGAGGACAGAATGGCTCCTACACAGAAACACAGCTCGCTGGCACCTCGCCATCGTGCTCAAACCACACTCAAGTTTTTTTTTTATCCTATCTAATGTCTCCAGCTCTATAACGTATTACCAAAAAATAAATAAATAAAATATTTTTAGTCTTCTCTTACTGACTGCCCAAGAAAAAAGCATGTCTTAAGAAAATTTTGCCTTTTCTTTAATTAGAAAATGTTTGTCATTTGTTTAAATAACTAGCTCTTAACATTCATAAAGACGAGTGCATGACTGGCATGTTAAGATGCTTCTTGTGATCCTTTTCTTGGGAAAAAATATAATGCAATGATCTTTTTGTTGTGCTGCTTTGACACACAAGAAATGCTTTAAGTCAAACCCTAAAAGCCCCTTTTTATCTTTTTTTTCTTTTTCTTTCTTGTGATTGTTTGTTTTCATGTTTCAGGTTTCCTCACTCTAGTCTAAGCTAAAGACTTGCTTACAGCAAGGTCTAACAAGGACGGATCAATCATTTCACCCCATAGTGCATTCTACAGAGCTTGAGCTGTGGAATTAACTGGCTGGTAAATAAACTGCAAACAGTTTGTGTCCAGTCCACGCAGCAGACAAAAAACATGACCTCTACGAGTGCGATTTGAAATGTCTTTGTGTGTGTGCGAGCATACTCTGCTACTCCCAGGTGTGAAGCTAACGGAAAGAAAATGTTGTTAATGTAAGTAGCTTATTACAACTTTTAGTTAAGTTTTAAAATGTGTCACAAGCCACTTTATGTACCGGTATATTTTAACCTAAACTATAGTCTCTTGTTAACCTTAACCAAGTAGTTTTGTTGCACAGATGTAACAGCAAGCGAAAATAAAAGTAAAACTAAACTTAAAAATAGTCTCACACAAACCCCGGGCTCCTTCTCGAACATCATGTGTGTTTTTGACACCGCCAACCTCGCCTTCCTCCTAATTTTATTCCTCATTTTAAGCTGAATACATTATACAGTAGTTCAAGTCAGGATTGCCTACAGCTGTTTTTTGCAAGTGCACTGCAGCTCTGAACTTTTCCAGACATTCCAAGTCAGACATTACACTGTTTAAAATGCATGCACCCTGGTTCTTGTGACGTCTGATACCCATGATTTGCGTCAATGTAAGATTATTGCAGTTATCTGTCCTGTACACCACAGCTACCGAGTGGGTGCCCTGCCCACTGCATGCTTTACTAAGCAGACACCTTTTTCTAAAACCGCAGTGTTTCCAGTAGCTAGAAAGCGGCTGATGCAAACTGCACCCCGCTGTGTGCTAGACGTTGTCGGAACATTGTCTGAGAGACAACTTCAGACAGCTTTCCAACCGTATCCTCCTGACATTTTCAGGAGTTTATATGTGTAAACAGCTTACATGGGTTGATTCAGATGGTAAGAAAAAAAAATATGATTGCGAAGGTGGAACTCATATCTAAGTCATGGTTAGATACAAATTTTAACTGTCTGTGTTCATATTTGCAGGACTTAAAATCATAGCATGAGCAAGATTTCTTAAAGAAACACAATAAGGCATCTGCTTAAAGATATTCATTGTAAATTCCTGTGTTTAAAAATAGTTTCAAAACTTTGAAAACTAATAAAGGTTATTAACAGAATGTGAAGACACAGCCACTTTGTATGTATTGTGTTGAAAGGATATTAACTGAAGTCAAACTGGTCAGGCTGTGCCTTTATGCAATACCATTTGTACCACTAAGAGGTGGAGAAATAATCCTAAATTAAGTTCACATCAAGCGATAATGAGATAAAAAAAAACAAAAAAAAAAAAAAAACAGAAGGAGAGTCTGGGTTTGTCCAATTCTCATGAGAAGGCAGGAGCAGGAAGAATTTCAGTTTGAACTCTTGTTGGCAGAGGTGGGACCACACGTGAGGAGGCAGAGAAATCATTTCAGAGAGCCGATTGACCCGGAGAAGTGTCGAACTGTGTGAACTTTAAAAAAATGTAAAAAATTGGCAAATCTGTCCAGCAAAATTATGTGGCCAGTGCGAACGGCTGCCCTATTAAGATAGGATAAGTAGGTGAGTCTGATCCATATTTGTAACATGCAAAATATTCACATGGGTTTTATGTGTCTGGTGTATAAAGGCCTTAACAGGTAAAACACTGCCCCTTGTGGTCAACGTTTGAATTAAACTCTGCACTGAATCTTTACATAAAGTATCTTCATGTTTAATTTTCATATTTGGAAGAAGGTATTTTTGACTGACAGAATAAAAATTACTTTCATTTGCAAATGTCAGAGAAAGTTAATACATTCCAGTATTTATACATTGGATCCGTAGATGCACAAATATACATAAAAGCACCAACACACTGTGTAAAGTGATTATGGAGCACAGGGCTGAATGGGTTGGTCTCACCATGTCAACCAGAATTCCCTGATTAAATGAGTCAGTATGTTTGCTATCTATGGATATGCCCTGGCTTTAACACTGTTAACCAACAGCAAAACATCTTAGCCAATTCCACACCCCTAACATTTCCCTATTCTTCTGTAGAGGGTTTTTAAGAGTAAAACCAGTAGTGACTCACAGCTGCACTTTGCACTTCTGGCTCCATCAGTGATTTCACAGCAGGTGTTTCCCATCATCTGTTGAAGGCAGAACACCTGCTCACACGCTAAAGATGCCCTACGCGACTTGCTGCTGATTTACCTTTTAAAATACCTGGTTAGTACTTTTGTACTCTCCCTCTGGCACAATCCACTACTCTAATGACAGGCTGACTTGTCAATTCCCAGCCTTTATTTTGACCAGCCGATGCTACCTTATTACAGCTTCCCTTCCAACATTACCACATTAGCATATACACAAGGACTCTGCTGGATTAGCATATTAGCTGCTGGGACTGACTTTTTTTAGTGCTGCAGTTTGGCCACAGGGGGCTCTGTTGCCAAGCAGGAAATGGTTTTGACCCTGTCATTAAACCATGTGAGTCTGAATCAAAGTCACTGTGAGTGTTTGATACTGAAGGCAAAGGATAGAGGAAGACAGAAACATGGAGTGATGCACAGGAACAGAGCTCATTCTTACAGCCGACAGTTTGACTTGAGTAAATAACAGCATCAACACTGGCTGCGTTCCATTTTAGATGTGCCAGTACTAGAGCCCTGATATTGTACATGTTGGCTTACCGGCATGCCTAAATGGAACGGAGCCATCGGTAATGTTATTAGTTACACCTGTGCTTTTCCTTCTTACAGTCAGAATGTCTGTGAGGTCTATTTTTAGACTGGGATGACAGATGCGTGAGAAAAAGACGGCATGAACACAGACTGGATGTGTACATTTGTGTGTCTGCAAAATAGTGACAGAGACAGAGAGATGAACCAGCTGGCTGATTTCACTGAATTAAAAATGACTGAGGGTGCAGCACTGTCAGAGTGGAGATGTGTTAAGTATGGGAATGCATGGACTCTAATACACATCCATGTGTGTCTCTGTGTGTCTGCACGTAATAATCCCATCACACTCTTCATTTCAGGTTATTAGTTTGGGCAGTAAATCAAGTCTAATAGTGCCATTACCCATGCAATCCCCAAACAGGGCTAGGCCTGGAGCGCAGATATAGCACATACATTTTTAACCTGCCGGTGAATCATCAATATTGCCTTTACTCCCACAATGTGAAGCAGTTACCAATGAGCAGCAGGATAGAAAAAGATGTATTTGCTTCGCACAAAGGAAGCGAAATGAAGTTTTTGTCTTGGCTTTGCTATTCTCCCTTTGGAATGCTCCAGAAAACAAAAATACAAGTTGAGCAAAAGTGACGCCTCTCTTTACATAACAGAAAAAAACTAGAATACCGAGGCAGCGGTGTATAAAGACAACCAGCATTTAAAAGCTCATTTATCACAGTCTGTTCCATTCATACCTGCAGGCTAAATCCTAAACATAGAAAGTAAGAAAATGGGAGAAGCTTGAGGGGGGGGAAAAGCAACATAACATTTTAAATATTTGTTCACTTTTTTCTCCTTTAACTTTACATGTTTTTATATATCTGAATTATTTTCCACACAATTTACAGCTTTCATAAGGAAATAAAGCAGGCCTTAGTAGTTCCTGTTTTCAAGAAGAGACATGCATTTCTTCCACCGAGTTTGGCTCATGTCGTTATATGGACTATTCCTTTCCAACTGGTTGCATCCCACCCAACAGCACCAGCCATTTGTTGTTCCTCATGGCAGGTCCATAAGTCACTTGGATGGGTGATTGTGACAAGGCCTGTCCCTGGAGCCCATGTGCTTTAAGCGCTTTCGCTGCAAGTGGTCGTCCTCATCCATCAGTGTAGCTAATTCTACAACACACAGCAGCTAGAAGTAGAAGCATGCGAACACGCCAAAGTGCACACAAACAATCAGCACAGGCACCTTGCCATCCATCGCATCATCCATCCCTCACATTCTTTTCATCACCTTGCCTCTACTCCCCATCCTCACTCATTCCTGCTTCCTAGAACAGAAGATGGGGTGGCCTTTGACCCCAGTATGATTGATGTGCTCACTTCCTGGGTGTGTTCAAGCCTGTTTCTCTATTTGTCATTTTCTCTTTCTCCAGAAGAAGGAAAAGCTATCTGCCCTTGCACACCGCACAACGCATCTATCACAAAACAATGATTAGAAAAGGCTTACGTTGCAAAATAAAGGCATCATGAATCTGTAGTGCTGTAGTAAAAGGTGTCACATGAGCAACTTAACAACTGATAATAGCAAAGTAATGACCGGTTTTGAGATTTCTTTTTTTTTTTTTGCAAATTCACAAAACTCAGAAACAGAATTTGGTCATGAAGAGTTCAGTCCCTTTTTAGTCCTCCGTTGAAGACTCTTTGGCAGTAGTCACGTTTCTGCAAATGCATTGTTGAAATGTGAATTCAATAAACCAAAATTCAATAAAACAAACAATTGAAAACAACAAGGGTATGAATACTTTTTGATCCCTTTGTAAAAAGCTGCATGTCATCAACTGCAAGAGCCAAATGATAGGGGGAAAAGAGAGCTTTGTTCGAGGATAGATTTGTTTGTTTTACTTTGGTTAAGTCGACAGTAGTAGGAGGGACAGAGACTATATATCTAAAAATTACAGAAAGTACAAGAAAGAAGAGCATTGAAGCGTGTTGAAGGGATGTAGAGACACAGGTTGGAGCCTGTCTCTGTAAAGTTGATGCAACATCACTCTCTCTGCCATGTATCAGATGGGAGTAGAAGATGCATGATTGACAGTGTAACAGAGCAGATAAAGTATATGCGCACAAATATAGCTTGAGAGATACTACGGAGGTGCAGAATAAAATCCATGCACTACGCAGAGATTTGCTATTTCCTGACTTGACTCGTCTCATTTGCTTTTTTTTCTTTCCAATTTCCTTCCATACAAGTTACATCACTGTAAATAAATACAAAGCAACACAATGGGAAAAGACGCGATTGTGTGTAACGGTAATTTAATCCAACTCATTTTCACGCAAGACTGCAAGAGAGATCCAAACAGGCAGGTGGTAAGGACTAAACAGCTGCAAAGATTTTGCGCCATCATGAATTGAAAGAAATTGCAGTTCCTGGCTCTGACTTCAGCCTGACTCAACTCTCTTAAGCCTATTTATGCCTTTATGTATCTGTGCAGGAATTTACATACTTGTATTATGTTGAAAGAGAGGCTACATGTGGGGTATAATAACCTAAAAAGGTCATAAAAAGCAACAATTAACTTTAATGAAATTTACTAGAGTGGAACAAACTTTGAACAAGGAAGCAAAAATAAGAAAAAGTTGTCCAAGCAGGCAAAGCACAGCTCAGGTCAGGCCAAAAATAAATCTCCAAAAAGGAAACCCAAAGACAAGGGGACAAAGCAGGAAAGGACGCAGGCACACTGATGAACAGATGATTAATGAGGGAAGATACAAGACTCTAATAAGTGGCACCAAATACATGAACTTTAATATTCTAATTATTATTTGTCCAAAAGCCAAATCAGATTAGAAATGCCCTGTTTAAATGACCTAAAACATAATTAACCAGTAGGTTAAACCAGTGGGCTAGAACCTAAACAATTTTACTGTTTTAAATTACTTAACTTTCTAATCTTCTTCTGCTGTGTTCCTCCTGTACATACAATGCATATGTTTCATAGTTATAGACTGTATATAAAAGTTGGACATAGACATTGTAACGCCACTGATCAGCTGGTGAAATCCCACTGTAAGCGCTTCTGTTGCCATCTTTCTGTTTTGTGTGGCAAGAGAGACATGAATCTAACTTATACTGAACACTAATAACAGAACAATCAAGAAGTAGGTCTGCCCCAAACAATGTCCTGCTTTATAGGCCTTTTTGATTCAAGACCATTGTATACTAAATGAGTATCCCCTTGTATTTAACAGACTTTAAACTCATCAACAAAGTGTTCACTGAGGTCATATCAAGGCAGCTGAAGGCTGCTCTCATATATAGCGCTATGATCTTTTGGTTGGATACCTGTTCGTTTTGCAACCATATGCCTCTTATTACCCCTTCCTGGTCACTAGTAGGAATGTAGGTTTAAAGCACTTCCACACTGGCTTCACTTTTCAGACAAAGAAGCTGTATCCGGCTTTTATATACCAGCTATAGTAAGGAAGCAAACTAAAAATTGAACTTTCCAAGCTGAACTTGTGCTCTGTGGATAGTTTGTCTTTTATTACAAATGATTACAGCAGATTTCATTAAGCCTTGACCAGGAATTGGAAAAAAAAAGTCAATGCATACCTCCACTTAAAAAAGTTTATGGTCTAGGACTAGACTAAATCTATGGCTTGGAAACTGTGCCCTGAAGAAAATAAGATTAACAGTGACCATTATGCTCAAAAGACAATAGATATCTTATTCCGGGAGGCGATCAAACTTCTGCCAAATGAATAAACTGCTGATTAAATCAAATGCACGGCATATTCATAATCATGCTTTTCCTCATGTAAACACCGGACTGTAACAAAGTCACAACTCATACAAACAGCTGATCTGAAATCTTAACAATCAAATAGGCTATAAAATACCAAGGGAGGTCCCAAATGTAAGAAACGTAGCAGAGAGGCAAACAGGACATCCACAGATTATTAGAATAGAAATAAGCACAGGAGATATGGGGAAAGGAAAATAGAAACTATCGTTACTAAACTAAAGTCTTACCAAATTCCTCTTTCCAATCCCTTCTGCGTGTCCCTTTCTTTCCTCTACATCTTCCTGCCACGCATTTGCAAGTGACATTGCAAGATCGATTCCAACACACAGGTGCATTAGCTCAATAAGCAGTTTCTGCTTTGTCAAGCAGCAATTCAATCAATGCCTGCTGTTCCTTACACATGGGCAGGACAAAAGCTGGCAACACCCATCACTTCTGCTTAGAGAGGCTGAGAATGCAAAAATTAACTCCCCCCTTTGTTGATACTTTGAAAAAAATATCCACATGCCACATCCAATCTATTTGATATAAAAACTTACAGTTTTCTGGGAGTCTGGACCTAAACTACCAAGGTAACTCATTTTTGGATAGAGGATTTCATCTAAATTGCACACTACAAAGGCCAGAAACCAAAAACAATTTAAAGAATTTCATTTGATTTAATAAATTTACCTTAACATATTTTTTTTTCATCACAAATTGGTATTTCAGTACCTGTGCCGTGTTCTCTGCAGAACTAGATTGTAGTGATGCATTTTGATTACTTCGCTTAGCCAGATTTAGATAGGCAGGGGAAACCCTTTATCAGTACTGCTGAGTGTAATCACATTTGACAGTGTTTATAAGTGCAACTGTGGGTGCAGGTAATAGTTAATGTTTCACTGTGTGTCGCTGCCTCAGTGGTTCTTGGTTGAGGATTCACGAGATTTATTGCGCAAACACAATAAAAGACACACACACACACACACACACACAAGAATGCATATAAATACAGACCGGATTGAACTCAAGATATTCTCATTTCCCACGCACACAACAGCAGGTGCAGTAAAAGGGCCAGCTCCTGTGTGGGAGGCGCTGAGGTGTGAAGGAGAGCTCATACAGAATTGATGGCTGCTGACAATGTCTGCAAAACGGAATAATGTGCCATTCAGTAGCCATTCACTATATATGAGACTAAACTAAGAGGGATCAGGGAGCATGAGAGACTTCAAGGAAAGCCAGAAGAAAGATGAGAGACAGAGCTGAGGGAGCTGGGAGGAGAGATCAGTACATCTGTGTACAGCCTTGACTCTGTCTGGATTGAAGTATCTATATCCCCCTGGCTTCCCAGGCTTATCTCTCTACTGACATTACTCTTTCAAACAATAAAATCGCAGAAATCCTGTGGTCACCACTGCAAGCTCACGTACACAGGTGCACACAGGGACATTTACACTGAATTAAGAAGATCATATGTGAATATCTGGTGCACTGGTTTGCTAAATGGCTCACAGTTCATCACTGGTGATACTGCACTACAGCGTGTGTCGTAATAATGAAGGTGTACCGATACAGCTGATTTGGCATTACACAGAGCATTGTGCAATTCTGAGATCGGAGAATTGAATTAAAACAAGTCTATCAAACCTTAAAAGTGATAAGGACTGAGAGATAACACTTGAAATCAATACAACAATAAGACTCATCTTTCCCTTTAAAACGATCATTGATCCTGATCATTCTTTACAAAAATGTAATGTATTTCTGGGGTGAGGGTACAGGGGGCAGTGTGGGGCAGTTGACAGTATAAAAGGTGGACTTATCCATGGTGTCATCATTCACTGGTTTCTGAAGGCCTGTTTTGAAGCCTTGAGATTAGCGTTTTCACTGTCACCATTTTGGTTTCAAAGAACTGGATGTGACATGGTGGGGAAGGTTTGACTGTGAAAGTGCTTGCATATCTGGGATAATCCTCCTTTTTGAAACATAGTATGACCAAAATGAGTGACTGAGCCCATAAATCCAACAAGAAAGTGTTTACAGAGGTCAAGTCAGAAAGGTATTTTGACTTCTATGGGACCAGAAGTCTTTTTGTAATGCCATCTGGCAGTCTTCAGATAGAAAGCAGGTTTAAGGTACTTTCCTTTGGAACCCAGAACCTATGTACATGTTCCACTGTTAATCATTTTGTGTTTTAAAAATGAAACCTACTTAATTTCACATTTCTTGTTACTTAATGAAAGAAAAAATAAGCCATGCCATATCCTCATAAAGGTGCTTAGAAAACTAAAAAATGTTAATTAAAGAATTAGTGCTAACACCAAGTACCCCGTCACGGCAGATGTCCGCCCCTCCCTGAGCCTGGTTCTGCTGGAGGTTTCTTCCTGTTAAAAGGGAGTTTTTCCTCACTGTCGCCAAAGTGGCTAAGAATTAATTAAAATAACTGATTAACTCAACCTGCTATCTGCGAGTAGAATTACAAGAATTTACACAATTTAGTAGAACATATTTATTAAAATGTGTAGGAAGAAATCAGGATGAATTGCTAGAATTAGTCCAGTTAGAATCTCACAGCGTTAAAAACGCCTGTGTGGAACTCATTCAAAACGACCAAAATGAGGTCCAGCACAAACTGTGTCGTCTGCAACAGTTATGCACTTGAGCGTGGTTTGGGTTGGAAGTGGCCTTGAAAGAACAGATGAATGGGTGCTAAAGAATACTGAATAGTGTTTTGCTTGCAGCAAATTACAACACAAGAAGAAAATTCCACACAGTAGTCTCCATTTGGCGAAATAAATTCTTTAACATTTGTATTTACGGTGGACACTTTAATTCATCATTACAAAATGAACAATTTCACCTCAGCATGTGTCTAGAAACACTGTCACTGAAACGTCACAACAGTCAAAACACATTAATATTTATCCCCTTGGGTAAATTAGTATTCATTCAAAATTTCATGGCAACCCAGGCAGTGGGTGTCAACACCATTCTTGTTTGACGGCCAAGTTTAACAGACAGGTGGACCCTCAGAGGTCCTGCAGGTGGGGCATAAACTAGAATCCTCAGTGCCTGTTGTTTTCCTGCATTTTGTCTTGCTTTGCCATTCCCTGAGCCAATCCTCTTTCCCCCACTCTGCAGGTTGCCTTGGAAACAGTAAGGGCCCACCAGAGAGGACATTGCGAGGGGAAGTGTTGATGCATAAATGTGTAGGTTTTGGGGAGGGGGGGGACGCAGGAAAACAAATGCATCTCTTTTCTTTGTATGCAGTGGTGGGTACGCTCATTAATATATAAGTCAGTGCACTTCCAATTTACATGTTGTACACATGGAGATATGACTTCAATACACTGTGGGTATGCAGTATGAGAACAATAAACATCCTAACAAGAAATGTGTAGAGGCATCCATCAACTCATCAGGGGAGATCAGATGTCACTTCAATCCACACCTCATTAACCATGTCTTCTTTTGTTCACTTTACTACTTGGGTAGTGAATCAACCAGGCATGGCTTGATGAAGCAGAGGTACTTTGGCAAGTTTAATCAATACCTTTATTTAAGATTAGCTTTTCCTTAAATTTCACTGTCTTTTAGTTTCCCTGATGTCTGCTGTGGTAAAAGAGGAGCGAATCCCAGACTCATCTCGTGCCATGTTTAGGCGTGTGAAAAAGGCAAGGCAAGGCAAATTTATTTGTATAGCACAATTCAACAACAAGGTGATTCAAAGTGCTTTACAGAGAAATTAGAAACAAAAACAAATAAAAAGTATGATTTAAAATTGATTAAAACAAGCAAACTAACTAACTAACTAAACACACACATTTCACACCTGTTCGCGCGATCTGAACCCTTATCGTAAGGGGAGCTACCAGTCCTTCTGTGGACGAGCTACTTTCTATTTTAAATTCCCTGAATTTAAAATACTCTCTAGACCCAGTCTAGACCCAGCTGGGGAGCTACCCAGAGCTCTAACCCACTTAACAAACAAACAAACAAACAAAACAGTATGTAAAATCAAAACAGATAAAATCAGAACAGTAGATAAAATCAGTAGTTAATGTAAGTTTTGAAATTTAAGCTTAAAAGTGTGGATTTGGTGCTTTATTCAAATGCAGCTGAGAACAGGTGAGTCTTCAACCTGGATTTAAATAAACTTGAGTGTTTCAGCTGATCTGAGGCTTTCTGGGAGTTTGTTCCAGATATAAGGAGCATAAAAGCTGAATGCAGCTTCTCCGTGTCTGGTTCTGACTCTAGGAACTGATAAAAGACCGGATCCAGATGACCTGAGGGATCTGGAAGGTTCATACTGGGTCAGGAGGTCACTGATGTATTTTGGTCTTAAACCATTCAGAGCTTTATAGACCAGCATCAGAACTTTAAAGTCTATCCTCTGACGGACAGGCAGCCAGTGTAAAGACCTCAGAGCTGGACTGATGTGGTCCACTTTTTTGGTCTCAGTGAGGACTCGAGCAGCAGAGTTCTGAATGAGCTGTAGTTGTCTGACTGATTTTTTAGGTAGACCTGTAAAGATGCTGTTACAGTAATCAAGCCTGCTAAAGATGAATGCATGGACTAGTTTTTCCAGGTCCTGTTGAGACATCAGATCTTTTATCCTAGAAATATTTTTGAGGTGATAGTAAGCTAATTTTGTTATTGTCTTAATGTGTTTTTCTAAGTTTAGGTCTGCATCCATCACTACACCCAGATTTCTCGCCTGGTTTGTGGTTTTTAGGTGTATAGATTGAAGTTCTCTGGTGACCTGTAATCGTTTTTAATTGGCGCCAAAGACTATTACTTCAGTTTTGTTTTTGTTTAGTTGGAGAAAATTGTGGCACAACCAGTCATTAATTTCCTCAATGCATTTACCAAGAGCCTGTACAGGGCCTTGGTCTCCTAATATATTTTTGATCTAAAACCGCTGATCTTGACATCAAAGGCAAATCAATATTGATATCTGATAATTTCCTATTCCCTTTCACACTCATAATGGCTATCGATTTGTGCACAAGATTATTTATACACATTTTTAGTCCATATTAAATATTATTGTTATTAATATTATTGGGCAAAAGACACTTTTAGTTTGACATGGCTGTGTTATTGTAGCTATATAAGAGGAGAGGCAGTCTAAAATGGGATATTGGCAGTAGAACTGACAGGTTTGTTGGAGTCGAAAGTGCAAACTGACTGAAAAGTCTCCCAGTATTGAGGGTTATATACATTCATTACTACTTCTTCTAAATTAGGTGCTATTTGCTGCAAATTTGTATCGATTCTGTCTTTAATGTAGTTTCAAAATGCTAAACCTGAGGGAAATACAGGTGAGTGCTCTGTCTGAGGAGAGCAACACAGCCAGTGGTGTCTAACATCAATTTCACAGCTTGGGTCTTTATGAACAAAGCATTATTGATTAGAGCTCTGTGGAGAACAACCTTCAAAAAATGGATATATGCAAGCAATGTTGCAAATACCAGGTAAACCATGACCACCATGGTAGACAAACAGACTTTCTTTTGTTGTCATGTCCTTTAAGTAAACTTTAAAAAAAAAATGCTTAAAAGTTTCAAACTTATTGAGGTTTTAAACTAAATAGCTATTATACTGCTTACCAGCCTAACAAGGGCAAAAACAAACAAAAAGTTATATAACTAAACCCAAGTTTTGTTTAATATCAGTTGCTGGTTTCTGGTGCTCTAATGCAGACTGGCACTTTTATAACTAATAAAATATAATATTGTGCACCATGTTAACAAAATGCCAGCATTCTAATAAAGGCCTTCATGCACAATAGGTCAACTGAAGTATCAAAGTGTTGCAGAACAGGGTACTGTACACTCGCTAACTCAGAGAGCTGCCCTCTTTCTTGATGCTCTGTTTCACCAGTTAGCTCATCCTGTTGTCTTTTTTTTTCTCATGGTCACAAGTGCCTGATCTGCCTGTGTGGCTGTTGTTAAAGCATGACAATGCATTTTTAATGGTGTGCTGGGTTTAAATTAACCAAAAAAATAAGCTGTGAAAGGGCCTTGAGAAACAATTTGTCAATGTTAATAGTTTCTGAGAAGACGCCTAATTTGAACAGTTAAATTGTTCTACCTCTATTATGAGAGGTTTCACTGATTCCACGTGAAGCATCTGTTGCACGTATAAAATCGCTTCATATTATTACCGGGCCTGTAATCTTCATCAAGTAAACCACAGTTAGATCATTTTCAATAGTATAATATGCTACATTCAACCAAGTATTGAACTGTAGTTATATGAGAGGAGCTGTGTAATTATAAAATCAATTTAATTGCTGGGTTCTGTTACATGTCTAGTGTTCTGCATTAGAAATTCCTTTAGTTCTGACTCGCTATTATGACAATATGATAATCTGTCATAAGATGCGCTACTATCCTCCATTTAACCTCTTGTCTTTTCCCAACTGCAACATGGGCTATGTTGCCTTATTTTTTTAACATGACTCAAGGTTTTTTCTATAATTAGAAATTTCATTAAAGAATTGTGTCTAAATAGTGTTTACCTTTCTTTTCTTTTCTTTTTTGTTTTTACTTTAACCTCTCCTGGTCTAAAAGTATCTGAGTGATTTCAGGTTAAGTATCTTTTGTGCATGCTGGTTTCCCACTACATTCCCCAAGCCAGTCCCTTATTTTGAGGTTCCCAGGGGATAGTGGATCCTACCGTCATGATTTAGTTTTCAACTTATGTAAGCTAAGGGTCCCTATTTTTCTTTCTTTCTTTCTTTTTAGATTTAAATAAATGAAGCATAATGATAATGATAATATCCAATGAAATCAGCAGAACTACAAATCCGTACACATGCCATTCTGGAAATAGCCAAAGGATGGCTCTAAATTATGTGGTACTTGGGGAAGATCCAAGTAAAACCCAGAAATAAACCCTGTGATCATCTCACTCAAAGCACGTTCTTCGAGAGCTACATTATCCCGCATACACAGAGGCATAATTTAATTTTAGGTCGTGGTGGGTAAACATGTACACACTGACCACGTCACAAGCATTTGACAACACCCAACTTTTCTTTCGTATTTGTTTGGGGTTTTTTACATTACTGTAATGAGATCCAGATGTCATAATTACTAGATGTGGGTCTCAAAGCTCATAAATATGAACACCATTAACAATATAATTGTGTTTTTTAAGTATTTTGTAAAAGTCTTTACTTATGTGTACATTTTAAAATTTGCACTGCTAGTTAAAACTGGTTCCATTTTTTTCTACATAGATAAAAGAGATTAAAAAATATATATCTATTGAATGTAACATGCTCTTTTCATTTGAAGAGCATTCAGTAGCTGTACTCTGACACACAGATATGGAGTGGTTGTGAAGATGAACCAGTAGAAAAATAGTCTTAAACAGTTGGGGTCATTTTCATGGGTGTCACCAAGTAGACGTTATAAAACACTGACATAGACACTGTGATGAAAACAAATGGTTTTAGACTGTACATTTTTAAGCTTTATTTTTAGTTTTAACTGGCATCATGCAGCTGTTTTGGAACCAAAAGGGACAATAACACAAAAAGATGGACTCCTAAGGTATCAGCTACAGCTAGCTATTATGGTTAGCATTAAACTGTGCAGAAACACATAACCTGGTAACTAGAAAAAGTTGCATTTCCTGCGAAAATGCAGTGTGAATGCCCTGTAGTGGAAAGAATTTTTTGCTGAAATGAGGTGAAAAAACTGAAAATTCTGCAGAAAAGGGGTGAAAAGGCTGAGATTTTTTACCGAAAAGAGGTGAAAAAGTTGAACTATCTACTGAAAGGAAATGTTGCCATGAGCTGGGTTCGAACCCGGGCCTCCTGGTCTGAAGAACGCTACTCATCTCACTGAGCTAACCTGGTTCTCAGGTGGCTGAAAAGAGATGAAACTGAAAATTGTCCTGAAAAGAGGTGACCTCTGAATTTTCTGCTGAAAAGAGATGAAAAAACTGAAATTCCGCTGAAAACAAGTGAAAAAGCTGAAAATTCTGCTGAAAAGAGGTGAAAAAACTTAAAATTCCACTGAAAACAGGTGCAAAAGCTAAAGTTTCTGCTGAAAAAGGGTTAAGAAGCGGAAATGTGTAGAAAAGAGTTTAAATGCTAACTGAAAAAATTGTTGCCATAAGCGGGATTTGAATTCGGGCCTCCCACTCTGAGAATGGCTGCTCATCTCACTGAGCTAAAACATGGCTCATCCCGGCAAGCTAAACTTGTTACTAGTTACACACTGATAATGTGGTCCAAATTGGCCAAAAAATGGCATAAAAAGCTTAATATCTCAAAAAGTATAAAAGTTATGAGCACCAAAAGATATAGCTGGCATTAGCAGAAAGAGCAGAACAGTTGAAAATTTGAATGGTGAAACAGATGAAAAATATGCTAGAATTTCACTAATCAAAACTCAAGCCTTAATTTCGATCAGATAACCCATTAGCATGCTTCAGAAGGCACTAACAACAAAAACACAGACCCCAACAGCTTTCTGTGTTAGGATACATATCAATCAAAAAGGCCACAGAACTAACTCCAAAATCCAGGCAGAGGAGTTAGAAAACAAAAATCACCACAGAAATGCTGTTTACAGCATTTTGTGCTATGCTGTAAATATGACTTTTAGTACTATAAAGTTGGAAATTTAAACATGAGAGTCTATATTGACTGACCTTTTGGAACCAACCTCATGTGGTACCTAAAGTAAATGCGGTCTTTATCACTTTCTCGTTGCCCCTTGCCTTCATACTATCACCCATACATTTCTCACAGAAGCCCAACCAATTTATTGGCAGGTCACTATAATCACACAAAAGCCTGGACTGGAGCAAAAATTGGCCCCGGTATTTTTGGTCCAGGCGGCTCACTATGAATGGCCAGTAAAAAAAAAAAAAGTTTGACATCTTAGTTGTTTAGTTGTACTGTAGTGCAGCATGTTACAGTTAAAAGCTACACTTTAGCTATTAGCAGTGGCTCATGGTCAAAGCAGCCATTTATTTTACATGAATCTCTCCCTTCCTAATTATACCCTCCGTCTATTTTCTTGCCATGTTAATTACACCTTCCTCTGTCTCTTCCTAATTCTCTTGTTGGGACTGCTGTCCCTCCTCTTGCACTTCTCCAAGGCCAGTGCTAGCAACAGCAATTCTTTGCGACTGCGAGGGCTTCTTACTAGTTCTTGCTGGTTCCACAGTTGACAGCTGCTAGCATGTCGGTATTTCGAAACACTTTGCTGCATTTATTTCTAGCGTCTCTTTCTTTTTCTCAACTTCTTTCACACTAAATTCTGTTCTACAAGGTGCATGGGCACACAGGGAAGGTAGGGGAGGGGCTGGCTGAATTAAGAGAGATTTAATTGGTCAATCCAGTGACAGCAATGAAAATAAACCAATGGGCTGCTATCAGTGCTTGCAGGGCTGGTGCACAGCTGCCCTACACGAAGTGACCTTTTGCCTGTAGAAATAAATTGACCAAAAAACACCATCCAACCATGTTATGAGTCTTGACGTTGCATAATACGTCCACCACCCACCAGATGGCACTCCAAGGTGGCAGCAAACATGTTTGCAACACCACAAAACAAGAAGTATTTGATCTGAGCAGAATAAGACAGAGGTTATACAAGTAAACAAATAACACAAATGTTAGGGAAATATGTTTATATCAGCCTACTGATATATACAATACTGGATTTTGAAATTAACAAATCACCAAGTATCAGTCTTAAAATTATTTTCTTTCCAGGCTCCTTAGACCAGTCTTAAAATTCCTTTATCGTTCAGGCTCTCTTTCACACAGACGTCCCTGACATATTGCAAACAAGTGACTGATGTCTGTCAATTATGTTAGTTCTTTGGTTCATACTACTTGTCATTCAACTTGGAGACAGATTTGAAGACATCAAAACCTTGTTCAGCTTTAAGATAAATATATCATGTCCACTCCTTCGGTATTTCCCTTCTTTTACAGGCATTATGTTGTTTCCACCTTTTACCAGCCTGTGGTAACAAGAGTGAAAAATGCGTTAGTCATCTAAAATCATACTCTAACAAAATGTATAAACATTTGCACCTCTACATTTTGTAGATCAAACATCTGTTTGTAGATTACAGCTCAGCATTCAATACCATCGTTCCCTCGAAGCTGGACAGGAAACTGCAGGATCTAGGACTGAGCAGCTCCCTCTGCAGCTGGATCCTTAGCTTCCTGTCTGACAGACGCCAGGTGGTCAGACTGGGCAGCATCACCTCATCCCCCATCACACTGAACACTGGTGCTCCACAGGGGTGTGTACTGAGCCCTCTCCTGTACTCACTCTACACCTACGACTGCACAGCCACTAACAACTCCAACATCATTGTGAAGTTTGCGGACGACACTACAGTGGTGGGTCTTATCACCAACGGTGATGAGACGGCTTACAGGGAGGAGGTCAGCGCCCTGACCCACTGGTGTCAAGACAACCATCTCACCCTCAACGTCGCAAAGACAAAGGAGTTGATAGTGGACTTCCGGAGGTGCAGAGAAGTACACACCCCCATCACCATCAACGGCGCTGCTGTGGAGAGAGTGAGCAGCTTCCGGTTCCTTGGCGTACACCTGGCTGAGGATCTTACGTGGTCAGTACACACAAACAAAACAGTGAAGAAGGCGCAGCAGCGCCTCTTCTTTCTCAGGAGACTGAAAAGATTCGGCATGAGCCCCCGCATCCTCAGGACCTTCTATCGCTGTGCCATTGAGAGCATCCTCACTGGATGCATCACCACCTGGTACGGCAACAGCACCGCCTACAACTGCAAAGCTCTCCAGCGAGTAGTGCGGTGCTCTGAACGGATAATTGGAGGTGAGCTTCCCTCCCTCCAAGACATCTACAGGAAGCGGTGCCTGAGGAAAGCGGGGAGGATCATCAAGGACTCCAGTCACCCCAGCCATAAACTGTTCAGACTGCTTCCATCAGGAAGGAGGTTCTGCAGCATCCGGTCCCGTACCAGCAGACTGAGAGACAGCTTTTTCCATCAGGCCATCAGACTGCTGAACACGTCATAGACACCTCAGCTTCACTACTGGAACTTCAACATTATGCACTCCACACTGTATATAAATGCCACTTGTTTTGCACATATTCAACTCTGTATATTTTATATATTTTATTATTATTATTATTATTTTATTTTATTTTTTTACTATTTAATTTGTAAAAATTAAATAGTAACACACACACACACACACACACACACACACACACACACACACACACACACACACACACACACACACACACTCACACGTAGGAAAATATTTAGTATACACATCCAGAAATGCATACACTATTATATATTGTACATATATTTATTAGTTTCAGGTTGGCCATTCTTGTATTTTGCTCGTTTGTGTTGTTGTGTTTGCACATCTCTGTTGCTTGTGGGGCTCGCACACAAGAATTTCACTCGCATGTGCTGTGCCAGTGTGCCTGCACATGTGATGTGACAATAAAAAGTGATTTGATTTGTGATTTGATTTGAAATTTAACTCATACAAAATATGTCAATTTTACATCCCTCCCACTCTAAAAAGGCTAAAAACACTCGGACTGCCTTTTGTAACAAAACACCTCCACTTGCTCCTAGTCTTTGCCTCATTACATCACTGAATAGCAACTGTGAATTAAGGCCTCAAACAGAGAACGCTGCAATGCCAAATGATGGGTAAGAGACAATCACAAAACAAACAGGTGTGGCTTCACTTTATGCTTCAGTGATGGCGCATTTGCACTGTGAGCTCAGGCAAGAGCTTGTCAGGCGCACACAGAGGCAGACAGTGTGGCACACTCAAAGAGGAACACAAATCAACACAAGGATAAACACGAATCAGTTAAAGGCCTGGTTTCTATGTGACTATGTGAAGATATTTGTCTGCCTCCGAGTAGTCTAGAGAAGAAGGTTTATTTCTTCACAACACCTCGCTTTTGTCTCCCCACCACCCACCCCCAAATAAATCATCATGAAATGGCCCGGACTGTTTCGCCGCCGTCGGTGTCATAACAATGGAATGCAACTGAGTATGGCAAACATTGATTCTCTATAAGTGAAGAAGAACTAGAACAAACACAGCTGACCCAGGTGATTGTGTATTGGGGCGATGATATTATGCCGCACTTGTTTCTGCATGCCTCTGTGCATCTAAATGTTTGTCCATATTGTTTCCTAGTTTATGTGTTTGTGTGTGCTATTCATAAAGATTCAGCACTGGGATTTATCACAGTATAGACAGCATTTTTAACAATCCAATACAAAACAATCAGCAATCTTATAGCTAATCAGTAACCATGCCTTCCAATACTCAGTATGTGTATATTAACAGTCAGTGCTTTCCAATTAAATTCACATATTGGTAAATATATAAGAAAAAAAATTCAATCAAAAAATCTATACCGAGACTCTGTCAACAAAGCGTTGACTACACTAACAACTTCTCAGAGCGAATATGCTTGATCTTAAATATGACCTTTTGACATTTAGGTGAAATACTCAACTGTCGATAAAGTCTGAAATGGATGACCAGAGAGAATTGGCGATGGATGATCAATAAATCTGGCCTGATGAATGGCTGCGCATTAGGGCCGCCTAGTAAACGGAGAAATGATTAAACACAGCAGCCAAGAAGGAACCGCTTGGTTGATATCAATTAAAGCAATGAGAGAGAATGCACCAGCTCCTGCTCATAGCCATCGCTGGGTATTTCATCACAGATGTTAACATGCGTGCAAGGCAATCTTAATGATATATTAGATACCACAGCCACTTAATGATAAATGCGGGTTCATTCAAGTGGCCTTTACTGGAGTCTTCGGCAAATACGCTTTACGCTGTTAAAAGTTTAATTCCAATCAAACTAGCTGGTAAAATGCAATTGAGGGGAAAGACTGCATCAAATACCTGACAAACGTGAGAGGTTGATTATATATAATCTTTCTGAATTTCCATTCAACTCCAACACCTCAACACTTTCTGGATCAATAAACTGTCACACTAATTTACCTGTGACAGAAGAGCGTTAACAAGCCAGTAAACACCACACCATCCAAAACAATAGATAAAAAGTCTGCTGAGGTAGTGCCTAGAGTTTCTTGAGCATCTTGATAGTCGCAGCGTATCCGCCAGCCTTCCTCCCCTCCCACCTGCTGAGCGTCTTTGTCACATAGTGCTAACACATAATCCCTGCTAGCCGATCAATACAGACAACTCTTTTTTTTAATTTAACCTTTGCTCCTTTTGTCTTTGGTGAGTGAACCTGGCATGAAATCATGGCAATCCTACCTTTGTATCCTTACATTTCAAGTGCTTCTTTCCTGCAAGTCTGTCCTTTCAACTACCTAATCATAAATGGGCATTCAATGCATTCCAAGTCCTAGGATTTTGGGGCCATATTGCTTACACCTAGCACATACTCCTACATCAACAGTTGGCAGTGAAAAAGACATATGCCAATTAGCTATAAAAGAAAAGAGCGCATAAGTCACAGAGCTTTCCACCAGCCACTGCAAAGCCTTCTTCTTTGTGCTGCATGCATCCAAGTACAAAAGGAAATATTCAGAAGCACGTCTCCACCTCATCCCATCTCAGAAACAATGACACCCTAATCTGAGGACAATACGGGCGCTAATCCACACAAAACAGGGATTGTATGCAGAGACAAACATGGGAGCGGGGGAGAAAAAGAGCTAGCATGCTAACAAGCAAAAGAGGCTAATCCTGATAAGAGATAGAGGCTCGGAGAGACGGATAAGCATTACTGTTAGGGCAAAACCGATGGGGAGGGGTATGAAAAGGGGAGAGGGAGAGAGAAGAGTAAAAGCCCAGACATTATAAGATGACAACAAAGTTTTAATGAGTTAGTAATTCACAGTGCAATGTTGATGAAAGCAGATAAAATCGAGAAAATATGACAGCTGCCATTCCAGCTAACAAAATCAATGGAGACCATGTAAACATGAGTCTGTGTGTTGTTAACACGCAGTCAGTCACTTATATTACACGCCAGTACAAGACCACAGTTTCTTGGTGTTTTTTTTCCTGTATTTTTTTTATGTAATGCCACTAGAAAAACAAGTAGGTTACCAAAGTAACATATTTCTCTATGATGGAAACAAAAATCAAACAGATTTAATCGCGAAGAAGGCGATAACGCCAAAAAGATTAGATTGTCTTGGTCGTAGTCAAACTTTAAAAAAATGAACGCAAAGTATTTGATATTAGCTCTACCACAAAGCTTTGCAAGCTCAAACACTATTAATGAACTCCAAGTGTGCGTTGTACATAGCACTGGAGTTCTTTCTTAACACCCCTCGCTGAACAGGGGGCATCGTTTCTAAAGGGGAACTATGACCCCTACTTACTGCAAGCTGGTTGATGGGGGTTATCTCAGGCTGGAATTAATTACATCAAAGTCTACAATCCAGAGGGCCGAGCAGATGACATTTACAAGAGGCCAACTGAGGCGCTTAATTACACACTTTCATAAAGTAGTAGAATTAGTGTGCCAGACTGGTGCTGCACATAAACATTGGAATAACAACGATAGCAACCTTTTGGAGAAGTCGCACACAATGGGGGTTTTAGGGATGAAGTGTTTTGGGTGACATTTTATGCGGTCAAGCTCAAAGTGCTATGTCAGAGGAGAAGTGAAAGCAGTTCAGGTCCCTGGTACTTTTTTGGGGGAGATGAGCTCACTGACTAAAAAATGCATGGCTGTGGAGATGGTTGTGCGCTGTGCGTGAGTAACAGTGCAGCAAATGTGCAGGGTTGCGTTCTTTCTCTTCCTCTGACCTGCTTTTTGCAATGATACATTTCCATCAGGGTGCAGCAACAACATTGGGGCAGGGATAGCTCAGTAGGTAAAGTGGTCGCCCCATGATCGGAAGGTCGGCGGTTCGAATCCACTTAACGGCTACCCTGAGGTACCCCTGAGCAAGGTACCGTCCCTACACACTGCTCCCCGGGCGCCTGCTTAGTGGGCTTCCCACTGCTTCACTGAGTGAATGGGTCAAATGCAGAGAAAAACAAGTAATTTCCCCATGGGGATCAATAAAGTATCCATTATTATTATTCCCTCATAGCTTCATCCATTACCTCAGCGCACTGTGTCATCCTTGTCTTTTTAGAGCTCGCACTTCTTTCACTGTATTACGTCTTCCCAGTTTGTTGCTCTATATTCCTCTTCTCCTTCTCCATATGCTACAAAGAGACCATCTTCTAAGTCTCTTGTATCTCCATGCTTCACCCTTGTCTTTCTCACCGCTTCCCTCCTGATTTGTTAAGATTCAGTCAGGGTACCGCCTATTGGTGCGTACCCTGTCAGTGTGGAAACAGCAGGGAGCACAGAGGAGTCCTTTCAGAGAAGAAAAAAATAAATACAAGCATGTGAAAAACACCTCCACGTTCACCCTGCACACCACAAGCTCTGTATGTATGAGAAGTATAGGAATGCAGACAGCTGCATGCCATCACGCACACAAGCAGATAAACAATACTGGCAACACATCCAACCCCCTGGCCCAGTGTTCGCCTCACTTTGTCTTTCACTCTCTGCCATTGTTATGGTGCTCACACCTCAGTTGCCCTCCTGCTGGGACAGACTTCCTTTCACCAACACACAGCTCAGTTCTATAGAAAGTCATATGCATTCCTCACAGGTAAAACAAAACAAAACACAGCAGTTAGTTTAGGAAGGCCAATAAGAAGTATGAGAAGCGATTGCAAAAACCGTGAAACATTCAGATAATGCACATTATATTCAGTATTATACACAGCATTGCATAACTGGAGAAAGAATCATATCACACAATGTTTTATCCTTAGATCTTACACATAAGTACAAGCCACTGGAAACCACCAAAGATCTTCTGCCTTGCACAATTTAACATAAAAATGAGAACATGCATAACAAAGCGGAATGAAACCTGTTTATAACTCATTTATATTGTATGGAATAGGGAAAACCTGTATGTTTATGCCCACATTTACTTAAACTGTGATTAAATATGTATTGCACACAGTGACACACTCCCAGCTTCAGTTTCCAGCCTTGGAGGGGAGGAAAGTAGTACAAGTATTGACTAAAAACTGAGAGCTTTAACAGTGTTTTTTTTTCATGAGACATTAATAGCAAACATTTATTTATTTATCCACCCCTCCATCTATTTTTTATTGCTCATCCAGGGCTGGGTCAGGGGGCGGGGCTATATATATATATGTACATATATATATATATATATATATATATATATATATATATATATATATATATATATATATATATATATATATATATATATATATATATATATATTGTGTTGCCTGCAAAGGCAGTAACAAAAAAAACTTCATAGGTGAACATATGGACACACTCTGAAACACTGCAAACAAACTCACTCAAAGCGATAGGTTCACAGGGAAGACGACCTTTCTGTGCGTGCTCTGGTGCACAGTGAGTGCTACGTTTATGCGAGTCCATAGTGTGTGAGTGCGTATGCCTGTGAAGCTCGTGTGTGCACATGTCTGTGTATACCCATGGTGTGGGGTGTTGTTTTCCACCCTTTATCTGGAGAGCAAAACAACAACTTGTCCTGACCGCAGACTAGACCCTGTCTTGCCGCCCATTCACCCAGAAAACAAATAGAGGGCAAGAAAGAATGAGGGTAGAGACCAAAAAACAAATAAAAAAATGAGTGTGTCTTGCAATGCTGTGCAGAGCAGACATGCCTGGCAATGACTCGCGGGGCAATGGGAACTGTCAGGAGCTCTTTTCGCTCATGTCGGGTCTATAAAAAGAGGAACAGAATAAAGAAAATATGAAAAATAATTCCAGAAAGGCTCAGATGTGGGATTCAGTATCAAATATTAACATAATGTGAAGCAGGGAGAGGCAGCTGGTATGATTTCAACAAATACAATTCTCCTCTGAACCCCACCAAACCAGTCATTTTGAGTTAGGAACAATATAACGCATCATTACACTTGAGCTAAGTCTAAGAAGCTTGTCTCCAACTTCACTCTCTCATCTGACAAGTACAAATAATTTAGATTGTTCAGAAGTCAGAAAACATTTAACTGCCCCTACAAGGAATTTCACATGAAGAGAAAAGGAGCCAGAAAGAATAGTTTCTCATAACTGTCAGAATTTTTTTAAGTTAATTTTTTCTTCTCACTTTTGTGGTACATACAAAAAGCTGATTTGAAAAACAAGTGCACCATGGGTACCATGGTTGCCAAAGTTCATCAGCATTTCTTGAGAATTGTGTGACTGAATTCAGTGGAGAATGAATGCAGAATGTGTGTTTGTGAATGCCAGTATCCATGAAAGATGTATGAATGAGTGTGTGTGTGTGTGAGCTCAAACAGTCTTCATTAGGCTGACGGAGAACTGCCGCACAACAATCAGCCATTAATTAAGTGTCAGAAGCATTTAACGGTCAGACACGCTGGCGGCCGATTCCCATGCCAGACACTAATAACAGCCACAATCTGCCAGAGCGGAAGCTCTGCCTACCCAGACGTGCCAGACAGCCCATATTTTCAAAGAAAATTAGTAAATAAACATAGTAAAATTACAGCCATACACTCAAAAAACAGATTCAGGTCCTCCTTTCAAAGAACACATACAAATTTTGTTAGTTGTTCATAAATGTAATTAAAAAATACCAAATTAATTTGATTTTCTTTGTGTAAACCTAAAATTATTCTAAACCAGCAGAGGCTGATTCTGAACACAAAATGAATGAGTTTGTTGGGGCACTGGGGGTAGGAGGAGTACATTTTTGCAATTAAGTATTTGTAAACTCAAAGAAATAAATTCAAGCCCCTCTTTAAGCTTAAACATTTTTTTTAATCTCATTCAACGCAAATGTAGCACTCCAGCGTTACTGCAATTATTATTCGTGTGGTGAACCTAAATTATTTTCTCTCAAAGCAGTCTTTGTTACAAGAACACAAAGTTATTGAGTTACACAACGGTCCGCCTTCTTTGAAAATTTTGCGCTCTTTCAGGATCACCTAAATGAATGCAGCTGCTCTTGGCCTTTCTGTACTTTTTGGATAAAACTACACCTTCAGGTAAGGTAAAATATTATTTTTTCATATATCC
This sequence comes from Rhamphochromis longiceps, assembly GCF_057381845.1. Classification (NCBI taxonomy): domain Eukaryota; kingdom Metazoa; phylum Chordata; class Actinopteri; order Cichliformes; family Cichlidae; genus Rhamphochromis; species Rhamphochromis longiceps. The sequence continues at coordinate 23,910,782 of NC_140577.1, forward strand.
AATTGTGTATTTCTTTATCAGCTAAATCTATGGCAATGCTATTTATCATAGAAGCTTGTAACAGTTGTTTTTTGAACTTTTGGTGGTGCTACCATTCTCTTCTCTGCTTGAATACTATTTTTTTTGACAATATAGCCAGGTCTTTTCAAAAGTGCCTTGTTTTAGAGGAGAAATTGTGTAGCTGCCAACTTTTAAGTCGGAACGTGTGCTAGCTTATTAGCAGCTAGCCATTGTGCTCAATGAAAGATGATGTCCTATAGCTAACTTCTTTCTTACTGTTTTCTTTTTATAATCTAAAAATTATGTATTCTGTGTTTATTATTATATAATGCCATTTTCTAGTAGAAAGTATCGTTTTGAGGTGTCTTTAAAAGTACTACATAGTTTACTGAGGGTGCTACCAAAAGCGAACCATGTGGCCGGAAGAGTAACTGCAGGCAGCACAATGCGCACTCCCGTGATGTTCAAACCTATTTATTATTATAAAAGATTTCGGCTACGTCCACACTTACACAGGTATTTTTGAAAACGGAGATTTTCCGTTTTCGTTTTAAAAAATAATCCCGTCCACAGGTAAACGCAAAAATGAAGGAAAACGCTGCTAGGAACATGCCAAAGCAACAGGTGGCGATATATTCCTAAACTCAGCTAAAAACAGTTTAGGTCTTGACAAACTTCACTGATGGTTCAAATGTTTAGCAACTTTCAGTGTGTTGATTCAGCAGTCTGTATTTAAACTTCTAGTTTACTATATTTATGTATGTTTTATTTCCAGGTGAATGCAGACTTCCTGCAGATCACTACAAAACCCCTGCAGGCGAAGTTCTTGGCTCAGCTGGACAACTTAACAGACAAGCTGATGCAAATTTTTGAGGGGAGCAAAGGAGCAAAGGGCCAAAAGATCAAGGATATCATGGCGATCAGTAGTTTGGTCAGTACTAATGATAAACCCATCAATTAAATGCAATCAATCAATTCCATTTTTTTCACCCTTTTTTTCCCACCCTTGCATTAGTGTGATGACATCGACATAAAGAGGGAGCATACTCTTAAAAGCCTGGTGATCTACTTTAATGAAGATCCAGACCTACTGTTCAAGGAGTATCTGGTACGCTTATCACACTTTCTTTTCTAGATTCAATTTGAGTTAGGTTCATCGCACGCAAAATGCTCATATATTCAAATAAGACAATATAATTGTGAAATATGTATTACTCTTAATAGTCATTGTTGAAACTTGTACTGGAGAGCACCTTTTAAGGGGACAGATTCAGTAAAAATTCAATTGTTCATTTTTTTGGGGCTGCCATGTAGGTATCTACCTCTATAAACACGGTAAATGTGAAGAAAACATTCATCCACTTTCTGTCAGTGTTTAAATTCAGTTTATTTATATAGCGGTATATCACAACAACAGTCATCTCAAGGCACTTCATAAAGTAAACACTCCAATGAAATTCAGTTAATTATGCCAATTAGTAAAAAGTCTTCTATATAAGGAACCCAGCAGATTGCATCGAGACACTGACTAGTGTCACTGGCGTTACAGCGATCCTCTGGTTTCCGGAATAATGTGCCTAAAACAAGCTGTTTCAAAAGGTCCCCAATTGTCATGAAATAAGGGAAATTGACCCAGCCCCCCCCCCCCCCACAAACACACACACACACCTACACCTATAGACACTTGAGGAGCTGCTCCTCTATTTCAAGCCCCTCCCAAAGGGAGGTACATAATACCTTAGCCCAAACTATTGATAGAGAACAGATTGATGGGTTTTATTCATGTTTGGAGTGTTTATAGAGGCAGTAGAGACCCATGTTTCAGCACAAAAGGATACAAAGCTGAGTTTTGCATAATATTTCCCCTTCCAAGTGACAGAGCCCTTAAACCTGAAACATCCTGTTTTTCAGACCTCCTCCACTGAGGATGAACAGTTGAGATCCACTGCAGCAACTGTCATGGGTATTTACACCATCAGAAGAGAAGGCATTCAGGAGCCAGAGGATGTTGCAGTTGTGATTGAAGGTACTACAGTTATGAACAACCTCGGTAGTGTCATCATGTCATTCATCGTTCTCTTTGGACTGATTTATGCACTTGATCTGAGCTATCCAAATGACCTCAAGTACACTTTCGAGTTATGTCAGAAGAATTTAATGAATCTGGATGGACAAAGGCTCAGTACAAATGCAACAAATGAAATTGAAGATGTTTGCTTAGGCAAACAAGACCCCAGCACAAAATTTGATTTTGGCCTTTTTATCTCTTTTGTTCAAACTGTGACCTTTTTTTCCCCCTTTTTTTGAAAAATAGAAGTTGTCTATTTTTGTCTGCTGTTCTGTTGTGAGTGATGTAACCTTTAATCTATACTACTATAGATGGATAAAAGGACTGTGAGAATTTAGCTCAAAAAAAATTCAATGGTTGTAACCAGCATCTTCCTTTTAATTGCGTTTGGGATTTTCGAAGAGACAAAACAAATGTTGACAAGTTTGGTGTCTTCCAGTGTTTTAAAGTTGGTGTTCCCGTTCTTATAAGCTTGTAAAAGTTTGAATTAGAGAAATAAAGGTTTTTTTTATTAAAATACCTCCCCTTTGGTAACACAAAATGTTCTTAATGAAAATCTTTTTTATATATATATATATATATATATATATATATATATATATATATATATATATATATATATATATATATATATATATATATATATATATATATTATATATTTGTATTTAAGTATTTTTGGGTTGTTTAAAATGTTCAGTGACTGGCATAATATGGTGTGAATTGCAATGTTTAGTAGGTTATCATTGTGAATTTGCTGAAAACCTACCTGCAAGTGTCACTATAAATATATATACAATGATTCTTACGTGAAATCGGATTTTACAAATTCCAGTTTGTTTTCAGTCTTGCCTAGTAATACAAAGGTGTGTGCTTTTCAGATTTGATATTCATTTCAAATGTAAGGCACTTTTTTGTGAGCACTTTGATTTTGTTAAGGTTAATTTGACCATGTGAAATGTATGTTTATTCACAAAATATTCTGTTTCTGCTTTTAATTCAAGTGAATAAAACTGAGTTGAAAAAACAAATTTATTTTGTCATTATTTTAATAATTAAATTAGTTTTCTGGTAATTAAAATTATGATTTAGTTGAACTTAAAATAATCATTTCAATTCGAAAGAAAATCTAGCTCAAATGAATGACATTGTATTGAGTTGAACCAACCAAAACCTTTCACATCTTATTAATGTAATTTTTTTCCTTTTAAATTGTGTTCTACTGACTCAATTTAATTAAATTGTCATGATGTATGTAGATTTGGTTGAACCAAAATAAATGTATTACGTGGAAAACCTGCCATCAGTCAAATTGAGTTCATCCAATGACTAATTTTTATGAGTGTAATAGCTAATATTAAATGGAAGCCTAGCTAAGTTCAGGCTCTCCAACTCCATTCTAATCTTAAGCACTTGTTCCTTGCCGTCCTACTCTCAGTATATCTGCTTGTCACTGTGACATTCTCCTTGGAGCACAAGAACACACGCAGTATATCCAAGATAGAGAAAGGAAGCAGCTGTTTTTAGGAGCAGCTCTTGATCTGTGTGGTAACTATATTTGACCCACTGTCTCTATGACAAAATTAGAAAGCCATTCTGCTGTTGTGAAAGCAGGTGTGTAATTTGCAAACACACCAAGACCACCAGGGAGTTTTTTTGAGACATTTCTGACCAAGAAGGAAGAAGCCTTAATTGACCTAAATTTAGCTGGACCTCTCTGGAAAAACAAAAATAGATATACACCATGAAATTAGCTAGAGCAGTTACAAGAACAACTCAGTGTTACTTAAGTTTTAGTTAATACAAGTTTTACAGGAGCTGGTGATTTATACATGACCATAACTACACTTATCCGAGTCTCAGAAAATAAATAATACATCTGTCAAATTAAAATATGCTTGAAGAAAAACTATTAAGATACAGGAAATAATGTTGCTAAAATGTTTAATCCAGCAGGCGGTCCACAAAGTCAAGCTGCATTTGAGGCAAATCAGCTCATCTCAGATCACACATCAGCTTATAGCTCAGTTGATTACCTTTCAAACATCCAGCCTCATGTAACCCGCCTAAGGTTAATATGCATCTGCAAGCTGTTTTGCAACCCATCTCCACACTACTTCACCTTTTAACGTAGTATCCAAATTAATTATTTTATCTACTTATGTTTTTTTACTCTTACAGTCTAACTTTTCATATATGCTAATGGCATGCTGTCCTATGTTTTCCACATGTATACATGTTAAAGGGCCCAGAACAGAGCCATTATCAACCAGTACAAAAGAAGGAATGGCAATATCAATCTACTGCCCATTACCAAGGCAAAAATGGCAAAAACACCAAATTTCACGCTACTTGTGCCGTACAATACTATACAAAAGTCTGGATCCACCTCTCATTTCATTATATTCGGTTATTAAAATGGAGTAGCTTAATGTTGTTTGTGTGTAATTTACGTTGAGTAGGCTAACCACGTTATTACATTAATGCATGTAAGGTGAACTAGCAAACACCGTCGTAGTTACATGCGGCTGTCTTCTTGTTTGATGGCAGGTACTACCTTCACCCTGGCCAAAAAGGCTAAAATGACCAAAGAAAAAGTGGAAAACAGCTAAACATGAGAGGTTTTTGGACAAAGTTTGTTTTTTCCATTGTTTAAGCACTGCTTCCAGCCAAGAGTGATGCCATATATGCCCCATAGCTGCAGAAAAGGCTAACATTGTTATCTTTTTACAAAAAAACAGCTGAACATGAGAGGTTTTTGGACCAATTTTGTGTTCTCCATTCTTTAAGCACTGGTTCGAGCACCGTTTAAGCACCGGCACAGTTTCAAAAGTACTGGTTTGGGCACTGGTATCGGATAAAACCTCAACGATACCCATCCCTAGTTGTAAATATATACAAGGCGAAAAAAAAATAAAATTCAATCCTGACAAGCTTGAAAGTCAATATTGATAATTTGAATGATCACCTTTATTCATCAACACAGTTTGAACTCCTTTAGGTAACCTTTCTTGAGATTTAATTAAGTAGTCTTCAGGAATATTTCTCCAGGCTTGTTAAAAGCCATTCAAAGCTCATCTTTGGATGTTGACTACCTTTTTTGGTGTTCTCTGTCAAGATTATTTCAATCATTTTAAAGTCTTGGTTCTGGGGAGGCCAATCCATGACTGATTTTCATTTTGTGTTTTACTGTCCAGGTATGCTTTTATTGTAATAGCAGAGTTTTGGAGATCTCTGTCATACTGAAAAATAATATTTTTCTGCATTCATAAGCTTGTCAATTTTGGCAAGAGCCCCAACATCACTAGCTGAAGACCCAAATCATGACAGAGCCTCCGCCGTGCTTTACACACTCCCTGTTGTACCTCTCTGCTGACCTCCTCTGTAAATACTGACAATGATTTGAAGCAAAATTTAGATTTGTTGTCACTGATTTTGTGGCAAGATATGCCAAGTTTTCAGCTAATTGGCCCTTCTTGTTGATGCCAAATTACTATTATATGCCTGTCAAACTGTGTCATCTTTTGCATTATTTCATGAATTCAATTAAAGAAATGGGAACAAATTATGTGTTTTTGCAGCAGGCTGCTAACAGAGTGCCTAAAGATGTCATTTATGAGTGATTCATAGGTCAGCGCTATGTGGCTCAATGATTGAAGAAAAACTTCAATAGACCATCAGAAAGCCTAAAGAACTGAAAACCATTTAAAAACATTACAAGATCCACCCCCCCCCCCCCCCCCCCAAAAAAAAATAGGGGTGGTTTAAGACCTTTACATAGTATTGTACTTTTAAAGGGAAATATAAGTACTCCAGTACCCCTAACAAATGAGACATTAGCATTAATGGCAATAATAATAATAATAATAATGATAATAATAATATCCCCTGCTTGTCAATCCAAATGCCTGCAATAAGAACAGTCAGTATTATCAAAAGCTTAACATACTGCCTACTGGGGCCCGTTCTTCGTACCTCGCTAAGTAGGTTAGCTGGATTTGATTGTTGACGATTTCGCCTGATCTTGGATCGTTCGGTTCCCCGAAGCTCATCCGGGACTTGCTGTCATAGCAACAGAGCCGTAAGCGTAAACCTGCTCGGGAGCAGGTTTACTTTATGTAAACAGGATTAGATCGCGGCCACGCAGGTATGTCCGCTTCATTTATACGAAAGCAACAGCAATATTCCACCACTGTTTCACCATAAATAAATAACATCAATCTAACTAAAGACAATGCAGCACCTGATCCATTTATTGATTTCACACAGATACATACAGGTCATTTCCTAAAAAAGGGAAATGTACTATTAACATTCTATCACATGTATGTGATTATTACAGATGTAATTCATATTTCAGAGTAGCAATTGCAAATTACTTTGTGTAATCAAGATGAGAGACCACGGCTATAAAAGCGAAGGTGGATTTGGGAAGCCTGTCGCAGCCATGTCCTGTCCGTATACGCGAGCCACCCTTTGCGGAAGGTGCAAGATTGATAAGGAGAGTTTTCAGAATTCAGCGTATATTGCGGGACAGACAGGATCCTTTAGCTCAGCGCGACAGTGTGCTCATAGAGAGATATCGATTTTCCCGTGAGGATATTATTTACTTAACCAACTTGTTGACGAGGGGGTGCAGGACCACCACCTGTCTTTTTTTGCTCTGCCCTTTTCTTGGTTGCTGTTATAAACAAACAGATTATTTCACGGTCTCTTTCCAAGAGACGAAAAGCAATATAAGTGATAAATATTACCATTCTGTAGAATATTCTTATATTTCACTTTTACCTGTTCCCATGTTCTAGTGGGTCCTGTTGTGGCTCTAATGTGAAAGGGGATATAATATAACATATTATAATATAATATAATGTAATATAATATTGGATAATATAGTGTGATATGATAAATCTACCCTACCGCCTACTGGTGTTGGCCAGAGGGGCCGATGGCGCGATATGGCAGCCTGGCTTCTGTCAGTCTGCCCCAGGGCAGCTGTGGCTACAACCGTAGCTGCCTCCACCAGTGTGTGAATGTGAGAGTGACTGAATAGTGGCATTGTAAAGCGCTTTGGGTGCCTTGAAAAGCGCTATATAAACCCACTCCATTATTATTGTTATTATTAAATTACTTACGAGTTTAATTTGTCAGCAACTTTCTGCCAGCCCTCTCTCCTTGCTTTTGCAGCCTTTGCAGTGTTCCCTTGCGTTCTGATTAAACTCTGAAACTCCTGAAATCCCTCACTCAGGAGTTCTTGCTCTGCTGCCGGAAAATACCGAGCCGAGCGCGCTCCGTCGACATTTTCGCCGACCAATCAGAGGGTTGCCGATCAATGTTTCCACTATCGATGCGTAGCCCCTTTTACGACACCCAGTGATGTCACATTCCTGCGTCCAGCTGTACTAATCGTCAACAGCAGGTGTGTTCGGGGAACCGGATTAGCGAGCTCACGGTTAGCGCGATGGTTTGGTCTTGGATGTGTCATTTGATCTTGGATGTAGTGAGCGACGTACGAAGAACGGGCCCCTGAATGCACTGAGAGGTTAACATCCATGGCTAGCATGAATAAGCAACAGACCTTTGTCTACAGCAGACGTTTTGACCAGTCATAGCAGGTGCAATTACTAGCATTAACATCTTTGTTCCATTTAGCAGTCCCGCTAAACCATGACAGTGAGCCAGCACGCACATTACCAGGGCCCTGAAACTAACACAGCTAAAGAGAAATGTCATGATTAATTTTACTAATTGCACCCGTGCTTTTCCCGCTGTGATCTGTCAAAAGGTCTGCTGTAAAAAAGCTCTGTACATGTACAGTGATATTCTTTTCATTAGGCTACAGAGAGATTTAGGCTAAAACCTGAATATTTGAATCAGATAGGGAGGACCAATCTGATCAAAGAATAAATACCTGTTCTGAAATGCCTGTACACAGGGAAGGAGGTAAATTTTGTTTAGTTTTTACAATATGAAAACCCAAGGAACCAGGAGAAACAGTCAAACGAAGTTGAAAAACACAGTTTAATCATCATAATTAAGTCTAATCAGAAACACAGGATCTACTAAAGATATATTTGGTCATACCTGGACAAATGGAATAAAAATCAATGAAAAACAAGAACATAACAAAGTCCTTTGGGGATAAAAAGAAACAACTCCAAATTAAGATGTATGTATGTGACTAATACCATGGCAGAGGTTATTTAACCTGAATTGTTTTGTGTGGTCTATAAATAGTTGCAACTATTAACAGACATCACTGCTGTAATTATAATGTATATTAAAACAAGTTCATTTAGGGTCGAGTTCAGGTAAATGTGCTCTGTTTAAACGTACTGGAGAGCTCTTAAATAATTCAGCAATAGCAAATGGAACAAAAAATCATTATCCTCTTAATTTATTTTGTGATTCATTTTATGACAATGCTGATATAAAACCATCATTTACTACCCCTTTCATCTATGCTTTTCAGATTCGCTGCATAATTAAAGCTTTAATTGTCATGGCAGCAAAGCCAACTGATATGTCATGCTTCTCCTCTGCTCTCATCCCAACCGGGTGAAGGAAATGGTCTTAAGGGGGAATAATAATAATGACAATAATTATTATATCATCAGCAGTATCAGTTTATGGGTTCAAAGCATTTTTGCATTCACTTTGAGTAAGAAGCCAAACTGCCCCCAGTAAACACTGCAAAGGTTTTAGTTTTGACAACGCCAGTCAACGTCACTGTGTATGTGAATGAGGTCTGTTGAGGTTATGAAGTATTTCCACATATTTTCTAGTAAAGGCGCCGAGTACCATGACTGCAGATAATTTCAGCTCACAGGAAACTGATCAAAGTCAGACAAGGGCAGATGGTGATGAATAGCGCACATGCAGCAATCAATATGGTCCATCAGGTACTTCTCAGTACGTGCCCCTAGTTTCAAAGGCCAGTTTTTTTACACATATGCTTTTTAGCCACTTTAGACCTAATTTTAAACACTGCCTGAAGATATCTACTCAGATTTATGGTGGCTAGCAAAAATGATCAATAAATTGACACATTTCCTCCTAAACCCTGCTCTTCTTGAATCCCTCTGTTTAATGGCCGTCGTGTTTTGTCAATCTTGCCTAGAATAATTGTTTATCCCAGTCAGACAACACTGTATAACATATTTGTTGTTGATACACTCAAAATCCAAAAAGAAGATGTAACTGTTTCATGTTTATCACATTATGCAAATAAATAAGAATCTATTATAGTGGACTTGAGCCTTCCAGCTCGGAATGAGCTGATAGAAAGGCCCTACTACTACTACCACTGCTACTACTCCTGCTACTACTACTGCTATTACCACTGCTTCTACTACTGCTACTACCACTGCTACTACCACTGCTTCTACTACTGCTACTACCACTGCTACTACCACTGCTTCTACTACTACCACTGCTACTACTACTGCTACTACCACTGCTTCTACTACTGCTACTACTACTACCACTGCTACTACCACTGCTACTACTACTGCTTCTACTACTACCACTGCTACTACTACTACCACTTCTACTACTCCTGCTACTACTACTGCTACTACCACTGCTACTACCACTGCTACCACCACTGCTATTACCACTGCTACTACTACTACCACTGCTACTACCACTGCTACTACTACTACCACTGCTACCACTGCTACTACCACTGCTATTACCACTGCTACTACTACTACCACTGCTACTACCACTGCTATTACCACTGCTACTACTACTACCACTGCTACTACTCCTGCTAATACTACTACCACTGCTACTACCACTGCTACTACTCCTGCTAATACTACTACCACTGCTACTACCACTGCTACTACCACTGCTACTACTCCTGCTAATACTACTACCACTGCTACTACCACTGCTACTACCACTGCTACTACTCCTGCTAATACTACTACCACTGCTACTACCACTGCTACTACCACTGCTACTACTACTACCACTGCTACTACCACTGCTACTACTACTACCACTGCTACTACCACTGCTATTACCACTGCTACTACTACTACCACTGCTACTACTCCTGCTAATACTACTACCACTGCTACTACCACTGCTACTACTCCTGCTAATACTACTACCACTGCTACTACCACTGCTACTACCACTGCTACTACTCCTGCTAATACTACTACCACTGCTACTACCACTGCTACTACCACTGCTACTACTACTACCACTGCTACTACCACTGCTACTACTACTACCACTGCTACCACCACTGCTATTACCACTGCTACTACTACTACCACTGCTACCACCACTGCTATTACCACTGCTACTACTACTACCACTGCTACTACCACTGCTACTACTCCTGCTACTACTACTACTGTAATTTGTAATTCTATAAAAAAAAAAGAGAGAAAAAGAGTAATGATAGAGAAACTGTTTACCATGCAAATACAGAGGCAGCAGCATGCTTGTTTTCACAGCAGAGGAAAATGTGTAGTGCATGTGTGTCCAAGCTCTCACACACAAACACACACACACTCACAGAGACAAAAGTGCATTCACAACCTGTCCAGTCCAGCAAGCGCTCAAGAAAGATAGGTGGGTAGCAAGACTGGAAATAACTACAGTCAGCAGTGGCTGGGGTAAGATATCAGAGTTTGTCAGAGATGTATTCAAAACCCATTTGCTTCATTACAAATGACATTCATCTGAATAACTTTTGAATCCAAATGCAATTTCCAGCGAATTTAAAAACCGTGCCTAATGCAGCTACTGGCAGTTTGAGACCATGCTGACATTTAAAGTGACCACTCCCTTTTCCAGTTTTACATGGAGCCAGACAAGAGTCAAATATTGCACACCCAGTTTTTTGGGTTTGTGTGTGTGTGTGTGTTTTACATGAATACTGTACTTAATTGAGGTAATCTGTGTCTCTGTAACAGTTGCATGGTACTGTTTTCTATTTTTGGCATGTTTGTCAAAGCTAAGTAAAAAACCTCCCTAGCAAAAGTAATGCATGTAAAATAATAATAACGTTAACCTAACTGTGTGCTTCACCCCTGTATGTTGTAGCTGTTCCAATATTCAACTAATGCTCACAATGTGGACTAAAACATAATTTTTTGCCAAAACAGAATGCTTAAAAAGAGCAAGGAAACACTGTGAGAAAGGTATAAACATTTGTAGAAAAAAGATGGCAGCTAAACTTTACTGAATTTTACTACATTTCTCTAAACAAAAGCAATTTTACCAAAGCAAGTGGCAACAGCATCCAAGAAAAGCATCTCTTTCAGCATGTTGTAAAACCTCCTCAAGCCCTCACAAACACACAAACAGGGTGATAATATACCCCTCACTCCAATGTGTATTACTCCCTGTGGAGAGAAAATGGAACATTAGGATTTGCAGGATTTGATCCCAGTCTACACTCTCCTCTTTTGCCTCTGTCATCACACTTCCATTTGGCCAATATCGAGACTTAAGAGGACGAGCCTCATTTTTCAATTAGGCACTAAAACTCACTCGTGCTTCACTGCTCTCTCATCATGCTCATCTAGTCACCACTACCTTCTTCCCACTCAAAATAATAGAGAAGACAGAGGGAGAAAGGGTGGGGTGGGGGGTGGCGGGGCAGAGTGCCACATAGAGACAGTATTGTAGATCAGCTCTGATGAGTGCGGGAGAAAAGCCGCTTAGCTGGAGTGACTCCCTCCGCTGCTCTTTTACTCACTTTCAAAAGAAATGTGACTGCCTGTGATGACATTATAGCAAATCATTTCAACACATTTAATTTTTTGTTAAGTCTCCCTCGTTAAAACACAACAAACTGACGCACTTTTCGAATGTAAAACAGTATAGAATTAAGTAATAGTGGTGATATGGATAAAGGTGAGGCTGGTTAATAAAGTTTGCACTCATAAAATGTTATATACGTCTCTTTCCCCCCCTAATTTCAGACACCTGCAGTGACTTGCTGAGGAAGCAGACTAAAGAGTCAGACTGCCTGAGTTGTGCAGCAGGGCTGGCTGTGGGTTGCTTTTTTTCTTTCAGTGACCCAGTTGGGAGGCACATTGACTATGCAACAAGACACAGACTGAAGACAAACTTGGCAGCACATGACTGGATAATCATCACAGTACTTTCATATTAAAAAGATGGGGAGGGCGAGCGAGTGATAACATTAGGGAACATGCTACAGAATATGGAAAGCATCAAGGATGAGATTCAAGGTGCAGCAGAAGCAGGAGGAAAACAGGCAATGGTGGTTTGCAAGGACTGCAGCAAGACGCTGAGCGATGGAAGTTCATATTTCAAGAAGTGTTTCTAATGTTCTTTGCCTCCGTCTCTATTGCTACAGATTAAAAAGGAATAAAGACTTTAGAAAGATATGGAGAACAGAAAGAGAGGAATAAGACGTTGGGGAGGGGAGAAAAAAAAGAGTCTGGTGGTTGCTATGGCGACCAGAGGGGAGAGATTCCAGAGTGGTCTCGGCCATTACGCAGTGTGTTGGGGAGCTGGACTGTGCAGCACTTAGGCTTATTGCAGTGTGGGCTGAAAAAGAAGAGATATATAATATAGACGAGAGGGGCTCACACCAAAATGGTGGCTGGTAAGCACAGTGCTAATAAAAAAAGGGGGTTGAGTACTGAGGTGCTGAGGAAAGCCAATCAGGCTGAGCAAAAAAAGGAAGAAAGAAACAAAAAAGGTTTATCTCATTCGAGAAAATGGGAAGAGATCTAGTGGGTGAAACCAAAACACACAGACACAGGATGTCCACATAGCAATATATATATATATATATATATATATATAGAGAGAGAGAGAGAGAGAGAGAGAGAGAGACTCACTGATCCCCTCCTACAGCAATCAAATACAAACACTCTGCTAGTAACAAAGCCAAGCTACCATCTTCAGCTAAGCAGTGGAGTCATATATAATAACAAGCACAGCAGCTTATAAGACAGCAGCTCCCTGTACTTGCCTTTAAGATTTGGCAAATGGAAGCACAGTTAATTTCAATTATCTTTTTTCTTGATTAAAAAAAATAATCTAAATGTTGTCATCATTCATTTCCATGATTGAAGATGTTTCTTCCAGAAGAAAGGGTTCTCTGGTTGTTTTTCCCCCTGCATATCCTCTACCGCAATATCATTCCTGTATGGCACAGCTGTACTGTAGTTATAAAAACAACAACAACTAAAAAAAACAGCTTATATGGGATATAGAATAGCTAGCAAAGCTATATAAATGCATACATGTTACTGCTTATTTTTATATTTGCATATGTAAATCCAAACCACACTGAATAGAATTCTAAAAAGATGTAAGTTTAAGGTGAAAATCATTTTTCATATTTAACAAGCTGGAATCACAGCAGAGGCGTGATGCAACCAAGGTGCATTCTGGGTAATGCAACCTACAAACAGCTGGCATTCTTTACTTGTGTAAGTTCATTATTCACAAATCTGCTTTCCCTGAGGAAAAGATTACACCTACGACTTGGACTAGAACTCTTATATGGAGGGAAAGTAAACAAAAAAACTGAGAGAAAATGATGGAGATACAAAAAGAAAGATGGATGCAGGTAACATGTTGTTTAACAGGGTGATTATGATATAAACTTGGTACATGAAATACAGTAGCTACACTTAAGATGAGCTTGGCATATAGTTATAAAATGTGCTTGCTATGAGAAAACAGAAGGAGATTGTGTAGAAATCCATTATGCATACAGTCTTGTGGCTGCCCATTGCATTTTACTGCAATAAAAGAGGGTTAGTGCAGAGAATAAAGACTGGTCATGTGCAGCGTTCCTTGTTGATATGTGTATTTGGCTCAAATGGAGTGCAACAAGCTGCTTAAACGCACAACAGTTTTGGAGACAAAGAATACAAACTGAGGAAAGGGTAATCTGATATGCTGAGTTCATGTGAGAAATTGCTGAAATTGAAAAGGCAAGAAAATGAATGTCACTTCATTCATAGGTATAATTTAAACTTCCACCTGGCAAATGGCAGATACAGGTGCGTTCCTGAGATGAGACGGTGTGATCGCTGATTATGTACAATCTTTGGTCAGTGCCTGCTCTTGTTCCCTGCTGTCTATTTCTGCACATTTCTAACTGTGAGCTAATCAAATCAAAGCAGGGAAATACCTCTATGCCAGCAGTTTCTGGTCAAACCGACTTTAAACGAAGGGGCACAAAGCAGTGTGTCAGCTTCCATGACTTCTTCCTGCTGTTTCTTGGCTTCCAAGGTAGTTCAATTGCCGAAAAGTCATTTGAAACTTCACATTTCTCTCACAGCTTCCAGGTATGAGGTTGCCAAACATTAAAAAGCAGTGGAAAAGATCTATTGTGAAATATAACTGGGAGAAATTAAATTAAAATGCAAAATCTCTTCATCTCTTCACTTAATGTTTTACACAAAATCTAATAAAAAAAACAGGTCTGTTTCGTGTTTAGTGTTTCATTTGGTCACCGTGGAATAAACGAGTGACCAAGCTGCTGTTAGGAGTTTGCTGATTCTTATCATTGTTAATTTTAATAAGTAACTAAATAAAATCGATCTAAGAATGGAGATTCATTACCTCTAGCCTTTGTACAGTACCAGGAGACACTCCATGTGTGCCAAATGGTAAAATGGTTTTTCAGGGAAGAGCAGAACAGATTGACACAACTCCATGAAAGGAGGAAGAAAAAGGGTGGTGGCTTCACATCTAAGAAATTAGGGATAAGAGATGCTAAAATTCTGATGTGCATATACTGTGTAATACAGGCCAACTGTGGGTGGTCTCCTGTCCATTCAGTTACAATAAAGCGCTGCTATGCTTTATTTCCTGTATTTTTTACTCTCCAATTAACATTCACTCTAACCTGCAGGGCAGCACCACATGTCAGCTCAACAGGGCCCCTCTCTTTTTCCCTATAGAGGGTCAGTGCAATTGGTCTTGCCAATGTCATGTGAGCTGGGAGACAGGTAATTACGGCGTTGCACTCATTTCCCCTGGTGCTCCACAGGTTTGCTATCGGCTAGCCTCTGTTGTACCACAGCCACCCCAAGATGTGCATTCATTTTTTTCCCTTCAGATCCCCAAAACAGCAAGCACTGAGGCACCATTGAAGGTTTAAAGGGGGCAAATTTACCTCAACTTAGTAGAGTGATCACTGTAACTTTTCCCCCCCTATTATCAAATGTAGCATCGAGTCATGAACAAAAAACGGAGGATTTACAAGGTTGAAGGGAGTAATTTACACAGGTAACATTTATCAAGTTTAAGCTGTTTCCCCCCTAAAAAATGGTCATTTGGAATTGTTACGTTTTTGGTTATTCTTCAAGTAACAAATTCTTATTAGCCCGGTGATTCTTTTTCACAGAATCTAAAATTTGGTGTCCAGAACACGGTCAAAAAAAGGAAATGTATTGTACAGTGCGGGTTTTTGAACGCTTAGCTTTGAGATGTGCTAATGAAAGACTGTAGATCAATAGAATAACAATTTCTACAATCGTTTTTGCACTCAGAACTACTGAAACAACAGGGGACCAAGCACTGGGACAAGTTTAATGCCAGTGTCAACACTTAACAAGTGGATTCACGCAGCTTTATTGACATGTGCTATCAGCAGTACAGTTTGTGCATAGGGGTAAACGATTGCTTACAGCACAAAGCAAAAGTAGTTGGTCTAGCAGTGAAACTGTTCAAACTACGAAACACAAAGCATCTGCAGTCTTGGCATTACTTTAGTTGCCAATGTAGTTTTGCAAACTTATTTGCAGCAAGAGAGAGTTAAATCATCCAAGGTCAGAAGCTAGACACGACTGGCAGTCTTGTACCCACTAGTGAGAAAGAAAGATGCAATGTCCCAATTGCCTCCCAGTGGAATTAACAAACAGACTCTTTTATTTGGCTTTACATAGTTACACAGTGTGGTCTTGGGCTTTCTGAGTCTACTGTTGTTGCTCCAATGAGCCACATCCCTGCATTCACAATATCTCAAAAAGACTGACAAACCCATGTCAGGTAATTAGCCTAATTAGTCACTCACTTGTATTTTCTTCTCCCTAGGCTCACCGCTACTCCTACATGGAACTGAAGCGTGCTATCATTAATATCACCTCGCCATGGATCATAAAACACTGTATGTCACCATGATAAAAGTGCTAGCTCTAGCATGAGAATGGACAAATGATAACCCATACTAGTCGGATAGAATGGCTTTAAATTACACTACCAGATGACTGAATTAGTTGAGTACCCATTGGTTATTTTGTACTGCAATGACTCACCCATTTTCAGCCCTTTTGTTACAATAATCAAGAAACTTGTCTCAATAGCAGCAATATCAACAGTGTTTGAAAAATAGCATTATTTTCTAAATTTTCTGCATAAATCGCTCACAAAATACATTTTAAAAGTGACTTTTAGAACTGAAGATTTTTTTAGATTCAGTTTAAATGAAACATCGCATTGAAAGACATTAAAGTAAGCTATAATAGCGGGTATTCTATGAAGATGGAAGTTGAGTTACCTTCATATGCAGCTTTGAATCCCTGCCCGCTGACCGCATAGTCAGAAAGCAGCCACAGTGTGAGCCTGGAGCCCGTACTCACAATTGGTGGAGGCAGCTGGAAGCCAGTTAACCTAAGAACAAGTGGACAGAAGGACATTAACGGTGAGACAAAAAAAAGAAAAAAAATTAAGATCCAATCAATAGCACAGTTGGTTGCAAGGTCAGGTATGAAGCCCACTTCCATCACACCAGCTTCTATTAAGCCAGCTGTTACCTCAGGCATTCAAGGATCACTTTTGTATAACGAGGCTCTGAATCATCAGCAAATTATTAAAATGCCAAGACCTCAACAAGACAGTTAACTAATTTCTTTCCATCAGCAAAGACACAGTAAGTGCAATCATGTATTCACAGTAAATTAGAAACACAGCAGCCAGCAAACAGATAGCAAACATACTGTCAAACTGATTCAACAATCATTTCTAATAACCAAGCCAGTAGTTTGCAGATTATTACATATATTACATGGCCATGTGTCTGGTAAAGGCGCTGGTGACTCTTTAAAGCTTTTTCCACTTTCCCCACCAGCTTGGTGAAGCAAACCTGCTTCTAACTATCTATTTATTTTTTAATGTTTTAATTTTAATGTGAATATTTAATGAGTTTTACTTGTAAATATAAATATATCTTTAGCCCTCTTAACCTTGGAAACTGTCCTCCTCCTTCGCAGGACTCCCAATTTAATAAATAAGAAATAAACATATGCTCACTGCTGCGAGTATGAAAACACAGAATATGATAAAATGCCAAATAACACGACAATCAATAAATGATTTGTTAATTATTGTGATCCAGATTTATACACACTAGAACTCTGAAACCTCTTTTGCAGATTGGTGGTTGCCTCGGATTTGTCCGTGTCACACGCCGTGAATAATGCGCATAATACCAAACAATATTCTCTCTCCGAGAATAGATGAGATCGCATAATGCATACCACAACACATATTACTTATGCATTCATGATATTTGATGTTGTGGCCAAGTGGCCCAGGTGCACATGACGCACACACACCCCCGGACCATGACAGGCCACACCGAAGGCAGTGGCAAAACATTGGCAAGGCACATGAATGCACATTTAGGAAGAGTTCTTACATAGTCAACCAGAAAAAAAGGGTATTGGAATAACATTGTCACCTCTGTTGGTGGATCTGTTTATGTAACATGTGGTACAACGCACAAGCATATTTAAGATTATTTCAATATGCCTACATTTAGCCTGGAACGGAGAGTTTTCTGCAATAACAACCAAATTCTATTTCCAAGTGGGCCAATTCTAACATAATTCAGGTGTTTTCCTATCTCTGAACTGATACAGAACAGTGCCTTTACAAACAAACTCTCAAAAACTAAACCAAACTTTCTCTAGCATTGATAAAGTGAAGTGCTAAAAAAGATGAGCTTTTGAGTGTTAAGGAACATCTCGCTTGTGCTGGGCTGGACCCCCTTTTGGCTTCAGAACTGCCTTATTTCTTCATGGCAGAGATTGAGCAAGATTCTGGAAAGATTTAGGTCCATACTGACATGATAGCATCACACTATTGCTGCATATTTGGTGACCACAGATCTATGACTCAAATCTCCCTTTCTGCCAAATTCCAAAGATGTACTGAGATCTGGTGACTGTGGAGGCCATTTGAATTACGTGAACTCATTGTCATGTTCAAGAGACCAGTTTGAGGTGATATGATATATGATCCTGACATGACACGTTATCCTGCTAGAAGCAGTCATCAAAGGTGGCTACACTGTTGTCATAAAGGAATGGACACAGTCAGCAACAACACAGGAAGGCTGTTGCATTTAAATCAACACCAATGCTCAGTTGGTACTAAGAGGTCTGTGAAGAAAATATCCCTAAATCCCTACAAGACAACAACAACACTAGCCTGAATTGGTGATATAAGACAGGAATGATCCAACAATAAAAGCCACTCAGTTAAAATCAAGAGAAAATCAGGAGTATGAACTGCTGACAGAAGACAGCATGGATCCATGTTTCAGTTGTTTTCTGATCCTACCATCTGAATGTCTCAGCAGAAACTGAGACTCATCAGACAAGGCAACATTTTGCCAGTCTTCTCTTGTCCAATTTTGACCAGCCTGTATGAACTGTCCCTGTTCTTTTTTGGCACCCAGTGTGGTTTTTTGCTGCTATAGCCCATTTCTTTCAAGGCTGGATTCGCTGTGCATCTGGAGATACTCTTCTGCATACCTTGGTTGCAACGAGTGCTTATTTGAGTTACTATTGTCTTATTATCAGCTCATATTAGTCTGGTCATTCTCTTCTGACATCTGGTATCAATGAGACATTTTCGCCCTGAGGAATACTGCCTACTGAGTATTTTCTCTTTTTTAGACGTTTCTCTGTAAACCATATGCAGGAAAATAGATCACCACTCTCTGAAATAGTCAGATTAGCCCATCTGGCACCAATAACCATTGAAAGTCGCTTAAATCATTCATTGCATGACACCAGGCAAGGCAGTCAACTGCTTGGAGCCCCATGCCATTTGGGGGACCCAAAGGGCTGACAAACTTTAAACTTCTGTTTAAACCTAATGACTAATAGATCCAGAATGTGCTAAGACAAAATATCTCCCACACCATTACACCACCACCACTAGTAGGAACCAAAAACTAACTTTGTATCTTAATTTTGTTACTGGCAGCCTATCAGAAAAAAGACATAATTTGATCTCCTTGACATGGGCCAAAAACTTATGGTAGGGCAGGCATAGACATTTGAGGAAACTGGACAAGTGAAGACAGAAGACAAAAAAACATCTACAGCAAATGAACAGGATATGCATATGAAATATGAAAAAACTCTGTTTTTCTTTTCATCTTTTGCTGGTTTGGGGGATCTTATTAAAACTGATGACATTATGAAAGCAGATAACTATAATCAGAATTAGATTTACAATGCAATATAATCTACAAAGACAAACACGCTGTGCAGTAAAAGCATACCTGGAGAGAAACACAACCCCGACCTGAACATTACTGAAGCAGTGTGGGATCATCTTGACACAGAATATAGCAAAAGCTCACTTCAGTTACTAGCTGTAGCCAATTAGCGAAATAACGAAAAAAAAAAACCATAACCTTGTAGCCAGCAAACCCAAAACTCTGTTGGGAGCATGCACACATTGTATTTACTGCTTTCTGTATCATAAGATACAAGCTAGGTAGCCATTATATACAAATAATAAAATATAAACCTACTGACCTCAGTAATTTATTTAGTTATAATCCAGACTTCCCCAACTCCAAATCTATTTTTGTGGTTGTTGTTGTTGTTGTTGTCCCCTCCCTTCCCACCCCAAAATTTAAACTAAATAGTTTCACTGGCCGATATTTGCTTCCTGATGTACTTGCACAACGTGTGTATGGTTCAGTGCCCCCTGGTGGAAAGAAGGTAAAACTGTATTTTATACTTTCTTTTTTCTTTTTTGGTTTATCAAAAACTACTTCCAGGGGTATTTTGTTTGTTTGTTACCAACACAAATTAAAAGGCCACAGTTTGCATTCAAAATATACAAATGTAATAGTGTCAGATAGGAAAATGTCAATGTAAATGACATTTTTTCGCCATCATATCCATGTAAGGTGAAGATTGAACCATGTGAAAAAAAACCCAAATCTATCAAAACTTATGTACTTCTGTTGCTACTTCTTTTGGACATTTAACCTTTCTTATTCTTCAACTCTATGACTCTTTTACACCATTTCCCTCTCCATCTGTGCCCATACAAGCTGCTCTGAATGTAGATGGTAATTCTTGTAGATCTGTGAAACAATCCTCGCTTCTGTTTTTTTTAAATTGATTTATTTTATTTAACTCACAACTATGCACTTCAATCTGCTACTGGACTTTCTGGCTCGGCTTTTGCACCTTCTGTTCTCACTCACAAGTCTGCCATGTGCCTACTGCTTGACAATATACTCGACATTGAGGGACGGAAAGTTGAGCTTTTTGTAAATCTCGCAAATGAAGTGAACAGAAATGCTTTTAGAAGCTCCCACTCCGAGGTCTGTTTGAGCGGACATCTCAAACTGAGCACACACAGGTTCCCCTTGCATCTAGATGCAAAGTATCAATCATTGTTTGACTATAGTGCACCTAAGTGAAAATAGTTTAGATAAGTGAGCCTTGTCTTATTATGGCCTGCTTCCAGCAGCACTTTTGCAGGTTGCGCTATTCAATCAGTGTTTACCATCCACACAACAGAGATGCCCACATATGCATGCTAATTAAAAATTAAAAATCCAGGTGTCCATTGTGTCCATTGTTCATTTGTGGCCAGTTACCACAGACTGATTAATCTGCATACAGTAATGACTGTGTGCATGCATGCGCGTGTGTGTGTGTATACGTTTTACATCCCTGATTTACAGATTCTAATAACAGAATATGTTGCCCACCTAACTTTTAGCTCATCCTTGAAGTTTCCCTTCAATTTAAAACATCCTCTCTCTCTCTCTCTCTCTCTCTCTCTCTCTCTCTCTCTCTCCCTAACTCACTGCCTGTGTATCCCACTCTTTACAATCTATTACATTCCCTCACTTTTATCTCTTAACATTAAGAGAGGCCTCTGTGTTTCAACTAATCCTTAAGTACCACACCAGAGGTGGGAAAATTGCAAAACACCAGAACTGGAGGGATGTGTTGGACCAAAAAAAGGTGGAGAGGACTTTATTAAATGTGTGATTTCACTCCTCTCTGTGCGACACACATAGGGGGATATCAGCTAAATGATGGGACACATGTTCATGCAAATGGCTCCTTCGCTGACCGCAAATTGACTTGGAAGGCAGCCATCTTGGTTCAGCAGGCAGGGCACTGCCGTGAAAAGGGGGTTTGACAGAGGGTATCATGGAGCAGCTAGAGAGGGGAGCAAACTGGCCTCTTGCATAAGGCAGAAATGTCCCTGAATCATATTTCCAAGCTAAGGGAAAAGAAAATGGATACAGTTGGGAAGCACAAAGAAGCTGACTTCACAAGCAGAGGTAGATTAAATTTTGCAGTGTGATATGGGCTGTGGCAATCTGAGGAATGCAGCTGCTATTGTGGGCGGGGGGAAACAGCTGGGGGATTGCCTGTTATCAAGGAAAAGATGCGAGATATGATTGCAACCGAGCGATACAAAAGAATGGATTTGCAGCACAGGTATCTCAAGTGAGTGGTAAAGTGACGGAGGGAGGATGAAGGAGAGTGAGGGACACGGGAGGAGAGAGAGACACACACAAAAGTTAAGAAAAACGACGCTGTTATGGGAAATCATTGGCTGCTTCTATTATATGGAATGCTGAGTAATATCAGAAATTAGGTCCTCCCGTGGAGAATAATAGGCGTGTCCGTGCATGGCTGCATCCAAACAGAAGAATATATGCTGTGTGTGTAAGTGTTTACATAAGCTCTCGTGTGTGCGTGCATATGTGTGTGTGTGCGTGTGTGTGTGTGTGTGTGTGTGTGTGTGTAGGCATGGAAAAGAGCAGAGGTCTATTAAGAGGGCTTTCCACCTGACTGGCCTCAGCATCATCTCAATGAAGAACCTCTGCTTCCAATTATCCCACCACTACCCACGGGAGCGAGAGCAGGAGAGACGGACAGATGGAGGATGGTAGACAGGGTAAATGTGTAAGAAAGATGGCTGCATTGAGGAGGACTGGAGACGCTGCGATGAAAGAAAGGCCCGCTGAGGAAGACGGGCAGAACGCAGGCTGGCATGGAAGGCGAGAGGGGCGGATGCAGACACCTCAACAGCCATGAGATGGGCTGAGGATGAGGTAGAAACTCCACGGCTAATACAGGAGTCACAATTAGGGAGACGTGTGAGCACACACGCATGCTGTTTTTAATCATTCAAATTTTTTTGAGCGGGCATGTGTGTGTGTCCTCTAAAAGAAAAATTAATGCATATTCACAGCTGTAAACCGACAGGGACTAAATCAGGTCATTCATCCTTTAATCCTATGCACTTTGTGAATGCGTGTGTATGTGTGTGTATATATATGTGTCTGTGTGTTTGCAGGGTGGAATGTAACTACAATGCTGATGCAGCTTATTTTCTCCCAGAAGGAGGGAAGAGGGAAGATAAAAAAAGAAGGAAAAAATAGATACAGCAGCAAGATTTTGATGGCTGAGTAGAGGGGAGACATTAGCCAATAAATGATGGGTGGTAAGAGAGAGACATGGGAAGGAGGGAAGGAGGGAGGGAGGGAGTTGAAGTGCAGAGAAAAGAAATAGGTGTGTATTTCTACACGTGTTTGTGAAAGTGTGTGTGTGTGTATGTGTGTGCGTATTCTTTCTATACGAGACCCTGTGCAGCTATATCTTGTCAGTGGTCAAGGCCAAGGGCTGATGCTCTCCTGTGCTCTGTAAGCTCTAACTCTCCACTGACTGCCTATCACACTAAAAAGCAGTGCTTTGAACTAGTGCCCTACCACTGCAAAACACACACAAACACACACACACACACACACACACACACACACACACACACACACACACACACACACACACACATATATATATATATATATATATATATATATATATATACATACATACATATATATATAAAACACCCAGCACGCCCCTGCGGGCGGTTTATCCTTCAAGCTCGGGTCCTCTACCAGAGGCCTGGGAGCTTGAGGGTCCTGCGCAGTATCTTAGCTGTTCCCAGGACTGCGCTCTTCTGGACAGAGATCTCCGATGTTATTCCCGGGATCTGCTGGAGCCACTCGCCTAGCTTGGGAGTCACCGCACCTAGTGCTCCGATTACCACGGGGACCACCGTTACCTTCACCCTCCACATCCTCTCGAGCTCTTCTCTGAGCCCTTGGTATTTCTCCAGCTTCTCGTGTTCCTTCTTCCTGATATTGCTGTCATTCGGAACCGCTACATCGATCACTACGGCCGTCTTCTTCTGTTTGTCTACCACCACTATGTCCGGTTGGTTAGCCACCACCATTTTGTCCGTCTGTATCTGGAAGTCCCACAGGATCTTAGCTCGGTCATTCTCCACCACCCTTGGGGGCATCTCCCATTTTGACCTCGGGACTTCCAGGTTATACTCGGCACAGATGTTCCTGTACACTATGCCGGCCACTTGGTTATGGCGTTCCATGTATGCCTTGCCTGCTAGCATCTTGCACCCTGCTGTTATGTGCTGGATTGTCTCTGGGGCATCTTTACACAGCCTGCACCTGGGGTCTTGCCTGGTGTGATAGACCCCAGCCTCTATGGATCTTGTACTCAGAGCTTGTTCTTGTGCTGCCATGATTAGTGCCTCTGTGCTGTCTTTCAGTCCAGCTTTGTCCAGCCACTGGTAGGATTTCTGGATATCAGCCACCTCCTCTATCTGCCGGTGGTACATACCGTGCAGGGGCCTGTCCTTCCATGATGGTTCCTCGTCTCCCTCCTCTTTCTTGGGTTTCTGCTGCCTGAGGTATTCACTGAGCACTCGGCCATCTTCCCAATGTGTATGTGTATGTATATATATATGCATGCATATACATATATATATATATATATATATATATATATATATATATATATATATATATATATATGCAGAAGCAATGAATGGCTCTAGTTAAATCTGCTGTGTATATTTTTAAGGCAAAAGAATATATCTTAAAAAAAATGTTGATATAGTTGCTGGATTCAAAGCTGTGCCCACTGAGCACGCCTGTGTATGACTCATCACTAGCTCTACTTACAATTTATAAAAAGCTGACCTTGATGCCTGGTGGAAGTTAAAATGGCACTTCATTCCCCCCCCCCCTCACGCACACACACACAATTTGACTCCCCCGCTTAACAGGCAAAGTTTCACATGCAATTAGACTGCATCTCTATCAGCCTTCTTTCCCTACTTGTTGGGCGAGCTGTAATGTACCCCGTCACTTTGCCCAAAGGCATGATCTGGCCTTGATAG
Organism: Rhamphochromis longiceps; assembly: GCF_057381845.1. Classification (NCBI taxonomy): domain Eukaryota; kingdom Metazoa; phylum Chordata; class Actinopteri; order Cichliformes; family Cichlidae; genus Rhamphochromis; species Rhamphochromis longiceps. The sequence goes on from NC_140577.1 coordinate 23,935,364, forward strand.
AGCTGCCTTCAGCTCTCTCGCTTTCAGTTCAAATTCTTGGCATTTAACGTGTATTAACAGTAATCATAGTGGATTTGCAGGAGCTGACACTTTTTTTTTCATTTCTATTAACCACTAAGTTTTCTGCCCGTTTAGCCTGTTAATTTCAGCTTAGCCGCAAAGGTAAGAGTGCATCAGCAGCATCAGCGATTTGGAAATCTCACACACAGCTTCCCCAAAACACATCAATATTTCAAACAGGGCTGATGTCTTTTTTTTTTCTTTTTTTTCGACTCAGACTAGTTCTTCCCGTCTCCATCGTGAAGAAAGAATGGGGCTGTGGCGCGCAGCTGATCATTAATATTCATACGTGGGTGACATCACAAGGTGTTTGCGTTTCGCGGCGAAACGATAAGGGGGGAGGGATCCTCTCAGAAGTGCCTGATGCTAAATGCTGATGGCGAGATAATCAACCACAGTCAGTTCCAGCTAAAAGACAAACTGCAGTGAAGTCATTAACAAGCTGGTGTCTCCAGAGAAAGAGAGAGCAACAGTGTGTGTTAGAGAGAGAGAGAGAGAGAGAGAGAGAGAGAGAGAGAGAGGCTGATAAGAAGGAAACGCAGTGGAAGAGAAGGTGAGAGGAGGACTGAGATAGGAGTGGGAGGAGAAAATATTAGCAGAGACTTGAGGAGATTTGAACAGATGAAGTGCTCCAGAGAAAACAGGAACAAATAAATAGAAGTGTATGTGTGTGGGGAGGGGGGGGGTGTTGGCTGTGAAAAAAAAGATAAAATGTGAAAACCTTTTTTTTCCAAGCCCGGGGGGGGGGGGAGTGTGAGGAAAAGAAGTAATGAAGTAATGCAATAATGAAAACAAGTAAACTGTTTAAAGACTTTAAAGAGTCATATAATGCTTTTTGGACTGAAAACAAAAGAGGTGGTAGACACACGACTTCATCTGCACACAATATCTCAAGTAACGACCAGAGCTGGAATAAAGGATGAGGGAAATGATGGATCGTCTTCATTTTTCAATCTACCTATTACAGTGTGTTATTAAGACTTTTATACAAACTTGGACCCATGTGTTTACTAGCACTAAAGCATCTACAGGTCATGGAGTGCTTTTGACTGGTTTATCTAAACGTTATATACACTTTTTAACAGTGTATTTACATTCTCGTGTTATTATCTGCATCTTCACAGCACCATACTTAACTTTAAGGCTACAGAGCCGGTTGACCCCCATCTACAGGATATTACGGGGGACCTGTATTCACCAGCTGCTTTGTTATGTACACCTTGCTGGTACTCAGTATTAACTCGGTTGTTACTTAGGAGGCAGAGCAGGGCATCTACTAATCTGAAGGTGGGTGGTTCAATCCTGCTCCAGTCTGCATGCCAAAGTATTTTTGGGCAAGATATTGAAACCCAAGTTGCTCTCCAGTGTGTTTCTAGGAACATGAATGTTAGCTAGAATGGGTGTGAATGAGGCATGTTGTATGAAGTGCTTTGAGTTCTCCGATGGAATAGAAAAGCAATACATAAGAACCAGTCCATTACTATTTAGTAGGCTAGACCCCATTTTACCTTCAGAATTGCTTTAATTCGTCATGGCAGAGCTTCAGTGAAGTGCTAGAACCATTTAGAGTCCACACTGGTCCATACTGACGTCACAGCATCACGCAGTTGCTGCAAATTCCTGAAACAAATCTTTCCTTCCACTTCATGCCAAAGGTGGATTGCAATCTGTCAACTGTGGAGGCCTTTGAGCACAGTGAACTCATTTTCATGTTCAAGAAACCAGTTTGAGATCATCTAAGTTATAATACTGAAAGCTACCACCAGAAGATGGGTTCACTGTGATCATAAAGGGACGGAAAGGTCAGCAACAATACTAAGGTCGGCTAAAAGATACTTGGTATTGAGGGGCCCAAAGCATGCCAAAATATCGCCCATACCATTACACCATTACAGCAGTCTGAGCAACTAAAGCAGGATGGAGCCACACTTTAATGTTGTTTGTGCCAAATTCTGAACCTAAGATCTGAATGTCGTAGCAGAAATCAAGTCTCATCAGACCAGGCAATGTTTCTGCAATCTGTTGGGTCATTTTTGTGACCCCATGTGAATTTTAGCCTCAGTTTCCCAGCATGGTCTTCTGCTGCTCTAGCCCATCTTCTTCAAGATTCCACTTTCTGTGCATTCACAGTATGTTCTTCATACCTTCTTTATGACAGTGGTTACCTAACTCACTGCCTTCTAGCCTTTCTCCTCTGACCTCTTGAATCTACAAGGCATTTTCACCCAGAGAAATGAGCGTTGTCTGGAAACCACAGAGATAGTTGTGTGAGGAAATCCCAACAGATCAGCAGTTTGTGAAATACTCAGACCAGCCTGTCTGGCAATAACTACCATGCCGTACTCAAAATCACATAAATCCCCTTTCTTCTTCATTCTGATGCTCAGCTTGAATGTTAGCAGGTCATCTTGACCATCACTACATCTCTAAATCCACTGGGTCATTGCCATGGGGTTGGCTTAACAGATATTTACATTAACGAAAGGTATACCCAAAAAAGTGGACTTCCCCGAACATCATTTTGATTCTTGAACTCTACTAATATAACTTTGCATGATTTACTCTGATGATTCTTTGATGCCCTTCAGTTCATCCTCTGTGAGAAGCAAGCCATTTAGGCTCATCTCCTGTTTAAGGCATCTTTCTTCTGATTGGCTGAAAAGCAGGTGGGTGGAGCTTTATTAATCACAGCTAGAGTTAAAACCTCATGCTGACAAACTTTGGTGATCTTTAATCTAAGCACCCACCACTGTAACAGCATATGACAGAATATTGGGGAAAAAAAGCAAAATGTGTCCATTTTAAATAAATGTCAGAAAAGGGAAGTGTTTAAAACATGAATCACAAATGTGAATAATAATGTAATATTTCTAGCTGACACACTCTCCTTTGCAAATAACAGTCTCAATAACTAGAAGCCTTAATAAAGAATTCTAAAATGAACAACAAATGCACTCCGACACAGGAGAAGTAAAAAAACACAAATGAATTCTTTGCTCATTCATTCCCCCTTTGTAGAGACATAAGTCAATTACACTTACAGCACACAAATCAAGGCTGACAAATGGAACAAGGTGACGTTCACACGCCCACCGTGTTTTCCCCGGGTCCGCACAAATCGCTTTGCAATAATCCTCAGGCCAAAAACAATTAGTGATCAAATAAAACGAATGCAGTGTTGTGCAGTTCTCGCTCCTAGGAGAGTGACAAAGCTAAGTGGTAGCCCTGAGATATGCTGTTGTTTACTGGCTTGTGCCAGCCAGCAGTGGTGTGAGCCTCTCCTTGTGTGCATATATGTCAGTGGATATATAGAAATTACGACACGCCGTGACGAAGTCAATGATCCAGGAGAGGGAGAAAAAAAAGACAGATTAAAGAATTGCAAATGAAAACAAACTATAAAAAGGTTATTGCACATTTTAGTCGTACTCAGCTGCAGGGATGTTGAATTCGTTTCAAATGGTGTGCCACATACAGTCCATTTTGATCCTAAGTGGGCCAAACCAGTGAAACTTCCCTTTCTGTGAGCATAAAGAAGTTTAACTACACATTGAATCCCTAAATATAAGGAAAGGAAGGGCAATTTCAACAGTATTTCTTAGTTTTCTATAAAATGCTGCTGTAGTAAATAAAAGAAATGTATCAGCATGACTTAAATTGCAAGGAATGTGTGAAATTACAGGACTAAAAAGGTTTCTGTGAATTCACAAAAAATATGCAGCTTTGTTGTTGTTGTTTTTAAATGTAGACCAATTGTATGAAAAAAAATCTATAGCAGATCATAAAAAAATAGAAACTCTTCAGTAATTTAATCGTTACTTAATTATTTGTTGTATTATGAATGGCCATTGTGGAGATCTTTATCAGTAGGAGAGGCTGCAAAATTTATTAAAATACAATTAAGTCCAAAATTTATGCCCTCCTTATTTTCCAAAGCCGTCCAGTGGGTCAGATTAGAGTATTTGCCATGAGGATTCTGTCCACAGGGCTTTATGTTTATACTAATAAGTATTGGGTTTATGTATATGTATTATCTATGGCTCTAATAATATACTAATAGAGGCACAGTTTAATGCACTGCTCTAAAAATGACTATCCTTATGTTGTTACTGTTGCTGCCATTGGCAGCAGTAATCGCTGTTGCCCAAACACTCATCTAATGCTTTGTGAATGTTTCATTATGCCTAAATAAGGTTGTATAATGCCTGGTGCAAACCAGATCAAATCATGCGTTGGTGAGTCAGCCTCACAAGCATCAAGATTTTTAATGTGTAATACGCAGATCAGGCCAAGTGTAGTAGCAGTAGGAGTGAGGCTTGATGAGGAGATGTATATGAAAACAAAAATGTGTCAGCGCTGCACTTTCCAGAACCGCTCGAAATCGCATTCAAATGCAGCCATTTGGATCTTTACAGATGTTTAGCAAACATGAGGCTTTTCACTTGTATGCTCATCTCATCCTCTCTCTGCAATTTAGTGGTAGTTTTTTTTTCTCCCATCAGTTAAAGTTGAAGCACAACTCACATTTCACTTCAAGTCCTGAAATTGGGTTCATGTTCAATTTGCGTTTGGAAGAGATTTTTAACCAAGTGACTTCCCATCCACACGAATGTCATTTTTGTGTTGATGTATTGATGCTGAAGCAGCATTAACGGTTGCTAGGAGAAGTTCACATTTTCTGAAGAGAAAATAAAACCCCAACTTTTTTTTTTTTTTTTTTAATTTTATGAATTAGCTCGCAACAGCAAGCATGGTTCATTCTCATCCACATGTGGTGCTGCTTTTGCTGCCTCTTTTTTAACTTATGTTGCTCTTTCATGAAGAGATCCCCTCCTCCAGTACAAAGCTCAGAGGGAACAATTACTTTCCCCATATACATAACAGAAATAGAGTTGGCATACCATCAATGGGCATTCATCAGACCTATTTGAGTCCCAGAATGGATCTAAAACAGGAGCAGGGTTTAAAGGTCTAAAGCTTTAATTGGTAAGTTTCACTTAAGAGAAATCTTCCTACTAGGAAATGATATTTTATACAACAGTGTGCTCTAACTGGAAAGGTCTTAGGTAAGGACCTTTCCTGTACAACATCACAGTATTCCTGTGAACAAATCCCCATTCATGAATAAATGTTTTATTTTATTTTTTTTCCCGCTTCATGACTGCGGTGAACAGATTCTTGACCTCAAACCCATCCAACATCTTTGGAAAGAATTGGAATGCCTACTGTTAGAGAGAGTCCTTGTCAGCCAACATCAGTGCCTCACCTCACTAATGCGTTTGTAGCAGAATAAAAGCAGATCTCTGCAGCCAAGTTTCTCATTCTTTCCAGGACAGTGTGGACAAATTTATCAGGTTTTTAGCCCCCTGTCTTTTGGGTTCAGATGTTCAGCAATCATATATGGGTGTTGCGTTCAAATCAAAAGCATTGATTGTTGATAAATCACTCATGCTGAAGACGCCCTCTGGGCAGTTGAGTGATTGGCATAATTTTGCTTTTGTACAGGGTCGCAATGGATGTGAAATGAACCAGTCAAGATGTGATTATAAGACTTTTAGCTCTATTCGAAGGAGTATAAGCAGAGCAGGCTCAAAATAATTGGCCAAACTAACCAAATTTTAAATCCCAGGATTGTTTTTAAGAATTAAATGCAAATTCTTTGCAGTCTGTGACTACCTGAAGTCATTTCTGGCCCTTTGCGAGGCATTCAGTGCCGCTACCTTCAGTTAATGTTTGCTGCTGATTCATTCTGCTTTTAATTTTATCTTTGGTACGTTAAAAGCACGCTTGATTGGGGTCGTCTACTAAACCTGTTAATGTAGCTTCCATTTATTTACCTGTCAGGCAGTGTTTAAGGTCACTACAGCGTTGCTACATGGTTAAATCATCAATGAACATTGGTGAGCCATTTCTACTGGCATAAATACAATTCCATGCCATGATGTGCTTTCTGTCATGACCTCTTCCTTTCCTCGATGTTCTTCTTGGTTTCATGTGTCTGTCACCTGTCATTTAGGGTTTTTTTTTTGTTTGTTTGTTTGTTTGTTTTGTGAAAATGAAATTATCTGAAAAAATTAGCTCCCAAAAGTTACAACCAGTATATTTGTTAAATCTGCTGAATTCAATCTGAAGGTCTAGGCTTTAATCAGATATGTCGCAGAGGCAAAATTACAACAATTATGTAACTGTTTTAAAATGCACATTGAACTGACTTGATATTTAAACTTCCCCTCTAGTTGTGATCATCAATTCCCCACTAAGTCTGCAGAGGGAAGCCTCTAATAAAATGCAGAACACGCTTGGGAATAAGATCTGATTAGCCAGCAAGGCTAACAGGGACACAGTGACCAATGGAGCGCCCAACCAACGCTATTGAATTTCTAAACATCAATCTTCTTTTGCTTTTGTGGCAAAGATGATCAAAAAGCAGCAGAGAGAAATGAGACACTGGGAGAAAAAGAGAGTGTGTATGAGTGCGTAATAGAAAAAAGAAAAATACTGGATCCAGAATTAGCTGCAGGCTCGTACAAACATTGTTCATATGCCAGTCGTCTTATTTCTTGGATATTGTCAACGACCTTCCCTTTAGTTGTTTTATGCCTGTAGATCTAAATATTGATGCCCTTATCATGTGCATCTTAATTGTCTTTTTTGGAATGAAGACTTTATTAATCTGTTCTATTAGCATCTTTATATTTTAGCCCTTCAACAGACTGGGAACCTGTCCACGGTGTACCTCTCGCCCTATGCCATCTAGGATAAGCTTCAGGCTGTATGTAACCATGAATTGGATAAGCAGAATAAGAAGGATGGATGGATTACAGTTTTTTACAGACGCTAGGACACATGTCTCAATACTTAGGTCACGTTTGCAAAACTCCTCACACAGTGAGCACAACAGAAGTCTATGTGGGCTAAACTGAGGATCAGTTATCATTGTTTTGGCACAAAATGCATTCAATGACTACATCTCTCAAATTTCATGAATTATCTTCTCACTCAGACACAACAACTGCCAAAAATCTTTGTACGGACAGGACATTTTGCATGTGCTTACATACTGTTTTCAAAACTGTTAAACTTATGGCCAAAACAATAACACAATGCAAAACTTGAAAAGACAGCAAAATTCAACAACAATATTTTATTGAAACATATTTTAAATCTAAAAATGCAGTTTAACCAGCCACAGCTGATTCTCATTGTAGATGAACATCTACACAGGTGTTACTCCTTCAATTTTTCAACTCCTTCAATTCTGGCATGCCAGAAGATTCTTTCCTAGGTGTATTGCCCTAGATGACATGAGATGTGATGTGGATGAGAACATGTGGCCAAATGGAGAAGACCGAGTAGATTAGCATTACTATTGTATGTGTATCAGTGGATGGTGTGTATACAAATTCTTGTATTTTGGGATTACTTAGTGTAAAAAAATAAAAAATACATAAACAAATATTAACGAATTCTGCATGATGTCTGATTCATTCCAGTAACATATATTGAAATTATAAACAGAGATGTGTCCTTGTTTTACACAAGAAAACACTGTGTAATGCTACATGTTGTTAGTGTTTTTTAGGTCATTGTTTTGTGGGTGTGTTTGTCGGCTGTCAACCTTTGCTAGTGTTCTGGAAGAATGAGGTTATTTGAGACCTGAATGAAGTGTTTTGGTAGTTGTAGTGCATTTTGAATGTGAAATGAACTGCTTTGCCAAGCTGACGGTCAGTTAGGAGGATTGTGTGAAGAGTTTTGCAAAAGTGACCTAAGTATTGAGAAATGTGTCCTAGTGTCTGTAAAAAACTGTAAGTGAATGGATAGATTGTAGTGTATGTAAACCCAAATTGACATCCTTGCTCCTTGCTATGTAGTCACTAACAGTATTCTTAGAGCAGAAAATGCTGAGTTAACCTTTAACCTTTTGACAACTAAATAAGCATGACAGTAACTGGTCAAATGCAAGAGGGGTCTAATTACAAGGCAGGAAAATCCTTTTGACACAGCATGGTCATTGTGTACGTGTGTGTGTGTGTGTGTGTGTGTGTGTGTGTGTGTGTGTGTGTGTGTGTGTGTGTGTGTGTGTGTGTGTGGATGTGCATGCGTGTGTGTGTGTGTGTGTGCACGCAATATGACTGCTTTATCCATTATCACATTTCACAAGGTGTTTGTATAGCTAATTAGACTGTTATGCTGTGTGTCTCCAAGGGATGAACAGGCAAAAACAAAGAGAAAGGGTGAAATCAAGGAAGAAATACGTGACTACAGCCATATCGAGGAAAAAATAAACAAACAAAAAAACTGCCAAATCAACATGGCTGTAAAAATACACCACAGATTTGCCTAAGCTTCCAAACAAGGGGTGCACAAGGGCAACATCTGTGCTTCATAGTCCTGTAGATTACAGCTAAAGGGAATGTAGTTCCTTTGTTTTAGGGCATGTGGTTCTGTGCTACCATATTGCGTTTGCTGGCTGTTTTTCTGCTGTTTTCTTTCTTCTGTAGTGTAGTCTATAGCATTCATAAAAAGCCATGTTATTTATTATTAGTAGTAGTAGTATTTGGTTTCAGATAATAATAATGGATTGGATTTATATAGCGCTTTTCAAGGCACCCAAAGCGCTTTACAATACCACTATGCATTCACTCTCACACACTGGTGGAGGCAGCTACAGTTGTAGCCACGGCTGCTCTGGGGCAGACTGACAGAAGCGAGGCTGCCATATCGCGCCATCGGCCCCTCTGGCCAACACCAGTAGGCAACTAGGGTAAAGTGTCTTGCCCAAGGACACAACGACCAGGACAGAGAGCCCAGGGATCGAACCTGCGACCTTCCGGTTACAGATGCGATTCCCAACCCCCTGAGCCACGGTCGCCCCAAATGAGTCTGACACATTTTTCTGCAAACACAGCAATCACAGAATGGACAGACTAGAGCATTAGTCCAAATGTCAACTCATGTGGAAATTGGCTGCAAAATGGTATATGGTGCTGCACTGAAAACCTCCTTGCTTTGGTGGCTTCCAGGCTGCCATAGTTGCCAATAGTTTTCATGGAAAATACAGACTTGTCTGTAAACAGTTGCAAATTACTCACCAAGCAGTAGTGAAACTCTGAAAAGTGCAACATAAATCAGAAAAGGAGACGGTTAGCCTTCAAAGTAAGAGTTGCAGGGAGGAAGCACAAGTTTTACTTTGAAGGCGAATGTCCTCGGTTTCTGGATTGCTTCTTTTGAGTTTCATGCAGCAGCTCTGTTCCTTTAAGGCAAAGGCTCTGTCGATGGCGACTCCAGACTGTCAGTCTGCCTCAGATTTTAGTTTCAGCCTCTCATCAGTTGCCCATGAATACAGTGCATGCTGTCATTTAGATAAAAGAATAGGCAGTTCTAAAAGGTTGAGTTGAATCCTGGATCGTTGACTGACACTTTGACTTTTGAGTTTCATGCAGCAGCTCTGTTCATACACAATTCTTTCTTAGCAGTAACAGCAAAAGAACCACAGGGTCTGGAGTCGCCATCGACAGAGCCTTTGCCTTAAAGGAACATGGCCTTGTTAGTGACCTTTGTGTGACGTACATTAGTGGCAGAGTCAAAGTCTTCAGTGACCCCACCGTTCTTTATATTTTGTTAACAAAATGGGAAATAAGTTTATTGGCAAACATACATGGTAGTATAGTTTATAAGACAATAACAGGGGTTCTGTAATTCTAACAAGCTTGATATTGGAATCTGGTTTGGACACGTTTAACAGTGTCTTTAACACTGACTGAACTCTCATAGGCAAGCTTTCTTGTCATTTCTTTACGTAGTCTTCAGGAATAGTTCTCTAGACTTCTGGAAGGACATTCAAAGCTCGTCGTTAGATGTTGCCTTTGTTTTGTTCTGTTCTCTGTCAAAATGATCCCACACTGCCTCAAAAATGCTGAGGTCTGGGCTATTTGGCATCTTGATGCAAATGATGTGTTTTTGTGACAGGTTGCTGGTAACAAGCTGCCTAACGACACAATTTAAAATTGGTTCTCTGCTAAGTGGTCTGTCATGTGTATTCACTTAATAGCTCCTCTAGAGCAAAATATAAAGAAACGAAGGGTGACTCAACACTTTTGCACAGTACTGTATTTTGACGTAAAGTACTGTGCAAAAGTGTTGAGTCACCCTTCATTTCTTTATATTTTTGCTTAGTGTTTAGTGTAGCAGCTATGAAAATGTTGTGCACTCTGTTTACTGCCTTCCCCATCATTCCTCCAAAGCTGCTCTGTACAGATGCCACACTGGTGTAAAGACATGGCAGCATTTTGAATTTTTTAAGAATCTTTTAAATGTTAAATGCAGACAGTGTGCAAGAACTACAATGTCATGATTGTTTAATTTGAGTGATTAAATTGATCGAATTAGAAATAATCTAGTTAGAAGTTAGAGTTGTGCAAGTTTGAATGACTTCCAAAAATATCCAATTGAACATACTGTTCCATCCAAATAAGCACAAACTTTTCGGAGACAGTCTTTATTTCATTTATTTAAAAAAAACAATCACCGTGGAGACATATTCATTATAATTAGTTTTTATTTATTTATGAATATCCTTGTGATCAGTCCAAAATAACTGGAACAAAGTGAAATTATATCAACAGTGGGAAAAAAAAGCTATGACAAGTTAGCTTCCCTGTCTGCCTGTCTCATTTCACAATGTTAAACCCAGACAAGCCGTGCATGCTTTGCACTTATGAGCCTTACTCTGCCTTGGGTATTGTAATTGTAAAATTGTGACTGACGTGATTTGCATAAGTTGTCATGCACATCAACAAATTGAATTCCCTGCAGTGAGAAAAGCATAGCATCCACCTCCCACCAACCCTTTGTTACGTGGTGTTTATCTGCTTCGATCATGAAGTTTTTGGCTTTGTCTCAGTTCCCATCATATCTGCAGTTTCTCTTCACGTTAAATTCTCTACAAAGCTGCCAAAATGCCAGCAAACACTTAAATGAAAACAATGCTTATCGCCCGATGCTCGTTGGGTTTTTGAACGCTGGACTAATTGGCAAAGATAATTATGTGGTGACTGATAAAAGCAGTATGCGAACCAACAAAGCAAAAGTGCTTCACACAACCTTTAGCTGTATAGCTGTTATTATATGGAATACAGTGCTGTGCAAAAGCCATGAGCCCCTTCTTGCTTCTTTATTTTTTGTTAGAAAATGGGAAATGGGTGCATATATACAGTATGTAAGGCAAAAAAGAAAAAATCTAATGAGCTTGAAAGTCAATAGTTGGTATCATCATCTTTATTGTTGAACACAGCCTGAACCCTCTTAGGCGAGCTTTCTTGTAATTTCTTTAAGTAGTCTTTAATTCTCCAGGCTTCTTGAGGCACATCCCAAAGCTCTTCTTTGTTTTACAGATTGCTGTACACACATACATACATACAAATTTGGATTCATCACCCTGTAAGACCTGTTGTCGCTGATTTTAAGCTCAGTCCTTGTGAAATTTGGCATTAATCAGCATTTTCTCTCCATTTTTCTTTCCATAAGAAACGGTTCTTGACAGTCACCCTCCCCCTGAGACCATTTCTGATGAGGCTAGATGGACCATGGTCAGATGCATTTCCAGGTCCTGTGTCAGTACTATTGCTGAAGACCACTTTAAAAAAGTTACAAGAAAGTCTGCCTCCTTGGAAGCAAAATATAAAGAAATGAGGGGTGGCTTGAGACTGTATTGTGAATTTTCAAAGGAAGACTTCACTAACTCAGTATTCTATCCGAACCAGCCAAGTTAAATTTCAGATTTTCTTTTGCTGGAAACATAGACTGCATTTAAAAGATGGACGTAACCACTGTCTCTAAATGAGATGTCAGAAGTATGAAGTGTTTCTCAACCGAGAAACTATGAACGCTGCACTAGTAGTGAAGTGTTAATCACCCCCTTAAATCATGCCCTATCTTGTAGTCCTACTGGGTGCATAATTTTCAAAAAGAACATCATGTTGTGTTAGTATTAATATTATTAATAGTAGCAGGGATAGTCCATTAGCAAGTCCATTAGCAGGTTCATACCCAGGGAGAACAAGCTAGAGTCGACTAAGTACATTACTAAAAACTTGCATAAGAAATCCCCTAGACCAGCGGTCCCCAACCTTTTTTGCACCACGGACTGGTTCAATGTCAGACAATATTTAGGTGTAGCAGATAAATACAACACAATAAAATGATATGACCAGCACAAAAACTCTGGTATTTTGTAAATTGTGTCCTGTGACAGGACAGCTGGCTCGATGGATGGGTGAATTGATGAAATTAGCAGTACATCCCAGCATTAAACTCATAAAGAAAATGGTTAGTGAGATCATTACTTTAGTGACTCATCTCCTGCTGGCCATTTCAAACAATGCTAGCTTAAGTGAGTTTTGGATTTGCTTTAAAGCAGAGGTGGGCAATCTCAGTCCACGAGGGCCGGTGTCCCTGCAGGTTTAGATCTCACCTTGGGTCAACACACCTGAATCTCATGATTAGTTCGTTACCAGGCCTCTGGAGAACTTCAGGACATGTTGAGGAGCTAATTTGGCCATTTAAATCAGCTGTGTTGGTTCGAGGACACATCTAAAACCTGCAGGGACACCGGCCCTTGTGGACTGAGATTGCCCACCCCTGCTTTAAAGGGTTTAACCTGTGCTTTAGGACTACTCAAAGCCAGTCACAAAATTAGTCTGCAAAATGGTAAGGCCCATTCATGTAACTGTTCTTTTTCATTTCACCCCTTTCATTCAGTTAAACTGAAACTAAACTCATTCAGATTTTCTGCTTTTTATGTGATACTATGCACATGAAACACTTTATCAAGTGAGGCTGTACAAGGCAAAAGGTGCAATTACTGTATGTAATTTCCTTTTGGAGAACTCGTTGTGACTAAAATGTAAACAGGGTGCGCTACATGGGCATAATTATAGCACTATTTGTAGAGGTAATATTTACATCCTTGGAGGCTTAGATGTGCTGGTTTTCCAAAATTTCAGAGTATTCCTTTGACTCTATAAAACTGAAATCACCAGCACAAAAGGGCTGAAAATTGCATATTCTTTTTTGGCACGGTGCGCTTCATATTTAATCTTTTATCTCAGCAGGACGGCATTTAATTTCATGCTGTTGTTGCAGTGTACCCTGTTAAGAGTATTGATAGGCCACGGGATGGGGGGGAGGGATGTCAATAGCAATAAACACAATGAGTGATACACGGGATGTGAGATATAAATTCACAGGCATCTAGTTGATTATTTCTCTAATCTGGGGTTACTGGGCCTAATAATTCTGCCTTACAGGTGGGCAGATGCCATAAATCTCAACATCGTTTCACTTTTTCCCGATGCGGTATGATGAAAAACAAACTATCACTCTTCGTCCTGTTTTTAGCAGTCTGTCGTTAAAGCTGGCGTTGATAAGTGGCAGTCTCTCCATTAACAGCCCAGACTCAAGGGAACCATAAATCCAACAATGTGTGTGCATGTGTGTGTCTCTGTGTGTTTGCTTGTGCATGTGCTTGCACATGTCTGGGAGTGTGCGTATGAAAAGAAGAAGAAGAAGAAGAAGAAGCTATCAACGTGTTTACATGGAGTGAATGCCTGTTTGCAAGAGTCGTGTTGAATAAGAAGCTCAATCACGATCAGCACAAACTAATAAAACCATGCAGCCTTGAACCGTATTCCTCACACGTGCAGAAATCAAACCCACAACTTCTTCCTTTAGATGAAGAGATGAAAAAGACACCACGCAACATGTTAACTGCAACCACTGAACATCCAAGGTATGGACATTGAGGCTGTGGACAGCTACAGGTACCTTGGTGTTCATCTGAACAATAGACTGGACTGGACTCATAACTCAGACGCCCTCTACAGGAAAGGGCAGAGCAGGCTGTACCTGCTGCGGAGACTCAGGTCGTTTGGAGTGGAGGGCCCACTCCTGAAGAAATTCTATGACTCTGTTGTGGCTTCTGCTATCTTTTATGGTGTGGTCTGCTGGGGCGGCAGCATCTCTGCTGGGGACAGGAAGAGACTGAACAGGGTGATCCGAAGGGCCAGCTCTGTTCTAGGATGCCCTCTGGACCCAGTGGAGGTGGTGAGTGACAGGAGAACGGCGGCTAAGCTGTCATCCCTGATGGACAACATCTCCCACCCCATGCAGCAGACTGTGACAGCACTGAGCAGCTCCTTCAGTGGGAGACTGCGGCACCCACGGTGTGGGACGGAGAGATTTCGCAGGTCTTTCCTCCCCACTGCTGTCAGACTCCATAATAAAGACTTTAACTGATCAAGCACACACATCCATACATATGCAATAATACTAAGTGCAATAATCCTTTCTGTCATCGTTGTATTTTTACTCAGTTGTATATAGTATTTGTATTTGTATTCTATTTTTATCTTATTGTATATTTATTTTATTTTATTCTACTGTATATAGTATTTTATTTTATTCTATTCTGTACAGTTGTGTACTGTATTTATTCTTATTGTATTCTAATTTTTGCCTCATAACTTTTGCACTGTCCACTTCCTGCTGTGACAAAACAAATTTCCCACGTGTGGGACTAATAAAGGTTATCTTATCTTATCTTATCTTAATATCTCAGGGCTGAGCAGAAGAAAAAGGCAATGCGCATGTTAAGCATGCCTGACCCAGCGCGCTGACGTGCGCGAGTCATTTCGCAGAGTGTGTGTTGTGAGGGATTGATGGTCCGGGCATTCAAGCGGGGAAGAGTTATTGGGAGGAATGAAGCGCCACTATACGTCACCCGCTCTCACCATGACCCGCAGACATTGGCTCTTTACACTCTTGACTAACAATGTACTCGTTCACACATACAATATGAGACGTGGATAGACAAATTATAGAATATCTAAAGCTAGATATAGGTGCTGTAAACTACTAAATGCACATCCATATCTTTTTATGTGAGCAGCTACTATAATTGAAGAGAAAAGGTTCATAAAGAGCAGAAAAGTCTAAAAAACAATCTGTTTCCCAGCTTGCTATATTCCATGAAAGTCCGTGTGTGTGTGTGTGTGTGTGTGTGTGTGTGTGTGTGTGTGTGTGTGTGTGTGTGTGTGTGTGTGTGTGAATAAACCTTGATTTTGTCGACACTGAATCAGCTTGCTGAGATGGGCTATGATCTAGCTCCCCTTTTGTAAGCACAGACTGAGCGCACACACCCATTTGCACACATACACGTCCACATATTGTGACACCCCAGCCTCACAGCACTGAGGGCTGACAATAGTGTTAATGCCACTCCCAGAACCATGCGTCAGTGCTCCTTATTTAGGTCCTATCGAGCCCGCGGGCTGAAAATCTGTGCCTTCCTCGCCTCCTCCTCACTCTCGCCATCCCTCCTCTGACACCCCTCCTTTTTTCCCCCCAGACTGCCAAGGCTTAAGTCCCTCTGTTCCATCACCGCATCAATGAGACGAAGGCACGTTGGGAGAGGTGCCTTCACACACCCCAGCAGCTTTTCCATGTGCTGAAATGTACTCGGTGCTCCCTGACTCGTAGTAACAATGTGTAATGTGACACGGAAGTGAGAAAAAGATTGCTTTTCACAAGTGAGAAATGTGCACTTTTGTGCATAGAGGCTCAGTCTCACATAAGGTCAGCTGAGTGATGCTTTAACTTTTGGAAGGCCTCTCCGACTGCTATGCTGTAAAAGCACAGACTCTTTAACCCAAGTCACCCGGGGTTAGTGGATTCTAGTGAAAAATTCCCTAATGATAATTTAAATGTCATTTAGCAGCAATAAAATAGAAATATGCTCTTGAACATGGATTTTGTATGCTTTAAACCAGCTATCTTACTACTTTGTACAAAAGGTATAGAAATTTAGGAAAAGGTTAGTCTTAATCTAATTATAATCTAATTAGCATTTATTTGCAGTGATGGTGCGAGCGGGCAGCACAGTGACACGGTGATTAGTGTTGTTGCCTCACAGCAAGAAGGTTCGAATGAACCATCTGGCCGGGGCCTCGGATAAGCAGAAGTAAAAATGGGTGGATGGATGGATGGATGCATAGTATAAGCATGAAGACTGAAAGCAGATGAAAACAACTGGCCTCTTTGTGCAATAAAATGATCTGACACAGCGTGTCTAGTTCTATCATTAGACTAATAGACACCACAGAAGCACAGGAACTCGCTAGCTATGGTTAAATTGTTCTTAAGGGAAGTGCGTGCTAAGTGTCAGTCAGTGATATATTGCACTTGCAGGTGAATGGTTGGCAGAGGCAAGCAGCTTCATATGTCAAGAAGAAAACATGGAAACTGCCGTCAACAGAGTGTGTCAGATGACACAGTCCACAACAAGAGGTTAGTCATTAAAATGCCGGATGGTTTGACATATTTTATGTCTAAAAAGTCATAACCCTCAATTTAATCTTCACATCAAAAGTTGAGGAAGGTGGCTGTAGTAGACCATACACCGTGACTTTTTTAAAAGCACAACTTAAAGCCATGCTTTCCATAAAGAGTGCTAAAGAGAAAAAAGAAAGAAATAGTGGAAAGGTGAGATGTTTTTTGGGCGATAGTATCAGTTAAGGAGCACAGCATGGACTGAACTGGCCTGGTGGAGGCCTAGATCCAAAGCAGGATCAGTACGTTGTCACTTAACAAGGGGATTGTTGTCACAGACAGGATATAGAGCTGAAATAGGCTAAGCCTACAGAGATCTGTGCACTGGCTGTCTGTGGCAACCGACACTTTTAACCCCTAATGCTGTCCAGTCATATAGCATGTGATACAACCTTGAACTTTGAATTCTTTTCTTTTTTGTTCTTACTTTGAAAAGAACTACTCTTACTATTCATGCTAAGCTACTTTAATCGCTCCAGCTCTGAATTCAATGTATATGAAAACGATTGAAAATGGCTTAAATGGGTTAAAATAGGCAATATAAATATAGTTCTCTATAAAATTGTATACATCTCTCTTTCATGGTTTCATTCATTCTTTTTCATTTTTAAAGAGAATGTTGAACGATTTTTACAACAACTTCCACCACACCATCGAGCACCCACGATGAACTTGACCAATTAATCACCTTGCCTTTGGAATGCAATGCTCTGTTTAATTAACAGTAGTCAAATACCAGCAGCAGCTTGTGCTTGCGTTGTGGGATTTAAATCAGTGAGTCTAAGTTCTGCGCACTTCTTTTTCAAACACCTGAAATTTCCTTCAAGTTTTCTGTCTGCTTCCCAGGTATCAGTTGGGATCGGCAGTTTAATGAAGTGCTGCAGCAACAGACTGACTCACATATGCATTTCTTAAGGAGTGGCAGTGACTCATAAAGCAACTACTGCAGGAGAATACACGCTCGCAAACACCCACCCACCCACACCCACACACACCAGAGTGCATATATACTTTGAAATACACACACACACACACACACACGCGCGTATACATAGCTAATTTGTAACCCAGCATTCCCCTGATAACACCGTTTTTCTTGGCTTTGCTGTGACAGCAGCGAATAAATTAATGGATAAATAAACAAATCCAACACAGAGTGACTGCTTTGAATAGGAAATGAAAGGTGATCATTTGAATATGAAATTAGGGAAAACATTTTTTTAATTTTATTTTTTTTATGACGACTTGCGATCAAAGAAAATATTTAAAGCTTGAAGGGCCACACAGTGATGCACAGGAAGCACTGATCAAACTTAGCAAAAGAAAAAAAGGCATGCAAGACACAAAATGGAGAGCAGCAAGAAGAGATATGATTTTTGAAAATAGGTGTGGATGGAACAGAGGGCGAAGAGCAAGGAGGATGGGAGAAAAATTACCTCTGACACAAGTGGGAGATGAGAGAAGAGAGAAGGTTGAAATTATCACGTGTGCGTCTGCGTGCACACGAAAATGCGTGCACGCGTGGGGGTGTCAGTGCAAATATACAAGCGTATTCTGACAGACGCCTGTTGACTGGTAAAAGCTGCTTGCTAGCTTAATCCTGAGCTCACTCAAAGATACAGTCTGAAGTCTGACGTTATTACAAGATGCCTCTTTTGAAAGGAGAGGAACTCTCATCAAAGTCAACACAAACAAAATCCCCAGCAAGAACTTCACTGCTTCTCCATCTCGCTCACTGTTTCATCGACCCCCTCCCCCAACTTTCTTTTTTTGTGATCGTCTTTTTAAATTCATTTTCTTTTCCTTCACTTATTTTCAAAGGACTTTGACAGAGAGACAAACGCTTCCTCCCCTCCTTCCCCACCCCCACCCCTCTGTCCCGCCGGAGCATCAATATACAACAAGGCCCAGAAGTCCAAACAGCAGAAAGGCTGGGTGAGAACAGGGCAACACCAATCCATAATGGATTTTCTTCTCTCTTTCATTTGCTTTCTGTGGGGAGATGCTGTAGAGGCACCACTGGCACAAAATGAGAGATGCAGAGGAGGGGAGGGGAAGGGGAAGAGAGGGGGTGAGAGCTAGAGAGAGAGAGAGAGAGACATATTGACGGGGAAAAACAGAGAAGGCCCGACGGAGACTCGAAACAGTGTCGGTGACAAGAGCGCTTAACATTTTTCTCATTTGTCTGCAGAGGGCTTTCATATGCTTTAAAATGCGAGGCCAAGCTCGTAGCAAAAGGTGACAGGAACTAAAAGCATTTTTCGGTGTGGCTTTAATTGATCAAACGGTGAAATTGTCTCTAATTAGGTGAGTGTGTTAGCAAGAGGGCTGCCAAGAGGTTACCTAGATAGCCTGCAAACAGCGATATCCCAAAATAAACTTAATTGAATCAATGAATTGAAGCTCTCCGGCTCTATCTTTTATAATTGCAGCTGATATAAATAGAATGTTTACTTCTAAAATCTCAAAACCAAACACGGACTGTATGAGTTTCACGGGAAAGCACGAGGCAGGATTCTCTAAGGGTATTAAATTGGCTGAACTGGAGGAAGTTGTTTCAGAAATTGTTTGTTTGAGTCTCCACACCCAAGTGAGAAGTTATTTCTTTTCGTGGGAAGCTCTCAAGCATAAAATGTGCCCAGAATCCCAAGGAATAACCCCGGATGCCGTCGCAGGGTCCACAGAGTCCGTATGGTATTAGTCACCAAAGAGTCTGCTCCGACTGCTTCTGAATGCTTCACTGATTTTATTCTTGATAATTTCTCCTCTTTTCTAGTTAACTGTCCGTTGCCGTCATCAATACCGTTGAGGGCAAACGACTCAAAAAGTACAATTTAATTGATTAAAATCAGGGTTTTCTTTTCAGATTTCCAAGATCTTTGTAGTGGCTGCATTAACACGGATTTGGGAACGTGGCGCCGTCTTTGACGCAAAATCTGAGCATTCAAAGGGGTGAGTGGTTGGGCAAAAAGTACCAAAGCTTGTCAGTGGAGCACTAATGTACCTGTAACGAGGGGTACTTATTTGTACTTCAGTGAGTTTTGAACCTCTGGTGACACTTTGGTACTTTAATGTAGCAGTGTTCAAAACGGCTGCAGGGTCCCCGTCATTCACGCACTTAAAAATGGACTGGGACAGAATACTTTTCTAATCTTATTGATCAGGTTTATCAAGCTCATATCTGCACCTGCAGGCACAGGGAAAACACAGGCAGGTTCAAATCCAGAACCTCCTTACTTCTGTGCCACTATGGTGCTGATGTATAGAACAGATACTTATCAGACTGTATTAAATGCTTTTCATTTACCTTAAATGAAACAATTAAACCTTAAAATATGAAAGCAACGCTGATATTTCAATTTTGCATTAATCCAAATACAGACACTTATACAGTCACTTTTTTAGGTACCTATAGACCTAAAGACATGGTCAAGAAAACCTGGTGAAGTTCAAAGTGTTCATCAAAATGAGAAAAAAATTATGATTTAAGTGGCTTTAAACACGGCATACTGGAAAGCTTGCTGGTGCCACATGGGCTGGTCTAAGCATTTCAGAAACTGCTGCTGATCTACTGGAAGTTTCTATCCCAAGCATATTTACAGAGAGTGGTTCAGAAACAGGAAATATGAATGGCAGGTCTCTGAACGAAAATGCCTTGTTGATGTCAGAGGTCATAGTATGATCAAGTTAATAGTAACTCAATAACATCTCGTTTCAACCAAGATATGTAGAAGTGCATCACTCAGCGCTAAGCACACTGAACCTCGATGTAGCCACACAGATTTCCCAGCAGTGTAAAATGAGTGGTCAGGCATATCTATTCATAATTACAGTAAACATGATGTTAAGTGCAGGTTTCTTGGCAAGCCACATCCATAATATAAATTAACATGGAATTTGTTTAGTGCTTTGGTAAAAGAAGCCAGCACAATGGATTGAGTCTTTAATGAAGACTCATTATTTTTAGATTTTTCATCCTCACTCAAAAAACACAGTCACCAAACCTCTGTTGCATCTATATGTGCAGTTTTTATGTCTTTGAAACTGAAACCATGGCTCATCCCTTATTATTTTACAGAAGTGCTACAGAAGTGTTACTAATATGGTAGCCAAATAGCGTGTGTGCTTCTAGTGAGGCTTTTTCAGAACATACACAAAATAAACTACCTTGTTCGCAGGTTTCCAGGGCTGGGCGGCCCATCATATACAGACAAGATGTCAAAGTCCTCCTCTAGGGCAAAGCCTTGAAACACCAGCTGTATCCGGTTGTGCTCTGCCGCCACAATGACCCATGTACAGTTGGCATAGTTAGGATAGCCGTAAGGGTATCCAGGGCTTTCTATTGTCCCATTGGGATTCTGTAATGTGTAACTGCAGTTCTGAGCTGTGAAGAAAGAGAAAGAGAAAAAGAAATAGTCAGTTATTAAAAGGCAGAAAGACACGTTAGCAGAGTACAGAACAGCTAGCAGAGTGCTTAAACGTTAAGGATTCTCCAAATAAAAAGACAAAAACCTCACTCATCTACACTCAAGAAAGGAAATTATACAAATGCACACCCACAGTCAAACATTTTGCACCAAATGCAGCAACATCCATTATCACCTACAGCATAAGCCATTAATATTGCAGTGCTAAATGGCTCGCCCCCCCCCCCCCCTTCTCTCAGCTTTCCCCACCTCTACCCACCTCCATCATCACACGCTTGTTCATCACACACAGCACTGGTCCTACCACCACATTAATAATAGGTTCCCACGTTAATACATGACATAGCTCGAGAAGAAGAGTCGAGGTGACGAGAGGGGAGAGGAGGAGACGTACTTGATTGCTACATTAATTGAACTCATCTTGCATTTTTTTTCCAGCAGCCACTTAAACTGCCTTCAATCTGAGATTTTAATTGTATCCGTACAAGGCTCGGGGTGGATGTAAGAAGCGTTGTCTATGTGTCTGTGAGCGTTTTCAATCTCCAAGCTAAATGACTTGTCTTCGACTGATCTGAGCACAGCCGAGACTTTTAATCAATGTTAGGATTTGCCTGTAATTAATCGCTAATGAGGAATGATGTGTCATTGCTATATTATGCACAACTCTGCATTTTGTCTGTGCTTTCAGAGTTAATTTACAAATTACTGTGTTTATACACATAACGTTCAATAGTTAAAGAGGCACATTATTCCCAAATCAAATTTCCATATTTCCCCCTGGTCTATGCCACTTTTCCTCTATCTAGATGATTTTGGTGTCACCTGCCGGGCTCGGTAGATATCCACTGTAGAGATGCCAGCCTTCTCTTGAATATGATGGAATGAATGGCCACAGCTAATGACTGCTTGCGTTGTGGAGCAAAAGCAGACCATACAAAAAAAATCTAGGTGAAAAATAACACTACAGCCTGGTGGAAAATGTAGGAGTTTGGTTTTGGGCTAAGGTGCCTCTTAAAACGATATTAATTTGATTTCATACATTGTAAAAAAAAAAAAAAAAACAGAATGGAGATGATTGTAATTTTCTGCCACTACAATACCTGCTTTTTTTCTTCTTCTTTTGTTTTTTTTAAATCAAAACTTGCAATGCACAATTGAAAAAGATATAAAAAAAGCTGTGACTAGCACTTTTCCCTCACAGCAAGAAGGTCCTGAGTTCAATTCCACCATCAGGATGGGATCTTTCTGTGTGGAGTTTGTGTGGGTTCTCTCCGGGTACTCCGGCTTCCTCCCACAGTCCAAAGACATGCAGTGAGTGGGGTTAGGTTAACTGATGTTTCTTAATTGTCCATAGCTGTGAATGTGAGTGCGAATGGTTGGCTCCCTGAACTGGATAAGGAGAAGAGATGGACATGGCGATGATTTTCTTTATGTCAAAAAACCATAACCCCCCCCCCCCCCCCCAAAGAACACTAAATCTGAACAGACAGATTTAAATCCCTCATACATCAGGGATCTCGTACCCTATAAATATATTTGTGGTCACACAGAAGTGAGCTAAATAAATATATCCTTGCACATGCTGTTAATACAAATGAAGTATATTTCCCTTTTGTTCACTTCAGCCAAAAAACCTGCATCATAATGTAGCCTGATTAAAATGTAATTAGGAGAGTATAATTGCAGGACATCTGTTATCTGGATAACCCACATTATTCAACAACCAGAATGCAAGACTTGCAGTAGATACGATATTTGTTTTGTTCATTTGTATGCACAGACAAACAGGGCAAATGTCTGTGATGAATCAATGCATGCTACCTGAGGGCATAAAAAAGTGACAGTTTAAATAAGGATTATTGAGTAAACACATCGCAGCTTTGAGACAGGTAAAAGTAGAGGCTGCTTTGATGGGTTGCGGGGGTGGGGTGGAGGTGGACATTGAATGGTTGTGAAGCATATAGACTCTGTTCTACTTTGTGCACATTCTCTGATGGGTAGGGAAAACTCAAAGCCCAAAATCTGTCCATATTTTCACTCTGAAATATGCATCATGTCTGAGAAAACAGTAGGGATTTACAGGTAATAAGGCACCAAGCATGAAGGCAACTAAAGAGACTAAAAGGGGAGGGGCTTAACAAAAATACATTTTACTTTCACTCAAAGTTGAAAGAACAAAACAAAGAAACCTGAAAAAGTGGGTTTGTTATTGGTTACCCGGACAAGCAAATGCTGCATTTGATCTCATGGTAGCAATCAAAGTGAATGTCAAAGATTTCAGGGGCTACACACCACGTCAAGGTGTTTATGTATCCTGAATCGCTACTGGAAAAACATCCACCCACCCAAAAGCACATGCACACACACAGATACAAACATATTTTTCTTTCCCAGGTAGAGGAAATGCATTTTTGGGGGGAGAAGGATAAAAGCAGATAGTTTCAGAAAGTTAAGATATAGGCTGTCTGGATGGCATTGGCAGCAGCTCGAGGTTCATCCAGTCACAGTGTATCTGTCATGCCACTGTTGACTCCCAAGGGCCTGTCTGGTCCAAAAACAGGCAGAAGCCTCTCCACCGTCACTTTTCAGTGCTTCATGTGCGCTTGACCTCTTCCAAAAGATGCTAATGTGAGTGCACTCGTACGCAGACAAGAATTAACGTATGTGGAACAGAATTAAACTACACGTTTAATAGTGCATCCAGAGTTTAGCTATTTGCTTGCTTTAGAAATCTGTAAGTGAATTCATGGCATGTGTAAAATCATGTACTTTTTTCCCTTTTCTTTAAGAAGAATCAAGAGAGAAGAACAAAAAATGATCAAACTGAGAGCTATCCTCATCTGATTTTTTATTAAAGCCTTTAAATAGGCTCAGCAAGTGAGCATCCAGCCTCCCAATTACCATCAGGTCAATACTAATATCCAGGTAAAACCCCCACATCTAACTCTCCCACCTGACTTTCTTACCCACAACCCAGTCAATAATCTCCTCATCATCTCCCTCATTACAGCGCCTCAGTTAGACAATGCCAATCAGGAGCTCACACTGTAGAGCAGACAGATTGCAGAGCTTGATGGGGATCAAAAGGGTCTGCCAACCTATTGTACTGAGTAAAGACAAGTAGAGTGGACTGTATTATAAAACAATACCAGGAAGGTTAGGGCGATTGAATTGTTATTAATCACTTTCAGCATCAAATTGAAGAAATAATTGATTTCGTGACTCTTGAGGTGCTACCAGCTGAAGTGAAAACATTACAAAGAGAGTGTGTTCTGCAGCTAAATAAAAGGTTTTCACACACAGTGCACATGCCATTACAGCATGAAGCACGCTGTATGACAGGTGATCAACCAGGCAGGAACTCAAGCTCTGTGTTTTATGGACACAATTAAGCGAAGCAAAAAAATGAAAAGAAAAAGTAATAATGATGGAGGATATGTCTGCTGCCAGAGCTCTGCTAAATGCTGTTTTGAATTGTAAGCAGCATTGCCAAGTTACCAACTCCTAAATTGATAATGATGCATACAATCTTGGACAAAAGACCAAACTGGAGTTTTACGAGAAGCTGTTTTATTCTGGCTGTAGCCAAAAACAGTTATATTCCTGATGAAAAATGGTTAGGCTCAGACTCAGAATTCAATTGTAGAAAAAACAGGCACTTGAAAATGCACTTCTGTGGCCATTAAGGACCAATTTGCAACATTATTGAGTTTGATTTTCATATCGGGGGGGGTGATAACAGGGACACTTGCAGATGTTTCTGCTGCACCCTGCGGCCATGCTCATTCTAAATTATGCGCAACTGCAGAAAAAAAGGTTACCATAAGATTCAAGTGAGGTTAACCGAGGTTCTGTAAGTCTGCTGTCCCTGTTCTTTGAAAACCCGGAGCCTTTGATTAAGTGGATCCTGCACTTGGGGCTTGGATGAATTATTTAAGGCTCGCCCAGGATGCATTATGAAATTAGCATCTGGGAGCTGGTGACCTACTCTGAAGGCCTTCGGTGTAAATCTGCAGGGAAGAGCCCAACCTGCAGTTGACTCTACTGACACACCATAAAGACACCATAAAGACACTGCTGGCGGTGCTTTTTTAGCCACCGGTAAAGTAAGAAGGTCATGTTTTCTCAGATTGTGTAAATTCTGGTGAACCAGTGAATGCCGAAGAGCAGCAGAGATGCTAGTTCAGCAATTAGGAAATGGCCATCGTTTTTAAGTGCTTAGCATATTTCATCTTCCATCATGCCATTGGGAACTGTTTGCAGAAGGCTTGTAGTGGAATGTTAACTGTGTGGATGTTCAACAGATATGTTGTCCACTGCTTAGCCCGCTGTGCCACTGGCAGCATCCACTTGGCACTTAGCATCTCCGGTGCGCAGGCTGCCAAATGAGTGTACAGGGAGAGGTGTGACCTTGCTGGGGCAGCACTCCAGGTTCTACCTGTGCCTGTGTTTGTGTGCAGGTGCTGTTGTTTGCTTTGCTGGTGCAGTTGTTCAGTAGCAGACACACAGAACTGTGGTGGCGCGCTGTGACACTTTGATGAATCGATGGTCACCGCGCTGCACTCGGGCAGGACAGCAACCCCTCCGAGAGGAAGGAGACAAGAAGAGACCAAAAAGGAAAGAGAGAAAGAAGCGGGGCTAAGGGCGAACGGGTGGTGGGGCAGACAGACACAAAGCAGACTGAATCTATGGACATATGAGAAAATAGATTTGGAAGACGTGATGCGAGGAATAATAGAAGCAAAGGTGAAATGAGGTCCAAACTGCAGGGAAATAAAAAATAGCAGAATGAACGTTTGCCAGAAAGAACAAGTGAGGGCGACGAGAGAAGGGACACCAGCCAATGGGGGCAGCAGGGGGGGTTGAATGAGTGGGACAGAGGAAGAACACTATATAAGGTGGGATATTTTTTACCTGTTTTGCTGAGGTCACAGACAGCCAGTGTGACATTCACAGCAAGATAGTGCTTAATCTGCACTGCTGGCAAAATCTAGAGGTCCATTTCGAGGGAGGCTTCAGTGGAATTTGTGCGTGTGTTCGTGTGTGTATGCGTTCGTTTGTGCAAGTAAAGAGAGACAGGCGTATACACGTGCCTGTGTGTGGAGGTATCATTTGTCTACACATGTATGAGTGTAATCCCTATACCCTGGGTGAGTATAGTGTCTGATGTCTGCATGTAACTCCTCTGCTGAGATACAATTACACTCTCCACAGTGACTATGAATGGGAGGATATTTCATCAAAGTGAACACAATCCCGACATCACAGTCTCATAATGCCATAAAGACGCAAATAATACCGGCAATACAGCAGTGCAAATCTTCTTTCTGGACCCCATCAGTTTTTTTGTTTCCTTATTCCCCTTGCTCTCTCTCTCTCTATCGCTCCCTTGTCTCCCCATCTACCCATCTATGATTCAAGACTGCCTTTGGACAAAAGACAAAGATGCAGAGAGCATCCTGTTCTTCCAGACAATAATAGAAGTGTTTTATGTCTTATGTTGCGCAAGATGAATGCAGTTTCAGAGAATGAGTCTTGTTCCAAGTTTAAAGGGACACTTTAACAACCCACAATCAAACTATATATATATTTATATATATATATATATATATATATATATATATATATATATATACACACACACACACACACACACACACACACACACACACACACACACACACACACACACACACATATATATGTGTGTGTGTGTGTGTGTGTGTGTGTGTGTGTGTGTGTGTGTGTGTGTGTGTGTGTGTGTGTGTGTGTTTTGCCTCCAGTGCTTTCGATCCCTATGTCTAGAAGAAGCTGCGGTGGGATGCCATTAACGTTCCTTTAATGTTTACATCCTGTCACGCAGGATTTTTGGATTTCCTTTTCCATATTTTCCATCACATACTCTGGGTCCCAAATCTTAATCTGTGAACTCAGGCATTTTCAGTCCCATTTTCAGTTGCCTGAACCACAGCAACTTGTAGCATAATAGCCATTTATATGGTATAGCACCACTAGGGGGTGTCATTCTATTATTGTGGTAGTTTGAGAGTCTCCTAGTGTGAGTGCAGTGGCAGCCATTACAGCCGAGCATGCTGCTCACCATGCATCTGTTTAGAGAGACCATACCATTGTAACGGGCTAGCGCAGGCAACTACCTAACCCTAATGAACGAATAGGGTAGAGCCGTGGAGACCTGGCTTGTATGGTCTGTTATCGCCAAATAAAGGTCTGTTGTTCTGTCTAACTGGCTGGCCTCCAAGTTGTCCAGCTAACCTCCACACCACATGCCTGCTGGACCTGCTAGCCGCTCCTTCCTCACCAGACAGCAGTTACAAACTCACCCATGTAGAAGCAGACCACATAAAGTTACATAGTATAAAAGTTGTGAACACTCTGCTGATTCAATAATTGCAGTGCTCCAGACCTTGACTGGCATTAGCTTCAGCACAAAAACTGTGTGCTGAGTTTCCATGGTGGAACAGCTCCTGTTGGTGTTATTTGGTGGTACATTTATCCATATGAGTTCAGCCTTTTCATTATTCCCAAGACAAACTAAAAGCATACTATATATGGTAAGTATGAGGCAGTATAGAAAAAAAAGCATCAAGCTGGAATAAAAATTTCAAACTAAAGAAATGCTTCCTTTTGAGTGTGTTTATTGTTTGTATTACTATAGCCTATCCACATCTAACTTAGCCCATGAGTACACTTCAAAAAAACAATTGTTTAGTGTGTGTGTATGTGTGTGTACCGATAACTGCTCCCTGGTGGACAGATAAACCCTTCCGCCCCATGGATCCTCTCAGCACCACCATTTGTCTCTTGACGTGTCAGCACGTAAGCACGTCTTGACCGCATCACATCTGAATTAACCTTGCGATGGCCGCCATTAAAATGAAAATGTGCGAGCTAAGTGATCCGGCTCACCCCCATACATTTGGCTAATGTCTATGCCTCCTGCCGTTAACAGGCAAGCCAAATGCAGTGGAAGGTGCTAGTGATAGGCTTTGGTCCCTCTCAGCCCTCCCTTGCACAAGTTGTTTCCACTGGGCTGAATGGTAATTATTATTTTTTCCTTAAAAGAAAAACAAAACAAAACAAAACAAGTTTCCATTTCCATAATGGTGCACATTCAAAGGCTGGAATGGCTTCCTGCTGCATGAATGTGTCAGGTCAAAATACAGCAGTGATTTCTCTGAGTGGATACTCAAAGAAACTGATATGTGAATACATTTGTTAGCACACACTCTCAACTGTAAATCAGGGAACACATGCTAAGAATACCAGTGCTAATGATGCAGTGTTGTTCTAGTTGCAACATCTTCACTGCAAGCTTTATGAAAGGATCTGTTGATGCCTATGGCACACAAAGTTAATACTGACACGCGCAAGAAACCCCACAAAAACTCACTGTCAAGGCAACGTAGCTGCAGGCTGAAACGTGTGGGGTAAGAAAACAAACAGCGCCCACATGCAAAGATTAAGCTAAAGATTAAAGAGCTGAAAAAAGCGGCTGGATACTAAGAAGACACTGAAGAGGGATGCGTGCAGAAATGCACATTTGCATGAATGCATGCAAACATTCCTGCCTGTTATCAGGGCTGGCAAAAGAAGCACAATGAAGCATGTGTTCTCTCAGACAGAGGAAGAGAAGGGGGAGAGCCAGGCAGTTCCTTCCAGCTGGGTCATATTTAACCAGCAGTATTACCATTCCAGCCAAAAGGACCTGCACAACAGCCACCTACCTACCCCCTGAAAAAAAACCCCCTATCTCTCACTAGGATTTTAGCACCTTTTCCATAGAGATCAGTGTTTTAGGTAGACTTCATCATTTTTTTTCACTTTCTTATCAGTACATTCCAACAGCCCTACGGAAAGTTGGTGCTACTGTGAGCAACAGACCTACGCACCAAGTTAATCAATAGAAAATAGTCCATTCAGAGTCGAAGACATGCTGGTACAGTTGATATTCTACGCTTTCAGAAAGACCTCTGTCTTTCCTAGTGTATCATGGGTGCAAATGGGCCTCCCTTACAAAACACGATGAATTGCGTATGTGTCCTTAAGCTCTGTGCGTACACTTGCATTTTTAGCAATGAGTGGAGGATGAATAAAAAAGAAAAGAAAACAAGTGCAGTTCAGTGTCATTCACTGCTCCTGACACAGAAGCTGTATGCTGTTCCCATGACAACAGTGTAACAGGAAAGCACACATAAAGACAAATCCCTGTCTTCAAGCATTTTTTCATACTTGAGCGCGCTCTACCCCGCACAGGTGTGCGCGTCTCTGTTCAAACATATGTACACACACGTGTGCGCTGCTCGAATCATTTCAATTTTATTTCCCAGTCTTCTTGGGGGGGGGAGAAAAGCACAATTACGTGTGAGTCTAATGTGTGAAACAGCGAAAGTCAATTATCAACTCATTGTCATTCTCCTCACATCTTTGAGCTCAGCTCTTTGAGTTACATTAGACCCCACACTCAGAAAAATTATGGTTCTTAAATGGTTCTTCAGATGTCTTCATGGTTCTTTAAAGAACCATCATACGTCAAAGAACCTTTTTATTTTGTTGATGGTTCTTCAGCTATTACAAATGGTTCTTTAAAGAACAAAAGGTTCTTCATCCTTAGCAATCTAAGTTTGATGGTGTAAATGGCATAAATATTTATTCACTATAATGAGGCTGTGAATTATACTGTGTGTTTTCTTTGTGTGCATGTGTGTGCGAAGGGAGAGGGCGGGATACCTGGCAATTACCCTTTAAGAGAAGATGGTAGCAAACTGAATATTCAAATAAAAGTTAGAAATATTTGCTTAAAAATATACTGGTGGCAGGGGTGGGGGCCAAAGCCTAAAGACCCTAACCCCCCCCCCCCCCCCCCCCCCCCCCACACACACACACCCCTAACCCCACAAACACATTATGAATATGGTGAGTTAACAAACAGTAGACACAATACACACATTCAAATACTGTACTTTAGTTTTAAATAGCATTACTATTTTCTACTCCAAGGCATTACTTTTGAGATTATTATATATTTTTGAAAATATAGCATAATGATAATACTAGTTATTGTAAACTTTACAAACCACCCAGCAGTATGTAAAGTCAAATTATAAAATACAAGTAAATAACAATTGCAGAACAGAATGTCAGTGTAATGGACACACTTCGTTTTGACAAAGCGCACTGCTTAGGGAAATGATCTGAGTAGTTGTTCATCACTGAGCAATTTGTTAATATGTGTTTCGAGCCAAATAAATGACAGGGAGAGGGAGAGTGACGTCAGAACACGTCATACTATAACCTCCCGGGAGCGGACGGAGGAGGTCAATCGTTGGGATGCGCATGCGCAGACAGAGTGCGCGAGCGGCGGGCCTTGACCTTTCGGGGAAAAAAAAAACACTTTCTCACGGACGGTGACAGCGAAACGGATAACAGTCTTCAGTACCTGCTGGACTTTGAAGCTGTGGATTCTGGGACTGTTAGAAAAGGTAAAACATTTTCATTAAAACCTTATTACTGTTTTGTTTTTGTTACTCGTCATTGTAGCTTGCTGTTAATGTGCTAACAGTAGCGATTAGCTAGATACGTTAGCCGTTGAGGTCAGCGCAATTTAGTATCCGGTATACAGAAACTGTTTTCCTAACAAAACCACTGTTATAATTAAGTGAAGCTGCTCCCAGCTAATTTGAACCTTTGGCTTCTAAAATATGTGGTTCAATTGCGTGCTGCGTGCATAACCTAATGTCAGCTAGACCGAAATTAAAATGTAATATATTGTTAAAGTCACTAAAATGGCGCCTGAAGCCTGTTGTGGCGTGAGCTCTGTGTCTGCTCTAGAAACTCTGAAATTCTGTAGATCTGAGCCGTACATTAAATACTCACATGAACCTGTACTTTGAATTCTGTATGAGCTGTATAAAATGCAGCTATGCATAAGAGTTTTTAATGAATAATTAGATTAGATACAGTAACTCTTTATTGTCTAATCAAATTATATAGAAATGAATAGCAATGTGACATGAGAAGGTGTGTCTTTGACTGTTCCTGTATAACTTATTTTCGGACTAGTTGACAAGTTATGCTCCGGTCATTTGATGTTTCCAAGATAGATGTTCTTTTGTAGTATAGTTAATTTTTTTGTATATTTCATTTATCCACCATCATACATCATACATACAAGCTAAGAAGAGGTCGTTATACTAACAAGAGGTATCAACGCTGGGCCAAAGTTGAGCACATGGTTAAAGTTTGTAATCCAGCCAGGGTGTAAATATCACTCAGCAGCCAGAGCTGAAGCAGGTAGCATCAACACATAAATCTACTCTACCCGGCGTAAATCACAAGAGCACCTCTGACCAAAAAGCTGTAGATTTTTCTTGTTTGCACAAATTAATCCAGAGTCACATTAATTGTGTTCACAGCGCCAACAAAATGAGGAAGAGGAGGGGCAGAAACACAATTAGGTTGAATTACAATTGGATGGAAGGCGAGGACAAGGAGAAGGAAGCTTAGGATGAGGAGGAAGAGAAGCAGCAGGAGCATCTTTAGGGATCCCTATCATGTCATTGAGGTTTGTTTCATTAATATGGTCCTCTCACAAAGAAAGATGACTTGTTTTAGTTCACCTACTTCCTGTATTAAATAGTGATGTGCAAAATGTTGTGAAAAACCATGGAGCAGGTACGTATAGTGCATCTGCAGGTAAATGAACATCAGATCTCTAAGACAGACTGAAATCTGTATATTTATCACCCTTATGATAAAACCCATGTCAGCCATTGGTTTATGGACTTTGTATTTTGAAGCCTCAACATTTGCTTTATTGCTGTTGCTATGTTGGGACCATATTAGGATGAGGGATCAGAATCTGGAGTCATGCACACTATTGTTTCATTTAGTGTGTATCCATAAGATTCGTACAGCAGATCCAAGTTGTGCCTTGAAAACAGGAAAGTCGTCTGCATAGAGGAGAACTGTAATAGCAGATGTACAAAGTGAGGCTTTTTGCACTCGTTTTACTTCTGTCACCCTGTTTTGATGCAGATTTCACTTGAAATCAGGCAAAAACTGGACTTATTTTTTATAATGTGTTCTTGTGAACTGCTTGTGTATCGCATATGTTTGATTTGACTTTCTGCAAGACAACAGTCGTCCACTGGCCAAAAAAGTTTTCCAAATACCTCCACGTGATCTAGCCTGGATTTAGAAAAGAATAGCAAAAAAAACCCTGCACCTCCTGCTTCAGATGCAATTTGTGTTTCTGTGTTCAGAGGCAGCAGCGAGAGGGGAGACCTCGGCTCATCCAGCTGGAGAGCTTGACCAGGAGGAGTCGAACATTAACTCAGCTCTTCCAGGGCACCCTGCAGACTCGGCTGCTGGCATCGGCGAGGGATGACGTGAACGCCAAACTGGAGTCCATCACAGGTCAACTGCAGGTATGCGAGTCAGACCTGAGGAGGGTTTCACTTTTCTCTCTTCTTTATAATTGACTCTTTTCTCTCTCTTTCAGCTCCTTGTCTCAGAGTGGGAGGGATTTGAAGCACAAAGGGAGGAACTTGTCGTTTGGTTGGCTGATATGGATGTCCGCCTGAGTGAGGTTGACCAGCTGACAGGAAACACCAGTGAAAAACTGAAACAAGTGCAGGTGTGGGCTTGTTTTGATATGACATATTTGATATGATACATACGTCAGAGACATTGTCCTAAACTGGACTAACAAAGGACCATGAGTACAACATGAAACGTACATTACATAACGTAAGGCTGAAGTTCATTGATCATTTTAATCATAAACTTGTTGAAATGTTTTTACTGAACATGCAAACATCTGCTGATGAAAATGTGTTGATTTATTGGTCTGTTATGAAGCTATTTCTATTTCTAATGTGTTTTATCACTTTCTGATGTTTTATTAATTAAACAATACATGTATTATTTGTTGTGTTATCTGTAGCTATAGTATTTATATATATTTATTTATAGTATAGCAAATATATTTAATTATTACTGTTTAAAACACTAATATGTGACATGTATTAGTAGTGATGTTGTGCTGAGGGTTAAAATGCCTTTTTGTCTTTTGGTAACTACAAAATGACAATAAACCATTAATATATGTCTATGCTGTGCTCGTATTTATTTTACCCTACTCAAATTCAATTTATGATGCATTTTATTTTGAAAGATTTAAAATGGTTTTTTAAAGAACCACTCAAAAAAGGTTCTTTAAAATGGTTCTTTAAAGAACCATTTTTAAAAAGGTTCTTTGAAAAACCATTAAAGGTGCCCCAAAGAACCATTTCTTGATGGTTCTTTGGGGCACCTTTAAAGGTTCTTCAATGAACCACTGAAAGAAATGGTTCTTCAAAGAACCATTATTTGAAAGGTTCTCCAAAGAACCATTATTTGAAAGGTTCTTTGTGGCACCAAAAAAGGTTCTTCTATGGCATCAGTCTAAAGAACCACTTTTGGTTCCAGTTGGCACCTTTATTTTTCTGAGTGCACATATTCTGATAATCCCACTCACATTCTCCAGTGCATTTGCACCTACATTGCATGAGGAATAAGGGGAAACTACACTTTCAGGACCAACAGCATCCATAGGAGGTGGAATAATTTTGTGACCATGTTACATTATTTTACACCCTTCTTCCAGGCAAGACTCATGCTTGCGTGTCTGTTAGATAGTGAGTGGGCATTTGTGAGCGTTTAATCTTTTGTGAGTAATGTATATTAAAACCAGAGAGGAAGCACTGTTCCAAAGGTCAGGTCAGGAATGTCCCAGCAGAAATATACCATCTATCACTGAGAGACGGATGAGCAGACGATCAATCTGCCTCCCTTCAGCTAACTGTGGTGCAGTTTAACCTTTCAACTCAGAGCCTAACAGCCCCCCAAGGAAGGCTCAAGTGAACTGTGGACCACATTCATAATCAATGGGCCGCGTGCATCGCAGTCACATAATTAGAATTTATATTGAAATAAAATAAAATGTCACAGCTACTCATTACATTACATAGACTGGATTTCCACATTGCTTTAGGTGTTAGATTTAGAGCCTTTAAATCCACAGATATGTGCAAATTACAACCATTAACTTGTTTAGACTGTGAGAAAGAAAAACATGTTTTAGCAGTTTGCATCTAAGTCCTGGATTATAAGTTAAAATAATTAAATAACCATTAAATCATTATTCTCATGTACTCCCATATGGAAAAGAAATAGTAAAAACTTATATGTGATTACTCATGAAAGTGGCCACTTTCTCATTACTTTCATACATTGTTTTAGTAAGTATCAAAAACATACAAGTTTCATTTTATAATTTTTCAAGGGATCTTATATCTGTTTTCACTCTTGTATGCTTTTCATACAAGTTTCACACAAGACAGATACAAACTTTATAAGATTTATATATATCTTTTCCATATGGGCTTCAGGCACAAGATTGCATCTAATTTGCACTGATACCGGATATCATTAATATTAATAGTTTTTAAAAAAAATAAATATCAAAATAGACCAAGCATGAGTAAAGAAATAATTCTAACAAATATTTTTTTAAGAATCTGTGTCCTCTTTCACAATGGCTTTCTGCCATACTGTTTTCTTCTCGTCCACTTAAATAGTACTTAAGGGGATATTTTCCCCTCACTTGTTCTCATTAGGAATTTATTTTCTCAGCAGAACATGTAACACAAAGCAGAAGAAAACCTGTGATAACAACAGGTTAAACTGGGTTTAACCTCCAAAAAAAAAAACAAAAAAAAAAAAAACTGAGGGTAACTAAGTCTAGCCGACAAATCAATGGAATGTGTTAGCCTTGAAGAACTTTGACAACAAACTCAAGTACAATATTCTCTTAAAGGAACGATTCAACATTTTGGGAGAAGAAGAGTGTAAATACCAGGAAAGACCAGAAAGTTCACATTTGAAGATGTTTGGCAGAAATTATAAACAGTAGTACCTTGAGATGGGTAAGCTCAAGTTCTAGGCTCCCATAGAGCAACTGAAGCTAGTATGGAAGCAAAAGATGCCCTTGACTAGAGTAGCACCATCCTATCTCCAGAGTAGATAGGAGTTTTAATATTGATATCAATACGGATACTTGATGATTTAAAAATCAGATATATTGGCCAATATTTTTTTTCTATCCCAGATAGAAATAGTTTGTCCTAACACTTGTTACATGTAGTTATTTACTAGCCCTTACTGAGATAATATGGCGATGCACTTTAAAAATAATCTTGTTTTATTGTCGCATAAAGCCATGGATCACTTGCTAATATGTTGCACAGCTCTGCTCAGATTGTTTAGCTCTTATGTTTATGGCATTCCAAATGTGTTGCTAACAGGGAGGCTGCAGAGTGCCCTAGTAGACAAACCTCGCAACACCAAAACTCATCAGATGGCTGAAGGGTGTTTCTCCTGTCTTTTCTTTACTTTGTTCACTTTCATTTATCAGCCATTATAAGTGCTGATACTTATATATCAGCAATAGTTGTGCTCTACTACAGTGGAGTGAGTCACCTATGCAACTAGAGCCTGCAATATCCACTAAGAACCAGTGATTTGTGATATAACACCTCCCATATAAATTTTCACGTGATAAAAAAACAGCTTATCACAATGCCAATGATGTAGTGAGGTCATGTGTTTATTTTCCCTTGTACAATGACCAACAACACAAGCCCAAACATGTCTGAGAGCGAGAGGTTCAATGATGATTTAATACCTAAAAACAGAGCTGCTTTAACAAACTCCAACAAAGCAGAGCAATTTGCAAATTAGCCAAGAAAACTATATCAGCTAAAGGTGGGAACAACAAATCCTTCAAAAACACATTGTCAAATATGAGAAGACACTAGCAGATGATGATGTTTGACCCAAATATAAACCGCACTTCATATGCCAGGATGCACAAACGGTGGATAAAAAATTAATGATGCAGTTACATGGTAGAAAAGCAAGGGTTTAAGCAGGTGGTTAAAAACTTGGAAAGGTAGAAAATGTGTTTCAATTTCAATGTTATTATGTGACAACACCGGTTAAGCCCCTTCAGTTATTGTTAAGCTAAGTGTGAAGTGTTAAACAGTCATTTTATACTTTCACTTCAAATTTCCAAAGAAAACACTGCCTACACTAGGCCGCTTTTGTATATTGATATCAATGAGTTGCCAATGAGTTGCCATGACAATAACTAATTGAAAAAGGGCGGAAAATGCCCTTAATTTTATTTGTGCTAAACAAAAAAAATTCTACTGCCTGTCCTATAAATCATTGTTCAGTTTTTTTATTATGTGTTATTATTATTATAATTTTTTTTTTTTTTTTTTTTACAGATTTTTCACAAATTTCCTAGAGGTATCATTTGCAGCTGTATGGCTTACCTCTACTAACAAACCAATAAATTGTTATTTAAGATACTGACAAAGAAATTAGGCAAGCAGCTGCACTGCCTTTTAGAATTTACTCAACCTAGGGGATGACGTGCTGTAGCGCGTTATGTTAGGACAGCTCAATCACTGTGATTATTATTCAGATCCACTTGTGTGCTCCAGTTAACAATATTATGCTATTAATCCATCCATCCATCCATTCGCTACCGCTTATCCTTTTCAGGGTCGCGGGGGGTGCTGGAGCCAATCCCAGCTGTCATAGGGCAAGAGGCGGGGTACACCCTGGACAGGTCACCAGTCTGTCGCAAGGCTAACACACAAGGACAGACAACCATTCATACTCACATTCACTCACAGATTCACACCTAGTGGCAATTTGGATTATCCAATCAACCTATCCCCACAAGCGGAATGTCTTTGGACGGTGGGAGGAAGCCGGAGTACCCGGAGGGAACCCACGCAGACACGGGGAGAACATGCAAACTCCACACAGAAAGACCCTGGCCTGATGGTGGAATTGAACTCAGGACCTTCTTGCTGTGTGGCAACAGTGCTAACCACCGTGCCACCGTGCTGCCCTATGCTATTAATATTAATATGATATCAATTTAAAAAAAAACATCTCATGTATTATTGGTGTAGCTAATCGGGCTTGTCCTGATTTGAATTCAAACTCACAGTCATTTT
Source organism: Rhamphochromis longiceps (assembly GCF_057381845.1). Lineage (NCBI taxonomy): Eukaryota > Metazoa > Chordata > Actinopteri > Cichliformes > Cichlidae > Rhamphochromis > Rhamphochromis longiceps. The sequence goes on from NC_140577.1 coordinate 23,972,334, forward strand.
TTTTCATGTGGTATTTTAGTGGTCGACGTCCTGTAGAAAGACATATTTCACACTATCTGCTCCATTACATTGCAATAATGTGGCTTTTATGCTTATGTGTTTTTTGTACCTTAATGTCTTGAATTATTACCCAAAAGCCAACGGCAAAGTTGGTCAACACCAGCCCAAAAGAGCACTTAGCAGAAAAATGTGATGGTGACGGTGATTCAGCTGCAGAAATGGGAAGCACTTCCATTTTCAGTCCATTTACACCAAGTTGTTTCTTTAATTTTTGTGAATCAGATTGTCAGAATGTTGGCAAGCCTTGCAGCTTTTGGCAGATTTTGGGATGCTGTGGCACACAGCATCAATACTCTCCAACTTTGAGAGCTAACTTCTATCCTGATTTACCATGAAAAATGTACTAACTGCTTTCTCAGGTTTTATTTAACTTACTATTTTCAACTTATATTAAATAGAAACCAGAGTGTTTTTCTCCAAGCTGCTGAACTGTTCCTTTGAAGTGCACAACAGTCCTTCTCTAATCAAACAGAATTATCTTCCATTACCGACTACAATATAGAGATGGAGTAAAACAGTATCCTTCTACACCAAAATCTAAATTTGAGCAAGTGTAGGAGTAAAAGACACTCCCACACACATTTACTGCTTCTTCCCCGCCTCGCTGCCACAAAAAGTCTGCAGACAGATTACCTATATGCTCAATAGAGAGAGAGAAGCAGTATAAAGAAGAAAAAGACAAGGACAAGGACAAGATACCTCCTGCCCACTATCTAATCTTCAATCTCCGGGATCACTGATATCTGATAAGACAGTGTAAATCAGGAAGCTAAAGAAATCCTTTCCTGAGCTTTGCGTCTATACAAGACAGACAGGGCATCTGTGTCTATCACTCACGTTGTGAGGATTTGCCATAGCTGGAGAAAATTCCCATACCTGATAACAGCAAGATGAAAATTTGAATCGAGATGGAGGATTCTGTGCTAGAGCTGTTCACAGATATGCGGCTAGTGGCAATGAATTATTGATGTGTTTATTTCACCTTTACTTATTCAGGGAAAATTGACTTAGCATGTACGCGCTTGTTCCTGACATTTCAAACCTCACGTCAGCTCTATTGTTGTTACAGCCGTTACACATATGGGTGATGCCCATTTCAGTCACACTCCTCCACTGGTGTTTGCTGAAAGAGAACAGGCATGAAAGTGAAATGACAGCCACTTTCTCCTCACAAATCACTGATGTATTCTCATACGGCAAGCCAATTTACCATTACCTGTCCAGTCCCCATCAAATGTCTTTAATGGAGCTCGATTGGAACAACGGAGACAAAATACGGGTGAATAGAATGACTCATGCTTAAGGAGCTTAAGGGCACATGCTATTCTGCAACCAGTGAACGTGATGCCTTAGAACTGCCAGAACAGAGCAATACTGCTCCACTCATATTCCCTGGATAAGTAAATGAGCCAAAACATACATTTATTAATTTAATGTTGTTCTCTCCGACAAGCTGGGAGTCATATCAAAAAGAATCCAGATGATTTCGTTGGCAAGATTTCCGGTGGCTTTGGTTGGATGTGAAGTACTGACTTTAGAACTCGAACAACAAGATCCATAAATACCATAGTCTTAGGCATGGATCATATTTAATTAAAGTAAATTTAAATTAATATGATCTCCCTGAATGTTGTTATACCTTTATCTATATGCTCACAAAGTCTGAATGTCTACTTTGTGTTTAGCTTTTGTAAAAACCGGTGAAGACGGTCATGCAGAAGTTGGCTTAAATGCATTTAAGAAGGCTTTTTCTCTTTTTTTGGAAGGGTTGTATGCAAGTGTGCACAAACTGCTGGGTGCGTGTGTTTGTGTGCGCGTGTGAGTCGCTGTAGCTGTTATCACTGTGACGAAGCACAGTGGCAGAACTCTGGCCATCTGGAGAAAGATGACGGTATGAATCACTAGAGAGGAGGACGAAGGAAGAAAAGACGAGGTGGTGAGGGAGGAGAGAAGGAGAAGGAGAGATGGCAAGACAGACAGAGGAGCAGGTTGACACAGCGGCAGGTGAGTGGGGAAGTAACAGTGCTCGTGAGGAGGGGGGCACTGGCATCATCTGAGAGCTGTGTGCACACACGCGCGTGACAGATACGTGCACGCCGGGGCACGTGCACAAACAGCCTCTCTGTGGCACTTTCTGAACTAGCTAAAGACCTGCTTGTCATCACTTTAGTCTAATCATCCTCGAGTGAATGGGGGTGGCAGCTCACAAACTCATCCAACCTCACACATACACGTGCCCACAAGCTTTCTTACAAGCTGTTAGTTGTTGAAATAGGAGTCTGCTTGATGCCTGATAAGAAAATGAACCCTCTAAATAGATAATTTACTGAAGAAAAAGGAAATCACCAGGCACTCAAAAGGCACAGAAACATAGGGCCCAGATTATCTCTCAGCTGGTGTAAGCTTATCCTCCATCTACTCCAACAGTTGCATCCTCTGTCTCCCTCTTATTTCCCCTCAAAGCCAGTTCTTGCCTGCTGTTTTTTTTTTCCCTTAGTGGGACCTCTTCTTCTTCTTCATCTCGACCACTGCACACTCTCTCTCACCCTCAACTACACAGCTTCCCCCCGCCTCTGTTCAAGTCAAGCAATAAACATCTGGTTTGCATTCCAACCATTTCTCAGTTTTGAGTAACTTGATCATGTCATCTGTTCCCTCCTTTTCATTTTGCTCAACGGCGAATGTGGAGAGCAGATGGGAGAACGGGAAGCAGCAGAGCGTGCAGATAGAAGAGGATTTTGAAATTGAGAGTTGCAGGCAGACAGGTGAGAGCGACGTGAGAAACAAAAGGGGGAAGCAGGATGCACGCGCATTCGCTGGGAGGAAAATTAGGACACTTTTCTAAGCCGATACAGCTGAGCAGAAGCCAAAGCTCAATTTTCACATGGCCATGGTTTCTGATTGTTTTAGCTTGATACACTATCTCAGCAAATAATAAATGTGCATGATGCATAAACTGTATATAAAAGACACTGTTGCCATCTTGGTATTTTAAACCCAAGCATGACAAAAGAGCCGTAAAGCACACCTCCTTTACAGTCCTTTTTTTAAACTAGAATTGGGACAATAATTTATGAAATGAATACCATGCTACATTCGAGTCGACTGATGACAAAGACCAACATTTTTTTTTTAGAAAGGTTATACTGAGGGGATGGATCAAGAGAGGATATAGAGGTCTTCATAACTGATTGCCTTTAAGCAAACACCCCATGTTGGAGGTGAGAAAGTAGTGAAATTTAAGGGCTCTTCTCATTGGATTCACTTTTGAGACGTGAAAGCTAAGTCCATCTTTTATGTGCAGTCTGTGACATGATTGCTGTTGAACTTGCTTACGAAATCTAAATCCAATATAAAACCAGAAGAAGAGCAAAACCCTTGTGGTGTGATCCTGTCAGTTGGGAGGAGGGAGGGGGTGGGGTCTGAGGTTAACTGAGAGTTTAAAGCTGTGGGGAAAATAAATGTTGGACAAGTTCAAGTGTTGACTTTTGAAGCCAGCAAATCCTTTATCGATGGTGTACTATGGGGAGCTGTCCATGGTGCTGGAGAGAATTTCCACTGTGTAGCCGATAGGGCGGCACCTGTTGCTGTCCTAGGTGCTGAAAAAAGTCACCTTACAGTCAGTTCTGTAGCTCCCCTTGTGTCAAGTGAGGTGAATTCAAGAATTGTACTTATTTAAAATGAGATTTAAAATGAGATATACTGTCTTAGGAGACAGATTTCACTGCTGCCGGATTTGATCAATTGCGAATTTAACTATTTTTTTCATACTTTAAACTTTTAAAGGGCTTCTTTGTTTCTAGTAGGATTTAAAACGAATATACTCGAGTTTGTGTGAAATGTTCTTGGACGTGAGAGAAAATAGTAAAGACTTGATCAAGGTTAACAAGGCTCTATTTCTTGGACTTCTTGGACTTCTTGGACTGGCCACATAAACATACTCTTCCACGCCAGACGCACACACACAGCCCGTCTCTTTCTTCAGGAGCCTCATGCGAATCCAAGCAAATATCATCAAGTAAAAAATAAATAAATAAAATAAAATAAAGGAGATAAAAAGGAAAGGAGCATCAAGCCCTCCAGTCCTCATAACATTACTGCAAGTTGCATCATGAGCACAACGCCGTGCTTTATATAAAGGAGAGCACGACAGAGCGTGATCTTGCGTGTAAATGGACATGCTGAGAGGCTGTCTCATGCGCCGCTGACGAATGATAATACCGCTGGACTTGGAGTTAAGAAAGCCGAAAACGCTCCCCGGATAGGAGAGGACACGTCATCCTCGATTCCCCTTCCCCTCCATCCCCGGCCTTTGCATTCCCTGCCCTGGTCTTTCAAATGAATGGAGGCTGATAACTGTTTATTGAGCGGCGGGTCCAGTGGGGACAGCTGCTTTTGATCCCTTGTAGACAGCGCGTGGTTCTATTCATTTTTTTCTTTTTTTCTTTTCTTATTTATTATAATCAGAAACCTTTCACACGTCTCTATCTTTGTCTCTAACGGCCCCTGGGATCGATACTGATATTAGTACAGTAAAGAAAGTCCGCTTGATCCACTAAGACGGCGTAAAAGAGCCTAAGAATGGCTGTCACACACAGCCTGTAACGGAATCGTTAGCACTTTCGTATACGCGTGTGTATATATGAGCCACACTTGATAAAAGTATGTGGAGACAGAAACGCCAGGAACTCGAAGTCTCCTCTTCCCCACTCCCCCGCTCCGCCCCTCAGCATAGTGTGAGGCTCTGGTGCCGCTCAATGGGAGGATGGGGCAACTGCTGGTGGCTGCAGCACCGAGGGATGTAGCAGACCACCTCAACGCGTGGTGAGTCAAACATATTTATCGACAGCGTTTAAAGTAAAGGTTGTTATACAGTGGGTGGGCGGCTAGATGGATAGTCTAGTCCCCTCTGCTCTTCGTAAATATGTGCGATAAGTTCAAGTCGCTTTATCGGCTCCAAAAGTAGAGCCAAACGGCAAGAAAGTGGGCAAGAAAGAGCTCCCAGGGCGCAAATAAAACAAGCAGTCTCCTCCGAATATAGCTGCATTGAGATTTACTCCACGGGAGAGTCGAGGGAGATTTGTCACTATCATTAGGAGCTGAACTGAGTGTGTGATAAAGCTACGCCTTACCGGCGCTGAAACACGTTTTCTTTTCTTTTCTTTTTTTTAATTTTATTTTAAATGTTGGGTGGTTGATGACACAAGTTGGAGCAAAAGGTGGGTGACAGAGTGGGAGTTATTTTGGTGGGAGGATTTGAGGGTGACGCTCAACCTCAAAGCACACTTTCGCACTTTTCACACATCGTGAAATCGCACGGCCCACTGTGTGTGCGAGCGTGTGTGTGAGTGTGTGCGCTTATGGTGATGCCGAAAATGTGTCTATTTCCACTCACTTGTGGATTATGAGCCGTCCAAAAAAGGCATGAGTGGGCTAACACAGAGCAATGACTCACTGTCAAATTCATATTGTGGCCATGGCAGTATTCTTGGCTTTTGCTAAAAATAGTGTCCATTCTCTGGTAGGGAGCCAAGACAGTGATAAAACGGTTGGCTTTCTTTGCCAAAGGACCTGCTCGGGACGGCAAAAATCATTGCGGCTCTTCCCCGAAACACCCTGAGCTCTAAATATGCTTTTCGTAACATGTCTCATAGAAGAAGAAGAAGAAGAAGAAGAAGAAGAAGAAGAAGATTATTTGTAACAGAGCCTCACATTTCAGGAAGACATCAGAACTGGACGTGGAAGTAAATTATTAGTAATGATAATCTGTTGAATGCGCGGGCTCCGGTTGCAAGATTTCCATTTGAAATTAATCAAGGGCAGAAAACCCAAAGTAAGTTAATTAGGCCTGCCTCCCCATGCATGCACGACAACAGATAGAAACTACACGCAAAATGTGTTTATGGGTGGTTGCTTCACAAGTTAAGAATGCTTGTGGATGCGATGAGGAAGAACCGAGAAGAAGCAGTCCCAAAGAAGAGCATGACCCACAGTGCGCCCGCGCACACGTGCACGCACGCACACGCACACACCTTTTGGACTGAACAGCATCACAATCAGCCGCCCGCTCGACCACCTCGGTGGATTTCCTCATGCATGCAGCACATGCTGCACTAACAGCGAGGGTTTCGTGTGAAGCCCTCATTCACTCGGCGTCAGTACGTCCATGCAGCACATTTAACGCTCCCCTCCTGTTTTTAACAAAATACCCAGCTTTGCTCAGTCCTTTAACGAAACCCATCAATAGAGTGAAGGATGGAAGCTCGAAACTCGATCCGCTTGTCACGAAAATAGCCACCCAACCAGCCACCTATAATAACTTTGTGAGGTGGAAGAGCAACATCGGAGCGAGCCTGATCCTAAATGCGCCTTTAGGATGAGCGTGTGCCTGCGTGTTGCTGATACTGATTTGCATTCAGTCAGGGATTGGGAAAGGGTGGGCGGTGGAGGGGGGTGGGGGTAAGCCTGCTGCATTTTGCATGTCTTCAGCTCTAAAGATGGGGACTTACCCTTTACTGAGGCGACCAGCAGCCCCATATATAAGAACAGCATCCGGCTCCAATGGTGCGCCTGCACTCCCGCCTTCATTAGAGCAAAAATCCGTATTCCGTCCACTTTCCTGCCTGCGCATTCCGGTCTCCTGAAAAGTCCCGTTGCTCCGTCCTGATTTGAAGCGGCGGTCATGGCAGGGCTTTTTCTCTGGTCTGGCAGGCACGACGAGTTTTCAAACGGTCAGAAAAGGGAGATTCACTCGGTGTCGGCGCTGAGAAAAATCCCAATGCATGGAGGAGGCTCGGAGCTCGCAGCTGGACTGAACCATGTCATGCGGGGACCGAGGGGTTCAGAGTCTCTGTCTGAGAAGATAGATTTCACACCTAAAGGAGGGGAAAGAAGAGGGGAAGGCAAACCAAAGGGGGGACGCGATTCAAGTGGTCAGTGATCTGCCCAGCACGAGTAAAAATCACAAAAGAACCCTCGCCAGCTCCACGCATATAACTGAGATTACCAGATACACGTCAAGAGAAAAAAAAAAGAAATCAGGAGATTCCTCCTCTAGTTTCTCCGGCAACACTTACTTGTCCTTCTGTCTAATCTATCTCCAGTTAATAAGAGCATCTACGGTGCCAGTAATCCACGCTTTAAGTCGACATGAGACCGAAATTCAGAGGAAGGATGAACGAACTGGTTAGAACCACGGAGGATATCCGGATCAGAGAAAGATTGCCTGGTTTGAGAAGTTTTCAACCAACGCCGGAGTGTGGTCAGCGATCTTATTGTACATAGAGAAATATGCAGTATGTATTCCCAGTATCTCAGCGCTTGGCCACAGTCGTCTCGGGTCTGCGCGGCGCCCAAGATTCCGACTGCAGACCTGCTCCTTCTCCGCTCTCTCTCTCTCTCTCTCTCTCTCTCGCTCTCTCAGCTCTCGGTTGGCTCTCCTCACTACCATCACTAGTCATATCATATACCCACATTTTTTGTGCTGGAACATCATTTCAAAATAAACTCATTAAGGGCGTATGTAAGTTATAAGTTTTAGCTTTTAAACCCTTCTCTTCCAATTTCTATGCATTGATTGCCATTCCCGATAATAATAATCACAACCATAACAACAACAACAACAACAACAACAACAACAACAACAACAACAACAACAATGATAATAACAATAATACGAAACCTTTAATACGCCTTAATCAAATTTGTAAAAGTAAGATTTAGGGGAGCCCACCAACAAGGCCATTGTCTCCATCCATTCAGACCAGCAATGGGATTTCCCGGCAGTTTAGCACAGAAGTCCACTTGCTGCTCACTAAACGTGAAATTGATGCTTAACAGGCCAGAACCCTGGCCAGTAAATTTGAATGTCATTTCCACTTTTGCATATGACCGATATAATTAGTTTTTTCATAATGCTGCGCGCGTGGAAACAGTTGGGATAATGAAAGGCGTGTCGGCCTTCAACCCCGACATATATGATGGAGGCCATAAATAGTCTTCATGCAACATTAAATTAAACTTTGCTAACGCTGGATTGCTCACTCATCCTCACCAGCTTGTTCTGGGCTTCAATCTTGCATTTTTTCCCAGGAGTTCAGGAAATAGATCTAACTGAGATTCTGAAGCCTCCTGTACTTAAAATATTTACGCTTACAGCTGGCCAGGGGAACCCTTACATGCATGTAGCCCAGATGTACTAGGGGAAGGCCCCTCCATCTACTGGAGAGAAATGTTGCAGCAACTTATTTATGTCAGGCACTGAAATACTAAGAAATGAAATGTCTCAGAAGATTATCCTTACAACCGCTGGATAATTGTTGAAATTCTGGAACTGATACTGGTTGCCATGACAGCCTAACATGCTGACATGCTTTTGAAAAAAAGAAACAGCTTAAAAATACACATTTGGACTCTGTAAAGAAGACCGATATGGCCATGTATACGAAAAGCAGAGGGAAAATGGTCCCTCTGGAAGAAGATCACTTGACGTCAGTAACTTCAAATCAGTTCCTCGGCGCATTTGCGCCATTTCCGCGTTTCGCTTGGATTCATCCAAACGCACCGAGGGACAGCTATGATATGGTGTGCAAAATTGTCTGGAGCAAAGCTACCCAGGTGAAACCGGGAAGAGGTCAAAGTTCACTGGAAATCCAAGCTAGTAAAGACGACACTCCTTCAGTCATAATGTCAAGTCACAGGTAGGGTTATCTGTGGCTATACAGGCTATAACTGACCTCTCCATCATAAGCGATGAAACATGCCTTCATATCGCTTATAAACCCATAAGCTATGAAATTAACCTCACTGCGAACCCACTATGTCTCATATCACACTTTATCCAGGTTTAATCAGTCTGTCTATATGAAGCTCAAGCAGCTTCATCATTTTGTTCCTGGGGTGTGCTTTCATCTAATTTAGATGAAATGGGAAGCGGTAGGCTCCTCAGTAATTAGTGCTAACACTGTAATATCTAATATAGGAGATGGCAACAGGTACAGCCAGTATTCTGTGTTTTTGTTTTGTTTTGTAATAATACAGATGGTGAAGTTATAATTTGGAGTTTACAAGTGTCTTTAACATAGTTTATAAGTAGTAACTATTGAAACCCAGCATTCAAATGTTTAATACTTTATTGTTCAGTAGATCAGGTAATTTATGAGTCATTAATAATCAAAGTTCCCACTGTTGACTCCCTATGATATCAGTGAGAACAGATTCCCTTTATATCAGCATCTCAAAAGTCTGCTGTTTGTGAAGAAGCTCCTCCCATCTACTGTTCAGACCTCGTGTTTAGGAGGAGCAGCCAATCAGAACAAATCTGGTTTGGGGCAGCCCCAGGGTTATTAGGGGTTTCTGTGGCTCAGCTGGTAGAGCAGGTCATCTGCTGGTTTGAAGGTCACTGGCTTGATCCCTGACTCCTCCAGGGAGGAATGTAAGTACCTTTCTACTCAACTGGGTACAAAGTTACTATGTAAGTGCCAGTTCATTTTAGCTCAATGTATTCATTGCACAGAGCAGTTCGACCTCTGACTGAAGCAGCGCTACCATACAATGTTTTCTAGATTAATTGCAATTTTCTTTTTTTTCAAAGAAGAAAAACATGGCCGACCAAGTAACACTATGCAACTGTCTGGCTTTGTTTATGCTGGCAGAAAATTGGTCTTTCCTTTTGGATGAATTCAGTTGTTGCAAGGACGTTTTACTTGGAACATTCAGCAAAAATAATATAATAATGACAAAAAAAAAATGTGGATAAAAAAAGAGATTACAGTGATGGAAACCTCCTGTTGCTTATAATGAACACAGTGCAAGCCTGTGACGGAACTTCCTAATGTGGCAGGTTTCAGCACTTCTGTTAATACTTCAGTCAGACTCAGGATTGTTTCCTTTGTTTCCAGTAGGTTACTGTGGTCTCCAAAAAACTCTGGCATTTTAGTGCTCTCTCTCCACAGCAATGTTTTCTCCCTCTTTTATTGAATACCTCAGCTCAAAACAAGTGTCATTGATTGTTACCGTGGCAACATCAGTCATAGGCTAGAGTTAAAATGGGGATAAAGTGTCTATTTTTGGTAGTTTATTTTAACCTTGACTAATCAAAAAGCAAAATTACGATTGACTGTCTAAACCCACAGGCCAGTCTAAAGTTTCTATTTATATTTTGTGTATTCTATTTAATTAAAATGGCCCACAGGCTCATTTTAGAAATCATAACATTTGTTTTGCCTAAAACAGATAGGGTTATGGGAAAATAAATGGATTAACTGGATGGATGTGGAGTTGTAGCCTCTTTATAACTTATAACCAAGATCCCAAGACTTCATTGGAGATCAGTTGGGCTGCTGTGCGGTCATAAACCCACTGTATAATGTTAATGTACACCATCTGCTCACCCACCGCCCAGAGCTACCATGACGTCTCCGTTATCATAAGCATCCCGGGTCTCACCGGACCGTCTGCTCCGCATCGCAGCTCGACAGTCGACAGGCTGGTGACTAAAGAGTAGCCTCATTAAAAAGTCATGCTTTGAAGCGGGTGATGCATCATACATACAGGTTGGAGCCGTGGACTCTGTGATTCCTTATTTTCTAGGGAAACTGGTTTACCTGTTGGTGAGGGCAGTGAGGTTAGAAGGATCTTATGCAGGGTAACCCCCCCCCCCCCAAAAAAAACAAAACAAAACAAAAGCACTGCTTATTTCACCTGGAGGTGAAATAAGCATAAGCATCTTAAAATGCGATGTCAGAAAGCAGAAAATCGGACAGTACCTCCAATTAAGCCCATTTTGGCATGTTCGTGATACAAGTGACCTTTTCTTTATGCATGATCACCACAGTGATTTAGTATGAAAATGAATGTCATTTAATTTATAAACGCCTTCAAAAAGCATGCCTAACACACAATGCATGGGAAACTAAGTGACATCGCTATCAAGCTTTCTCATTTTCTTCACGAGGGGGAAAAAAGAAGGTGCATACAAGACGACATGAGCTGGCTAACCTTGAAGTGGCGGTAATTATCCTGTGATAGCCTGTTACATGCAAAAAGATCTGTTTAACCCTGCCACACACACACACCCTACGTGTCTGTGTTTCTCTTCCTGTCCAGGGCTGAGAAGCAGCAAGAAGACACAGATGATTACACGCACTATGAGGAGGACAAGAAGCAATACCACACTGACTTCACCCTTCCTTGTCCTTATCTCTCGGGCTGCAGACATCACGGCCTATCCAACCCCGCACGGGTGCTGAGCCCTGTGCTGGAAGTGGAGATGAGGCAAATTAAGGAAGAGGCGGGTGGAAAAATAAAGTCGGTGAGGGTTTTTTAATCAAATCTAATAACATCTGCTTTTCTCAGCATGAATAAAAATAGCATTATCCGTATTCGGCTAAAACTCGCTAATTAATGCAAGCAGTATTTTCCATTGTTTTTGATTTCGCAGTCCTGTCGGGAGAGGGATGTGCAAGATAAACAAAGGAGTGTTGAAAACTCTCTTCAGAAGATGCAGGTCTCTCAATCCAGCAGAACAGGCACACAGAGCTCAGTACCTGCACCTCAACATCTGGTGACAAATCCTGTCTGCTTTGAAGGCCACACCCCACACCTGCCAGACAGAGAAGGTTCTCTACACCCTTCTAAACTACCCGGGGATGAATGTGGAAGCAAGAAAGAGCAGAATGCAAGTAGGGGCTCAGACAGCTACTCTAGTGATGAGAGTGATGCTGTTAGTCTACCGGGGGTGCAAAGTTGTGCCAGCGACAGCAGCAATAATGACTCAGTGGTTAGTGCAAAAGTGGTGAAGAAAAAGGAAATTCCAAGCTCATCTGTTGAGCTAAGCTGCGACAGTGAGCAGGATTCCTTTTTTACAGCTGATGAAGACTTTCCTGCTCTCACCACCATCAACGCTGGCATTCCGCTATCTCTCACAGGGCCTCCAGCCTTGGGGAAGATAAAAGGCCAGTGGGAGATTCCCCTTTCATTCCACCCACATGACATACCCACTGTCACGTTGGCAAGTGGCATGAATGACCCTGTGCAGGCTCCCATCCAAGGCAAACCAGAAGCACCTGAGGCAAACTCAAAAACCAAAGCACCTCTTCCAGTGCAGGAAGAGGCTTATGACCTCTTGGCTGACTTCCCAGCCCTCCAGCCCCCAAAGAACCCTTTAGCGCTTGGTGGATTGCGTCAGAGGAATCCCAAGACCAACGATGCAAAGGGGAAAGGAGTTCTCATTTCTACTCCAAGCCACTGCCAAAGCTGTAGGGGTTCCCATGAGAGGAGATTGGAAAATTCGCCCCACGAGGTCTCCTCCATCTGTGCAGGAGATCAGAAATCTGTGCTGGACCTTCAAACATTTGGCACAGTCCGCCATCGCAACTCTCCCACCATCAGCTGTGAGCAACGGAAGGCCAACAAGCAGCCGCCGCCTAGAGGTAATAAATCTGCCATGTGTCTCTATGCCGTTAACATGCCTCTCCTTCTATCAGGCAGTATAAATAATCTGGTGCTGACAAATATAACTTTATGTCACTCTTAAAGCTTTCTGGAGCTAGAAATACTCTCACATTATCTCTTTCTGACAATGCATTATTAATATTAGAGACACCTTCGTACTTGGGTAATTAAAGACAGGAGAGGAGGAGCAGCAGCAGCCTGTCCCAGGCAGAAACTCTAGCTTGTCAAAGAGTCCAGCTCTCAGACTGCTACATTTTTTTTTCTCCTCGGTTATTTTTGAAGCCCATTTAACGGAGCACTTTTGTTTCTGCCACGAAGCAGGTGGCTTTACTACTTTGTTTTCTGTCCTTGAGTTCTACTTACTGATAGAAAAATAGCCAGATGAAACATCAAAGCAACTTTACCAATCACAGGGCAGCGCTTTGCCACCTTTAATCCTCAACAAACACCCAGATGTGCGCACAAACTCACAGACACATCCGCGCTTGCAAACATTGCAAACATGTCTCTGTGTAGGTGTTAACACACTGTGATTCTGCATTGCTGTTGCTGAGAAGTACTTGCTCACTTGGATGACTCAGTGGGAAAATGTTCTTTTAATGAGGGGATTATTTTGCAGTGGCAAAGTGAATTACACGGTGAGCCTTCCTGTTGGTGCAGAACAGAGCACAGATATAAGTACACATGCATAAGTACATGTTCATTTTAAGTAGAGAGTATGCCTTGTACAGTGGATACAGTACCTCAAGGAACTTTGTGCTGGAGAAGTCGTTCCTTTCCTATTCCAGCTATATTTATATATCGTATGGAACAGTATAATCTATTTGGTCTTGTTTGATTTCCCCTCGCCTTTTTAACAGGTGCAGAGCTGTAACTGAAGGCGGCTCTGCTTTGCTCAGTAAATGTGCATATGTGATATACACACTGCTAGCCCTCCTCCAGCAGTTCGCAGCCAGCGCTGATATGATAGAATATACTCTCTGATAGCATGGCCCTGTTGATTCAATAGCACTTTGTCGATCCCCAGAGGGGGAGACTGCAGAAAATCTGTGGGGTTTTTTTTGCAGCTGAGAAGAACACAGTTCTTTTTAGGCTTACCTATGGTACAGGCCAGACAGGACACAATGCATGCAAAATGCCCATAGCAGTAATCCGCGTTCCCTTGCTGTTCATTTTGCAGTTGCAGGTGCAGATGGCGTGGGTGTCAGTGCCAGGTCCTGGGCTAATGCTGCCAAGGCAGGCATGAAGCAAGCAGCTGCCCCTCAGGAGAAAGCCAGACCTGCTACCTTTCAGCAGATAGTTACCATTAACAAAGCCAAAGGTAAACTTATATCTTGGCATCTGCAGGTAATGTGTGCTTGTGTGTGTGCGTATATATGTGTTGGATGACACATTCAGAGGGCATCGGATATTACGTTTCACTGTGGGCCCACATGAAGAATTCATCATGATCATTCCCGATCCCTTATTTTGCAGTGCTCTCAATGCTAAATGCTACAGAATGCCATTTTGTCCTTTACTCTGCTGCACCTCAAAGATCAAGCGTTTAGAGTTTTCATACATCCATATATCATTGTCAAATTAATTGTGATATTTTGGCATAATTACTGGATGCAAATGAGGCTGAAGTTGAAATGGCTGCTGCTCCATCTTGCACCATTGTTACTGTTTGTGACATCAATTAAAAATTGCCTTTTATCAAGCTCGACGTTGAACGCTGGCAGGTCTCTGGCACTGAGGTGGTCTGATATCGATATAAATAATAAAGTGGTGGTTTAACAACACGCACGTATCTTTCTGGTTCCAAAGCAGATATTGAACAGAAATTTCATTAATCCATCTGTTTTCTGCCTCAGATCAAATTCTGCAAGTCAGATGTGGTTTTAAGAGGATCAAATTCATATGTATGACTGGAATATGTTAAAACTTTGCTTTTAAATGTGATTAATTATCAAACTTGTCTTGATGAAATTATGATTTAGATTAGGCATGTATCTGCACATTTGGTCAATGAAATTATGTTTCTAAATTTCCCTGAAAAGAAAAAGAAAATCTGGGTATATCAGCAACTAAACTGAATGTTTCAGCCAGCTTCCTCTCCAGAGAAGCTGCTTCTGTGATTCTGTGTGTTTGCACTTACAGTTTAAATGCGGAGGAGCACACGCAGTTGTTTTCTGTATAAATTCAAATCTTTGGCACGCCTGTTTGGATGTGTTGCAGCAGAAGATGCATTAACAAGATGTTTAAACGACAGAGTGATGTAACCACTGCAGAAACTTTGCAAGGCAGTGGAGCTGAAAAATCAGCAGTCTTCATGCTTTAGCTAAAAGTCTGTAAATAGTGTTTGAGTGATAAAAATGAATATTGTTGATGCTACTTTTGTGCTATCAAAGTAAGACCCCCAAAGGGTATGTATACATGGGACATATCATATGTCCCATTTATGTATCCTAAAAAATATTATAATTTTCCTGGGATTCACTAAGGTAAAAACTGTTTGTTTGTTTTTTTTTTAATTAAGAAAGTAGGTTCAGTATAGAAGCTTCCAGCATTCTCAATCTTACCTAGTTGTCCTTCATTTTTTTTGCTTTTAAAGCTGAATATGGTGCTACTCCAAAAATCAACAAGAAAGCAACAGTTTTCCATCCAGGATCAAATCAGAAGGTGATAACCTTGAAACAGTGCTGCTTTCACCCCTGCAACCAAATCCACTTTGTCAGATTTTGCAACCCTCCTGGCTATCAGGTGAGTGTACTAAACAGTTACTTCTCTACATTAGGGCTGTGCGATATGACCAAAATCTCATATCCCGATATGAATTCTGTAAATTCTGTGAATCTCGAGCAGCTCGACTTGCGTGAAGTGTTTCCAGCTGGGTGTCGTGTACCTGGAGTCGAGTAACGATATATTTTTAGACATAAGTTGTAACGGACGCTGTTTTCTTTGTGAGCATTTATTACACAGCGTGCTGCGGGCAAAAGCCTGTTCTAACATTGGAGTCTAAGGTTTATTTTTTAGCACCCGACGGCTCTTTTTTTTTTTGCTTCTGATCCGTAAACACTCTGCATCTTTCACGTGATTCAGTTTATTTTGAAAAGTCTCAACAGGATCTTGAGCTTTATTGTGAAAGGTTTATGTGGAAAATAAACAAGCGGACACGCGATGCTGTTACCATTGTTGTTGCTAACAACGCATAAAAACAGGCGCTTGTCCATCCGTAGTGTGGTTATATTAGATATAAGAGAAAGAGAGAACTTTAAGAAATTAATACAGCCACTACTGTCACCATCAAAGCGATGAAAAAAATATTGCCGCAAACAGTTTGCGACACCACGAAACAAACGATAGCATAAAATGAAACGATAGACGTTTTTATATCGTCATCTGATATATATTGTTATATCGAACAGCCCTACTCTACATATATTTTGTTTTATTTGTGTTCAAGAGTGAGTTGTAGGGGTTGTACATGCGTGATTATTTTTTTAAAAACAGTATTTTTAAGTGTGCTCAGAGGCCCTTGGCTTTGTTCACCTGTAACCTCATTAAAGTCTTTTGACATTATGATCTCGATTGCTAATTTTGAGTCTTACTAAATACAGCCTGGTGTTAACTTTGTAAAGAAGAACAAGATAGAATAAAGTATTTGGGCAATATGAATATGCAATGTCTGTTGGCTTCAAGAAATGAAATAGTGACATCACAGTGGGCCTGTCCATCTTTTAAGTACAGTCTATGTTTAAACTATGGTCAGTCCAATAATGTTGCCAGCTTACAGCATTACCTAAGAGATAGAAACAGCACAGGCAATGACTTTACCGTCCAACCTTTGTCATGCTGAAGTATCTCATACCTAAGGAAAAAAGCTGTTATCATTTCAGCTACATCTGTTTTTACACCTACTTTCACTATATACTTGCAGAGTGGGCGGGTTCTGACAGACTAGTGTTGTTCAAACCAAATACAGCAAGTTGTGCAGTTACCTGACAGAAGCATCACATTCGGTCACGACTGTCACTCTTGCTGCTCTTCCCGGAGGAGCCACTGTGACTGAAGCACTGGCGATATAAAGAAAATGACTAGACATTATTATGTGACTGTTGTGATCCTGTGGTGTATCCTGAGTAATTACTTTTAGACAGCTGGTGGTATGATGCATACAGCAGGAATGTCCAGGAGAGCCTGTTTTACCTGAAATGAAGGTCCATGCTGCTAGTGACTGAATTGGGTTACCCATTCTTTTATTTTGGTGAATTTTGGATCTTTAAAACATTGCACTGAAGAAAAAGGACCCAGATCTCAGCCTGGCTAAACACCTATGGGTGATTTTTAGTATGTCAGCACCCTCCAGCACCATCATTAAACACCAAATGAATGCATATGCTTTAATGGAGAGATCCTCCATCCATGAAGCTGTTTGGGTATGAAGCAGCTCCTTTCTAAGACATCCAAGACTCCTTAATCTTCCTTTTGTCTTGATTCAGAAAAGAGTTAGCAGTGTGAGTAAAGCGAGAAGAAAAAAAAGTTTCTTTTCTCCATTAAAAACAGAACACCACATTTTTATATCTTCACCTCTTTCTCACTCTGCCCTTTTTAGTCTCTGACCTATTTAAATTTGGGCTGCACTTTCTTTTAGCGTGTGCGATGGTGACAGTGACAGCAAGGCTTGCTGCACTCTAAGGTTTGCCCCTTTGGCCTAAGCACTACCAATCCAGCAGGATAATTACTAAAGGTGCAATGCACATTCCCCCTGGGTGGAAGTGGCAATGTGAAGGTCTCTTGATGTCTACTGAGAAATGAATTGCAAGGCGACGAGCCTGGGCAAGGGAGAGAGACTGGAGATGGAGAAACTGTAAAATGTGTGATGCTGATGGAGAGAGACATTATGAAAGTTTTATTTTTGGCAGCAAAACAGCTGATGCTGAGATTTAAGTAAATGTTTATAGATGGCGTGAAAACGTTATGAGTGCTATCTTAGACACTGACATATCTTCAAATCTTTCAGTCTGTCTTTGTCAGTGTTTTGCTCTCAGACATGTAGAGGTCTAACTCATGTGCCAGCTCTCCTTCTGATGCTCTCCATAACCTAAATATTCTGCTATAAAAGTTTCACAGGACAGAAAGAAAGGCTAGAATCTGGAAAGGAATATCTAAAAAGACCTTGTTCTATCTCTCCATCCTTGATGCTTCCCCTTGGTAGACTGTATGGATGAGAATATTCTGTAATATTCTGTAATATTCTGTAATATTCTGTATACTAATATACTAACTACTTTCTGAAAACCTCAAGGTCACTTAACTAGGTCATTAAGTAGGTCATATATATATATATATATATATATATATATATATATATATATATATATACATATATACTAGGGGTGCAACGATATTCGTATCGATATTGAACCGTTCGATACAGTGCTTTCGGTTCGGTACGCATATGTATCGAACAATACAACATTTGTAATTTATTTTATCAATTTTCCTTCTGACGATGCTGTCTGTGTTGAGTGCTCAGTGAATCTGCATTCGACTACTCCGCCTAGGCTCGACAGTGCAGCCTAGGCGGAGTAGTCGAATGCAGATTCACTGAGCGCTCAACACAGACAGCATCGTCAGAAGGAAGAGCGCAGGGCAAGCTAGCGAGACAGAAGTTAAGCTCTCCTTGTAACAGGCAAATTGAACCTCATTCAGATCTGGCGTTTGGAATTATTTTGGTTTTCATGTGACGTATGACCCTGAAGGTAAGCGAGTCATGGACTAAAGTAAAACAGTATGTTGGATGTGCCATGCAATGCTCAATTACATTGGTGTGAACTAGTGTGTTAGCGCAGTTAGCTCGTTAACGTGTTGGCCGTCTAGCCCCATGCACGGAGCGATCGGCGGTAGCTCGTTAACGGAGATTTGCCGTGTTGTGGCGTTAAGGTCATTTCAACGAGATTAACCTGAAAGCACTAGCGGGAACACAACGAATATGACTGCACATTTACGCCGACATCATCCTAGTGCAAAGACAAATACAACAAGCATGCTACTAACTTTAGCCGAGTCATTTAGACAGCTGTTAGCACATGATTCTCCTTATGCTGCTGAGAATATAGCCCAGAAGAAGCGGATAGTATAGCTTTTATTTTGGAAAGAGCCATTTCTCTGTAATAAACTCTCTTTTCCAAAGATGAGTGATTCCTCAATCAGATACAGGGCTCGCAATATCGCTAGCCCGACGTCCCGGAGCTAGCGATTTTTTCAGTCGGGCTACCAAAATCTATCTCTTCCCTGCCCGTCGGGCTATTGTAGGAAAAATATATGTCAATGCTTTTGCATTCTTTCAGAAATGTAGCTGGGTAATTATGTCATTGGCATCGGTGAGCCACTGTCAATATGTGACATATTGAAGTCGCGTTTGAATTTGCGCTTGTTTTTTTGCTTTCACTTTGCAATCGTGCGAACTGTGTATAGAGAGCGACAGCACTGATCTGTGAGTGATGATAATTTGTGCACCAATTCCTCTGACATCGTCTTATTAATCGTTAGCTTACTATGCAAACATATATATATATATATATATATATATATATATATATATATATATATATATATATATATATATATATTAGGGGTGCAACGATACACAAAATTCACGGTTCGGTTCGGTTCGATACTTTGGTGTCACGGTTCGATATTTTTTCGATACAAAAAAATGTTCATGCATTTTTAATTTGTCATTTATTAAAATTATAAATATATATTTTAACTCAAAAGTACAGTTTTTAAATTTAACCCTAACCCTTGTGCGTGTTTTTTATTTTGACAGCGAATGCGCACCTGCGGACCACTTATGTGCAGCCCTGGTTATTTAGCTCATCATATTGCAGCCACAGAAATTCTTTTGTCCATGAAACCATAAAGCTGCACTTTCTTTTTGCCTTATAGTCTGATTTGTCATAACTTCTCCGTTTTGTGGTAAGCTTTTCTTTGGCTGTCACTTCTTCACCCTGACCTGTCTTATTTGGCTCAGCAGAACTGAAATGCTTTTACACGCTCACTCACATAAGCTCAGCGATTCTCTGCGCGATCAACCTCTCACATGTTTAAGCTGCGGGAGATTTCACTTGTCATGTTTGCATAGTAAGCTAACGATTAATAAGACGATGTCAGAGGAATTGGTGCACAAATTATCATCACTCACAGATCAGTGCTGTCGCTCTCTATACACAGTTCGCACGATTGCAAAGTGAAAGCAAAAAAACAAGCGCAAATTCAAACGCGACTTCAATATGTCACATATTGACAGTGGCTCACCGATGCCAATGACATAATTACCCAGCTACATTTCTGAAAGAATGCAAAAGCATTGACATATATTTTTCCTACAATAGCCCGACGGGCAGGGCAGAGAGATTTTGGTAGCCCGACTGAAAAAATCGCTAGCTCCGGGACGTCGGGCTAGCGATATTGCAAGCCCTGTATCTGATTGAGGAATCACTCATCTTTGGAAAAGAGAGTTTATTACAGAGAAATGGCTCTTTCCAAAATAAAAGCTATACTATCCGCTTCTTCTGGGCTATATTCTCAGCAGCATAAGGAGAATCATGTGCTAACAGCTGTCTAAATGACTCGGCTAAAGTTAGTAGCATGCTTGTTGTTTTTGTCTTTGCACTAGGATGATGTCGGCGTAAATGTGCAGTCATATTCGTTGTGTTCCCACTAGTGCTTTCAGGTTAATCTCGTTGAAATGACCTTAACACCACAACACGGCAAATCTCCGTTAACGAGCTACCGCCGATCGCTCCGTGCATGGGGCTAGACGGCCAACACGTTAACGAGCTAACTGCGCTAACACACTAGTTCACACCAATGTAATTGAGCATTGCATGGCACATCCAACATACTGTTTTACTTTAGTCCATGACTCGCTTACCTTCAGGGTCATACGTCACATGAAAACCAAAATAATTCCAAACGCCAGATCTGAATGAGGTTCAATTTGCCTGTTGCAAGTAGAGCTTAACTTCTGTCTCGCTAGCTTGCCCTGCTCTCTTCCTTCTGACTATGCTGTCTGTGTTGAGCGCTCAGTGGATCTGCGCTCGACAGTGCAGCCTAGGCGGAGTAGTCGAACACAGATTCACTGAGCGCTCAACACAGACAGCATCGTCAGAAGGAAAATTGATAAAATAAATTACAAATGTTGTATTGTTCGATACATATGCGTACCGAACCGAAAGCACTGTATCGAACGGTTCAATATCGATACGAATATCGTTGCACCCCTAATATATATATATATATATATATATATATATATATATATATATATATATATATATATATATATATATACCAAGGGCTCAGGGAAGAGCTCGAGAGGATGTGGAGGGTGAAGGTAACGGTGGTCCCCGTGGTAATCGGAGCACTAGGTGCGGTGACTCCCAAGATAGGCGAGTGGCTCCAGCAGATCCCGGGAACAACATCGGAGATCTCTGTCCAGAAGAGCGCAGTCCTGGGAACAGCTAAGATACTGCGCAGGACCCTCAAGCTCCCAGGCCTCTGGTAGAGGATCCGAGCTTGAAGGATAAACCGCCCGCAGGGGCGTGCTGGGTGTTTTGTTTATATATATATATATATATATATATATATATATATATATATATATATATGCCTGCAATATGAAGTGTTTCTAACTCTCAGCCTTTCAATAGGTCACTCGAGCCACTGTTAAGCATTGATTTAACCCTTTTCTGTCTCAAGAATTGAATTCATGATCCATTAGATACTACCTCAAAGAAAGAGCAATTAAGTTAAGCTCCTCTCATTGCACTAGGGAGTTGGCATACCTGAGCTAGTATTTGGGTGCCATGGCTTCAAATTTAAGAATGAAAAACCAAACAGAATCACAAACTGACAGTTAAAAATGTTCCACACTTGGCAGACACAAAAAGAAACGAGTGGCCAAATTATTCCATTTAGCAGCCTGATGGATTGGCTTTTGAAAATGGAGGATTTTCAGAAACACGGCACATTCGGGGAGCAGTGAGGAGGAAGGAGGGATGGCTTCAGCACCCCTCAGCCTGTGTGGTGTAATAGTGGCGGAGCCGTAGGCTGAAGTTTTCGCTCTCGCGTTCTTCTGTCTTCGTCCACCTAACAAGCCCGTCTTGAAGCTGTTGCTAGGCTACACTGGTCCGTTGTTATCCTCCTGGTGGCATTTTCAGTCTTCATGTCTGCGTGTTCGTATCGGCGTGTGCGAGTGTATGTTTGATATCCTTAATGCAGAAAAAGACGGAAAGGCAAAGTGCAAAATGAAGGACAAGGAATATGATTAGAAGTTTGACCCTGAAGATCCACGAATTACATTAGTGCTTTGTGTGTTTAGCGGCATATCCAATTGATCAGAGTGGTATGATTACTACCTCTGATCATTAGTTAGATTAGTGAAGTTTAAGTGTCCTAATCACCCTGCAGTAAGGTAAGCACTAGATTGAAAAAAATTTAAGAATCTGTGTGCTTTCGTAATAGCAAATTTTGAGGTTTAATCAAAAATTTTAAGGCAAGTCTGTATACATATGTGCTCAAAACAGCCCCTAAGTTATCTGCAAGGTAATTATAGTAAACTAAAACTTAACAAAAAACAAAAACTACATGTAAAAAAGTTTAGTTAACTAAAACTAACTGAAACTGTTTTTGAACAGTTTCAAATAAAATAAAATAAAATAAAATGAAAGATAGAGGCACTTTCCTTAGTTTTAGATTTTTAGTGTGGTAAAATCCTTTCTAAAACTCGCCTTATTAGCATAATTTAACAGACAAAATTATTGAGACTTAAATCTTTACAAGACTGCTTTCATCTGCTTTCAAAAAGTTCTCTTTTTGTATTGTAATACCTGTACTGATTTCCCGAATCTTGCATATGGCATATGCCCTAATAATAACTAATGATTAAATGCAGAGTGTTGCATAAACACACAGGGAGTGAAAAGAGGTGTGTGTAGAAGAAACACTGCATCACGGGAAGTCCACAGTAGCCTAGGCCTATTGCAGCACACCTAAAGAAGGCTTTAGGGCCTCCTGATCTACCCAAAAGGTAACCAGTAAAGCTTTCAAAGAATATGGGATGCTTGGAACAGTTTTCTCTTGTACGTCGAGCAGAAGACGCCTATAACTTTTAAGAGCTCCACTGATTGGCTGTAGGTCACGAGAGACACAGATGTTTCTGGGTCCATACAGTGTGAACCGTGCTCCGTGTCACCTGTCATGCTAACCCTTGATTTACTCTGAGGTTGCAGAAATTGCAGAACTACAGAAGGATATGGGAATATGATTAGCAGTCGCTCAGACGCATCAGTGAGAATGTGTACAGGGCCGACTGCACCGTCTGCCACTGGGTTTTCTCCATTAGTCATGGAGGAATCTGTGACATCAAACAACATGATGGAAAATCAAGAGGAGTGAAAGGCTGCAGATGGCACTTCCAAGTGACGGGAAATGATGATAGCCATCGGCCATAAAAAAGTGCATCATTGAGAGCCCTGAAGCTAAAATGTATCTCATTGTCCCAAATCCTGGAGATGTTTGCTCGATTCATGCGTCAGCTTACAATGTAGCAGATAATGTTTTGGCTACAGTTTCATGTTGTCTGGTATTGAGTGAGCAGTACAAAAGTCTATCAACTACCCTTATATGCTGAAACCTGACACTGAAGTGTCCCAGTGCCTAGAGTCAAAAAAAGTGAAGCCAAGGGGTCGCACTGCATATAAAGTTTTTAGAGCTCACTCTCTGCTCGTCATTCTGTTTTTGGATCACCACCTCCACCTCCCACCCGCATTCTGACATTATCAAATGGAGGGTAGAACAATGCATGAGCACCCCGCGTTGTAATCCCCAGCCAAAATGCAAATGACAAAGTATTATTATTAGTTTTATCATTATTGCACGGCTTTACGTCATGATAAATTACCTCTTGACTGCAATTGTCAACTGGATCTCTCCTCTAATTAGCTAATTTGCTCATCTACGCGGTGGAAAAGTGACTATGTGATTAATGTGATTTAGAGTCCAGCAAAATATGTAATAAACCTTGATTAATGAAAAATATTATTTAATAAGAATGACTGAACTCGGCACTTTTTTTTCTTTTTTAAATTATGATTGTGCGATAACACGGGCATGGAAAAGCAATAATCACTGATGCCTGAACATCACATAATGTTTTTTATCAATGACACAAAACTATGCGTAAAATTTAAACAGGTCCCAGAAGTGGGTTATATTGTTTATTCTTGTATTTTACCAAATGGAGTACAAACTAACCAGCCCAGGTTTAGTTTGTGTTCCAAGCAAAGCATTCAGGCACATAACCACTTGTCAGGAAACTTATTGCTCTTTACAGTCATGTAATGAGTTGTCTTGTACAGCTGAGTAATCTTACTCCCTTACTCCTCCTGTCTCCTCTTTCCTCTCTCTCACACACACACACACACACACACACACACACACACACACACACACACACACACACACACACACACACACACACACACACGAGTGAAATAAAGTGAAAAGGAGGGCAGCACACCACAGTGCACAAGCACAACACAAGCCTTCGACTTGACTATGTTGTCAAGCAGCTGCTAATGTGTATTCAATATTGATGAATCTTGTTCTTTAGCCTCAGCTCTGAAACGTTTGCCCCACCCTGCGAGTTCAAAGGGACTGTCATTATTATGGTGTAATTCCAAGGAAGAAACGCACAACATTTGGATACACTGCTTATTTTGGTTCATGTCTTATAAAGTATGATTTGAATTATTGTTTAAAACACACTGGATTTTGCAATATTCTACTTCCTGGCCTCCTTTCAGATTAGCAAATATCAAATATCAAAATATCCAAAATACACATTACTCATATTCATTTTTTTCTACCTTTCTATTGGATGTTTGTACCAATTAGTACGTATTTAATGGTTATAATCTGCAAAACAATGCTTTCCCTAGAAATCAACTGCAGAAAAGACCTGCAGTTGACCTTTTCTGGTCGTTAAAATTATCATTGACATTCAAGAAAATATTTATGCTCAAAATTCTGACTTTAAGTAATCTGATTACATGTAATCTTTTCAGGTAATTTCTTTTTACAAGCTTTTACCAAGCATAATTTCTTTAACTAAAAATAATTTG
The DNA here is from genome assembly GCF_057381845.1 of Rhamphochromis longiceps. Classification (NCBI taxonomy): domain Eukaryota; kingdom Metazoa; phylum Chordata; class Actinopteri; order Cichliformes; family Cichlidae; genus Rhamphochromis; species Rhamphochromis longiceps. The sequence continues at coordinate 23,997,023 of NC_140577.1, forward strand.
AATAAATAAACTTTTTAATTACAGTTTTACTGACAATTATTGCAGCAAGTTTATCAGGGCAAACAAACATTAATTTTTTTAGTGTAGTGTAGTATACAATATCCAAAAATCTGCTATTCAAATAAGCACAATTGTTAATAGGTAATGCCTTATTTACACATTTAAACAGTATTTCAGAAAAATACTCACTGAAGAAAGGGTGGCTTTTAATCACAGTAAGAAACTGTTCAGCAAAGCAGTACCCTGTTCTGCTTTCACAATGTTATAGTACTTTTCGGCATTATTCACATTTCTAACATAGTGCAGTGTAGGTGTTTTGTTAGCTTTCTTTATTGAAAAAAACCCCCTCCCCAAAACAATTCGTACAAATTGTTTTCCTGAAAATATTACAGAAATTTGATCTCAGTTTCATTGTGTCTCTGAAATATTACACTCCAACAGTTTTCTGAACTCAAGTCTTTACTTATTTATTGGCTTTGCCAAGGCAAACATGCCTAACATGGTGAGGCTGTTTATCTGTGAAAGAATACCTCAGATCGAGTCCTCATTGACTTTTTTTTTGGCTTTACACCTTGTTAAACACTGATTCCTTCTTTCACATCCTAAGGCATGTTCTTTGATCCTTCCTCTTCCTACATTTTTGCTCTCTCTTCATGCTTCAGTCTGTTGTTTGTATTCTTCTAATTATTTGTTTAATTGTCTGCCTTTTTCCAGCATTTTGGAGTCCAGCCGCATCAAGCCAACTATCCTCCAGGATTCAGCTGTCCCCGTTTTCCTTTCCAACAGGTGAGGCTCCAAACAATCCAATTCTCTGCTGTCCCCAAACCTTTGAGCCAGCTCTAATCTGCATTGCTGAATTTACCTCCAACACGCGAGTGTGTGCATGCCTGCCTCAACTGTGAGTTGGATCTCTATTGAGTCTTTTTTTATTTCGTGAAACTGTCAGCTTGTATTACATATAAAAGTCCTGCCAATGTGAAATAAATATTCCTCAGAGATTAACTAATCTCTTGCAAGAATGAGGCAAAATATAGGTCACATCAGATTCTGATAACGTGCACGTGTCTGTATGAATGTCTTGGGCATGAGCACATTTTGCGTGTATGGTTTGGTGTGTGTATTTGTGTGTAAAACCTGCCTCGCGTTATATAATTGAATATGGGGGGGTTGGGTTTTATTTGTGCGGATGTCACTCCTGATGGATGCTCCTCATAAGACAAGCACAATCAGGGATCATTCCTCATCTTGCCTCCCACTCCTTACCATTACTATCCATCATATTTTATTCACAAATTCAAGACCTTACTCTTTTTCCCCCCTCCTTCACTTTGTTGGCTCTGGTAGATAGTGGTGTCACAGAGAATTTCATGCTGCCACATGTTGTGTCTTTTCTGTCCTGATTGAGAAGGAGGCTGGCCGTCTTTAATAATAAGTCTCATGACCGTTACAAGGCGACGGGTAATGGTGGAGCTGTAGAACAGATGGCTTTTCACTTTGAACCAACACACATATATATATACTGTAATTATACACTTTTATGGCTGCATTCTCATTGAAGATCTATTACTGACACAATACGGTTTCATGGTTTTTCACTGGACTGGTGCTCATTTCCTCCACCTAAGTCTCCTGTTATGATTGTAAGTTGTGTGTTGCCACAAGCTCGCTGAGTGGTCTACGTGCTAAAGTTAGCTAAAGAGAGTTATTGTAACTTCTCAACAATTTCAACATCACCCCCTAAGGAATGGCCTCAGGTAAGGTAAGGTGTTATGGACTTTCATAGAAACAGATATCCATGCCTCTGAATTTTAGAACACCCATCATGCGTTCCTGAATATCTGAGGTAGTTTGAGGCATCTTGAAATGCCTTGAGGCCCTGTTTTTTGGCAGTTATTTTGAAGCATCTTATAATGTCTCTGCAAACAAAATAATATATAGGGGTATATATTTTTCAGCCAAATTCTCATTAGTCAGACAATTGCTGGCAGTTCTTTCATATGATGAAATATGCTTCATCAATAGCCTCCCAGGATTAATCCTATTGCAGGAGGAACAGATTGTGAAAAAACAAGGATGTTTTGACACTTGAGCTTGGATTCAAGAGCCTGGCAGCATCAGCTACACTTTGATCAAGCTGGATTGGATCCTGTGCTCTCATCAAAACAGAAAAACCCATATGATAATGAAATGAAAGGAGGAATTTCAGTGTTTTTGCTCTGTAGTTGTAATGCTGGGACCACCTGTCGATATACACTCAACAAAAATATAAACGCAACACCTTTGTTACTGCTCCCATTCCCCATGGGATGGACGTAGAGACCTAAAATTCATTCCAGATACACAATATAACCATCCCTCCCAAACAGTGGTCACAAATCAGTCCAAATGTGTGGTAGTGGGCACATCTGCTATATTGAGATAATCCATCCCACCTCACAGGTGTGCCACATCAGGATGCTGATCTGACATCATGAGTAGTGCACAGGTGTACCTCAGACTGCCCACAACAAAAGGCCACCCTGGAATGTGCAGTTTTGTCTCACAGCAAAATGCCACAGATGCCACAAGCAATGAGGGAGCGTGCAATTGGCATGCTGACAGCAGGAATGTCAACCAGATCTGTCGCCCGTGCATTGAATGTTCATTTCTCAACCATAAGCCGTCTCCACAGGCGTTTCAGAGAATATGGCAGCACATCCAACCGGCCTCACAACCGCAGACCTCGTGTAACCACACCAGCCCAGGACCTCCACATCCAGCAGGTTCACCTCCAAGATCGTCTGAGACCAGCCACCCAGACAGCTGCTGGAACAATTGGTTTGCACAACCAAACAATTTCTGCACAAACTGTCAGAAACCGTCTCAGGGACGCTCAACTGCATGCCCGTCGTCCTCATCGGGGTCTTGACCTGACTCCAGCTCGTCGCCGTAACAGACTTGTGTGGGCAAATGCTCACATTCGATGGCGTCTGGCACGTTGGAGAGGTGTGCGCTTCACGGATGAATCATGGTTCACATTGTTCAGGGCAGATGGCAGCTGAGAATGTCCCAGTTCTTGCATGGCCAGCATACTCACCGGACATGTCACCCATTGAGCATGTTCGGGATGTGCTTGACCGGCGTATACGACAGCGTGTACCAGTTCCCACGAATATCCAACAACCTCGCACAGCCATTGAAGTGGAGTGGACCAACATTCCACAGGCCACAATTGACAATCTGATAGACTCCATGCGACGATGTGTTGCACTGCATGAGGCAAATGGTGGTCACACCAGATACTGACCGGTTCTGGGTCCCCAGACCCCCAATAGCGCAAAAAACTGCACATTCCAGGGTGGCCTTTTGTTGTGGGCAGTCTGAGGTACACCTGTGCACTACTCATGATGTCAGATCAGCATCCTGATGTGGCACACCTGTGAGGTGGGATGGATTATCTCAATATAGCAGATGTGCCCACTACCACACATTTGGACTGATTTGTGACCACTGTTTGGGAGGGATGGTTATATTGTGTATCTGGAATGAATTTTAGGTCTCTACGTCCATCCCATGGGGAATGGGAGCAAAAACAAAGGTGTTGCGTTTATATTTTTGTTGAGTGTAGTTCTATCTTGTGAAATTGTTTGAGAATAACCAGGTACTGGAGCCGAGTTGTATAAAGCATAGGGCACCGATTAATTTCTTTTGAACACATGACTTCATATTGTGAAAATATATGCAGGTTTTATTTAAATAAAGGGAAAAATTCAGAGAAGAAGAAATCTGCATGAATGTGATTTTGGAGATGAAAAATAGTTTGTTGCTGTATCTTACTGACCAAAACTTTACTGAAATGCCGCTTATTCCCCCGTATAGACTAGCTTGCAGCTAGTCTATAGTTTAAATGAAATATCATTTCTCAGTATCATTGGGACACTGACCAAAGAGAACACAGGGCTAATATACACAGAGGGAGCAATCAGGGAATAAGAGACAGGAGGGAAACACAGCTGGGACAAATCAGGGCTGTCGAGACTAAGGAAGCAAAACCAGATGCATTAACATAAGACATGGACCTTCAAAGTAAAACAGGAAACATAACACAGAGACGCAGACTTGACACAGGGATTCAGCAACTATGGAACAGAACAGAAACCAGAAGGCACAACTCTGACAAACTAAACACAAGGACCCAGAGATCAAAAACAGAAAACACTGGAGCCCAGCAAACAAGTCAAAACAACCAAACAAACAAAAAAAAAGGTTCACAAAAGGCGCAGGCAGCCAGGAAAACCGCTCCGAAAAAAGTTCAGGGGGCTGGCCCGGAAGCTGACGGCACAACACTCCAAAATCAATGGTGGCAACAAAGACGAAGGAGATGATGTCCAGCCAACACCCTGGAAAGTGGCCGGACAGGACGAGGACGTGGAGGCCGGACAGGATGAGGACGTGCAGGCAGGACGAGGACGTGCAGGCCGGACAGGACGAGGACGTGGAGGCCGGACAGGATGAGGTGGCGCTGAGACCTCTGGTGCAGACGAAGCAGAACCAGCCCGTGCGGAGGCCTTAGGCAGAGACGAAACAGGACGGGGTGAGGCAGGACCAGATGGCAGCACGCCAACCGCAGGCGACAGAATTGGTGGTGGCACTGCAGGTGGCAGTGTGGAAACTGCAGGAGGTGGCTCTGCAGGCAACGGTGTGGGAGGAGCAGGTAGTGGCGCTGCAGGCGACGAAGACTGGATGGGCCCCTCGGACCCTCCAGCGGAGGCAGGTTGCTGGACCGGTCCCTCGGACCCTCCAGCGGAGACAGAAGGCTGGACGGGCCCCTTGGACCCTTCAGCCTGGACGGAGGATGGCTGGCGCAGTTCTCCAGAACCGCCAGCGGGAACAACAGACTGCTGGACGGGCCCGTCGGACCCTCCAGCAGGAACAGGTGGCTGGACAGGCCCCTCGGACCCTCCAGTGGAGACAGAAGGCTGGACGGGCTCCTCGGACCCTTCAGCGTGGACGGAAGACGGCTGGAGCGCTTCTCCAGAACCCCCAGCGGGAACAACAGACAAAGGCCGGACGGGCCCTTCGGACCCTCCAGCAGGAGCAGGTGGCAGAACAGATGACTAAGGAGAGGAGTGGCGGTGGCAAGGGCACAGTTTCCTTCGGGATGAGGGAACAGGAACCGGTGGAGAAATGGAGACCTCATCCTCTAACCACATAGCGGCCAGGAAAAAGGCAGGAAAACGAGGTCCTGGCTGGCGTGGGGAGGGAGAGGAAGTCCGTGGCAGCGTTGAGGCAGGTAGAGAGTGTGTGTTGTCCTGGGGCAGCGGTAAAGAAGTGGAGGTGGAGATAGAGAGAGCAAGCTTGCCAACCCTCATTTGCTCCCTCCAGGCAGCTATAGAGCTGCCCAGCACAGTGTCTGTAGAAAACTAGCATCTACTGCACTTAGCCCAACCGCCATGGTCCTCATCATCCTAGTTTTCTTTCAAGCATGTCTGAGGACCGTGAATATATTTTGTTGGAGTTGGAGCAGAAGTTATGTGGACTTTCTGTGGAAGAACTGCTCAGGGTATGTGAACTATGTAATATTACAGAAAAGCACAACAAAGAAATACAAAGCAAATCTCGCAGAGCTCTCGTTAAGCTTATTAGCCAGTTCTGTGAACGAGAAGAATTTTTCCAACGAGAGCATAAAGGCATGTCGGTGCTTCTGGAGCTAAATGATGTGCTGGCTTTGCTGGTGGAGGCACGGTCAGTGGCTGTTGGTGCGGGAGCGGCGGCCAGACAGACAGAGCGGGGATGACGGCGGAGACTGTGCACGAGGGGCAACTCGCAGCGGCGCGGGCACCTCCGGAGCGGCGGACAAGCCCGATGACATCGCTGGAGCATCAGGTGGCCATGAGGACGTCGCTGGACGGCGAAACACAGTGCAGGGGGAGATACTGCATTGGCAACAGTTTCATCAGGTGGATTCAGAAAAGACTTCAGGATAAGTGGACATTTGGGTGACTCAACAGCTAAAGACACGCTGAGTTTCAGTAGGTTAGAGCACCAGATAGAAAGCGACTTAAAAACGGGCTACTCTGAAGCTGAGATCGTGGAGGCTGTCATACGTCCCATCAGTCCTGAGTTAAAATTAAGGAGCTATTTGGAAGGGAAAGAGGATCTCGTATTAACCAGCCTGAGACAAGTTCTAAAAGCCCATCATGCAGAAATAGATGTATCAGCAATTAACCAAGGCTACACCCACTTGAGTTCCTGATTAGAGTGCTGGATTTGCCTCAAAAAATTATTTTTGCATCTGAGCGCGCCCAGTCTAGCCTAAAGTACAACAAAGAACTTGTTCAAAGTCAATGTTTTCAATCCATTAGAACGGGTCTTCTAAGTAACAATGTCAGAGCAGAAATGAGAGTATATTTACAGGATGAAAACTGTAGCGATGAACTCTTATTAATGAAAATGCAAACAGCCCAGTACAATGAAAGCGAAAGAGCGTTAAAGGTAAAAGTCCACTGGTCTTTTAGAACAGGACTAAATGTAGTTGAGCAGAATGTGGCACTTAGTGATCCCTGCACAAGCCAGCCTGATACAAAACCAGCTAAACCCCTCAAACCCTTATTTGCAAAAATTGAGGAAAGTAACTCAGCAATCAGGGACCTTAAAGGACAGGTAGCTTCACTAGTACAAACTGTCCAACGGGATAGAAGTGGTGACGGTGATAGGCAAGCCAGGGTGTACAGAAAGGCAGCTCACAGACCAAAAAGGCGAAGCTGTGCATGTCAACAAGAAAACAGGGACTGTGACCATTGTTTCAAATGTGGCAGTGACTCTCACTGGGCAAAAGGATGTAAAGTAAGGGGAGCTCAGAAGCAGGGAAACTGGGCGGGGCTGTGACTGCGGGACAAGCCACAGCCTCAGCACCAATGTCCCCAATGTGATAACATTCCCAAGGCCCAAAGCTTATCCCATGCATCACCAACTGACTCAGGAAATCCTAAAATTAGGAACCAACCCCCAAACGTGTTCAATCTGAGTACCAAAAAAAAAAGAAAAGAAGCACAGCTTGTGGGCAAAAAGTGTCTAGTATGGTGTAGAAAAAACTGCAAAACACAGGCACCGTGGGACACGGGAGTCCAAGTTTCAATATTGAGCGCATGCTGGAAATCAGACAATTTACCTCACTTAGAAGTTCACCCCATCAGTGATTTACTAAGTAAGGATGACCTTTTAGACTTAAGAGCCGTAAATGGATCTGAAGTCCCTTTCCAGGGTTGGGTAGAAGTTAGCCTTAGCCTTTGTGATCCGAGAGGAAAAGCTGCAGCTCAGAATGAAGTTCGGGTTCCAATCCTAGTAAGTCACGATGTGGTGCAGAAACCAATAGTAGGGTTTAATGCTATTGAGGAACTGATAGAAAAAGACACTACTCAGTCCAGTGAAAGCTTGTCTTTACTCAGAAATTCATTAAGAGTAGGACCAAACAAAGCAGAAGCACTGTTGAACCTTATACATACCACCAGTAGTAAGATAGTTACTTATCCTGTCAGATCAGGACGCAAAGCTATTGTTGTACCGAGTGGAGAAATGCACAGCGTTAGTTGTTCCATCAAAACAGACTTAAAGGTAAAAAGTGAAATGCTTTTTGAGTCGGATGAAAACCTGTCTTTAGCTGAGGGTCTGAAATCTAACTGCCAGTTGCTGTATGTATCAGGCAATGCCACCTAAAACCCTTCTAGGTAACATAGAGAGGGTAACACAGTTATCCTGTGAATCTCAAAGAAGCTCAGATAGGTTCGGTTGTAGAAAAAGACAATCAGAACTCACCTAGCTTACCAGAAGAACCTTGGGAACCACCTGTTAATTTGGGCCACCTTAACACAGAACAACAGGCAGCTGTCATGGAAATGTTAAGAGAGGAGTCAGGCGCATTTGCTAAACACAAAGAGGAAGTTGGTTACATAAAAAAATCTAAAAATGGATATCAAACTCACTGATCAGATTCCTGTAGCCAAATCCTATAATGCGGTCCCACGTGCTGTCTATGATGAAGTAAAAAATCACATTCAGGACTTGTTACAAAAGGATTTTATTTGCAAATCAACCTCACAATATGCCTCTCCAATAGTGTGTGTGAGGAGGCGGGATGGAGGCCTGAGACTGTGTGTCGATTATAGGGGTCTCAATAAAAAGACCATTCCAGACAGACACCCTATTCCACGAATACAGGAAATCCTTGATGGACTTGGCGGCAATATGTGGTTTAGTGTGCTTGACCAAGGCAAAGCGTACTATCAAGGTGAAATCAGCGAAGACTCGAAAAAATATACAGCCTTTCCAACATCCTGGGGGCTGTATGAATGGAATAGGATCCCATTTGGACTCACCAATGCACCTGCAGCTTTCCAGCGGAGCATGGAGGAAAGTTTGGAAGGCTTGAGGGACAAAATATGCACTCCATATTTAGATGATGTTTTAGTGTACAGTCAAACATTTGAGCACATTTGAGTACATTTGAAGTTTTGAGATCAGTTCTCAAATGTCAGCAGGCTTGGGGAGTAAAACTAAGACCTGATAAATGTGACTTGTTTAAAAATGAGGTCCGCAATGTGGGCAAAATCATTTCAGCAAACGGTTACAAAATGGATGAAAAAGAGGTACAAGCAATACGAGCTTTGAAGGACAACCCACCAACAAACATTAAAGAGCTGAGAAAGCTTTTAGGATTTTTAGGATATTTCCGAAGCTATGTACAAGATTTTTCAAGACATGTGAAGTGCCTATATGATTTACTCTCAGTTGACCACACCCAAACACCAGCGCGGTCAGCCAAGGTGGGGCATGCTGCACCGGCCCAAAAAATCATATGGAGTGACAGCCACCAAAAAGCACTAGACTATTTGGTGGATGTTTTGACTAATTCACCCATGATGGCTTATCCTAAGTTTGAGGATCCCGTCATTCTGCACATCGATGCATCAGAAGAAGGCCTTGGTGCAGTTTTGTACCAGAGGCAGAACAGTAAATTAAGAGTAACTGGATATGGATCAAGAACATTAACACAGGCTGAGAAGAACTACAGGTGGCACTCAGGGAAACTTGAGTTTTTGGCACGGTGCTTTAGAGACTACTTGTCCTATGCTCCCTCAGTGACAGTATATAGTGACAACAACCCTTTAAACTACATTTTAGGCACAGCTAAACTAAATGTGACAGGACACAGATGGGTTTCCGAGTTGGCTGATTTTAACATAACACTGAAATACCGACTCGGAAACAGTAACGATGCAGACTTTTTGTCCAGAACACCTTCTAGTATGGACTCATACATGTTAGAATGTACTGAGCTGTGTTCGCCTGAAGTGTTAAGCGCAGTAATGAATGCCATTGAAACACAGGAAGAAAAACAACTGGATTGGATATCAGCTATAACATGCAATCCAGAAGTAAATAAAATACTTACAGAAACTCAGCCAGATGTGAGAATCACAACACAGGAGCTATTACAAGCTCAAAAGCAGGACTCTGCCATAGCTTATGTTCTCAACTTAAAAAGTACAGGTGCAAGCTTTGACAAAACATCAGCGACCAAAAATCCTAAAGTAAAACAGCTTCTACATGAGTGGAAAATGGGTCACTTGGGGGTGGACCGTGTGATGAATTTGGCAAGGAGTAGGTTTTATTGGCCGAATATGTACAAAGATATTGAGTTTTTCATCACACAGGTGTGCAAATGTAATATTCAGAAACAAAACACAGTTCAGTGTAGGGCCCCCATGTGTCACGTGCCGGCTACTGCACCCTTTGAAATGGTTTCAATAGACTATGTCCATCTCGAAAAAAGCAGGGGAGGTTATGAGGATATTTTAGTATTACAGGTCAACTTCACCAAGTTTGCTCAAGTCTACCCTAAACGCAACAAATCTGGCAAAACAACAGCAGATAAAATTTTTAATGACTTTTCCTTGAAATTTGGTTTTCCTGGTAAATTACATCATGATCAAGGCAGAGAATTTGAAAACCATTTATTCAAACAGCTGCAGAAGTACACAGGAATAGCCAATTCAAAGACTACACCCTACCATCCACAGGGGAACCCAATGGAAAGGTTTAATCGCAACTTGCTGTCAATGCTGCTGTAAACAAAGTTGTGCATGCCTATAATTGCACAACTAGTGACTCGACAGGATACTCATCCTTTTATTTACTCTTTGGTAGACATCCACGTCTCCCTATTGATTTTAATTTTTGGACTGAGTGATTACATGAGGATTATGGAGTGGTGTAACAGTTGCATTACCCAATTTTGCCCAAACTTTAGCTGTCTATCAGATGGTCACATCTGACTTTAGAATATTTTAGTATACAAATGAGTTTATGGTTGACTCAGTGACTACAAGGTGTGTTTTTGCTGATATGCTGCATTGGTTTTTCCAAATGTGGTCCTGTGGTTTGACCAAATATCTCTGTTTTGGTCTCATCTGACCTCATTTGGTCTTTCCAAACCCAAGCTATGCTACCTTGTGCGTGTGTGTGTGTGTGTGTGTGTGTGTGTGTGTGTGTGTGTGTGTGTGTGTGTGTGTGTGTGTGTGTGTGTGTGTGTGTTTTTTAAGAGCAACTACCCTTCCTTCTGGGAATCCTTCCAAAAAAACGCATTCTTGTCCAGAGTCTGAGATGTGGCTCTTTGACACTTTCGGAGCTTGAGGTGAATTTGCTTGGAAATCTACTCCTGGGAAGGCTGGCAACTGACTTGGATGTCTTCGACTTGTTTCTATCTGTAGGATCCCATATGGTAAAGAAATAGTAAAAACTTTGATTTACTCATGAAAGTGGCCACTTTTTGATTACTTTCATATATTGTTTTAATATGTATCCAAAACATACAAGTTTCGTTTATATAATTTTTCAAGGGATCTTATATCTGTTTTCACTCTTGTATGCTTTTCATACAAGTTTCACACAAGACAGATACAAACTTTATAAAATTTATATATATCTTTTCCATATGGGATGATGGACTTCCAGCTCTTCTTAGACTGATAATTTTTCTATGGTCACTGCTGTTGTTTTTCCTCCTTAGTTATGTGGTACCACACATCCCAATGCTCCAGATCAGCAAACTACCAATTCTGCTGCTTTTGTAGAGGTGCTCACAGTTACTCAATTAATCACGTGCCTTTGATTAGATTAACCTGGCTGCTACTTACTCTGTTAATTCCTGTGAAAGCTGTAGGGGTTGTAAATTTTGCATAGACCGTTTCTGTTTAGTTTTTTGTTTAATAATAATAGTGTAACATGTATATATGATGTAATATTTTATAGTTCATCTGAGGTCATAGTAAATTCATTGTAAGACCTGTTAAGGACCAGATTATTTTTATTATGTCCTGATATGTAAAACCTTAGACCTGAAAGTCAAAATACTTATGGTATTGTGCTGCATTGCACTACACTGTGCTTTAGAAAAAAACCCCACATACATAAATGAGAAACACAGCATGCCTATCACTGAATGGTCTTTCCATAAAGATTCATAATGGTTCCTGCTATATATGAAGTGGTTGTGATCACAGCTTATGGTGCTTAAATTCCACCTATAACATGCTATATGTATAGATTTAACAACTTCTCACTAGGTTGTGAAAAAAGGTGAAAAATACACAGTGTGTGATCACAGCACCTACTGACTTTTTCTTGTACTGTCAAACTGGCAGCTTACTGCTAGCAAAAGGACACTAGTGACATTCATCTAAGTATTTACTGATGCATCACTTTGATTTAAAAAAAAAAGCAATTTATTCACAGCATAAACACCTTGCAGTTTTTATTGTTTTTAATGTCTGAGAACAAATATTGAGTGCATATCTTTTTAATCGGTTTATTTTCCCTCAGAGCGCAGCGTGTGCATGAGAGTATCTGCATGTACCTTCCACCTTCAAACCACTGTGTGATGATTGTTCTCTAAATTATGACTCTGTTGAAAAATAAAAAAAACCAGTCCTCTGGCTGTGGTCATTTACGTTCACAATTTGTAATTGCTGTCAGTTAGAAGCTGATTTACAGGGGTTTCTGTCTTTATTCACCCCGAGTGAAGCTTTTGTACACAGCTGTGCCTGTATGTGTCTGCTTGTTATGCATCATACATTTGATAGGTGGGTGAACAGCCGTTGCCAGAGGAGCCCATTTCTCAGTTAGCTTCAAACAGACAGTCTAATAGCTGGACACATATGCCTCACGCTGTCTCCTTTTCCCCCTCCTTGCTTTTTACTGAGGCAGAAATGTGCCTTGTTGTGGTGAAATGAGTAAAGATTTGACTGAGTCGATGAAAGCTGTAATTAATATTTAACAAAACTCTTTCAACTTACATGGCACCACTGCCAAGTTGAACCAGACGAGAGGCAGAAGAACAGCGGAGACGTAAATGAGCGGGAAAAGGAGAAAGGGAAAGAATAGAGCCTTTTGGGCCTTTTAATTTCTGGCTGGAGTCCCGAAACTCAGAAATAGATCTTGGCTTCTATAACACATGCAATTGAATGATGGTATACTTGTTGATTTTCCATGATTGAAGCTTACGTTCACGAGGACATCGACATACAGCAGGGCTGCTTTGGCTCAGATACTCCCTTGATGTTATCTGTCAGTAGGAAAGACGTCTACATTTTTTTTCCTCGTGTCTTGACATATTAAGCGAGTAAACAAGCACCCCGTGGTGCACGGAGGTGCATGGAGCACAGCAAAACTCACACATACTGTAGCGCTCAGTAATATGGAACACCTCCACCCACTTCTTCACAGAAAAGACAGAGGGGAGGAGATGAAGACACAGGAAGAAAGTCATGAGGTAAATAAGAAAAAAACAAGAACAGGAGAAGAAGAACAGAAAGGGGTTGGATGCTTAATAGATTATTCCAAAGCTTTCTCTGCACTTATCTGATGTGCTGATTTGGTTTTTCTTACGCATGTCACTTCAGTCTGCTTAATAAAAAGTTGGGTAAAGATACTAAAGCATTGTCTGTTGTGACAGCATCATCATTTTTGTTATTTGAGCTAATCAAAACCACCCATGACCTGTTGGCCTCAGAACATGAACTGTCACTATAGGTGCTTGAAAGTCAGTAGCTTCTTTTCACCATAGCTTACCTCAGACCCATTTGCTTTATTTGTTTGCTTGTTTTTTTCTGATTTCCGTTAGCAAGTCTGGTGGCATCTCTTCAGTAAGTCTGTGGTAGGTGTTGAGGAACCAGGAGACACTGATGAAGTGGGCTCCTAGAACAAAAAGGCACAAGTGGGCAAGGAATAACTCCAGCAGAAGGGGTTAAATGAAGAGGATGTGGGACATATTGAAGAGGATGTGGGACCTTTGATGCCCAACTTACAGCGACTTATGGTAAAACAAGTAGTAGCTCAGTGTTCCAACATTTGGAAGAAGCATCTGCTATGACAACTGGAAATTTATTAGGTACAACACAAATGCTACGACAAGGGGGCGATATCATCATGCCTGCCCAAAATTGTGTACAAAGTCCCAAGCACAACTGGTGCAATGAAGACGTTGAGTGTGAGGGGAGCTGACCTGATGTTGTTGTCTGCTGTACTTCTTAAGCATCCTTTCTTTTCCATACCTTTCTGCAGCTCTGTTTCTGTAGAGCTTGCAAGAATGTTATAAACTAGTAGCAACATTCATATCTATCTATCTATCTATCTATCTATCTATCTATCTATCTATCTATCTATCTATCTATCTATCTATCTGTCTGTCTGTCTGTCTGTCTGTCTGTCTGTCTGTCTGTCTGTCTGTCTGTCTGTCTGTCTGTCTGTCTGTCTGTCTGTCTTACAAGCTCTACAGAAACAACATGGTGCAGCAGGTGTAACAGATCAGTCCTTAAGGCTAAGTGTAAGCCTTGATGGTGCAATTCCCTCATAGTGTTGCACTGGTGCTATTCATGGGTGAAATGCAAGGATGTAAAGAAAAGGGTCTAGTACAGACAACATCTTGCAAAATATCAGATTAAACTGGTTGAACAGCAGTCCTCCAACATTGACAAAACAGAGTTATTATTTTCAGTTTTCTGTTTTCGCAGAAGAGCAGACAAAGATATGGTTTAATTGCTGTTCATAAATACTATAGAGGTAACCTGTAATACTACATTATTCCCTCACAGATAGAGATAAGGTTAATAGAGATTGATTGTCTTTACACTTCTGCTATACAACACCTGACTGTGTGTGCAGAAACATATGTAATTGCTATGAAAATACTTAGATTCCCCTATGAGTCAAAGCTGTTCAGCTTTTTTCATGTATATATATTTAAAAATGTCAGCAAAGAAGCTGGAATAGATAGGAAAAGCTGTGTTTACATTTTGGACACTTTGGTTGTTAACTCTAATGCCATGCCATGTTTTCCTTGTTCCAAACACTATACATGTAAAACGCACTAGTTCCTTCATGCCAAAATGCTATTCTTTACATTATTAAATGTAAAAGCCTTTAATGGATTTTCATAACTGAGTATAGATGAATCACTCACAGAGATCAATTAAAAAACAAAAACAAAAGTAGCTCCTTTTACTTGATGATGGAAAAAAAACTAAGACAGGTGGCAAATATCCAGTTGACTGTGTTTTTATAGATTAAATTTGCAGAAGCATTATTTGCAGTAGTAGTATTATTCATGAAAAGGAAACCTTAAAAATCAATTCTGCTCTCTGTCATCAAGTGAAGCTCTTTTTACTTGCACCAAAGGCTGAGAACAAAAAATGTCTTTGAAATGAAATAGTGCAACCTTTTTCAATCCCTTTTAAATTCTGCAATGCTTTTCATCAACGGTCTCTTTGTGCCTCTATTTTCTCCGAATTTCAAATGCCATTTTCTCTCTGCCTCCTTTTGTGCACCTCCAGTGAGCATGTGGGATAAAGGCTGACAGCAGTAGGCCTTTATAAGCGGAACTCCACAGCAAACAGTGAGGGTGACTATCGGTGTCAAACTGTCACAACCTGATCTGTGTAAGACACAAGGCAGGGTGAAGGGTGAAGCGCTACAGCATTTTATGGTTCAGCAGTGCCATTTTGGGAACATGAGCCGAAGAATGAGAATAAAAAGAAGGGCTATTTTTATGGAGCCATCAGACTCTTTCTTCTCCCTGTCTTTACACTCTTTTCTCTCTTATCCCACCTTTCCTCCCATCTGCTCACCCCATGTGACCTCTCTTTTTCATGCCCTCCACACCTTTCTCATGCTTTCAACATCCTGTCCTTTACCTTGATAACAGCTTGTGTCTCTGAATATGTGCATTGTGTATTTTCACTCTTAGAAGGTATCATCAAAAAGTGCCTATTATTATTTCAATGTATTTGCCATCAAGTGCTTACACACAATTAATTTAAATAAGTAGTGTCTCTATATTAACACCTCCTGTCATATTTTAGGTGTACTATGAACAAAATTTACACCAAAGCAAAATTTAGTTATCTCGTTATTTATTTATAGAGGATTTTTTTCACCCCTATAACATTTCATGTCGTATTTGAGAAGAAAAAGCTACATGATTTAGTTTTACATTTTAGAAATATTTTAACTGCATTTTCTTTACTTGTAGCTAGCTTATGTTTATATTTTCAGTTTATCAGTTTAGCTATGCATTTAAATAGTTTATTCTTTCCTTTAAACTGTTTGTCTTTTATTTTTTATGTTTTATCTTACTCCTAGCTAACTTGAGCTACTTAGCTATCCCTGTAACTTACCCTTTTTTAAAAACTGTGTTTGTATTTCTTTTAGCCATTTTAAATGTTTTTAAATCTCTTATTCTCTGACTTTTCTGACACACCCTTACCTGCATGTCCCACACTTTAAAAAGCATTGCTTTAGTCTTTACTAACACGTTCTACATTTTCCCATTTATGTTTTTTTTCTCAGTTTCAATTGCTCGCTTTGTAACTTGTCTTTACACATACAATTCGCAGACTACCATTTCTAAGCCTTGAGTTGGCCCTTTTAGTTATAGGCACTTTATTTGATACCATAATCAGATGGGTGGCTGGAGTGCTAGCCAATGCTACATAGCTTTATTAGCAAGTTGTATCTATAAGCGTTTCTATATGAGACCCATATTGTGCCAGAGTTATCCGCCATATTTGAAATACAACCACATGTTCAACATGTGCAACCACGTCACAGCTTTTGTTAGCTGTCTAACGTCAGGGTCTGGCTGCTGGGCTAGGGTTCAGCATTCACTCAGCATTATCATCACTGGGGCTTCTTGCTAGCTTTGTCTTAGCATTCTATCTGTGTAGATGCTTCCTAAGAGCCAAAGTTCTGTTACAAGTAAAATGTGGCTAGTTTCAATCCAGGAAAAGTTGTAGACTGCTTCAACATTTTTCTTCTCCCAGCAAATGAACTCCCAGCAAACAGCTGATTGTCATGGAAGAAAAAAAAGTTTGTTTGATTGTTTTTAATGGACTTTTTTTTGTTTTTTAGCCACCCGCGTGCAGATAACTGAAGCACTTTTGTACAACATAATTGGTACTGTAATATAATTACTGAATTTTGATGTACACTAATGCATTATTGAAAAATGTAATGTGATCACTTTATAATATGTGACACCCAGTGGTGGTCCTAGCCTGTTTGGCACCCTGGGCGAACACTCCCTCTGCCCCCCCTCCCCACACACACACACATACATAAAACATATTAAGGTTTGTACATTAACATAAAACACACACACACACATATGAAGGCTACCAAACAGCCATCATAATTCATCATACAATGAGAACAGGACAAATCAACAATTGACAATGACTAATTAATATTAAAATCTGTAACATAATGTATTGTTTGGAGTTTAGTCTGTTACTGTTAGTATTTTTACCATTTCTTCTTGGAGAAACTGTAATCCACATTATTTCCTTAGGGGTTAATAGAGTCTTCTGATTCTGATTGTTTCAGGATACATGATCTGCCATTATCCAATGACACATCTGCTTACCTGTATCATTTGCTCGTTTCTCCTCCTCTTCCTTTCTATTTTTTCTAAACTCGGCATCTGATGGCTTTGAACTTTTCTTGTCCATCTTCCATTGGTTTTAATTTTGCACTCCAGTATGAACACCCATCCCCCAACCCGAGGATCAACACAACATAACCTAATAGACCTACACCTTAATTCACAGATTCACTTTGTCTAAGGTTTATTTCTGGGATTTCGCACAATCCATGATTCAAATCATGAATAGATAATGGGCTTGGATTTACAACATTACGAATGAAATGTGCTCTATTTGGAAGCCACCGGGCCCCTCCCCTTTCGACAGGTTGTGAAACTTTAAATCATCAAACTGTAAATTATAAATTTTAAATAGTTATTGATCCCTTTACCCCTGGTCCTAAAGTGTATATTTATTTTCTTACTCTTCTTAGATTCATTGTTTGTTTACTTGCACTGCTCTAACTGGAGCTTCGTCGTCTCGTCTCTCTATATACTGGACTGTATGTAGTAGAGATGACAATAAAGTTTACTTTGACTTCAGCAGCGAGCAGCCGCACCGAGGGCTCTCGCACTCACTTTTCATGTATAGAATTTCGAAAAAACATCGGTGCAAATTATAAGTCTGTATCATAATGTCTGGTGTTTTCGTGTTTGTTGGTTTGTTTTTATTTTGTTTTATTTTGCGATTTGGTTATTAGACGCTGCTCCAGCCAGCCAGAGAATCCCCCGCCGCCCCGCCCTCTCCTCCCTGTGCCGCAAGCAGCAGGCGCACCTCGCAAACGGAGGGCGCCCTTACTCCCAGCAAATGGGCGATAGAAAACCGATCGGTGCCTATGCCATTCCCAATATGCGCCGGCTGATGTCGGGGCAGCATGAGTACGATCAATTTATTTATTTTTTGCCGATGCCCATGATGCCGCCCCCCACCATGATGCCGCCCCGGGCAACCGCCTGTGTCGCCCGTATCAAAAACCACTACTGGTTACACCCAACACTGCTAGGAAATGTATATAATGCTAGAATATCACACAGTAAAAAAAACCAACAACACCCCTCCCCCCCCAAAAAAGAACAAAAAACAAAAACAAAACAAAAACCCCGTATTGTAGGGGCTGTGGCAATTCAGGGTCATGCCATTCGGGCTTTGCAATGCGCCAGTGACGTTCAAGAGGCTGATGGAGAGGGTGCTCGTGAACATCCCTCGTGGCCGCTGTGTTGTGTACCTGGATGACCTGTTGGTGCACGGTGGCGACTTCGACAGTGCACTGTCCCACCTGAGCGAGGTCTTCAGTGCCATCGACAAGCTGGGCTGCGGCTCAACCCTGCGAAGTGCCGGCTGTTGGCGAGAGAGACCACGTTCTTGGGCCATGTGATCAGTGCTCAAGGTATTGCCACCGACAGCGCAAAGGTGGCTGCGGTCCGGGACTGCCCGACTCCCTCGAACGTCAAAGAACTGCGGAGCTTCCTGGGCCAAGCCTCCTACTACCGCCAGTTCATCAAGGGGTTCGCAACGATAGCCAGCCCTCTCCACCGCCTGACTGATAAGGGTCAGCCGTTTGGCTGGGGTGATGCCTGTGCTGCGGCTTTTGCACAGCTGAAGGAGGCCCTCACCAGAGCTCCAGTCCTGGCCTACCCCTGACGCAATGTAGGAGTCGGGGCAGTCCATTCACAGCAGGATGAGGCCGGAGAACGAATGGTAGCATACTTCAGCCGTGCTCTGGGGTGAGCAGAGAGGAACTACTGCGTGACTCGGCAGGAGCTGCTCGCTGTAGTGCTGGCGGTGTGGCACTTCCGGCCATACTTGCATGGCTGCCGGTTCCTCCTGCGCACTGACTAACTTGGCTTCTGAATTTCAAACACCCAGAAGATCAGGTGGCCCGCTGGCTGGAGGTCCTTCAGGGCTAAGACTTTGAGACCCAGCATCGGGCAGGTCGACAGCATGGCAACGCTCATGTCCTCTCCAGACGGCCCTGCAGGCTGTCAAGTGCCACTACTGTCAGCGGCAGGAGGAGCGGACCCAGGAGGCACTGGGCGTGACTACTGCTCAGGCCACAGCCAGCGGAGGGGGATTGGTCCCATAGACCACGCAACAGCTGAACCGGGAGCAGGAGGCTTACGCGACGTTGGTTCAGGTGGGGGCCTGGCTGGAGGCAGCGCAACGCCCAGCCTGGACAGGGGTGTCGGGACAGGGGCTTGAAGTGAAGGCCTACTACTCCTAGTACAACAATCTGGAGACCCATGATGGCCTCCTATACCGGAGATAGCGGGGCCCCAGTCAGGGCAGAGATATTGTGCAGCTGTTGGGGGCCGGCCACTATGGGAATGCCAAAACTCTTCACCGTCTCAGGGGACGGTTCTACTGGCCTAGTTGTCGATGGGATGTGGAACTTCATGTGCACTGCTGTGACACCTGCATGGCACAGAAGAGCCCAACTCAAGGGCCATGGACTATTTCACAAAGTGGCCAGAGGCCTATGCGGTGCCGGACCAGAGTGCAACCATGACGGCAGAGAAACTGGTTGAGGAGATGTTCACCCATTTTGGGGTCCTGGCTGAACTCCACAGTGACCAGGGGCGTAACTTCGAATCGAAGGTCTTCGGGGAGATCTGTCGGCGGCTGGGGGTGGAGAGGATGAGAACCACACCACTCTACCCGCAAAGCGATGGCTTGGTTGTGCACTTCAACCGCACGCTGGCCACTCAGCTCGCCATTCTCACCAGCCGCCACGAGCGGGACGCCCTTGGATTTGGTGTTCGCGTTCCCCCCCCGAGCCAGAGATTGATGGTGGGCCAGAGATGGACTACTACAGGAGGCTGAGGGAGCGGTTGCAGGTGGTTCATGACTACACCCGCCAGGCCCAGGCCGGTCCCGAGGGGGGAGCTTTCGTGCCTGGTTAAAAGGTCTGGGTGTACTGCCTGGTTCGCAATAGAGGAGTGTCCCCCAAGCTCTGCAGTCACTGGCAAGGGCCGGCGTAGGTCGTGGAGCAGCTAACAGAAGTGGTGTACCGGATCCGCATGCTGGGCCCGGGGCGCATGGTGGTGTAGCACCAGGACAGACTGTCACCGTACCGACTGCTTGCTCCAGCAGCCGCCGAGGCAGGGGATGCTGGAGGCATCCCATGTACTGATCCGAGTGACTCTTCCCCCGCCGGTCGAGATCGGCTGGTGCGCCGAAAGAAGACACCTGGACATTTGCAGGACTTGTTGGGTAATGGGGTTGTCGGGGATGACTGACCTCTTAGGTGGGGGCTATGTAGCGGGTCACGGTTGTTTGGGTTTTGCTTGACAGCTGTGTTCTGTTGTTTCAGGCGGTAGCGTTATGTTGCCATGGTTACCATGTGACGCGCTCTCTCTGCGACTGTGTGTTTCTGTTTGGAGAGAGCGCCTTTGTTTTTGTTGTCGTGGTGTTCTGTTGAATGCTAATAAATGGCTGTGCTCCCTGGCTAACTCACGGGAAGCTAGACCAACCGATACCTCTGTCTCCTCCTTGTCTGAGCTCGCCACAGTATGTATACTCTGTTAGTACAATTAAATGCACAGCAAGAATGTTAAAAGCTGTACCAACACCATAAACATACTCAAGCAGGCGAGCTCAGTGCCCACAACTAGCTTGCAGTTGTACCTGTATGCATCTGCACTCAGATCACACTTTTTCTTTTTTCATCTTGTTCAGCTGCAACAATGCATAAGGATGCTGTCAGTCACATGCTATGGAAATTATGTGCATGGAATGTTGGATTTATGTGATAGTGCACCTGATGTGATAGGCTGATTGAGAGGAACAGACACAGTCCTGTGTTAAAACATCAACCTTAATCTGTGTGTCAGCGACTGCATTATTCACAAGGTAGAACTTGCTGTTCATAATGCTGTGGAACACGTTAGAGACCCGGGTCAATTTCACATATTTATTAACGCTCTCCAGCTCATCTCAGTAACTGAACAAGGTGCCTCCTACTAATATTTTGTGATTTGGGTAAAAGGGGGTGATACTGTAGATAACTGCACACTACATATCTGCAAAAAAGCAGGAAAGGTTTATTTATTTTCCTTCTTGGTCTGGGATGCATTTTACAAGGAAATCATATCTTAATATTTACTTTGTTTTCAGGCTCTAAGTTCAGTATGTATGTGTCTGTCATATACATATAACACGTTTCCATTTCTGGTTTCCAAAAACCCCAGTTTCAAAATATATAAGCTGAAAAGCTGAAAGGTGCATTGTGTTGTGTTAACTAATTACTGTAGAAAGTACAGTGACTTTGTGATCATTAAAATGTATAAATGTCATAATTGTCACCAATTTGATGATGAATTGATGATGACTCATAAATTATGACACCCTCCCCTTTATAAGTTACTTTTAAATTGGTATTGGCAATACTGGTCATGTGTTTACTTGGTATCAGTTTGGCACCAAAATTGCAGTATTGCACACCACTACTTTGCAGATCTTCCATGGCAACTGAATAAGCATTTACTCTGGTGTACAAGAACTAACAGAAAGCTGACTGGAGGTTTTTTTTTTCTTTTTTCCCCTCTTGTGTTTGTTTGAGTTTGATTTTGGCAAGACGGCTTGTGAAAAGAAGTTTGTGATATTCTTTTGTGTCTGGGAGGAAGTAAGAACAAGAAAGAGAGGGACTCTTTTTTTTTTCTGACCATCAAAGTGATTCCATAAAAAGCATATCATTGCTGGGCCAATATTTCCCTGTCATCCAAACAGCCTCGAAATGCTATCCTCGCCTTGATTTTTTTTTTTATTTGAACTTCATTGTTTGGACATTAGCAAAGGCACAGTTACGCACACAGCAACGCAGAGTGATGCCAGCACACACAGAATCCTGTAGACTCATTCACTAAGTGACGTGAGCACAAATATGCATATTTATGATACCCACACACCAGTCATCCTATCAAAAGCAGAGCCGATGCTTCTGAACTAATTACTCCCGCAGACACTTTGCACAAGTGCATGCAGCACTTATACAGTACAATGCAAGCTGTTGTGCACTGCAGTGAGGACAATCAATCAATTATCCAGCATCTTGTGACTGCGCCCCGATTTCTTCCCCTTGCCCTCTAGTGTCTTAAATATTTAGACTGTTTGACATCAAATGCATACATGAATGTCAATGAGGCAAATCTCAGTCCCTTAATAGCACTCACACACACACACACACACACACACACACACACACACACACACACACACACACACACACACACACACACACACACACACACACACACACACACATATATATATATATATATATGGTATGAAAAGTAAGCAGATGCAGTCACACGAAAATCATCCCAAAAACCAAATACAACAACAAACCTTTTTTTTTTTATTTCCCCACACTCAGGCCCCATTTATGAATGCCGTGTTTCAGGATAGCTAGAAGATTGCTTGTGGACACCATGCAGGCAGAGAGTGATCTGCTGATTGTTACTTCAGGAAAATTGTATCTCTAGTCTTTGACACACAGAGAGGGAAAAGCCTATTTGAGGCATCCATTTTTTTCTTGTCTTTTTTCCCCCCTTATTCTCCTTGAGAGTGAAACCAGTAATAAGGCAGCCTGAACACAGCTCTGTGGCGCGCCTGTCAATCAAGGATCTCAACTGAGACAAAGCCACAAAGTCTGTTTCTTTACACACAGGAATGTAACATCTTCCGCCATTCTTTGTGTAACAGCCGTGTTTTTGGGCTTTAAAACAAATAGTGCCTTCCATTTTTATCTTCTTACTTTTGTGAAGTTTATTCTTTGTGGTGTTTTTATTGTGCCAAGACAAGCTGGCCATTTTTACAATAGTGAAATAGTAGAAAGTTTGCATATTATGATCTCATTCCTTCAAAGATCAGGCTACCAGGAGCCTTGGGTTTGCAAACCCAGGAATGAGGAGAACTTTTCATTATCCATTGCAAAAAAGAAACTAACCATGCCCACAACAGGCTACAAACATATAACTGCGTCATTGTCTAATCACCAAAATGTACCACCTCTCAGAAGCCACAGGCGCAAATTCCTCACTCTTGTTGTACATGCGTCTCAGTAATGCATATGATATCTACCTGCTTCTCTGCCATTACAGAAAGTTGTTGGGAAATGGACAAGAAATTAAAACTTTGAAGAGAGGGAAGAAGGAATAAAAAACTTTCCTGGGATGAAGAAAATTATTTTTATACAGGGCACAAATAAACCCGAGGACCAGTAATCCAAGTTTTATATTGTTCTCAGGTCCACTTGAGATCTTTTGCTATCTGATCTTGTTCTTTTCCACCTTGAACTTAGCTTCAACTGTGGGTCAGTTACAATGGTAATTGCTGACCATGAAGGTTCTGTCATTCACTTTTAAATATCCTCATTCATACACTCAATATCAAAGCACAAATGAGAATTTAAAGCAGTTGCAAAAAACCTCTGAAATAAACACTGAAATTTTTTTTTTCTTTTCTTCTTCTTTTTTTATTTATTTATTTATTTATTTATTTATTTATTTATTTATTTTTAGCACAGAGAGCGTTTCAGCAAGATTTTTAAATGTCAAAAATGAATGTCACCAAACTCATTACTACTGGCTTGGACTGTGACTTTGTAGCTTAATCCATTTTAAAATTTGTCCCATCTATTTTATTCACATCGTTGTCTTCAGCAGCTGTCACATTTCTTTTAACCCCACTGGGTTACAGTTGAATAGATATGACAAAACCACTGGTTTAAATTACTGAATAATGGAAAGCTTTCAGCACAGTTACGTTAAGTATTCAGCAATATAGACACTTACCAGCCACTCATTAGGACACCTGTTCAGCTGCTAGTTACCGAAAATATCTAATCAGCCAATCATATGGAAGCAACACAGTGTAGTTGGGCATGCAGACATGGAGAAGTTCAAACTGAGCATCAGGATTGGGAAGAAAGGCGATTTAAGTAACTGCACATCCAATCACGAAGCTGATAAGACCACAGCAGGTGCCATGTCTGTCAGCAAAGGACAGACTCATCAAAGTTGGACTATAGAAATAGAATAGATATCTAGATAGATAGAAACAGTAAAAAAAATAGAAAAAAGAAATCATGGGCTGATGAGTGTTGATATCTTTCGTGACATTCCAATGGTAGGATCAGAATTTGGCATAAACAACATGAAGGCATTGCTCCATCCTGCCTTGTACCAGCAGTCAAGGGTTCTAGTGGCTCTATAGTGTAGGGCACACTTTGGGTGAGTATTATTGCTGAACATGTCTTGGAGCATGATAACTCACCACAAAGCTCCCTGAGTTCTTGAACATGACAATGACTGTATTCATTATTCATTGACTGTATTCAACTTTAGTTAAATGACACAATGCCAGAGTCACCACATCTCAATCTAATAGATCACCTTTGAGATGTAGTCATGGATGTGCAGCCCCCATCTATTATACTATTATAATGTCACATCACTATGGACTAAAATCTCTGAGGAATGTTTCCAACACTTGTTGAATCTATAGCATGAAGAATTCTGAAGGCAAAATGAAGGGCCAAACCAGTAATAGCAAGGAACACTTAGTGAAGCAGCATACTGAATACATATTGAACAAGTATCACTGAGGGCCAATATAGAAAGTAATTTACAAATTATAGGGGGCAATAATTATCTATGTATAAAAAGAACTGAATAAAATGACCAAAAAGTATTGGTATCAATTTTTGATGTTGTCAAATTATCATTTTACACACCACTAATAGAACTGGCCAAGAATTTCACAGTTGATGCAATGTTGATTGAGTAGATAACACAGACCAAAATTTCATTGTGTTAACTAAATGGTTCTTTTTTTTTCTCTGTCTTAAAAAAAATCTCACAGTCTACATTGACAAATGGTCATATTTCCAGTACCCCTGCATTCAAATGTAAAAACTTTGCTTACCCTGTGTTATGTTAAATCATAGCTGGAGCTCCACTGATGGCTTTTGTTCATTACCAAAGCACATGCTTAACTAAAAGTCAAAATGCTCAGACTGAACAGACCGAGCTACCTCTGATCACCTGTTCTGAGCCTAACAGTGAGTCTCCATTCACAGGGTCAATCAACTCAGAACTGAAGGTTACAAGTCAGAGCTTTTTAAACATGTCTTTTTGAAAAAAAGAAAAGAAAAGAAAAAAAGCAACAAAACAGCTACCACAAAAGGAAATACAATCAGAAACAACAAATGTAAATTCTGGCACACACGAAGTGGCTGAATGCCAGGTAGTATGTGTGTTGTGTTTAAGATTCTGTTGGAAAAGTCAGTGTGCTTTTTGCCAAAGTGT
Organism: Rhamphochromis longiceps; assembly: GCF_057381845.1. Lineage (NCBI taxonomy): Eukaryota > Metazoa > Chordata > Actinopteri > Cichliformes > Cichlidae > Rhamphochromis > Rhamphochromis longiceps. The sequence continues at coordinate 24,022,284 of NC_140577.1, forward strand.
TTAGGCACACTGTGCTTACTACGTTGCTCTTGTGGCTATTAAATGCATTGTTAGTTAAACATTTTAATCTCTCTAATCATTCAAGGAAGTCACCCATGCCTTTCAACAAGCAGTATGAAAGGTACTTCCTTTTACCCGCTCATATAAAACTGATGGGTTTGAAAATGGCTTTTGTATAAGCCATTTTCAAACCCACTCTATTTCAAGTGTGTTTTGAAAGAACCTCTAACCGTGTGCATTCAGAGGGTTTCACAACGTCTAATCAAACCTTGCAGAAAACAGCAACTGTAAAAGTCTAAGATTTTATCAAGTTAAATGGAAAAATAGCACTTTCCAGGCTTCTCAAGGTTTAGGGGGTTTCACGCGTGTTGAGGGACTTCAGCCAGTGAGCTCTTTTGCCTGTGGTAGTCGACCTGTAAAACACTGGATTGTGCACTTTAGGAAACTGGTGCCTTTAAAGAGATGTGCCCAGGATATACACGCTACATCAAATTACACTCCTCCCTGTGCAATGCCTTGATAAAATTGTTTGTTTGAGCCTAGAGCATTTCATTGTTTGTGTTACTCAGAGTTAACCTTCCTCTCGTGTTAGCTTTCTGTTATCATCTCTTATGTTAGCGGGTCGGTTTTGACCCGTGAATTAAATCAGCTATAAAATATACTAAAAACAATAAGTTATCATCCAATTTGTTTCTCATCTCTTGGTTACCTTGTTAGGCTTCCTTATCCATGAAAATGTTGGTTTTAATACCTTTGGCGTGGGCCTCTGGGTCTTTTTTTGTCACTATACCCCTCGATTTCAATTAAAAAAAACTGTAAAATTAACCTCAAGAGAATCATATTAATAAATAAAAGTTTTCTGTGTTACCTGAGTATTACTGAGGGGTATAGGACACATCTCTTAAATAAATCTGTTTTATTGATTTTTTTCATTTTAAGATTAATAACTAAAATGACATCTATGGTGTTACGGGTCAATTCCGACCCATAGACATTTACATCAAGAAAAGACAAAAAAAGTTTGTTTTTTTAGCAGTAGACCTTTAATATAAACTGAAAAAAAGAAAAAGTCCACTCCTCCTTTGTTTTGGTTATAGCCGTGGGTAATTGTGGGCTTTTTATCACTTCCCAATGATACAGCTTCACCTCAGTTTCCTTTGTGAAGTTCTTGTCCGAGGTCATATCTGGTAAAAAATAAAATAAAATATCACAGCTGATATTGTGATCCTGCAGTCCAGTGGTCATATGGAGGACCACACATTTTCATTGTTTCTTCTCAGGGGTGCCACTCGCAGCTTTGACTGTGAAAATCTGTACATTCCAGGCATAGTTGGTTTTTGCATCACAGGCTTCCCAGATTTTTCTGCCGTTTTTCCCTTGCTTACTGGGTATATATTGCCGGAAGGGGCATTTTCCTCAAAAAGTGGACAAGACGTTCATCCACTGTCACTGGCCCTGGGATGAACATCAGTGGTAGAAGCTGCACCCATCTCTCCCAGACATCCCTGATGGGAGCAAGCTTGTCAGACCTCGGTCTGGTCTCTCTGTTGTCAAATCTGAGGACTCTTGAATCAAAATGATATCAAATGTGTGAAGTGACATCGTTGCCCAGAAAATGTTTCTGCCTGTCGATGCATCCCATAGACAATCAGTGGCCTCATTGCAGCATCTGTACACTCCAGCAAGAAGAACACCAACGAAAGCATCCAGGTATTCCTCATCATGTCGCCATGGACTTTTTTTTCCTTCAAGGTTTATCATAGTAATGATGATTCTTTCTAGTGACAATGGCATAAATATCTCAAAACATCTCTTGATGTCACTGACTTTGGTCAGAGCAAACCTTGTGATTCCAGGGGTCATTTTGATGACATTTGCAGCAGCTGCCCTGCCATGTACATCATGAGGTACTGAGCTCCAAAAGATCTTACCATTTTTGGACTTGAATCTTTCAGCAGGGGTAGCTTCAGCACCAGCGACCTCCACCTCTGATCAGATGTGTCTGTGTCTTCTGGATGATAGTCCACATTGCCTTCTTCCGTAGAAACCTGCCCATCTGAATCGCTATGCTGCTCTGTGTCCTCTCCTTCATTTTCACCAAAAATATGATCCTGAACTTAGCTCACTGTGAATCTTCTTCTCATTTTTTGTATGCTGCAAATTGTAAATGTGCACTCTGGAAGTCAAATGGCCACTCAAATAGTGAATTCACCTCACATGCCCGTGTTTATTTTGTTTTGTTTTTGTGCGGGTATACTGCAAAAAACATGCAAAATAAGAATCCCCTAAAGCTCATATGATTAGGAGAGGCGCTTGCTGTAAGCGTTTTAGCTGACAGTGCACTTATGATTTCAGTTTTGGCTTTAATTATTGCTTTATACTCATAATATTATACCTGGGTCGAAACCGACCCTAACAACACAAAGGTCATAATTTCAACTAGGGCATTTTATAATTTAGTGAAAATATTTTTTTTTGTTTTATTTTGTAGAAATAGAGGTTCCTGACAAAGTCAAAAAGCCTTGATACAATAAACAAATGTATGTGATTTTTTTATGCATTTGAAATTTAAAATGGGTCGGTGCCGACCCTAACACGAGAGGAGGGTTAAGCCCCGAGCCTGGTATACACATCCATAGCAAACACTGGATCCTTTGCCCATCAAAGTCAGCCTCCTGCTGTGATGCAATTACTCTTTAAAAACTTCCTGTCCAAAAGATTTGTGTGCAAATATCAACACCTTGGAAGCAGCATGGCTTTAAGACTGAATACCATGTGTGGCATCCTTAACTTGTATTTGTGTCAGGATGTCTACAAAATCATGTAGATGTTGTCAACATCTATTTGCAGTAATCCACCGGAGTTAAATTCTGCTTTGTGGTTTCAAAACTGGGGGAAATTCAGAGTGAAAGTAAAAAGAATCTAATATTTTTTACTTCCTGCACTAACATATTATCTGCAATGATCAAATTAAGCAGCACTAGTAAGTGTGAAAAAGTGCTCAAACCTCTGAACTCTCACAATCATCACTATGCGTATACCAAAGTATACCAAACCAATTATTGCTACTTTCATTATTAGCAACCCTTTCTCTCTGTACCTCAGAGGAATTATTTAAATGCATCGGTGTTTTTATTCAACGAAAATTTCTGCTACTGTTGTGTAAAAACATTTTGACTTTAGTTGCTAACTGTAGTTCTTGTGTGTCTCATAATACAGTGGGCAGTAAAGCTTTTCCTTCCAGTTGTTTGTCTTTTATTGTGTAGTGGCTCCCTGCCACTGAAGCTTCAGAGCAGGGGCACTAGCTCTGTGGTGAGTATTAAAAAAACCCTGTTCTTTTGTGTGTTTTATCCAACTGCAACAGGATTAGTAAAGGTGAAGCACAGCTTTAAAGAAGTTGGATGCCAGTAATAAGGTAGTAATACCTTATTACTGGCAGTGTAATAAGGTTGCACTGCATTAATTTTTATATGTTGGGTGTGTTTTGTACAAGTTGTAGTTATTTCTTATTATTTATCATTTTTTTAATTTTTTTTTATTTAATCAGCGCTTGCAGAGGACAACAGTTGAACGGTTCATAATGATGATTTTCTGTGCAGAAGGGGATACTGACTGTGCTGAGTTTTCTCTGTAAGATGTGCTGCATGATAAAAATACAAATTCTTTTTAAAAAAAGTTCTCTCCTTGTTCTTCCACACTTCTACCAGATGAGCACAGGCATATGCTAAATGTAAGTCAGGACCCACTTTTGGTTTCTCGCAGGATTCAAACTGCACTTTTGCACTTTCAGTACCTTTGTGGCACCTTGTCTTACTTCTGTATTGACTTTTTTCACTCTCTATGTTACTCACCTTATCTGGTCTGAAAAGCCCTGTGATTGGCTAAAGTGTCTGGCCTCTCTCTGCAAGCAGAGCTCAGAGGAGGCACGTAAGTCTAGTTTCCTGTAAGACCAGCGGAATAACTATCTGCTACAGTGCTTTTAGAACTAGTGTTGGATTTCACCATCATCTTAGTCCCATGATGCATCTTAGTCCCATGGGCAGGGATAGCTCAGTAGGTAAAGTGGTCGCCCCATGATCGGAAGGTCGGCGGTTCGAATCCACTTAACGGCTACCCTGAGGTACCCCTGAGCAAGGTACCGTCCCTACACACTGCTCCCCGGGCGCCTGCTTAGTGGGCTGCCCACTGCTTCACTGAGTGAATGGGTCAAATGCAGAGAAAAACAAGTAATTTCCCCATGGGGATCAATAAAGTATCCATTATTATTATTATTATTATTATTCTGGTAAATGTGTCCTCTAGAGTGTATACAGTGTTTTTGCCTAGGGCTGCACTCTTCTGTGCTGAGAAAACAAGCACTGCACTACTTTAATCTGCCTTATAAACATTTCTTATTCTGAAAAGCTCCCTGAATTTGAGTGCTGCACTTTAATAGCATACTGCCATTGCTACAATGATATTTATTTAATTTCTTTTTTCCTTGATATTCCATGATTAACTGTGAGGGGTATTATTGCAAATTGGAAGCATTTACAAACCACAGCAACTCAGCTGTTAAGTGGCAGAACACACAAAGTTACAGAGCACTGTCACTGAGTGTTGAGGTGCATAATGTGTAAAAGTTGACAACGCTCTGCTGACTCAGCCCAGGGATCTTCATGGCATGGGTTGCCATGGCTGACAAAGTCCTGTAGGTCCCAAAAGGTTGATTCTGTTCATCTGGACATAGCATTTTCAGTGGGAGAAACATTTCAAAACTCATTCAAGTGACTTCTTCAGTCTTGGCTGAGTGCAGGTTTCCCCAGCCTTATAAACAGTACATTTGTACAATGACTGAAACTAGCCCACTGAAGGAACAATGGGCTGTGACATCAGTTCCTTGATCATTAATATGCAAATTGTCATGACCATTGATCAACAACCACTGATCAAAGCCCATTGATTATTGATCAAAGACCTTTGATCAATGGCCATAAGTACAAGTACTCAAAAGACTGGTCCAGTACTTTGTACTTCAAGCTTGGGTCCTTTATCAGAGGCCTGGGAGCTCAAGGGTCCTGTTCCTGCATATTATGTCAGCCAGTTTCTTGTGTTGTTTCCATCTATGGCCTGCCTGCTAGGATCTTGCATCCAGTTTCTATTTGCTGGATTGTCTCAGGGGCATCTGTGTACGTACATGAATATCTATATGTATCTATATGTATGTATGTATGTATGTATGTATGTATGTATGTATGTATGTATGTATGTATCTATCTATCTATCTATCTATCTATCTGTACATATATATATATATATTCCAAGATATCTAGCTGATATTATGGAATAGCATATAAACCTTACACAGACTTTGTGTGTGATTTCCACCCATTTTCAATCTTCTACGTGTTATTTTAGAGCATTAAATGCCATGAGGTAGTTAGAGTCGGGGATATAATACCCTCCACTATGTGACCTGAAAATGACACATAAGGAAAAAAAATGCATTGAATAACGTGCAAAATGGTTTGTGGATGTTTGTCTGTTATTTGTATTCCATAACAGCATGATACCAGGATGGGAAATCCATGCATGTTTATATCTCTCTTTCTATTTTTCAGGCCACGGGTGTCCCTCCTGAAAGTGGCCGTGTGAAATGGCAGCCGTGGTGACACAGTTTTCTTTTCTTTTTCTTTTGTTTGTCTTCACCCATGACAGTTCTGGTCTGTATAAAAATGCACTAACCTCAGTTGTTTTTCCTTTATTATAATCCCAATGAATATTTGCATCAAAGTAGCACTTGGGCATGGGTAATATACTCTTCTATTCTAAAACACAGTACTGTAGTGAAATTTATTAAATGAGGCAGAGGCAAAGGACACACAACAGTCATTGCTTTAATTCATTAGTGAGCATCTGGATGCTGTGCACGCACAAGTTAGGCTCTAAATACAAAATGCAAACTGTATGCACTTTCCAAATGAATTGAGTGATGCGTAGTAATAACAATATCTCATTGCACTGGGGTGATAGTGAAATGACGATTATTCAACAGTGCAGTGTCATTTTCGCCAGCGGACCTTCTCATACATAATGCATCCAAATCTTTGCATTTTTCCTTCTTTCTGAGCTACAATGCATATTTCATCAAGTCAGTGAAATATTAAGCACTCTTATGATTTGATATTCTCTTCCAAGAGGGATTTCAGTTTATATATTATCTTCACATCTCTTGCGTCTCCTCCGGGACTAAACTTCAGGGGATGTCTTTATTTGCCATGTTTGTTTACTTGGAAAGATGTTTGATTGGCTAATGCTGAAGTAATGATCAATGAGACAGCCAATCAATTTCAGAGATTATCAAGGCTCAGAGGCCATTGATCCATGAGAGGAGTCGGCTCTGAACAGCAGGTTGGGTATGGGCAGAAATCTGTGCCATCAGAAACTGAATTTGAATAAGTTCAATTTGAATTTGAATTGCTCAGATTGAATCTGAATTGTAACTTGAATAAATGCTTTTGAAAACTGAATTTGAATTAGTCTAATTTGAAATTGAATTTATGGTTTGAAAATGAATTGATTTGCTTTGAAACTGCATTTTATCCTTTAAAAATGCAGCTCTCGAATAATTTCAGTTTCACTTCTCACCATTCAGTTTCAGTTCTACAATTCAATTTCAGTTCCAAAATTCAGTTTTTTGGAACTTACATCCGGTTCCGGTTCAAGCGCAGATTAATAGAACTACGTTTTACTAGCGGACCGAAAGTGTTACTGACGGGAATCTACAGCGTCTTGAGCTGAATTAAGACTTCAGAAGTCATTCGTCATGTCGAATGACCAGCAGATAAACTATCAGGTTGGTAATAAATGTATTACATGTATAAGAACAAGCGTCATGTTAACAAATGATAGCCGTAAGGTAACTTTTATGCTTATTGTAGCTGTTAGCTAAAAACGCTAATTTAGCGTAGTTTGCCCTGAATTCAGCTTTGACAACAAATATGATCGACTGTTTCTAGTAGAATTCCAAAGCTGTCATCTTGTACCCTCTCAGAGTACCCCCTCTGTATGCTTGCAGAGATCCCTACAGTAGGGAAACATGCAAAACGGTGTCCAAACCTTTGTGTTTTATCTTTACACAGCATCCCAACTCTTTAGCTAACTTAATAACTTTAGCTAAAGTGAATAGTTAGTCTAATTCATTAGTGCAGCATTACTGGATCACCTCTGTTTGAAGTGATATACAAATATCACTGTGTTTAACTACCATAAATAATTCTTAGGGTACTGAGTGCATGCTTAATTAGATTTTTTTTTTTTTTTAAAGCATACTGCTCCATTAATATGTTTGACAGGCTGAAGTTGTCGGGTCACCTCCTAAATCGACCATCTTTTACAGGAGTTTTGTGCCAGAAATGGAGTGTCCACTGAAGACTGAAGATACTGAATCTCTACGCCTTGCCATTGATCCCTCTTGTGCCTTCATCTAGACAAGAGACATTAACTTAACCACTCTCATATGCTCTGTACCTACATCACCTTCTCTGACAGTCGTAGCTTGGCTCATCTGAGGGTGAAATTATAAGAATGTGTTATTTTGCAAAGTGTTCTCTAGGGTTCCTAAATAAAATATGGCATTGAGGTCATTTCTTTTGAATTAATCCCTTCTTCTGAAATATAAGAACCTCTCCTGGTTTTAATGGCACTTTGGATTTCTTTACTTTCTGTTCCACTTCCAAACCCAAATAGATGCTGACACAGTAACATGGAAGAGGGAAAGACGTTGGAAAGGACTACTACAAATAAACCTAATGTCTAACAATGAAAAGTGTAAAATAAGAACAATAATAATAATAAAGATAAAAGATGAAGTAACAAGTTTTTAGTTTTGTTTATTCCAAATGATCATCCAGATGTCTGTGACATGTGATGACAAACACCATAATGGAAGGCCTTAGTCATCACATGCTTAAACTCATATATTTTTGCATATGCTGAACAGGCAGTCAGACATGCTGTAACTGTGGAGTGGAAAACAGCATGAACACCATACAGCAGGGGTCTCAAACTCCAGTCCTCGAGGGCATGGAAAAGTTGCATGACACTGGCCCTTGAGGACTGGAGTTTGAGACCCCTGTCATACGGAATATGACAGGTGTGGTTGAACTGCATGAAGACTCTGAAGTTTCTCTTCTCTTCTGGCAGGACAGGAATGTGGCCTTGTCCTGTGAGCCACTGTAAGGATGTACTTAGAGTAGAACTGGACTGTCACCGGCCTCAGGCTCTTCACCCTTTTCAAAGACAAAGCAGTCATTTAGATAAAATATTAGATATTGTTTACCTGTAAATGCACAAAGTCAATTTAGAAATGTAATTATTGTCAAGAGTGAACAAGCACTGGTAGTGTAATCTACAGCTGTGGCCAAACGTTTAGAGAATGAGAAGTGTTGTTTGCTTATTTACAAAGTTTGCTGTTTCAGTGATAGTTGTATATCATATTATATCACTTCAAACAGAGGTGATCCAGTAATGCTGCACTAATGAATTAGACTAACTATTCACTATAGCTAAAGTTATTAAGTCAGCTAAAGAGTTGGGATGCTGTGTAAGACATAAATAAAGATAAAACACAAAGGTTTGGACACCGTTTTGCATGTTTCCCTACTGTAGGGGCCTATGCAAGCATACAGAGGGGGTACTCTGACAGGGTCCAAGATGACAACTTTGGAATTCTACTAGAAACAGTCGATCATATTTGTTGTCAAAGCTGAATTCAGGGCAAACTACGTTAAATTAGCGTTTTTAGCTAACAGCTACAATAAGCATAACAGTTACTGTACGGCTATCTTTTGTTAACATGACGCTTGTTCTTATACATGTAATACATTTATTACCAACCTGATAGTTTATCTGCTGGTCATTTGACATGACGAATGACTTCTGAAGTCTTAATTCAGCTCAAGACGCTGTAGGTTCCTGTCAGTAACACTTTCGGTCCGCTAGTAAAACGTAGTTCTATTAATCTGCGCTTGAACCGGAACCGGATGTAAGTTCCAAAAAACTGAATTTTGGAACTGAAATTGAATTGTAGAACTGAAACTGAATGGTGAGAAGTGAAACTGAAATTATTCGAGAGCTGCATTTTTAAAGGATAAAATGCAGTTTCAAAGCAAATCAATTCATTTTCAAACCATAAATTCAATTTCAATTTAGTGATGATCATTTTCAAACCATAAATTCAATTTCAAATTAGACTAATTCAAATTCAGTTTTCAAAAGCATTTATTCAAGTTACAATTCAGATTCAATCTGAGCAATTCAAATTCAAATTGAACTTATTCAAATTCAGTTTCTGATGGCACAGATTTCTACCCATAGTTGGGCCTATTCCAACTCATTTGATTGAAATTAGAGAAGTTCAAACTGTGCAGCCACTCTCCCTCCCTCAGCCCTCAAATTTTATATGTCAGCTGTTATTTAGGTGAAAGAGACTGATGTGTGAAATGTGAAAAGGAAAGATTTAAAGGATGGTATTAAGCTTCTTACTCCCCACTAGCCTATGTTAAAATAAAAAGAGTTGGTAGCTGTTTATCAACAGCTAGCATAATTGCATCAAAGGTTGTTTTGCTTTAAACTACTTCTGAAACCTTTTTTTTTCCTAAATTGTCACTGAAGTGCTACACTTTTTTGCCGTGTGTGGTGTCATAAAGTCTTTTTCAACTAATGAAAAACTATCACTTTTTTCATTACCATGTCAAAAGTGATTCTTTGCTGAATAAGAGAGACTGGTAATTCAGTCAATGTGTAAACCTGACTGCTTGTGTTACTTTTAGCACCTCTGCAACAGGTAGTAGAGATTCAAGAAGACATACAGTTGTGTGCTTGCAGTAAATTCTCACCAAAACCAACTGAAACTGTGTTATCTGTTATTCAAATAATAGCTCATATGGGATCCAGCATGCCTTTTACTTTCCCGCTAGGAGTGATATGAGAAAGTTGATAGTAGAAGCATACTAGATGTTTCACTTTGTTCCCAGTCTTTATGTATGATTAAGTCAGTGGTTCCCAAACTTTTTTCGCTGGGCCCCCCTTTGTTTTACAGAAAAATGTTCGCGCCCCCCCTCGCGTGCGCGCACACACACACGTACGCACTAGCACATCCTCCAACCACACACACCCATATTTTGCTCAATTGCAGTTTATTTCACACCTCAAACATTTAGTAAACAATTAAGCAAATACAAGTAATCTGCAGGTAGTAAGAAAATAACAGTATTTTGTCTCTATCTTCAGGTTTTACACGCTTACATATAAACACGCAGTTACTGTCCCTCTATTTAGAAAGGCAGAGGCCTCACGATGTAATTATTTTACATGTAGTTGTTTTTTTCCTGTGTAATAATGTTCAACATTGCTATCAATACATTTTTTTAAAAAAATGCCTCTCTGTGCAAAATCGGTTCAAAAACATGAACAACTTTGGGATACTGTTTGTCCGTGATTTAGACAGGGGGAACAAATCGTGGCAGGATCAGCCTGATGTTATTTGTATCCCGCTGTAACTTTACTGTATAAAGAGCTAACATCTCCAAAATTTCAGGAGTAGTTAGTCATTACAACAAGTGTTTGTGAACTAAAAATCAAGAATGTGGGATGCTGTTTGTCCGTGATGTGGAGAGCCCAGCGGTGCTCCCGACAAAGGGAAAACCAATTTTGCAGGGGAGACCTACCTCGGCACTTGTGCAGGTGAAGCCAAAGGGAAGATATGCCTCACCATATTTTCTAGTCTTTGGCTTAGAATGAAGTTGGTTTGGAAACATATTCAGCGATGCTTCATCTCCTGCTTTGCGTTTGTGTAGGCGCCCCATGCAGTGTCCAAGCATTGTTGGTTTTTTTTTCCCCTCTTCATGCGCCCCCCAGCAATGGCTCTGCGCCCCCCCTAGGGGGCGGGCCCCACACTTTGGGAAGGTCTGGATTAAGTAAACTGAATTGAGCATGGGAACACAATGTAATTGTTTTCTTAGTTGTAAAAGTGCTTTTTTTTTTTTTTTTTTTTACACACATAGTAGGTCGGTTAGCTAAAGTTGAGAGTTGTTAAAAGGTCTTTTCCGCTGTATTCTCTGCTTCACCATCATCCTATTGCACATATTATGATCTTTTTGGTAGGATTAATCACATTCATTGGTCAAGCTGATATTAGACTGCTCTCAAACAGTCCCTCATTTATAATCGGTCCAGTGGTGTTTGCAGCCAGTTTGTATTTTTATCAGCTCATCAGCTGTTGTCAAACTCTGAAAAGGAATTTCAAAATTAAGCATCCTTCCATATTTTATCAAAATCAGATTAGACATGTAGCCAACTTGGCACATCCAAGTTAGAAATTATGTTCTTTAATTAGAGTGCCACCCTCAGGGCAATTACTGTAATATGTTATAACACCAGAACACAGTGCTGATGTATCATCCCTCTAAGCTTCATTAAATTTAGGCCTTTGATATCTGTGATGTCACCTGAGATATTATGCCTGACGGTCGATTAACTCTGCCACTGAGTGGTGGACAATGATCTATTGTGATATTCAGTCTGTTCTTCTGCATATCTTTTGTCACACGTGCGCCATTGCCGCCTCTCTTAAAAAGGAGGTTATGTCATCTGGCCAGAATCAGCTTTTAATACAATTTCAAAAGATGTTGATGTTTGGTTAATGAGAAAAAATAAATAAACAGCAATCTGGGCCCAGAATAAATCTCTGACACTTTCTGATTGACCTCATTGTGCCAATTAGATTGCAGACCAATCTCCATAATAAAATCTGTACTTTCTGAGTAAGCACCTGACAAATTGTCTTCCGCCTCAGCAATATCCATTTCATTACTATGTCACTTGGATTTGAATACCAACAAGGCATCTATTGTTTCCAACTAGGGGTGCCAGAATGGCAGGTGTTCAAATTGACAATATTGGCGCAGGTGCAGCAAGAAAAAACAAGAAATAGTGTGATAAAGCAGTTTCACACTCTCTTCTCGAGTCTGAGCTGGTTCTTAAATAGCACTAAAAGGGATAAGAATGTCTTCATTGTTCTTTAAATACTAACTGCATATTTCTCTGTTTTCTTTTCTTTTGTTTTGGTAGAAGAAATAGCCAGAGTTTTAGTTGAAGAAAAATGGATCAGTTAACAGCAGTCTGTGTTCATCACCATTCATAAGAACACCCCCAACCTAAAAACAGAAAATAAGTAAGTGAAGTTTATTTAAACAGCACTTTTTACAAAGATAAAAATCTTAAAGTTTTGTATAACAATTAAAAAACAGTATCAATAGAGAGCCATGTACTATAATTCTATTGTTGGCCATAGTAGAGACATTTAAACTTTATTTCTACTTTACAACTTCTAGAAGAAGCTCAGTTATAACTTTTCTCCTTGAAGTTTTACTTATACCACCTTTACTATTGTGGAATTCTTCTATTGATTTCAATTCAAACTTGTTTGCTTCTTCTGTGGTGATTCATAGCACAGACACAACCCAAATTGCCTCTTATCCGGTTGTTCAGTGATGACGTGACGAATCCTACTTCCGGGCCTAAAGTAGTCTGCGTTTAATATGGCTTTTGTGTTGTTAACATGTTTAATGTTATGTATTTTCTTCTATTTAATCTCAAAAAGCTCCTAAAACAGTCAGTGATCCCTGTTGACCTCCCTCTGCTTTTATTACCACTAATCATTTATTTAAGCTCAGTTTTTAAAACCTTAGGATGTAACTACAGCCCAGCCCATGCAGCAGTATATGAATGACTAACCTCTTATTGTGGATGGATTATCTCAGTTGTTCTCCTGGCTGAAGTTTGGTCCTTTTACAGCATCCTGCTATGCGATTACATTTGTTCCCGACCACCGAGAACACTCATGTTAACTTTTATTGAGTGGAAAAAAAGTTAGCTTGTTTATATTATGCTAACATAGCTGTGTTGCTAGCGGTCACGTAGCACATCATTATATACCAGCTAGCCAAACTTCAGTAACCCTACAAACGTCACTGCTGTTTAGTTTTCTGTCTTCATTTATGCTGGAAGTGATAGCAGAGCTGTACGTTTTAATTTGTTTCCAAAACCCCACAGTCAGGACATGCTATATTGTATTTAGATAGAAGCTAGCAAGCTAACTCCCTGGTAACTTCTAACTCCGTTAAATGTCATAAATTCCGTTTTCATGGATGCCTAGATGTTAAACTCAGTTGTTACACCTGGTAGAGCAGAACGCTGATCATTTTATTAAAGATGAAAGACTTTAGACAGTTTTTCAACTCTCAGTAATGCCATAGTGATCATTTGATATATGGACCTGCAGCGGAGTTCAGACCCAGACACGGCTAGTGACGTCAGACTGAACAATCGGATAGCTATATATCCATGAGGGTACATGAATATTGATGTTTTCACATGATAGTATGTGAGAGTTATCTTCCGTATTGGACATGATAGAACCATTGTTTGCTTGGGAAAGGTGTATTTCCTGAATGGTTGGCAGTGATTTCTGATAGTTGCTGGTTCATGCTGGGTAAAAGTTTCTGCACTAAAAAACCTCCTAATGATTGTTGTGGCTTCTAACTGATTGCCATCTTTGCCTAGAGGTTTTCATGTTTGCCTGCAGATGCTCAGTAACTAGAAGTGTGACACTCCAGAAATGGAGATGTTTGTCTTAAAAGACAAAGTTGTACCAGACTGGTGCAGCTAACATGTTTCAAAAGGCTCAACTTTGTCTTTGAAGGTAAATCTCTCCATTCCAGTTTGTGTTGCATTTTTCACAGTTTTACCACAGGTCTTAGAGTAGCTGGACAGCTTTTACAGACAAGTCTGTCACTTCCTTTCAAAAAACATCTGCAGCAATATGCTAGGGACCAAAGCAATTATAACAACATTTTGCCAACTATAGTTGAGGAATACACATTGCCAAGGGGTTACTGACTGATCTGTAAGCCTATGTGACTGGGACTTCAGCAATTGATTATTCAGCAACTGCCATCAGCTTCCAGCAACCAGTCAAAACTGGTCAGGGAATACTTGTTTTTCCCTCATGATCCGTTGTTGCCAGATGGTTATGGACCAGTCACTAGGTTGTTATGACTGGGGCTTTATCCACTTGATCCTACTTTGTCACCAAGCTGTCACATGTTTAAAATAGCAGACAAGTTAACGCAAAGTGTTTAGTGGTCAATATACATGACACCCTACCTAGTCTATAGTTATTACTAGCAAGTGAAGCAACAGGTCCTTTGTTCGTATCTGTATAATATAGTAGAAAAAACAAAACAAAAAACAACAACTTTTCTTTAGTGCTGGCTTTTATGCTTTCCTTAGTTTTACATTTTTAACTATGCAATAAATTCTTGGTGAAATTTAAATCATATTTACCTGCAAAAATTACAACAAAGCTTCAAGAGATCTTTGTGCTAATCACCCACTTAAGCAGCTTCTCATAATGTTACAAAACGACTTATCTTGACAGATGTCTGTGAAGGTTCTCAGTCATCCCAGTCATTGTAGTCAAAGGAGCTTGCAAAGAAAAGCGTCTGGACTTCTTTAAGTTGCTTGAAGATGTTTCACCTCTCATCCGAGAAGCTTCTTCAGCTCTAAAACATGGCTGCGCCATGGGATCCCCCGTGTCACCTATTGTAGCCAACCTTTACATGGAGGAAGTGGAAAGGAAGGCTCTTGGCTTTTTCAAAGGAAGAGTACCCAGCCACTGGTACAGATATGTAGACGATACCTGGGTCAAAATCAAGACACAAGAAGTGGAATCCTTCACTGCACCCATTAACGCTGTGGATAAAAACATCAAGTTCACCAGGGAAGACACAAAGGATAACTGTTTGCCTTTCCTGGACTGCGCTGTGCACATTGAAGAGAATGGCAACCTCAACATCAAAGTTTACTGGAAGCCCACACACACGGACCAGTACCTCCTCTTTGATTCCCATCACCCTCTGGAACACAAACTTGGAGTAATTAGGACCCTACATCACCGGGGAGAAAATGTTCCCTCTAAGCCTGAAGGAAAAAAGAAGGAACACACGCATTTAAAGGAGGCACTCAAAACATGCTTCCTTTCCTAAATGGCGTTCTTAAAGTCAGCAAAGAGACACAGAAAAGACACTTTTCCGCTTTCCGTTTACGACACCAACTGTCTGCCATCTATAATCCAGTTTTGAGATCCCTCCCCAGACGCCTTAACGCCCACTCACATCCTGGGCCATCTGACCTCAGGAATTCGCATGATAAGGTGGGGCCAGGTTTCACAATGAGCTCACCCGAAACCCTGGCTGATTGGGACCCACACCCAGTTTCACACCTTGGCTCAGGCGATTAGAGGATCATCAGGGGGTCCTTTTGTCCCTCTGTGGGGGGTTACTCCCACTAGGTTTAAATCTGGGACTCCCCACCATTTGACCGTAGAACTGAAGAAGCTTCTCGGATGAGAGGTGAAACATCCTCAAGCAACTTAAAGAAGTCCAGACGCTTTTCTTTGCAAGCTCCTTTGATTATCTTGACAGACAAATTTTTTCTGTCAGAAGCTGGGTCAATTCAGAGCAAGAGCAAATTCATAGTTGTGTGAAAAGCTGGCCTTCACTCGTGGTAATCAGCACATTTCTTCCATTACACAACACAGCAAAGTCAAAGAGATTATAAAAGAGAGACAGGGCATTCAAAGACATGTTGATCCTAGCCCCTAGTTACTGCTTTTCAACCACTGAAGCGGCTTTCTGATGTCACTCATTGGTTTGTGGACTACGGTTTTACAACCTGGAGTTTTCATTTGGCCATTGTCAGCTTGTGATTTTTGAATGCAACATGTGGATGATAAATCTGAAGGAGAATCTGAGGACACGATGCAAGCCCACTGCACAGGGAGTTTTTAGTCACAAGGCAGCCGTGCTTTAGGGGTCGTCCCCACAGGAAACCATCTGTCTGTCCGAAATTGCTGGCAGTCCAGGCTCTAATTGGCCTCTAATGTATTTAATGCCCCTTTATATGTCAATCGCTTGTATTCTTTGTTTCATTGACAGTGAAAACTTAAACTCGAAAACCACTCTTTTCATATTCCCAGCAATATTTTGGCTGCTGTTCTTTGAAGCCACTGAATGTAACTGATTACCTGAGAGTTACTTCCTGGTTGAACATCCCTTTAAAGCATTCTTCTTTACATCACACTGTGTTAAGGACAAACTGGAGCAAGCGATT
The DNA here is from genome assembly GCF_057381845.1 of Rhamphochromis longiceps. Lineage (NCBI taxonomy): Eukaryota > Metazoa > Chordata > Actinopteri > Cichliformes > Cichlidae > Rhamphochromis > Rhamphochromis longiceps. The sequence continues at coordinate 24,038,499 of NC_140577.1, forward strand.
GGGGCCATAAATATACTGTGAAAATATTCACCGTGTTTAATAAATAAAGTGACAAGCAGAGTAGAAGTAGCACAATGCTTATTATATATAATGCACATTGTTTTAGGTACCTGGGCATTACCTTAATTTCTGAGACTTAAAAACATTATTTTTCTTTTACATGCTTTCTTAAGATGTGCAGCATTTTACTTCCTGTCCTCACAGTTCTTGTGCTGTCAGATGCTATAGTATGCAATGGATATCGTTTTATAAAATGTTGATAGGTAAATAAATTTCATTCACACCACATGGAGTGCTAAAATATTAAAATACGGGCACAAAAGTGATTTCTGAACAAGAGGGGACATGACAGAACAGAAAGACTGAGAGTAGTGTTAACTGGCATAGCTTGAATTTTTTTTCTGACAAGAGTTTGGGTCATTTTTCTGTCTGAAAGGTCTATAAGACTTTGTAATAGTGTTTATTGGTCTGAAATGTAATTTTTCAAGGCTAGCAGCTGAATTGTACAGGTCCCGCTGTGGCAATTTCTCATTGCCGCTGCACTGGAGGACAACATTTTTGTGCTTTTTTTATATACTTGTAAATAATTTGCTAACAAGTACACAATTAAGGTTCCTAACATGTTGTTCTCATATTTTCCAACAGGGCAGTACAAGTCTGATAAATAGTTCTGTGCCTTATTTTCTGTTAATGAATAAAGCGTACAATGGCAAAAATAATCTGTCACCTTTGTATTTCTGTCACTTGAGGACCTAGTTGACTTGCAATGTAGTGGAGTGGCACTTTGTTCTTTTGAGAGTATAATTTGCAGAGGCACTCACAGCTGGAAAGCATGTAACTGCCACAGAGCTCATTTTCACTTTTGTTTCTGAATACACATTGCATAATTATCACTTCAGTTATGTGTTAATATATGTTGAATGACAAGTTTTTTATTGAATACTTGGATTAGAAAAAAGTAAAGTCATTAAAAATGATTACAGCAAGTGCCTTTGATCAGCCGTGTGGTTCAGTAGTGACAAATTGACTGATTTGTGTGATGGAGACGCTGAGCTGGAGATGTTGCTGATGAGATGCTGGATGCTGGCAAGAATTATTTAGAGCCTTGAAACCTTGGCAGCAATTAACAGCATTTGTTATCTAATATGTTGAGATTAAAAATCCACCAAGCACCAGACATCCATCCATGGACATTTTCTGGACTAAATGGTTGGCCAGTCATGGCAGCCTTTCATAAGCCCCAAAATATGTCAGCGTGTCAAAAGTGTGCAAAGTGAAATGGCGTCTTCTCAGATCATTTAATAGACATCTAAAATATTTATTATACCCACTAAGCAGTCTAATTGTAAAGTCTAAAGTCTAAAGGCATATGCAAAGATACCTATGCTAAAATCAGTTAGTGTTGTTTTAACAGTTATATCTTTAAATATAGATGCAAGCATTGGGAATGCATCTTGTATTTGGTGTTTGTATACTAAACCTCCTAACTTAATAAACCACTGTATTATGTGTTATATGGATGTGACAGTTCATAGGCCTATATAAATGAATTTTAATGTAGTGATACAATATGAAGCCGGAACATGTTTTTGTAAATAAACAGTCCTGTGCAAAAGTTTTGAGCCACTCTTTTTTTTTAATCAAATTCAAATTCTATTTGTCACACACACAACCATACACAGTATGACATGAGGTGAAATGCTTGTAGCTGTGCAATGCAATGCCCGACCATATATATATATATATATATATATATATATATATATATCTATATATATATACTTTGTTAGGAATATGGGAAGTTGGTGAGGCAATTTAGTGAAAGAAATCACTGCATGTAAATACATGGAAATAAAGTATACAATGAATACAACTGATTAATGCACTGTCATGTTAAAAATGAATCTGTTGCCAGTCTAACAGTTTCCAGATGGTATTATATTATGGATCAAAATCTGACGGTACTTTTTTATGTTCATAATTCCATCGATCAGCATGACTGAGCCTCCATCATGCTTCTGGAAATGTATCTGATCTAACAAACTGTTGCTGTGTGTAGCAAAGGTGTTACACCTGTGTGTGAACTCTTAAAGTACGAGCACTCACTGTTATACCTCTGTCCTGACCTCCTCCACTCATATTCGACTCAAAAATTTGACTTCAACACACCATAAGAATGGCTTCTTGACATTTCTTCAGGCTTTGGCGAACAGTTAACAGATTGACTGATGGGTGGGGGGCAGCTTTTAGGTCCTGAGTCAGGTCTATGTTATATTGTTTTTTTCCCCCTGTTTCTTATAGACATGACTTTCAGATGCTCTTCAAGTGCTGTAGATAGTATTTAAGGCCAGCCACTTTTGTCCTCCACTTGTCTGGTTTCCTTAAACTTTTTAAGGACATAATGCACACCATGCTGAGATGTGCCAAGTTTAATTTGGTGTAAAAATACTATTTTAAAACTATCAATCTGTGACTTTTATTTTTTTATCAATTTAATAAAAAAAGGTAACAAATAATGTATCTTTGTGACAGGATCCAAGTAACACAGTGTCTAAAGATATGATTTCAATTGGTTCTTTGCTATCTAACTATTGTCTATTATTTGTAGACACAACAATGGTTTGTTGAAAAAACAAAAAGGTTCCCCTGAAAAGAGTCTGGAATAAGGACTGCACTGTAAGTGATAGGAAAAGCAGTCAGTGTCTGTCTGAAGAACAACTTTGAAACACCTGCAGAAAGTCTTATCTGAAGTCTTAACTATTGCTGAAGACCACTCCAGTTTGATTTGTGAACATTTGGGTAATTAAAAAAGGGCCTATGTAAAATGAGTAGATGCTGAGTGGCCATATGATGACAAACGATCTCATATCATTTCATCAAAAAGGAAAAACAAATAAAAAACTAACAGATTAATATTGATACTGAGTGGCATAAAAGTAGGACATAGTCAACAGGACATACATGCCTAGCTTTGGCTCATTGAACTTAGAATCTGTCTGACCCTTGATTGATTTGCTGTCAATCTCAGGACATTTTCAAATGATGCCATTGGGCTATTTAATATTATTCCAGGTTAAAATTAGACTATAGCTTTACATATCTGTGCACTTATGAGACTCTGTTCAAATTCTTTTAGTTTAATGTGAGGACTTCAGATGTGCATATTATATAGTCACAGTTGTTCTTGTGTCACTGCATATATATAGTCCACTTGCACAAGGGCTGATGAGTTTGGTCCAGGCTCTGATGACGCTAGGTGAACAAGTGATGAGCCAAGTGATAGAGGGGACATCCCTTTGTTTTTAACCAAATTTAAATACAAAGAATTGTCCTTTTCAAGGTGTTTCTTCAACAACCTGAAAAATTCTCTCTGAAAAGTTAGTGCTGTGTGGAAAGGCTTTGAACAGTTATAGAGTTGAGCTTTAAAAAAAAATCACAGTTGAATGTACACCATTTACTACAGGCCACTTTTTGTACAATAATCACTCTGAAAGGCGTAACACACCAACCAGGCCTTTGGATTGCACACGCAAGGACTGTAAATTTTAGCTGTATCGATTAACACCAAAAGAGAACATCAACATGAAGACATTATTACTCATGGTCAAAAATAAAAGACAGCTAAACCTCCAGAAAAGATTTATTTTTTTTCTGAGTTACAATCATTTTGAGTTACAATGACTCAATATGAAATCTCAAGGGCATCATTTCAAGTTTGTGAGCATATTGTGCCCGCAGAAGATCAACATCCCTCTCTGACGAGCTATGAGAATGATGACTCATTGAGAAATGAAGATAGAACACACAACAGCGGAACAATATGAACACAGAAGAAAAAAGAGAAACCGTAGCAGAAGACTGAAAGAAAGATAGCATTGTAGGAATATACCTCCAGTCCCTCATTCTGTGCCTGTGCTGCCAGCTAGTTCTTATAGTAGTCTTGTTTGGGTGTCTTAAAATTAAGTAGCACACTGTATCTATAGATTACCTTTTGAGGGCAGTGCCTTATAAAGCTTGGCATTTCCAGCACCGGCTTCTACCATCTCAGTGAACTTTATAAAATTTTTAAGGCTTTTCCCCGAAAGAGGACGCAACTGATGAGATGAAAGAAACGTCAGCATTTTAGTTACAAGAGTGACCTGGTCACATTTCTCTTCTCTGCAGCTATTCAGCATGTGGCGTGAGTGAGTTTTTCCATTGTCTCTGTTCCTCTGAGGCCTGATAAGAAGTGTGAGACACGAGAGAACCTTTATTCATGAGTCATCAGCATCCTAACTCGCAAACAAGTGCAGCGGGTGACGGGGTAGAGGCGGAGGAGGGGTAGGGGCTTGGGGGTGCGGAAGGGAATAAGTGCAGAACATAAGAGCGTAAAAAGCATTCAATTAAGACATGAACTGCAGGGTTCATTAAGCATGAGCAAGCCAATGAAAATGACCATCCATCAAGAGAGAGTGCTGTGGCAGCGCTGGGAAGTCTATGCAGGCATGCGCACGTACAGCATCTACAATTGCTATGGGGGAAAAAATACCCAGTTTTGATCATTTAAAGAAGAATATAAACTATTAGAGCACATTCTCTTGCTGGTTTTAACTGTCGCAGGTTAGAGAGCAGAGGACACAAAAAACACATGGTGAGATGGAAAATAAAATACATCGCCAAAGACGTCACACTAAAAATGACATTTGTGCAGGTTTATTCTGAAATAAGTAAAGCAAAGTGAACCACTTATCATATGTTTCAGTTGGATACATGTCTTTCTGTGAGGCTTTAAGAGGTCATGTCAACACTTCCTTCTTTAGCACCTAAAGGTGCACATGCATACAGCTGAAAGACTGTGACACGCTGTCTTCCATTACTTATTCCACCCATGCCTTTCACTTGCATGCTTGCTTGTGGTGAAAACCAGAACATATGGGCACATATGGTACAGGCAGGTATGGTTAGCAGAGATACAAATCACTGAAGACCAGGGTTAATAGCTGAATGCATATTCTGTTCTCTCGAGGAAATGTGATTCAGTACAACTTGTCATATGCTTCTTTAAAAGGGCTAAAGGCTTTTTAGCCATAGTAAGCCATCAAACAGCTGTTTGTAAGTCGCCTTGCCATCAAACTCTCAACAACATGCTTTCTGTGTTTGAATGTACTTGGTGTTCATTCAGTAATCTGGCACCATAGACCAGGCCCTTCACTCTGAAGAGTTTGATTATAACAAAAGACGACAGCAACTGCATTTAGGTGCTTATACTTAGAATAGTGTTCTAGTGTTAGTTAGATAACCTCTGCAACCCAACAAGACAACAAATATCTGACTCTAACGCAGGCCGATTAAAATGTCTGCATGGTGCCAAAGTGCATCTGTATTTAAAAGTGCATCCACAAGCAAGTCCTAAGTGTGTTTCTGTGCATTTGTGCCATACCGCTGTGTGCTCAGTAGGAGAAAAAATACCTGTTTTCAAAAGAAATCAACCGTTGAGTGTTCTGAGAATAATTAAAATGAATTTGCCTTAGATGAAGCCTTCATTTTCCATTACTTCCCTCAGTCTAAGTCAGGGATCATGTGGCTTTTAACAAATACAGAAATCCTGCACTCTTGCTTAGTAAAATCCTACTTAATATGCAATGCAGGGCAAGAGGTAAAACGTCTGGAGCCAAACAACTCTGAACCTGTTTGAATGTAGATGAATACTAATAGTTCGACTTTTGTGGCAACGAGGCAGTGCCTATAGCAGGATTTGTTTATACAGACAAAAAGTACAACTTTATTGTTGGTTTAAGTCTTTTTATGGGATCTGGATCCTCCATGAATCTATTTATCCATCCATCCATCCATCCATCCATCCATCCATCCATCCATCCATCCATCCATCCATCCATCGGAACTAGCTCTTTAAAAAGATTATGCAGGTTTCTAATCAGAAACTACTTGATAATAATTGATGGTTTCACAGATTCATTAGCCACTAGCCAGAAAAAAAGCCTTTATTCAGGCTTTGGTTGGCATGACAAACAGCAGACTCTCAGCTCTTATTAGCACATTATGGTTAATTCCTGCTTTTTACTTTTTTATTGATTTAAATATACTCTGATGTGTCAGCTACAGTGAGTCTGTTAACAGTATTAATTCTCTCTGCCACTCTGGTCCTTTTAACACAATGAAAGTGTATGAAAATGAAATGCTTTTGTTACTACTGTTTTGAACTCTTCTCTGAACAGATGGGATTATTGATAAATGTTCTAAATTGAAAAGCGGAATCAGGAAATCAGTGGTTACCCAGTGTTTTGAATCCTTCTGTGTTTGTATTTTAACCCTCTCAGGCTCAAATTAAGTTTTTGTTGCTAATGCACAAAAGAATACCTGCAGTGGTACTTCTGAGTAAAAAAAACCTCATAAAATATGTATGTGGGGTAATCAGGTTGTTAGCTTTTAACTGCTACAAATCTGCAACACCTGCCTTGAGAGGGTTAATTGGTTAGCAGATTTAATGATGAAAGACTGCAATTTAATGGCTAAGTTTGGCAACTGGGAAGCTCAGGCAAAACAATTACAATTCTCAAAATGTCATAGCTTTGTATGTAGATGCATAAGACAAAAAATGTATTAGAAACTCTACTAGAAACTCTCACTTGAGGAGTGCTTCACAAAGAAGGCACACCTTGTGTACCACCTACCTCAATCGTAGTCACATATCACTTCAAGCAAAAACCAACAATCCCAAATAGGTCTGTTTCCACAGACTAAATATCCCCAGAGGGAGTGTGAAGAGTGCACAAGAGCTGTCTTTTCTTTTCTCACCTAGTAGTTTCTAATGCACATTCACCTTCAACTGAATTTGACTACAGATAGGGGAAAGCACAGGGCAGCAACACAAAACCCAAAGGGCTCTGAAATTATTTACAAAAGAAAAGCAGTCCAAATGCTTCACTTATACATTATCTATTTACAAAACATCATTATTAATGGAAGAGTAAACAACATTAAAAACTCTATAAAGGCTTTCCTTGCATTTACTCAACATTTACTCATTGAGGCTTTGACGTGAGATTAGTTTTGATGCCACATTTTAATGCTGTGGGAAAAGTTATTAAATATTCAAACTGTCATAATTACAAACAGTAGCTCAAACTCAAAGCTTGAAGCTTTCATTTGATCAAGCTTGGGAGTCCTTGACCTTCGTTCTCAGCAAATATCTTGTTGATCAAAGGGAAGTCATACATCAGTGTGGGCAGAAAAGGGGAAACATAACAAAGCAAAGTCTCTCAAAAGGGCTGTTGTGCAGTTCATTAGACAAGGACATATTAAGAGAAAAATCTTCAACGTGCTGTAATAGTGTTTAAAGTCGGTTATTAGCTCATTTATTGCAATTCTAACAGTTAGAGGGGAGGTAAACAAGATCAGAGTGTCATGAGTTTAAATAACACTCCCAGTCATCCCAAAGGTAATTACACAGAGGTCAATGAGCAAAGGATGACCCTAAAAAAATAAATGGCCATCAGCGATCAATATTTCACGCTTACACACAGAATCCGCCCCAAACACATACACGCACTTGAACATGCGTCCCTCCCAGGCAACGTGTGGCTAATCTGAACACTCCTCCGGTCTGCTCAAACAGAATGCGGAACCCAAATTACATTTTAATGGCCTTTCCCTCTTATTAGCACCGTGGCATCTTTGCATGCACGAGAACAAGATTAAGCTTTCAACCTTTCTTATCCCTGTGTGGTTTTACCTGGTGTTATCAAAGCTTCCACGCACAGTGCAATTACAAACACGATCATATACATTTCTATTGCACATTAAGCAAGAGTTAAATGGTTAAAAATATCATAAATTTGTAGTAGCTGCATTTACTCATATTTCTCTTTTTAATTAATAATTATCAGAAGGAAACAACATAGACACTCAACTAATACATGAAGAAGAATGCCTTAATATACTTGTTGTTGGCATTAATCACAATCAACTTAATATACTTCATTTTTGTACATAAAAAATCTGTTACTTCAAGCTAGTACGCAACAATAAAACAACTCCCACAAATTTTCACAAGGTTTAATTTATATTATTTTTCTTAGAGTAAGGAAAAACATAGGCCAGTAGTTCTTAAATGTTTTGTGGTTCATCATCTGCACTACATTATTTTAATCAGTCAGTAATAATAATAAAAAAAAACCTCCAAAAGATCTGCCAGCCACAACTGAATGCCTAACTTAGTTTACCTGTACAATCCAATATTATTTTCTAGTAAAAAATATGATTTTAAATCAGTTGGTGTTGATAATATTTAGTTGGTTCAAGTAATGAAGTTCATGCAGGTTTCAGCTGAATATTAATTGTTGTTTATTTGATATATGAATACAAATTCCTTCCAGTACCAGTTTTAAATGCTACAAACTCACTACTTTTTCAGCTTTCATTAAAGAAGGAGACAATCTGTCCTATTAACAAAAAGTTAATATTGATCTATTTTGTTTATGTATTTTTGTTTTTGTTTTATTATGTCTTTTGTATGATGGAGTGTTACAAGCAAAGGATTTTTTTCCCACCTTGCAGCAATTTCCATATAGCTCAGGCTGTGTAAAGATGTCCCTGAGACAATCCAGCACATAACAGCAGGGTGCAAGATGCTAGCAGGCAGGGCATACATGGAACGCCAAAATCAAGTGGTTGGCATAGTATACAGAAACATCTGTGCCAAATACAGCCTGGAAGTCTTGAGGTCAAAATGGGAGATGCCCCCTAGGGTGGTGGAGAATGACCGAGCTAAGATCTACACAGTAAAAATCGGAGTGTTAAAATAACACTTAAAGAGTTAAATTTAACACTGGTCCCGAGTCTATTTGGTCCCATTCGGAATTGGTGTTAAATCAACTCTTTCTATAGTGTTAAAATTTTAGAGTAAAATTAACTCTAAATAGAGTAAAAATTTAACACTGAGTAACACCGCAGAGTGTTAAATGAACCTAACACTACTAGTAGTGTCATATTATTTACTCTAACATAGTGATAAATTAACTCTATTTGAGTAAAATTCCACTGATTTCTAACACTGAATTGAGTTATTTCAAGTTAACACTGGGGGTTCAAATAACTCTGATGAGAGTTGATGTTACTCTATACTGTGTTATTCATACACTTTTTCTTGTGAAAAATTAGCTCTCATAGAGTAAAATTTTAAATTAATTTTACACCAAGTAGTGTTACTAAAACTCTTCCTCTTCCAGCATGAAAACCTGGTTTCTAATAATGCTTTAAAATATAAAACAAGTAAGCAAAAACCACAACTAGATAATACGTTTAACGGCTTTATTTTGATGTCAGGCTCAAAATATTAAAACATCTCATGTAGTGTACATAAAACACTACACACACAAAAACAGTCATAAAACACTTTAAAACAATGAATTTAGTTCGGCATAAAATGACAATATGGAACCACATACAGGGAGGAATCAGAAGTGCCATACTTCATTTGAAGATCAAATGGTTTGAAGTAACACAGCTCTTTTATGTTCAACACCTTCAGCACCATATTGGGGTGCATTCTGACCTTAAATGCATGATAATGGTCATCAAAACACAGGGTTTCCATCAGTTTTCCACAGAGCAATGCAATGTCATCTTTCACAACAATACTTTTGATCTTATAAAACACTGGAATCTCAGACACTACCTCTGTACAGATGATAAAGTCAGGGCGGTACTCTGTACCATGATGTTTTATCCACTTAGCTGAAAAAACACTGGTAGACAACGCAGCTCCAAATTTTAAAGCAATTTCTGGACCTTCTTTCAGCTCTCCAAGTGTCACCATCTTTCCTGGTCCTAAAGCTAATCTTTCGAGGCTAAAAGACTCCCAATACATGGCCATACAACTTTGGTGTTTCTTGGCCAATGTCATTGTAATGTTTTTAAAGCTTTTTAATTGCTTCTTAAAGAAGTTATGTTTGGCTTCGTAACGCATGCACCACATGTGCAGAATTGGGCCAATATTTCGTATACTGCGAGGGTAATGTATCATGAAGTGATGCTTTGGTAGGAGACTGAGTGTAGGAAATAACTGCTTAAAGAGCTGATGATGATCAATAATTAAATGTTTGAGGTAGATGGTCATACCTTCTGACAGCACTGGTGAAAACACAATATTGACAATTTGTAGAAGCAGAAGTAGAAGATGCCAGTAGCTATCACCCACCTGTACCAAATCGCCAAACATCAAAGGTACATTACGCAATAAGCACCAAGATTGAATTGCATTTAGTCCTAAATCATTACTGCCATCAAACAACTTTACCCTTGGTGGGCGATTTCGCTGCTGATTGAAGCCATAGTCAAAGGCATGTATTCTACCAGCAAGTTGTTCAGCACTTAGGAAGTTCTCCTGAATGTACTGCAGCACAAGTTTCACCTCTAACTGAGCAACTCCCTCCAAAATGTCATGCATGATATCTACAGAAAAATTGTTGGCTGTGTTGAAATATTTAAGTGAATTCAAGAGACAAGTGCGTTTCACACCACATACATGAGGTAGCGTAGGATCTCTTTGTACACTTTCACAGTGCTGCTTATGCATATCAAGAGTTCTTAGTGCAACACCAGAATCATCTTCACAGAACACACTTTGAAAACAATCCTTCTCAAGCAGACAAAAACGACAACAATATCGAGCTGCAAATGACTCCACGAACCCAAACAGACTATGCAAGCCAAGATTGTCCCCAGTGACCTGGATTACAGTGCCATGAACCAAGTGTTTAAACATGGGAAGTTTCAGTCCCTCTGTCTCAAGAACTTTCAGATCATTGACAAGTGGCTCAAGGATTGAATTAAAGCCATAACGCTTTGAGTCTTGTGCATGAAAAAGAGCACACAAATGAATATTGACCAACAACGAATTAAAGATTGGAGGAAAATTCCTTAGTGTAAAGTATATTGCACCTAATTTATGTACACCCTTTTTAGAGCCCAGGGGATTTGCAGTTTCAAAGTCATCATAAAACAGTTGAATTTGTAAGGCATCTTTTTCTGCAGAAAATAGGGGACATCTTTTAACATAGGCAGCATCGATTAAGTCTGCATACACACCTTCTCTGGACATATTCCTCGACTTGAACATGTCGACAACATGGTGGTTTTGAAAGATAGTTTTCAGTGTTTCCAAAATAGGAACATATGCAAACCTATCGGTTACAATGACTTGATCAAAAGTCCCTGTGATCTTGTTTCTTCTACTGTCAAATCTTGTGCCAAGCACCATTTCAACAGGTTCAACAGTTGCCCATTTTTGTTTAAAGTGCCTATTTCGTTTAGCTTCTGAATTTAACAGTGTGAATGGGTTTTCAAAGTTTTTGAATGACTGCTCTAATTTCTTTTTACTTGAAGTGTCCTGTGAAGGTAAGCTCTGTAAAGCTGCATCTTTAGCCTGAGTATGAATCTCAAAAAACACTTCCTCCATTGAGGAGACAAAACTATTCACAGTAGATTGGCTTAATCCAGCTGCCCTGAGCTGTGCAACAGTAGAGGCACACATATCCAAAGTGCTCTTATTTGAACTTTTCAACATTTCAGATGTTGTGGGTGTTTCTTCTACATTAGTTGACACCACCTGCCCTGTAGTGATAACTTCTTTAATTGCCACATCAGGCTGTAAATTAACATCAGTGTCAGCCTGTTGGTCGAAATAGTTAAGGTGTTTGGTATTTAAATGTTTTCTAAAACCTGAAAAAGTGCCAAACACACAGCCACAGTCACGCTGGGCACATTTAAGGCGAAGATTTCTTCCGGGTAAGTAACCATGGACTAACCGTAAATGCCTAACAAGCATGTTTGAACCAGTAAACTCAGCCTGACAGACAAAACACTTCATGATGGAGAATTAACCTTCAAGCCCTAACGAAGCAACCTTGTCCTTATTTCAGCAACTCTGGGACTTTCTTTGATTTTGCCAACATCTATATTGTACACAGTGGTTTGGATGAATGTGTACATGTTGTGAAGCATGGTGTTGTAAGATGTGCCAAACACAAAATGTGCTTTAAACAGTTCATCAAAAGCACCAAGTGAAGAGGTAGACTTGCATGGTATGGCATTCTTGTCAAGAATAATGAAGAACTGGTGGATGTCATGCTTTTTCACCCCAACAGCCAGGAGGTAGGGTTGAGTGCTGGTAGTGATGGCATCAAGGTGCTCTTGGATATTTGTTCCAGTCTGAAAAGACAAATACAGACAGGCAATAAGAATCAAGTGTTTCTTAAACTGGTAATTCATACCATAAAAATAGAAAAGAAACAAACCTTCTTGAAGACCACAAGATGCCTTTCTGCTTGAGAAGCTGACACCTTTCCTGGTCTCTTCCGACCCTGACCAGATGGTGGAATCAAATGTAATAGCAATAGAATCGCTGAGAGGTCACTGTCCCAGCCTGAAAAAAAAAAAAAGGTTTTATAATAAAGTTGAATCATCCTCATCAATAACAAATTTCAATGCATCTGCATTGACAAAATGTTTGAGTAGACCCAAAATACAAAAGGACAGCTGTTCTGTGACAAACATTATATATCCTGTGAATGTTCTAATTAAAGAAATAACAGCTCACCAATGTCAGCATTAACTTCAGTGGCATCCTCAGGAGAGTCAGCTGCCAGCAAGAGTTCTTCCAGGTCACTGGTAGAAGGAAGCTTTCTGCCTTGTTGGATAATCTTTCTTTTGAATGTTGTTGGCCACCTCTCCAGCAACCTGCCTGATACATCCTCACCAAACATCAGTACAAAATCCTGTTCGATCTGTAACAGGGATAGAGAACAGAGAATTATATCTGCTATCTGCAAAAAATAAAATGTGTTTACATTGTCAACGTAATGAAAAATATTCACCAAGCCTTTGATATCTTTGAAACGTGGAAACACAGACAGTATGTTGCTTGACAGCAGGGGGTCAAGGACCATGTTGTGTCGATAAACAAATGTCAACTTCATCTTCTTCTTGACTGTGTCTTCATCAGCTGAATGTTTCATCAGAGAGATTGCTTCCTTGCACTCATCCTCACTCAGCACGTTCTCTGTAACAAACTGCAACTCTCGTCTGACAGTTGGTCCACCACACTGGTCTTCACCCGATGATCCATCTCCTGGTGCTAGACAATATGAAATACAACTTTATCAAAACTAATAATAACATTTGATAACCATTATTAATACAGAACCACAATTTGGAACTGTATTATACGTTTCCACTGAATTATAAGTGTTACCTCCAGATGTTAATCGCCTCTCTTTAGCAGTGCATCTCTGTATGGTTTTAATCCTCCAGGCCAAGTACCCAGTGCCACTCTCGCCATCATAATAATGTTCCTTGGAGAGTGACATATACAGACATTTTGTTTATTAATTTATCAGTAAGTTATGTGACCATGAACAGTTGATAAGGACATACATTTTGGCAGGATTTAAAATTTTGATTTTAGTTGTATCAGTTATTGCTGTTAGCTACTTACATAGCCATTTTTTGAGTACGGGTCACTGAGGTAAGGGAAAAAGGTTACAATTCCTCTGGCATACATTTCTTTTACCTGCCGTGGTGGTGATGTACTGCAAGATCAAAAGGAAAAGAACTAGTCAGCTTCGCTGGAATTAATAGAGATTTAAAATAATTTGAAAATGATAGTAAAAATCACAGGGCCAGAAATAAATTACCCATTTTTTTCTGTCATGTCAGCTACCAGTATGTTGACCATTTTTCTTCTGGTTTCATCCACCAGGGACTTGGTCCAATTGTACTCATTTATTATACGTTCTCCACCAGGTTTGCTTGTGAGAATGGATTCCACCAACTGGAAAACACAATAAAAACATTCTACATGTTGATATAACCACTACAGTTCAGAACACTTAAACTACAAACAAAAAAGACACTATTAGAAGAATGTGGAAATCTGTTAACTCTTACTTGCTTAGCTTCTGCATCCAGCTTCTGACGTTTCCTCAAAGGGCTGTCTGAAAGGATGACCGTATCCTGTGAATCTGATGAATGTGGCGATGATAACTGGAACTGCTCAGGAGACACTTCTGCAACAGATGTTTCCAGACCTTAAAAATAGGAGCAAAACAAATCAGTTTACATGGTCCCTCCATAGACTCATTTTATACACTCTTTGATTAAACAATGTAATAATGACACCAAAAAAAAAAAAAAAGACATCCAATGAAACACAAATCACTCAAACAAACCTGTTTCATATTTGATGGTTAGTACCCCGGTTGAGGGATCTGTTACTATATCCTCAAAAACATCCTCATCCAACTCAGTCCCTGAACTATCAAAAACTTTCACTCCTTCTGTTACGGCTGGCGCACCAAACTTTGCAAATGCTGGAAACAAGCACACAAGTTTGTGTAAACAAAAAGACATGACATTTAATGTTTTGTAGCTTAAAATGAAGATCATTTCAAGATACTCTTTCAAAAATGAGTCAGATAAACAAAGCCTAAATTATTAAGCGCCTCTAACATGCTTGATAAGTGGTAGATTAAAAGGAGTGACACTCACATTATGCAGTTTTCCCCCCCACTAAATATACATTCATAACTAAGATGCTTCCAAAACACAGATCATTTTCAATTAATCATAAAATGCAGTTTGAAGAGACTAAATAACAAAAAGAACTTAAAGCCTCTTGTACACCTTTTTAATACAATGTTGGTTTCTTACCGGCAATCAAAAACTCCTTAAGGCTTGGCTCAGATACTCTAACAAATTTCTGCACACCTCCAAGTTTTGCTTTAAGCAGCATGCTTCCTGTAGACAGTAATTTCTTATAGTCAGTGCTCTTCATTGAACTACAGTAAACAGAAAATGTGAATATTAAAACAGTCCCATAAACAGCCTTGCAATGTGATTTCTTACACTGTATGTTACTTTTATGTCAGTGTAACAAGGTGTCAAGATATAATCCTCAATACAAAACTAAAATAATAACTACTACTTTTTACCATTTGTCTGACCTAACTTAGCACTAGGGAGCCAGTATTTTGTTCATCTTTAGTTTAACATACTGAACAGTCTGGTAACCAAAATGGAAAAAGCAGCAGGGTAACTTTTGTCAATACCATCAACTCACAATAAATACAAACGCTGTCATCTTAAATTCAAACTACTAAAAAAATGCATTAAAAACTGAATCCTGGACATTTTGGATATTTTATCAAGCTTATAACACCTGCTGGTTGTAATCCTGTAACTGTAAAATCGCTGAAGACAGCCGAGTTAAAATAAGACAATAACCTTACTAAAAACGACCTCTATATCTGGTACCTAGGTATCAAAAAAAAAGAAAAAAAGAAAGATGTAACATTTAGTGTACAATTTTAATTAGTTAATGCTTGAGTTAGGTAATTTAAAATTTAACGCTAACTAGCGAATTGCCCGCGCACTGAGGTTAGCCAAAATGCTAGTTAGCTAGCTAATGTTAATATATAGATCCCAACACATGGAGGGTTTCATTTAATGGAATTTCGAACATGCTAGAACACAACACAATCACCACTACACACTGAAATAAATTTTGATAACAAGCCTTACAGTCCAACACTGATATCAGTCAACTTTTTTAGCTAATTAACAACCTTACATTAGCATACAGATAGTGTCACATTTGCTTCTGGTACAAAATGAAATATATAATAAACATGGACAAAAGGAATGTAACCTTATTTTAACGTGCTACCTGTGCTTAAAATGTCGAATTGTTGGTTTAATAAGTAAATATGAACAACTTACCCTGCAACTGATGTGAAGAAAATGGCGTAGTGAAAAATCCTCTTGGTTTGAAAACCAGTCTGTGGTGGGAGGAGCTTTCTAGAGTAACGTTGACACTGTCTCTTTTAACTCCAGGAATCATCACCCACACTGGGGGGCGTTTTGCTCCAGCTGTTGTTATAATGACTCTATTAGAGTAAATACACTTTAACACTGCTGATTTAACACTGGGAAATTTACTGTGTAAAATCCAAGTACATTTGCAATGTCTTCCCATATCTTGGCAAGGACCCCAGTCGTCCCACTGGGGAGAGACTTTCTGAAAATGTAGTAATGAGGCTGATGGAACCATTCCTAGACAAGGGCAGAAATGTTACCACGGACAATTTTTTCACATCGCTTTCACTTGCGCAAAAACTTCTTGGACGGAAAACCACCATCCTCGGCACAGTCAACAAGATTCGCAGGGAAATTCCTCAATCCACTAGACAGACAGATCGCAATGAATTCACCACTCAGGTATGTTGCAGGTCTTTTGTGGTTCTATGTTTATGTGTTTCATTGTGTGTAAAAGGGCTATGAAAATAACAATTTATCTTATTTCTTAGGTGTTTTCAACCTCTGCTGCCACGCTGACGGCGTATGCGGCCAAACGGAAGAAGACAATATTCTTAGCAGCATGCACAGCGTGGTTCAGACTGATAACACCACCAAAAGAAAGCCAAACACTGTCACCCTTTACAACAAAACAAAGTGTGGCGTGGATGTGATGGACCAGATGGTTCGGGAGTACACTGTCCGCAAAGGAACACGGCGCTGGCCAGTCGCCGTGTTTTATAACATGATTGACATGGCAGCACTGAATGCACATGTGCTGTATCAAGCATGCACCGGGACGAAGGAAAGACGGGTGGACTTCCTGGTGGCGCTTGCAACAGAGTTGGCTCACTCTCATGTAGCTGCGAAGAAGGCAAGAAAAGATCAGTTGCTTCGGGCAGAACCCTCCACACCGAGCCCTGGAAAAAGGGCCACGTGTCAGGTCAAACACAGATGCAAAAAAAATCAGGCCACTGTGCGATGTGTTCACTGCTACAGGTACACATGTGGTAAATGCAGACGACAGATACCGTGGCAGTGCCAGGATTGTGAGTGATTGCTGACAATGTTGAATTATTTGTAAATATGTATACAAATGGTTGGTTTTTTGTACTGTTTTTATCAATAAATGTCAGCAACAAAGGACATACACCCATGTGTGTTGATTTCTCCCCAAGATGGCAAACTGAAACACTCCAAGTTGGTGACTTTTGGAGATTTATTTCCCTGGATGATTGAGAATGCATCAAGATGAAACACAAAAGGAAGTTCACAGCTTTTAGCAGCTCCCCCACCCCCTCAATCACTCACCCCCACTCCCCTCCCTCCAGAATTCCTAGGTAACGACCTAATATACATATGAATGACTCCAGCATTTGACTGACTGCTCTCCGGCTTTTAAAGGTAGAAACGCAAAATGATGACTCCGCGGGGGTCTAAGGTAGAAAACCAAAATGACTGCTCTCCGGGGGTCTAAGTGATATATCCAGCCTCTCTTTCACTAACTGCATGTATTGCGTTATGGCGTTATGTGTTCTCTGAATGGGCTTTCAACAAAGTGTCTGACTGAAAACATGCCGGTCTAAATTGAATTCACTAGTACAAAGCAGGAACAGCATATTAATTTAATCATTCAAAGATTAATGCATACAAGATAAGTGGTCTTCGTTGTCTAGACCTCATCCATTATTTTCATATTTGGTGACATCTTATTATGCATTATTACCTTCCTGCTTGACACTGGGAATATGTTACTTGCAAAATAAAAGTCATACTGACTGTGAAGCTCAACTATATGTGGGACTGAACTTTTAAATGGCTCAACTGAATTAGGATCCCAGTGAACACCTTGAAGAGAAATAAAAAAAATCAAACAGTTTTGCAGTTCAGTAACTTAGTTTTCATTTGTAAGACTAACTCCCTTGCATACATGTGATACCTTACATGGGGTTGCATGCACTGAGTTGTTGTGAAATATTAACACTGTGATTCACGTTTGCTTGATCAAAAATGATTTCATGTAGCGAGTTAGCTTCCCTTGAAGGCTTTGGCTCTCCTAAGACGTGATACTAAACAGTCCTTCACAGCGAGCTGCTTTTGATAATCTGTAACATTTTTACGGTGTACTGGGAAGTGGTGAAATCTGAGATGAGCCAAAAATGGTTTGTGGTTAGATGATGATTTCAATTCCCAGTCTCACATCTGTGCTTATTTTTATTTTCCTTTATTTTTTTTTGTTTTTCAAAATCATCCCCAGTAATCTGCTGTTCAAAGGGTAAACACACTAAGTAACATTAGGAGTACTTTTAAAACACACACAGTCGCACACAAGCACACACTTAAGCTCTCACACCACTTGTTGTTCCAATACCTTGCTAAGCCCTTTGGTTTCCACTGTGTTTGGCATTAACTCACCCGAGTGTTGCGATAAACATGATCAGAGATTTCAAGCCCACCACAAAGTCGGCACTACTTTAAAGTTGAATGTCCTATTTTTTTTAAGTTTTGGATTAAAAACATTCATCAAAGGTTTAACTTTTTAGAACTTTTTGGAAAGTTTCACAATATTAAGTGTCACTGAGAATTACTGTAAAGGTTTGCTTCAGCTCTGCAGAAGAACAGAAAGAGAAAAAAAATGTGGGTAGCACTTTATGGAAAGGATCCAGGAATTATCATAAATTTATAAATGACACGCATGAAGGAGCATTAATTAATTCCTGCACAGCCTTATGAACCGACAGATACATACATGATTTAACATTATCTAATATCTGTTTTAATGCAAAATCAGTACATTCATTTACAGCCTAGTCTGCAGTTAATGAGCTCAAAAACTGACCAGTAATGGTAATAAATGTACGTTTAGTGAGATATCAAATGATTAACTAAGCATAATTTTATCACGTTGTGGGCCTTCATATAAAAAGGCTTAATGCTGGAGAGGAGAGCTTTCCTGGTCATCAGGAATGCTTTTTCAAGGACAAACGAGCAAACAATATTCATGGATCTGTTTTATTTATACGGCACAAAGGTAGACCAAGTGTGCTCTACACAAACTGCATAAATATAATTAAATAACAGGTTAAGGTTGTTTAATCAATAGTTGCTCTAAATGCCTTTTTCCATGAAATTAATGTGACTATGGCCTTCTGACTTTTCAATACAAGTGAGTCAATACTGAGGGAAAGAAGAAGAGAATCGGTCAGGGAGACAAAAACAGCCTGACTGAAGGTCTCGGATCCACAGGGAGATGCTAGTGTTGATTAAGAGACTAATCAGGTACAAGCAAAAAACACACACACACACACACACACACACACACACACACACACACACACACACACACACACACACACACACACACACACACACACACACACACACACACACACACAGGAGAGCCATATAGCTGTAAATTAGTTAGACTGAGGACCTGAAGAGGTGATGCGATGCTCTTTAACATTAGTAAATATGAAATGCTTGATAGTTTCAGAACATTGATTGATATATTTTGTAATAAAAAGCACCTCTCAGCTGCCTACAGCTGCCTGTTGAGACCTTCCTAATTCCAAAAAATGGGACTTGACTTAACACACAAATAAAAACACAATGCAATAATTTGTAGATGTCACAAGCCCTATTTTATTTACAACACACAAAAAAACCATATCAAATGTTCTCGTGAAAAATTTGAACTTGATGGCAGCTAAACATCTCAAAAAAGTTAGGACAGGGGCAACAAAAGGCTGGAAAAGTCAGTGGTACTGAGTGATTGGGTGATTGGGCATATAAAGAGCATCTTAGAGAGGCAGGGGAGTTCCTCAGAAGTAAAAAAAAAGTTAGAGGTATACCAATCAGTCAAAAAGAACTGTTCTCCTTATTCTAAGTCATTAAATAAAACTGCTAAACACTAAATGTCATGGTTAATCTGCTTCCTCTTGTCTTTCGGCTGCTCCCTGTAGGGGGTCATAAAAATCCACAGAGACTCCTGTCTGACCTCATCTGTCAGCATGTCCATCACCAAAGCAAACAAGAAGGGGCTCAGAGTGGTTCCCTGATGTAATCCCACCCCCACTTTGAATCCATTTGTCCCACACCTTACCGCTGTCTCGCCGTCCTCATGTCTTGCACCTATCTCATATGCTTCTCTGCTCATGTTTGGTTTTGCCTCAAAGGTATACCTTTCTTTCCAAATTATTACCCACATTTTCTGGCCTCTTTTTACCCAGTTACATAAAGTTCAATTACTGCGCTATAACCAAGATAATCACTTGGATATTTATTATTTTATGTGTTTAAAGTTAAGTGTTAATAACTTGCAGGTTCTGTATTATTACCACCTGTTATCCACTTTGTCATTCTCCTATTACAAAATTGTAACTGAGCTACAATAGAGTGCCACTTTTAACAGTATAGTTTTGGACAGACCCACAAACTGCAGAAGAAGACACTGATATAGATAATAATGTGAATGCCTTAGCTGTTGCATTAAATAATGAAATGTTGTTGCATCCATGCAATGCTGCTAATGCAAGTGCATTCCTAACAACACATGAATTATTAGGAATGCAAGTGCATTCCTAATAATTCATGTCTTATTAAATTACTTATTTATTTGTTTTATTCAGTTATTTGATTTTTCATATATGAAGTAATGTATGAATTCATTATAACCTATCTTTCCTTAGCATAATGTGAGGTTAGCATAAACCATTTAAGCAAGTAATGTGTAAAATGTAAATTAAATTATGAATGTAAATTATAAATGCTCCACACAATTCTTTTGTGCCTAATTGGTGTTGGTGAACCAAGCGACCTGAATCTTTCTGACCTGAGTGTAGGGTGAAGACTAAATAATTATTTATTCTAATTTGCAAGCTGGTTTTTCTGTCTCAGAGTTGTGCTAAGTTGTGTTTTTTGTGCAATTATATTGTAACTTACTGACAAAATTACTTATAGTTTTCCAAACAAGACAAACAGACTAAAACAAAAGAGGACAGGAAAAAAAAACATAACAAATATTAAAACCATCCTTTTGTGCTCCTTTAATCGGTTGCTCATACACTCTTTCCATGTCACCATCATGCCTGATGTTAAGGACAGGGACTGGTGCTTCTCATGATCAGAACAATATTTTCACACACTCTGTCACTAGCAATCAGTGGAGAGAAGAGGGGTCTAATCAGAGAATATCTTAATGTGTAAATCTTGGTTTCATGTCTTCAAAGATTTGCCATCTACATGCTTTGCCATGGAACAACGTAGAACACACCACACCTGGTCATGAAACTGCTTGTTGGTTGAATTATTTCTGAAGTTTTGAAAACGGAGAAATCTGTTTCAAAATGATTCTATTTGGCTAAACAGTTAATGCAATACTTTTGTTAAACCCCATGAATTAAAGCTGAAAGTTTGCACATTGGTAAGCTGATTTTAAAAGACTTTGGTGGTTTAAAAAAATTTGAAATGTCTAAATCTTTCTATACCAAACTAATATAAGCAGAGTAAATTTTAAAACAGAACAGTATGAGGTTGTTATAAGTAGTAAACAAAAAGGCTAACATAAATATATACTTTTTAATAAATCAAAAAAACCTTCTCTTTTAAGTCCCCTTTTAATTAAAAAAAAGTAGGATTACTGCATGTTTGATAGGAAACTACATCATTTTTCCATTTACATACACAATGCACATGTATTTATTATGTATTTATGTACATAAAATAGACTGTAAAAATTGACATATCCACTCATTTTGAACCCTCTGACATGTTTTATGACGTTGTTGTTGCTGTTTGTTTAGTTTTTTTCCCCTGGTGCAGGGGTGACCACATTTACAGGAAATACTATGTTATCAGCTATTGCTAGCAAGATTAGGTTATAAACAGCATCACTGTTCAGATACAATGCAGAAATGCATATATATTTATATATATATATATATATATATATATATATATATGAATACTAAATTTTAAAACAACAAACATTAGATCACAAATGTCTTGGGTGGTCTGTACTACATATTACACTGTTTTATTTGTGAGATAATAGCATTAAAAAACTCCATATGGCTTAGAGACATGAATGGTACTAACTGATGAGTTGTGAAACCATTTACCCCCTGTAGAGTGGTTAATCTTTGAAGTCAGCCATTATAACAATTGAGTCTTTGGCACATCCTTGGAGCCAGCCGCAAGTGGTTATTCAAGGAACTGCACGCATAGTGGTTTACACTGATACTCTACTGTTTTTCCTTCTGTGCTAAACTCAATGCCTATAATGCTAGAAAAGCTAGCCAGTATCTGCATATGTACTACTCACACAGACCTGGGCCCTATTTCAGGAAGCCGGTTTAGAAAACTTAGAGTGAAAAACGATACCCAGGGTTGAGTAACCCCGAACTGTCCAACTCGGAATATTCGGTTTCAGA
Organism: Rhamphochromis longiceps; assembly: GCF_057381845.1. Classification (NCBI taxonomy): domain Eukaryota; kingdom Metazoa; phylum Chordata; class Actinopteri; order Cichliformes; family Cichlidae; genus Rhamphochromis; species Rhamphochromis longiceps. Next base: position 24,060,782 of record NC_140577.1, read on the forward strand.
AAGGCTGATAACAATTAGTTCAATCAACGCGGAGTTGCTTTAACCCCAAGTGAAGCGCGCGCACGAGGATACATAAAGCCCTGATAAGCGGAGCACAGAGTAAGCGAGTCACCATGGAGACGGAGGGAAAGAAGGCGCGGTCAATGTATTTTACAGCGCTTGAGGCCGAAATTCTGATGGCAGCATATGCCGATAACATGCAAATTTTGCAGAAAAAAAGGTAACACAGCCTCAGCTGCAAAAGAAAGGGAGCATGCATGGCAAAACAAAGCCGACAGAGTCAATGCGTGAGTGTTAATATAAACATTGATCTAGGGATTTCCACCCATTTAACACGTTATTTTATCATATGTTATTTTATTTGTTATTTTATACATTTTATGTTGTGATGTGATGTGAGCGCAGGTGCAACCCAACAGGCCCCAAACGTGCCTGGCAGCAAGTAAAAATGAAATATAAAAATATAGTCCAAACAGGTGAGGTGTAATTGTATTATGAGCCATAGTGCTTGGTCTGTTTGTCCGATGTAAATCGATTGCAGTTAGAGGCTACATTAATTTTCTTTCTGTAAGCACTTATTGAAATTATCTGAGCACATTACAAGTACATATTTGCTTACTCTGTATGCTCAAATGTGACCCGTTATAGCCAACAGAAAAAAAGCGGAGGCCCGAAAAACAGGTGGGGGTCCTCCACCACCACCACTCACAGAGGCTGAGCAGTTGGCCCTCAGCCAAAACAGTGGGCGCCCTGTGGCTGAAGGCATCTCTGTGGGGACATCCTCTGAGTCAATAACCCCGCAAGACACAAGTGCCTACATAGGGGGTAAATTCAAAATAATACATGATGTGCATACATCCTTTCTTCACAGTCACCTTTGCAGTGCTGCTCATTCATTTGATAAACTCTTTACCATAATGGATTATTTTGTAGTGAAGTTATTTTCCTACTGATTTTGCCTTCCCTCAGTCTTGGTTGTCTTTGAGAGCATAATGACAATGAAGTGTAAGGTGCTTGGTATGTTTGTTAATTGCCATTTGGTCCCTTGTAAGTTATAAGTGACCTGTATAAACCTCATATTCTATCAGTTGATGGTGATGGTGTACTGCATCTGGTGCAGCCTCCTGTTGAGCCAGACCAACATGCAGTTGTGAGTAATACTCCACAGATTATATGAGTTTACAGTAGAACAGCAATGTTGTTTATTTCTTTACTGCAGGAAAATAATGAAGAAACATTGACAGCTGTTACAGAGGAGGAAGCAACAGAGACACTTTATGAGGTTTACATCTTTTAATACTTTGTGTACAGGAAATACAGGCGACCAATAAAGCCAGTTGAACAGAAAATCTGTTTATTCGTCTTTCAACATGTTGAGGTGATGGGTCAAAAGAAATGATTGTGACATATGGTGTCTCTGACTGCGCTTCCATCTTGTATGTCCGTGGGAGGGTCAGGATGTTCATGGTTTGGATCACTGCTGATGTTTGGTTCAGAAGGACAGTGTTCTCCTCTAATTGTGGCAATGTTGTGAAGAATCACACATGCCACAATAATGTCACATGCCCTTTTTGGGGTGACCCTGAGTCTTTGCAGGCACTGGAACCGGGCCTTAAGCATTCCGATAGTCATTTCAATTCTGGCTCTTGTCCTGCAATTAGCCAGATTATATCGCTGCTGTGGGCCCAGTTCAGGGTCAGGGTAAGGGGTAAGCAAATAGGGTAAACATGGATACCCCCTATCACCAAGCAAGTAGCCAGTGAACTCTCCTAAGACAGAAGGATACACTTCAGTTCAAATGTCCCTGTAGCAATTGGTCTTTATATATTTTAAAGTATTTTCAACTCACCATGTCCAAATTTTGTGCTCAGTGTACATTCACGGAATATTTGTGAGTCATGGACAGAGCCTGGCCACTTGGCTTCCACATTTGTGATAATGTTGGCAGCATCACATATGATCTTCACAGTGCAGAGAACACAAATTAGCATCCATTACTATAATGAAATAATTTGTTAGTTTGAAATGCTACAGGGAACTATGTACCTGTACATTAATGCTGTGGAAAGACTTCCTGTTCACATAGTCTCCTTCATTTACTGAAGGAGCAATGATTGGAATGTGAGTGCCATCTGTACAGCCAATCACGCCTGGGAACCGTGAAAATAAATGTAAAATTTATGTAGTAGTCCAAGCATCACCACATCATAAATTAAGTTTTGGTCATCCTGCTACCTGCAATTTTGTGGAATCCCTCTTTGATAAATCTTGTGGGTCTGTGACCGGGGAACACCACAAACGAGTGCAGGAGACGTTTCAGTGCAACTGTAACATTCCTGACTGCCCGACAGACGGTAGCCTTGGAAACGTGCTCAGCGTCACCAATATTGTACAGAAAGCTCCCGTTTGCAAAGAAACGGAGTGCGGTACAAAGAATATGTAATGGACTGAGCGCATGTCCGCGATGTGTCACATGCGCAATATATGGCCTGAGGATGTTATCCAAATAACTCATTGATTGTGCTGAGAAACGGTAATGTTCGCACAGGAAATCATCAGGTAATGATAAAATGTCCATACGCGCTCTGATCACTCTCTCCCGGCGGAGAGCTCTGCGGAGTATTTGGGCTTCAAGATCTACTGGCTCTTCAAGGAAGGGACACGCCATGTCTGACACTTCCTACTGTCAGGTTTCCGACAAAGAGGCGGGGACAGTCAGGGTTAGTTGTAGTAAACCTGCTAGGGGGCAGGTTAGCTTCACGGAGTGTGTCGTCATAGTGACTCACTCAGGCTTCAGCTGAACTCGCTTTGTGAAACCGAAAAACCAGAGTTTTCGTTAACTCAGGGTATACTTACTCAGTTTTTCCACTAAACCGGCTTCCTGAAATAGGGCCCTGGCTGTCTCCTCTTTATGACAATTATTAGGTGAATGAGACGGAATCTAACTAAATTGAAATGAGTTTGGTTGAAAATGTGTGCACTTTTTTAGGAAAAACAATGCATATTAGAACAGCATATTACAGTTTTTCTCGATTGGTTTGGCTCATTTCTTGAAACCGAGATGACATTCTCAAAATAACATGGACAAATCTCCAAACCACCTTGCAATTGTTCACAACAGAATGTCATTTTTCATTGGTTTTATCAAATTGCAAATGCTTTAGTACATGTCTCAAGTGACTCTGTGCTTCTTTTCAAATGATTATGTACAAGTAGCTACAGTTAGCACTAGGGATGGGTACCGGTGTCCGGTGCCATGATGGCACCGGTTCTGACATAAACGGTAGTAACCAGACCGAAAAGCAGTGCACATTTCGGTGCTTTATTTCGGTGCTTTTTTTTCCTGAGCTGTGATACACTTTTAGCCAATCATTTTACGTTTCCGAGGATAGTAGGCGGGGCCAGGTACGTACGTTCTGTTAGCGCAGAGCTACAGATTAAAAATGTCCAAGGCGAAGCGGTTAAAGGTCTGGCTGTACTTCACAGCAAAATATGCAAACTCAGCAGCAACAAGTGCTTTAAGCTGATACTGTGATACTGTCAAAGGAGGTAACACCTCGAATCTCATGAAACACCTGGCGACGCATAGCGTTTTTTTAAAAGCCGAGAAATGCGCCGTATTTGATGGCAGCAGCAGCCGTTCTTCTCTGCGTGAGTAGCTTAATGTTGTTCTTGTGTGATTTACGTTGAGTAGGCTAACCACGTTATTACATTAATGCATGTAAGGCGAACTAGCAAACATCATCATAGCTACATGCGGCTGTCTTCTTGTTTGATGGCAGATACTCTCTTCACCCTGGCCAAAAAGGCTAAAATGACCAAAGAAGAAGTGGAAAACAGTTAAACATGAGAGGTTTTTGGACAAAGTTTGTGTTTTTTCCATTGATTAAGCACTGCTTCCAGCCATGAGTGATACCATATATGCCCCATAGCTGCAGAAAAGGCTAACATTGTTATCTTTTTACAAAAAAAACAGCTGAACATGAGAGGTTTTTGGACAAAGTTTGTGTTCTCCATTCTTTAAGCACCGGTTTGAGCACCGTTTGAGCACCGGCACCGTTTCAAAAGTACCGATTTGGCACCGGTATCGGATAAAACCTAAACGATACCCATCCCTAGTTAGCACAATGAGCCCACATTTAGCACATTTTCCAAAAAAATAGATCTTGGCGATCTAAACTGATTAGTTGATTTTTCAGTGAAATGGTTACTCACTCCAAAACATATCAGCATGGTTTCATTGTGTAAGTCATCATATGCACAATTGTCTGTTCAACTGTTAAAATTAGTCAAAGATATAATACCATGAAAGAATATCTTGGAACATTTGATAAAGTTATGACAGTACTTGACAATCAATCAGGTGAAATTAGAACTAACGAAGGAGCAGTTTCCCACATCTCAGATGACCAATCAAACAGGTTGTTTAGATACCTGACAGGTGTTGTCTATGATTATGACTGCTGCCAAAAGTATATAGACAGAGCTTGGCCCGGGGCCAGTTTCATTTGCAGTGTGAACATGGAAGCACCTCGCCAAGTACAACAGCAACTTCCTGCTCGAGGAAGAGGAGGAAGAAGAAGAGGAAGAGGAGGAGTGAGAAAGCGTGGAGGAATATAGGGGGAAGAGGCCGGGGAGCACGGAGGCACCATGATGTCCCAGATGAAATCCGGGCCACCCTTATTGACCACGTTATAAACCATTGCCTCACAATGGCAGAGGCAGGTTGCCGAGTGCAGCCTAATGTGCCTCGGTCTACAGTCTCCTCCATCATCCAAACCTTTCGCAGGGAAAACAGGTACAGAACTATGCTATTGAACTATTCAGTGTTGGTGTGTGTGTAGGCCTAGAGTACTGTAATATCTTCATGTGATGTTATATGATACTATAAAAATGACAAAGAAAAAAAAATGGAGAAAATACTGTGAATAGTATTCCAGTCACTGTGCAGTGCATCACACTTTTAGTACCATAAAACAGCAGTACAATTACATTGGTAACTCATTTTGTAACAAATTTACAGTGTTGACCTTTGACTTGTATGTCTAGGATTGGACGACAGCCTCAAGTGGGTGGCAGAAGAAAACTTCTAAATGAACAACAAGAACGAGAAATATCCAACATGGTCATTGCAAATACTGCCATCACACTGAGACAGATTCGTAATGCAATCCTGCTAGACAATGTAATGTTCCAAAATATAAACTCTATCAGCATCTCCACAATAGACCGGGTATTGAAGAAACATCAGATGACCATGAAACAGATTTACAGGGTACCATTTGAGAGAAACTCTGACAGAGTGAAAGGGCTGCGGTACCAGTATGTGTCTTCATGACAGGAAGTACCGGCCATGAAGATAGAAGACAATGTTCTTTTAAACTGTGTTAAAAGTCATTGTGGTTTTGATTTGACGTATGTAGATATTCTGTCTGTGACGTATGAAGGGGCGTCGTTAATTCAAACCCTGATGCTATAAAAATCTGTGTATGCTTTGATTAAGTCGAAGATTAATTCCTGTCTGTGTACAGAATGGTCTTCCCACGTGTGTGTTCATTAAAATCAATTGTTTGACCAAGATCTTCTGGACCTGGTTGTTTGTACTCTCCTTCCTCAATTATGTGAACCTTAACACTATCATTGTAACACTATTACAGTAAGACATGGTTACCACTGTTTTTTTTGTTTTGCGTTATCCTTTTTACCTTCAGAATCCAGCTTTGTGTGACTAGAGCATTTTGCCTAGAAATTGTCTTCAGTTTTCCACTCCCTGTTTTTACAGTACTTTAGATCCTCCCTGCAGTATCTGTTGACTGATTAGATTTATTTCTATTCTATTGTAGAGAATAATGGCATTAGAAGGCAACGAAACCCCTCACATCCTAGTGTTCGTTGATGAAGCTGGCTTCAACCTGGCCAAAGGTCAAAGGCGTGGCCGTAACATCATTGGCCACCGAGCCACTGTGGATGTTCCAGGCCAGCAAGGAGCAAATATAACAATGTGTGCCGCTATATCAGAAAGAGGTGTGGCCACACACATTCCCAGTTTAGGGCCCTACAATACACAAAAGCTCAATTTTTTGGACCACCTTTATACTGATCTGATCCCAGAAAATGAGAGAGGTGAAGAAGGACCTCAGCTACCACATTATGTCATTGTGTGGGATAATGTGAACTTCCACCGCGGCCCACGCATCAGAACCTGGTTCACCACCCATCCCCGGATGCTAATGGAGTTTCTTCCACCTTACTCTCCTTTCCTAAATCCAATTGAGGAGTTTTTTTCAGCTTGGAGGTGGAGGGTGTATGAGCATCAGGCTCAAGACCAGAGGGCCCTGCTGCATGCAATGGATGCTGCATGTGAGGACATCCCAGGGGATCAATGTAGGGGATGGTTGAGACATTCACGCCGTTTCTTCCCTCGCTGCATCGCAAGAGAAAATATCCGTTGCGATGTGGATGAGAATTTATGGCCTGACAGAGAGCAGCGCGTCGATGGCCAGGGGGATGAGGATGGTGGCCAGGAAAGAGAGGGTGACAATGGCGACCACTGAAAATATTACTGTACTATAGTTCTGAAACTTTATTTACAGTATGGTAGGCTAGAGGTTTTTTTTTTTTGTTTTTTTTTTTTTGTTTGTGTTTATAACTGTTCACATTTACAGAATCCTGTATATGTTTTCTTTTCACAGTATGTTCTCTAATGTTAACATTTCTTTGTACGAATAAAAATGTTTACAGTTTCCTTGAGTATGAGTGGTTTATTGGAGGCTGATTTTACTGTAAAATCTTTTAGTTTTATTCATAGTGGTATTCTGTTGCTAGACCTGTGCCTCAGTGACAAAACGTCTAAGCATTTTGACTTGCAGTGCTTAAACAATGCCAAAGGTATAATGCATTTTGGGGGCATTGACTATTTATATGAGAAGGATATTTAGTTTTGACACATGGATAAACTCTTTTGGGAGAGATATGAGCTTTTGCAGGGGATCCATGGTGTTGTGCTAAACCATCCAGGTTATTTTGACAAAAGCACTAAATGAATGCACATCTGCCAAGGCACTTGAGAAGGATCTGTGCTATTTTGACTGTACTGACCTTTTATATGGGAAAGGAATCTGCTTTTGAAGCATGGACGAAGAGTTTGGGGAAAGATATTTGATTTTGCTAGTGAGCTATAATGTTGGGCAGAACTGTAAGACTGTTTGGCCAAATGACCTTATGGTTTTGAGATTGTCATCTCGGTTTCAAGAAATGAGCCAAACCAATCGAGTGAAACTGTAATATCTCCTTTGCATTAAAAATACACTAGCTTCCTTCCCAAATGGAAATGACTTCACATTTTACAACAAGAGACGAAATTCCAGGCATTCATCAATATGATATCACAGTCATCATCATGCATTTCTAAAATCTCTCTTCAATGAAGCTGAACTATATCTCGTGTGATTTCTAGATTTGTAGAAAATTTATGAACAACCGCTAATTGCCTATGGCATGGTGATTAGCTGTTTCACACAGGATACATCCCATGGTCCCAAAACCCATAATCAGACACTGGATGGAAGCTACTTTGAAAGTCTGGTTTATGTGAAGAAGCCCATATTTCTAAATTATATACTTTGACCAAGAAATATAGAACTACAGTCTAATAATCTAATTGTACCTGTATTTGTTTTAATATAAAAGCCGACTAAAATAAATATGATGCAGTTATATTTCATCCTAAGGCAATATAGACCCACCCAGTTTAAAATTCATTTATTCAACACGTTCCTCTGTACTGTAACAAGAGAGGAAAGATTTCACGTTAACAACACATTGAAATTATTTAAATGCAGGAAGAGCTCTGCAAACAAACTCATCTACATTATAAATAAAACAAGCACATGTAAGCACTTTCTCCTTCCTTACAACAATACAAGACTGCCCTGCTCCTGAACTAAAGTGAAAAAAATAAAACATTGCCTCAGTATGGATAAATTCCCTAAATATAAGCAACAAAGTTGAGACAAAAGACCATGTATGATATGATATGATATGATATGATATATATATATATATATAGCCACCTCCTGTACATGGATGACATCAAGCTGTATGCCAAGAGTGAACGAGACATCGATTCACTGATCCACACTACCAGGCTATACAGCAATGACATTGGAATGTCGTTCGGACTGGAGAAGTGTAGTCGGATGGTAACAAAGAGAGGGAAGGTAGTCAGAACTGAGGGGATTGAACTACCAGAAGGCAACATTGCAGACATACAGGACAGTTACAAGTACCTGGGGATCCCGCAGGCGAATGGGAACCATGAAGAGGCCGCTAGAAAAGCTGCAACCACCAAGTACCTGCAGAGGGTCAGGCAAGTCCTGAGGAGTCAGCTGAATGGTAAGAACAAGATCCGGGCCATCAACACGTACGCCCTGCCCGTGATCAGGTACCCTGCTGGGGTAATAGGCTGGCCAAAGGAGGAGATAGAAGCCACTGACATAAAGACAAGAAAGCTCCTTACCATGCATGGAGGGTTTCACCCCAAGTCCAGCACCCTGAGGCTGTACGCTAAGCGGAAGGAAGGGGGCCGGGGACTGGTGAGTGTCAGCACCACAGTCCAGGATGAGACAACGAACATCCAAGAATACATTGGGAAGATGGCCCCAACTGACCAAGTGCTCAGTGAATACCTCAGGCAGCAGAAACCCAAGAAAGAGGAGGGAGACGAGGAACCATCATGGAAGGACAGGCCCCTGCACGGTATGTACCACCGGCAGATAGAGGGGATGGCTGATATCCAGAAATCCTACCAGTGGCTGGACAAAGCTGGACTGAAAGACAGCACAGAGGCACTAATCATGGCAGCACAAGAACAAGCTCTGAGTACAAGATCCACAGAGGCTGGGGTCTATCACACCAGGCAAGACACCAGGTGCAGGCTGTGTAAAGATGCCCCAGAAACAATCCAGCACATAACAGCAGGGTGCAAGATGCTAGCAGGCAAGGCATACATGGAACGCCATAACCAAGTGGCCGGCATAGTGTACAGGAACATCTGTGCCGAGTATAACCTGGAAGTCCCGAGGTCAAAATGGGAGATGCCCCCAAGGGTGGTGGAGAATGACCGAGCTAAGATCCTGTGGGACTTCCAGATACAGACGGACAAAATGGTGGTGGCTAACCAACCGGACATAGTGGTGGTAGACAAACAGAAGAAGACGGCCGTAGTGATCGATGTAGCGGTTCCAAATGACAGCAACATCAGGAAGAAGGAACACGAGAAGCTGGAGAAATACCAAGGGCTCAGAGAAGAGCTCGAGAGGATGTGGAGGGTGAAGGTAACGGTGGTCCCCGTGGTAATCGGAGCACTAGGTGCGGTGACTCCCAAGCTAGGCGAGTGGCTCCAGCAGATCCCGGGAACAACATCGGAGATCTCTGTCCAGAAGAGCGCAGTCCTGGGAACAGCTAAGATACTGCGCAGGACCCTCAAGCTCCCAGGCCTCTGGTAGAGGACCCGAGCTTGAAGGATAAAACCGCCCGCAGGGGCGTGCTGGGTGTTTATATATATAAACACCCAGCTGTTCGTTGTCTCATCCTGGACTGTGGTGCTGACACTCACCAGTCCCCGGCCCCCTTCCTTCCGCTTAGCGTACAGCCTCAGGGTGCTGGATTTGGGGTGAAACCCTCCATGCATGGTACACTCTCAGAAATAGGGGTGCCAAAGTGTACCAAAAAGGGTACAAATGCTTGTCGCTGGGGGTGTTCCTTTTTGAAGGACATTTCTGTACCCTTTAGGCTTGGTACATTTTTGTACCTTATGAAGTTGTACCATCTGAAGTACAATCATGTACTTTCCTAAGACATAAATGTACCTTCAAACTATAGTACAGAAATGTTCCCTTGAAAAGGGTACAATAGGGTACCTATGAGGGTACCCCCCCAGCGACAACCTATTTCGTACCTAAAGAGACAAAAATGTACCCCAATAGTCCAAAATATTTGGTTATTTAACCATTTATTTTCGATAATAGAATCACATCAAAGCATTTAAACAACCACAGGAATACATCCTTGATTACATTCGTATATTGCCATAGGACATGTCAAGAAAAATACATTCATTTTAAAAAAGTAAACAATCACATAAAGACATTAAACACCTGAACACAATGTTTTGACGGATCACACATGGCGTTGAAAAGAGTGATACTTGGAAAAAGCTGCCTGGCAGTCGTTTATTCCACAAGTGATGCCGAAATGAGGCTCATGTGCGTGTACTAACCCAACATGTGTAATCAACTTCCTCAGAGTAAATGCCCTTTTTGAACATTTTGAACATTTGTGGAGTGGGGGCATATTTAATAGAGTTGGTTAAGTACCCTGGTGACACTTACTGGCAGGGGTTTGTCTCCCTGGTCTCCTATGTTGACAATGCAGTTCTGAAGAAAGACAAGTGTTTTCTTGAAGTATGCAGGGTAGGTCATGTTGAACACGAAGAAGGTGGAGAATGCTGAGATGTAGGCCTCATCCAGCGAGCAGCATGAGCAAACATCCACTCCTTCAACTGTGACAACACAGCGACACTGTCTTGAGAGGGCAGTTGTCCAACTCTTATCCTTCATTCGAATGGTTGGGTATGGACTCATGGGAGTATTCTGCAGAAGAGGAAGAAAAACATTAGTATACAGTATGTTTAAGCAATATGTGCCAAGTGGATTTTCAACAGATTCCTCAAATTACCTTCTTTTTTTTGCTGCAAAACAAAACTGTCTATTCTGATAACCTGTAAACATGGCCCCTACTCCAAACAAAAAGCTTCTTGACCAATGACTGTTGTGGTAGTGTTTGATAAGCTGTTAAAGTTTGACATAATATTCAAGGGCAAAAGCAATCACCCCTGACAGTGACAGTACCTGTGAAGAAGAATTTCCCTAAGGGGACAATAAAGGTCTATCTATCTATATAAACACCAGACAAAACCCAAGAGCACAGCAGCACTGTGGATTAACAGCAGTGTTTCCCCTACATTAGCTTAGCTGTGATGCTGAACCGCAGCTGAATTCAGCTCCATGCCAACAAAACACCGAGAATGAAACTTGTGGCCAAAGGCTATGCATTGCATCATGCATTTACCTCTCCAAGGATGATGAAATCTTCTATCTTCTCCTTGAAGATGGATGGCAAGAGGAGAAGTGCCCCCTTGAAGTCAATTCCTAGGTCATACAGATGCAAATACACTTCATTAGATTTTGATAGCATGCAAATTCCCATTAACATGCTCTTGACATGGCACTATGGTACATCAATTATCTTTGGAAGAGAGAGCAAATGAATTGTCACAAAATTTACTATTTGTATGAGGTCAAATTAGCACCTGTAATGTCTTCAGCCAGTGCATTCTCTCTTGCCTCCATGTAGACCTTCTTCAGTGGAAAATCCTTGGTCATTTGAAGAATATTTTGAAGAACAGCAGTGAAGTTTTCGCTAAAGCGGCGACAGATGTTGTCTTGGCAGGGATGCATTAAATCAACCTCATAACACAACTGGAAATGAAAAGAGCAGAATAGACAAAAGAATGACATTTTACATTGAGGATTTAAACTTTTGACATGTTTAAAGACACAGACTGGAGATAAATGTAAAGTGCTTTAACCCTTGAACAAAAATTCTAAAGATAATGAACAGATTGATTAATCAGTTAGTACAGAAAATAATAATCAGATTTAGAGACAAAAAATCATTAGCCGTTTCCCCAATCATCTTAACAATTCTTACCCCTGCAGATGTCCCCAGGAATGGATATCTCTTTAATAGGTCCACAGTACACATTCCTTCAGCTACCTCTCGACGTCTCCATGCAAAGGTTTTTGTCATGCGGTCTTTCACCAGTGCTGTGTCAGGATGTAGCTTCTTGTGCTGATCATTTAGCACCTTGATATGAGCATCAACGGAGGCTGCATCTTCCCCCACAAAGCACGAATCCTTTGTCAAAGCAGATATCAGTATTATCATAAGTAAACTCTGATAAGTTAATGTTACTCGAAATGCGGTAATTTGTACACCAAATGCTTTGAAAAAAATGCAAAAATGTTGAATAGGAATTGCAAGTTGAGCTGACTTTTGTTAAATCAACTGTGAAGTTCCTTTTTCTATGTTAATGTTATCTGTTAACATGTTTCTTTCAATTAATGTTTACTTTTAGCTTTACAGTGAACATAATAAGACTACATATGTTACCTTAGCTCTTAGAGGCTGAGGGTGTGAGGACTTACGAGAGAGGGCTTCAGTCTCTTCAGACAGGAGCTGCTGGATTCCTCTGTGGTCCGATGTTTCTGCGTGCGTCCAAACTTTTCTTTAACCCGGTTCACTTCTTCGTTGCTGATTAGGGGAGCCCGTTCTGCTTTGAACTTTCTCTTGAGTTGGCTGTGCCAGGTGTCCTAGTTGTTTCAAATGTATATAAGTAGTTAATTATGGTTACTTTATATTAATATAATCTATAAAAGAAACAAAAAAGGAGAGGTACTCACATAAGAAAGGATACTTCACAATCAGGGCTTTGATGACCTGGATGTAGTCTGAGTGGGTTGGGTACCTGTTTCAAACATAAGAAAAACAACCCACAGTACACTGATTACTCTTATCCTTTCCTGGGGGCTTTTCTGTTCTTCAATTCTTCTAATCATATTGTTATTACCGTAAATAGTATGTTGTAGACCAATGTCAAATCAATGTAGCTAAAGTTGATTTTAATTTCTTAAAAATGGGCGTGGACAAACAGCCACACCTCTCCCAAACTTCATTAATTTAATTGACTGCAGTCCTGAATTATTAATTTACTCTTGAGCAAATTCGAAAATGAACACTTTGGATATCATAGTCCAGACAAGGTCTGGAGACACAGGATGTATGGTTTTACCACTATTGCCAGTTCATTGGAACCGTGTGTCACGCCAGACTCGAACGCTGGTCTCCAGATTGGGAGGCAGATGGGCTAAGCATTTGTTCTCTGCCTCTCTTACAACAGCAATATTAATATTAAGAAATTAATGTAATTATTCAGAAAGGAACCCTTACATTGTGTACTGTGACAGCATTTCATAAAGAGTCCCAATTATTTTGTTTCGGTACTTCTGTTTTTTCTGGACTGGTTCTTTGAGATCCAAGCGACTCTGGACATCTTGTGGGAATTTTGGAATGGAAATAACTGCAGGCAGTCTACGGCAAGAAGGTATAGAACTGCAATACAGTAGGAAAACAGCATTAACTAGCCATTTTGCAAACACTTAAATGCATATGCAAATTTAGACATTTATCACAACCTACCTCTGGTTTGCTTGGGACACTGGACCTTCAACTGTACCTTCAAATGGGTCGACCGGTTGTAAAGTGATGATGACTTCCTTGTAGCGGTTTGTGAAGTCTCTGAACTTCAGCTGCTTTTTGAAAGACTTGTCAAAAAGATATGCAACCATGGTCTCAGTGAGTCCACAGTCTACCGTCTCTCCATCTACATCGTTATCTGAAATATAAAGTACAGTATGAAATAAAAATAAAACCATTTTCAAATTTAGTTTTAAAGTGACATTATGGTCAATACATAATAATAATGATAAGCTATCATTGTGAATCTGTCTATATTCCCCAAAAGGAAGTTACAATTAATTCTCTTGATTAATTGTTAATATAAATTAACTGGTAATATAAAAATGTAAGTAAGTGCCCCTGCGCAGAGCTTACAGCTCTCATATTCGAAAATCCCACTAAGTAGGTGGAATGGTACAAATGTGTACCTTCCATTGTTTAAAATCCCTTTGAGCGGGAAACAAGTTAGATGCGATAAATTTTGCTTAGAAAACGATTTTGTTAATAGCTATATTTACATACTAGCATGTTTTGAGAAATTATTGATTTTTTTACATTGTTGTACACGGTTCGTCACTATTTATTGATAAAACACTCGAATACCGCGGGCAGACAGACGTTGAACATTCCACCAACAGTCTAAATAGTCCACATTTGTACCTTTCTTTGTTTAAAACTTAGTTAACTGCTAGCTTTCGCCCATGTTAAATCTAGCTCTTCGGACTTTTGCTAACTCTACTGTAAAATTACACGTTGTAATTTTTATAAAAACACAAAATCACACCCGACTTACCTCTAAATCTTTGCGCCTCGTCGTCTGACACATCAATGCCTTCTTCCATCAACCTTTTAAGGAGCTCCTCCGTGGATAACCCCCTGAGAGTCATTTTCTGCATCAACGCTAGTCAGCGCGGAGGCGGAGCACTCATCGCTGCTGCCTTTTCGGCCTTTGGGATTAATGCGCGTTGCGAACTTGACACATGAAAATACAACATTGTGGTATTAATGCGCAGTTGTTTAGAAACCGTTATGCTGTCTTGGCGAACTATATTTGTAACTTACAAAATGTAGTCACTGTAACATAAAAATCTGCTTGACATTTTAACTTCCAAAGAACCTCGGTTTAACTTGATGTTGCAAATTCCATAAAAACCTCACAATTAATGAACAATTCTAGGATGTAGTAAAAGCAAAAAAGTAAATGGCCAAACATAACAGTAAAATGATTTCATGTTTTTGAAAGATTTAAAACATTAAAAAATTATAACTGGAACTTAATAAAATGGAAATGGACCAGTTTTTTTTAACATCATTTGGTTGTGCCTGCATGTCATTGTGTGTGTGTGTTTTTTAATATAATTTAACATAACTTACACAAAGGTAGGTTACAGATATTCTTTGCATCATAGGATAATTTACGTAGAGAGGAGAGGACCAACAGATTTGATTATAACATGTAGCTTTTATGAGCACACTCACATCTCATATGAATTTTACAATTAACCAGGCCCATCCAGATTTTCCCATGCTGACCCATTACCACATTCTGCCACTGTCACTGCAGTACAGGTCAAAATGGTACAGATTTGTACTTTATTTCAAATTGTACCTTTAAAGGGGCATTTCTGGACTTTTAAAGACCAGTATTGTACTTTTAAGGGAACATTTAAAAAAAATGTACCTATAGGTACAAAAATGTTCTTCTCTCGTACCTCTATTTCTGAGAGTGTAAGGAGCTTTCTTGTCTTTATGTCAGTGGCTTCTATCTCCTCCTTTGGCCAGCCTATTACCCCAGCAGGGTACCTGATCACGGGCAGGGCGTACGTGTTGATGGCCCGGATCTTGTTCATGCCCGTAGTGCTGCATTAACATCATCTAGCAGACCTTCTTCACGTAATCTTGGTAACCGGCTACGGGGGATCCAGGTTTCAAGCTTGGCCATGATCCTATTTTTCAGGTCAGTTCCTCTCGCACTCAACGATCCTTCTCCTATTGCACTTGGGGCTATGTACTCAATCTCGGGTGGGGGTGATGATATCTCCCCCCTGACCTGGCGTCCTGACTCCTCCTTGCCGTAGCATTTGTGTTGTACCTCGTCAATCTCTAGCTGTGAGAGCAGTCCCTTCTTTCGAATGTTGGAACACTCAGCTACTAGTTGTTTCGCCGTCATTGTGGATGTTGGGTATCGAAGAATCCATAGGTCCCTATATATATATATATATATATATATATATATATATATATATATGTGTGTGTGTGTGTGTGTAAACTTGAATATATAGAATGAAGCTTGAATATATAGAATGAAACTTGAATATATGGAATGATCGTCTGAATATATAGAATGAAGCTTGAATATATAGAATGAAACTTGAATATATAGAATGAAGCTTGAATATATAGAATGAAGCTTGAATATATAGAATGAAACTTGAATACATGGAATGATCGTCTGAATATATAGAATGAAGCTTGAATATATAGAATGTATGAACCTCATTTTTAGAGATGAGGTGTTTCTGAATTCTCTGCCTTTACAAAATGGCATCAGCTGAACTATTTCAGTACTTTTTAGAGCTTGACAACTGTTTTGCCACAGCTGTTCAAACTGCAAATGGTAGAAATAATTTGGAATTTATACTACGTCACCTTGAAGAACACGTTTTCATTATTGCAACATTTCTAGTGCTCATGAATAATGTTCAACAAAATGTTTCTGGGAGAAGATCATGCACACTTCTTGAGGGAATTTATCAATCACTGATGGAGATGTCAACTGAGCTAACACTTCGAGCAGAAGCTGAAGCCCGTTATGGGCTCATTATACCATTCTACGTCTCAAAGAGGAAGGCCAAGGTAAGTGATAAAAATGGAAACAAATTTATTCATAATGTGTATGGCACTTGAAAGAGTCAAGAGATGGCAAACAAGATAATGAATCCAAGAAATAAGAAAGAAGTTAACATATTTGTTACTCTTTTAGGTCCAACATACCAGCTACTCAGCTGACTGACATGCGAGACTTGGGGTTTAGTTGGATGGCCATATCTCAAATGTTGTCAGTAAATGTTTGAACACTTTACAACCACAGGATACAACTAGGTTTAGGGGACTATGGAACTTTTAATAATACTTCAAATGTGGACCTTTATCATCGCATTACTGAGATTCTTACACATATCCCTGGCTCAGAAGAATCCTACTTTAGTGGTAGTTTGAGAGGAAGAGGAATCAGAGTTCAGCGGTGGTGAGTGCGAGAACGTTTAAGAATAGTTGATCCAGTGGGAAGAGCTTTGAGAGGACGGAGAGCAATTCAGGGGAGGGTCTACAATGTCACTGTCCCAAATCAAGTGTGGTATGCCTTTTTTCACTTTTTAAATTTGATTAATGTTAATTATTACTTCCTGCATTGTAGTAATATAATATATTGTTTTAATAAACAATGTTGTATAATGTCTGGGTTTAAAATATTGTTTATCTCCAGAAATAGGTTACATGACAAAAGTACAATGTCAAAGTCATAGACCTTTATTTTAATGTACATCTAGTGTCATAATAATAATATATTTCTTCTTATTCCAGGCATATTGACACAAACCATAAGTTAAATCCTTGGGGGTTTGTGTTTCATGGAGGAGTTGACGGCTATAGTCGCTGCATGTATAACACAAACAACAAACCGGCAAGGGTTTAACTTATGGTTTGTGTCAATATGCCTGGAATAAGAAGAAATATATTATGTACATTAAAATAAAGGTCTATGACTTTGACATTGTACTTCTGTCATGTAACCTATTTCTGGAGATAAACAATATTTTAAACCCAGTCATTATACAACATTGTAATAATATATTATATATTATATATACTCATACACTACATGAGAAGCTGCACAGATAACAGAGCATCAACTGCTATGCAACTTTTCCAGAGTGCCGTTGATCTCTTTGGCCTCCCACAACGTGTCAGGGGTGATGCTGGCAGTGAGAATATTGATATTGCACGGTTTATGATTGAACATAGAGGGCCAAACAGAGGACGCTTTATGGTTGGACGAAGTGTGCATAATCAAAGAATTGAAAGATTGTAGGGTGAACTAAACAGAGTTGTGTCAGCATACTTTAAAGACCCTTTCCTCTTTATGGAAAATGTTGGGATTTTAGATAGCACTGACCCATTTCATATTAGGGCTCTTCACCATGTATATCTTCCAAGAATTAACAGATCTGTGGATGAATTTGTAAATCAGTGGAACCATCGCAGCTTAAGGACAATGGAAAATAACTCCCCGCTGCAGCTGTGGACTGCTGGAATGTTGTAACTTCCTCAGCATCACACAGTCTCAGTCAAGTGCACTTCAGACATCGTTCTTACCATCACCAGCAGTTGACGGCTGACTTGAGGCAGATCGACCTCTTGAGTGACGATGGAAATCATGGGATAGACGTTTTTTTATACAGCATGCTTCAGGTAAGTTATTAGTAAATTTGTTTGTGTTAATTAAAAAAATGTATTTGAGTGCCAGACACTAAAAATTGTGAAATATCATGATATTGAAAAAGGTCCAAGACTATTATTTAGGTAAAAGTAAGGTAAGGTAAAAAGACTGGTTTTATCTTCATATTCACTTGTGCCATTTAAATCATAAAAGTAGACAAATAAAGTGTTTAGACTACACTTTTCTTTCATGACAAACCATACTTGTCACAGTACAAAATGTTACAGTATATGTTACATATGATTGTATGATGTACTAATTTAACTGTTAATAAACATGAATTATGATTCATTCATTAAATAAAATATGTTATACATTTTAAACTCTTTAAACTCTTTTTTAAAAGACACAAATTACATAAAAAGTAGGAACACAGAACACTTTATTTGTGTATTTCCAGTACCCAGAGGAAGGAAATAATATTCTGCAGTAATAGGGCTGGTCTTAAAAAAAAAACAAATGAACGAGGAAAAAAAAACCCCCCAAACAATCTACAATGAGCCTGTGTTATCAAGTAGTATAGTAAAATATGCAAACAAAATCCTTAAAACACTCCCTGCAAACCAGGTTATGTTTATTATTATTATTATTATTATTATTATTATTATTATTATTATTGTTTATAATACTTTGATAACATTTAATAATTTGATAATATTGTATTATCATATAGTGTGATATAATGTTCATATTCCAACTGTAACATAACCAGGTTTGACCAAACCAATGTCTGTCACATTTATAGACAACTTTGCTGCCAGTGTTGGAGATACTCTTTCCACCTTTTAGTATGTAGGGTTACAGTAATACTTTTCAAAACTTTACCAAAACCTAACAAAAACATTTTTTTTAAACCTGTGAGTTAAGCTAAAAGTTAAATGATATTAATACAAAGTTCTGTGTAAAGCATAAATGTTCATATGGGACACTGAAATAAAGCTTAACTCATCTCATTTGAAAATTCGCATTGTGGAATAGTTGAACACAGGAAGCATTTGAGAAAACTTCTATATTCTATTCTATTCTATTCTATTCTATTCTATTCTATTCTATAACAATGAGATTGTGGCATATTATATTGCTCACTGCAGGGGTGCTAAATAATCTAATGTTACTATGGGTCATTTCAGAGTCAAAACATGCCATATAAGCAGGAAAACAAATTAACTACAATCAAAAAACAAAAAATGCCTCACATGTATAAACTGAAACAAAATTATTCCATCCATTCTCTTCGGCTTATCAAATCCATGTCTGATTTGAAAGTAGTGTACACTGCATGAACTGGTATTTAAGCTGTAATTTGAAAGACACACATGAAGCTTATTTAGGCTATACAGTCCTACTGCTGTCCAGGGTGTACTCTGATGCGGGGTTAACAACATTAACAAAAAACAAGAAAATAAAAAATGCATATGCAAAATAGAAAAAACCCCAAATCCTCATCATGTCAACAATCTTTAAGAAAACACATCATGATCTTCCAAATCCTGATGAATTCCATATTGCAAAATCCATGTCTGATTTGAAAGTAGTGTACACTGCATGAACTGGTATACGAAGGATATTTTCACAAGTATTGGGCACTGGAAATCTGCAGTTAGTGACGAACTCAAGGCTTGGCTTTGGAGAAAAACCCAGGGCTGGTATGCTGTCACATCCAGTGCAGAAAACAAGAATATCTTCCAAAGAGACATCATTTTCAACTATAAGATAGAAAAACTACAAAATGATAATGAGATTCTGACTAAGACTACTGATGTACAGATACATTAAATTACCAAAAGATCAAATCAAAAGTGAAACATGTATATTTTTTAAAATTAAGCTGTAATTTGAAAGATACCCATGAAGCTTAATTAGGCTATACAGTGAAACCACAATGTCAAAAAAATAAGTTAGTGGAGACCACAACATATTAAACGTACGTGGATGCAGAAATAGCCTATTATTTGTACTCAGTATACAGGATTGGTAGTTATCCTCCTATTTATCCTGTTATTTATTTATCCTGTTAATACACTGAAGTCAAACTGAAATCACATTTGGATAAAATGTTCTTTGTAAATCCAGCACTTGCATCAGTACTATCTATCTACCTTTTTTGTTATGGCGTCTATGTCTGTAATTTCATGATGCTGCTGCACAAAAGTGAGAATTTCGATTTATGGTCAAACAATGTGCCAAATAGTAAACTGACATTCTGCCTCCTGAAGATAGTCTTGCCAGAAAGCCAGGGTCCGGCACTCGTCTTGAAATACATTACTCCCTCGTTCGGAGTGAATGATCTGGAATAGATTCTACATATCAGTTGCTCTCAGAGCCATTCCAGCTTTCACGAAAAGGCACTTCATCTGAAGAGGGTATGTCTGTAGAGCATCTAGGACACCTAGAGACCTCAAGCCATCTCTGTTAGTTTTCTTTCACCAGACATAACTGAGTTAATAACCTTTGAGTTACAATCCTCCTCTAAGGTTTCCTTTAGGCAAATTTACTCATAAAATATATCTTCAAAAGTTGATATTGTTACAAGTCCTTTGAAATAGCAAGAAAGCAGATACATACAGAGGAGAAAAATGAAATACAAAACAAAACAGGCCGCTAATCAGTGTCAACTGAAACTGTCATCACTACTTTGCAGCTGTCAGGTGGAGCATTTGGCCTAAGGACAGTCAAAGACTTTTCTTGTATCTGGATTTTTAATGCTTTAATCACTAAAAGTTGATGGCAGGAACTGCTATGTCAACAGTTTCACAGACTGTTGATGGAATTTGTTCCTTCATTTAGATAATTTTGGCACTTCATGGCCATGTTTCTCAAAATACAGACAGATAAAAAACAGTTTCTAACTTGCTGCAAACTCCTTTTCCATGTGTGTTTAGAGGGGTGAAAAAAAAAGCAAATCGCTTACAGTTTAGCATTTATCTTAGAAAAATCTGTTCAATAAATTCAATTGAGCCAGAATCTAATCCAATACTACTGTGTAGTACCTGAGGTTACACTATATAACATTCACTATAATGAAGGCAGAAAGCCTCTGAAGTCATCTCTTGTCACACGGTAGGATTGCTGGAATAGTAGATGTACACTCAACTTGAAATATCAAAGACATGTGTTGTGAACAAATTGACTGATATCAAGTTTCCACTAAATATTTTTGAAAAATAAATAAAAAAAATGTGGCCTTTTAAATCCTCCTTAAGCTTGGCTAAGGTTTACTTAACTAATGTTAAAGGAGGATTTAAATGACCCAGTGTCAGTGGTTTGAGACACATTGCAGCCAGTTCAGCTATAATGGTGCAAACACATCTTTGTATCAAGATGCAAATGAAATCTCACATCCTCCCAAATGTATCCATGGCAGTAACAGTCTGCGGAGTATGTCTCCCAGATTATGTCCACTGAGATTATGGCAGCTAAACATACATTAAAATTAGCTGTAGGTCTTAATGTCACATCACATTACAGAGAAGTACCAATTCAAACATGGCTCCAATGACATACAGAGTGCTGTTTTGGCATCTTCAGTTAGGCACATAGTATGTTACACATACAATTTCTGAAGTTTCAGTACAGATTGGCATGCAGCATTGAAAACCCATGATGGATGGCGATCAGATTTAAGATGTGGCACTAATGGCATTCAATTAGGATGCTTTCAAAAGTATTATATATATATAATGTATAGTAAAGTTTGTTCCAACAACTGATTCTCCTTGAGACACTTGAGCACAGTTTTTTTTTTTTTAAGATGCTTGGCAGATTGCTTGTTCTATGTATCTTGGGAAATCTGGCACAATTCAGGCTGTCTCTACGGATTTTGTCTCTGAATGTGATTCCAAGTGAACTCAATGATATTAAGATCAGGGCTCTGTGGGGGCCATACCATCTGTTGAAGAACTCCATATTGCAGAAGATAGTTCTTTGTAACATCGGCCATATGTTTGGATTCACTGTTATGATGGAGAATAAATTTGAAACTGATCAGACACCTGCCTTATCTTCTTCTTCTTCTTCTTCTTTTTCAGCTGAACCCTTTAGGAGGCACCACAGTGGATGTTCCGCCTCCATCTCACTCTGTCAACTCCAGTTTGGCTTTTTTGTGAAGTTACTAAAAATCTAAACATTAACTGTATAATGTGAAGGCTTGTGAATCCCTGTTTTGAAATCTCCATATTAGCATTTTGGCTGTCACCAAGGTGGAATTTTAGTCACACCTGACCATGAGAGGGTGGCGTCCATATACTGCTCACGTGCAGTTCACAGCTCTTAAGAAGAACTCTATATTGCATTAGAAGTAAATTAGCACCTGCTTCTTGTATAGACTGTATGAGCACAATTTAATAAATTAGTGCAACAAAGCTTAACAAAGTTTTCCAAGTCTTAATTATACTCATGTATGGAGGCTGATTATCGCTATTTGTGTCTGGACAAGAAACTTCTCAGTCTCACTGGCAACCACCAAACTATAACTTAACAGTATCTAATCAACACTCATGGCAATTATTGAGCAAAAATCACCCATAAAAGCTTGTGTTTTCTGACTTGTTGCAATGGCCACCACACCAGTATGGCTTTAGTGGGTGTTGCATGAAAGGGAAATCGGCGGCTGTGCAAAAATTGTGATTAACGCCAAAAAGAGCATGAGAAATTTGTTATGTTCACCAATGAACCAATGAAATTCTAACTAGTCTCTTAACTACAAATAACAGAAGACACATGTGATGTTCTGTGTCTTACTCGTGAGTCAGTCAACAAAGCACAGTCCTCCAAATCAATACTTTAATAAAGTCATTCCATGCGTTTATAGCTGGAATAACCTACTGAGCATGGTGTGTGGGGGTTGATCATGTTCCCATTCCCCTCCAAATTGCTCCTCCTTTTCACTGATCGCACATATGTATTCCGAATTTTGCCTCACGTAGCTCTCCTTCCTCCCACAGCACTGTCTCTCCCCTGTTAATCAATAAGGGATGGCTCTGCACTTGTTTAACCTAGCACAGCTCCCCCGCTTGAGTGTGGATCAGGTGACACACCGCATTAATAAATAAATAAGCAGAGGGAGGGAGTGGAGCACTCATCACAGTGCCAATGATGGGACAATTATCTCATTGCAAATAACGCTCTCCCACAATCACCTGCCAAAATCGAAGAAATCGATAGGGGTTGGAGGCGAGATAGAAAAAGGGGAGGGAGGTGGGAGGGAGTGAGGGGGAGGTGGGAGTCGGTGGGAGGGAGGAGGACAGAGGTTAAGCAGAAGGAAAACAGAGAGGAAAAAAAACAAGGGTAAACAAAACAGGTAATGGAACAGACCTGCTGGAGGTGTTGTTAGTCATAATAGTGGTTTACTGCTATAAGCATCTGCATGCTAAGTTTTATCTTGAATTTGAACATCTCATTTTACTTTATTTAGTAAACTATTCCTTTACTATACCATGGTTTTGTGTTTTTGTGCTGCATTTCTCATGTTCTCTTCAAATTTTTTTGGTTTTTCTTCTTTGTGTTCCTCATCCCTCCCACCTCACATGTTTAGTGTTAGTCCTGGCATCCTTGTGTAGTTATTTGTTATTTGGTTAATTCTGTTTTTACTTTGAAGCTTGTTTCTTTTACTGTCTGCTTTCCCTCGTTTGCGACTTTTTGGCCCCCTTTGGCCGTTTCACCTTTGTTTGATTGTTTCCACCTGTGCTGAATCACGGATCACCCCTATGTGTTTAGATAGTTCAGAGGAGTGTACTGAAAAACAAGTTGAACAGAGCGAGGCATTCTTTGCGTTAGATTACTTCATAAAATCGGAAGCCCCAGTTAGAGGTAACAGAGGGATGGCCTACAAAGTGAGATAACTGGGTTAGCGAGCTAGCTTGATATTAAAGTCAGAGTTTTCTGTGCAATGTAATTGTTTCATTTTACCTGGCTAAATCACCATGGTTACTTGTGCTGAGCAAGTAACCTGATCAGGAGCAGGTTATCTTTAACGTTTCATTTTAAAATTGGCTGGAAGCATCACGTTTTCACTGGTTCTTGAATTGTCTCTGCCAATGACGTTATGTTTTTGGCAGTGGTTGCATGTGTGGATGTTATAATTTTTGTCTGGAAACACAACAGCTTAAAAGTTGTGATCAAATTCTGATAAAACTTTGTAGGGAGAGTGGGGCCATGTTAACAATAAATTAAATTGTGGCTTAGCTCCACCAAGGTCCTCAAGGTCAACTTAAGGATGTAATGGTCAACAACTGACTGAAAACCTTTTAATTTAAAACCAATGATTGTGCTATTTTGCTAATAATAGACACATTTAGAGACATGTAACACTGTAGATGTGTATTATAACAATCATGATACAGTAAATATTTGTTTAAAGTCGTACATTTTGATGAAAAATAACAATAAGTTTTCAGACTGACTATGAGTATGTTGACTTGGGATACAGTGACAGGTTATAACTGTTTAAGTATATAATTACATATTATTGTTTTTGGAAAATAAAATCCATCCATCCATTTTTGTCCGCAGACACCTCCTGTCCAGGGAACACCAAGGCATTCTCAGGCCAGCCGAGAGATAAAATCTCTCCAGCATTTCTTGTGTCTGCCCCTGTGCAGAGGGTAGGGACAGACTGACTGGTAAACTGAGAGCTTTGCTTTTACTCTCAGCTCTCTCTTCACCGCAATGGACCAGAATCATTCACGTTCATAATATATTAATAAATAATATTTAATCTTTAAATGACTTGTGTTGATTTCATGTTCTTCAGAGATTTTTCATCGCCAATTTATCATCAGCATTTGATAACGTCTCCGATGGAAGTAGGTGACATTCATAAGGATCATACTGAATCACGTGACATGTGAAATGTGAAACAGCTTTTTTTTGAGCGGGCACAAAACCTGAAGCACAAACTCAGCTATAAAGCAGAAGACTAACTACTATTGTGTTACCTGTTATTGCTGACTGTGGATTTAGACAAAAAAAAGCCTGCCTGTGTTGAACTTTGTTAATCCAGGTTTTCTGTGAGTTCTGACACAAAAGGAAGCATCTCACGTATCATTTGACTTCATTATCTTATGAACAGTTGTTGAAAAGAACTTAACAGTAAAATGCAACACTGTTGGTGCAACTAACACAAGAGAGCAATGCTGCAGAAAATCATTAATGCTGGGAATTCATGACCATCATAAGCACAAGCAATCAAACCAATATATTACCTTGAGTTTATATATATATATTATGTGATAGAGCTCAGAAACGTCAACTTCTGATACAATCCCTTAGCCTAATAAAGAGGGGCTGTGGATATCACTAAAGTTTGTGGCCATTTCAAAGTGAAATTAATTTGGAATTTGTGATTCTTGCCATCCATCTATAATCACACTCAGGTGCTTTTGTATGAATATGACGATTTTTGGTTGCTGTTATACTAAATGAATACCCAGTGAATTAAAGACGTGCAGTTCCCTCAGTTCTGTTCTTTTTTTTTTTGCAATTTTTTTGCAATCAGCTCTCATCAACCTCGTCTCTGTTTAGATTATGAAAAGCTTTGATAAACCTATTGTATCCCACCTTCAGCTTCCATCAGCAGACAGATGAAGTTAGCGTCTAGACTGAGGAAACAGAGAAATATTTAGCTACACAACACCCACAGATTGGTTTTCATGAGAAAAAAATCAAATGGAGAGAGTGTTGTAAAGGACAGCAGACGGCTGATCCAAGTATATAAAATTATCTTAAAGGGGTTATAAGAGCATAAAGTACTCGCTCCAAGTTTTTAATGGTACTCTATTGTGTACATGTTTTAATCTCTCTATGAACTTGTTATAGTCAGGCGACAGATAATGCTGCTCTAAATCTGCTGTATGCGATAGGAAATACTCTCCACTATCTTTTAAACATCATTTGTTATTGTTGTGCTTACAGTTTGTAGCATGCCCCCCAAGATGTATACAACAATTTAAAAGAGGAAATGTAATATGTATAAACGTAATACTTATCAATGTGATTGTAATTCTTTTTTCACTTATGTGCTATTAATAAAATTTGTAAATGAATTCTGAATTTCACCGGAAGTCAGTGAAAGGCAAAGAATATGGATGATGTGCATTGGGTTAAGTGGGGAGTAAATGTTCCAATCAATTTTCTCAAATAATCTCTCTTAAGGAGTTTTTTTTTTTTTTTTTTTAGAAAAGTAAAAGTTTTGAAAGTAGGACATTTTATGTTTTAGAAACATAAATAAGGACAAAATATATTCAGTATTTTATTGCAAACAAGATCTTTAGACAGGACCTTTTCACTTGTAATATTACTGATCTTCCTACTACCCCGCAACAGCAACACTTTATTAGGAATCTGTTTTTCTGTCTGGTTGATAGAAATACAACAACTCTTTCTGTATAGCAAGTGGAACTCTATGATAACTCCTATTGCACCTGCTGTGTGAGACTGTAAATGTAAAGCTTATGTGCACATATAGAGCACAGTGATAAACATCTCTAGAGGCCAGAGGCGTGACAGGCAGACATGTATTGGAGCTGCATTAGAAACAGATGAGGGTGAAAGACTGAGGTAAAAAGGAGGTGAGAGTCAGGCTGACTGACAAAGTAGAAATGAGAATATCTTTTTAACTTTGCGAGAGCCACAAAACAAGGTGTTTAATCTAGTTTTTATGAAGGTGGATGGACATTTTTAAAGGTCTCCGTTTGTTATAAATGACTTCACACTGAGAACATGTCTCTGCAAACAGGCCGTTTTATGCACTTGGGCCATCGGGTGAATTTCCCTCCTTTACTCTTTCAGCCTTCGAACTTGTATGTGATGAAACTGTCCCCTTTTCTTCTTCCTTCCAATATATTTTCATGAACTGGTAATATTTTGTTTGTAGCGTGTTATTTCTACCATGCTGTTAGGAGACATTTAGTCATCATTAGGTTCCACGTTCAAGAAGCTGGTATGCATATTTCAGTTCACTTGGTACTGGGTTACTGTTTGCTTGCATGCATTCAAAACCATTATTATCACCAGATTTTGGTAACTTTGGATTTTACAGTGTGTTGAAGCCATGCGTAAAAGCTTTTATTGCTACAGTTATACAGCGTTTTGTGTCTTAAATGTGTTTTAAACACATATATTGTGAATTAAAATCGATCTAAGTAAAACTTCCAAGACTCTGTATTTGTCAGTGATCTTTACTATTATTGTGATGTTGATAGAAGCTTATATTAACACTGCAGACTATGCACTTGAGTTTTCCTTCTCAAAGTCAGGCTGATGAGCCGTGAGGACTTGTCATTGTAATGAGTGAGCCTCATTATGAACCAAATCACCCAGTTCTCTTAGGAATTCAGCATGAAGAGCACTCTTTTTAGGTAATTAATCCAGTACACTGGCTTATAAATGCAGCTACTGTACACACTCAATACTTTACAGGACTTGTTACCTCGGTCACGGTCAAAAATATGTTAAATGAGACTAACGAGGCCTCTACAGGAAGTACCAAGAGAACCACTTTTGGAAATTCCTACCACCTGGTGTAGATTATGTTCAATAGATTTTAAGTAATTAATAACAGACTAAATTTACTCTAATAAATACATAGAGTGAGGAAAGTTGTTGTTCAAGCAGATACAGCTTACAGAGATGTGGAGCATCATTCACTGTTTGGGGAAAAAAAAAGAAACCAGCAAAAAAAACAACAACATATGCGCTCCAAGAAGAATCCAAAATATTTAAATGTCAAGCTGGAGAGCTGTCACTTTCTAAGCATCCATTTGAACTTTTCTCATCTGATGCCTATTCAGAGTATTATTCAGGTTCAGTCTCGTTTTGTTTACTCCCCCATTCTTACCAGTTCAAATGACAAACAAGTGATATGCTGGGAAAGGAAGAGTCGAGAAAATCTCAGCTCTGAGAAAGCTGTCATCCAGAGTGCTGATGTGAAAGTAGAGCAGGACAGAGAGGATTGGTACATGTTACAGTAAAAGATGCATTTACTCTCAGCACCAATGTTTAATGCGTTGGAGCTATGGCCACTCAGACTCCACTTTGGTTTTAATTATTAACAGGACAGCGCTGCTGACAGATAAGCTTCCTGTCAGATGTTGGGGAAAAAAAGGCCAATGCAGAAAGTCATAGTGTGCGAGTGTTAGAAAAAGGAAGCACACCAGAGCGTGTTTAGGATGGGGCTGATGACTGTGCTTGATGTGGTGGCATCTCCACACCTGTGCTGCCATCTGTGCCCTTGCACCCCCTGTGACCGCTGGCACACAACAAGTGTCGCACAGAAACCTTGATGAACACATCTCATTCTCCTGTCCTCTGGAAAGAAGACACAAAGACTTTTATAGACTTAAATAGATGAATCACAAGTGAGATCAAGGAGAAGACTAGCTGGTCTCTATCTGTAGGTGAGAAAAAAATGTCACCACAAAACATTGTTTTAAAATGATTCTTTTACAGTAATGAATCATTGTGGGAATATAGCCACACTGAAGATAGTGAAACTCTTATGGTATAATACGGTATTTTTTTGTTGTCTTTTGTAATTAAAGCCTCACAGGCATAGAGACCGATTAGCAATCCCCTGTCAACCTCCAGTCACTAGGGAAAAATAATTGTTCCCAGACTGCTTTGCGTGTGGTTGCTTGGGGTTGCTGACTGTCTTTGGATAATAGTTACAAAAGAAATGCTGCTCCAAGAACCTCTTGGTTGCAAGCAGATGGCTAAAGTCACTTGTTGTTTGCATGAAAGAGGCAGATTTGTCTGCAAAGACTCTCTAACTAACCACTGAGAAATAACAGACCTTGACAACGTGTAAACAACGAGAATGTTTACCTTCAAAGTAAAAGCTGCAGACAAAACAGCGTCTTCCATACAAACTACAGCTGAAGATGCTGGAATCTGCTAGCCACCACATCAATCACAGGAGGGCTTCAGTGCAACGGATTTCACCTAGCAACTGATAGTGACCTTTAGCAACCACTTGCCAACTGGTTGAGGAATGCATGTTTTTCACAGTCACCTAGTGGTTTCTTCCAATCACTGACTGGTCTTTAGGCCTGTGTGACTGGGGTCCAAGTCTCACTCTGCTCAGGTCTGACCATCCATCCATTCTCTTCCACTTATCCTTTTCAGGGTCACAGGGGGGCTTGAACTTATCCCAGCTGTTTTAGGGCGAGAGGCAGGGTTCAGCCTGGACAGGTCGCCAGTCTGTCGCAGGGCTAACAAACAGACAGCCATTTCCTATGGGGAATTTAGAGTTGCCAATTAACCTATCCCCATTAACTGCATGTCTTTGTGACATGGAAGCCGAGTACCCGGAGAGAACCCACGCAAACACATGGAGAACATGCAAACTCCACACAGAAAGACCCAGGCCTGATGGTGAAATTGACCTGTGAGGCAACAATGCTAACCACCGTGCCCCCATGCTGCCCCTGACTGTAACCCATTTGATCAAATTCACATAGATTCTCAGCTCTCAATTTAGTAAGTATGCATAAAATATTATAGCAGCCCAAAGCTGCAGTATGGACGATGGGCAACTAAGTAAATGCTTCTGTTTCAAGTTCTTTAAGCTTGCAGTGTTGTGACTGTTTACTTGCATTCAGTGTATGATTATTGTAGGTGTGTGTGATGTGGTTCCCAGTATTTGTGTAATCAAGAACAGTGTTTTAGCTAACTTCAAAGTTCAGCAAGCATTGGGCCACCATGGCCAAAATCCCTTTAGCTATTAATCAAGTCTGGCCAACTTTCATCTTGATCCCCTTAAGAGGTTATTAAAATGTTGAATACAGCAGTAACAAAGCACCAGTCAGCTGTACTGTGCGAGGAGTAAGGAAGCCATGCCAAAAGCCGAGATGGCACAGCTAATGACAGAAAATAAGTTACATTTATTGTACATGGAGTAGGACATGCTCATTGAGAATATTCAGCAAAGGAAATGGAGTTGGTACATAAGTAAATCTACAGTACTTTAGCAAAATTTATATTATTATACTGCTCATGGAAATAATGGTGAGGGCAGTAACTCTAGACAGTGTAGTATTATTTCTCTCAGTAGGAACCTTAGAATAAAGGGGATTGCGATGTAAAACAACCATGTCATGCTGTAAGATCCAGCTGCCAGAGCTTTACTGTAATTTAGAGTGCTCCTAAAAGCTGCTACAAAGTGCGCTTTTTATTTATCATGGCACATCTTGTTTGGTTACAGTAAACTGTAAAATCTACAGCTTTCTCTTTTACAGGGATTTACTAATGTCATGGCCAGGGGCAGTTTCTGAGAAATCAGCAGATTGACTTCAGATTGACATTTTAAAATTTGATTTCCATGATAATAAAAACTTCTAATCAGTGAGGTTTTGAGGGGTTGTCAAGTAGATTTTGTTTATTACCAGTGGAAAACAAAGCTATACCAATTTACATCTTTTAACATCGTGGTTTTTCAATGTTAACCCATTTGTGCAAGTACAGCAAACATTTACCTGGATATATCTGAGAAATGCAAATATAAAGGTTATGCAATAATAATAAGACTCTGGTAATGAAAAGAAATACGAAAGGCACACAGAGAAAGCAACAGGAAGACTGAAATAAAACAAGTGACAGAGAATTAAAAGAGGAAAATAAAATGACTGAAGTTCTTTTCAGGATCATTCAAGGGGACTGCACGTGGCTCAGAGACAAGAAAATTTAATCAAACGCGCACTAGCATTCAGACTTACATGATGACAACGCAGGTTTCACATCAGACAGGCTTCCACCGTCCAACTCTCTTTCTAGCCACAACAATTCATCAGCGTGGCCTGGCGTCCTCCATGTATGCCATTGGGGCAATGCGGGAACATGAATGCAGTGCTTAGTTTGCAGAGCTCCACCAGGGAAGGCTGTACCCCGAGGGACACTATGCACCTCCTAAGTGGATCACTCTGCGTTGTCACAACGTTTTCACAAAGCTCAGTGGGACGAGGCTGTGTACTCCTTTCATCACCAACGCACTTAAATGAGCGCTGTCAGGCTTGCTAATGCACGCTTGTGGCTCTGTAACTTTCATTGAGCGTCCGCACACGTTACTGTGCATCAGCCCTGCATGTCCACGTTCGATGATGAGAAACCATTAAACAATCACCTTCATCCACAGTACTTATATATCATTAGCACCTGTTTTTCCCCACTGTTTGTTTGCAGTGCAACTCATAGTGGTCAGAGCTGGCCAAGGGCAGAGTTGGACACCAACTCAGCAGGTCGCTGGCTCTAATTACAACCAGTCATTGGTTAAATGCTCCCTCGGTTTTCCTCTCACGCAGAGCAGGGACAGTATAATGATGTAGTTGAAAGGCTGTGTGGAATGAGACGATCAGGAAGGAAAAGCAGCGTTCATGAAGCTGTGAGGAGGTTAGAATAAGGCAACCGAGGAAGGGAAGGTGGTTAATCACAGATATAGTGGGCGCTCAATGAATTGGAGAGAAAACGGGGAGAATGATGCGATGAGGCTGATTTCCTGAAACAGAAACCAATAAAATATTACAATATATCCTCTTCCTCTCTAAAAACATTAGCAAGTGTAGACAAGCGTGATTAAGACCAGAAAGGACGTACAAGGGTTAGGATGGCAACAGATGAAGGCAGATAACGAAGGATGTGACAGGTTGACTTGAAATACTGAGAGTAATTATAATCATATAGCTCTGAGCCTTTGACTTTAAGCGCTTAGGATTTTCTGCTCTCTGGTCTTTGAGGTTTCCTGAGGTTAACACAAATCTCTGATTGAGTGCATTACTCTGCAGCAGCCTTCAGATTAAAACATTTTTCCTGTCCTAATCTACAGCCTCATTACAATATGAATATTTCAAAAGACACCCACATGGATCTTTGGTGTGGTGTAGTGCCTTACGATGCTGCAGATTTTGGTATTGATCTGATACCCAATAAATACAGGGCCAGTATTGCCAATATCAATACCGATACTTAGCTTACAAAGGCAGCTTGTGTAGTGGAGAGCAGTGTGTCGTGATTTATGATTTATTTATTAGTTAGCACAATAAAATCCCACCTGATGAAGACCCTGGAGCGGTTGGTCCTGGCTCAGCTTCGGCGCCTAACAAGCTCATCACTGGACCCACTTCAGTTTGCCTACCAGCCTGGCATTGGAGCGGATGATGCCGTCATTCACCTCCTACATCGTTCCCTCGCTCACCTGGAGACCGCTGGAAGCACTGTGAGAATCATGTTCTTTGATTTCTCCAGTGCCTTCAACACTATTCTTCCCTCGGTTCTGAAGGACAAGCTGGAGAACTCTGGAGTGGACCATCACCTCACTACCTGGATTTTGGACTACCTCACCGACCGACCACAGTATGTGAGGACTCAGGGCTGTGTGTCGGACAGGGTCGTCTGCAGTACGGGGGCCCCACAGGGAACGGTTCTGGCTCCGTTCCTCTTCACCATCTACACTGCAGACTTCTCCCACAATTCCACCCAGTGCTTCCTGCAGAAGTTCTCTGATGACTCTGCAATAGTCGGCCTCATCACTGATGGGGACGACAAGGAGTACAGAGGACTGACTCAAGACTTTGTGGACTGGTGCCAGCTGAACTACCTCCAGATCAACGCCAGTAAAACCAAGGAGCTGGTGGTAGACTTCCGCAGGCACAAGCATTCTCCACTGCAACCACTGAACATCCAGGGTATGGACATTGAGGCTGTGGACAGCTACAGGTACCTTGGTGTTCATCTGAACAACAGACTGGACTGGACTCATAACTCAGACGCCCTCTACAGGAAAGGGCAGAGCAGGTTGTACCTGCTGCGGAGACTCAGGTCGTTTGGGGTGGAGGGCCCACTCCTGAAGACCTTCTATGACTCTGTGGTGGCTTCTGCTATCTTTTATGGTGTGGTCTGCTGGGGCGGCAGCATCTCTGCTGGGGACAGGAAGAGACTGAACAGGGTGATCCGAAGGGCCAGCTCTGTTCTAGGATGCCCTCTGGACCCAGTGGAGGTGGTGAGTGACAGGAGAACGGCGGCTAAGCTGTCATCCCTGATGGACAACATCTCCCACCCCATGCAGCAGACTGTGACAGCACTGAGCAGCTCCTTCAGTGGGAGACTGCGGCACCCACGGTGTGGGACGGAGAGATTTCGCAGCTCTTTCCTCCCCACTGCTGTCAGACTCCACAACAAAGACTTTAACTGAACAAACACACACATCCACACATGTGCAATAACACTAAGTGCAATAATCCTTTCTGGCATCGTTGTATTTTTACTCAGTTGTATATAGCATTCGTATTCTATTTTTATCTTATTGTATATTTTTATTCTATTTTATTCTACTGTATATAGTATATTATTTTATTCTATTCTGTACAGTTGGGTACTGTATTTATTCTTATTGTATTCTAATTTTTGCGTCATAACTTTTGCACTGTCCACTTCCTGCTGTGACAAAACAAATTTCCCACGTGTGGGACTAATAAAGGTTATCTTATCTTATCTTATCTTATCTTAAAACCCACCTTTTTGCTTTTCATGTATTTTGAAACTGGTTTTTTTGGAGACCTGGGATGTAAATGTCCCTAACTCGACCTGACAGTCAACAGCAAAATGTTATTATATACAGACCTTTATCATAGTTCATGTTTGAGGTATTTTTTATTTCCATTTTGAAATATTTTATGATCGGTCTGCCAGAGTAACAGCTATGATAACCTGGAACAGTTTGACATTAACTAATGTTGAAGATCCAGCACCAGTTATGACTGAAACATCACTTTCACCACTGTATGAGCTACCAGGTTATTCTTCCTCTCTCTGTAACGACTCTGACAGTGTTCTCTATCTCTGCACTGGGGTCCAGGTTTGTCTCAGGGATTTCCTTCCTCTTTCCTTCCTCGTGATACGATTGATGTATCAATCCAATACCAGTGCCAGTGTTGATCTGCCGAGCGTTGGTCACTAGGTGTCAGTTTCTTTAGAGTAGGCTAGAGATGCCGACATCTGAACATGGAGTGACTTGTCACAATGAGAATGCAATGCTATAAATAAGGATAATATTATAGATTTAATGTTGTGTAGCTGTGCCATATCAAATCCCACAACAACATGTTTTTCATATTGTCTCCTTATTATATGTAATTACATATTCAACACTTTAAAACTTTAAGCCTTTAAGCTTTCCTTTTACATTCCACCTCCCTATTTCTGCCCTTCTCACAGTGTTTCTACCTCACTCTCTCACTCTCTGTAGCTGGTATTCCACTCTGGAGGCTCTCTCCTGGAAGGTTAGATGCTAATCCTCCTGGTGTCTTGAGTTTGATCACTTCAGTTGCACCATACCCGCGGGCCCTCAGCGTCGATGGGATTCTTTCACCCGAACTCACGCACATGCCCACAGACACAAATATCCCTCCACTTAACAGCCCCCCCCACACACACATACACACCAATTTCTTACTCAACTTTTGTGTGGACACGGTCGCCCCTGCTAAGACGGTACGGTGTTATCCTAATAACAAACCGTGGGTAACACAGGAAGTCAAAGCTGTCCTCAACATGAAGAAGAAGGCTTTCAGGAGCAAAGTGAAGGAGGAGATGAAGGCAGCACAGCGGGAGGTGAAACGCTGCCTGAGGGAAGCAAAGGACACCTACAGGAGGAAGGTGGAGCAGAAGTTGGAGAGGAACAACATGAGGGAGGTCTGGAATGGTGTGAAAACCATCACAGGCCACAACACCAAGAAAAGCACAGTGGGGGGGACTGTGGAGAAGGCAAACGAACTCAACAACTTCTTCAACAGGTTTGACCAGCCCACAACCCCCCCACCCTCACCCTCACCTTCACTACAGAGTCCAATCCCCACTCTCCTACCTCCCTCGCTTCCCCCCTTCCTGACACCATGACACCCCCCTCCTCCAATCCCTCTCTCAGCAGCAAGACATCTCCCCCCCTCCCCTCCTCCCAAACATCTCCCAGTGTCACAGTGGATCAGGTCAGGAGACAACTGAGGAAGCTTCGCCCCAGAAAGGCAGCAGGCCCAGACAAGGTGTGTCCTAGGATGCTAAAGGCGTGTGCTGCTGAACTTGGGGAGCCTCTACAACGAGTCTTCAATCTCAGTCTGCGACTGGGGAGAGTGCCCGCCCTATGGAAGACATCCTGCATCGTCCCAGTCCCCAAAAAGAACCGGCCCAATGAGCTGAATGACTTCCGACCGGTGGCACTGACGTCACATCTTATGAAGACTCTAGAGCGGCTCTTCCTCAACCTCCTCCGACCACAGGTGCAACATGCCCAGGACCCACTACAGTTTGCATACAAGGCGGGTGTCGGAGTGGAGGATGCCATCCTGTACCTCCTACACAGAGCCCACTCACACCTGGATGGGGGAAAAGGCACGGTCAGGATCCTGTTTCTTGACTTTTCCAGTGCCTTTAATACCATCCGGCCCTGTATGCTTCAGGAAAAACTGAACAGGATGGAGGTGGACCCCTGCCTGGTGGCTTGGATCTCCGACTACCTCACCGACAGACCACAGTACGTCAGGCTGAAGGACATCATGTCTGACACTGTGGTCAGCAGCACAGGAGCACCACAGGGAACTGTGCTGTCCCCTCTTCTCTTCACCCTGTACACCTCTGACTTCTGCTACAACTCTGAATTATGCCATATTCAGAAGTTTGCAGATGACACGGCCATCATGGGGTGTATCTGGGATGATCAGGAAGAGGAGTACAGAAGTCTGGTGAGGAACTTTGTCGCATGGAGTCACACAAACCACCTGCAACTCAACACCTCAAAGACTAAGGAACTGGTTGTGGACTTCGGGAGGTCCAGAGAAGGTCCACTGCCGGTTCAGATAGAGGGGGAGGAGGTGGAGGTGGTCAACAAGTACAAGTACCTCGGGCTGTGGGTGGACAATAAACTGGACTGGTCATGCAACACAGAGCACCTGTATAAAAAAGCCCAAAGCCGACTGTACTTCCTCAGGAGGCTGAGGTCTTTTAACATCTGCAGGAAGCTCCTGAGGATGTTTTACCAGTCGGTGGTTGCTGGAGTACTTTTCTATGCTGTGGTGTGCTGGGGGAGCAGCACAGCAAAGAAGGACTCATCCAGGCTGGAGAAACTGATCAGGAAGGCTGGCTCTGTGGTCGGCATGAAGCTGGACACTCTGGTGACAGTGGCAGAGAAAAGGACATTAAAGAAACTGCTGGGCATCCTCTGCACACGGCCATTAACAACCAGAAGAGTCTGTTCAGTGACAGGTTGCTTCTCCCCAAGACAAGAACTAACAGACTTAAAAACTCCTTTGTCCCACACGCCATCAAACTGTTTAACTCCTCTCTGGAGGGGAGAGGGAGGGGAAACAGGAGGACAAAGGAGGGGGGAACAACTAAGCTGTAGTGCCTCTTCACCTCACTGTACAATACCTTGTGCAATACTTTTTGTAAATAGTCAACAGTGCAATAGACTCAATACTTGAAATGTGCAATTCACTTGTATTTTTATTTTTTATTCCTATTTATTCTATTTATCCCCTTTGTATATTTTATTTATATTTGTCTCTGTATTTATATATGTGTGTGTGTGTGTGTGTGTGTGTGTGTGTGTGTGTGTGTGTGTGTGTGTGTGTGTGTGTGTGTATATATATATATATATATATAACAATTCTGTAACTGTAACTTCGGTCGTTGCTGTGCTTTTTGGAAGTCGAATTTCCCAGAGGAACCCACCCGAGGGATTAATAAAGTTCTATCTTATCTCTTATCTTATCTTATCTCTTACTCCTTCTTCCTTTCATCCAAATCCTCTCATTTTCAGCTCTTAGCCCATCTCCAGTCTTTTATAGTTTACGATCCCCCCCGACTTTCATTTTTCTACTTTCTGTGCTCTGATGTGACCACTGAAATCGCAGCTGAATTACAATTGAATACCTTAAAAAGGTATTAAAATATCCCGAATGTCGTTAATAAAGATCTCAATTCCCACTTCTCTCTGACAGGATTCTTTGTCCCGCACGCTTAAACTTGGATTAATATTGAATATACGGCCCTTTATTATAGTTGGGGTTTAATAAATCACATTTGGTGCAGACTTGGCAAGTGTTCCACTTTAATTGCAAAAGCATTTTTTGCATAGTTTCCTTTTTTTCCTGCTCAGTCAAATTTTCTAACCATACAGCTTTTATGACTAGTTTTCATTTGCATTACTTATTGTTTTATTATTTTTGCAGCAGACATCTCCAACGGGCTTTTTTGGATTTAAGGGATGGCTGAAAGAGCTGTGGGAATTTGTCTCGAGCCATCTGAAGACGTTTTTTCCTTTCAGTCCTTTCATATCCATCGTTAGATCACTTACTCAACTTTCATTCTAATTTAAGAAGATTATCCAAAGGACCATAATTATCATGATCTTTATTTCTATGTCCCTCACCCTCCAGTCTTACCTGAGATTCCCTCTCTACCTCTTTTCTAGCAGCTCTCAGCTAATTTAAGTCCACCATCTCACATAATGATACAGAGCAGAAGTATAGAAGAGGATGCAAGCAATCTAATACAAAGACTGGTGGAGGTCGAAATATAATGTTGGAGAGGTTGTTAGTGTGAGAGTTCATATGTGTCCCTGCCTCTTCGTGATGTAGTTTCTGACAACATGTACAGCTGGGATCTGTATGCACATTTACATATATAGCCGGCGTGTTCCTGCATTGTGTCTGACAATGAAAGGTAAAAAGGAAGCCTTCCAAGTAAATAATTTGCCTGCTCCAGCTCCTATAACCAGTGTTGGGGAGTAACGGAATACACGTACCGCCGTTACGTATTTAAATTACAAAATGTGAGTAACTGTATTCCCTTACAGTTACCGTTTAAAAAGGTGGTGGTCAGAATACAGTTACTTTGCTGAAATAAAGGGATTACAAGGCGGTATTTTCCTGTTTCATATGTTCGGCTATGCCCTCTCTATTTTTGGTTTCCATGCCCCAAACAAAACACACATTAAGAGGCTCTAATGCCTGTGTCTCAATCTTGCGGCCCATGTTATCCCTACTTGCGACCCGCATAATGACATGAAGAAATATTTTTAAAAATTATTCACAAAAATGATTTAATATGAAGGGCATAATCAGAGTGTTACAGGCATAGCCCTAAAGAATGTAGCTTCATGGGCAGTGTAGTCCGTGCTGCAGGGAGAATGGACTGCCATACCCGTTATGTGTTTGTGAGCGCGAGGAGGGAGAAAAAGGACAGTCGAAAAGTACGAGTTGTCACCGACCAGAAACGGGAGCAGGAAGCATGCAAATATAATAATAACCACTGCAGCCAAAAAGAGTGGCTGACGAGCCCAGCTGTAAGTAAGGTATTAAGACTCGGCTGTACACTTTTTTCATGTTTTTCTCTGAAACAATAAGTTCTGTTGAAGCAGCCTTTCAACGCCTCTCTCTGTCTCTCACTAGCAAAGTTGACCCAGACAACAAAGTAAAGCTAGTTTTCAGCTACGAGCCCGACACAGAACCCGACGTATTAGTTCGGACCTGTTTTATATGCGCGTGAAACAGTTTTCTATACGAGATCGTTGCAAAAAGTGCAGCCTTACCTAATGTCCACCCTACTGTTACTCATTTTATATTAAGAATTAAAAATCTAGTATGGTATTGGTATGGCGAGCAACCTTCAGTAAAAGTAATATTTAACACAGCAATAGTACATTCATGTAGTTGTAAAAACCATGGCAATATAATAGGTAATCCAAAGTATTCAAATTACGTTACTGTAACGGAATACATTACAAAATACATTTTGGGGCGTGCATTCTGTAATCTGTAGTGGAATACATTTACAAGTAACCTTCCCAACACTGCCTATAACCAAATAGAAATGGGATGAGAGTTAGCTCAGACCACTACAGCTTCCAAGCTAGCAAGATTTATCTGTTCATACTAGCGTTAACTGTGCCTATACACATACACAGCACACACGTACCACATGTTTTGTATAATTATAACAATATGTAATTTATGACCAGGTTACACATATACATTTCAAATATTTTACATAAATAAGATGCCTGTCATTTGTTTAAAGATATAAATACATTCAGCAAAATTCCAATCTCTTCAGCACTTCCACACTCACAGGTAGTATTTTAATCCCTTTTCAACAAATGGGGAAAATGTTTAATACATGCGATTGGACGGCTACAGCTTTTCGGCTTTACATTAGAAGACTGCAGACAGCTGTTCTTTTTTTGACAAGACATGGTCACATGCACATGTAAATGTACTGCAAGATGAAAGCAGCGAGGATGAAACAATAATAGGCAGGTACATAGTCACACTGTACCGCCACTGCTTTTATAACTAGGTTGCACTGAGGCCACCTCATCACCATCGACTCTCTCACACACACACACACACACACACACACACACACACACACACACACACACACACACACACACACACACACACACACACACACACACACCAAGCTGGCGGGTAATTTCAGCAGACAAAAGAACCAAGCTGTGTGTGCAGACTACCATCTTACAGTTTTTCTCAAATGCTAAAACACATGTCACAAACGTTACCACCAGGTCCCCCAATGTCCAAACACAACACCCTTCTCTAAAGCTACATAAACACAACCACACCTTCCCACTGCAAAACTCAAACTCCCACACCAAGAGAGCAGCTCGAAGCTGTCAAAACTGTAAACACTATACACAGCATTACACACTACAGCAAAACAATTGAAAACACAATGCTCAATTTGTGAGAAGGTTCTTTGTTTCATAACTGCCAATGCATACTTTAGAAACTATACAGTAACGGATCGTCGTAGATCTCTGCAGAGGATTAGGCATTTAGATTTGTGAGTTTCATATGAGTAGTATAAATCTATAGAAAATCCTGCATGTACGTACACTACTGTAACACAACTCAATGCAAAAACAGAATCTAATGCACACAACAGTGTGCTCTCCCTCCTGGACCTTCTCCTCTCCCATGTTGGCCTTCTCCTCTTCCTCGTTGGTCGCTCCTCTTCCTCCTCTCATTTGAACTCCTCTTCCTCATTGGCCTGCTCCTCTTCTTCCAGGGCCAGCTCTTCTCCCTCCTCTGCATCAAATTCCTCTTCCCCTGACTCTGCCTTCATCCATTGTGTTTGTTTGGAACCTTCAGCATACTGTGCACTCTGAACTTGCTTTTACATGTGGGTACAGCATTAGCAACAAGTGTCTTCAATTTTGAGTCATTGTGTGTAGTGAATGACGCCAGGTGTGTTCCCTGTGTTCAAAGATTGGTGACTGTGGCAAGCATTTTGCATCACATGGGCTTTCATTTGAGGATATGAGCAGAGTTGTTTTGCAACATGTGTTTTAGCAAGGAAAAATGTGTTTAGATTTATGAGTACAGAGGGTTGTGTTTTGTGAATTGTGTCTTCATGTGACATGTGTTTATGGTACTGGAATATGGTGGCTACATTTAGTAAATGTGTTTAGACTACTGGTCATTTGGGTTACAGGATTAGCTTTTGTGTTTTAACATTTGAGAAAAACTGTAATGCACCCTGACATAAGCGAGCAGTTTTGAAACAATACTTTTCGTTCACAATGTGTTTGTGTTTGCATCGGCTCTGCCACTTCAATCAAGGCCTCTTTGTCTGTCTCTTGCCACTTTGTCAGC
The DNA here is from genome assembly GCF_057381845.1 of Rhamphochromis longiceps. Taxonomy (NCBI): domain Eukaryota; kingdom Metazoa; phylum Chordata; class Actinopteri; order Cichliformes; family Cichlidae; genus Rhamphochromis; species Rhamphochromis longiceps. The sequence continues at coordinate 24,101,297 of NC_140577.1, forward strand.
TCTCAGAGAGGCTTCAGCACCAAACTGTCCTAAGGGCATTCAGCGCAATAACTTGAGACCATTTAAGAGATGCACTTGTACAGAAACTCTCATGCAGGTGCATGAACATTTTGGAGACGTGGGAAGCCGGTGACACAGGTGGTAAGGTGGTGAATTGAAGCCAGTAAAATTTAGATCTGCCACGTAATTGCTCCATGTCTCATTCACAGGATAAATTGATAGAAAAAAAGCTCAAGTACCTGATTTCTACGGAGAAAAATTCTTTGTATTTATACTTTAACGTTGAAGGTGGGCGATGGGAGGACATTTATATTTGCACTGTGATTTATTATTGGAATATTTCTTGTAGGTGTGCTTGTGCTGTAGGCATGATTCTAAAAGTCTTGATTTCTTTTTTTGGCACATGCCATTTCAGCTACTGTGCATATGTAGACTTTAAATGAGGCCCCATAAAGAGGTTGGCAGATGTGTTCTGTGAGTTATCTCTGAGCAATTTTTGCAGTGTGGTAGGGTGCATTATGGGGTGGGGTGCTGCTTGATCTACGGCAATAATTAGGCTTGTGGTATTTGTCAAAGCAGCTTCCACATGAATACCAAGACCGAAGGCTTGCCAGCAGAGCATTGCACTGCAACAACATGATCAGTGCTACAAGCTTTTACCTGTCAATGATTTTAAGCTTGCGGCCGATTGGTCAAATCCAGCACATACACATGAACACACATAGAGGCGTTGGAAATACTTGGCTGCTGACAAACTGCTTACACACCTCTCTGTGTGCCAGTGCCTTGAGTCAAATTATCTAACACTTTTCACACAGGGAGCACTTACACAACTCTCTCCCCGCAGGGGCTACATTGAAGGTGTCCTTCTGCTAACAACGCTATCATGGACAGACTCTTATAAACACACTTTCCCGAACACTCACACGTGCTCACACGCAGACATGCAACTATGTGCACACAGGTGGAGTAATTACAGACATTTTAATCACTGAACTCTACTCCTGTGGGGCACAGCAGACATAGCAGGGAGTGGGCAGAAGTAGAGGTCCTTGACTGATTTCAACCTTGGCTTAATGATCATTGTATGAGCTTAAATGCTTTGCTGCAGCTACTATGGCAGGACTGAACACAGCTCTAACTTTTCCCTATTCCCTTATCTAAGGTGGCACACTGGTAGTGTGAAACACAACAGGGCTGGCTTCCCAGGATCATATCACCTGTGTTTTGTTCCACATTAGTCGGGGGAAAGGAGAAGGAGTGCACAAAGCCAGGGAGTCTGCTTCAGACTGCTGGGCTGAGCTTCCTGAAAGGACGAGACCTCTCCTTGACCCCCCCACCACTTCCCTCCCATGCCTTGCAGTTCAGTAGATTAGCTGGAGCACAACAGAGGCCAGTGCTATCGCTGGCTTGCAGCTTCCACAACCCCACTGGCCACACAAGATACTGCTCTCACTCACACAAACACACAAATCTGTGTGTGCTACTTGTGGCCACGCATGAGCCACCCACACACTTATAACGTCTTTGGCCGGAATTCCTGTCCCTGTGCCCGAAGGTTCATTAGTGACACTGAGGCCACTTCAATAGGAGCAGCGCTCTCAGAGAGTTTTGCTGATTCTATATAAAAATATACATATGTCCATATTGTGTTATTATCAGTGTGTATCTGTGAATATCTATCTATCTATCTATCTATCTATCTATCTATCTATCTATCTGTGCAATCAAACAGCCGAACAGCAACAGTACTTTACACTGTAAAAACTGATGTCGGGATCAACAATTCAGTGCCTAATTATTTCAAAGTCAATTACAGCAGCGCTCTGCTTTGAAGTTTTGCAATGCAACATCAAAGGTGTTTTTTTTTTCTCACCCCAGGATTTCAAAGCAGCAAGATGCCATGGAGTAATGTAACAAAAAAGGAAAGACGTGAAAATGAGGGTAGACATTCACGTTAGATGATTTCAAACATAAGAACATAAGTAGATTTCTTTTAGCTGATATTCAGTGTGACTTGTTGTATGAGCTACATAAGGTATGCATTTCTGTGTAAAAAAGTTTCTACAGCAGTCTGTGATATAATCCCCATAAGAATTAGTCAACGTGAGGCAATTGGCATAAACCTGGACAAAAGCTAAATACAGGCAAAAACCCATCAAGCATTATTCCTTAAATATATTGTAGTTCGCAATTACTGTTGCTCTTAGTCTTGGTTTGTCACTTTATAACAATGTCTTGCAGTTGACTTTGAACCTCACAATTTGTAACCATTCTGAATGAAACGTTATTACTGAAGTGTGCAAATTGCTATAATTTAGAATAAGAAATCATTACCGTAGACCTATTAAGGAACTGAATTTGTTCAAGTATTTGACTTTGGACATTTCGTCTGTTATAAAAATTGAAATATAATTTCTCAAATAATTTGTTACAGTGGCCACACTCAGACAGTACCTGCAGTCCCTAATACAGCAAAGGCTGCAGGATCAACTTCTTTGGGGTGTAATTGAAGTTGTTGGCCAAAGGTTTTGGCCGAGGCACCACTTTTATGTATTTGCAATAAAAGCATTTTAAACTTATGAAATCATGCAATCTCTGTGAAAGTTCACTATATAATAGAAACATGTAATTAAAAACAGAATGAAAACTCTGTAAAAGCAAATATTGTGCCACTGTACCAGAAAAAAAAAAACAATGTCTCATGACACCGGTCACTATCCTTGTAAGCTGAATTTCAATGTGCAGTATTCAAATCTTCTGTGTACGAGGAGCTGCAAGTAATTGTGCGTCCCTGGCATCTGCGTGCTTGTGATATTTCACATACAGTTTCAAAAGGTGGATCATCTGCCGAGCTTCATGAAAGATGTTTGGTTAATGTGAGGTAAATTACTAGTGGTGTCCTAGAATATAACATTCAAGAAAAATGAAGACAGGGATTTAGCTTTTCCTACGGGATGCACAATGATCTGCACTACTCATCCCAATAACAACAACAAAAAAAAAAAATGGCTAGCAGACTACCAAATACACAGAGCAGTAATTGGGTGTTTTTATGAATATGAAAGCAAGCGATTTACTGTGTTGTAACCCTCTACAGAGGGTTGTGCGATCAGCTGAGCGCACCATCCGCTCCGAGCTCCCTGACGTGCACTCAATCTACAGCAGGCAGTGCTGGACCAAGGCCAGGAAGATCGTGAAGGACCTCAGCCATCCCAACAACAGACTGTTCTCTCTGTTGAGGTCAGGAAAGCGATTCCGCTCCCTGAAGACCAACACAGAGAGACTGAGGAGGAGCTTCTTCCCGCAGGTGATACGGTCTCTCAATCACACCACCACACAGTACTGACCCACACATATAGTTCTTACACACACACTGGACATTCTGGACATTGTTTTTCACTTCATCACTTAAATCACTTTAAGCATATTTGCACTGCACAAGACATAATGTGGATTGCACAACACAGGACATTATATTCTTCATTTCCAGTTAATACTTGTACAGCTGCTGTTATTGTGTATATATTTATTTATATTTCTTCATACATTCTTATATAGTTCTATATTGTGTATTTTGTTGTACAGTTATTTTATTTTCAACTTTAATTTATATATTTTATCTTATTCTTTCCCAGTTAAATTTACCCTTCATTCTAATTTGTGTTGTACAGTTATTTCATTTTTAACCTTAATTTATATTTTATTCCTTCCTAGTTAAATTTACCCTTTTTAATTTTTCATATTTATTTCCTATCTTATTCATAGCCTTTTCCTTTTTTGTTTTCTTTAGGTCACGAGCAGTTGTCCAAGCATTTCACTACATATCGTACTGTGTATGACTGTGTACGTGACAAATAAAATTTGAATTTGAATTTGAACATCAGTGTGTGAGTATTAGAGAAAAACAGATACAGTATTTATCCAAATGCAGGGATTAGAAATGAGACTGTGGACTTCCGGTGAAGATGGTTGGCTAGAAGACTTGCTTTCACTATGTTCCCACTCCCACCTGTATTTATTACAGTGTAATGCGTGCTACTGTCTATATTTTCATCTAAACTATTGACTGAGAGTTTTGGGAATACGCAACAGCCCTAAATACGCTTTTGGATGACAAGTAATGTCGAAACAGACGAAGATACAGACTCGACAGATGACGGCCGCCATGACGAACAGTGCTAGCCAAACTGACATGCTAGTAGCAGTGGGCGACCAGCCCTCGCCCCCGGTGGACACCGCAGCTCTCATCCGTGAAGTGACTAATAGCATCAGTGAGGTAATTGACCAAAAACTGTCTACACCAGTGGTCCCCAACCTTTTTTGCGCCACGGACCGGTTTATGCCCGACAATATTTTCACGGACTGGCCTTTAAGGTGTCGCGGATAAATACAACAAAATAAAACTAGTACCGGTACCGAAAAAAAGAAGATTTATTCATAACACACATGAAAAGACCCAGGAAAACCAAGTTAACGATAAAAACGATAACAAAATAACGCTGAAAACCAATAAAAACCCTGAAAACCATACATTTCATACCTGAGCCTCAACTCTCGTGGCCCGGTACCAAACGACTCACGGATCGGTACCGGTACGAGGCCCGGGGGTTGGGGACCGCTGGTCTACACTGTCTGGGACACTGGAGAAAATTTCATCCTCGCTGGAAAACGTCTCCAAACGCGTCACGGAGGCAGAGCAGAGAATCTCAGATGTGGAAGACGGGGTGACTGACCTCGCGGGAAGACTGGCTGAAGCTGAGGAGAAGATTAAGATCATGGCAAAAGCTTGGATGATTTAGAGAATGGCAGCAGGTGTGACAACATCCGCATTATTAATCTGAAAGAAGGCGCGGAGGGTGAGAGTCCTATTCAGTTTTTTGAAGCCTGGCTGCCTGCTACGCTTGGAACAGCTCCACAGGTAAAGCCCGCATTAAAATTGGCCGTGCACACTGGGGCTGTGGCCCGCGGGGTGCTCACCCCAGGCCGGTGATTAGTAAGCTCCACAACTCCAGAGACAAACAGCGAATCATGGCAGTAGTGAGAGCGGCCCCAGAACTTCACTACGACGGACAGCGGATCTTTATACACCAGGATTTTTCCTACGCGATCCGTGAGAAACGACGGGTATTTAATGCTTCTTGTCGTGCCTTAATTGACAAGGGCATCCGCTTCAGAATGCGCTACTCAGCGACGCTCGTGTTGAATCACAATGGCACTGAACACAAGTTTCATTCGCCTAAAGATGCTCAAAGTTTCATCAATGCGCTGGATTAAAAGACAACTGATACTTGTCCCCTACAAACTGTGGCACTAATGGATTTAACCTAGAACATGACATTGGTTCAGCACGCCAATGGTTTTGTTCATGTCAGCACGGCCAGTCCAGGCCATGGGTTAAATCTTTTACAGTGTGTTTATTATGATGGGTCTTTTTTTTGCAATTTTTGTCCAATAACTGACAACTTTTACAATGAGTAACATTAAAATGATAACTCTCAATGTCAAGGGAATTAATCACATTATTAAGGGACGCAAAATACTTTCCTCACTCAAAAAAGACAGAGTGCAGATTGCATTACTGCAAGAGACTCACCTCACAGATTCTGAACACTTAAAACTCAAGCGTGATTGGGTGGGACAAATTTACTATTCCTCTTTTAACTCTAAAAGTAGAGGCATTGTAATATTGATCCATAAAAATCTACCATTCACTCTAAATACTATTGTAAGGGATACGGACGGACGATTTATTCTGATTACTGGGCTTTTATATGGGGAACAAATTCTATTAGAAGTGTTTATGCACCAAATACTTTTGATAGATTGTTTTATTCAAACCTTCTGGCAAAAACCTCCTCTGTGTGTCCGAATCACGTAATAATTGGTGGGGATTTTAACTGTGGTTTGAGTCCTGACACTGATTATAATCCACCAAAATCTCAACCACCTTCAAAAATGGCAAAGGTTACAATGGACTTCTGTTCAGATCTTGGTCTTTTTGATGCCTGAAGAGTTTGTAATCCACATGTGAAAGACTTTATATTTTTCTCACGCCCCCATTTTTCTTTTTCCAGAATTGATTACATGTTTGTTTCTAGATCTGTCCTTGACAGAACTCGGGGTTGTCTGATCAACACATGCGCTTTCTCAGACCACTCTTCAGTCTCAATGGAGTTATTACCACCTTATTATGATCCCTTGTCTAGACACTGGCGGCTAAACCCAGCTCCCCTTAGTGACCCTGAATTTGTAAAATATTTAGAAAATCAGTGGGAACTTTTTCTTTCTACAAATGAATTACCGGGGGTTAGTGCTTCTACTCTATGGGAGGTGGGTAAGGCATTTCTCAGGGGCTCTATTATCGCTTTCACCTCAGCGAAAAAGAAGAGCACCTTAACCAAACAGTTAGTACTTGAACGCGACATTACTAACTTGGAGAGGGAGTTTAAGAAATCCTCGTCTGTTTCTGTGCTTAAAAAACTGGATGCAGCCAGATCAGCCCTGGACCAACTACTAACTCAGAAAGCGAGAACTGCAATATTCTATGCAAAGCATAGATTATTTGAATCGGGCAACAAACCTGGACGCTTACTTGCCCGACTTGCCCAGGGGGAAAAGGGCTCTTATGCAATACCCTCTTTAAAACATAAGAAAGGTGTTTTACAATTCGAGGCTAAACTTATCAGCAAAATAATGAAAGAGTTCTATCAGGACTTATATCCCCCTGAGTGTCAAAATACTGTAGACGGTAGGAAATTGTTTCTTGATAATGTTAATCTCCCTATACTATCAGAGGAAAGTCGATTAGATCTTTGCAGTCCTACTAGGGCGCAGGAGATCTTAGATGTTGTTACAGGAAAAATGATTCTATGTTTCTTTACCTTCTTTTAAATGTTCTATGATGCCTTTTGTCTGCCCTTTGCCTATGGTTAGATTAGTTTAGAATTATCTTTTTAGACTTTCCCAGCAAACACATCTTGTTTCTGGGACATATTGTTTTAGATTGTTTTATCTTCCCTAGCTCTCTGCTGACGAGACTAGCACCATATATGGAGTTGTTTTATTTTATCTGTTTATTATTTGTTATCCTGTTCTCACTGTCTCTGTGCTCTGTGCCTATAAAAATTACCAAGCCACTGTGCATGGTGTGAGTTGTTCTTAGCAGCTCACCCGTGTACACGTTTGATAAAGAAAGTAACTTTGTCTCATTGTGTCTTTATTTCTCCTGGGTTTTTTACAGAGTTTTCCCCCAACATTTCTTGGTCCTTCGGAGCCGGAGCGCCTCCATCGTGTCCCATCTCCGTGACCAGTCCACGTTGTTCGTCTGTCGACAGCCCACACACTAGGTGTGTGGTCAAAGACCAAGGGCGTTAAATTCGAGTCTTGGCCAACGTTCTAGAAAGCGACCCACGGTGGTGGGGCCCGATCGAGGTGGACCAGACCCGGCGACACTGACCAGGTAGATACAGACACACTGACACAATCTTGCGTAAAAGCGTATTTTAAATTCAGGGAATTTAAAATAGCGAAAGTAGCTCGTCGCGACTGGAAGCTCCCCACCTCTGTGGGTTTAAAGTAGCTCGTCGGCTGGTAGCTTGGAGCTCGTCGACTGGAAGCTCCCCACTTCTGTGGGTTAGGTTTGGAGCTCTGGGTAGCTCCCCCAGCTGGGTCTAGGGAATAAGTAGCTCGTCTACAGAAAGACTGGCAGCTCCCCTTATGATAAGGGTTCCGATCGCGCGAATAAGTGTGAATGTGAATGTGTGTGTGTGTGTGTGTGTGTGTGTGTGTGTGTGTGTGTGTGTGTATTGTTTTAATTAACGGAGCAAGCTGAATTTTCACGGTCCAATAAGAGACTGAGCTGCTCCTCCTGTGTTTTTTCTTTTACTGCTGTTCACTGACGTGCTGGTGAGTTGAGAGAACGGTCGAGTTCCGTCTCGTAAAGTTCACACCGCTTTTGGAAATAGTCCGAAAGTAGAAGGGCGTGTGAGCAACCACTCTCGTCTCTAATACCAGCGAAGGTGATAGCAGCTGTATTGTGTATATATTACTTAAACAAAAATAAGTAAATACATAAATAAGATGGGTAATCAAGCAAGTGAAATTAAAACTCACTCCTGACGAGCAGTGGTGAGAAAAGAAAAGTCCAGACGCCGGACAAAAACAGTGTCTGTAAACTGAGAGATTTAAGAAAACAAAATATAAACAGTCAGAAGAATAGAACTCAACTGCCAGTTTAGTAAAACCAGAAGACGAGACACTGTGCAGTGCCCACAACCCTTTTAGAAAGCCATCACTCATTCCTGCAGCCGCATCTGCAGCACCACCCATATCAGGAAGAACTTAATAATCCCTTATTAAGTGAAAACTAGAGATCAAAGTAGTTTGAAGTAGTTTAAAAGGGTTGAAAACAGACCCCACTGAGTAGATATAAATATAAAAAGTACGAAATAAAGATGAAGGGAAAATTACAGTAGAAATTATCTTTAGAGTATTTGAAATTAATAATAGCAAGGATAACAACCTGTAAAGTGATATTAACAATGAAACACAGTTGGCATGATGACCATGCCCAGCATGTATAAAATGAATATAAAGCAAATAATTCACACGAAAATATTTTAATAACATAAATAAGGTATATTAAGGCTGTGTCACTGTTCAGCCAAGGACAGTGTGTGAAAAGGTAACTGTCTCCACCTTGGGAAAAGGATGATTCTGCAGGTCATCTGAAGCCCTTGATGGATACAAAATAAAATATAAATAATATATTATAATAGAACTGCCTGGTCCGCCATGCAACAGAGAGAACAAATGTGACCGCAGATTGGATGAATTCTAAATTATCTGTTTGCTAAATAAGACGATCCTAACTAACAAATTGGCTCAGGAGTAGTATAGTGGTACACACTGATAAAATATTATAATATGCTATTGCTGTTATATAAGACAAAGAGGATAATATTAACAATGACATAATATTAATATGAAGAGGCACCTTAATCGGTTATGATGTGAGGTGGATAATTGTTAAGCAGTAGTCTACATCAAGCTTAAGGTTTGCTGAAACTCAGTGTAATGACATGTGAGATGAAGACAATACAGAGAATAACTAAACTAATGAAGTGCATAGAGGCACTTGACCAGCTTGAAACTTATCATTCTAGAATGACACATTGCTGAGATATAGAGCACACCTATAATAACAACCAATAAGCAAAACCCTGTAGACAACAGCTAAAACTACAGGATTGAGAAGCTGAATTAAATATGTAGACACTGCTAAGCTGATGAGCATGTTCCACATTTTCTTTTCTTTTTATTTATTTGTTTCTTTTAGAGCAGAAGCTGCTATTCTGCCCAAAGAAAGACTCTAGGTCTGACCAACCGTTTCAGTCATGGGCAAAAAGATGTCAGTCAATAAAATTCTAAAAGATAATTTATTGACGAAAAATATATCAAGAGATAAAAGATAAAACAGTCCAGTGTCCCACTTATGAATTGTATAAAAACACACAGTCCCAAGGCCAGAGCCAGCTATGCCACACGGCCAAGTTGCACCCCACATGTTGCCTTTAACAGGGTTAGAAGTTGTCCTTGGAGACCCACCACCCTGCAAGCATATAGTCAGTGGTCACTCAAGCCTCTGGAGCTCTGCTGCCTTTAGGCTGTGGCATATAATAGGCCCTGGACTGCACAGAGAGACAAAACAACACAGCAGTGTTTGTAGTGTGGGCTAGATGTAGACCAGTGTATCAGTGCAATCAAGTACACCTGCCTCTAATTAGTCCAACCCCATTCCAGCCATTGGCTCACCAAAAATGTGACAACCACAAAACCACTCCCAACCCAGTGCAACTTCACACAATAATATGGAGCTGAATTAACACAGGCACATTAGTCTACCATGTTACAAGCTGCATGCTATTACAAGCCAACATATGCAGACTTCTGCCTTGTACGGGTGGCAGCATTTTTCTTTTTCTTTTGTGTCCTGACACGTTTATGTTTTTTGTTTTTGTTTGATTATTTTGTTGGTTTTGGAAACGAATTTAAACGAACTTGTGACCATACTTGAGAATCACAGTGACACATAGTGATTAGGCATATGATTGAAAAATGCCTAGGTTTAGAGCTGTGAGCTATGAGCTGTGAGCAATGCAAAGTTAAATATATATATATTTGTATAAATGGGAAACAACCCTAACTTGAAAGTTTGAAATGTGTGAGATCCATGACTTGTTTGAAGAACTAGAAATTATCTAAAAATGCCTTAAGTGAAAATGTAGAGTTGCATCTATTCTCCCAAACCAAAAAAAAAAAAAAAAAAAAAAAAGGAGAAGAAGCATTCTGTAACTTAGAAATAAGGCTGACGTGTTGACAACAGACTAAAACACTAATTCGCAGGTGGCTATCAGGAACAGAGAGGCGAGCAAAGTCACAAACACCAAGGCTGCAGACAGCCACGCAGCAACAGCAGATAACATAGAGACAACGCCTGCTAGAACCGTTTTGAAACCTCAGCAAAACAATTTGTCAGAACGTGCATGACGTGTCAAAAATATAATGCTCAGGGAAACCTGAGACCACACAATCCATATGGACTTTATTGAGCTAAATGAATGCCAAGGGTAAAAATACACCCTAGTGGTTATAGATGTATTCTCAAAGTGGCCAGAAATCTACCCAGTGAAAAAGGCAGATACAATTTCAGTAGCAAAATGTATGTCTAAGTTGTAGGAAAATAAAGAGATGATTGTAAATGACGAAGAATATAATGATGTCTATCAAGTGTCTTGCAGATCACAGCCCGGTGACTGGGTTCTGATCAAAGTGCTCCAAAGGAAAAACTGGAGCTTGCAAAATTGCGGAACGACCATCCTGGATCCATCAGAGTCACTGCAGGCGAGTCAGTGAAGCCATCTAAACACAGCTGACGGCAGGCTTGCCCACTTGTTGTGATCTCGCCCGGTGGAGGGGTCAGCTTTCCTGGCCGGGGGGTCTACTCGCGACAGGAGGGTGTGTCCCGTCGTCATGAGGTGGTGGCTCTTAATAACTGCAGTGGCCCTGACCATGGCCGGGCTCCTCATCTTTGCTTCCGTGAGGGACAATAAGTCACGCTACATGGAGAATAGGCAGACACTGTATGACAAAGGAAAGTACACCAAGTTTCCCCATGGCTATGCCACTAATTTCTGGTGGCAGTTTATGAACACTACAGCTTACTTGAATAATAAAACTGACTGCTATGCAAATACATATACACTTTCTGCCCACCAAGGAACGAGAGGAAGTGTATGGACTGTTCACTCAACGAAACCTGTGCCAGTAACGCGACACTGATGAGCCTCAACTGTCGCTCCAACTACAGCTACCGAATGATACTACAAACAAAGACTCATTACCAGACAGGATGTGCACGGACGGCACCAAGCAGTAAAGGAACCAGAGTTTCGCATCTGAGGAGGAGTGAAATTCTTACAGAGCTTGATCCCCGGCATTGGAGTTGCCGAGGTGCGGGATCACGTGGAAATCAACCGATATGCTCTGCTACGACACATCAACTTGACTAAGACCCTGGGAACCGCCTTAGCAGGAGAACAGCAGGCCATCAGAACGATGGTGCTGCAGAACAGACTGACTCTAGACCTGCTAACAGCATCACAAGGAGGAGTTTGTAAGCGGAGACATTTATGAAGCTTTGCAGAATTTGACCATTCTGCAGAAATATGTCACTGACCACACATCTGGAGCAGCTACACCGCCATGTCTAAGAGTAATGATTTCAAAGATGATAACAACTACAATGACTGCTTATGTTGCCATGCCTCAAGAAGAACAGCATCCCGTTGCAATTCTGTTAGAGGAGAACTTGTAATAACTGCTAATGAATGACGTGGTGATTAAAAATGACTTGTCAAGTGATCACGCACTGATTAAAACATTAGTAGGTTATGCAGGTTTTCATCCTTTTATTTTTTGAAGTTTTCATCCTTGTATTTTTTGAAGTTTTCATTTTACATATTTGGTTTTCATCATTTTTAAATACAAAGTTTTCATTTTAGTTTTCATCCTTTTATTTTTTGTAGTTTTCGTTTTAAAATATAAGGTTTTTATCCTTTATTTTTTGTAGTTTTAGTTTTATTATTTTTTCTTGTTTATTCCACTTGTTATTTCATTTACTATGATTTTCATTTACTATGTTTTTCTTTTTATTATTTTCTTTTGTTTTATTCTTTAGACCAAATGACTTCCATTTCTGCTATGCTGACATTTTGAAAATTAAAAAATTGCTTAAGATACTTAATAAATAACCTTCACAGACAATTGTTGTATACATTTAAAATAAGTTAAAACAGGAGGGAATGTTACAGGAAAAATGATTCTATGTTTCTTTACCTTCTTTTAAATGTTCTATGATGCCTTTTGTCTGCCCTCTGCCTATGGTTAGATTAGTTTAGAATTATCTTTTTAGACTTTCCCAGCAAACACATCTTGTTTCTGGGACATATTGTTTTAGATTGTTTTATCTTCCCTAGCTCTCTGCTGACGAGACTAGCACCATATATGGAGTTGTTTTATTTTATCTGTTTATTATTTGTTATCCTGTTCTCACTGTCTCTGTGCTCTGTGCCTATAAAAATTACCAAGCCACTGTGCATGGTGTGAGTTGTTCTTAGCAGCTCACCCGTGTACACGTTTGATAAAGAAAGTAACTTTGTCTCATTGTGTCTTTATTTCTCCTGGGTTTTTTACAGAGTTTTCCCCCAACAGATGTAATCAAATCCTTACAGAGTGGGAAAGCTCCAGGCCCTGATGGGTTTGGGCCAGAGTTTTATAAAAAAATGGCCAAACACATGGTGGGTCCTTTATTAAAAATGTATGTAGAATCTCTTGAGAGGGGCACACTTCCACCCACCTTAAACCTTGCCCATATATCCCTGATCTTAAAGAAGGATAAACCTGCAGATCTGTGTACATCTTACAGACCTACTGTATATGTTTACTTGGTGTAGATTGCAAGTTTCTGTCCAAAATTTGATCTAGACGATTGGAGGAGGTTCTGCCTGTTCTGATAAAGCCTGACCAAACGGGTTTTGTCAAGAATAGATACTCCCGCTCCAATGTACGCTGACTCATAAATGTTGTGCAGTTCTCTCAGAACACCAATTATAGGGCTCTTGCAATTTCATTGGATGCTGAGAAAGCATTTGATTGGGTGGAGTTGGAGTATCTATTTGATGTTTTTGAAAGATTTGGTTTGGGATCTGAATTTGTCAAGTGGGTCAAACTGTTGTATGGGGCCCCAGCTGCAAGGGTATTGGTTAACGGCTCGGTCTCAGATGTTTTTCCACTGGGTAGAGGAACGCGTCAGGGATGCCCCCTTTCTTCCCTACTGTTTGCACTTGCATTGGAGCCACTGGCAGAGGCTGTAAGAACTCACCCTGAGATCTATAGGGTAACCTTGTTGAATACTGAATACAGAATTTCCCTTTACGCAGATGACGTGTTGCTCTTTTTCACTAAGCCAGAAACATCTATTCCTGCAGTGACACATGTCATTAATCAATTTGGCCTTTTTTCAGGGTATAAAATAAATTATGATAAATATGAAACTTTGCCACTGGGTGATGGGGGGAAGTGGGACACTCCTCCTAATTTTCCTTTCAGGTGGTCGACCACTGGTTTTACATATTTAGGTATTAGGGTGTCCGCAGACACAACAGAGTTGTACCGGTACAAGTTGAACTTTAAACCAATTGTGGCCTCAATCAAAAATGACCTCAATAGGTGGTTTGACCGCCCCCTATCTTGGATGGGTAGAATAAGTTTAATCAAAATGAATGTTTTACCCAGAATATTATATCCCATACAAATGTTGGCTCTCAGGATCAACAGAAAAACATTCTCAGAGATTGAGGGATATCTTTCTAAATTTATATGGCATGGGAAGAAATCTAGACTAAAGAAACAGATTTTACAACTACCTACAGATGAGGGGGGGCAGGCACTTCCTAACCTTTTATATTATTTCTGGGCTTGCCATGCACAAATAATCTCAGGGTGGTTACATTCCTGTCTATACCAAGGGAAGCCACTGGTAGATACTTGGTGCTGTGACCCTCTTTCGCCTCTTAGTCTTTTATCTATTGATCTGGCTGACCTTCCTCTTGGTGTCACAGATAATTTCATTTTGATGCCTACACTTAAGGTTTGGCATAATATTGCTGCTCACGTCGGAAGAAGAGGTTTTTTTAGTGCACTACAACCTCTAATTAGGAATAAAGCTTTCCTCGCAGGTATTAGCATTAGTATATTTGATGATTGGTGTTCTAAAAATATAAGATTTATTTGCGATCTGTTTGAAAGGGGTAGTTTTATGGCCTTTAATCAAGTTCAAATTAAATATAATTTACCACAGAAACACTTCTTTGGGTTCCTACAAGTAAGGCATTTTGTAAATTCCCTTAAATTTCCAGACAATCAACCCGTTTTGAATCCTATTGAAAGCTTTCTTCTTAAATTTAATGAGGAAATAATCACAAAAAAGAAATTTCTCTCTTTGTTATGGGAAATTATTGTCTTTGAATTTTGTAACCACTGATAAGGCCAGGATTCGGTGGGAAACCGACCTCGAAGTTTAGCTTAGTGCAGAAGCATGGTCCAAAACTTATCTGCCAAGAAATTGTTTTCCTGTAACAGACTCCAGGAATGGCTGATAACCGTCAAAAACCTTCAGAGCCTCTGAATTCAACAGACCATGTGCCGCTCGCTTAAATCGGCATTCGTATGTGTAGCCATGTGTTTTGCAATAAACATTTCTGCTGATATTAATGACCAAATTGCAGTTCAATTCAATTCAATTTTATTTATATAGCGCCAAATCACAACATAAGTCGCCTCAAGGCGCTTCATAGTTGGTACCTTAGTAAATATTTGTGTAGAAAAATGAATCAATATCCAGATTTTCCAGAAAAAAATGTCTCCATATGCACTAAAATAACTTTAATGCTGTTTTGGTAATGGAATTTATGCCTCTTACGACCCAAGAGCTTCTTGTGGTGGTTTTGTGCATTGTTTTGCAGGAGTATCTAATGTGGAGATGAGGGAAATTGCAAGAAATGCAGTATACTTGGCCAGTGTTCTGTTTAAATCCCACCTTTCATGGATTTGCCCTCCACTGCTACTGTTGTTCTGATCTCCTCTTGTGATGGTGCCACATCACCTTGTACACTTCTCCTATTTGCATGGTCATTTTAGTTTAGTTTTGCACATACAACAAGCCCCAAACATCTGCCAACCCAACCATGCACTGTTTGACACCACTGATACACAGCATGCTTTTAGCTCAGTATAATAAATCCTTGTTAATCCATACTCAGCTGGCAGCATGACTCCATTCTTTTACTGCAGCCCGTGAGCTGATTGTAACAATAAAACCCCTCAAAAACATGTACATGTGTGCATGTGCAAAGAATGTTGGGTACGAACATTCTGCCGAAACATTTTGTGCAAAGAATGTTGGGTACGAACATGCTGCCTGAAAATTCTGTGCGAACATACTTTCTACAGAATATTGCTCACGAACCTTCCGTGCATGTTGGGTATGAACATTCTGCATGAACATTCCGTGTACAGAATGTTGGGCATCAACATTCCGCCTGAAATTTCTGTGCAGAGAATGTTGGTTATGAACATTTCGCTTGAATATTCTGTCCACAGAATATTGGGAACAAACATTCCACATGAACATTCTATGCAAAGAACGTTGGGCACAAACATTCCACACAAATATTCCATGCACAGAATGTTGGTTAGGAACATTCCGCATGAACATTATGTGCACAGAATGTTGGGTACAAACAATCCAGACAAACATTCCTTGCACAGAATGTTGGGTACCAGATTCTGTGCACAGAATGTTTGTCACGATCTGAGGGGACAGACCGTGCGGGGGTGTGTGTGGTGGACCCAGATGCAAACACAAGAGAGTGGACCGGAGTAAACTTCAACTGAAAGCGAGCCTTTATTGTGGCTGATGACAGGTCTCAACACAAAGCAGAAACATCGTGATTAAACTGAACCTAAACTAAACTGGGAAACAGGTACTGATAAACTAAGGAGACTCAGAAAACCATGACAATGTTGTACAGACTGACCGGGAGGACATGGAGGGTAGGAACACAGACGACGCGAAACAGACTGTATGAAACACAGAGACTAAATACACATGAGGGAAGATCAGGGGAAGTGGCCACACATGGGAACACAGCTGACACACATGAACCTAACGACAGGGCAGGAGGAGTGAAACTAAATACACTGATAGTGAATACAGGCTTTCAAAGTAAAACAGGAAACATGGAGATTAGGCATGACACATGGACCGGGGAGACGTAGTACAGGGGAGATGACATAACTGACAGCATGAACTTGACAATACAAGACACATAGACATAAACACACGAAGGGCAAGGGAGACTTAATACAAGGGTAATAAATACAACTGGCTGGACTACCTAGTGAACCTAAACAAACAATAAACGATAATCATCAAAATAGGTTAAACACAAAACACTGGGTCGCACGACCCAGAACCATGACAATGTTTGGTACAAACATTCCACACAATAATGCCATGCTCAACAGAATGTTGTTGGGTACCAACATTCCGCATAAACACTCTGTGCAAAGAATGTTGGATACGAACACTTTGCATGAACAATGCGTGCTCAGAATATTTAGTACCAACATTCTGCATGAATACTCTGTGCACAGAATGTGAGGTACAAACATCGCATACAAACATTACATGCACAGAATGTTGGGCAACAACCAGTGTTGGGACTAACGCGTTATTAAGTAACGCGTTACAGTAACTACGTTATTATTGTGGTAACGAGCACGGTAACTAGTTATTATGCCAAAATCAGGAACGCGTTAGTCGTTACTGGGATTTAGATAGGCTCGTTACTCGTTACTTCGTGTGGTGGCTATCGCGGAGCTTCCACAGATTCAGTAACATTAGCAAGTGGTGGAGGCCAGCAGGTGGATGAGGGAAAGGGGACGCAGAAGGAAAAGAGACCCGAGGCGGCCGCCGGTCGGAGCGTCAGGTGAACTGAACTTCAGGTAAGAAGTTATGACCTGCAGTTTATCTGGGTCAGATATAAACCATGTTTAGGTGGAGTTTATTTTCGTTATTCTGACTTTTTCCGTACTGCGTACTAGCTAGCATGACGGAGTTTCTATACAGCTGGGTGGGTGCTATGATGTTACTGATGTTGAACTTTATTTTGTTCATAAGTTATTAGAGTTGCCAACCGTCCCGTCTGGTATTCAGAGAAAATATTACGCGTTTCTTATTGAGGTGAAAAGGAACAGTTTGTCCCGTAATTCAGCTACGATGAAAAAGGCACAAAGCTAGAGTTATTCAGTGTCTTTGCTGCACAGCTGCCTCTTCTTCTTTCATTCTCCCCCCTCCCTCTCCCGTTTCTACTTCAATCATGAAAACTGATCAATGATCAGCTGATCGGCTCTCTTGTTTGTTTATCGCTCACTTTGCGCCGAAAGAGGAAACCAGCGGATGTCGCGCTAAACAACAACAGCACGTTTAAGCTTGATCAGCTGTTGTTAAAATTTATTTAATATTAATTTCTAGTATCAGCTGATGTTTGCTGGAGCCACAGCTGCAAAAAAGCTGCTGGTCATGATATCGGTTTGGTTATCTGGTGATAGGGAAACATGAAGATGAAACCAGGAGATGTCCTTGCTGAATCATCAGAGCTGAACAGGTGATGGAGAAACAGGTTTACCTTTTAGGTGACATGAATGAGTTGAAGGGAAGTTATGAACTGTTTCTGAGAGACAAATAACCCCAGGATCTTTTTTTTAGGTAGCTGACAGCTGGTAACTGTGCAGGTGCGGATCTAGCAAAGTTTTGCCAGGGGGGCCAGGTAGGACATTAACAGGGAGAGGTGGGCACAAAGAAATACTTTTCTTTCTTATTCTCATTTAAAATGTCTAGCTTTTAAAAAATAATTATCTGAATCTTACAACAAACGATTGATAGATTGATGCATATATACAATCAAAACAGTGTACATCACTGTCACAACAGTGTTTATTTTCATTCAAAGGCTTTATGATTTTTCCTATAATGGTGGGCCAGTCTCTAGTCAAAATGCCCAGGCCAATTTTCTGTCCCAGTCCAGCCATGTATGCAGCTCATCTGCAGTCTGGTGTTGCCTACATCTTCCTATTCAGAAGGCAGAATTCGAGTTCTGAGTACAATCGAAAGCACCACGACTGCAGTTTTTGTGTTGGATGTAAAAGGCGCACATGATGCTGTGACGTAGACTAGAATAATTTCAGCAGTCATTGACGGTCCAGGTGTGGGGTTTCTCTCGTGGAAATATGCATATTATCTTTTCCTTTCTATTGGTAGGTGGCACAGTGCACTTGTAGCAAGTAAGCAAGCTAGAAGACTGGCAAAGTTATGGAAGCAACACATTAAGAAGAGAATTCTGAGTAAAACCAAAGTTACTTTCCCTAGTAACTCGTTACTTTGAAAGTAACGAGTTACTTGAAGTAACTGAGTTACTTTTGAGAGAAGTAACTAGTAATGTAACTAAGTTACTATTTTAAAGTAACTTACCCAACACTGGTAACAACATGTTGCATGAGTATTCTGTGCACAGAATCTTGGGTACGAACATTCCCCATGAACATTGTGTGCACATAATGTTGGGTTCGAACATTTTGCCTGAACATTCTGTGCACAGAATGTTGGTTACAAACATTCTGTGTGAACATTGCGTGCACAGAATATTGAGTACCAACATTCCGCATGAATATTCTGTGGACAAATGATGGGTACGAATATTCAGACTGAACATTCCATGGACAGAATTTTGGATACAAACATTCTGCATGAACATTCCTTTCACAGAATGTTGGGTACCAACATTCTGCCTCAACAGTCCATGCACAGAATGTTGAGTACAAACATTCCGCACAAACATTCTGTGCACAGAATGTTGGGTAAGAACATTTCGCAAAAATCTTCTGTTCACAGAATGTTGGTTACGAACATTCCACATGAATATTCCTTGCACAGAATGTTCAGTGACAACATTCCACATGAACATTATGAGCACAGATTGTTGGGTACAAACATTCCACAGAAAAAAAATTTGTGCACAGATTGTTGGGTATGAACATTTCGCCTGATCATTCCTTTTACAGTTTGTTGGATACGAACATTCTGCATGAACATTCCACGCACAGAATGTTGGGTACCAACATTTCGCCTGAACATTCTGTGCACAGAATGTTGGGTACAAACATTCCACACGATGCATGAACATTCCGTGCACAGAATATTGAGTACCAACATTCTATGAGGTGCCGTAAGGGACATTATTACTGAAACGCTCTCACACACACTACTGAAACGCTCTCACACACACTACTGGCGGCGCGCACGGGTGCAGCGGCTCTTAGCTCTCCAGTTTGGTGCTCGTTTTTACTTTTAATGTGGATATTTTTGAATGTTTGCAACGCCGCCATCTCTTACAGTCGCCAGAACCTAATTGACCTAGGTTTTAAATATAGTTTGTCTGTTTCTGGCGACTATCAGCGAACACACAACATCCTGGTGGAGATAGCGAGACCGCCAGGGTCACCATGGATGGTCTGCCCGCCCAGCAAGCGTAGAAGGCGACGGAGGGAAAGAAAGCTATCGAACGCCAGATCCATCACCCACAAACTGGACGAATTGGAGCTACAGATAGCCAACACAAGCTTTGCACGTAACTGCAGCATTATTCTTATTACGGAGACGTGGCTTCACCCGCTGATTCCCGACGCTGCAGTCGAGTTAGCAGGCTGCACGCTACACCGGCATGACAGAAACAGCAACTCAGGTAAAAGCAGAGGAGGGGAGCTATGTGTTTACGTGCATAACGAGTGGTGTTGTAACAGCAGGATCATTCACACACACTGTTCTCCTGATTTGGAGGTTCTGGTGGAGGTGCAGACCTTTTTACATCCCGAGGGAGTTTACAGTAGTTATTGTGATAGCTGTTTATATACCGCCGGATGCTAACATTAGCACGGCTCTCAGCCTCTTGCTCAACACCATAAACAAACAACAGCTTGCCCACCCGAATGGGGTTTTTATTGTCGCCGGCGACTTTAACAAAGCGTGCCTAAAGACTGTGCTTCCTAAATTTGTCCAGTTTGTGGACTTTGCTACGAGAGGAGAACACACTTTGGACCATGTCTATTCAAACATGTCTATTCAAACATCAGGCATGCTTTCAGAGCGACACCCCTCCCCCACCTGGCTGGATCTGACCACCTCTGCATGTCCCTCACCCCCACCTACACCCCCCTGCTGAGAAAAACAAAGCCCCAGACAAAGACAATAAAAACCTGGCCTGAAGGAGCCCTTTCTCAACTGCAGGACTGCTTCTCAACAACTGTATGGGATTTATTCTCCAGCCACAACCTCCAGGAGTACGCGGACACTGTACTCTCGTACATCAGGAACTGTGCTGACAATGTCACCGTCAACAAAAGGGTCAGGGTGTTTCCAAATCAAAAACCCTGGATGAATAGCAAAGTGCAATCCCTCCTAAAAAGCCGCAACACTGCCTTCAAGTCAGGGGACAGGGCTGCGTATAGGGCGGCCAGGGCAGACCTGAGTAGAGGCATCAGGAAAGCTAAGGCTGCCTATAGGAGGAGGATTGAAGATCACTTTGCTGACAACGACCCCAGAAAAATGTGGCAGGGGATCAATCACATTACCAACTACAGAAGCAATAACCAGGCAACATCTAGGACTGATGCCTCACTGGCTGAGGATCTAAACCGTTTCTTCGCCCACTTTGAGACGACCAGGCCCTCAGCTGCCACACCACTTCCACCCGCCCCCAGCACTGGCACACTAACACTCAGGGAGCATCAAGTGAGGTGTGTTCTAAGGTCAGTGAATCCCAGGAAGGCGGCAGGTCCTGATGGAATACATGGAAAGATTCTCAGAGCATGTGCTGACGAACTGACCGGAGTCTTCACTAAAATCTTCAACCTTTCCTTGTCATCAAACACCGTCCCGCCCTGCCTCAAAACCTCCACCATCATCCCCATCGCCAAGAAGACAGCTGTGGCCAGCCCAAATGACTACAGGCCTGTTGCACTTACGCCTGTAATGATGAAGTGCTTTGAGAGACTGGTCTGTCAGCACAGGGCCGGTCTGCCTCCCACTCTGGTCCCCCACCAATTTGCCTACAGGACAAATCGTTCCACCGAGGACGCTATCACCATAGCGCTCCACACTGCGCTGAGTCACCTGGAGCACAGAGGAAGCTATGTGAGAATGCTCTTTCTGGACTTCAGCTCAGCATTCAATCATATCATCCCAGAGATCCTGGTCCAGAAACTGTCTCACCTGGGACTCTCCACCCCCATCTGCCTCTGGATCAAGGACTTCCTGACAAATAGACCACAGTCTGTCAGACTCGGCCCCCACCGGTCCAGCACCATCACGCTCAGCACCGGGTCTCCACAAGGATGTGTTTTGAGTCCCCTCCTGTTTACGCTCTACACATTCGACTGCTCCCCTACCCATCTCTCAAACACCATCATAAAGTTCGCGGATGACACCACAGTGGTTGGACTCATCTCAAGGGGGGATGAGTCGGACTACAGAGATGAGGTCAACAGACTGACTGAGTGGTGTTCAGTTAACAACCTCCAACTGAACACCACGAAAACTAAAGAACTTATCTTGGACTTCAGGAAGGGCAGAGCAGACCCGGCGCCACTTTACATTCACGGGAACTGTGTGGAGAGGGTACACTCCATGAGGTTTCTTGGCGTGCACATCTCTGATGACCTCTCCTGGACTGCAAATACTATGGCGGTGGTTAAAAAGGCCCAGCAGCGTCTCCACTTTCTGAGAGTGCTCAGGAGGAACAACCTGGAGGAGAGGCTGCTGGTGACATTTTACAGAGCCACCATAGAGAGCATCCTAACGTACGGCATAACAACATGGTATGCAGGGTGCTCAGCTGCGGACAGGAAAGTACTGCAGAGGGTCATCAACACAGCCCAGAAGATCACTGGCTGCTCTCTGCCCAGCCTGGAGGTCACTGCAAACTCTCGGTACCTCAGCAGAGCTGGCAATATCATCAAGGACCACTCTCACCCCAGCAACCAACTGTTTGAACTATTACCGTCAGGCCGACGGCACAGGTCACATAAAACCAGGACAAACAGATTCAGGGATAGCTTCTTTCCCAGAGCTATCACCGTAGTAAATAAGCACAAAAACAATTGAACCTATTCCATACCGTCACTGTCATTATATTATGCTGCTATTCATACTGTCATTATATTAATGCTGCTATTGTTTGAGTACTTACGATTGTTTTTTTGTACTTTTTATATTTTACATTTATATTTATTATTGAAACTTGCACCAGGGGAGTGGCACTCCAATTTCGTTGTACTCTGTACAATGACAATAAAGGCTATTCTATTCTATTCTACTGAAATTTTAGCTCTCACACACACTACTGAAACGCTCTCACACACACAACTGAAACGCTTTCACACACACTACTGAAAAACCAAGACATTTCAGTTGAACAGGAAGGCGTTTCAGTTGAACAGGAAGGCGTTTCAGTTGAACAGGAAGGCGTTTCAGTTGAACAGGAAGGCGTTTCCGTTGAACAGGAAAGCATTTCAGTTGAACAGGAAGGCATTTCAGTTGAACAGGAAGGGGTTTCAGTTGAACAGCAAGGCATTTCAGTTGAACAGGAAGGCATTTCAGGAAGTTAATTCTTGACAAGGAAACTGAAGGAAAAAGTGGTAGATTTACCACTACACAGATGTCTACCCAGCAACCTGTTCGTTAGGGGTGGGTTTTTATAATCGATTTATTGATTAAAATCGATTCTGGCTTGGATAACGTGAAATCGATTCATTAAAATCCTGAATCGATTTTTTAATATAAATTTATTTTGCCTGAAATTCCAGACTCTCTGGTGAAACCTCACAAAATTTCAACAACCACCAAACAGCTAAGACAGTAAATGAGAGCAGGTACACGGATTCTGCACAAAGACGTAAACGCACAGCTGGGACCCGCGGATCAGAATCAGTGAGATGTCGCTTTTCTCACCCGACGGCACGGACACAGTCGGGGCTGAAAGCCGACAGCTCGCTGACTCTGATCTGTCGGCAGGTCCGCGCTTTGTTTTCACGCCGTTTTTGCACCAATTCTAAAGCTGTTAGTTTTATCTCTCTCCAAACAATACTGACTGAACCAGCAGCAAAAGAAGGTCCAAACTGCGCTTCACATAAACATCGTCATGAATTCCCTCTGACGTTTACTGTTTTGCTTCCACCACGATAAAATTGCACGTCATGCACAGCTCTCTCTCTCTCTTTCTCTCTCTCTGTACTTCAAGAACAGTTTCCCGTCTAAAAATCTGTTTTCTGCATTATTCGCTTGCTTGTTAGGCACAAGTCTACTGTTGTTTACAGCGCAGTCGGCCGCTGTTTTTTTGTTTTTTTTTTCCATTTTAAATACTTACGAAAAGAAAACCTAATTTCTGCCGTTCAATACTGAACAAATTAAAAAATTTTAAAATTATGCAAAATGCAAAACGTTAGCCGTGTCTCTAATAAAACCACTGTAACGTCAGAGGTAACGTTCATATGTTGATTAATGGTTTTCTTTCGTTTTTGATGTACTGCAGAATATTTTTTATAAAATCCCAGGCCAGGAAAACCACCTTCATGTTTTTCTGTGTTTTATCTTCAGCTACTTTTACACAAAGGCATCTGCTGTGATGCTCACACCTTTGATAAAGTCTTGCGTGTGTCAGCTTCCTTTTTTTAGATACAAAAATATGTAAATGTACTGATCTGAATTATAATATTTCTGACTGTCAAAATTCCCCATAATCAAATCAAATTGAATTGAATTGAATCAAATCGTGGAACAAATCGATTCTGGACCTTAGTGAGACAGCTGCATTACTTAACAATATATTAGCCTCAGCATAAGTCAAAATTTAGAATAGCAGGAGACGGGCATTATCCTGGTTATTTTTTTGGCATATGTTATTTTTGTCTTTTTTAGCAAAGAAAAAAATATCTTAAAATCATCAATAAAACCAGGGAGAGAAGGCTTAGCGTTCCTCCATTTAGCACAATGGATATGATATTTACTCAAAAGTAAATGGCAAATGGTCTGTATTTGTATAGCACTTTACTTGGTCCTAAGGACCCCAAAGCGCTTTACACTATACGCAATCATCCACCCATTCACACACTGGTGATGGCAAGCTACAATGTAGCCACAGCCACCCTGGGGCGCTCTGAAAGAGGCGAGGCTGCCGGACACTGGCGCCAACGGCATGATGATGATGAAGTATGATGATGTTAATAATGTCTGAGACACCCAATGCTAGATGATCCATATAAAAAAAATTATGATGTAATTCAAATAGTGGCACTGATCCACCTCAAAGCCAAATCTCTTTTTTTTAGAAATTCTGCCACAGGATTAGTTTTGTTTAAAGTGTGTTTCTTTAACTTTAGGTAGAATAGGCTATTTCATAAATTTTTAGTATGCTTTATCCAGTGTATATGAAATAACTACATTAGAACCATGCCATGTAACCATTCTGTTGTAACTATGAAATATTTTGTCTTTGAAGAAACTACTAACAAATTTCTTATTGCATTTTTATCAAACAGCTGACATTGCCCTAGCAATAAATTTGGGAGCACTGATGAGAAATTATTGTATATCATAAAAATTTTAATCAAATGAAGCAGAGGCAGTGGGACCAGTTCACAAAATTTGTTATATTCTCTTTGAGAACAGTTTAGACAATATTTTTCTGAAAAGTCTGTGTAACTTAGAATGACACCGTTATCATCCAACAAATCTGTTATGAATATAATATTTTTGTTCAAACCAGTCACTCTCGAAAATTGATTTTTGATTAAGTGTTATTACCCTATTATTCCATATGGTTGAATTATGGGGAGAAGTTGTGGGTAAATCTCATTTTCCCAAAAATGCAAAGTCTGTTTTGGAAAGTTTGATATCTTTATGGGGATTTTATTTACCGCAAAATCACATTTCAAAATAAAGTCTAATCCTGTATACTATTTTATTAAACAAGAATCATGGGATGTGGAGCTAAGTAGAGTCTGGCTGTGACAGACAAGATTTTAACCATTTAATTCTAAGGGTGCCAACCATAAATTCTAATTCTGGAGTTTTGATACCACCTTTATTGTATTCCTTCACAAGCTGAGATCTTTCTATGTAATGGGTTTTATTCTTCCACAAAAATTCGAAAATAACTGTGTTAGCCATATTATTGCTTTTAGAGGAGATATATAGAGAGTGACAAGGATAAATCAATTTGGAGATGCCTTCAGCTTTAGATAGGATGTTTCTGTCAAAAATAGCGAGGTCTCTGATTAACCAGTGGCTAAGTGATTTCTTCATCTCCATGATACAGTTAGAAATATTGGTGTCTTTTCTGATAATTGGGTTTTTCAGATATTATCAGCCCTATATATTTAACTTTAGATTCAACTCTAACCAAAGCTATTGAGGAGTTCACATTTTTTGATACTGAGAGATAAACGAGAAGTTTTAGTTTTCTCTACCATGTATTTATCTTTCAAAAAAATAGATGTATCATCTGTGAATTGACTTATTTTGAAGTCTTTATTAAAAATTGATATTCCTTGTATGTCGTTAGAATTTTTGATTAATAGTGTTAACAACTGAGTTGCCAATATAAAAAGCTTAGGGGAAACAGGACATACTTGCCGAATTCCCTGTTGCACCTTGAATCCATTCCTTGATTCAAGGAAGCTAAAATATTGTTAAGTAATGCGGCTGCTTCACTTAGGCTACAAGCACAGCTGTCCCCAACCCCCAGGTCCTGGACCAGTACCGGTCTGTGAGTTGTTTGGTACCAGGTCGCAAGAGTTGAGGCTTGAGTTTGAAATTTATGGTTTTCATGGTATTTATCATTTTTTTTATTTTTATATCGTTTACGTGGCGCAAAAAAGGTTGGGGACTGCTGTACTAGCAGGTTGCTGAGTAGACATCCTTGTAGTGTTTTGAAACATACCACTTTTCCATCAGTTTCCTTGTCAGGAAACAACTTCCTGTTCAGCGGAAATGCCTCTGGTTTCAGTGAAGTGTGTGAAAGCATTTCAGTAGTGTGTGTGAGAGCATTTCAGTAGTGTGTGCAAATATTCCGCCTCAACATTTCATGCACAGAATGTTGGGTATGAACATTCTGCATAAACATTCTGTGCAAAGAATGTTGGGTACCAACATTACACCTGAACATTCTGTGCATACAACATTCTGTGCACAGAATTATGTGTATGAAAATGCCGCACAAACATTCCGTGCACAGAATGTTGGGTACCGACATTCCGCATGAACATTCTGTGCACAGAATGTTGGTTACCAACATTCCGCACAAACAGTCTGCCCGAACATTCTGTACACAGAATGTTGGGTTCGAACATGCCGCACAGACATGCCGCCTGAACATTCTGCATGCAGAATGTTGGGTACAAATATTCCACACAATCATTCCTTTCACAGAATGTTGGGTACAAACATTCCACAAAAACATTCTGTGCACAGAATGTTGGTTACGAACATTCCACATGAATATTCCTTGCACAGAATGTTCAGTGACAACATTTCGCATGAACATTATGTGCACAGAATCTTGGGTACAAACATTCCACAGAAAACAATTTTGTGCAGACTCAGAGGCAGACCGAATATAACACAGAACTTAAACAATCATCATCTAGAAAATGATAACAAACTAAAAGCGCTGGGTTACCGACCCAGGACCATGACACATTCTGTGCACAGAATGTTGGGAACAAACATTCCACACTAATATTTCATACCGAGAATGTTGGTTACGAACATTCTGCATGAACATTCTGTGCACAGAATATTGGGTATGAACATTCCGCATGAACAGAATGTTCCGTACAAACATTCCACACAAACATTCCGTGCACAGAATGTTGGGTACCAACATTCCGCATGAATATTCTATGCACAGAATGTTTGGTATTAACATTCCTCCTGAACATTCTGTGCACAGACTGTTGGGTACCAACATTACACCTGAACATTCTGTGCATACAACATTCTGTGCACAGATTTATGGGTACCAAAATTCCGTACAAACATTCTGCCCGAACATTCTGTACATAGAATGTTAGGTACAAAAATGCCGCACAGACATTCCGTGCACAGAATGTTGGTTACCGGCATTCCGCATGAACGTTCCGTGCACAGAATGTTGGGTACGAAAATACCGCATGAACATTCTGTGCACAGAATTTTGATTACGTACATTCCGTCTGAACATTCTCTGCACAGAATGTTGGGTACCAACATTCCACCTGAACA
Source organism: Rhamphochromis longiceps (assembly GCF_057381845.1). Taxonomy (NCBI): domain Eukaryota; kingdom Metazoa; phylum Chordata; class Actinopteri; order Cichliformes; family Cichlidae; genus Rhamphochromis; species Rhamphochromis longiceps. The sequence continues at coordinate 24,128,796 of NC_140577.1, forward strand.
TTCTGCACACAGAATTTTGGGTACAAACATTCCACACAAGCATTCCTTGCACAGAATGTTGAGTACAAACATTCCGCATGAACATTCTGTGCACAGAATCTTGGGTAAAAACTTTTCACAGAAAAAAATTTTGTGCACAGATTGTTGGGTATGAACATTTCGCCTGATCATTCCTTTTACCGTTTCTTGGTTACGAACATTCTGCATGAATATTCCACGCACAGAATGTTGGGTACCAACATTTCGCCTGAACATTCTGTGCACAGAATGTTGAATTCCAACATTCCGCATCAAGATTGTGTGCACAGAATGTTGGATACAAACATTCCACCTGAACATTCTGTGCAAAGAATGTTGGGTAATAATATTTCGCATGATCATTCAGCGCGCATAATGTTGGGTACCAACATTCCCCCCCAACATTTTGTTCACAGAATGTTGGGTACAAACATTCCATGGACAGAACGTTGGGTACAAACATTCGTTTCACAGAATTCTGTGTACCAACATTCCACCCAAACATTCTTTGAACAAAATGTTGGGTATGAACATTCCTCCTGAACATTCCACCCGAACATTATGTATACAGAATGTTGGGTGCAAACATTCGTCACAAACATTCCGTGACTAGAATGTTGGGTACCAACATTCCGCCTGAACATTCCCCCCGAACATTTTGTGCACAGAATGTAGGGTACAAATCTTCCGTGCACAGAATGCTGTGTACCAACATTCCGCGTGAACATTCTGTGCACAGAATGTTGGGTACGAAAATACCGCATGAACATTCTGTGCATAGAATTTTGATTACGTACATTCCGTCTGAACATTCTCTGCATTTCATGTTGGGTACAAACATTCCGCCCGAAAATTCCATGGTCAGAATGTTGAGAATGAACATTCAGCACGAACATTCTGTGCACTGAATGTTGGGCACAAATGCTTTGCACAAACATTCTGCACAAACATTCCGCCCCAACCTTTCGTGCATAGAATGTTGGTACGAACCTTCCGCACGGACATAGCTGCGTAAGAAGAGTTTATATAACAGAGTGGGAAACATGCCTTGTCTGAACTTTTTTGAATAAGGCTGGTGGCACCAAGTTTACACAGAGCATGTCTTACATAAAAAAACCCAAGAAAAAACCCCAATAACAAGTAACACAAAACACTAACTTCCCTTACTTTCATCATTTAATGATTGTAAGGAAATTTTCATTTCTATTATTTTTAGCCCAATATACTGTAGTTTAAATGATTTCCAAATGATTTCTTTTTTTTTACTTTCCATTTTACATCGTGACCCAACTTTTGTAGATCCAGGATTGTAGCTTATTAAAATGTCTTACAAAGACATATACTGAGATTCAATCATGCACGCCCCTAGAATCCGTGAAAAATGTATGACAGGAGAATGGCGGTGGTGTGTATGATGAATCCATCCCCCAGTGCTTCCCTACATTAGCATTGCTAATGTGAGTGAAATGTTCAGGACTGATGCCATTAGAAATACCAAGTCAATCTGGACACCAGTGAATGTGTACGGGTTGTCTGTAGTTGGATGGCTTCAAGCTCTCTCACTCACACACACACACACACACACACACACACACACACACACACACACACACACACACACACACACACACACACACACACACACACACACACACGCTATCTTGAATGCAAATGAAAAGTAGCCAACTACTTTGGTACTCTTTATTCAGCCTTCTCAAAGAGAATGTGTATGAAGTAACAGATATGTGCTTGTGACAAAATATGTGTTTCTATGCTATATGTACAGTGCTGTACAAAAGTCTTAAGCCCTCATTACATTTGTTATATTTTGCTTGCAAGGAGACAAACTTTCTTGAAATCTTGAATCTGTGAAAAACTGCAACTTGTTAAGACACCCAACACTCATCTCTTATTCATTCAAGCGTAAAATCCACACCTTAGCTCAAGCAGTGAAACAGCACTGTGTCTACATAACTTAGTAGTATTTGTGTCTTTTCTCTGTATATGTTTACTAGTAGAATGGCTTAATGGGTGGCTCAATACTTTTGCAAGGTATTGAAAATGTATTCAAATATTTGTTTGATTATATGTGTCTGCATCTACTTGTGTTTGTGTGTACAGGATAGCAACCTACTCCAATGCAGTTTTTGGAATTCTGCTCCAAAATATTTTATAGGATGATGTAGAGAAGATATGAGGGAGGCCAGCAACTGTGCTTACTGTATATCACCCTCTTGCCCTTGAGCTGGAAGCTCTTACGTATCTTCACCACAGGTTTCCTCAGCTCTTGGCATCATACCTGGATGTTCACTGTGACAGGTCCCAGATAATCCAGATTGTCGCCTCTCTTTCCTGACAGCTCACATATTTTTAAGCATTCATCTCTCCTGACCCTCACACAGGCAGCTCCAAGCACCTTCCCACAATGCAGAACAGTAAGATGAATGAGCCTCTATTGGATCATTTGAGTGTTTCAATGGGAATAGCTGAATTTTACAAAAGCGCTTATACAAAGGTTTTCCACAAGGGTTGAAGTCCCACAATCTTTCATAGGTGTCTTCTGCATATGTAAATGTGCATCCTTATTGATGCATGCATACATACTTATGGTAATCCACGAGGTTCTGACTGGTGACTTCCCCAAATCCTACTGACAGGCAGCCCACTGTATCTGATAATACACTATAATCTTTACTCAATTTCAATTCAATTGTATCTATATAGTACCAAATTGCAACAATAGGCACTTAATTTTGTAAGTTAAAAGTGCTACAATAATGCAGAGACAACCCAAGGAATCAGACAAACAAGAACTTAGTGACAGTGGAAAGGATAAACTTCCTTTTAACAGGAAGAAACCCCCAGCACCTCAAGGCTCAGGTATGGGCAGCCATCTGCTGCGAGCAGCTTTAAGCAAGGTAAGGAAGCCTGGACAGAAGACACTATGTGGAAGAGAGACCAGAGATCAATAATAACTAATGGTTAAATGCAAAGAGAATGTCAGTGTGTATTTGGCAGTACATAAATGTCTATGCATGCATCTCTAAGGCCTCGATCACACAGGCCTAGAGACCGCAACATTTATCAGCCTCTAGGTGGTTGCTGGTGATTCCTGTCTTCAAAGCAAGAAGTTTCCCTTTACATTTGTGCATTACTGCAGCAATTTGCACATTTGAAAAAGTACAACTTTAACTTTAAAGATAAACAGTCTCCATTTCCAATTTACATCTGACTTTTCACATTTCCTCTTTCATTTCACAGTGTTTTTCTATTTTTTTGTCAGTATTTCCAGATAAGTTGTCTACTGCACAAGCTTTTACAAAAACGTTTTCAGTGCATCATTGTGACCAAATTCACACCAGCAATTGCCAACAACCAGCAAACACATACCAACACATTGTGGAATACAATATTTACCACAGTGACTAATAACTACCAGGAAGGATACCAGGGCTTGGGATATTATTACATACGAGATACAGATCTTTTGCTGAATCACACAGCAAAATAAAGAAAGTGGTGTATTGAATTTCAACATAGTATGTTAGCTTCTTAAACGTGATGCTTTCAAAACTTCCCTTAGGTTCTCTCTCCTGTATTGTACAGTCTTTACCCTACAGGGAGTGCAGAATTATTAGGCAAATGAGTATTTTGTCCACATCATCCTCTTCATGCATGTAGTCTTACTCCAAGCTGAATAGGCTCGAAAGCCTACTACCAATTAAGCATATTAGGTGATGTGCATCTCTGTAATGAGAAGGGGTGTGGTCTAATGACATCAACACCCTATATCAAGTGTGCATAACTATTAGGCAACGTCCTTTCCTTTGGCAAAATGGGTCAAAAGAAGAACTTGACAGGCTCCCAAAAGTCAAAAATAGTGAGATATCTTGCAGAGGGATGCAGCAGTCTCAAAATTGCAAAGCTTCTGAAGCGTGATCATCGAACAATCAAGCGTTTCATTCAAAATAGTCAACAGGGTCGCAAGAAGCGTGTGGAAAAACCAAGGTGCCAAATAACTGCCCATGAACTGAGAAAAGTCAAGCGTGCAGCTGCCAAGATGCCACTTGCCACCAGTTTGGCCATATTTCTGAGCTGCAACATCACTGGAGTGCCCAAAAGCACAAGGTGTGCAATACTCAGAGACATGGCCAAGGTAAGTAAGGCTGAAAAACGACCACCACTGAACAAGACACACAAGCTGAAACGTCATGACTGGGCCAAGAAATATCTCAAGACTGGTTTTTCTAAGGTTTTATGGACTGATGAAATGAGAGTGAGTCTTGATGGGCCAGATGGATGGGCCCGTGGCTGGATTGGTAAAGGGCAGAGAGCTCCAGTCCGACTCAGACGCCAGCAAGGTGGAGGTGGAGTACTGGTTTGGGCTGGTATCATCAAAGATGAGCTTGTGGGGCCTTTTCGGGTTGAGGATGGAGTCAAGCTCAACTCCCAGTCCTACTGCCAGTTTCTGGAAGACACCTTCTTCAAGCAGTGGTACAGGAAGAAGTCTGCATCCTTCAAGAAAAACATGATTTTCATGCAGGACAATGCTCCATCACACGCGTCCAAGTACTCCACAGCGTGGCTGGCAAGAAAGGGTATAAAAGAAGAAAAACTAATGACATGGCCACCTTGTTCACCTGATCTGAACCCCATTGAGAACCTGTGGTCCATCATCAAATGTGAGATTTACAAGGAGGGAAAACAGTACACCTGTCACGGACCCGGTTCCGGGGACTCGGGGTTCGTAAACAGTGTGGACCTTTATTGTTATTAGTGTATTGGATGTATGTTTGCTGCACTGTGCTCTTGTGTTCCATGCTGGTGTGTGTGTGTGTGTGTGTGAGGCTGGAGGATGAAGGACAGCCACCTGCAGGCCTGATGGGTGTGGCCCTGCCAGCTGCTGGTCACGCCTAGCTTACCACACACCTGCTTCTGATCAGGATCGTCGGGGGAGCTACTTAACAGAGCGATGGAGCTTCCTCCGGCGCAGGATCGTTGAGTTAGACTCCATGTCAGTGTTTCTAGTGTTGTTAAAGTGTATGCCTGCCGGAGTTGGTGCCATAACGGCTGTGTCTGTGTTTTTCCCCAGGAGGACAGTGGAACACAGGACTGCAAGACACACGGGGTGTGTGAAGGCACAGGGGCAGAGAGCACGGGATACCAGCACTTGGGAGAAGACACGTCACGGGAGTCGAGGGAGCACTTTTGGAGATTTAATGTGTGGTGTATATTTACCTCACTGTAAATAAACCCACTGTTCATTCCATCAAGTCTGCGTTTTGGGTCCTTTCTCCTACATCCCCCACGGTCTGCCCTCCAGACCGTGACAACACCTCTCTGAACAGTGTCTGGGAGGCTGTGGTTGCTGCTGCACGCAATGTTGATGGTGAACAGATCAAAACACTGACAGAATCCATGGATGGCAGGCTTTTGAGTGTCCTTGCAAAGAAAGGTGGCTATATTGGTCGCTGATTTGTTTTTGTTTTGTTTTTGAATGTCAGAAATGTATATTTGTGAATGTGGAGATGTTATATTGGTTTCACTGGTAAAAATAAATAATTGAAATGGGTATATATTTGTTTTTTGTTAAGTTGCCTAATAATTATGCACAGTAATAGTCACCTGCACACACAGATATCCCCCTAAAATAGCTAAAACTAAAAACAAACTAAAAACTACTTCCAAAAACATTCAGCTTTGATATTAATGAGTTTTTGGGTTCATTGAGAACATGGTTGTTGTTCAATAATAAAATTATTCCTCAAAAATACAACTTGCCTAATAATTCTGCACTCCCTGTACAATAAAGCACCTTTGAATTACAGTATTGCGATCCACAGTGCATGAAAATCAGACTTACACCACTGCCAAAGCATTTGTCCATGACTGTAGATGTATGCTTTTAATGCTGTAAGGTCCTCTCAGGTCATATGGGGCAGACCTTTTAACAGTTCCCAGAACTAGACCTAAGTGTACTGAGGGTGCTTTCAGTAACTGTGGTCCTGTTCTTTATAACAAGCTGTCTGCTGACCTGAGGTCAATTAGAGCTGTGTTTATATTTGAAAACAAACTAAAAACCTTTTATTCTCACAGGCTTAGACTTAACAACTGTGTGTGTGTGTGTGTGTGTGTTGTGTGCATATGTTAACTTGCACTTAGTAAAGTTTGTTGTGTTGTGTTTAATGCCTTAAGGCAAATCAGACACATTAGGTTTTTACTATATGTGCTTTTATCTTTTATGTTAAACCTTGTTGGGTTTACGTGTAATAAAATGTGTTTTATAAATACAATTGCCATTGTCAAACCAATTCCTATGAGTCTCCACTTTCACTGGCCATCCTGATAGTGGTTTAGCTCAGAGAGGATTCTGGACGCACAGCAGAGCGACCCTGTTTTCCAGACCTATTGAGCAGAAAACCTTTGGATACTAGGAAACAGTAAAAAGCAAGAATTATGAGTAGATGAAGTGTTGCATTAAAAAAAGATCTTATAAGTAATAATTTATCCAAGCTCTTATAATGGCTTTGAGTTACACTTTAAATTTAAGTGACCGTGTATGTGCTTTCAGTTTAACGTGGCTGTAATTCGTAATATTCAAGATCTACAGAATGGAGCTTTGTTATATACATAAATTTAGCTTTGTAAAAGCATTTTAACAATTACAACAATCTTTTTCCCTTCCTCATTTTTTTTACTCTTGTTTTTTTTTTATAACCTACACCCCACCTGCCTCATAGGGTGGCCTTTCATCAGGTCTGATGTTTCAGATGTAGCCATTCTTGTATTTTGCTTGTTTACATTATTGTATTTGCACAACTCTGTTGCTTGCGAAGCTCGCACACAAGAATTTCACTCACATGTGCTGTAGCAATGTACCTGCACATGTGATGTGACAATAAAAGTGATTTGATTTGATTTGATTTGATAAGTTGACATTCTCCCACCTGTCTGTTATAGCAAATCTACATAGGTCGCGTAGACAGAAGAAACCAATGACTAATACGATCGTTTAGCTGGAGGACTTGTTTTCTAGAAATAAAAAAAACTTTACATAAAACTAATTTGAAACTTCAATTAAGTTCTGACTGAAATGTTATCACTTAATGAGGAAAAACACTAATTAACAATTTTGCCAAAATTGTTGATACTGAACATATGATTAAATTGTTCGGTGGCAATATATTTAATTTGTTTTCTCACAAACTCAATTTTTTTGTCATACAGATAATGTATGCAAACTCAAGGTCTGCTGTTTCCCCCAAACACCATTGCACCAAAGGGTAGTACTAGTATGCTCAGTCACAGGTTCTCAGCCTCTCCATGTCCACTCCATCTTGCTGTGGTGCTTGTATAGTATGCGAGCATGTAATATCCTGTGTTTGCTTTGACAGTCTCATAAGCTCATTAATTAGATCCATAAGTCATTACACTGCGTGTGCCGTGAGACTCTACAGCGTTTGCACTTGTTGAAATTACCCAACATGCTTTAAATGGAACAAATGAAGTCTGGATATTGCCTCCACATGAAGCGACCAATGTATCAAGTGAGGAAATGAGCAATATGCTGATACTGAAGTTCTGAGAATTTCAGCACAACTATTACCCAAATGAAAAGAAAAGCGTAATGTATATACCCATAAATGATAGATTGCTATGTGACAATAGCAAAAAGATGATGTGTCTGCATTCTCGTGTTAGGAATGGAAAGCAAATACAAAAGAGAAAGACATGAGGGATTAGAAAGAGAGGGGAGAATTATAAATGAGGAGAAAAGGAAAGAGCAGAAGTGCACAGTGGCAGGGGGGCAAGAGGAAAAAAGTAGTGAGGAAGTATGTAAGAGAGGAAAAGTAATGGGTAAAACAAAACAAGAAAAAAGGCGGAAGAGACAAAGGGTGGGTTTCAGGGAGGGGCGGAGGGGCTCGGGGGTTGTTAGTTTTAATTGGGCCTCAGGCTTTGGGACACACAGCGACAACATCAAAGGTCAGATATACATCAAACACTGCTGGGAAATGTCGACCAACATCGGGAATGGTTGTAGGGCAGAAAGTCAGAGAGACCAAGAAAGGCCATTGGCAGCAGATATGTTTTAGAGGCAAAAAAGAGCTTCTCTAGACTCAGGAATCTGCAGAAGAAAGGGGGGTAACATGACTGATTAAAAAAAGATTAGGTCAAAAATATTCCATATTCTATTATTGACAGCGAGGGTGATTGATCTAGCAACCAATGGAGTTTCAGAGCTGGTAAAAAAAACAAACAAAACACTTAAATGATCCACAGTATAGTATTGGGTGATGTTATGATTGAAGAAAGTCACTGTATGGCGCAATAGTGATCGATCTCAATTGTTATTATGCAATTAAAATAGTCCTATCAAAAGTATTCCTTACTCCTGAGCATTTTCTCAAAAAAAGAAACAAAAAGAACAAAAATCAGTGCCAAATTATGATTATATTATTATTATTTATATACAGCTCTGATTAAAAACTGATGGGTGAAAAAATATTAATGAGGATGCAATGTTAGTTTTCTCATTTTTCTCAGCAACTAGACTTTAATTTGCCAACTGCAGATTTATCAGGTCAAGGTGCTTCTTTATTTTATGAGATGCATTCTTCAGTCTAATGTTACCAAATCATATGATTATGCTCATTTATATCCCACCAACAAATAATGGTGATGCCAGACTGGTTAAATTTGAAAAACTAACAAAAACAGAAACAGAAGTGGGTGGGTGATTTTTTTTTTCTTTCCCTAGCTTCACCATCTTCTTAATGAGAGACGATAAATTAACAGAACTTAGCAAGAAAAAAACTCATTAGTAGAGATTACTTAGGTATGTTTTCTTTCCCCTTTAAGTTTTTAAAGTGCAAATACTGTATTGGTATGTCATTTCAGGCTTGCTGGGTCACTTAACATGGCAAGAACAACTGTCCAAATAACCCCAACCCTCCAATTAAACCAGGTAAGGACTTTAACAGCAGTGTCAACGATGTACCCTGTAATTATTTTTAAAAATATTTTCAGTCACAGAGCACATTACATTTAAAACATTCCAATACAAGCACATCAATATATACCACTGAGAGCCACTTAAAGACCCTAGTGACCCATATATTGAGAAAACAAGATACAATTAATCACCATTTAGGTGCCAGGCTAACTATGCTGCAGCTGTAGTTAGAAGCAGTGGCAGCTCTCAAAGAGATAGTGAAATAGTATTAATTGCAAATGGCCTCCTCAATTACTCCCATGTCAAATGTATGGGAAGTGTGTAGGATAGAAAGGTATATGTGTGTGGTTGTATTCACAAGTTGGTTGCATTCATACTTTTAGTGTGTATGCATGCGTGTATGTGTGTGAGTGTGTGTGTGTGATACATAGTGTATAGAGACTGGATAACATCAGGATTAACCCAAACTGACACCTTCTGATAGACTTCATGTCAGACTCATCCCTTGCTTCATTACTCCCACTGACATACACACAGAACTGCATGAACGGAAACGCAAACGCACACACACTCCCCGCTGCTGTCTACTATGTAGCTCCATAGAATTGGCAGAGTGAGCACAGTGGGAAGAGGTGCAGGGGTTGTGAGGAATAGAGACAAGGCTGATTCTGCCTTTTATTCACTGTGATGAAATCAATCATTGCTCCCAGAAGGGCCTATGATTTATTATTAGCGGGGGTTTTGGGATTGTGTATATGAAACTGCACGTTCTGCACCGTCCTATGGTGCAGTTCTGAAAATGACATATAGGCAGTGGTGTAACACAGCATTGACAGGCCCCAGTGCTAATTGTTTTTTTTTTTTATAGGTCCCTCATCCAACCACGTGAAGACATACGTGCAGACGTGAGTGTCCCCTTGACTGCAAAATGTCTCTACCACAGTGCCCATAATGGTAGGTAGTGCATGACTGTGTGTACTTTAACTTTTCAAAACTCTAAATGATGTACTTCTGAGAGGAATATATGACAGATTTCTACATCATTTGATAAGTGGCATATTTGGTAGATTTATATTACCTGGTGAAAAATATCTGTGGATTTGTACTTAAAATAAACCTTATCCTGATCCAATCTGTAGCAGCTTACGAGTAAGACTGCTGCTAATATTTATCAGCACAAATCTGAATTACTGTGGCATAATGTGAAGCCAAAAGGTTTGGCTCTTACTGAGGACTTTAATTCACAATGAACCTACACACCTTTCACCTGAGGTGTGGTGATGTTACTACAGTGGGTTCTGCAATATATTTGCAGCAAATACTGCAGAAACATGAACATGCACGGTAGCAGTCAAGCAGGATTAGATTTCAGCCTGCCTTGCATCGACACAACTGCAGCCTTAAGCACTATCATGCCAGCAATGTCATGCTTAAAATCCCTGGTGCTACCGAGCGGTGGTGTATAGGCTGTATAACTACAAAGATACAGTGGGCAGAACAGTGTGAAGCCTGATAGAAGTTTATATTTTTGCACATCTGCCACATCAGAAGTGGCAAAAAAAAAAAAAGTCACCTGCAAACATAACTGATAATTGCCTTTTTTCCACCCCTTTTTCCAAAATATTACTCCAGGAGCTATCTTACCCAGAGAGCCTGTTAGCTACAAAACAAGCACTTTTACTTTGAAGTGGACAATTGTCCCACGGGACCACAAAGCAGCAGTTCTGAGGTTGCTAGTTCCAAACATGTTTTGTCTCTATTAATAATTTAGACCCATAAAGATTGTAACATAGAGCCCAGGTTGAAAAGCAGTGGATTTTCACTTAGTGTGCAAATGATTACCATTGATATTTTCCTGTTGTACAACACAGACTGTAATACTTGGGGTGTCAGGTGCTGGACACAATTCATGCTTTATTTGGCTCCTCACTGTAGGACCATGAAATGACAGATGAGATTGCAAACAGAGGGCACAATGGAGGGCATGAAATCATCCATCTATATTTGAGTATCTGTCTATTAAGTTGTGTTCCACCTGTTGGCTTCTTTAGGCATCAGGCCTATATTTTATGTATGGAAAATGCTCAGAGTGTGATGTGTAATAAATGATGTTACTTCATAACCAGAAGTCTAGGTCATATTATCTTGTGCTCTCTATCCTCTTAAAAGTTCCAGAATACCTAGACAAGCTGTGCTAATGTTTTGTAGGTATTTCAGTGAAATGTGAACAGTACAGTAATGGATACTGTGAATTCATTAAGTACATTGCAGGAGAACAACACCACCCAGCATGTTATAACATTTTAAGAGAGCTGGGCTTTTGATGGTGTGCAGGTCGACATCATCAACTGATGGACACCATCCAGTAAAATGTGTACAGTAGCTTTACAATCGAATCTAACAGTTTATAATGCAGTTATTAATATGAATGTGACAGAAGCCAAATGTCCCAATGTGACTGTCACAGGTGTGGCAGAGCAGGAACTGTTTACTGCAAGTGAGCTGGACTAATGAACATATAATAATTTAAAACGTATACTATTAATTTATTTACCAATTAACGGTAGAAGGCCTGGGGAACGTGACCAGCAAGCTGGTACTTTATAATACTGGTTTTAAAGTTTGTGTATCACTTTCTGAATGAAGAAAAAGAGTCTTTTTCTCCCACTTTTACTCTTTCTAGAGGCTCAAATTTCTCTGCTGAGTCTTTGGAATTTTACCAAAAGGAAAAATGGAGGAATGTAAAATGATTAATTGGCTTGATATAAAGTCTCAAGTATGAAATCCATTTAATTTTAAAACAGAAATAGTCATAAAAGTACTGTTTTATAGACTCAAGGGTTCAGTATTTCATTGTCTTTTCACATATCAGTCATTAAGTCATTCTGACTGTTCATTTCCCGATGACCTCAGTCCCCAAGCCTGCTATAAAACTAAATGATGTAAAAAGAGGGCATTAGGTAGATCATTTGAGAGCTTTGATGAATTAAAAAGATTCCATATTTATAAAATACCTTTTTACTATTGAATTTGACACTGAAGACGATTGGGGATCCAGACTGTTGACTGGAAGAATTCCACGATGACAGAGGGTCTGTTAGTCTGATCTTTCTCTCCTTTTTTTTTTTTTTTTTTTAATTTCTAAGTCCTTGCTGAGTGCAGCTACTGCACAGCTGGAGACTCAGGTTGATGCCTGGAGTACCAACTTAGTTGTGACACTCTTGCTGCTTTCATGAACACCTGTTGCTCATCTGAGTACACAGTAACAAGTCAAGAAGACTAGAAAGAAAAACAGAGTACTGACACTGCTGCTCAAAAACAAAGATTAGTTCTAAGTCTCTGCCACATCACTGCTATCATCAGGGAACATGGAATAGACTTTTATTTCATATATAAAATTAGGCTAATTCCAATGCATATTTGTATTCTTATATTCTTCTAGAGTGTGTTTGCACTCTTTGTAGTTCAAAATAACAATTGTTTATCTTATTCCAAGCCTTGGTGTGACCCTTCAATTCATTCACTGTCTTATCTCTCTTTAAACCAGCTTCATTCTTATTGGCTGCAATTTAAAAACAGAAGGTTTGAACAATCCAATGGCTGAATCCAACTATATTAGGGATATCCAGTCTCACTGAAACTACCACTATCTGCCCTTTCCCATCCATCAGTTTTCTTCCACTTATCAAGTTCAGAGTTTGAGGGTATTGTCTATTGCAGGGCTACCACACCTGACACAGCCAGTTTAGAATCACTAGTTAACCTAATCCATGCATGTTTTTGTGCAGAGGAAGCCAAAGTACCCAGAATGAAAAGAAAGGCCCTGGATATCAGCCCTCTTGCTGCGAGATGACAATGCTAACCACCACCCAACCACGCTGCCCACATTGCATTTACATGACAGAAAGATGTAAAAAGCATAAAAGAAATCCTTTTAATTAAAGGCCACATTAGACTGTAAGTATGCCTCTGATCGGTGAACAGTAATGTTCGTATGTTACAGAAATCCTACAAATAAAGCTGCACAGATGCCTGTACACATGGCTCATAATTCACCTGGCAGTCATTTAAAAGTCATCCAGTTCCTATTTTCCTTTAATGTTTTTTGTTTTAGGTTAGACCTCATTAGATTTTATTGCTCAGTATTTAGCTCGTGGGAGTTTTATTAAAGGGTATATCAAAATAAAGTCTAAGCTCACATTAACTGTTAGAAAAAAGCTAGAAAAAATGTTGCAGGTTTTGATGAAATGTAAATGCACTCTATCACCACTTTGTTAAATAGACCTGTTCAACTGCTTGTTTAATATCTAATCAGCCAATCACATAGCACCGACTCAGTGCAATTAGGCAAGATGCAGATAGTCAAGTTGACAGGCTAAAATTCAAACCAAGCATCAGAATGTGGAAGACAAGTGATTTTGAATGTGGTGTGTTGTTGGTAACAGACAAGCTGTTCTGAGCATTTCTGAAAAATGCTGCTCTACTAGGATTTGCCACATAGCCATCTCTAGGGTTTACAGAGAATTGTCCGGATAAAAAAAAGAAAAAAGAAGGAAAAAGAAAATATCCATTGCGCAGCAGTTTTCTGGCTGAAAATACCTTTTTGATGCCAGAGGTCAGCTCAGAATGTTCAGGCTGCTTTGAGTTGATAGGAAGGCAACAGTAACTCAAATGACCACTTGTTACAACCAAGTTATGGCTGTAACAAGTGGTCATCTCTGAAGGCACAGATGCACACAGAAGTCATAGGATGTCCACACTGGGTGTTGCTCCTGTCAGCTTAGAACATAAAACTGAGGCCACAATTTGTGCCAGCTCATCAAAAATGATGGAAAATAGGGTATATTCTGGTTGTTTGGGTTTTTTTTTGTTTTTGTTTTTGTTTTTGTTTTTTAGGACTGACTATCTGCTGTGAGACTTGGCAGTATTTTAAGCAGCTGTATGAAGCATCATCTGCAGTGTTTTTTAATTAGCAGGTGATCCTTGTCAAAGGTTTGGATGTCTTGCCCTTTAATGCATTTGAGCCATTATTTTCATTATGCAGATGAATGGCTCAAATTTGGTACAGAGAAAAAGCCCTATTGCACTACGGTAGTTATGCATGCAACTGTTGCCGTGGATGCTCAGTTAAGTAAAAGCAGATGACAGTTCATCACTTTAAGACATGAAGTTCACTTAGTCCGTAAAATCTGAAGTACTTTCAAATGTTTCTGTAAGTGCCTTAAGAAAAAAACCCCACTGATTATCTGTTCTCAAGTGGGCTGCTCCTGGAAAACTCGATCAAAATGTACCTTTTCTGCAGATAACAAGTCCATCAGTTTCACCAACCTTTAGGCTCAACAATTAACTATACCTCACATTAGAACCCACATCAATGCTTCCTACTTTTTGAAATGGCAGACACATTTCAGCACAAACTGTTGTGGGCGAATCAGGTCCTCGTGGTGGGATTGCTAAATGGCTTCTGTGGTAGAATAGTAAGAAGATGGGGACTGCTTGGGCCAAGAAACAGAAGGAATGAACACTGAGCCTTTGAAAATCTGCAGTTTAGAGTCCAAATGTGAAATTTTTGGTTCCAACCGGTGTGTTTGTGAGGAGCAGAGATGGTGAACAGATGGCATCTGCATGTCTAATTCCCATCTTGAGGCATGAAAAAGGGGGTGTGATGGTGTGTGTAAGTATTGTAGTGTGTGTGTCTTAATGTGGGAAGTAGAACACAAAAATAATATATTTACTTTAGTAAATAATGATTTTGAATACTGTTTTACTTTTGCTTCTCTACATCCACATAGTTGTTCTGGCTGCCTGTGTTAAAAATATGGTACGCTCATACTTTAATTGGCTATTATATAACAGTATAATAAAAAAACAGGCAGTTGTCAAAGTAGTTGTACTTGTAGTTTTGAGTACTTGAGTAGTTTTTCATGATTTCTGTTGAACTGATAGCAGTTAAACTCAGAAGAATTAAGCCCTGGACTCAATTTGCATTCATATTAAAACAAAGTCTCCATAGAAGACAATGAGAGAGAAATAAACTCCAGGATTGAGATGGCAGAGAAGAGCCTGGAGCACCATCATCTAGTAAACCAAGTGAACTGGAGAAAAAAAGTACAAAAATATATAGTCTAAGAGAAAAATGAGCAGAAGGAAGAATGTGAAGTTACAGATAAGAAGCTGTCCATTGTGTTTGCCATTCAGTTTGACAACAGAGCAACAGGGCCCTTCATCTTCCATTGCTACCCAGGTCTTTTCACTAATGTGCCAAGAGTATATAGAGTAAAATGTTTTCCACTAACCAGTTTTATGTGTTTATGAAAGTACTGACATCCAGTATTTATGGTAGAACGTTTAAAAGATTTTCTTATGTAATGTAACATGACCTTTTGCTTTTATCATAGTAGTTTTTAATTCTGATAAAGATACAATAAAGCCCATGCCTACACATGACCGTGATCCTGACACACATGCCGACACACTAAACCCAAGCTTTGTTGGCTGTTTATAGGACATTCAGCAAGCTGCAGCTCCATGGTCCTTGGCCTATGTACTGTGTGGAGGAAGTGGGAGCTGGCAAAATATTTTGGTCATAGCTCACACATTCTGTTTCTTCCTTAGAGTTTATTTTTAAGAGAGGATTTTTGGAAAGATTTAGAAAGATTCCAAAGAGGGCACTGAGTAAACTGACTGTCTGTGGGACTTTTTTTGGTTTTGTTTTGTTTTTGGAATTATACTATTTTCTCTGGACTGGCGCTAGTTTGTTTTGGTTCAAACCCCCTTCCCCCTCTCCTTCTGCTCTACTCAATGGTTTGGTTGGTTTCCTTACTGTCTCCATGTCTTAACCAATTTGCTCCTTTTGTTAGAATTTTATTTGATCACTGTGCCTGGCCGTTGCCTAAATTTTCGAAATGATAGATAATAACTGTGGGTTTTTAGGGTTTTTTTGGCTTCTGAAGTTGGGAACTCGCACTGGTTAAGACTGAACAATATTAGATGAATAACACAGAAAAAGATTTGTTTGAATCATTAGTTTCAGATGACAAATCCTACTGTTGATCCCATAACTCAGTGGCTTTTGAATAGTTTGCCTAAATGACACACACATATCCAACCAGAATAAATGTAGTAACTTTGGTGATTCATTTTTCTGTCATCCCATTGTCAGACAAATACATTTCTCCAGCATTGCCTTAGCTGCAACTTACACTGAGCATTAATTAGCCAGTGCAAGCATGCAATAATACCAAGCTGGTGAATGGTTACACATTTTCTATTGTTCTAATTCTAAAAAGGTAATTGTTTAGTTTCAACTGTAGACACAAATCACCTTTGGGTACATATCAATAAGGACATCTGGTGTACAACTACCAAATCTAAGATGCTGTGGTGACTCCTAATGGAGCTAGAAGTACCTAGTCTGTGTTTTTTATTGTTTCATGAAATCCAAGTGACATAACAAAGATTTGTCTCAAGTGCTTTTATTCACTAATGTACCCTCAACTACTGTACCCTCAAACACACAATAATAACATGGACTGAACCACCACTCACAACCACTAGCACTTTATATAGCCTCTGTAGGAATTATATCTCACTTATCTTAACTGCACTACTGTATAGCTCTGTGTAAATAATCATTCTGTACATTCGATAATTTTTAATCCTACAACTGTTTACAACTTGCATAGTTCCCATTTCTGTATAGCTGTATATCTCAGATTTCTGTAAAGTTATTTATTTCATATTCTGTATAGTTTTTCATATTTATATCCTGTTCATAGCCTGTACATAGCTTGTACTCACTACAGCCTGTACATACTTATAGTTATAGAATATTCACAACATACTTCATACCGTGTACATTATAACATACCATAATAGACCCATTTCTGTAATATACTTACATATCTATATTATTGCTAATATATATTGTAATATATCTATATCACTAAAGCACTTCTGGATGGATGCAAACTGCATTTCGTTGCCCTGTACCTGTGCATGTGCAATGACAATGAAGTTGAATTCTATTCTATTCTAACTTGAGTCATGGTGAACTTTTTACTCTTTATGCTGTTCCAGGTCAACTTTGTGTCTTGCAACTCTAGAGCAGTTTTGGAAGACATTAAACTTCAATGCTCCATTAAACTGAAAGGAAAAGTTAAAAATAATGTAGTAATCTAACAGGTAAGAGTATTTCTAGCTAAGTTAAAGTGAATGTTTTGTTTAACTTGTAAACTGACTTTGAGTTGCATAATGACAGGATGACTTAAGTGTTAAGCTTAGTAGTTGTCATGGCTCTTCTCGGCTTCATGTGTTGCATGCTGACAGGCTTACCTCTCATCTTTCCTTCTCTATACACCTCCTGTTCTTCTCCTTTTCTGCATATTACCTTTCTTTCTTCCCCTTTTCTCATTTGTTTCAGCGTATCACAGTGCTGATCCTCTTTCCCATTTTGTCCATCACTCTTCATTGTTTACATGTCTGCGGAAGGTCAGTTGATCTGGTTTGGGACTGTGGGAAATGTTTCAACTGATTGTTCATGACACACACGCACAATACGCACACACGCACACACACGCAATGGGCCCTTCACTTTATCAAGGGCGGAAGATAAACAACTCTGGATAGGGTGAGAGACAAGGTGGGGATGTTAAATGTGCTGCTCTAAATGTCTTCACACATCGCCTGTTAACTGATGCTGAATAAGGGCATCTGTCCTACTCCG
Source organism: Rhamphochromis longiceps (assembly GCF_057381845.1). Classification (NCBI taxonomy): domain Eukaryota; kingdom Metazoa; phylum Chordata; class Actinopteri; order Cichliformes; family Cichlidae; genus Rhamphochromis; species Rhamphochromis longiceps. Next base: position 24,146,492 of record NC_140577.1, read on the forward strand.
GAAGATCCTGGAGTGCAGTGTTTGTGTGTTAGCCTGTGTGTGTGGTTGTGCCCGTGTACGTATGACCTTTGAAGACTTGCTGTGTTTGCAGGTCTCCTCTTTGCAACAAAATCGACCAATTAATCAAGAGGTCAATTACCCAATTTAGTACAGGAATAGGAGTGTGCTTGATCAGAGTCAAACAGTAAAGCAGCAGTAAAACAAACTGAAAAAGAGTTAAATGCAGAAGCCAACAAAGGTCCTATAGTTTAATGTATAGTCTTCAATGGAGAGTATGTTGTTATATATAAAAAAGTTATAATGTTATTACCAGAGATGTAATCCGATTACTTTTTCCAAGTAACGAGTAAAGTAAGGGATTACTATTGCAAAAACGGTAATTAGATTACCGTTACTTTCCCGTAGGAACGCTGCGTTACTGCGTTACTACTTTTTTTTTTGCGAGAATGTCTCATGACAGTGAGGTAAGCAAGTGCCACGTTCGTGACAACAGCTGTGTGCAGATCAACAATGGATAATATATCGAGTGTGGGAGAGAGTATGAGCGTGCAACATTTAAAGTGTGGAAGTACTGACCTTACTTTAAGTTTGATTCCATAAAAAGTGACAAAAACATTAGCGTCCGTTGTGCGTGGGAAGAAAACTAATTTTTACAGCGAAAAAAACCCCCTAAACTTCCAAGCAAGCACCGAGTGCGCTACGACGTAATGGGAAATTCACAGAGAAACTCGCGGATTCTTCCACTGACCGCAGCGGCACACCTGCAGGGTAAACCTCCGCCAACCCAACTCCTGCTTTACAGGTGAAAATAGAGCAAAAGGACCGCTAGTCTTTGATTTTATTTATTTTCTGCTGTGTTTTACTTGCATCTATTTGAAAGACTGAGTGTAAACACACAAAAAAAAATATTTTATGTGCTGGAATGTGCAGAAAATGAGTTTAAATGTTAAACAAATTTCTTCCAGTCAGAGAATATTGCATATAATTAAATTTTTGCTTGATGCATAAAGTTAAAAGATTAAAACTAATAAAACAAGTTGTTCTGATATCAAAAGTTTTTAAGGTAGACTGTTTTCTTGGATTTGGTAAATGTTTAAATATGCAATTGTAACTCTCTGGTGCCACCTTAAAACCTGTAGTCTGTAATAGGACATGATGTCGTCGGTAAACAGGAAGTAAGTCTGTGAATTAAGCAGAAGGCATGTGCAGCATGGTGGCCTTAGCCAAATAAATCCAGTGGCATCCACATACATCCTATGCCTTTGGTAGCATTGTGGGTATGTATAGACTTGTTTTATATTTTATGTGCATGTATAGACCACTTTCTTTCAAGTAAGTTCATTTTTCTGTAAGTTTAATGATAAAACCTATCTTGTGCAGTTTACGCTAGCAATCGCTTATGGAGCTAGTTAAAGGGGAACGACAAACAAATTGGAGGCATTCATTATAGCAAGACTTGTTAAAATCATAATTTAATGTTTGTATTTGACTTAAAAAGGGAAGTAATTCATATGAACATTGCATGTTGACATATTAAAAAACTGGGTTAATGTATTTTCATCGTTATATATGTACATGGTGAATAAGTACAGTGATTATGCCTTGTACTGTTTGTTACACTTACATCTTCAACGAGTCCCTGGCGAAGTCTGTGGTCCCCACATGCTTCAAAAGATCCACCATCATCCCTGTGCCCAAGAACAGCAAACCCTCATCCCTGAACGATTACCGGCCAGTTGCACTGACCTCGGTAGTAATGAAGGTGTTTGAGAGGCTGCGGAAGAACATCATCTCCTCCTCCATCCCAGACACCACAGATCCGCTGCAGTTCGCCTACAGATCCAACAGATCCACAGAGGATGCCATCGCCCACGTCCTACACACCACTCTCAGCCACGTGGACAAGAAACAGGGTAACTATGTGCGAATGCTTGTTGTTGATTACAGTTCAGCGTTTAACACAATAGTGCCCTGCAGACTGTTCACAAAGCTGAGGGATCTGGGACTTAACAGCCGTCTGTGTGCATGGGTGTTGGACTTCCTCACTGGCAGAACTCAGGTGGTGAGGGTGGGCAGGTGCTTCTCCAACAGCATCACCATCAACACAGGAGCACCTCAGGGATGTGTCCTCTCGCCACTGCTCTACTCCCTCTACACTTCAGACTGTGTGGCCACCCATGGCTCCAATACCATTGTGAAGTTTGCTGACGACACAGTGGTGTTGGGTGCCATCTCCAACAACGATGAGGCGGCCTACATGGATGAAGTGAAGAATCTGGCATCGTGGTGCCAGGACAACCACCTCCAGCTGAACGTCAGCAAGACCAAGGAGCTGGTGGTGGACTTCAGAAGGGGTCAGCACAGAGACTACAAGCCCATCATCATCAATGGAGCTCCAGTGGAGAGGGTGCAGTCCTTCAAGTATCTTGGTGTCCACATCTCCTCAGACCTGACATGGGCTGCCCACATTCAGGTCCAGACCAAAAAGGCTAGGCAGCACCTGTATCACCTACGACAACTGAGGAAGTTCAGGGTCTCTCCAAAGATCCTCAGGATTTTCTATACAGGCGCTGTGGAGAGCATCCTCACACAGAACATGACATCGTGGTTTGGGAACAGCTGTGTGAAGGACCAAAAAGCTCTCCAGAGAGTGATCCGTACAGCAGAACGCTGCTGCAGGATTGCTCTCCCCCCGCTTCAGGACACCTACACCAGGAGATGCCGGACTAGAGCAGCGCAGATACTGAAGGACCCGTCCCATCCAGGCAACAAACTGTTCCAACTTCTGCAATCTGGTAGAAGGTTCCGCATCTTCCGGGCAAGGACAGAGAGACTCAAGAGGAGCTTCTATCCCCAAGCCATCCGTGCCCTAAACACACACACCCGCCCTCTCACATCATCTATAATTGACTGAGACAGGACTCTCTTCCAGACACTCTAAACCAAGGCACAATGTACATTTCAATTCCTTTAATTTTAAATATGTTTATATTGTCTATCCTGTAAAATAGTCAGATGTCTATTCATATTAATGTACAGAATTCACCTGCTTGCTGCTACTACTGCACATTCACCCAGTGTATATACTATATGTATGTATATATATATATAATGTTCTTCCTCTACACCCCCCCCCCCAATTTTTGCACATGTCGAGGAGCGTGTCAGGCTACATTTCACTGTGTGTTATACTTGTATAACTATGCATGTGACAAATAAAGAACCTTGAACCTTGAACCTTGAACCTACAGTTTCACCTTTCCCTGTGTCAATAAACCTGTGAACCGGGAATCGTGTCATCAGAGTCTTGATGTGGGGAAGGAGTTTAGCTGACTGCCCAACCATAGCAGAGGCAGTACACCAGTTTTAAAAAGGGACTTTTCCATTTGATTACATTTTGTATGATGGATTGTAGAAAAAGTAGAATTGGACTGAAAGATCTATCGCTTTATCACCTATTCATGTGTTTATTCACCAAGTGTCTGACTCCAACAATGTTAGATCCACTTAAAAAAGGTTCTCTAACAGCAGCTAACAACAGCTAAAACAGCAGTGCTTACTGACAGACAACTTCAGCATATCGTCAATGACACACCTCAGAATTGAAGTCATTGGTCAGAAGTGAGGTTCTCGGACTCATTGACTCATTTCACCACACTTTACAGCCTCCTCCAGCGTATATAGATAGCATATTAATAGCTGACTGACAGTCTACCCAGATAGATAAAATATTCAAAGACCCAGTAAAAGAGTCTGGGACGGATATTGTCCAGAGTCACTTTGCTATCTGTATATACTTACTACAGAGCTTTTGATGACTCGAAGATAAAAATGTAAAATACAGCAAAATATTTAATTGACACACATTTTGTTTTATCAAGTGTTGCTATTATTCAAACATGTTAAAATATAGTTGTTGGGGTTTTTTTTAAATATAAAGGCAGTTATAGAAACAGGTGGCCATCAAATGTTTTTCATGTCTTTTTTCTGACAAAAAGATGGTTGTCCACTTGTACTGAGATGAGTAAGAAAATAGAATTCACTTCAAACAGCAATCTGCAATCTACTGGCACCTAACGATGACATTTTACACACTGAAACTTAACACACTGTAATGGATCATTTTAATTTCTTCTTTTAAAATTTTCCACCATATATTTTCACATTGAGATTGAGAGTGTCTTTCCATGTCAGTGAGCTGATATGCCTTTCTTGCCATCTCTACTGATTCTTTAGCTGACACACAACTCCTTATCATAAATGAATGGTAAAATGAGCTTTTATCCCCTCAGGCAGTCATTTTTTAATGTTTCAAATGAATGACATAGACAAAAGTTTCAACATCATCTCTTTAGCTGATGATCTATCACTAAACATTGCTTTCATCCAATGATTCACAGTCCGTGATGTTTAGTCTTTACCCCACTGTAATCCTTTATTTAGCTGTTAGTAGTGGTTTGTGTTTGTCTTTTACTCATTCAACTTAATTATTTCAGTCCTGTTTCAAACACTGACTCTCTTTTTTAACACAAACTGCTTTGCGTTTTCTCTCCTGTCTCCCATCTACATGTTTGTTGTCCTTTCAGCTACAGTGTTTGACACATGTTGATTGCTCATCGCTGTGATCAGTTCTAAAATGTACGAAACAGCCATGCTATTAATGTGACAGGTGTCTTAGTGGTCATCCTACAGAGAACAATTTTATCCTGCAGCTGCCTTCCATTTTACAGAGCTTTATAGTGCTTTTCACTGAGGGTCACAGGTTTTCTGTTTTCATAGATCCCTTTGTGGCAGCAGATCCAACAGTAAACACAGTTGAAGCATCAGCAGTATTAGTTTCAGTAATTCTAGTATGACCGGTCAAGGCTGACGTCATTATATTTCCATATTGTTATCTTTATGACACTGAAAGTTTGATTCTAAAAAAGCAGAGATAGAAAATATGAGTGAAGAAGAGGTTAAAGTGAAAATAAATGACACAGGGGGAAGAGGAAGAGAGGAAAGGTTCAGAGGGAAAGGGCAGAGAAAGAAAGGAGGAGGTATGGACAAGGACAGGCAAAGTTGAGAGCTTGTGTGTGTGCCTCTACCTCTGCTGCTACAATCAAATTGTGTCTGGATTCAAGGTGACCTTTGACACCCGTTAAGAGCAAAAGAGGTGAATGATGCAGACAGATCATTTTGTGGCCATATCTGTCCACTTCTCTGTGGGTTGAGACAAATTTCTAAGGGTCATGTAATGGGAGCCAAATATCTAAATATATATATATATATTTTAAATGAAACCTAATGACTAAGCAAATTATTTATGTCAGTTATTAGCCTAGTGAAAATCCTCCTTTCAGTTTGCAGACACAGGTAGTTTTCACTTTCGGGTCATTGTTTTTCATTTGTTACTTTAAATGCTCCTTGCCCGGGGTCTGCCTTTTGGTCTTTTGGTTTCTGCTACATGATGCAACTTTAATTGTGAAACAAAAAAAAAAACACAAGCTGTGCACTGCTCAGGACTTGCCAAGGCCAAGTATTCTCCTGAGATCTGACATTTCTAACATTCTGCATTTCTCTCTCTATCTTTATCTCACTGGCTTGTCCTCATATCGCTCCTTTACTCACTCCAAACCAACAGTGGGTGTTCAAAGCTCCATCAAGCATATAGTTGCTGCTTCTGTCTGCGCCTTCCGTCCTTTCTGTCGGAAGATAACAATCCAGAGGTTCTGTGCTCCACAGATTTCAATTCTCCACACTTTTCTTCATATATCTTCTCTTTTTAACCATGTATTTTTCCTTCCTTCTATTAGTTTTTTTTGTTTTGTTTTGTTCAGCCATTCTGCCCCAGTTTTCATCCTTAACCTGTGCAATATCAGTATAAGACAAGGTCAACCCAAAACAGAAGAAAGGGCTCCATACTCTTTATTCTCCTTTCTGTTAGGTAATTCTGCAGAATGCACTATTTCAAGACGGCATTTAAACTGTGTTTTGCAGTCCATCTGGACTGTGAGGAAAAAGATATAAGAAGATGCTGGAATGGAGGTGGGGGGGGGGCATTCGATCTTTTTATAGCTGTATTTGATATTTGAATGACCTCACATAACATGTTCCACAAGCATTATGCTTGGCACTGGCTAGACTAGATTGACAGATATCTCAGTAGATAGCTTGATGGATGGCTAGATAGCAAAACAAATCAACAAAAGAGGAATTAGGAAGAGAAAAAATGCAGGACACAGGGGATGAGTGTAATGCAGCTGTGTGCTGTGTGTGTGTGTTCTCACCATCCGTCAGCTTATGGTTTACACAGGCTTTTCTAATGCATCAGTGCCCTCAGCCTGTTATAGCTTAGCAACGTGCCTGCCCTTAAATATATGAAAATCTGCTCCCTCCAAGCGTGCAAATCAGCATTTTTGGAAACATGCAAGCAGACACAGATGCATGCAAACACACACACACACGCACGCACGCGCACACACACACACACACACACACACACACACACACACACACACACACACACACACACACACACACACACACACACACACATCCTGACAGTTATGCAGTTCAACACTTTCTTCACACACTCACTAGCATTACAAGTCATGCAGTCTCACTCTCTCACACACACACACACACACACACACACACACACACACACACACACACACACACACACACACACACACACACACACTTCAAGTCTGAAAGTCACATTGTGATGGCTTGAAATGCCTTTTATGCAGATTGAGTACAAGCCCTCAGCTGATCAGAATCTAGCCTTCAATTTGATATGCGACTAAAAGGAGCAATGTCATTCCAGCTGGGCAAGTGCGCCTGTCAGCCCTCACAGCTGCCACTGCAGCCAACAATCGGCAAAGCAGTTGACTTTGTTGTTACACTTTCTCTTACCGTACATTACTAAATCTCCATTTGCACTATTTGCCTATTTGCACTACTCTGCCTGGTTTACACTCAATGTCACTTACCCATTATATTGTATATTGTATAGCTTTCTTGTTATATGTAAAATTGTATTTATTTAAATTTTTACTTTTTAATTATTTTACTTGCATTTTTAATCACTTTTATATTTAAATATATTTAAATGTTCATTTGCTATTTATCTAGGGATTGAGAGTAACGCAATTTCTATTCTCTGTATGTCCTGTACATGTGGCAGAATCGACAAATAAAGTTGACTTTGACTTTGACTTTGACTTTTTCATTCTGGCCGAAAAAATCCTGCTTGATCTGCTTGTGTGTATTTGGAATGTAACAATGATCCAGATTCCTGGCTCAGTTAACACCTCTTTCTTTTGGCTTCAGTGTTGATAATCGTGATTCTGTTAACTGTGTAACATGGAACCAGCTCCCAGTTTGGATTCAGAAGACTTACAGCCTTTCTACTGTTAAGATAAGCCTTCAAGCGTTCCTTTTTTATAAAGCTCATAGTTTAAGCTGCTATGCAGGTTGAGGCTGGTGGGGAACTTCTCATGATGCACATTTCTTGTTTGCTCTTATTCCCTATAGGATTATATGAAAAGTAATGTTGCCCTTGTCTCTTCATATTCTTCTTCTTTGTCTTTTCTTTTCCCTCATCCCGAAACCAGTTCATGGAAGATGAGTGGTCCTCCCAGAGATCTCTTCCTGTTACAAGGGAGTCTTTTTCCCCACTGTCATCAAGTGCTTTGCTCACTGTCGAATTGTTGGGGTTGGCTGACATACCAGAAATGTCACTGCAGTTAGCTATAGCAAAAAACCCATAGCCTTCTGGATGTGTCTCTGTCGCATATTCCCCTGGCTTGTCTGTGTTTACTTTGAGTTGCTGCACTTAACTTTTACATCTCTATTATTAATTCAGTGAGTGCTCAATCGTGATGTCAGCTGGTCATGCAGAGGGAGTTGGTGTTGTTGTGAGACTGCAAGATAAAATCACCACAATAGTGGATGTACAGTGGGGCAAAAAAGTATTTAGTCAGCCACCGATTGTGCAAGTTCCCCCACTTAAAATGATGACAGAGGTCAGTAATTTGCACCAGAGGTACACTTCAACTGTGAGAGACAGAATGTGAAAAAAAAATCCATGAATCCACATGGTAGGATTTGTAAAGAATTTATTCATAAATTAGGGTGGAAAATAAGTATTTGGTCACCTCAAACAAGGAAAATCTCTGGCTCTCACAGACCTGTAACGTCTTCTGTAAGAAGCTTTTCTGTCCCCCACTCGTTACCTGTATGAATGGCACCTGTTTGAACTCATCATCTGTATAAAAGACACCTGTCCACAGCCTCAAACAGTCAGACTCCAAACTCCGCCATGGCCAAGACCAAAGAGCTTTCGAAGGACACCAGGAAAAGTATTGTAGACCTGCACCACTGGGAAGAGTGAATCTACAATAGGCAAGCAGCTTGGTGTGAAAAAATCAACAGTGGGAGCAATCATCAGAAAATGGAAGACATACAAGACCACTGATAATCTCCCTCGATCTGGGGCTCCACGCAAGATCTCATCCCGTGGGGTCGAAATGATCATGAGAACGGTGAGCAAAGATCCCAGAACCACACGGGGGGACCTGGTGAATGACCTGCAGAGAGCTGGGACCAAAGTAACAAAGGTCACCATCAGTAACACACTACAACGGCAGGGAGTGCCAGACGTGTTCCGCTGCTGAAGCCAGTGCATGTCCAGGCCCGTCTGAAGTTTGCCAGAGAGCACATGGATGATACAGCAGAGGATTGGGAGAATGTCATGTGGTCAGATGAAACCAAAGTAGAACTTTTTGGTATAAACTCAACTCGTCGTGTTTGGAGGAAGAAGAATACTGAGTTGCATCCCAAGAACACCATACCTACTGTGAAGCATGGGGGTGGAGACATCATGCTATGGGGCTGTTTTTCTGCCAAGGGGACAGGACGACTGATCCGTGTTAAGGACAGAATGAATGGGGCCATGTATCGTGAGATTTTGAGCCAAAACCTCCTTCCATCAGTGAGAACTTTGAAGATGAAACGAGGCTGGGTCTTCCAACATGACAATGATCCAAAACACACCGCCCGGGCAACAAAGGAGTGGCTCCGTAAGAAGCATTTGAAAGTCCTGGAGTGGCCTAGCCAGTCTCCAGACCTCAACCCCATAGAAAATCTGTGGCGGGAGTTGAAAGTCCGTGTTGCTCGGCGACAGCCCCAAAACATCACTGCTCTCGAGAAGATCTGCATGGAGGAGTGGGCCAAAATACCAGCTACTGTGTGTGCAAACCTGGTAAAGACCTATAGTAAACGTTTGACCTCTGTTATTGCCAACAAAGGTTATGTTACAAAGTATTGAGTTGTATTTTTGTTATTGACCAAATACTTATTTTCCACCCTGATTTACGAATAAATTCTTTACAAATCCTACCATGTGGATTCATGGATTTTTTTTTCACATTCTGTCTCTCACAGTTGAAGTGTACCTCTGGTGCAAATTACTGACCTCTGTCATCATTTTAAGTGGGGGAACTTGTACAATCGGTGGCTGACTAAATACCTTTTTGCCCCACTGTATGTAGGCCTACTGCAAAGTCATCTGTTTCACTTATGGAACATTATATTACATGCGTGTAACATTTCAGTCAGTGTTGTTACCAAATTATTTCATGTAGAATTTTAAGTTCTGTTTAGTCAGTCAGGAAAAGAGTTAGACATACCAGAAATGTCACTGCAGTTAGCTATAGCAAAAAACCCATAGCCTTCTGGATGTGTCTCTGTCGCATATTCCCCTGGCTTGTCTGTGTTTACTTTGAGTTGCTGCACTTAACTTTTACATCTCTATTATTAATTCAGTGAGTGCTCAATCGTGATGTCAGCTGGTCATGCAGAGGGAGTTGGTGTTGTTGTGAGACTGCAAGATAAAATCACCACAATAGTGGATGTACAGTGGGGCAAAAAAGTATTTAGTCAGCCACCGATTGTGCAAGTTCCCCCACTTAAAATGATGACAGAGGTCAGTAATTTGCACCAGAGGTACACTTCAACTGTGAGAGACAGAATGTGAAAAAAAAATCCATGAATTCACATGGTAGGATTTGTAAAGAATTTATTCATAAATTAGGGTGGAAAATAAGTATTTGGTCACCTCAAACAAGGAAAATCTCTGGCTCTCACAGACCTGTAACGTCTTCTGTAAGAAGCTTTTCTGTCCCCCACTCGTTACCTGTATGAATGGCACCTGTTTGAACTCATCATCTGTATAAAAGACACCTGTCCACAGCCTCAAACAGTCAGACTCCAAACTCCGCCATGGCCAAGACCAAAGAGCTTTCGAAGGACACCAGGAAAAGTATTGTAGACCTGCACCACTGGGAAGAGTGAATCTACAATAGGCAAGCAGCTTGGTGTGAAAAAATCAACAGTGGGAGCAATCATCAGAAAATGGAAGACATACAAGACCACTGATAATCTCCCTCGATCTGGGGCTCCACGCAAGATCTCATCCCGTGGGGTCAAAATGATCATGAGAACGGTGAGCAAAGATCCCAGAACCACACGGGGGGACCTGGTGAATGACCTGCAGAGAGCTGGGACCAAAGTAACAAAGGTCACCATCAGTAACACACTACAACGGCAGGGAGTGCCAGACGTGTTCCGCTGCTGAAGCCAGTGCATGTCCAGGCCCGTCTGAAGTTTGCCAGAGAGCACATGGATGATACAGCAGAGGATTGGGAGAATGTCATGTGGTCAGATGAAACCAAAGTAGAACTTTTTGGTATAAACTCAACTCGTCGTGTTTGGAGGAAGAAGAATACTGAGTTGCATCCCAAGAACACCATACCTACTGTGAAGCATGGGGGTGGAGACGTCATGCTATGGGGCTGTTTTTCTGCCAAGGGGACAGGACGACTGATCCGTGTTAAGGACAGAATGAATGGGGCCATGTATCGTGAGATTTTGAGCCAAAACCTCCTTCCATCAGTGAGAACTTTGAAGATGAAACGAGGCTGGGTCTTCCAACATGACAATGATCCAAAACACACCGCCCGGGCAACAAAGGAGTGGCTCCGTAAGAAGCATTTGAAAGTCCTGGAGTGGCCTAGCCAGTCTCCAGACCTCAACCCCATAGAAAATCTGTGGCGGGAGTTGAAAGTCCGTGTTGCTCGGCGACAGCCCCAAAACATCACTGCTCTCGAGAAGATCTGCATGGAGGAGTGGGCCAAAATACCAGCTACTGTGTGTGCAAACCTGGTAAAGACCTATAGTAAACGTTTGACCTCTGTTATTGCCAACAAAGGTTATGTTACAAAGTATTGAGTTGTATTTTTGTTATTGACCAAATACTTATTTTCCACCCTGATTTACAAATAAATTCTTTACAAATCCTACCATGTGGATTCATGGATTTTTTTTTCACATTCTGTCTCTCACAGTTGAAGTGTACCTCTGGTGCAAATTACTGACCTCTGTCATCATTTTAAGTGGGGGAACTTGTACAATCGGTGGCTGACTAAATACCTTTTTGCCCCACTGTATGTAGGCCTACTGCAAAGTCATCTGTTTCACTTATGGAACATTATATTACATGCGTGTAACATTTCAGTCAGTGTTGTTACCAAATTATTTCATGTAGAATTTTAAGTTCTGTTTAGTCAGTCAGGAAAAGAGTTAGAATTACAGTATAGATGAAGGGTTTGTCAGTTTTACACTTGGAATAATCTTGTGATAGAAACACAGTGTGTGCGTGGGTAATCACCGGCACATGCATGCAACATTGCCAGGTATGTACTACTTCCAGTAAGAGATGGCATTTGCTCATGTGCTGACCTCGGAATTTTGCCCTATGGCAACAGATGTTGGACACATATGTGACAGAGCACAGAACATTCACATGCGCATACTAGGGACAGAGTGTTGACAAGTCCGACGCAGCAGTATGCAGCTCACTTGTGTGTAAAACCCTCTTTGATATTCTGTGCATGACTGCTGGCTGAGGTTAGAAAGCGGATCACATCTATTACCTTGCTAATTCTACAGCTTGGCCTTTGCATAATAAGATGCATTTTCTTTGAAAGTGTGTGTGTGTGTGTGTGTGTGTGTGTGTGTGTGTGTGTGTGTGTGTGTGTGTGTGTGTGTGTGTGTGTGCGTGCGTTCGTGCGTGTGTGAGGGGTGAATAATGGGAAAAAAGAGACATCTTAAGTAATCAAAACATGTTGGCAATGACTTAATGAGTGAATCTTGCCATTGTAATATGGGCCTCAGATGGTAGGTGGGTTAATGAAAGAGGTTTTTTCATCTTTGGTGCTTTGGCTGCTGCCTGGTGACAAATGTAATGTTTTCACTAATCTTTCCTTTCCTCATCTAATACACTACCTCCCACTACATATGCCAGGCATAATTGTATAATAGAAAAAAAATGTCTTGTTAATATTCATTGTAATTTTTTAATTTGCTCCCATTTAAAAAAAAAAAATACAAACCATTTTACATTTAAATGTAGTCAACCTCACCTTCAAGGTCATTTCACTGCATACCTTTGGACTGCTTCCAATACATCTGCTATTTTAGACTACTCCCCTGAAATCTTACAAATCTTGAAGTCGTGTACCTACTGTTTCACCCTGTACCTCAAACATGCAAAGCAACAAACATCAAACCAATCTTCTGTCAAACCAATCTGATATTCATGTTGTGGATCATCGGTGATAATGGTCTCCAGCTGGGTCTTCAGCTCTCACCCTGAGATCAAACAGGAGGATCCAGTGGACAGGGCTACAGTGCCCAAGCCCAAAGGTGATGTATTAGGGCAGCAGTGCAACTTGGATCATGATAGTCATACATTTCCACATTCACTCAGTTCTGTTATTTGAATTTGTCCCCTAAGGTCAAACTGTCTATGATAATATATTGTTGCCTTTTAGAGAGAACATTGCATCACATCACCCGTTTCCTCAAAACTAAATTTAAATCAAATTCAAATTCAAATTCAAATTTTATTTGTCACGTACACAGTCATACACAGTACGATATGTAGTGAAATGCTTGGACAACTACTCGTGACCTAAAGAAAACAAAAAAGGAAAAGGCTATGAATAAGATAGGAAATAAATATGAAAAATTAAAAAGGGTAAATTTAACTAGGAAAGAATAAAATACAAATTAAGGTTAAAAAGGAAATAACTGTACAACACAAATTAGAATGAAGGGTAAATTTAACTGGGAAAGAATAAGATAAAATATATAAATTAAAGTTGAAAATAAAATAACTGTACAACAAAATACACAATATAGAACTATATAAGAATGTATGAAGAAATATAAATAAATATATACACAATAACAGCAGCTGTACAAGTATTAACTGGAAATGAAGAATACAATGTCCAGTGTTGTGCAATCCACATTATGTCTTGTGCAGTGCAAATATGCTTAAAGTGATTTAAGTGATGAAGTGAAAACAATGTCCAGAATGTCCAGTGTGTGTGTAAGAACCATATGTGTGGGTCAGTACTGTGTGGTGGTGTGATTGAGAGACCGTATCACCTGCGGGAAGAAGCTCCTCCTCAGTCTCTCTGTGTTGGTCTTCAGGGAGCGGAATCGCTTTCCTGACCTCAACAGAGAGAACAGTCCGTTGTTGGGATGGCTGAGGTCCTTCACGATCTTCCTGGCCTTGGTCCAGCACCGCCTGCTGTAGACTGAGTGCAGGTCAGGGAGCTCGGAGCGGATGGTGCGCTCAGCTGATCGCACAACCCTCTGTAGAGCTCGTCTGTCCTGCATGGTGCTGTTCCCGAACCAGGTTAAGATGTTTCCCGTCAGGATGCTCTCTATGGTGCACGAGTAAAAGTTCCTGAGCACCTTGGAGGGCAGTTGGAAGTCTCTCAAGCGTCTGAGGTGGTAGAGACGCTGACGGGCCTTTTTCACCATGGTGTTGATGTGACAGGACCATGACAGGTCCTGCGTGATGTGAACTCCGAGGTATTTGAAGCTGTCCACTCTCTCCACTGGGCACTCGTTGATGACGGGGGTCTGGTAGTTCCTCTCCTGCTTAGTGCTGAAGTCCACTATCAGCTCCTTTGTCTTACTGATGTTTAGAAGGAGGTTGTTCCTCTGGCACCAGTTCTCCAGATTCCTAATCTCCTTCAGGTAGGCCGTCTCGTTGTTATCAGAGATCAGGCCCACCACGACGGTGTCGTCAGCAAACTTGATGATGGTGGTGGAGCTGGTAGTGGCCACACAGTCATATGTGTACAAAGAGTACAGCAGGGGGCTCAGAACACACCCCTGGGGGGCTCCAGTGCTGAGAGTGGTGGAGGCTGAGACATGTCCGCCCATCCTTACTGCCTGTGGTCTGCCAGTTAGGAAGTTGGAGATCCACTGACACATAGATGAGCTGAGTCCCAGATGCTCCAGCTTGGTGGTGAGTGTGGAGGGAATTATGGTGTTAAATGCAGAGCTGTAGTCTATGAAGAGCATTTTAACATAATTCCCCCTTCTAGTGTCCAAGTGGGTGAGTGATGTGTGGAGGAGATGAGAGATGGCATCGTCTGTGGAACGATTTGGACGGTAAGCGAACTGTAGTGGGTCCAGTGTGTCTGGTAGTGAAGAAATGATGAAGTCTCTGACCAGGCGTTCAAAACACTTCATCACTACTGAGGTGAGGGCTACAGGGCGATAGTCATTGAGAGAAGCAGGGTGGGGTTTCTTCGGGACAGAAACAATGATGGACTCTTTGAAGCATGTGGGGATCACCGACTGAGATAAAGAGATGTTGAATATCTCAGTGAACACAGGAGCTAGCTGGTATGCGCAGTCTCTTAGGATACGACCTGGGATGCCGTCTGGTCCTGCTGCTTTCCTGGTGTTCACTCTTTTGAAGGCTCTCCTTACTTCATGCTCGGAGATGACGAGCACATTTCCGGTGCTGGCAGTATCTTCCTGTCTGCAGCCGTTAGCGCCGCTAGCACTAGCATTGTTGGAGTCCTTAGCTGCAGCCTCGAAGCGAGCATAGAAAGTGTTCAGCTCGTCTGCCAGAGTCACGGCCGTGTTCGTCATACCGGTTGTTGGTGCTTTATAGTCCGTTATTGTCCTTAGTCCCCGCCACAGGCTCCTAGAGTCACTCTGTTGGAGTTGTGACTCTAGTTTCCTCCCGTAGCGCTGCTTCGCCTCTTTCACCGCCCTCCGCACGTTATATGACGCGGCTTTGTACGGGTCCATGTCCCCCGTCGTGAGTCCCGTGTTGTAGGCAGCGGTGCGGGATCTCAGAGCGTCGTGGATGGTTTTATCCACCCACGGCTTCTGGTTGGGAAACGTTGTGATAGTCTTTGTCTCCACTGTATCATCTGCTAGTTTCCCGATGAATCCCACAACCGCTTCCGTAAACACGTTGACATCATCATCGGAGCTGTTTCTGAACATGCCCCAGTCTGCGTCATCGAGTGCGTCCTGTAACGCGGCCACCGATTGATCCGTCCAGCGCGCGACCTTCCTCTGAACCGGAACTTCCTGTTTCAGCCTTTGTTTGTATTATGGCATGAGGAAGATGGCGGCATGATCAGATTTGCCAAACGGAGGGCGGGATTGTGCCTTGTAGCCGTCCTTGACCGTAGTGTAGCAGTGGTCCAGTGTCCTTTCACCTCTGGTGGGGCAGGTGATGTGTTGATAAAAGTTCGGCGCTGCGCGTTTGAGGTTGGCGCTATTAAAGTCCCCCGTCACAATAAGCGCAGCGTCCCGGTGTTGTGTCTGGTGCTGTGTGAGTGCCTCATGCAGCTCGCATAAGGCGGTGACCATGTCCGCTTGTGGTGGAATATAAACGGCACTTATAATGGCCGATGTAAATTCCCGAGGTAGATAAAAAGGACGACACATGATGGACAGTAGTTCCAGATTTGGTGTTGTCAGAGATTTACAGTTAACAAACAGTCAGGTGAATAAACAACACTGAGACACTTGATAGTTAACGTGCTGCACGGGTGAAACTCAGAGAGCAAACACACCCAGCTGCAGTAATCGTTTACTGCAGGAGCGTGTGAGAGGAACAACGTTCGCACTGTTGCACCAGTTGTTGTTCACCATTAAACACACGCCGCCTCCCCTTGACTTCCCCGAGTCCCGTGTCCTGTCCATGCGGTGAACCGAGAAGAACTCGGCCGGCTGGATGGCGTGGTCCGGCACCGCTGGGTTCAGCCATGTCTCGGTGAAGCAGAGGAGATTGCAGTCCCGAATGTCTCTCTGGAACTTTACCCTGGCCCTGAGGTCGTCAAGCTTGTTCTCCAGTGACTGGACGTTGGCGAGCAGGATGCTAGGCAGAGGTGTGCGGTGTGCACGAGCTCTCAGCCTGTTCCTGACGCCGGCTCGCTTCCCTCTAGGCCGCCGCTGCTTCCCTTTGTTCTCCCTCAAGATCTCACTCGGCCAGCTCGGATCCGGAGTTAAAAACTTTGAATTGTGAGTACATTGTATACCAATAGAAACAAGAGTGTCACTGTCATACCTAATGTACCCAATGGTGATGATTTTGCCGATTTAGAAACGCTGAAAACTAACTTAAAAAACAAAGACAAAGAAAAAGTGGTCGGAGCAGCCGACCTCACCGGCGCCATCTTATCACTTCACTTATTTAAGTTGAAGCATCACTCTGGAGAGACTGGAGAAAGTCCAGTGTGCACACCTAGTACGCAACAGCTATGGACTGTATCAGTTCCAAAAGCATCCCCACTTCTTCACAGTGCTGCATACTGTATCTGCTGTGTCATATCATTGTACAATTCAAATATAACCTCTACCTACCCATCCTCCTTCCACGTAAAATGTATTTATCATGTGCACAGGGAATTATCCAAAAAGTTCAAGAGGTGTCTCAGTCCACAACAAGATGCAGCATCTCCTCAGGTTAGTTTTGGACGTATGTACCAATTAGTGAGGAACAGAAAATCTCCAAAGGAAGTCCAAAGGCAAACATCTCTCTAATGTACAAACGACCTGAACCGAATCTTGTGGATAGGAAAAAAACACAAAATGAAAGTGAGAAAAACCACCACTGCGCAAAATAAAAAAACAAAGTAGCTCCATCAATATAACTTCAAGCTTAATCTTTTGATCACCCACTCATCAATCAACCTGTTTCTAGTAATTTGACACATGCTATAACAGGTTTTCCCAACAAAGGCAGATTGCATGACTCCACCAATAAAATAGGCACCGCATACATATGTATTTTCAACTGATAGTGACACAGTTTCCACTAGGTACCTGTTGATAAGGATGCAACGTGAGAAGTTCCCTTCTCCCTCTTTATTCTTTATTCGTGTATCATGTTACTGTTGCTTGAGTGCACGCACACTTTGAACAAGACAGCTCCATTTCCTCATTGCCGTTTGTGGGGTCCTTCAGTTGAGTGATTAGAAAAAAAAGAAAATCCAGCTTCAGATTACTACTGATTACAGTCTAATTATCACTTGGTAGAAAAAGATACTTCAGCCCATCTTTGCACATAGCATTCGGCGTTGTCGATGCCAAGGTCATCCCATAAATTGAGATACACCTTTCTTAGAGCATGTTGCTTCTCTCTTTACCTTGTGACCAGGTGGCTGTTTTAGTGGAGTGCCTTTTCCAAACTGCATGATTAAAACAAATGGAGAGGGCAAGAATGATGCAGAAAATGCATCATTCTCTCACTTTCTTTTTCTAAGAGAGAGTGGAGAGTAAGGGTGTTAAGGTGAAAAGCTTAAATGATGGAACCTTTTACTGCCAGGTCCTAAAAATGAGTGGAAAGGAACAAAGAGGCACAGATGAGCTGAAGTTTGATATGGTGCATATAGTACTTGTATGAAAGGAAACTGTAGAAGAGCAGAGTTGGAGTTATTGTGATGCTGAGCCTCAAACCAGTGAGAATGACACATTCTGCATGATGAAACCTTGGGAAAAAAAAAATTAGGAGCAAATGAAAATTTCATGCCCCAGTGCTTCCACAGCAGCCTGGGTTACCTCTTCTATTTCGAGTCCCCATCCTCAAAACATAATGTTCTTAGAGAGGAAAGGGTTTTCTAACATTTTTTTCTCATCCTCTTTTTCTTTGGCTGTAACTCTTTCTCTCTCCTCTTCTGTCGCCACAACACACTGTTACACTCTGATCCTTAATCTCATGCAGAAAAAAGAGAACCATGGCACTCTTACCCCATTTTTCTCTCTACAAGTTTTTGCATGTACTAATTTGTTTCCTGCGCACTAAATCCCTTATAACAGCATTTAAGAGGAATCTAATTTTTTGTTTTGCCACATTTAAATAACTCTGTAAGGAAGCCATTTTAATGCAATTTCATGCTCAAAACAAGAATGTTGAGGGTTGAGTGAATCAGCAATTTGCCGAAAAGTCATGGTTTAACATCAGACTAGAAAGCAGAGAGGTGTCTGAACTGACAAAACAAAGATGGGAGAAAAAGCTGACAGGAACACTAACATGGAAACTACTTTAAAAAAAAGAGTGAACAGGGAAATAAAATCAGCTCACGGGCTTTTTGATGGTAAAAGGATGCATGCTGACACATCACAGTAACAGTGACTTGTTAACTTCCGCTAGTTTCCCAGATTTGCGCTTACAGAAGATGTAAATACCCCAAAACACCCTTAACATTGGCCACAGATAAATTCCTGTTTGTATTTATGAAAAGCATGACCAGTCTTAATTATGTGTATTAAAATAATGAATCATATTTAAAAGACACGATACATATGTTTACATTTCTGACAGTTACAGTAAACCCAGTGATTCCGTAGGAGTGGGCGGGCTTGTACAATCACATTTTCACCCATATATGCAAGGGATTGTATACACTTAAGCCTCAATGTATGAATGAGTGCACATGGATAAAGCACATATTACAGTACATGTCAGTAGTAAAAGGTCTGAAGCCAGATGAAAGGCTTACAAATCTGCAAGGTCTTTGCTGACAACATTGGAGGACAATATAGCATGAAAGCACATTGAAAATAAGAGTAACAAGAGAGGACAAACGAGACATCAAATATGTGAACCAAAGCAAACAGGCCACTGCTTAATCCAATCAAAGCCTTGCAAATTGGGGGAAAAAAACCCCACACAGGGATACAGCTTGTATGATTTTGCTGCTTCCTTAAATGCCTGATTTTAAAATGTTCACATTTTAGTAAGGAGTAGGAAACCTTTGGCTAAGAAACACTCCAAATTCAGACTGTCTTTACTCATACCATTCAACAGTGGAATCAGGTCAAGTGCAGCACAGCCACGAGTTTGTCTTTGATTTAACAAGTAAGGCTGGACGATTTTAGTAATGATTGGTCCTTATTGATCACACTGACCTGTTGCCCACCTCAGTTAAGTTCTCTGACCTATTTAGAGCTTTAGCATGCTCTTCCTGTCCGATTCTGTAACTGTTTCTTTGCAAGCAAGAGTGCTATGATTTTAACCAGACAGTGCAACTATTGTATACGTCAGATCCTTTTATGTGTGTTGCTCAGGAGCAGGTCCTCCATTTAGAGGGTTCGTGGTTCCATCTCCAGCTCCTTCAGTCAGTCAGCATGTCAAAGTGTCCTTGGGCAAGATAATGAACCTCAAAACTGCCCATGAAGTGTAGGTGAGTGTGTGGGATAAAAAAAAATGTTTTTTATGTATGTATAAACACACAGTTTTAACAGAGTTTGTGATTGGTGAGTACGGCTTGTAGTGTATTGCGCTTTGAGTGACTGTTTAGACTGCAAAAGTGTTATAAGAGACAGTCCATTCTTTCATTTGAAAGGAAAACTGACAAGACAAAGACGGAGACATGAAATGAAGACTACTGACTGCACAAGAGAAAGTGAAAGGGCTAAAAGACACAATAACAAAAGAGAGAAGCAGAGGAAAAACTGACAGGACGAGACAGACTGCAAGAACAAATCAGTTCAGAGCTCCTCGTTTTCTGTTTAAGGCAAGCAAAATTTCTGCAGTGAGGCAAGCAAGAGACATCAGGGAGTCACACACAGTGATCCACTCAGCTTGAAAATGACCAGTGAGGCAGTCCTGACAGAGCAACACAATGTTGAAAAGAGTGAGTATCAGTCCAAATGCATGTAAGACTGACACAGGGGCACGTGAGAGTCAGAAAAGTACCAAAGAAGCGTTTTTAAAAATGCTGATTTCTCTCACGAGTTGAAAAAAATAATGAAACGAGAGGGTCAACAACTGCAGTTCCTCTAATGGCCACTTGAGGCTCAAGTGAATCAGTCAGCATAATATACACTCCCATTTTCAAATGTGAATGCAACTTTAACAAAAAAGGACACATTTATTTTAGTCATCTTAAGATCACTACAACCAAAGTTATGTTTTTTTATTTATTTATTTTATTGTATTTTCTTCTCTGATTTCCTCACAAAACACAACTGAAGTGTTGGTGGGAAGACGACAGATGAACAGCTGTGAAAGTAGCAAACTATAACAGTAAATAGCAAACATTTATCTACAGTATTAAATGAATTGTGCGATTAAAACACACATTACCCTGCATCTTTTTGTCTCTGATAATACAGAAACAGGAACCCTGGCTTCTTTCACTTCTTTGAAGTGCGTCTCAGTTCAATCCAGCAACTACCCAAAAACACTTCCATGGTGTTGTATTTACTTGCCATTGTGTTTTGTTTCAGCATTTTTCTATTAGCTGGTGCTTTCTTCAGTTGCAGTGTCTTTGAACCTTCAGGACCACTGCTTGACACACCCTAGTGTGCCACACCTGTGTCCAATTGTCTCCCCTCAACCAGTGTATGTTCCATAACTCGTATCCAAATCTAATCCACACTTTGAATATAAAAGTTGCTCTAAACCAGCTGTCCTATGTGGCCCTGCAAACACTGATGTGCTGATGGAAAGCCAATCCTATTCAGTGTTAGACATGGAGGAAACTCTGTACACTTGCAGATATTGCAGAGTTCTGAGTGATTTTTTCAGTGCTGCCTCAGTAATGAAGAGAAACAAAGGGTTTTCATTTGTACATGTTTGGAAGTCAGTTTGTGCATGTGATTGGAAAGTGCCTCCTAATAAATGCTAGTATTAAGAACAAGAAAGAGGAAATAAATGAAAACTCGTGAAGGACATGAGTTTAATCTATCCATCTAATATAGCTAGCAAATCCCCCACCTCCGCCCCACATAGATTCTGAGTTTGCTTTATCTTGGCCCGCTACTTCTGGATTTGTTTGCGTAGCTGGTCTGAACTGTGCCCAAATCTTGAAACTTTCCAATAAAAGACAAGTGCACAACTGTGGGGATAACGCAAACGTTTTAAAACTTGAGTCGTCAATCATTCCAGTCCAAAAAAAGAAGGACTCACTCTTTCGCACATCACATATAAATCTACTCTGTGGATGATGAAGAAGTGGATTGGGTGCTAAAAAAAGTTTCTAAGTGTACCGTTCACCATGAAGGAGCAAACTACAAACATTCATAGCTGCTTTTTAAATCCACAGGGGGTTGAGTGTTTGATGCTCTTCAGATAATTGCTTCAAGATTTCAAGCTTCCTGTAGCTATAAATTAAGCACATTTTGATTAGATGTTTTGGTGGTAAATAATAAGTGGCACAGGGTCCTTAGCTTTCCCAAGAGTTAAGCTATGTGACACCCCTCTGTGAAACAATTTAACAGAAAGAAATAGCTTGGGAAATGTAGATAGATGGAAGGAAACAGAGCATTTCTACAAAGGCAACCAAGCACTGTATCATTACAACATGAAAGGGAGAGTCTTGTTAAAGGTTGCCATCTGCCACATGCCCCAATAGTCTTGTGCTTCTTAATCCCTCCTGCTGGGCTAGTAAATTCCCCTTTAATTAGAATGCAAATACCACTAATAAGGTTAATACACCAAGGCCTGTTTTCCTGTGACCAAGGCATAGACTGAGAAGGAAATTAAATGATCCCAAGAAATTGCCTGTATTTTATTTTATTTTTTTGCAGACGCAGCTGTATGTGTGGATATGTGCGTTCTCTTTACAGCCGTTGTCTACAATCTCCCAAATTGTGTTCTGCCAAAGATTAAAGTGAGATAAAGGTGTAAAGCGAGAGAGCTCAATCAGAGAGAGAGACGGACAGAGAGAGAAAACAAAGCAAATAAGAGGCCAATAGGAAGCAAAGGGAGAATTTGAGCATCAATCATGATTAGAGGCAATAAAACCAACAGTGGCCCATCAGCAATAAAACAGAAGGGGAAGGTTATGCTCATTTTCTTCCCCGTCTGTATATCTGCATACATGTGTGCAAAATAAGCATGTGTGGTTGGGGACTACTTTCTGACATGCCCTCTAATGCTGTTAAAGTTTTCTTGTCTTTGCAGAAAATAAAGCCCATAATAAAGCCCAGGCACCTGAAGTACAATGGGATGCCATATTGGGAGGTAGTGTGTGGGGATGCGGAAGGCTTGGAGAGGAACAGCGTGAACGGTGTTTGATGGGATGAGAGAAAGTTTTTCAGAGATGCTCTAAGGCCCATTAGTGACTGATGAAGGCACAAGTTGCAGCAGAATTGCACCTGTGAAAGTGGTGGCCGGGTAAGCACCAAGGCTGGGCTCACGTAAGGCTCATAGAGTAATTGCAAACAAATTGCTGAAGCAGACTGTAGTGTGCCACAAGGTTACCTTCACCTCCATGAATCTTTAAAGAAGGCATCAATGTTTAAAATATGAGTTCTACAGCGAGTGATTGCCCCTAAATAAATGCAACGCTTTGTCAGCTGAATGTTTTACCAATCAAAACTAATGTCGTCTAGTTGCCAGAGTGCCCCCCGCCTCCCCTTCCTAACCCTCTTGTTTGCTTGACACATTTCACAGATTGATGTGTGTGTTGCGAGATAATACCTTCTAATCGCGGGTCAGATTTATAACCCAGCCAATCTTTTTTTTTTATTTGATATCCTTGTCGTGATTGATAGATATCATCAAAATTAAAGGCTTAACTTTGAGGTCAGGAAGAGTGATTTGCTGTCAGCGCTTCTTTAATACCAAGAAGGGGAGCCGGCAAGTCGTTTCTCTTTGGGGACAGCCAGGAAAAAAAAGATGATGAGGATGAGAAGGAGTAAGAGGAGGAGGAGGAGTGGTAAAGGGGGGAGGGTTGGTGGAGGATGAGAAAGGTGGAGGACTGCATCTTATGAGGTTATTAGGTTTTAATCAATATGGTATATGGCCAGAGGATGATTGGAAAACAAACCTAATCTGGGAAGCAATACATCTCTCATTCATCTCCCAGGCTCTCGCTCTCTCTCTCTGGTGGACCTGCCTGGCTCCTATTGACACTTTATTCCATTCAATACACATCAGAGCGAATGTTGGGTTCCTGTAAATAACAACCACTTAAAAGAGGCAGGCCAACAAGCATCTGTGATATATGAGAATCTTGCAGCTGATGTGAACTTGTGGCCGATGCAAAATATGGAAGCAGCGTTGTGCAGGTAGAGACATTCTAAGCCACATTTTTTGTCATGTTAATAGATTACCAGGTACACACCTATTGCAACAGAGGAGAAAAGACAAGCTGGTTAAAGGTTAATTTTAACACACCACATGATTTACCATGGTCATGCATTTATCCTGTTTTCTTACACATCTGATGCACATATAAGTGTTGCGCATTCCATTTTGACACAATAGCATGTTTTCGAACCCTTTAACCCATTTGTAATGTTTTAAAATCAAATGATGAAATGTATGAGGCACTCTGCTGAAGTACACATCTGGGTATATTGACCTGGCCTGGTACATTATTAGAATATGTGCCAGGCCAGCTTGGGAGACACCCCAGAGCAGATCCAGGGCACACTAAAGGGATTGGGAGCAGCTGGGGTTTCCCCCCAGTAAAAGCTGCAGGAAATTGCAGCTAAAAAAAAGGGAGGGGTACTCATGGCCATTAATGAATTAGGAAAATTATAATAAAGTGGAAGCACAGATTCTAACCCATAGCTTGGAAGATCTATAATTATACCTCCTAAATGAACAGACTCACATAAACACAGAAGCACACATTTGTTGCTATATACCAGTCATAAGCAGTTTTTCAAAGCTGTGGAGTCTGAGACCATACAGGAAACCTCGCTTATTCTTTTACTGTTACTATAGAGATCGGAGAGTGTGGAATAATTGGCTCTTGTCTCGTTAAGGTATCCTGAAGATCATCACAACGCTAAGTTCAAATAACTTCATCAGATTGATTCTCACATTCATTTCAAACCGACAAACACGCACATGCTCATATACACAAATGCCTGAGTGTACAAAGTCACCCATGCATGAAAAAACTGCAGACACTGCTGCATGTACATTAAATCAGTTTTGCAGATGCCATCTTTTAATCAAGAGGCCTTTAGATCACACGGTTGTGTACAAATACATGTACACAACCTGAAAGGGTATCATGTCTGTACTGTACTGTAGATGTCACAGAGAAATTTTGAGTTGAGTGCATAATATACAAGCGACTGCAAGAAATCTGGTGTATGTTTAGGTATGTGTGTTTTTCCTTTTCATACAGTATATTGTTATGTGATTATGAAACACATAGGGACTTTTCCTTCAGTTGTCTGAGTTGACTGTATGTCAAACCTATTCAGACTTGTGTGGTTTTACCATTTACAGCAGTGAAGCAGTATATGTGTGTCCAGTGCCTAAGGGCACCATAGTGAAGGTCACTTAGGTAAGGATGCACATTTTGTAACTTTACCCCTGCTGTTTACCCCCCCCCCCCCATACAAAAGTGTGTTACATCAGCTCGATGTTCAGCACAGATGTGGATATGACAGTGCCCTTTCCCTCTCAAACTGCCACCACATCGTGCCTTAGTCTTTCCACATGGTAACAGAACCCAGGAGGGAGATCCTGCAACAGAGCATGACTAAATATTTCAGGATAGCAGATGGTCAGGACTTTGACAGTACTTTTGAAAAAAAAGAAAAAGAAGAATATGTGGACTCTGGATTCATGGCTCCTGGCAAGTTTATTGCAACATTTTTGACCGAGATGATATGCTGAGCAGCCTTGCAGAAGTTACAGAAGATAGCTGACATTTATAGAAAAATTTAGTCCAGTGACATATAATTAAGTTTCACTGAAATGGAAGCCACATACCTGTCAACAATTGAGAGTGCCATTGAGAGCATCCTCACTGGATGCATCACCACCTGGTATGGCAACAGCACCGCCTACAACTGCAAAGCTCTCCAGCGAGTAGTGCGGTGCTCTGAACGGATAATTGGAGGTGAGCTTCCCTCCCTCCAAGACATCTACAGGAAGCGCTGCCTGAGGAAAGCGGGGAGGATCATCAAGGACTCCAGTCACCCCAGCCATAAACTGTTCAGACTGCTTCCATCAGGAAGGAGGTTCTGCAGCATCCGGTCCCGTACCAGCAGACTGAGAGACAGCTTCTTCCATCAGGCCATCAGACTGCTGAACACGTCATAGACACCTCAGCTTCACTACTGGAACTTCAACATTATGCACTCCACACTGTATATAAATGCCACTTGTTTTGCACATATTCAACTCTGTATATTTTATATATTTTATTATTATTATTATTATTATTTTTATTTATTTTTTTTTTTTATTTATTTATTTTTTTTACTATTTAATTTGTAAAAATGTGTATACACACACACACACACACACACACACACACACACACACACACACACACACACACACACACACACACGTAGGAAAATATTTAGTATACACATCCAGAAATGCATACACTATTATATATTATACATATATTTATTAGTTTCAGGTTGGCCATTCTTGTATTTTGCTCGTTTGTGTTGTTGTGTTTGCACATCTCTGTTGCTTGTGGGGCTCGCACACAAGAATTTCACTCGCATGTGCTGTGCCAGTGTGCCTGCACATGTGATGTGACAATAAAAAGTGATTTGATTTGATTTGAACAATAGGATTTCAAAATAAGGGAAATTTTGCCCTGGGCAGTCCGCCACATATGCCACACTCCATATAAATAAGGTTGCACAGCCCAAATCCCAGTAATCTAATATTCAGTAAGCAATCACTTGCTTTAAAATATTACTTCAACAAGGATTGGGTTAACTAGTTCCATAGCTGGTTTTTTATTCCCTTGTCTCTCAAGCAAAATCCGCTTACAGGCCCTCCAACCCGACCTATGTAAACATTTGGAATACAGTAACACCTGACACCCTTGTTTTCCCACTACAGTGCTCCACATTTTAAAAACAGTGTGCTCCATCTGTTTAAAAAAACATTTTGTTAATTCATTGCTTTTCAATATCAGCAGTCAGGAGATCAGATGCTCAAATTAAAATAAATAATTTAAAAGACAGAAAAAATGGTACAAAAAAGCCACCGAAACATTTGCAGTGTAAAATACAATGAATAATTACATTAGCCAAAAATAGGACTTATTCAATAATAAATTGAGTGTCTATGATGAACGCCATTGTTGCTGGGACTGGTCAAAATAGAGGTTGCTGTTAATAAGCATGAAATTAATTTTGTGTCAAGTTTAGAGTTTATGTGACTGCTCTTCCAAGGCTATACTGAGCCTATTATAATACATGCTCAAGACAGCACTCTTGATCTGCAGTTTAGTGCTTCATTAAATGTAACAATGTAATTTTAATACAGAAAAATCGAAGAGTAAGATTAGACTCAGCTGATTTTTAAATAAGCCTGTTTAGTAGTTTAAGTGGCTTAAATGCTTGAAAAAGCACGTTGTAAGTTATTGTGTATGGCTGCCTTTATTTGTATTATTAGGAAATATTCTTTTTTAACACCAGAAGAGAACCTTTTGGAATAAAATGTAATGTGTTCATTTTTAAAACTTTAAAAAAGGGTAGGATGTACATATATGGAACTTTGGACTGTTGAATCTTGCACAATGAAGATTATTATGAAAAGTTGGGTTTTTACCAATACTCATTTAAGTGTGTGAGTGTTTTAACAAACATGCAACAATAATATGTGATGCTTTTTGGCCTTTGTAAGTTGTAGTCTTGAAGAAAAATGGAAATCATTGCATTTTAGACCAGAAAAGACAACACTGTTGAATTAATTCCTTGTGTTTTGCTCTTGACATGACCTTCCAGCCTTCATAAATGATGTGGGCACTGCTTCACCTTGCAGAAAAATGCAAAGTTTATCCAGTTAACCATGAGTGTTCACCATTCCTAAACTATATTTAGAGTATCACAGACTATTACTGGAGTGGTTTAACTGGATAGTCAATTGTAATGTTTACAGAGCCTTGCCAGACTGCAGTGAGTCATGAGAAAACTGGAGCTAAAATGGGCTCGACTTCCATGACATATGAGGTTTGAATGGAATCACAGCTGGTCAGAAGCATGCAGAGGCATATTACAAACATAAATTAAGTATTCAAATTTAAAAAGGAAAATATTGTTCCATTATGTTTTCATATTTGCCTCTTTGAATTCCAGCTCCTAATCTGGATTGAAGTACACACCCCTACCCGTATTTTGCTGCACTTTGTTGTTCTCTTTATGGGTGCTTAATTTAACTGAAAAATGGAAGCTTTAACAACGACATTGTCTCTTCATATAATCATTATGGAGAAACAAGTAAGAGAGACAATCAGTGTATTAAGGAGCTGGAGCAATGATTTAGAGAAAAAAGAGGAACACAAAAAAGGATGCTTGTACCCAGTCATTGATATGACTCTAAATTACTGAATGTTATCCTTCAGTTCCCTTTCTAGCCCAGTCTGCAGTGACACCAGAACTGGATGTTCAATTGCATTAGAGCCATCAATGGACTATGGATCAGAAGGATAAATTATTAATCAGTTTGTGTCTACTGTTGTGATTGTAAGATTATATCATATATATGTATTGTCTATACATAATCATAAGCATGTTTTTAAGCTATTGATATCAGTGACAAGTGAATTCTTTTTAATTGTATGTCTGGAACTTTAAATGCAAACTCCTTCTCCTCAGAAACAGACACAGACACCAAAGTGGACACCCCAAGAGCTTTCTGTATTTGGAGTAGGCCCAACTCATTAGGGTGATTGTCTGAGATGCGCTTTTGACCACAGATCATGAAGTGCATAATTGGCCCTGGATTTGCAGTGAAGAGGGAGAATATATAGTGAGTGCCTGTCTATGTGTGTGTGTCAGTGTGTGCCTGTTTATGTGGCTGTCTGTCAGAGTAAGTATTTTTGCATGAAAGCAAAAATGAGATGCAAGTAAAAGCAATTTTCAATCATGATCCAAAATTATGTTCCCATATCTGTATAATTTATGGAGCTTAGCTGATAATGTTAGGTCATTTAAAAATTAAAAATAGCCGGGGTCCATGATCTCTACTCTGCATTTTTATTATGAACCAAAGTTTCACATTTGAGCCTGTGAAGAAAATGTTATCATGTATTTGTATGACTAAGTTGCATACTGGGTGCCAAATTTAATGTAAGCTGTATGCTGTGATAGTTTTAGTGGAGAAAATAATGGTTGTATGTGGTTCAGGACAAGAGAAGAATTGCATCGAGTTGTTCAACACTTTTTTCTGTATGATGCTAAAGTTAATAATGCAGTTTCTTCATTGGGAGAGATATATAATGTAGTAGGAGCACACAGGGGGTCAATGAATCATAAATAAGGCTTTGAAGATCAGTAACAGCATGACGGCTTTGTCTGTCAGTTTGCTACTGTATTTTTTCCTCCACCTGCTTTTCCTCATTCCAAAATCCCACACAAACTTAATCTCCATCTTCCACTTGTAAAAAAGAGACTGGATGATGATAGGAGAGGAAAGACGAAGAGATGTGAAAACACTTTGGTTGGTAGGATAGAAGGCGATGCAGAGAGGCAAATGTTTAAGGCTTTGCTTCTCTCTGCACGTTGATACGTTTATGTTCCAATTATCTGCATGAGCGAGGCTAACTGATTGGTCCAATATGACTACAATGGCTAAATAAAAAAACAAAACAATAAGCACTTACATCCTCATTCATAATACTAGAACCTGTGTTTATGTCTCATGTAAAAATCAGTTCCTCCTTAATGCCACTGTTTATGACTGAACATCAATCGCATAAATATCTTAGCACTTACTCTCACTTCACTTTGAACAATGATAAGATTTGTAACAGCAATTAATGCCAATGAGACTATTTATTAGAAGAGCGAGAACTATTTGTGTGTTCTGTTGTGTAGCGTAAAGTGATGTACACGTATTGATTCCATTCATTAAGGGGCTGATGGAAAAAAAAATAGGTGACAAGAATCAAAAGCAGATGTTTGCCAGCTGGCAGTGCTGGAGTACCTGAATGCGTTACACATTGCTTGTTATTAAAAATTATTATTCTTTTACTCCCTGTTGAAAGTAATATATTGCACTATAATGTTGAGCCTTATGTTTTCCCAACCCTAATATATTATAAGCATAAATCCCCATCCTTAAAAGAAGACCTGCAAAAGACTCTTTTAATACTTAAGTATTATCATCATCCCCTGATAAAACTGGCTAAGACCCAACCCCCAGTTAGCACATCTAAGAATAATATGATGAAAAGGGAAATATTTCCTCTATTATCTAGTTTTGGCTAGATAGATGGAGGTCACGCAACATACATTCAGCTTGAACATCATTCTGGGTTTGAGGGTCTTTTACTACAAGTTTTGCCCTAACTTGGTGCCTTAGAGATTTGTAGCGCTTCATAGATGTTACTCACACTGTACCTTCACATTATTGTCCCTAGGCACAATTAATTTGAAGTAAGTGGTATATATTCACATTGCAAAAATTTGTAAATTTTAGTTTTCCTCTCTCACGCCATTCTGTATGCATGAAAATGCACATCTGCCCATTATGTTGATAATCAAAGAACTCGTGCAATACAAATAACAACTTAATTGTAAGCAATTACACAAAACAGACAATTAAACTGAAGCAATACAGCTGATTCTGCCAATTGGACATTTTGTTTCCTTCCAGGTAAATATATTCTTTTTGATTCAGGAATGTATTGTCAAACTTCTTTAAACCTGATTTCAGAAAAACAAAAGCACAGTTAAGCACACACATAAACATTGCTGAAGTCACTCTGGACTAAAGTGAATTAGATACTCTGTTTGACCGAGTCCCAGTCACCTGTAGAGAATGAACCACTTTGTAGGCGATCCGCACAATCATAAAACACGATGGTAACGTGTACAGTGACACTAAAACTTTAGTGTAATCACATGAGAGATAATGCATTTAGGACATCGATGTGAAGGGCAACCAGGTCAGCGATTACCTTTAGTAACTAATAAATGTTACATCAACCAAAGCCTATGAAGTCTATTCAGTTGGTACAGCAGCAGCGGATGCTTTGATTCTCCGGTCAAGTAAGATTGATGATGAACATGAAAATATATTTTCAATGATTTTGTAGCCACTAAAACTGCTTTGTGAAAATAAAGCAAAATGCTTGTACAGCAGTTTTTCAGCCTATGGAAAGGGAGGCATTGAATGCCGAGGTCATGTAGTCATGCATGGAGGACTGCCAATATTGGGAGACTTCATTGCTGGAGTGTAAATCATTTAACTGATGCGGATAATCATACTCGAGCTTGTTCATGGACAAGGGGAAAAGAAGAAATGTGAATATGAGAGAGATGGGATAACCAAGATTTTTAACAAAGGGAGTTTGAGGAATTGATTTTGTTAAACATCCACAAAAAAATCAAAACTATAATAAGAATATCTTGAAAAGAAAAAGACATTTTAATCATCGCATATTTGCATATTCTAAGCTGCATTAACCAGTGCATGCAGGAGCATCCAAGACCGTGTAGCCAAAATGACTCATCAATGACAAAACACAACTTTGCCTTCTCAACAGCCCGGTCTTACAAAATATACTCAAATATTGAATCTCTTTATTTCTATGTTCATGGACACCAACTGTCAATGAACTCAAATTTCAATGGGAAAGTATTTCATGGCAGAAGCAGATATTTTTGTAGGAAAATGTCAGTAGGTGCCACCATAGCAACCAGAAAACAAAGTTTTAAAAGATGTGGCAACAACTGTATTTTAACCCAATTTCTTTCATTTGAAAGTAAATATGAGCGCAGAATGATGAAAAATCATATTCAGGGACATGAAATAATGTCGATGAACACACACACACACACACACACACATAAAAGTTGTGTCTAGCAACATGAATCAATAGATGTAAAGGTCTTGACTACATCACAAACTGCGGAGACCATGTTGTTCTGACAAACATACCTTATTTCTCTGTACAGCTAAATTAGAAGAGCACACAAGTTATAACCAAATGGGTACTGTACATATACAGTAAGCTTTTCCCCATCTGACAAAATCTTGCATTATAATAGCTGCTTGTAGGGACTATAGTATTACATTTCCTTGATTTTGTGTAGACACTCCCTGCATTTGGGTGCCGTTCAGGGAAAGATTGCAGTGGTATTTAATGCAGAAAATGTCCACTGTGGCTCTGAGGATTAGACTTTCACATTTGATAAAAACATTTTATCCCTAAACGTCAGACTGATTTTGTATCCACACAACACATCAGTGGAATTCTTTGTCTCCGGTTTGAGACTTGAGAAATGTGGCACAACAACACAGCCTCTTCTGACAACAAGGCTATTGTTTTATTATACAGTGTTGCCTCACCATTTGTATCTTTGTTCACTGTGGATTTAACACTTTTCTTTATTCAGTAAGAAATAGGAATTCCATGGAAATAGAGAGACACTGTCACAGCACATATGAGGCACTGTTTAAAAATGAATTTCTGTAATTTCTTCTTGCTTCTCTAGATCCATGAAGGGAATTCCTAGGACAATAAAAAGGAGCCAGGTAGAAGTCACACACCACATGTTCACATTAGCAACATAAAAGCACATAGTTTAAACGTTTCAGACCGCAGTTAGATAACATGCATATCTTCAGGTCTGAAACCGATTCACTTGCTTTCTTGTGTTGTTTGAGTTCAAAAGCTGACCTTGGTGGTTTGTTTTGAGGCATTTTTAAAGATTATCTTCTTTTTTTTAAAGGGCAGAAATAAAAACAACACACCGACACATGCGCTAATTTTAGCATACACAAGTAACAGCAGATGCAAATACATTCTCCCACGTTGTGATACAATACAGATATCCATGTGGTCAATAAAATGTAAAAAGAAAACACACTTTGGTCTGTTTATACAGTAATGTTTAAGCATTAATTGGTCCTTAATGTTTTATATATTAAGGGCCAAATTAGGTAGTTTTCATAAAAATATTTATTATGCTAACAGAAGGAATCTCTAAGTTCATGTGCAGTCTTGACCTTGAGTTCTTGTCATTGTGGGAAAAGAAAAAGTCAGGAAATCACTAAAGAAATTATGAGATCGTATCAAGAAACCATTAATGTGTGCTATACATTTGGTGTCAAATTCAAGTCCCACATTAAGATACTACACTACTACGTGAAAGTATAACAATGAATGATGAGAGGACGAGTGCAAGGACGTGGCCCAGGGACAACACTCTTGCTGTAAAGCTTTCTAGTTCAGTATGTAAGGTTTTAGTGAATGATGAAACACAGCTTGTCTTCACCTACCCTGAAGTCTTACCAGCTTTCTGTCCGCACTCTAGTGGCTCCTACAAATCATTCATAACCCTGGTGCTAGCCTACAAACTAACCACTGTCTTAATGTCAGATCATGATTCAAACTTGCACTCAGGCCATGCAATCATACACGATAGCTCTGTTGCTCTGCTCTGTCCTGTATTTTCAACCTTGCAGTACTGGAATGATTTTTCTGACCTAAGAACAACCACTTCTTTCTCTGTGTATTAGGGTTGCGCCATTTGCTCCAAAGAAAAAAACTTCATATAGTCTCCCTTCCCGGATTGTAGATGACCGATAGCATCGACACCGGTGCGGGTGGCAGAGGAAGTTAACGTGCAGCCATTATGGTAGTAGTAGTAGTGCTATCCACCCTCCATAAAGCACAGTGTGTAGCCCAAAACTCTGTGTTTCTTTCTTACCTTTGAGCTACTAACAGTGGGAGTTCAATTTTTACTTCCAGAACAAAGAGACTTGCTAATCATGCGTAGTTAACAAAGGTGGAAAGTATCAGCTAAACAGCTTAAACAGTATTAAGTCATTATATTTGCAGACTCTATATTTTTTCCATAGAGCTAGAGTTCCTCTTACTCTTCCGGTATGTTTTTAGATGTTTAAAATGGCGCATCCTGCTCCCCCCCTAAAGTAGTTATCCTTTTTGTGGACTGGTGGAATAAAAATAGTTAAGGCAATTATATAAAAAAAAGTCTTTCTCCAAGTACACAGACCCTTTATGCTCCAAAAGTCTAACCAAAAGAAAATAAAGAATCAGTCCAGCAATCAAAAATATCCTGATTCCTGTCATTTGATGATGACGGTAGATCAGTCAAATAAATAACTACAATCAAAAATATCATTCCAATAGCTAATAAAGGAATGGAAAGAAGCAGCATTCACTCTTATTCAGCAGACAGCTTCACTGTGGATAGATCAGGTGGACATTGGATGTATTTGTATTCTGCTCTTAGCCAATTTCTTAGCTCATTTAAAAATTTTACAACTACCTGCACAGCAACAAAATTTCAATTCAAAAAGCAACTTACACAAATGCTACTGCAATCTGGCTGGTTGCTCTGGTGGTGTCCTGCAAATGATGTAGGCCACTTAGATTATTTTAGAAATATTTAGTGGAAAAGTCTTTTGTGTTAAGAAGAGATATGATGTGACTCCAAAATTTAGAAATATAGTTTAGTCTGTTAGAAAAAGAGTAGGAAGGAGGAAAAGTTGCAGATTTACAAACTTCTCTGCAGTTTCCTTCCATCTGTCACCCTCCAAAACACCCCAAAGAGACTGTGTCCACTCTCCGACTGCCTAACGTAAAGACACAAAAATCAATAATCAAGAAATCATTAAAAATAAAACACATTTCTATAAAATGTGACTAAAAAATGACATTAACATGGCCTACTAAATATGAAACACCTTCATCCAAATGTCTGTTAAAAAATGATCTAATAACTGATGAACAAACCAATTTTTCTCCATGATACCGGGGTGCCGTCAGTCTAAATAAATCAACCCCCTCCCAGTCATATTAATTGTCATAATACTCGAAGCACAGGTCGAGGAGGAGTGGCAGCAATCTTCCACTCAAGCTCATTAATCAGCACAAGAACTAAACTTTGTTATACCTCCTTTTAAAGCTTTGCTCTTAGCCTGTCATACCTGGTAATGGAAGACACAAAAACCCCACTGCATTTGCTGTTGACTCACCCTTTATTCACCATTTACCTGAATTCAGACGTCTCAAAAACGGACTTATTGGCTGATATGTAGGGGTGCTTGTCTGGATTTAACACCTGGCTCAGATTAACTGCTCGCTCTCTGTCTTCTACTCCAGCTGGCATCCATTTTTAATGTTTGTGTTTTTGTTACTTTATATTTGATTAATTATCTTTTAAGTAAATGTTTTGTGTGAATGCTCCACCTTACCTGGAAGAACATGCAAAATCTCCACACATGCAGGTCCCACTGAAAATGGACTGGGCTGAAAATCTGTGAAAAAGCAATGAGACATGACTCGAAACTTTCACACAATATTGT
Organism: Rhamphochromis longiceps; assembly: GCF_057381845.1. Classification (NCBI taxonomy): domain Eukaryota; kingdom Metazoa; phylum Chordata; class Actinopteri; order Cichliformes; family Cichlidae; genus Rhamphochromis; species Rhamphochromis longiceps. Next base: position 24,181,104 of record NC_140577.1, read on the forward strand.
ACATACATGTGTAATACAAGTGTCCCCAGAGTCATAAAAGAATAATGGAAAATTGTTTCTCAATATGCTGCTCCTTTGTCCCAGGAACAGACTATTCTACAGAAAGTTCAAAAATGTACAGAGCTAGTTGCTAAGTGGGAATGTAGGTCAGGATAAAAGACAGTGGACTCTCGTAAATTCCATTCCGATCATTTAAAAACTGCTTTGTCTTTTTATTGCACTTGAACTGGGACATGTGTGTGTGACAGTTTGTATCCTTTTTTTAAATTGTTGTAACAAATCACATCACTCTTAAAAAGACTTTGAATCCTAACGAGTCTTACTTGGCTAAATAAAATATCTAAAATAATTCAAACTAACAAGTGAATAGAGAAATTGTTTGGTTACAATGTAATGTATCCAACATGACTGTTGTGATGTTCCTCCAGCTTTGTAAGCTGGCAAGATTGTTAGTTGTTGATGAGCCAGGCTGGAAAGAGTTGCTGCAGTGATGTTGATTTCAGTTTTTGTGTGCAGAGTTTTTTAACTCTCTTATTTACATTTTTTAAGTTAGCCGGCAGATTTTTTTTGTCACTTTTCTGGCGCTTACTAAACTTGTTTACCCTTAGTGGTGTGTACTAATGAGAAATCTCTCTTTAGCAGCTGCAAGAAAAGAGCTTCTTGCATCAGATCCAAGCAGACAACAAGGGGTCATAGTCCCATCGGTGGGGAATAGAGGCCAAAGCAAGGTCTGGGAACAGCTGACCTGTTCTGCAGGTTAGACCGGGTTGTATTGGGTGATAGTTACAGGAAGTAAGGGACGGATGGTGTGATTGTTTGCCTACAAATTTATCTGGAGTTTGGACTTTATACTTATATACTCATACTGAGGCAATGTGACAATTAGACGTAATTCAAGAGTAATGATACAACATGGCTATTTTTTAGATGCTGTCATTTAAAGAACACACTACACTTAAATGAAATTAAATGAAAAGTAATTCCATCTGTAGTGCAATCACCATAATAACCTTCATGAAGACGATACACACAGCACTGCTATCTAAACACCACATGCATCTGAGAACAATTAATTAATTAATACGATTAATAAAAATTAAGATGAAAGAAGCTACAGAGGTGGTAAAATTTAATGGCAGTAGAATGGAAGTCAAAAATAGAAAAAATAATAGAGTGAAAAGAAATTTACCACCCAGAATATTATGTCTTAAGATCTGGGTTCTACAAAATTGTTTAGACAAACCTGTTTGCCTGGATGGAGGATCAAAATCTATATGAAACTTTGACTTGACTAGCCTGTGCGAGATTTATTTAATTTTATTTATTTATTTGCATAGTTACCAAGGCAGCTCTCTGCTCTATTCTTAAACAGAACAGAGTGTAATATAGCATTTCACTTATTTTGCTTTCTTAGAGGTTTCCACTGAATTTTCACCCGTTAGCTATCGACAGACCAAGAAAGAGTGTGCATGTGTGTGTGTGTGTTTGTGTGTGCAGGTGGGAGTGAGAGAGAGAGAGCGAGCTGCAATCTGTAAAGAGCTGTTTGCGCATCCATTGGTGCTGATTTTGATCAGTTAGTTTGAATACTTTGATTTTAGAGATGCAAATCAAAATGCTTTTTTGTGATTACGGTTTTGTTTGGATTTAAAAGCTAGCATTGGCACCCTCCAGACATGGTATTTTTTTATGTTTTGCATTTCATGTTTTCCAGGACATAATATAGTTCAGTGTATTAACAAAGTCCTGAAGCTGTAGGGAGAGCTAAGCCAAAACTAAAAAGTGTCTTTTTCTCATTGTCATCTTGATTAAGGCTGATGAGCAGTTCCTGTCAATCTGTAACAAAAAAATGCAAAAGCTCTACTGTTGCTGCTTTGCCATCACTTACAGCTACCATGCATTTCTATGTCTGGTTGTAAGACAGAGGCACTAGTTGATACACAAAATTGGTCATCATGTTGATCTAGAATCACAATGAAGATGTATAGATAATCTGAAAAGGATTCACAACACTTAACTAGTTCCACATTTGGCTATGTTATTTACTTTCACCTCAATGTTCCACACAAAATACCCCCAAAGTGAAAAAGTTCACATGAAATCTTTGAAAATGTATCAAAAATGAAGAAAAAAACTATATAATCTACATGACTATTTACAGCCTTTTTCATTACTTTTCTCTGCAATTACAAGTCTTTTTTTAATGTGATGCTACAGGCTTGGTAGCCCTATTATTGGGCAGTTTCTCCCATTCCTCCTTACAAATCCTCCTAAACCTCCATCAGGTTGGATGGAGAACATCGGTGCACAGCCATTTTTATATCTCTCCAGAGATGTGTAGTCATGTTCAAGTCTGGGCTCCACCTGGGCCACTCAAGGACATTCATAGAGTGGTCCCAATGTCTTACCTTTGGTATATTGGCTGTGTTTAGGGTCCTATTGGAAGATGTGCCTTAATCTGATGACTTGCTTCCATCTTGCCACTCTGATTGGTGCAGTGCTGAGGAAATGCTTGTCCTTCTAGAAAGTTCTCTTCTCTCCACAAAACAATCTTGGAGCACTGTCAGAGTGACCATTATGTTCTTGGTCAACTCCCTAACTAAAGACTCTTAATTACAGACTAAGACTCTGTATGTGAAAAGAGCCCTGTTGGTTTCAAACTTCTTTCATTTACGGATGATGGAGACCACTGTGCTCAATGCGACCTTCGAAGCTTCTGAAATTTTTCTGTACCCTTGTCCAGATCTGTGCCTTGGAGAAACATCTCACAGATGATCAGTGGAAACTGGATGCACCTGAGCTTAACTTTGAGTGTCATATCAAAGTATCTGAATACTTATGTACATGTTATATTTTTGGTGTTTTTTTTTTATTTAAAAAACAAAAATTGCAAGCATTTCAAGCAAACTCTAATCGCTTTGTCATTACAGAGTCATGTGTGTAGAATTTTGAGGTGAAAATAAATTTAATCCAGTTTAGAATAAGACTGTAACATATGGAACAAGTGACTCACTGTGCATACTTTCCAGATGTGCTGTATAAATTGTGAACTTTGAACATGAGCTAGTTCATTTTAATCTGCCTTAACAGAGCTCGCACATATGAAGCCTGAACTTATGGATACTTATATCAGGCAGGCTCTCCACAGCTTAGCACTGCTTCTTATCTTCAAGAGAGGACTGAGTGCTATCTTTATTTGTTGCCTATTTTCCATATAATTTAACACCGTCTCATCTTTTTTTTTTTTTTTTTTTTCTGTGTCCCGTTTGGATCTTTAGCCATCAGAATTGTTGTCTTAAGGCCAAGAAAGATGCCAAGCGGATTTATTTTACCAAGTGGATCATCATGGCCTTGCCATATTGGTCCATTTGATTGACCTTTATTATAATTATTTTCAGTTGCTACAAACGGGACAGACATGACTGGGGGATAGGACAGGGAAAAAGAATGAAAGAAAGAGAGGGAGAGAAAGAAAACCAGAGGAGAGAAGAGACAGTGAGAAGGGGGGGAAGAAAGAAAAAACAAAAAAAAACAAACAAACAAAACACCTGGATCACCTGTATGGAGAAAAAAAACAGAAGAGAAAGCAAACAACAAAGAGCAACATAATAAAAAAACAGCACCATCACAATAAACTAGCTAGCAGTAGATAACAGTAGATACTAAATAAAAAACGATATTGTGCAGCACGCAAGATAGACAGCACACAATGTGCTTTGAGGCAGCAGCCAAGAAAGGTGTAGTCCGCGTCTGTGAACACCCGTGTGTACACCTGTGTGCATACCTGTGTGGATCAGCATGCTTGTATTCCAAAGGTTTCTCCATGTAACGATCTGCTAGGGAGTGTGGGGAGCCATAGCCCCGTCCACCAGGGTATGAAGCAGGTATGGAGGAGATCCAGGCCCCAGATATCCAGAGGCCCCAGAGTACAAGGACCTGAGGAGGACCACCAAAGGGGGGGGGGACCGTGCCACCCTCCTGGGAAGAGCTGAGTAGAGCCCCAAAGGAGAGGTCACCCCGCAGCTACGGAGCAGAGGCCAGAGGGGGTTGCAGTGGTGTGCCCGCGGGCTCTGCCGGCAGCCAGCTGTGCCAGAGAGGACCGAGCTTCAGGCCCAGAGGCCTGAGGGCATCCCACCCCCCGAAAGAATCCCAGCCGGGCCACAGGTGCCCGGCCCTGCCAAACGGCCACCAGGAGTGAGCCGGTACATACATGAGCGCCCAGCCCCAGACGACAAGGACCACCAACACACCAACGTCTGAGGGCATCAGCCACCGGCAGGGAGTGTGGTGAGGGGAGATAGGACTCCGTACTTTAGAGGGCCTGAGATGTTCCCAGAGAGCTTGAGTCTAAGACCCAACCTGACATATAGACACAGACGAACAGGCACACGCGGACACAGATGTGCATTCCCACCCCATATGCACAACCAAATACTCGGCACTCACCCAACGTGTAGACAGACACAAATAGACACTGCACAGACAGTCGTACTCCCCAAACATACTCTATATCCCAGGTCCAGGTACCCCCACCCTCAGAGGGGCAAGCCGCACCTAGACCCAGGAGATGGAACCCTTCTCTCTGGGGTGGAGGCAAGCGGACCACCTCCTTATCTGCAGTAGCAGGGAGGCCCCGCATCCCAGACCCCAGTCTGACGGCTAACAGAACCGTGGTGAGTGAAGACCTCAAACCTCCCTACGCCCGCTCATATGTAGTGTTGCTGGGTGCTGTTCTAAAGTGCATTTAAAACTCAGGAGAGCATGGTACTAGCTTACTCTCAGAGAGCAGCATGGCTCTTCCCGAAAACCCTTAGTGTCTAAATGCATTTAAAATTGAAGGTAGGGCACCAGCGCCAGAGGTGGGTTGGAATACACCGACCATCCTCTGGATGCTGTAAAACATGCCCACCCCCAAGGCCCTATATGTATGTGTTATGTGAGAGTGTGAGTAATGTGGATGTCTAGGTTGCAGAATCAAATTGAGGCACAGGCGGCCAGATGGGGACAGAGGGGAGTGCCTCCCCTGCACCCTGATGACATACCTGCACCCCAAGCCCTGTGTGTGTGGGTGGGTGTGGTAGAGCGGGAATAGGGATGCAGCTGAAGATGGGGAGGGAAGAAAGGGAGGGGCAAGCGGCCCCTCCCTGGGGCCAGCTCCCCCGCTGACCCCAGTAGGCACCCCCCACACTCTGGAACCCACCAGGGCAAGGGGGCCCAGACCCATCCGGACCGGGGCCCGCAGTACCGCCCAGCCCCACAGAGTCCGGGGCAGCCCACCCAACTCCACCCCAGAGAAAACTGCACCCACCCCATCATCCAATCATCTCCCAAACTACACAAGACAATAGACACCCAGGTTGAGTTCATTCTCCACCTCTCCTATATCTCTCCCCCCACCTGCAGAGTGAGCTCCTGTAGTGAGGAGACCACCTGCAAAGATATAACAACCTCCCCACCAGTTAGAGAGCCCCCTAGTTGGGCCGATGCACCAGAGGTCCCCTGCACTGGGGCTGAGCCCCCCTGCACCCACCCGCCCACTGCTCCGGCGACACAACAGCCAGGACCCAAGCCCCCAAGGCCTGGCCAGCACCCCAGACCGGGGGACGGAGCACCCCCAGACTCCTAAGCCTCCACGCCCGTCCCGGACCCTCCCAGGGGCAGCCAGGCTACCAGGCCAGTAACCAACGTCCGCCAGCACAGACCCTCCCCCATCTCCGCTGTACGCAGCCACAAGGAAAACACCATCTAAGAGCCCCAGAGCTCCTAACCAGGTCATGGCCACATCCCCCAGGTTAGGCCCTCTAGGGAAACGTCCCTAGGGACTCCCCAGACGCCCTAAGGCCGTCCCTACCCCCATATCAACCACAATAGCGAAGGCAGGACCAAACCATGACCCCCCACCCCCACTAGGTGATGAAGCCGATCAAAGGAGCCCAAAGGGATTGATCAAATGTGATGGCAGAGGCTATATCGAGACTAATGTGATCTATTAGATGGTTTCTATATTGGTTAGAATTAAGATTATTTTTATTTTTCCAGTTAATGAGGACCATTTTCTTGGCAATGCATAGGGCCGTAAAAACAACTTGGGCTGTGTTTATTTCTGCAGTGACCTCATCCAAGTTGCCCAGCAAGCATACTAAAGGACTAAAGGGGAGGCTGGAATGTTACATTTCAGACACTTTGATAAGTCTTCACATATCTCACGCCAAAATTTCTGAACTGGTGGACAGAACCAAAGAGCGCGGATGTAATTGTCCGGTGTATTTGCTGTGCAGTGCGAGCAGTTGTTGGAAGATGTAAAGCCCATCTTGAACATCCTATGACCAGTATAGTGCACTCTATGTAATATTTTGTATTGTATTAATTGCAAACTGGGATTTCTGATCCATTGAAAGGTTTTTAAGCATATCTGAGACCAAAGGATTGGGTCTAAGTTGATTGATAAATCTGCTTCCCATTTTGCAATAGGAAGGGATATTGATTCATCTATTTTAGAAAGTGTTCTGTAAAATTGTACCACACTTTGTGGTGTTTGTAATTCAGCTTCACTGGGATTAAATTTCTTTTTTACTATGGATTTAATTTGTTGATATTCCAAAAATCGTTTCTTGTTGATCCCATATTGTGTAACTAGTCTGTCAAACGAAATAAAGTCTGTTCCTTCCCACATATGTTCCAAGTATTTAATTCCTTTGCAACTCCAATCTGGAAAGTTTATCATATTATTGTTTTGTAATATGTCCGGATTGTTCCAGATAGGTGTACGTTTGCATGGGATTAATGAAGACTCTGTCATTTTTAGAAACTCCCACCATGCTGTCAGAGAAGAGCTAATATTGATGCTTTTAAAGCATTCATGTCATTTGATGTTTGAGCTGATAAATGGTAGGTCTGAAATTTCTAGGTTATTACATAGTGCCTGTTCTACATCTATCCAAGGTTCATCTAAGAGGGTGTGTTTAAACCATCTAGAGATGAACTGAAGCCTGTTGGCTAAAAAATAGTGATTAAAGTTAGGCAGATCTAATCCTCCTTTATCCTTGGTGTTTTGTAGTACTTTTAAGCTGATACGTGGGGGTTTATCTTTCCAAAGGAATTTAGAAATATACGAGTCTAGAGATCTGAACCAATCTTGTGATGGCTTATTTGGGATCATTGAAAATAAATAGTTTATTTTTGGTAAGACCATCATATTTATAGCAACGACCCTTCCCATGAGTGATATGGGTAAAGATTTCCATCTAGCCAGGTCGCCTTCTACTGTCTTTAAAAGTGGGATGTGGTTAAATTTAGTTAATTCTGAAAGTTTAGGAGAGACATTAATACCTAATTATTTTATATTTCCACATTGCAGTGGGGAAGGAGAAGAATTATTAATCGGAAGAACTGTTGATTTCGACCAGTTAATTGAATAATCTGAGACACTTGAGAAGGAATTTATCAATGCAATTACCCCAGAGATATTGGTTTGTGAGTTTTGGAGAAAAAGTAACACATCATCTGCATAAAGGCTGATTTTATGTTCTATATTCTTACATTTTATGCCCTTAATTGCTGTAGCCTGTCTAATTGCTGCTGCTAGTGGCTCAATAAAAATTGCAAACAGTGAAGGGGAGAGTGGGCATCCCTGTCTGGTGCCCCTCAGAAGAGAGAAGCGGGAGGATGTTTGGTCATTTGTTCTGACACAAGCTGTTGGGGAGTTATATAATATTTTTAACCAGTTTATGAAAGAGGGTCCAAAACCAAATTTATGTAAAGTTGCAAATAGAAATTTCCAGTTAACTCTGTCAAATGCTTTTTCTGCATCTAAAGAAAATATTATGGTTTCGATGTTTTTACTGCATGAGTAGTCTATTAAATTAAGTAATCTACGTGTATTTGTTGATGAGTGCTGACCTTTTATAAAACCAGTTTGGTCAGGATGAATTAAAAGGGGGGTTATTTTCTCTAATCTCTTTGAGAGAGCTTTGCAGATTATTTTAAGGTCTACATTAATAAGGGATATTGGACGATAGCTTGAAGGAAATACAGGGTCTTTGCCTGATTTTTGTAAGAGACTGATATTTGCAGAGTTCATATTTGGTGGTAGTCTACCATTTTCTTTGATTTCCTGCAACATCCTGTGAAAAACTGGTGCCAGAATTGTCCAGAATTCTTTGTAAAAATCTGTTGGAAAACCGTCTGGACCTGGAGCCTTATTATTGGGCATACTTATCAGGGCTTCCTGGAGTTCACCTGGCGTCAGTGGCGAATCCAGTGCCATTGCTTGGGTGTCTAATAATTTTGGAAGAGTTATGTTGTCGAGAAATTCGTTTTTAGATGGGTTTATTTGTGGTGTATATAAAGTTTCATAGAAATCCCTAAAAATTTTGTTTATTTTTTTAGGATCATATATTGTATTCCCAGATAAATCTTTAACAGCACATATAGTTGTTTTTTCTTTATTGATTTTTAACTGGTTAGCAAGAAATTGTCCGGATTTGTTACCGTGCATAATTTTCCAGGCGAAGTCTTTGTACTAAGAATTTAGTCTTTTTATTAATAATTTCATTTAATTCTAGTTTTGTCTTGTGTATTTTGTTTAATATTTCTTGATCTTGGTGTGACACATAGGCTTTTTCTAAGGATTTGATGTTTTTCTCTAGTTCCTGAATTTTTTTGTTTTCTTCTTTCTTCTTATGTGATGAGAAAGAGATTATTTTACCTCTCATCACGGCTTTCCCTGCTTCCCAGAGGACAGATGCTGATGTTCCAGGAATGTCATTAAAGCCTAAATATAGAGTCCATTCTTTTTTAAAGTATTTGATAAACTCTTCGTCTTTGAGCAGTGATGTATTAAATCTCCAGTTTTTTCTTGGTGTAGTATTATTCATCTGTATTAGTGTTAAAGATACAGGAGCATGATCGCTGACAGCTATAGGATGAATCTCAGTGTCTATAATGTTACTCAGCAGTGAGCTGCTGACCAGAAAATAATCCAGACGAAAGTAGGAGTGATGGACATGTGAGAAGAAAGAATATTCCTTACTGTTGGGTGAAGGGAGCGCCATGTATCGCAAAGACCAAAGTCGCTCATATACTGTTTGATTATATTTGTGGACTGCCAGTTACGCTGAGTTCCTGCTGTATTGAGCCTATCCATTTCTTCATTTAGTCCCAGGTTGAGGTCTCCCCCAAGAACAATTGTGCAATCTAGGTGTTCGGAGAGTGTACTAAAAAAAACGTGGAAGAATGAGGGGTCATCAACATTTGGACCATATATACTTACAATACCTAGCTTTTGGTTAAGTATAGATAGTTTGACGATTAGGAATCTGCCCTCTGGATCTATAACTGTATCGACTACTGTGAAATTAATATTTTTATGTATTAGAATTGCTATTCCTCTTTGTCTAGAATTATAACAGGCTGAGAACACATTAGGAAACTCAGGTGTTTTAAGTTTATTCAAACCTGTGACAGGCATGTGGGTTTCTTGTAATAAAACAACGTCTGTCTGTAATTTTTTAAGTTGGTTAAGTATTTTTAACCTTTTTTCCCTAAAGCCAGCTCCATGCACATTCCATGTGACAAATCTTAGCATGCCCATAGTTGTGTGTTTGTGGCTAATGATGTACGCTGTGTGTCTCGCTTAGACGGGTGAGGAAAATGGAAACACTTTTTTTTTTTTTTTTTTTTTTGTGAGTAAAGAGAAGAAAATGCGCGGCAAGAAGCTCCATAGGTCTGACTATGTGTGTGCATAATAACTAATATGAGCAAATGTGTGCATGTGTCCTATATCTGTGTGTGCTGTGTGGCTGTTGTAAATGTGTTGCCTTTAAACGCATGTGTGTGCGTGATCGTGCAGCGCAAGCATGTATAAATAGACAGTGTCGCTTGTGGATGGATAGGGAAACAGGTGATCGACATAGTGATAGAAAAGAGAAGCAAATAAACCAAAGAGCAAGGTGCGTGACAAGAGAGAGAGAGAGGGAAAAAGAAATAAAAACGGAAACATTCCAATTAAAGCATTGGCAGAGAGTGACGGTGACGTTATACTAAATTAGCAAACTGAAATTACATAGTTAAGCAAAAGTTAATACAAGAGAGTGTGAGTGAAGAGAATAGTGTAGCGGATTCTTATCTGGTGTGCGGTCAATACAGCCATGGAGTGGTGCCAGGGTCACGGTAGAGCTGTCCGTCCACGTAGAGCCGGTCCACGGCGATGACAGCCCAGGAGCCTTTCTGGATAAAACTACGTCGGACTGGGAAGAGGACCCTGCGTCGTTCCAGGATCTCTCTGGGGAACTGATCGTTCACGCTGAAATCTGTTCCTTTCAGCTCTCTGCCGCGACTCTTCACCTGGTCCTTCTGCTTGAAGTGGCCGAATTTGGCTACAATAGGTCATGGTCTCCCGCTTCCTGTCTTCAGAGCCCCTATGCGATGCATTCTATCGAACCCTGTTTTTCACCGTGTCCTCGGGCAGCTTCAGGTGGATTTTAATGAAGCTTCTCACGGTAGTTTCCGGGTCCTCTCTGGCAGACTCTGGAATACCAGAAAACACCCGATTATCTCTCATGCTACGGGCTTGTAAATCTATAACGGTCTCTTTTATTTTTTTATTTTCTATGTTTAATTGGGTCACATTTTCGGTTAGACATTTGACCGAGTCCCGTAGCGTGGCGTTTTCCGCAGCCAGCGGCAGGTGGAAACACCTGCCGCTGGCTGAACTCCAGGGATTCTTTTAGAGATTTAAATTCCCGGTGTAAGATCTCCACCAGGGACAGCCTTGCATCAAAACTGGACAATCGCTTATCGATTGACTCCAGGATGTCGACGATATCTTTGCCGGCAGGCGATGTTGTTCCGGGGGAGTCTGCCGGGCGATATCTTTTAGATGACGGCGTCTCAGCTTTGGCCGGGGAAGACGCGCTCTGGGCCTTTTTCATAACTAAATCTTCAGAGCACCGGTCGATGTATCCTTGGAGAGCGTCTAAACTCTCCTCGTTGTCCTCCAGGGTGTGGAGGAGATAGGACAGATGTTGTTAGTTATATGACAGTTGGTTAGTTTATTTGGCAATACTGAAGTTTAAAGAAACTTTGTTAAATTCTATGCTACCATTCGCTTTTTTTCCCGCCAAATCTCCGGCGTCTGACGTCACCTACAACATGGGTCGCTTACCTTTCCCCGTCACTTATCTCTCACTTCCATCCCATTTCACCTCTCATCGTCTCATCTTTATGGAAAATATCTTGGGTTTCATCCATTCAGATCTCAATTACAACAGACTTCATTGGATGTAAGAAGGACAAAGAATAAATGGTTGGCTTCTTCCCCTTCATGTACTGGAAGTTTATAGGGCATTATAGATTATGTGTGCAATCTGGCCCTCCATCTGGGTCTGTTGTGCAAAAATCTAAACTCAATCTATCCAATAACCTTCAACTTAGATGAGGAAAAGAAAGGAAGCATGTTTTCTTTTGTAAGTAAATCAGCCTTCTAAAGAAAATGCTTACCAGGAAGGTGACCAATTAGGTAAGCCATACACAAAGCATAAAATCCTGTGGCATGTATCATTTCCAAAACAATCTTAACAACCAAATCTTCGAGACCTTTAAAAAAAAAAAAAGGCAATTTAAGAAGTTATATTTGAACCTGTTAGGAACTTGTAAAGTTAATGAGAAAACTAATCTGTATTTCCTAATTAATATTTTGCCTTATGTTCATATCTGGTCCAAATGTAGGTTTGATGGACATAAAAAACAAAAACAAAAAGCATACAGTATATTTTGGTCCACTTCTATTAAGGTGTTTCTGCTCCAGGTTAACTGATGGCATGGTACAGGCAAGTGTGAAATTAAAAAAAAAAAAAAGCAAAGAAAAACAAGGGTTGATTGAACTCTATGAGAGAAATAAAATTTAATTTTTCCAAGTGATATTCCTTTATTAGCTATTATGGTTGTGGTTGATTAATAAGGGTACACTTCAGTCCAAAACCGTCTGACTGTATTTTTAAATCCTTCAAACCATTCAGTGATGCAAGAATGGGAGTGTTGACATCCTGGAAGAGTGCATTCTCATCAGTACAGAAATGTTTCACCACAGGATAAATACCATGGGCCAGTCAAGTCTCAGGGTAAATTAATCATCAGGTACTAGTCTAGGAAAGGAAAGAGAGAAAAACAAGCAAAAGAATAGAAGCTGTTATCATTTTCCAAACTCTTATAAACATTCATTGTCTTCCACTTATCCAAAGTTGGGTTGTGGTGGCAGTGGGCTAAGCGGGGTATTCCAGATGTCCTTCTCCCCAGCCACACTTTTCAGTTCCTCCTGAGGGATCCCGAGGCGTTCCCGGGTGAGAAAGTTGAACCACCTCAACAGGCTCCATTCGACACGCAGGAGCAGCAGCTCTACTCTGAGATCAATACAGCTTAACCACACTATTTGTCAATGAAAACCAGTCAAGTATTTAGCGGAAGGAAGGCAGAAGAGGCAACATACCCATTCAAACTAAACTTTAAATTGATTTTTAAAGGATATCTTTGCTCAAGAGGTGAGGCCTTCAACTTAGTTCTTTTAATTTGTCACTTGTCTGCAGATAAAACGCCTATTCATGTGAGATGAGCTATCTATGTAACATTATTAAAAAAATTTAACTAAAATCGACATTAAATAGACATGAAGTAAAAAATGATTTTCCAATTGGATTCCTTTATTATTCACTCTCTAATCAGGGAATACAAACAGAAAGTAATTTGAAGCAAAAAGGCAAAGCATTCATTCCTGCTTGTCCCTGATTCGAGAATGAAACAGCTTCTGTCTGCCCACAAATGATAAGCTATTGATCAGGGTTACATCTCTGTCACTTGGGCTATTGGACTTTTGATGAAGGTTGGCATAGATCACAGGAAGTGATTTTTATGACAGGCACCACATTTCGACAACAGCCTTTGCTTGCCTTGCTGAAAAACTTTTAGTAGCAGTGAGAGCAATGAAGATAAAAGAATAAATGTTTTAACAGTATGACAAAAAAAGACTGTGCCTGCTGGAACATATAGACGAGCATTATTGTTTAACATTCATGACAGCAACAGGGACATCAGCACTGGGAGTGTTTCCTCCCTTTGGCATTGCCCTCCCTCCATTCAGCTTGTTAAAGGCAGCCTTGTGTAAGCACCCCACCAGCCTGTTAGGGGAGGGATAATGAAGTAATCCATAGTCATTACTCAACCATCACCCTTGGTGTGCACAGGCCGCCATGGACCACTTAGCTGGAGGTGTGTCAGTGAGTGTGTGTGGAGGAAGGCAGCCAGCGAAGGCATTAGCGCTGAGGGTTAGAGAAGGTTGGTGTGGGACACAGGGACAGCATCCAGAGGGTCTGTTGAGAAGAGGTTGAAGGACGGGGAGCCTGGCAGAGTGTAAGTAGGCCTGCTGTGGTATTCTTTAATTAAAACTGAAGGATAATTTGAGCATTTATTGATCTCCATCCTATAGCTGGGGAAAAAGGTTCCTCTCTGTTGATATAACCTACTGCCCCTGGAAGGGAGGCATGGGTGAGGAAGGTGTGAGAGGAAGGGAGGATAGTTCAGGAGGACAATAGAAAAAGGTGTGGCAGCCAGGCAAAGGAGGCTTTATGTTGCTATAAAGTTCAATGTTATCATCCTAACCAGGCGTTCAGGGACCAAACCTTGGAATAAGCAAGGCGGCACACGCTACATTCCCAAAGATGTTGATTTAAGACTATTTGTTTTGCCTGTCTATTTATTTTGCACGATGGCACAATTTACAAGAGGCGAGCAGAGGGAGGCGTGCAGGCCCGATGCAACATCAAACCCAACAGCATGACACACAGCCAGACCCAAAGCCAATTCCCAGGTATTAGAGTGCTTTAAGTTTTATGATCCACTATCACAGACCCTAATATAATTACCCTGCAAGGGCACTCTGTCTTTCAGCTACAGGGGGTGAAATGGGATGCTTGAAGAAAGGGGGTGTAGCGGTAGAAGGGATGGTAATGGTGGCAGTGGTGGGTGGATGAGGGGCTACTTGGGAGTGAGAGAAGGCACAGAGGATTAGAGATGTATCCATTATTGTTTTTTTTTCTTGTAATGCATAACTGCTCACCAACAGTAAGTAAGTAACACACATTGCAATAAGACAAAACAGTGGTAGTCCAGTATCATATGGGCAGTGACCCTAGCCATGTTGTAATTAATTAATTGCCCTATTATTTAAATTAAGGAGTAACACCCCATGTGAAGTAGAGTCAACAAAGCACCTAAGAGTCTGTAATTAAGAGTCTATCCTCAAGGTCGGCCACGGGCATATCTGTAAGGATGAAGACTGTGGGTAGTATATGTGTGTGTGTGTGTGCGTGCAGCTTGTCCTGCCCTCCATTTTATCATCCTACATGTTGTTATATGAGACTAGTATGATTAGCTCCTGTCACAGTGACCCATAAGTCATTCATTCCCTGACACCTCAATCTCTACTCGCTCTGAATTCATAGTGCACAACACTGAGTGTGCGTTCTCCTGGTCATGCCTCTCACCTGATGAATCCTTCTGCACAGACTCTGATGCTGTGTCTCTGCATAAATTGGAGGTAGATAGTATAAGATCACTTTTATAGCCATAAAAAAATGAACCAAATGAGATTTATAATCTGTAGTCACTGCTGACAATGTCACAAACCCTTTTTTTGATTAAAAAATAAATAAATAAAACTTGTTTTTCATCCTCACTGATCATATTTGGCTAGAGAAGGCTGATAAAAGGCAAAAAAAAAAAAAACCCAACAAAACAACAAGAAGCAAGGCAGCAATTCTCCAGCGTTAGACACCACAATCTACTCTGGGTATACCAGCCAATAAACAGGACTAGAAAAAAAGCTGATAATCCATCAGAGAAAGAGGAAAAGAGACTGGCAAGAGAAGTTGATGATAGAACTGAGATGGATAGACCCTTAAAAAATTGTCTATTGGTTTTATAATAGCTGCTCTTGCTTAGCTGTGTGAAAATACCATTTCTAATTTGGAATATATCTGCATTATGCTCTCAAAAACAATTTTCTGTAACAAAGCCATTTTCATCTTTGAAAAGTGTAGCTCAGTTTCCCGCACCTACTCTGAAAAGACAGCCATCTGATAATGTTGCAACGCTTTGGGGTAAAATATTGCTAAGAAGTGGAAAACAAGAGAAGAGTTCTGAAAATAACCTCTTAGAAAATCAAAGCAGCGTGGAGTGAAGAAAAGGACTATGTGACAACCCTGAATCACATCAGGAATTAACTTGTGTGCATTTTGTACATATGAGATTTCTCTCAGCACAAATGCAAAAGTTGCATTTGCACCCTAGCCCTCTACACACAGAATTTGAAAATGCATACATTCAAACAAAGCCACCAAGCACAGCAAGACCTGGTTCTGTCAGTGTCACTGAGTCAAGTATTATATCAAAGAAAATAAGATCTGAGTCATCTGTTCCATGGTGAGCCTTTGTTTTAACTTCAGAGTGGAAGTGATGGGTGTGAAACAACAGCAGTGAGGCTGCTCTCTGCAGAGACACTAATCCTCGTGATGGCATTATCAGCCACACATCAGCCTACTATACAGTAGGCAGGCACGAGTGTAGGACGCGCTCTGTGCTGTGACAGCTGGGGTCTTTATGCTCGGGAGGGAGGAACAGCTCATTACTGAAGATGTTTTTCAGTGTTTTGATGGGTAAATAGAAAAACTGCTATCAAAAGCCGGCACTGACAGCCACCACATTGCCTCCCACTTAATCTGGATATGCATGAATGAGAAAAAGGATAATATCATCAGCATACTGTCATATCTTCTCTTTTTTTTGTAAAAGGAAGTGAAAATATCAGCTGCCTCTTTTTCAATCAGTGATTTGTATATCAATGGGCAGCTGTCAATGGGGGCACTTTGAAGTGGCAGTTGGGAGATAAAGATTATAATTAGCCCCTTGCTGTGAGTTGGTGAAAAGAGCTGCAGGTAAGGAGAGGTTGATAGTGTCTTTTGCTGCTCCCTCCTACTCTTTTGCAACACATTTCAAAGACTGAGATGAAAAACCAGTGGGTGTAAAAGTCAATTGCCTCCCCAAAAAAAACTTGTGGAGGATGGATGCAATCTGACTGCGGCGTGGTGATTGCGTTTTATTGTCCAAGTGCTTCGGGCTTAATGTGTCGCTGTATCATCATTTGGCAACTCACCCTTATACCCTTTGCAGATGCTTCTAGCCAGTTCACTGCTCATCGATCCATCAAATGATTGTTGTTTGCCTTTTATTTGGCAAGAGATATAGGCGACGGTATTATGTTGGTTTTTTTTCCTCTTTACATTGGAGTGAGGGGGAAAATATTGCATTCCACTTAATCAAACACTGAAGGATGAGTGGACTGTTAGCATTGGGTGAATCTTTCATCAATCTGTTGCTGCAGCGCTGTCAGTAAATTGTATCAAAGCATATACTGTAAATATGTAAAAAGATTCTGATGTGTCTAACAAATCTAGCATTTGTTTTAAACATGTGCTACGCAACTTCTTGACAGATTAAACACTGTTTCGCTATCAATGTGTGTGGATGACTGGTTGTGTAAAGCGCTTTGGGGTCCTTAGGGACTAGAAAAGTGCTATACAAATACAGGCCATTTACCATTTACCATTTAAGTAATTTAGCTACATTAGAGCTAAACTAATTAAACCTAATTTAGTTAAACTTTACAACTGTAGACTGAAATCAAATATAAAATTGTTTTATCATCTAGCATAGTGCACAATCCTAACGTCATATAATTATACTAGTGCTTCACAGCTGAGAGTAACATAAGCAGCATGGTTAGCTAGCTTAACATTGGATGATACTCAGGTATACAGTATATACACTGGTGTCTTATTCCCTATACAACATATATGACATACAGTATATACAGCAACATTCCAGGCGGCGACCTAAAACCCCTTTGGGGTTGTGTCAGGAAGGCCATCTGGTATAACTCTGCCAAATCAAACATGAGGCGCTACCCACTGTTTCGGTCTCTTGTGATAAGGTAACAGCTGAAAGTAGCTTCTTTTTCTGCTTATCATGTTTTATGACAGACTCATGCACATCTTATTACCATTTTGCCAACGGTAGCTCACATGCAGATTGCAAACAAGTGATGGACATAAATGCAAGCCATGCTGACTGCAGATCACATAATGTCCGAGTGTTAATGACAGTTATTTTGTGAAGCTGTGCAGGGCTCCCATAACTACATTTTTTATTGCATGGACACCTATATAATTGTTATTGCAAAAATGTTTAAAGGTAATACAAATATTATCATTTGTATTATTATCTCAGGTGAACTGTCTGTGAAGGTTCTCAGTCATCCAGGTCATCGTAGTCAAAGGTGACTCAGGAGAGTTTTCTCCAAGCACGACATCCCAGTGTATTTCAGACCCAGCAACACGCTCAGACAAAAACTGGTTCACCCGAAATACAAAACGCCAAAACACAGACTTAACAATGTGGTGTATGCTGTACAGTGCAGCGAGGAATGCCCAGACCTCTACATTGGAGCGACCAAACAGCCACTTCACAAGCGCATGGCACAACACAGAAGAGCCACCTCCACAGGACAAGACTCAGCAGTCCATCTGCATCTTAAGGATAAAGGACACTCTTTCGAGGATGCCAATGTTCACATTTTGGACAGAGAGGACAGATGGTTTGAAAGAGGAGTGAAAGAATCCATCTATGTCCACTGTGAGCGACCATCTTTGAACAGAGGCGGGGGTCACCAACTCTCTGCCATCTATAATCCAGTTTTGAGATCCCTTCCCAGACGCCTTAACGCCCACTCACATCCTGGGCCATCTGATCTCAGGAATTCGCATGATAAGGTGGGGCCAGGTTTCACAATGAACTCACCCGAAACTCTGGCTGATTGGGACCCACACCCAGTTTCACACCTTGGCTCAGGCGATTAGAGGATCATCAGGGGGTCCTTTTGTCCCTCTGTGGGGGGATACTCCCAATAGGTTTATATCTGGGACTCTCCACCATTTGACCTTAGAACTGAAGAAGCTTCTCGGATGAGAGGTGAAACGTCTTCAAGTAACTTAAAGAAGTCCAGACGCTTTTCTTTGCAAGCTCCTTTGATCTCAGGTGAACCAACAAATTGCGTAACATCTTGGACAGGCTCTTCAGAACATGGCAAATGACTCATACTTGGATCATTATCTCTGCTGTCATCAATACAGCATTGAGACTACTCTTGTGGTATGCTAAAATGAGACTTGATTAGGGTCATCTTGACCGGATAACTTGAAATTTCAGTTTGTATACCAGTGCCAAAAGGCCAAAGACTCCTGTTTTTTCTATAATATGTTTGATTAAGTCATCTCATCAGCTTTTACAGAATGTATCAGTTTTAGAGAGCTTAAGTTTGTCAAGTTCCTCATGTCTTAAATTATTTTCAATAACAGATAGTGAGTGTTCGAGGGTTAGGAGACTAAGTGCTTTGCAAGCGTTCTTGTGTTTTTTTAAATTTCTTCTGTGGCAACACAGTTGAGGACAGACCAGGCTTGACGCCTTGAATTTTCTTCTTTGCTGGATGACGGACACCCCATTTGCCAGATGCAAATAAAGTACTGTGTCAGGGCTCCTAACTCAACACAGCTCTTTATTTCTTTACAAAGTGCAGCTTTTCAGCTGAAGTGTTAATAGATGGGTAGGTCTCGGCAGAGAAAGTGATAGTCTTGAGGATAAGAATGAGTAATGCGTCTAACGGTAAGTTCCACTCAGAGGGTGCACATGAACTTTAACTCACACACTGAGAGGTTGACTTATGAAGTGGTAACTCATTTTAGAAATGCTAACTTCCAGCAAATGTGAACCGATTTACACTGATTCATGCAAACAGTGTGCTGTACGGAAAACTACAGATTAAAAGAAAATTAATTTAAAAAAAACTGCAGATGAAACAAAACAGTGTTTTTCTGTTGAATAATCAAATAACTTAAATATGGCATAATCTTTTTCACAAAAGGGACACAATGGAGGTTTATAGCCTAACTTAAGAAACAGTTAACCACAGCAGAATTTTTAAGCTCTCAAATGATTTGTCACGATACTAAATTGTAGAGACGGCACAGTAGTAAGAAAGAATTCATGTCCATTTGCAAGGCAAATTTCTCCTCTGGAGAAACATCCACATGTATAGTAAAGGAAACCTTTTTTCATATATTGAAAGTGAGAAATGACACACCTAAAGACAGCTGGAGGCTTTGAACAAAGCCTTAACCACATGTTGTAGGGTTTTGACAATATGAGGAACCATTCACGTAAGAAATGGATGCACTATTATGGTATATCCAAGCATATTATAATGTCATCTTTGTTGAAATCTTTCCCTGCTAGTGTTCATTATTTTGAATGTGTACACTCTATACCCACTGCCATTTTATTTAGTCAATTATTTAACTTTTCACATCATTTTTCTTGTTTCATTTATAATAATTTAATGTTCCACTACTTGCATGATAATATGCCAATGACTTTAGTCAAACAGTGTGGCCTGGAGCCTTTACACCTTGGCCTTTTTTCCAAGCTGTACGATAAGCAGTTTGAGGCTACAGAAAAAAAAACAACAACATTCTAATACTGTTGATTTCATATTTGTAAACTGAGCTACACATGTCCAGAGGAAACTGGGAGAAGGGAAATGGAGCGAGTCTGTAATCTATTAAGCATTGTAGCTAGTGTGAAAGTTGGGAAAACGGGGTCTTTGTGAGATGAGACCATTTTTTCCTTGTTGTGAAGTAGTTCTTAATCAAAGAGAAACAGGCTTAATGATGGCCGTCTGTGCCTACAGTTTTGGCCACGATCCCTTAAAGAACAAGCTCTTGGCAGATGCCATTATGAGTGGGATTGTGTGTGTGTTTTCTCTCAAGTCTTGCGATTCACCACATTAACAGAAGACCCACACTCGTTTCTTGTTAATGTGACAGCTGTGACATATTGTTTATGCATTGCTTGAAAAAGGCAGAGCAATACTCGTAGCACGTAAGTGAATTCTTCGTGTGATGTGTTGCCTCTATAGAAACACTCTCATTCCTGCACAATCCACTCTGTGAAGCATATTTTTACAGTTTTAATTAAAAAGATGATACTGATTTGAACTCTTATTCTGAATGCATTTGCCACATCAAAACTCAGGAGTTGGCAAAAAAATTAAAGACGAATAAACACAATCCATATATGAGGCCTGTTTCTCTACTGTAGCTTTGTGATTTAGGCCGCTCAGACAGGTGCAGTTTTACATGGAGCTCATGCATGGCTTTGCTTTAATGGTTAAAAATATGTATCTATTATTTAGATGAAATCTAAATTATATTAATCTTCTAATTTTAGCGTGTATGTTTGGTATTGTGTATGTATATTTGTGTGTGTAATCCAGTTCACAGAGTACAATGTAATCTTTGCTCATTATTTTTCCAAATGAATGCATGTTTGCCACCGACAAACGCAGTCATCCTCATGAACAAACTTAAAAAATGATCTTGATGGACTGTTTAATACTCTGAATGATTAGATTATTTATCACGTGGCATAACATCTATTCTAACGCAGGCTTGTTTGGCAAATAACATTTGCATAAGCGCCTGTGGTTTCCTCCCTGTTGCTTAGACAGATGTGTATTGTAAAAATGTGTTTTCATTTGAATATAATTTGACGTGGCAGAAACGATAAATACACACAGGTTTGTGAATTTGAGGACCTTTGGCTGAAATCAACTTATATTTTTCTCTTATGGCGTGCATGCTTTAAGTCTGACAGCTGAATATAGTTGACTACATATTATAATGCGGCTTTGGATGTTGGCTGTTGTTTGGCTGGGGTCGATGCCTTAGTACACACATATGAAGTCAGTCAGTCTCACAGAGCATCAGCCAGCACAATTTCTATGAGTTATGTTTCACTTGAGGGAGAGAGATAGGGTGACATGACTAAAACCCTGCCTTGCTCCCTGAAGGCGGCACATGTCAACCATCTTCTGGGGCCTTGTCAGCAGCCAAAAGGTTTTAATGGAACTGTGTTCTGGGATTTGCACATGTCGTCGGTCTTGTTCAAGAGAAGGAGAGTGTCGAGGGGGGGGAAGAGAGAAAAGAGACCTCTTTGAGTGTCAAGCCGATGAAAGGCGACACGGCGTCCGCCAACAAAATAGCTTCTTCAGTCTTCTTATCCTTCCCTGCCAACACACACAGATCCAAACTCAAATCGTCAGCTTCTCTTCCCGAGATGTTCTCTGTAAGCTCGAGATAGGCTTGGGTGTTTGGTGATTGAACAGCCGGGTGCCTATTCTGAACTGCGCATCTTCATTTAACAGGCATAACACCTACTGCTACAGAATGCAGTTCAGTTTTTTGCACTCGCTTGGCTCTACTACAGTTTTTTTTTTTTTTTTTTCAAATTTCAGATACGCTCCTCAAATCAAGTATTCATCAAAATATCTAACTGGGGGAACATTTACAACTGATTGCCAACCATTTTATCAAAGTAACATTATTTAAAATGCCGAGAACAAAATTAGCTTCCAAATGGAAGCACAGCCAGTTTTCCATCTGTTTATATTGTTTTAATGGCATTTGCTAAAGCCTGCCCCACTGACATGTGTGCCATTAAATGTGAATGATAAAACTTCCCCCTGAAAAACAACAAGCAGCTTGGCACATTTTTATGTATGTTCTGATTTTAACACTGAACATTTTAGAATATTTTTAAATAAAATCAGATACCACTGTTTTCTTTTGGAAATCCCCCTATGCTATACGGATAAGTGATTAATTTATTCATTTATTAAAGATAAAAGATTTTTTTTAATAAATTCAAACTTTTCTGCTCAATAATGATGGCATAAAAAGGCATTGCAAATGGAAAAAGAAAGAGTTGATGAAAGTCACTAAAAAGACATAACCCAGCCAGATTTATGACAGATTGTCATGAATCTTAAAAGGATTATGCAGGTCAGAAAAAAAGAGGTGAAATTACTGTAAAACTCAGTGTGCCTTTCTCCTATTTTTCCCCCTCTCCTTTCTCACTTGGCTTTTAGCATGCTGATTTCTCAGCAGCCATTGACCACACATGACCCTGGATTTAGTATCGCTTCATGAAACCTGTGGGAGAGTTGAGTCTCGCATTCATTTGTGCGACTCTACAGCTGTTACCGCAAAGCACTACATGTGGCTAATTACAAAGTGATTTCTCTTCAGGACTGTCCCACATTTGTCATCAGACATATCCACCCGAGTGGCTCTCCCTAGAAAATGCCTTTGATTTTATTATAAAGAGAAAGCAAGTTAATGACAATTAACTCAGTATGATTACCTTTTTTTTTAAACACCCAGGGGACATGCCTGCAGTGGTGTGTATCACGCTATGGTGGCATTTAAATGTGATGCCTCATGGTTATAAACTACATCTTGGCAGGACTGTGTTGCATTTAAGGCTGCAGCTAATAATTATTATTATCTTCTATTGTCAGTGATATATTGATTATTCCATAAGTCACCAAAATGTCAGTATTTTTTTTAAATGCCTAATTTGAAGACAGGAAATCAACTTACAGCAACATACTATTGTCATCACAGAGTATTCTTGACATACTATTACATATAATGCAATAGCATGGCTAGTATAAGCTTAAACCTATACAGACGCCCTTTTACTAAGTGCTAGAAGGAAGTCTGTAATTAGTCGTTCTCTAGGATTGGTGTATTCAACAGGATTTTACTTAGAAGTGTGTTTAGGGATGATTGGGTAACTAAAATCTGTCTTAAACATAAATATAGAGCAAAAAAATACAGCTTCAGGCATTTATTTCAAGCACAGATTGAGTTTTTAAATCACCCTTTGAAATGCAGACCTGAAGCCTGTACTCAAAAATCTCCAGAGGGAATAAGCTGTGTCACAGTTTGTCTCTGTTCTGTTTTGAAATTTCTCACGCCCTTCACTTCTGGCTTTGTTTAATTTCCTGCCCCCCCTGCACCACCTTGATTACTATCATTTCTGTTGAATTATCCAGTCAGCCCTCTTGGTATAGTTGCACTTCTCTGCTTGTCTTCCTTCCCTGTAAGATTGTCTCTGAGTGTGTTGTAGCCAAGCTTTCAAGCAATTTCTTACATTTTTAGCTCGTCAAGCCAAAAGCCTGTTGAGCTTATGCCTTGGCGTGACATCTAATGTCCGGCCATGAGAATCACCACTCCTGCCAAACTATTTGTCATATTCTAGTGAAACGTACATGCAGTGATCACCTAATGCATCTTCACCAAAACTGGGATCAAACTCACAGTTGTCAATCTTTTGGACTTTTTCATTTTTACAGCATAACTCTCATGAAACACCAAATGATTGATGGCTTGAAATATCACTTTGCTACACATGTTGCATTAGATTGCAGTATCCTGTTAGATGATGATTGTGTAATGAATATGGAGAATATGATCTTGTTAGTCAACACCCACATCAGGAAGGCAGGGTTGGGGCTCTCCTATCACCCCTATGTAGTCAAACTTAAGCACTTTGATTTGGTTTTGAACAAGATTGATTTTCCTTGAATTTGACTTTATGATTTCTCTTTGAATTTTTATTTAAGTTCAATACAACCAAAAGTCGTGCAATATAACCAGCAAATTGCAAGGAAGTGTATCACTTTCTTTTCTGTACTTCAGACATATAACTTATAATAATCCATAAATTGCGAAGGATCATGAGCATGGTTAGACTGCTACGTCACTGATGCTGTCAAGCTATTTTATCAGCATAAAAGCAATTTCACTATTATTTAAATGTTTTTACGGTGTCACAAAACCTCGTCAGGTTAAAACTGCACGCTCCAATGATGGTTCGTCCCTCTTCCAGTCATGGAAAGTGACTTTTTCAACCATTTATTTTGAATATTATCAGTTTGTTAAATGCTAATTAGTTGTTATTATTCCCAGTGAGCCGCATGGTTTCATAAAATTAACAAATGTAGTCATAAGGAAAGGTTATGGTGATATAAGTGAAAAGACTGTTAATATGATTATGCATATTTCCTTAAATCTTTATTTACTATTTACTTAGGATCTGTGGCCAATTTTAGCTTTATGAACTGATTATAAAAGATGGACATAACCATTATGATGACACCCTTTAGTTCGGGGACACTCATTTTGAAGCCTTAAATTCAGCAGTAATTTTTGTCGTCTTGTTTTGTTGTGCCTAAATTTAAACCCTGCTTTTTTCATATTTTAGTCCAAAGTGAATACAAATTTCTGAAATAAGCAATATTGAAGGTTACCACCTAAGATCATAAACCGGTTAGGGAAGTGTAATGAGATCATAGACTAAGGAAGATAGTTTTCTTCTTAAATAATGTGGAGTAAATTAAGGAGGTGCAATTAAAAACAGCACAGGTTTATGGTACTTCTGCGTTGGATTCATTTTTCAGATTTAGAAGTTACATTAAATCTTAACCTACAGTAAATAAACACTTTCAACTACATATTAGAAATCTTCATTTCCTACCTTACTGAGGTCATGTATTTACAATACCACAGTAGCTTCTTATATAATACAGCTTCTGTTTACTGTGATCAAAGCTTAAGAAAACATATATTTTACCTTTTATGCCCACATGTAGGTATTTTGGTAACCGTAGCGTTTTCAATCCATTTGAACCTTTCCTTAACATATAAACAGCATTTTCAAGTCACTGAAAATTAACCCTCTGAAAAAAATCTTTTCAGGATTATGATTTTCAGAAACTCTTTCTATTGAGAAATTGAGATTGTGTCTTGCAATGTCAAGAAAAAAGTCTTTGAAATCCCTTTTTTCTGCCATTTCTGGCTTTCCTGTTTTTTTTTAAATGCTCTGGATTGTCCTCCAAAGAGTATTTTGCATTTTCATGTGGATGGCGATATTTTTCACAATCCTTGTTTAAAAAATGTGTGTGTGTGTGTGTGTGGACATTTCCTTAGCATTCTAGCAGGGACAGAAAAATATTTATAGCAGTGATTTTAATTTTAACAGCCATCTAATGGCGTGTCTACTTGACATCTCTTTAACCTCTGCACTAACTGATTAAGCTACACAGACTAGAAGATGGATCCAATTGAACCTTCCCAAAACACATCAGGTCAACATTTACTTTTGTACATTGTAATGACTTTTGCGGCAGATACTTTCTGTGCCCAGTGAGGAAACTGTTCCCACTTTTAAAACATCCAACCGATGTCCCTCAGAAATCACACAGTATCAAATTCAAAATGTTGTAATGAAGCGTTTTGAGGAATTGTCATTACTATCTGTTGTAGTTGCAATCTAATATGAACCTCCAAAACATGAAAGATGATACTGACTGGCCAGTGCTCAATATAAATGATATCATCAAATTTTCATCTCCGTCCACTTTGAACCAGAGCGCACACATACTTAAAGCTGCAGCACAAAACCTCCTTCAAACTCAAAGACGCTTGCCCAACTTAATGTCATAATCCTTTCCATTTCATCAGAGCTGCATAACTACCACCGTGACGGCCCAACTCGCTTACCCAGTGGAGAGAACACCCAACCATCCAGTCTCATCAGGTCTATTTATCAGAATGATCTCTCTAAAGTCATCTCTCCCCATCCCATCGGCCTACTTAAAGCCATGTCATATTAGTGCCCATAGATAGTCTACCTCATTCACATCACAACATCACTGTGCTTATTCACTCATTATAGAGTTAAGGGCATCAACTCTGTCTTTACTGGGATTAATATAACCGGATACTTTGTCAACATGTATGAATATCTCCTCTGAAGAAACTTATCTTCCATTACATAACGCATTTATGAAGCAGTGCTACTTTTTTTTGCTACTGACAAATGGCATACAAATGATTTTGCATTTGTATGCCTTCTATTTCTGATATAACTGTCAGAATAGTTTCTTAAAAGCTCCCTCGTGCATAATTTAAGCTCATTTAATGATGGTTGATTGTCACTCTGGCAGTTTGACTAAATGTTTCTGAATTCTGTGTTACATTTCAGAGAGACTTTTAATCCATATGCAGCCCATGTGACTTGTTCTGTGTCCCTTAACGATACCCGCTACCTCTTCCTTTCCTGTTATCCAGACATTCCTAAATGCATATCCAAAGTCTTTTTTTTTCTTTACCCAATCCACCTAATTACTGTCCCAAAGGGTTTTAGTCCTCGGATGAATTACAGTTTTCTCCACTTGCTTTGGAAACATGCTTTTCCAAGTAGCAGGGGATAAGGCACCATGGTTGACTTAGAAAAGAGATCATACAGTGAGTGATCCTGCTAAATCCAGCAATGGGGGGGATGTGAGGCCAGAATATTCTCTGTTGCTGTTCTCATGGGAAGAATTTCTACCTTACATATAGTAGAATATTGATTCACAGTAACATGCATCTAGGGTCATTTGTTATTCTATTTGTTTTCCATTAAGAAACATAATAAAGGACTCAAAGTACGGGGTAGTATTTACACACTAATGGTCCTTATTACTCTTCAGCAAGTCAGTGAGAGGTACAATAAATACTGTACAATTGGATATTTTTCTACATGCAAGTGGAGATGATTGAATATCAGCTAAATACTAAGAATAAGGGTCAGCGCGTGCAAGGAGACAGGATGTTGGCTAATCGAATGCTCAGTGGGTGTTTTTACCATTACCCTGGTGTACCATCATCAGCAAATGACAGGATAAGGGTACTTCAAATAAGTGTTGGGATAATAATATTTTAGAAAAACCCTCTAAAGATGGAATACTTTCTGCCCTATGAGAAATAAAACAAATGAAATGTGTGTTAGACACTAAATATGCTAATGCATTTTTCCTAAATCAGTTCTTTGTTCCTTAACATTTGGACTCCAGTACAGCTGCATTTGCACTTGAATGGCTTGAATTACAGAAATCCTTCCAATCAGGCAGATTTGCAGCATTTTAACTGACACGAGCACTTCAGAAAACCTCCTCTCAGCAGGTTTGTCTTTTTAATTAAAGCCCCCCCTGCCGTTGCCCTGCTAGGTACCCATTTTGTTGCCATAGGAGCAGAATGTATCCCACATTTATGTTTCTATTATTTCTTATGCTGATTTTTAATCATTTTTGTTGTTCTTGTTTTGAGATGTGTCAGAGTTTTGAAGATTAGTGGAGATACCCTGAATATTCAGTATTGAAGGGGTACTAGTTAAATATTTGATTGTGACATCAAAGCATAGATCCTGTCATGGGCTCTAGTTTTTCATTGTCATAATTTGAACCACAGGTTCTGCACTGTTTGAAATTTCCTGATTCCAGTTTTTATTTCCTGGCTATTACTGTACATTGTGAGCATTAGCATTTTTGTTCATGCTATCTTTAACACTGTCAGTAGTTGGGTTCTTAATCTGTGTTTATCCCTCAGCTCCTTTGTGTATCCTTGTCTTGAACATTTCGTTTAGTGTTTTTATTCATGTTTATATGACTTATTTTCTGTTTTACTCTAAGGTTGTTTTTTTTTTGTGTCCGTGAAATCTTTGTTTCCTGTCTGTCCTTTCACGATCTTCTGTTAATATCTGCTGTTGATTGTGTGTGTGTGTGTGTACATGGCCCTGTCTTCCTTTTGGTCTTTGTGTCGTCTGTGTTGTAGTGTCTACGTTCCTGGTTCCGGATGCTTGAGTTCTCCTCCTTTCTTACTTTTTGTGTTTTGGGGCTTTTCCACTGTGTTTGGATGTACAGCACGCTTTAAGTTTGCACCCTCTGCTTCCTGCATTCTCAGTCTACTAATGATCTCTTCACAAAGCTATATCGTGACACCTACTTGTCTAATAAACACACACATTTTGTTAAAACTCCAATCTATCAGTTTGTTACACAGACTGAGATAATCCTGATGTAACAACATCAAAAGACTTTTCTCTAAATTGACACAACTCCTGCCAAGCCACTGAAGGAATTAGTCTGCTTTACAACAAGTGTGTTGTTAAATCTCGCTTACAGCTTTTCACTTTTTCTAAATGAAAATCTACAAATGAAATCAGTCAGCAGTAATAAAAGTAAAAAATACATATACATATTGTCAGTTGTATGTGGTAAATCTCAAGCTTTTAATGGCATGCTATTAATTATATATATTATATATATATATTATACATTATATATTAATTATCTTTTTTACAAATGTCTTGAGCAACCCCTGATTGATTAAATATCAGGGGTGGATAAAAATGCTACCAAAATGGGAAAGGCTGCAACAATTTATTGAAATGTGTAAAAGTAAATGTAAATACTCTAGATAAGGTAAGTGCAGAATTTGTACAATTCTAACAAGCTTGAAAGTCAATTTTTGGTGTAACTGCCTTTTGCAGTTTCTTCAAATGGACGCACTACATGCCATGCTGAAATATTCCCAGTTTGGGAATAATTCCTGTTTGGGAATCACCTTAAAAACATTGCCTGTCAAATTGTGCATATTTTGTAGATTCACAGTAATGGGAAAAGCTTTGATTAAACTTTGATTGAAGGTGGCTCTTATGTGTTAGCATATAGTAGCATACACATTTTGGACCAGGCTGTAAACAATGCTTATTATCAAAATCATGACATCACATTTTGCAGGAGAGAAAAAAGCAAAATACTATAAAGCAGCCAAAGCAAGCAACATAAAGAATCTTTTTGGACTGATGAAATTAATAATAATCCGATTGCACAAAGTCCAAAGGTTATATTAAAGCTATAATAAAATAACTATATATACACAGAAGAGTGAACAGCAGTAAAGAGAAATAATCAACCAATGAAAACATGGTGGGGTAGGAAGTAACAGTCTTGTTTACCTTCCAGTATTGTATTCCTTGCCTAACCCTAAACTTGAAGACGGCAACAGGGGAACGCAAAAAGTAAGTAAAAATTAAGGTTCCAGAGACTTGAAGAATCAGACACACTGTCCTGGCAGAAAATGGTGGATCTTGTTGATCTTGTTTTTTCCCCCCTTCCTTTTGTTCCTCCTTGGGGTAGCTGTGGTTCAGGAGCTAAACTGAGTCCTCTACTAATTGCTGGTGGTTTGATCCCTGGCTGTCAAAGTGTCTTTAGGCAAGGTACTGAACCAACATTGCTCCCAAATTGTGTGCATGACTAGAAAAAGCACTTAACAGCACAGAATAAAAGCACTGTGTGAATGTGTGAGTGTGTGTTTGAATGTAGCTTATACTAAAAACACACTGAGCTTGCAGTTAGAGTAGAAAAGCACTCTATTTAATATGTCATCAGTCTGTAAACACATTTACTGGAGATAGCAACTTTCAGTCAGTGTGGGGAATTTAAATTCTATACATGGTGCGCAAGAAATGCTTCCAAAATAATGTGATTCTACTTGTGATTCCTATACTACTGGCAGAATTCTGCTGTAGAGAGGGTCACCATCCTCTGCACCTGCTCAGGCTAATCATCAACTCAGAGACTAAGGGGTGAGAGTGCTGAGGGCAGAGAGCACACAAGCATGTGCCAACCTGAACCACCCACTTCACCTTCCACCTACGTGTCTTCCTTACCCCTCCTGTCCTCTCTAACACACCCAGTGCCCTTTCTCCTCTTCCGTCCTGATTTGATGCTGTTCTCTGCGGAGGACGAGCCTTTCTGCTGCAGGTGCCCTGGAGTAGAAAAATCATCAGAAATTCAAATGACTCGTCTCCGAAATGCACCGCAGAGTTGTCGCTCCCCTACTTTTACTAACTTTCTGTAATATAGCATGTGAATGCTTTGTTCCACTGGTATTCCCTTTACTCTGCTGTTCGTCTCACTCAATTTCTTTGCGCATGCATCCACAGAGGTACATGCAAATGTGAATTAATTAGTATTGGCAATATTTATAGCTCCTCAGAAAAGCCTGAATAAAGTAATTTAAAAAATGTTCAACTTCAAGTAAAAGCACAGAAACATCACGGGCACACCAAAAGTACAGGTGCTAATTCTTAAATAGCAGCCTACGGTTCTAAAGATAGATAAAGTCAGTGGTACATATTTATCTATCAAAAAATAGATAACAAAAATAGACAGACGTCACTACTGCTATATTACTACATTTTGCAGTATTTTACTGTTCTTCTAAATCAGAATCAGAATCAGAATACTTTATTAATCCCAAAGGAAATTAGGGATGAAATCACGGCTCAGCAGTGGTGGTGTTATGTCTTTGTATTTC
The DNA here is from genome assembly GCF_057381845.1 of Rhamphochromis longiceps. Lineage (NCBI taxonomy): Eukaryota > Metazoa > Chordata > Actinopteri > Cichliformes > Cichlidae > Rhamphochromis > Rhamphochromis longiceps. Next base: position 24,211,313 of record NC_140577.1, read on the forward strand.
TTCTATTCCTGGTGAACTCTGCTGTCACTCCAGTCCCTATTTGAACCCAGCCAATCAGCATTTGATCAATGCATAGCACCATCCAGGTTGAGAAATAAGCAGTTGGAGTCCTGCAAGGCAGCACATTTGCAGTGACTGAAAACCCTCTCTGTATACTGTTTGTAGGGAAATACATAAGGAAATGGGCACAACTACAATACCATAGATGCCGTATGTGAAAGTAACTTTCAGATACACTGTGGTAGCCAAATGAGTTTTAACTCATAATTTGGGCAAAAGATAAAACTGAGGGGCTCTAAGATTATTATTGAAGCAGGAGAAAACAGAAAAAAATAAAGTGTTATAAAAAACAGAAATAAAGACTTTTACACTCTGCCGGTCTAAGTGAGTCTGATTAATCAGAATTTTGTCTCCAAATTGCAACAATAATGGGTATTTAAATGAAGCTAACTAAGAAGTATAACTTTAAGAATGACAAATCATTTTTATTTGGGGCTTAAAGGTTGAAAACTGTGAGCTTGAAAACTAATATATTGAAATTTCGAATTGTATCGAATGTTTTAGGTCACATTTTAATTTGAAAAAACTCTTTGTATCACTGTCATATAAGTGCACTGAGGGGGAAAAAATCCCCTATCCCTCATGTTTTGGGGTAAAATGGAAACACCCATCTAAAGCAGATTTAACTCTTTTCTTTTTTTACTGCAGCTTCCTCTATGACAATTTAACAGAGATCTGTGAGGCATGAAACTTTATTGGACGCATAAACTTGCTGCAAGAGGTTGAAGATATTGGAAAGCTGTCATGGGAAACTGCCCTCTTTACTGAGCTTTCACTACTTTCCCCTGAATACTCAAGCACTAACATGAATTATGCAGATAAGCAGTGAAGAGATAATAGAAGAAAAATCTGTTATGCTGGTGGGCCTTGTATAGACTGACAGATTATGGCTTGCAACTACTCTGTCTGTGTAAAGCACTTTCGAATTCCCCCTCATTCACCTAAACAAAAGACCGTGCTATTTCTCTTGTAAAACAATGGCGGAGAGAGAGCTTGGATTTATTATGGAAACCAACACCTAGCTGTGTCAATCAGTGTCACTGGAATTTGAAAAGTCCTCCAATATACTCAAAAGACTATTCTTGCAATTGAAATATGTAAAAACCATGGCTTTATTCTTTCAAAATGAATAAATAAATAAATAATCATCAAACTAACTGTGCTTGTCATAACCTGAATGCTGGGATTTCATTTGACCTAATTTTGTTTTTTTGTTTTTTAGTGTAGAAATAAAATAGTGTCTTGTGTTTACTTTTTTAAACAGAACATAATAACAGAGCCTTTTTTTCTTATAATGTTAGAAATGAGGGGGTATGGTGCTGAATACAATCAACATTGTAGTAAGATGTGAAAATAAACCTTCAGAATCAAGACAATATTGTTATTGAAGTATTTTTTCTAACTCCTTCGTCTCCTATTCAGCCTCCAGTAATTGTCCAGGCAGATATCGGAAGAGTAATTATTGCTATTTGTTGAATATTGACTCCACATTGACAGCGTGATATTAAAAAACAAAACGACTACCAGCTTGGTTTGCACTTTTATTTTGCTCCCTGTACATGAACAAATACTGTGGAAACAAACAGACCATTTGTTCAAATTAGACGTGCTTTGATCACTGTATTTTGTAGACTTTGAATGAAGAGCGGTATCTGGCGATGCTGGTGCATCCTGACAGTGTTACTAAACATCAAATGGGCATTATGAGGACAGTGAGCTACGCTGTTCTTTGAAAGACTGCTGAAACTGACAAGTACACAACACAAGCCAAGCAACTTTGAAATAAAACGCATCTCATTATCTTCCCTGCACTGAAAATATCCACCTGAAAAGCCTGCACTCAAAAGTTGCTGGGTTTCATCCAGTTGTCCCCACTGAACAAAAACACATTGATCATGAAAGGCCGTCAAGGCTCTGCTACCTGCGCCAGCAGTTCTTTTATCACACACTCTGCTGTGAGGAAGTTCACGGATCATAAATGTGCAACATCTTAATGCACCCTGTAGCACGCATCGTTCGTGCACAGAGAGGCTACCTTTGAGGCATTCGTGGCGAGCCGGTGCAGGCCTTGACAACAGGAACATAACTTCAACACAGTTACACCATCTCACACACTTCACATGCACTGACGATGCAATAACCATTAGCTGATGGAAGATATGTCCACACCACAAATAGACTGGAAGTGAATTATTAAAAAGGAAAACAGTCATCTTGTGAATGAAGAGTGCAATAAAGGAAAAAAGAAACAAAATGCATACCTTTTTCCTACATTTCACAACAAAGACCACAGTGTGGGCTTTGGTAGGTTGCCAGAATTCTCCTGAGGGCTTTAAAAGCTAATATCCTGCAGGGATAGAGAGGTTCACTGTGAAATAAAGTGGCTGCTAAACTAGCCTGCAAATTCTTGCCCAGTGGGCAACAAAAGTGTTACAGTCAAGGGAAAAGTAATGCATCTCTGCTCACAAAGGGAAGGCAAAATGAAAGGAAGTGATGTTGAAAATGCATAGTATAGAGTTTTTGTACCCAACGCCGCGGAATTGGAGAATCAATTACTGTGACACATAATTTTCCATTTTTAATACTTTTTTGTTAACTTTCTTTTTGTCAACAGCACATTTACTTTTAGACTTTGACAGTACCCTATGTTATATATTGTAGGTGTAATGTAACTTTTTGTATAGTGGTGCTAGTTATGCTGCCCTTCCAGTAGCGCACACATACATACAGTGGGGCAAAAAAGTATTTAGTCAGCCACCGATTGTGCAAGTTCCCCCACTTAAAATGATGACAGAGGTCAGTAATTTGCACCAGAGGTACACTTCAACTGTGAGAGACAGAATGTGAAAAAAAAATCCATGAATCCACATGGTAGGATTTGTAAAGAATTTATTCATAAATTAGGGTGGAAAATAAGTCTGCATGCCAAATATTCTTGGGCAAGATACTAACCCCAAATTGCTCTCCGATGCATCCATCGGAGTATGAATGTGTGTGAATGTTAGCTATAAAGCACTTAGAAAAATGTGCTTGTGCGAATGGGTGAATGCACAAGTTGTGTAAAGCACTTTGAGTGCTCAGATGAGTAGAAAAGCACTATATATGAACCAGTCCATTTACCATAAAACAACAACAACAAAGCAAAAAAAACCCACAGCATACCGGATGAAGTTTTCACTTCAAAATGAAAATGACAAATTAAAAAGCCTGATTGAGTCACGACAACGGGAGGAGCAGTTTAAACCACTGTTAATAACTACGCTGATTTGTCTCTGCAACAAAACTGGAAACACTCAGGAGCTGTAGGCAACACTGAACAAGCAAATATTTATTAAAACTGTCTCAACATGCAGAAATTACGTACAACATCAGTAGTGTTATACAGCGACTCCCTATTAACAGTATTAATTCAACATTTTTATTTGAGGCTTGTTCTATACAGCAAATATTGGCTTTCTGAATGGTAAATGGCCTGTATTTATATAGCGCTTTACTAGTCCCTAAGGACCCCAAAGCGCTTTACATATCCAGTCACCCACCCATTCACACACACATTCACACACTGGTGATGGCAGCTACATTGTAGCCACAGCCACCCTGGGGCGCACTGACAGAGGCGAGGCTGCCGGACACTGGCGCCACCGGGCCCTCTGACCACCACGACAAAATGTCATGCAGTCAATGGAAGTGCATATGACACTGATATTGGTCTGTGGATGGCTATTAGGCGATTGTATTTGGCCTGAATGCAGCTAATATTTTCACTGGACTCGTTTAAATGATTTTCTGGTTTGGTGCAAAATATAGATTGATAGTAAATGTCACACCTTATCTCATCCGCACTTGTAGCATCGCTATAACACAGTATGTATCTTCAAATCACTCAGAGACGCTGTAGATTATTACAAGGGTGCAGAGACAAAAATTGAGTCATGATGGGAGTAATTGCTATAATATTACACAATATAGGAGGGAGCCCTGAACTCGAGAGATTGGCCATGAGGGGATGACATTTAAAAAGTGCCTTCAGAGAGGACCCATTGCCTCTCGCAGTGGGAAGCCTTGTAGACATCCTTGGCTGCTTTAATGATGCTTATTCATCTTTACCTACTCACCCACCATGTCAGAGACATGCGACAATTATTCAAAAGGCACACGTTCATTCTCAGACACACAGATATATATTTTTCCACAACGGACTTGATTTCAGTAATGCATTAAAATCTTTAGAGAACAGATAAATATAACCATCTACAACTCACATGAAAAAATATGATTTAAGGGTATTGGAGAATTCTCGATACATTTCTGCATGAATATGATCTGCAGCATCATCAGATTCCAATTAAACCTAAAAGTAAAACAGAAAGAATCAGTCAAAAAATGAGAAAAAGATATTAGACTTTTGTGAACCAATATTACTGTACATATCTCTGAGGGGTTTTCAATAAAGCCCATTCCTCCGTACAGAACAAAGCTGCAGCTCCAGTGTAGGTTTCCTCACCAACATTTCCTTTGGATTAAGGTCAGAGCTTTGACTTTGATGTTCCAGAACATTAAGTTTATTCTTTTTTTTTTAACTATTCCTTGGTGAAACTACTTCTGTTCTTTGCATCGCTGCAGCTTGACCAACTTTCTTTTATCCAGTTCAAGGGCAGATTTCTATTTACTTTCTGAATTTTGTTAGTGTATAGAATTATTTGCTCCATCAATGATTAAAAGGCCTCCTGCCCTACATGCAGCAAAAACAGGCCCAAACCAACATGAGGTTGTTGGTGCTGGAATGTGCTGGTTTCCTTTCTCCAAACATAACTGCGGATGGACGAGATTGCTCTCTTTTTTAGTTCTTGCAGCTTTGCCATGCAGGACGCCATTGTCCAGGGTTCTCCTAATGGCTGAACTCATAAACACCGGACAATATGAAAGTGACTTGTTAGGCTATAAATTATTGGGTTTCTTTTGAGAAAGGCCCTTAGAAATCTCCTATGACACAGTACTCTTCTACAAACCTGACCTGTCATCCTATAGATTTGAATCCCTTTCAAAATAAAACTCGCAACTATACAATTATGCACCATTTTTCTAAATAAACGAAATGACCAACTATAATATTTTGCCCTATTTGTTTAACTAGGTGTTTTATCTTCTTGGTTGTTTTATATAGAAAGAAAGAGAGTGTGAAAGGTTTGCATTCTTTAAAGCAAGACTTCAAAGTTCTTTTATTCTGTTGCACTTAGGCTACCTTTGGAGTTTTTCCAACACACTCTGCCTTTACATGAGTAGGATACAAGTTTTACTTCAGTGGCTTTGAGAGCAGGAAGATAAGTGGAGATGTGCAGTACTTTATTTCCATGTAAGGATCCTGTTTCCACTTGATTGGCCTTTCATCACACAGCATGTGACTCAGACAATGAAGCAACAGGAAGAGGGAGCAGTGAATAGAATGCATCAGAAAGGAGATGAAGCACAGTCTTGGGATGACAGGTAACGAGACAACATAACAATAAAACCCACCATCAAAAGCCCGAGGTGCCAACACCCTTCATGTTCGGGATGGAACGAGGGTGGATAAAAGAGAAGAAGAAAAAAGAACAGTGGGGGAAAAAAACAACTCATCAATAAGTTGCTGCCATCCTCTTCTCTATTTATTTATTTCCTGAAATCAGTCAGATCAGAGAAATCTTCAGGAGGAAAAAAAAGATTAATGTCTTGCTTCCTAAGCGTCTTCATTTATTCCACATTGTCATTTTATTACGACAGCAAATTTGAATCCTTACATTAACAAAAGCTCATCTGACACCCCAATACGGCAGAAAAATGGCAATCTTCAAAGCTCTGCCACTCCTACATACCCCCACGTCCAACTTTCTGTGTGTTAGGAGGAAAAATATGAATGCAGAAAGTTGAGGGAGTGAGGGCGGCGGCTTATTATGACTCCCACTGGAGGATGTTCAAAAGAGCTGTGCTCTGACACCCGATGTTCTGGGTTTGTTGCTTGCTGTTTTAATCTAGCCTAAAGATATATGTTTATCAAAGTGAATTTTCAGTGTCTGTTTTCAAGGCTTTGCCGAAGCTTTCAAATCTCCCAGAATTCAAAGGAGCAGGGCAGAAAATGAAATGATGAAAACATCACCAGCTCAAATTTAACCAGATGTAGAAAGACAGAAAAACAACAAAACACTACAGTAATGTGATGATTGTGTGGCTGTATATTGATATAAAAGTCAGTATGCAAGACTGTGTAGGAAGAAAAACATTGCTATGAGTCATGAAAAATACTTTTGTGTCTAGATGAAAGACGTTTCTTTTATTATCTCTTATTTACCTCAAAACAGGTACAAAAAAGAGTTAGTTTAGGATTTCAGTGGGTCCATCCATCCATCCATCCATCCATCTTCATCCGCTTTGTCTGGGGCCGGGTCGCGGGGGCAGCAGCCTAAGCAAAGAGGCCCAGACCTCCCTCTCCCCAGCCACCTCCTCCAGCTTATCCGGGGGAATACCAAGGCGTTCCCAGGCCAGCCGAGAGATATAATCTCTCCAGCGTGTCCTGGGTCTGCCCCGGGGCCTCCTCCCGGTGGGACATGCCTGGAACACCTCACCCAGGAGGCGCCCAGGGGGCATCCTTGTCAGATGCCCGAACCACCTCAGCTGGCTCCTTTCGATGTGGAGCAGCAGCTGCTCTACTCTGAGCCCCTCCCGGATGGCCGAACTTCTCACCCTATCTCTAAGGGAGAGGCCAGCCACCCTTCGGAGGAAGCTCATTTCTGCCGCTTGTATCCGCGATCTCGTTCTTTCGGTCACTACCCACAGCTCGTGGCCATAGGTGAGGGTAGGGACGTAGATCGACCGGTAAATTGAGAGCTTCGCAGTGGGTGATTAGGCAATTTAAAAAGGGCTGCAACATTTTTTGTTTTTCTGTGTGGCAGTGTTTCACTGTTCATTGGTTACTAACTTTGTCTGCTGTTTTGTATTAGATGGGTATCATACAACGTTGCTATCAGAGCATTCTTGCTAAGAACAGCAGCCTGCTGTGTCTGGAAAAGTGGTCGATAAAGAGCAGAAATGCAGTGGAAGCAAAATTTCACGAAGAAGTGAAAGCTGCAGTTTGTTGAGAATTTTATGTGGTTTTATCACTCTAAGTGTCACCTTACACCACAGCAATTCATTGTTAATAACAATTGATTGGCGCTTCTTTAAGTGTTCCCATTCTTTTATATTGCATCACACCTTGTTTTCCACTTCATTGGAAAAAAAAAGTTGTTGAACCCATTCTGGCTTGGTACCTTTTGGGAACCACCTCACAATTTATGTTGACAGAGTTAAAAATTGATCATTACATAGTGTAGAAGAAGTTGGGTTCATTTCCATCCATTCATCCATCCATTCATCCATCCATCGGCATTCCTAAACCAGATCATCATCTCTCTAGTAAGTTCTGGGTCTACCTTGGGTTCTGCTCCTAACTGGCCCAGAAGGCCTCCAAAGAGTAGCACCCAGGATATAAACACAGTTGTCTAAATCATCTCAATTGGCTCTTTTCAACATTTAGGAGTGTGGCAGCTCTACTATGAGCTCAGCTCTACTCCCCATCCTATCACAACGTCTAAGTCAAGCCACCCAATAGATGACATTTTTGCTGCTTATATTCTTAACCTTACTTTGTTGATCATTGCCCAGATTTCACAACCATATGTGCACACTGGCTAAGAAATCAAAAACATTGCTTTTCAGCTTAGCTGTCTTCACCATAACAGTCTGGTATGTTGCCTGCATTACTGTTGACAAATCTGCTGGTCCAGCTCACACACCTTCCTATCACCTGTAAAAAGGATTCAAAGACACCTGTACTCACTTGCCTGAGGCAGCCACTCGTCCTCAACCCAGATGCAGAATTAAACGATTTTCCATCAGAGAACCATGGCCTTAGACATGGAGGTGCTGACTCTCATCCCAGCGATTTCACACTGCTCCATTGGATGCTGAAAGTCAACTCATACTCCCACAGTATAGACTACAGGTGCTGCCAGGGAAAATAGTCATGAGCTTTTTATAAATCTATAAAACATACACAGAATAGATGGTAAAACTCTCTTGAGAATGGGCTAATGTTGACTCCTCCCTTATCCTCAAGTGGTCACCTGCAGTGGTGACCACTTGAGGATAAGTTTGGCTGGGCAGATTTTGATGCAACTGATTTTGATGCAACTGGTCAAAAATATTAATACATGGTCAGATATATACATACACCCTCATTAATATTTGGTTGAATGTCTCTTAGCAAGTTGTATCACAACCAGATGTTTTGGTACACATCAACAAATTTCTGGTATCTTTCCAGCTGGATATTTGAGCACTATTCTTAGCAGATTTACTACAGTTCTTTAAGCATAGTCCACACATTTTCAGTAGGGTTGTCAAGCTTTGAGACGACCATTTCAGACGTTTAATGGCAGCGTACTCTATCCATTCCACAACTAGTGATGCATGTTTTAGGGTCATTCTCCTGTTAAAAAACTGTCTCCAGGTTTAAAACATCTGGCATTTGATTGGAGTTGAAGTTAAAGACTTTGGTAGTCCTACTTCTTTATTATTTCATCCACGTTGTGTAATGTAACAGTACTATTAGCAACAAAACAGTGCCAGAGCATGATGCTAACACAAGCATGCTTAACCCTTTAAGACCTACCATAGAACCATAGGCTTTTAAGGCCTACAAGTAAAAACCTACATTTTCCGCGAAAATGACGTCACTTCCGGTTTCGGGCAGGTAATGGCGGACATGCAATCGTTAGCGCTGATGTCTGTTTCAATGTGGGAAGTGTTACGAACAGTTGATCGGATCGGGAAAGCGTGTTTCTGGAATGTTTTTGTTCCTGCAAGTGCTTTTTATGCAGTTTTTCAAGCTATATGTGGAAGGAAACCGTGACCTAGGGCAAGCTGATGGCATAAGATGTAAGTACAACTCCTCCGGTTTCATATGCAAAAAAAATTATTCCGCTAGCTTATGCGGTTCCGGTTCTACAGGGATTTAAAAATAGTTACGCAAAACGGAGCATGCCCGCTCCGACTGGCTTTAAAGGGTTAACAGTTGGTTTCAGTGGCTCACCTTTACTCCCCCCAACCTTCCTCTTTGCCATGGCCAAAGGGTTCAATTTAACCCTAAAACCTTTTTCAAGAAGGTATTTTGCTTGTCCATAAATGGTACATTTCAGGCAAGACTGAAGGTATCAATGTTAGTGTTCCAGCAGTGTTGCAGTTCATGGCAGAGTAAATTTCTGGTGGTTCCTGGGTTGCTCCTGAACATCCTAACTGTTGTTCTCTCATTTGAGGTTAAACGTTTAGGTCTTCTTTCAGACCCTGGCATAATGATAAAGCATTCAAACAACCTGTGCTTACATTAAACTAATGAACTTAGAATTTGCAGCTCTCCAAGCGCCAGGAGACTTTCCCAGCTTGTATAAATTTACAGTTCACCTTCTTATGTCTTCAGAGTTGTAGCTTCCACCTTTCAAAACAAAAGCCAATAAAGCATTTTCTTTTTAATGGCCAGCAAAAGGTTACTTCTCTCTTTGCTCTTGTTGTTCATGAACTCAACTGTTAGTTCCAGGTCAGTGAGAAATTAGGTTTATCCAAGGTATATTGCTTGTGTGTGACATGAAAAAAGCTAAATCCATCTTTTGTCAGCCACTTTGCTACAATTAAAATCCCCGTCCGCTCTTTTTCCCCCTCATTGTCTCTACAGGAGTTGCTACAGGATTCCCAAGAATATTCATACCTGCAGCTTTGACATTTAAGCACCATGGACAGTGACCTTACAGATGCTTACACGTGCAAGTACCCAGAACAGCTTCCGAGTTGTTGATTGTCACGCTGTAGGGAGTTTATACCTTACAAATACATGTTGCCACCAATTCTTTGTGCACAGCTGTGTATGATTCTCTAATCACCATTTCCTTTACTCAATTCCTTAGTTCAAAGACTGTTTTGTTACAGCCCACTAGCAGCAGAGATTTAAAATCTTTTAACAATTATTCATCTGTCGGAACAAACAAGCCAAGCAGTTTTCCTACTACTACATAACCTAGTCTATCTGGCACTTCCTTGAGTAAAGGTGCTGAACCGCAATTAGTCTTGTATAGTACATTATGAAGCGAGAAATCACTCTGGCACTTTCCATACATTTAGAGTTTTACTTCTTGAGTCTTTTTTTATTGAATTTATTCAAATAAGTCCCTGCTTGATTCTGCAGTGATTTCCTCGGCAGACATAAACATGATTTTCTTTCAAAAAATAATTAGCCAGTGGTTAAACAATACCTCACAAAGCAGCACATGTTATTTGCAGACTTCCCAGGTGGTTCCCTGTTTTGTTTGATTAAATATTATTTCTTGATTTTGTACTTATGATCTATAATGAGATTCATGTTTTTGAGTTTGAAATGTGGAGTTCAAAAGAGAGAAAACGTTGAGAGCATGCGAAAGTAATGTGGAAAAAAATCCTATCCCCTGTCCTTGAAACACAACCTTTTTCTTTTAGAAGCATTACAAGGAAAAACACTTGAAAAATACTGATTGTTTTACCGTGATTTGGCATGTTTAGTTCAAAATTATACTTAGAATGCTTGTGGTTCAAAGCAGTTGTCAACAAGCTAAAAGTGATGCGTTAAGATAAGCTGACAATCTATGAGATGCTGTTTAGATTCACCTGTTTCCTTGTTGCTTTTATTGCAAGAAGGGATCCCCAAATAGTTTGTTTGTTTAGTTGATTATTTTTGTGGTGTGCTCTTTCTGCCATAGTGTCAGTTTTTCTACTTTTATCCACACACTCCTATAATTGGAACAGCTAGTGTAAACACTGCGTCTTTTGCAACAGAAGAAAATTCTCTGAAAATGTAAAATCTCATATTTTCAGTTGAATGGATGAATCAGCATAGTGCGCTGCATCACATGACAACACAATAGGTCTGTAAATGTAAAAAAAATATTTCCATGTTTCTAAATGCCATTTTCTGTCAGTGTTTGGTTTGCACATGAAAGGTCTGCTTTGCCTGAGGCCTGGTTCACTGTGGAGTCTCTGAGGCTTTTTTAACCTCGCCTATTTTTCACAGCAAGACGCGTCACAGAAAAGCTGTTGGAGTCGACGCGTCGATAATGACATTAGTAATTTAACAGAGAGAAAGAGAGGACCATGAGGAAATACGCACTACGTTTTTGTTTTTGTTTTTTTTTAAGTTTAAACTACAGTCAAGTCAGTGCATTGACTACAAACTGTTACATTTCTTATGGAAATTACAAAGACATCAGGTTTACTCTTGTGTAGAGATGCACAAATTTGAATTCCCCTGGTTCTTCCATGTTTCCTGACAGGAACTGACAGGAAATACATGCCCCCCCCCCCCAAACTGCACAAACAAGTTACATAGTGTCCTCTTTTTTTACACAACTTTCAAAACAAAGTGCTCTACTACTGGAAAGAAGCACGAATAAATAACTTAAATTAAGTTGCTACACCCACCTTTCCAAACAAAAGCAGGTGCAGCAGAATTATAGAACAAACCAAAGGTCAGCTATTTCCATCATTTTCTAGTATATTTATAAGTTCACCAGATATCAGGGCACACACCAGTTTCTCCTTTTCCTACTCATCTCCAGCTTTTTTTTTTTTCTTGTAACTGCTGTGACTCTTTTCTCATACTGAGGCTGCTAGCTTGTGATTGGCTCTGAGCTCCGGATGACTTTAGTTATAGCCACTTTAACTTTGTGGATGAAGCATCATCTCAATATGAAGGAGAAAAAGTTAGCACACATTATAGCAGACAAGTTCAAATCTCATAAACGCTCCTACTTCTATTTATGTATGTTTTGGCACATGAGTTAATCATTATAATGATTCTTGAGTCACTCTTTCAGAAGAAAAAACGGCCATGAGAAAGTAATTTTCTGTAATTGTAAATAATGTTAAAGAAGTGTTGCCACAAAGAGTTAAGTGGCACTAACAATGAGCAGGATGTACCAGAGTCGAGTGTGGGAACCTCTTATTGTGTTGCTCCAGCCACTTGACTAATGCCTCTACAGACAAAATAGATCAGTAAGAAGCTACCATAGCAACAGGGAACCACCCCGTCCTCATGAAGCCCTCGGGACCAAGACAGAAAAAGATGAGGAAGGAGGGTTAATTTGAGAGAGAAGATACAGCATAGCAGGGAAATTTTAATGAGTAAGTTTTAATTGGCACATTTGTTTGAGAAAGAGAATTTTAGAGTACTAATGAAAGAATCAACCAAAATAATGTTGCCTTCGCATGCACACTCGGAGTAAGAGGAACTAAGAATGGGTGGTGGGAGGCTAGAAAAAAAAAGGCAAAACCTGCTAGGAAGGCTGTGAGGAAAAAAGAAGAGTGGGATGGAAGAGACGACAGCAGCCGCTCCTCATGGGCAGTGATAATGAAGTGAGATGCTATCTAATTATATCCTGCTTACCAAATCGATTTGAGCCAAAACCAACAGCAAGTGCAACAGGCGAGAAATCTATTCCCAGCACTGTGTGCTGCATAAAGGAATCACACAGGAAAATTGAAATCATCAATGACCGTCAGAGAAAGCGGATGGTGGTGTAGCTACTGGCATCCCAGTAGTGATCAGAGTCTTATCCACACATCTGCTAGACACCAATCTTGTGCACAAACCTGGAAGCACTCCCAGTTCCTCACACTGAGAGGATTTGAGCATAGTAGCAAAACAAAACCACTGCTAATCCATTACCTCACAGCAAGTTTCTTAGCATTTGACTTTCTTTGAAAGTCTGAAGAACAAAACTAAACTAAAAAAGAGTAAGCCACTAGGGTTTTCTATAGCCCAGAATGTGTGGAAAAAAAGCTTTAATATAATTAAAGACCAAAAACAAAAAGAAGTCAGTGGCTATGCTTCTCTGACAAGACAAATTCCCACAAACCAAACTCTTCCTGGAAATATGGTGTCAATTAGCAGCTGTGGAGCCTATCCACCTGTCAGGTCTGTTGTCACACGAGGATTAATATATTCAGTGGTGGGCTGAGGAAACAGCCACTTCAGAAAATCCCCAAGATGTTCTGTTTAGGTTAATAGAGTCAGTTCCATGTGGTAAACATGTATCAAACATGAAATGCAGTCTGTCCCTTCTATGTTTTGCCAAAAAAGCCACAGCAAGCTGCTGCAGCTGCTTGTGTACTGACTTTGATGATTTATTCATTTCCTTCGTAGGCTGTAAATGTGTCTTTTATAGCTACAGCACATGAACTCCATGGCTCATGGTGCAGAAGTATGTGAAAAAGAAAGGTAGCGAGGGAGTAGCCAGGTAGTGTTTGCACAACATGGTTGCTCTGCTTTTGCTCAGGTAAATCAACAATCGTACATCTATATCTATAATGTGTAGATCTAAGTAATAAAGGAAATGTATTTCACTGGTTTAGTACTAAAATTCCTTTCAGTTTAGAAGTATCAAATGACATATTTTTGTAGAATACTGTAGTGTCTCACTTGTTCATTTGTTTTAATACAATATGTCACAAGAAATCAAGAACCTGGTCAAAAATGCACTTTAAAGGTAGCAAACAGCAGGTGATTTGGGAACTTAGCAACACTTCACAGGGGCATAACACTAAAAGCTTTTCTTTATTTTTTAGGTGCAATAACATATTAGAAAAGAAAGAAAAAACTTCTTCACTGATACACAAATGCAAAAAGACCACAACTGGACACAGTAATACTAACATACATATTTTTCTGGAGGCTACAGAAGCTGTCAGGATTCAAAAGCGTTCACACTCACTTATTAGTTGCCAGACGCTGCAGAGTCATCAGTCTGTGTGGCGAAAGATGTTTTTGTTTCATCAAGAGACTTTCTGTCTGCCCACTGAAATGCCACTGAGCAGTCATTAGGGCCACATTAACACACGTTAGTGTTCGCAGAAGAGGGCGTAGCAGTGGTTGTGGTGGTGAGCAAAAGACCAGTACGAGGCAGAAAAGGTAAGTGCAGATAGAAGGAAATGGACAAAAGCTGCCCTGTGTGAGCAATGAAAAAGGTGAAGGGTAAGAGATGGGGCAGGGAGGTGATAGATGAAGGGAAAAGAAGAGCCCGCGCTGACAGCAGACGCCTGATGAAAAGTGTTCGGTGCAACTGTGCACCGGTTAATGAAAGGGAAACAGCAGCATGCTTTCCTATCATTAGCCCTCATTAGCCTCCCTCTCTGGGGGGTATGCTGTGAATGCACTAAGGAGGCGGTTGGAAGGAGGAAGACGCACGACAGACAAAGAAGGAGGTGTTTAATGAAAGGGAAAAACAAAAGGCGAGGGTGGAGTTTGAAGTTGAAAGGTGATTCACATCTGTCAGTGCGCACAAAAGTTGCTGCTTTGACTTCACTGCCTACACACACACACATAAGCCTATCCATCTATATATCCAATATATACACACTATACTGTATAAGGTCCTGTAAAGTGACTAATTGTCTCCTGAAACACTATTAGTTGCATGATTACCAGGTTCCTCTTTAGTTAATTACACAGACTGCTCTTGCTTGACCTCTGCCAGCATGATACAGTACATTACTTCACTTCTCCAACTCCCACTCCCTCGTTCCCCACCATCTATTTCCCCCCTTGTTTTCCCATCTTTTTAAAAGTTCAGTCTAGAAAGTGTAATCCCAGTATACCTGTATTCAAAACCACCTAGAAAATTTGAGTGGGGTCTTTTTTTGTTGCTGTTGCTTTTTGAGTTTTTGTTTTTAATCCCCAAAGACAGAATCAGCACAACCTCCTCAGTGAACTAAATGGACTTTGCCACTTGTGTGGTTTCTGTTTCACAGGCTTATAAGCTAAAATGTACTGCACAAATAAGCTATTTTAGGTTTACCAGCGGTATAAACCAAATAAAATTCAAATTTGCAATAAGAAACTGTGGTTTTGTCAAGATGCAATCACCAGCATCTGATGAAAACCCAACGTTATTTATTCATAGCTGAGTGGAAATTAGCTAAGTGAGTTCTTGAGCATTTCCTTCCTATTTAACCATCACAAAAAGTAAGTATAAGTTTAAAAGTTTAGTGCATTTGTCAAGCACACTTCCCTGAACCCTATTGTGCTGGCAAGAGTAAGACTATAAACACAAAAATGTTGGATGAGTGAATTTCCTGAGACAGATACCTTGGAATTGGGTGTCCTGATACTAAATCCTCTTTTGTTGGCCCATCCTTCAAACTGATTGAATTTGTTTCACAAGGGCCAAGCGATCATTCCTGCACAGTGCCAGACATAGCTAGATGCATCTAGGATAATAAGAAAAAAAAGAAAAAAAAAGAAAAAACCCAAAAAACCTTTAAACATAAAAAGGTTAGAATGATGCATCTGCTGAAAGAGTTAATGTGAAGATCATCCTTTCCTCCATTCTGTCTATACTGCCCTAATGGTTGCCTAATGTGATTTGATTCAGATCAAAGTGCTATGTAGGCTAAACATGAAGTGCACTTGTCCTTAGGTATTGGAAATGGCTGTTTGACTTGAGCCCTTCTGTGAGAAGAAAAAAGGACCTCCACATTAAGAAGGCACTTCTGGAGGTGGCACAAGTACATCACTGCTCATTGGTAACATTTATTGTTCGACTATATTATCACTGTATATACAGGACCACACTAGTAATATATATAAAAGGAATGATTACAATGTATGTATAGCTTCATAAACAAAAGACATATTATCAATGTCATATATATACGGTAATTTGTATTTAATATTGGAGCTGTTCGTTGACCTGAGTGGATGTGTGCCAATCATGATGACAATGCAGGATCAAGTGAATAAGGCCCTAGTGACACAGGCTTATAGGCTTATGGCAATCACCTGCTGCAACCAGCTAAACCTCCTGTGATTCAAAGAGACAGATCTGTCCCTTTGAATCAAACACTACAAACACTGTCCTGGGACAATCTCCAACCAAAGCAATCACATTGAGGTTTTTGGTGAATTACTGACTTTGCAGTTGATGTCACCGAGTAAGACCCTGCTACTTTCAGGAAACAGGTAATTGTATCATGTCCAATATGCAGGACAGTTCTCAAGCAATGTACACATGATGTCATGTGAGGAACCTCTATATGGTTAATTCAATTATCTACCTTTCACCCTTCAATCCAGTAGGGATAATTAGGTAAGCAACGGTAAAAGCAGGTTTATAGTTTGCACTGTAAATGGTGCATGTACAGGATGTTCTCAGGATGCCGCACTATTATTAAGGCCCATACAATGTGAAACGTTAAATAAGACTTGCAAATCACGAATTATGCCAACTCTTTCAAACAAGTGCAAAAACCTCAGTAGTTTACCCTTTACCAAAATGTTCAGCATTCCAAATTTATATAGCACAACTTATCAGAAGTGGAAGAGCTAAACTCAGTCAGAACAACCTGTTCCCATCAATCAAACATGCACACAAAAAAGCAGCATGTTTTTTCTTTTTTCTTTTTTCTGCAGAAAGACCAAAATCCTGTTTACAAAATGTTCATGAATTCAAGGGTTTAGAGTTTGAGCTAGAACAGATGGCTGAATATATTTCAAGTTGTTCTTCCGCAACCAGCCTCTGATACTGCACTATTAGAATGGGCATATTATTAATATTTGAGGCATTGTTTGGACTTCCACCTGAGATCAGTTTCATCTTATCGGCAGACTGTCTGGTGTCTCTTGTGTGTTATGAAAATGTCAGCACATTTTGGTGGAGCGTGCTTTAATATTTAAAAAGGAAGTGCTGATTTGATTGGCCGTGATTGATGCCAGCTTCAGACACTCCCACAGATGCTTGATTCAACCTCTTCTAGTGCCCTAGTGACACATTATTACCAAAGAAAATCTGCCTGAGTCTGCACTTTGACTCACAAAACAGGGTCCAAACTGTTTAATAAGATCAGTCTTTCAAGCCATTGAATAAACACTACCTTCACTTGGTTGCTAATGAAATTGGTAGCCATTTAGAGGTCAGTTTATGTGATCTGCCATTTCTTTAGTCTGCTTTCTAAGCTGCAAACAGGAAAAAAGAGGTCCTTGCCTTTTATTTACCACTTCTTTTTTGACTCATTCTGCCAATCTCTCTCCTTCTCTAAGCCGTCTTCCCCTTACAAGCTTAGTGGCTTTGGCTTCAGCCGCAGCTCTGTGTGATTTTATCACATAAAAAGAGGAGAGATTTTCGCCTTCTAGTTTTCACAGGTCTTAGGTATAACAAGGTAGGAAGTGAAGGAGGGAAGCACAGGGGGCTATGGGCAGGTAGTGACTTTGTAAGGAGACAGGCAAATAAGATGTGGATCTTGAGAAGAGTCAAATTGGGTGGAGTAAAAATGTGAGAGGGGCCAGTTTCATGAAGATGGGTCAAAAATGGACTTGGTGTGTGGGCTAAAGTTACCTGAAGAATGCAATTAGCATGTGTTGCTGTATCTGTGAACAAGGTTATGGAAGAGAGACAAGCGAGATAGAGATGGTAAATCCCTGCAGGTACGTAAAACCACTGGAGAACGTTGCCTGGAGGAGAGAAGATGAAAAAGAAGGTGATTGACATTCACTTTAATCCACAATTCATCACATGTCATCCAATTTGTATGCCTAAAACATGAAAATAGTTACAGAGTAGTGAGCAGACAATGAGAGTGGACAGTGGGGAGCAGAGAAAGGAAGAGACAATGAAATAGAGAAGGAGGATGACACAGAGAGAATTTTCCCAGACTAGATGACATACAGCGAAAAATTGCAGGAGACTAAAGAATTTCGAGACTAAAAAAAATAGCATGAAGAGAGGAAAAACAAAAAGTTGCAAACAGGAGGTGGGAAATAACTCATCCAGGTGGGTGAATTACAAAAAAACAAAACAAAAAAAAAAACACACCACAACAGCAGACTAGTTGTTATATTGCTGCTAAAGACCAGAGTAGCTCACTATGCCTGGTAATTATTCTGCTGCTAATGACGCTAACACTGTCTTTGCAACTCCACTGTGTTTAATTTTGCACATCAGAGAACAAAAAGGAAGCATTGCGCTCATGCTGCAAATAAGCCACCGAGGAAAACAAAAGCATAAGCCTATAGCAGATGAATGCTTCTTCTCAAGGAGAGAGAAACTAAAGCAGTACTCAAAGGTGAAAACTGATGGTGCACCAAACTCCACTGTCATATCAGTAATTGGAAAATCGTATAGTTGGCGTAAATAATACATTTCATGGGTTCTTGGTTCCCACGCCACAAACAACATGCTCATAAATAGCACAACAAGCCTTCAACCTCTGCTGGCAAACAGGTCACTATCTCTAATGGTAGCTCTTTTTTGGCCCATGAATGTTTTACCTGAACTTTTACCTACACATTTCCACTATTATTTTTTCATAAGCTATGGTTTTCCTCTCTCCAGTGCGCTAGGCTTTTATATTTATAGTCAAGAAAACTCTTTATTTAAAAGCTCAAATGGTGAGAAGTCACCTTACGGAGTGAGGAATAAAGGGTAAATAGTCCATGCTGTGAGTGAGTTGTCAAGCTGTGATTTTTTTGCTTTTTTTATTATTTTTTATTCGTCTACTGCCAAATAAGGTAAAACCCAACCTTCAAGGGTTGCTCTATTTCTTTCAGCTGAATGGGCAGGGTTAGTTTACAATGCAAAAACTCTCCACTCTCTCTCACTCCTTCAGTTGTGACCCTTGTTGCAGATGCTTTTTCTCTAATTAAAAGTAGAAAGAAGCTGCCAAGCAACTGTGGTGAAACTGCGGAACACCGTTCTTTCCAAGCGTGTGCACGCACGCACACACAAGCATGGATGCACACGCCCATTCAGACGTGCGCAACAGATTGCACATTGACACTCTCAAACAAATCTGTTTCCAGGAGATGTTGCCCCTGACAAATCACTTCATCCGACCTGTCTGCATACCCTATGTGCACGGTATTTCCTACAGAGAAGACTGATAAGATTTGAATTCCATCACAGCTTCCTCCTTGCCTCAGGCAGCATAGCCATGGTGAATTTTGTGCTGTTTTATCTCGTTAGCAGGCTAGCTGTATCTGTAAGCAGTGCTTTACAAGCAAGACTTGTACTGCAGAGTACAGTAACTATAATAGAAACAAAAATACACATAGTCTATGCAGCCAATCAGTGTCTTCCAAAAGCAGAAATCAGAAAGAAAAAGAAGCAAATAATAACAGTCTGAGCTATTATACTAAAACACTCCTCTACAGTTGGAATATGACTGGAAATAACAACATATCTCTCTTCAAAGTCACTCTATTTGGAGGGAAGTTTTTTGATCACTGCATAGGAAGCTTTCTCAGCTGCAATAGAATCTGTGCAATTAACTGAAAGCTGTGTAGATAATGATATGAGATTTAGGCTTTCTTATTTCAAGGTAAACAATTTTGGCATATTCGTCAATCACAATTCTTCAGTGACCAAAATTAGGTGATCCATATCATTCATGTTAGAAAGCAAGTATAAAACATATCAGGCACATGATTATATTATTTTCTATTCTTTTTCTATTCTATTAATACTGATATATACAGTAGCCCTTATAACTGCACTGTATCTTCAACAGTTTAAATTGACACATGCAGAAGTATTTAGAAAAAACAAACATGGCAAAAAAATGGACTAAATAAAAAAGCAGGGTGCAAACAACACAGAAATGAGCAAAGAACTACAAAAGAAGCAAGTAACTGACAAAGCTTGGATACACATAAGTCCAACACTAAGGCCTAAACCATCAAAGGCCAAAATGGTGTCAGTCGTGTGCTTCACAGCAGTTTCTCACTCTGTTTATGATGGCTGAAAATGGTGTAAATAGAGATTTGCAACATTGCACTTGATCTTACCTTGACGGTGTCAGAACACTCATAGTAATTTGGTTTTGTTACCATTATTATTTTCCATCTTTTGCCTTCTTCAGGGCCAGGGAACTGTTCGCCTGATTTATGTCTTCCAGGCTTTTGCCTTACTGATTGACAGTAACTTGCAAAGTAACTGTCAAATAGGTACTCAGTTTACTTTACAAAACACCATCATTTTAGGGAATGTGCTAAGAATTGTGATATGGATGTGTCACAGTTGGATGTCTTTTTTGTTTTAATGCATCTGGTTTTCTCATAGCCAGTACATGGGGCTTCCACTGGTAACCCCTGGTAACATCATATGGACATAGAACTGAACTGTGGGCAATTTCCTGCGGAAATGCAGACTTACTTAAAGTGTGATTAAGGGCTCAAGATGGCTCTGCAGCAGATTCCTCATGCACTTGACAATTTGACAAAGGGACTGTCCTAAACCCTGACAGACAAGCGCAACGCCACCTCAAAGTCTACATTTCTGTGATTGTGGACATTGGGCTCGACCCTGGACTGCATTTAAATGTAGCGTGACTGCATTTGTCCTGAAGAAATATATGCAGTTGCATGGAAAAAAATTTTCAAGTGGAACAGCCACAGCATCACTCATCAGCTTGAACTCTGACTTCCATGATGTTGTGTAGCTGTGTATAAAATGTTTTTGTTGTTAATTTGTAAAAACTAAAATACACCCATGTACTATTTAAAAAATGTATGTCTTTATAGTATTTTTAAGGGGATACAACTTATATATTTGGCTATTATGCTTATGCTGCAAGGTTACTATGTAACTTTTCAAGGTCAGTTTAACTTACATCGAAGCTGGTGTTATACTGAATCTTTAAAAAGATGTACAGAGCTAAAGTTAAAAGGCAGTGGCACCAGTGAAGCCATAAATATATCAGACAACGTGCAAGGCATCATTTAAGTAATAAAGGGAAAAGTGTCCCAAGACTTTAGCAGCTGGCAAGTCTGGAGATACGGATGATTATGATAATGTGTAGAGCACTCGTCAGTGAGGGGATATACTGACATTTGATTAAAGAGTGGCCTGGTTATGGGCTGAATTATTTAGATGAACACCCTGATGGAGGGAGCTTGCAAAAGAGAGAGAGTAAGTATAAAATGTATATAAAGGATAGTGCTGTGTGATACTACAAATTTTGGTATTGATCCAATACCAAGTGACTACAGGGACAATATTGGAGATAGCAGTAGCAATACTGATATTTTTAACATATAAAGGCAGCTTATGCAGTGGAGAGTAGTGTGTGGATAATGAGATGAATCATCATCAGTTTATGAATTCTGAACACTTTTTAAAGATCAATAAATTAACATGTTTTTTTTTTTTGTATTTTCAACAATAGTTGGTTAATACAACAAAACAAATCTTTCAGCTTTTCAACCATATTTTTAAACTGGGTTTTTTTGGAGACTTAAAATTGAAATTTGTCATGGAAGAGTAGCCGGTGTGTTTGAGGTGTGGACCCAAACCGCAAACACTGGAGAAATTCAATTTAGTTCATGTAGCGCCAAATCACAACAACAGTCGCCTCAAGGCGCTTTATATTGTAAGGTAGACCCTACAATAATACATACAAAGAAAACCCCAATAATCATATGACCACCTATGAGTAAGCACTTTGGCGAGAGTGGGAAGGAAAAACTTCCTTTTAACAGGAAGAAAACTCCGGCAGAGCCAGGCTCATGGAGGAGCGGCCATCTGCTGCCACCAGTTGGGGAGAGAGAAAGAAGACAGGATAAAACTCGTGTTTAAACAAAAAGTGAGCCTTTATTGCAGCTGATACAAAAAACCGAAAAACAAAGCGAGGTGAAACAAGAGTGAAACTAAACTGAAACCTAAACTGGGAAAAACTATGACTAACTATGAAAACTAAGACATGAACATGGAACTGAACACGAAAACGCAAAGATAACGAGAAAAAGTCTAAACATAAACAGAAAAAAACCCCCTGTGACCTGACGAGACTTGATATGAAGAGAACAGATAGAATGAAAGCATCAATCCTATTGCACTAGTAGCAATCTGATGTCAATACCAGTGTTGGTATTGATATCAGATTGATTGATCAGTACTTGGATGAGAAGGTCGAGAGCTCACTTTTCAGCTAGCAGCTAGCAAGTTTGATAAAGACACAAATACATGTATATTAGTTCTAAGCAAAAAACGAATACAAATGTAGAATTTCTTGGCCAGTTGATACATCACAGCCAGTCTAACATTTTACAAATAAATGGATTACTGTAATCACATTACTTTTTCAGCAACAAGTAATTCAGTTATCACGTTATAGTTTCAATTTTGTCAATATTTACGTTACAAATGTCCTTTAACTATATGCTGGATAGGTGGATAGAAAAAATTAAGTAAAATGTGCCTCATTTTCCCCACGTACTTGGGTTACAATCAGATGATTTCAGTTTGTGCGCAGTGAGGAAGAGATGGTGGAGCTTCTCAGCAGGGGATATGCAGACATTATTCTGTTTTTGAAACTATGAAACTGACCTCACAGCCCATTGTTCATTCAGTGGTGCTATTTTCAGTCATTATGCAAATGTGCTGTTTATAAGGTTGGAGAAACCTGCAGTCAGAGACTGAAGAAGTCACTTGGATGAGTGACGAAATGTTTCTCCCACTGAAAACGCTACGTCCAGATGAACAGAATCAACATTTTGGGGGTAATGCCATTAAAAATCCCTCAAAAGGAACAAACAGCACAAACACAGTGGAGTGGTCCAGTTGAGTGACTCGAATTAGCTGAGATAACCTTCAGATGGCTGTTGCCAACACCCTATCTATGAATCAAAACATCTGTGTTGCTAACTTGAAGCCTTAACAGCATCCAAAGGGATAAGTTGTATCCCACTGAAAGCTGTTATAAAGGTAAGCTATAGAGATGTTTTTTTTCCTTATCTCTCTTTTTTTTTTTTTAACTACGCTGTAAACATGCCCTTTAATGCTGTTAAAATGGCCATTTTCACATGAGAATCTGTGGGGTTTGACTTTTCAAGCCAGTCTCAAGTGGCCAATAAATACAGCATATTTTTTTAACACAACCTCAGCCCTGGGAGGCTGTCCCCTGGGATGACCACATAACTAACAAATGTACACGAGCTGATCTGGATGGTCCTCCTGGCATGTGTTTTTTTTTTAATCCCAATTATTTTGTGCTTGTAAAACGAAATAAGCACAATTCCTAGACACAGACTTTTCCCAATTCAAGCAAAACAATGCTCTCCTCGAGTATGTCTGCCTGTCATGTCAACAATGCTGATGGCTCAGAGATTAAAGGAACCTCGAGACCACCATTTTTAAACACTCTTGACTATTTTGGGGAACAAACTAATCCCCATAAATCTTATCAAGGATATGTGAAAAACCCAAACATATGTGGAGGAGATTAGTGCAGAGTTTTGGTCTTATTCTCGATTTTCTCACTTCAGATAACAAGGGTGACAGATACGCACACGCCCACACATGCACACTCATTTGTTCATCATTGTTTTCTTTGAAACTTTGAAGTGCGATAACGAAATCCTTATCAATCCCAAGCATTGAATTGGGCCTTTTGAGACCCGTCCGCATGCACTCAGAAACGCTCACATTTACAGAGACCCTTTGCTTCTTAGCCTAACTCCACATCTAGCCTGTTACTCATGCACTGCTGAGTGAGGCTGGAACTGGTTTGGTTTGGTTGCTCTGCTTTCTCAGCTCACATTGTGTCATCCCTCATTACCTCCAAATGCCTATAAAAGAGTCCAATCTACTGACGCCTTTTGAAGTATAGGAATGGAAAACTGAGCCTTGATACAAAGAGTCAAATCACAAGAAAAACGAGAGGGAAGGGAGGGAAGAGTGCAAGAGAGACATAAGTCTGGAGGGAAAGTAAGAGAGAACGCTCGGGGAGGAATGTATAGACTGAGCAAGGGACTGTTTAAAATTTAAGACCAAAAAGAACAGAGCCAAGAAGTAGATTATGGGTGTTCTGATTTGATTCTATGGCAGATATAATGATGGTTAGTTTTCTATTCATCTTCCCAGCTCAGTGGGAGCACAGTAGGCAAATCGGGTTTTAGGATCTGGCCAGTGGGCAATGAGGAGGGCTATTAAAGGATCATTACCATCTCCTGCCATTACGGAGCTGTTGCTCTGGAGGAATTACCTTGGTAATGAGACCAACCTGAAACTGACTGCTTGCAGCAAGCCTGACGTACATTACATGAGAACGCTGTGACACACACCTACACACACATCCAGACAGACTATTTGGATTGATGGTTCTCGCTGTTGGTTTCTTGCATGGCGGTGTGTGCAGACGCGCATGCACGTAGACGCCCACTTCCCCAACAAAATGCTTGAGAAGATGCGTAGGAGTCCAATTAATCCTTTTGACAGTTGTTAGTGTGCTTGACATTAGCAGGATGCCACTTGTTTTCTTTCATTTTACTTGCCCCTCCGTACTGCTCTGTGTCCGTGTGTTTGCTCCCTTTCGCACATTAAAATGCTCTTTGACATGGTGCCTCCTGTGTGCACTCTGGGGCTTGTGGTCTATGCGCAGTCATTAACCTGAAATGCTATCTTGGAGATGCATACGCTTTCTGACAGCCGCAAAGTCTTTTTGCTGCTGATCTACCGTGTAATAGAGGGTAAGGGGGAAACAATTAAAGCAGTAGACGCTGTGTCTTATCTGGTAAAGACAAATAAAAACTTGCACATTAACTCACATTAACTTTGTTGTGTTTTATTTTGACATTAAAAGTAAGCTGGGAGTGTAAATATTTAAAAGAAGCCCTGTTAGCACACAATTATTTAAGTTACTCCTAAAATTATATTTCAGCCAAAAGTTGTATTTAGAGCAGCAAATAACCACTGGGTCTGGAAGAAGGCTGTTACTGGAAGGAATAATGCCCGTGTTGTCTATAATGGATACCAATTATGTAACTGGGAAAATAAAAATGAATTACTTCAGTCTACCCTGCAGCATAACACAGACTGTTCCTTTCCATCTGTAAGCTCTGTATGTTCAAAACAACCATTATCTGTTAGACATGGCTACAGCCACTACCATGGTTTTCAAGTAATGGTTTTAATTTTAATTTTCGAAGCAGGAACGGTACAGTTCACCGCTGGAATCTTTTGTATTTTGTTATCTGCTATAATTAAGTAGGACTAAAGAACAGTCTTGTAGACAAACTATGCCTCACCCATCAGAGTCATCATGCTGGTATAGAAGGCATTTAATGGGTTGCTGGTGTAAGCAAACTAAAACAAGGCTATGGGAGGCAAAGGCATGTTCACTGTAACTTAAGTGGCTTTGTATGCACACAACCCTGCGTGCTTTGAACCATAAAGCTAGCTGCTGGAACTGGAGCCCCTGTAACTATCAGCTTAACATGTACAAGAGGGTGCACACATAGACACTTGTATTGACAGTGCCTTTCCAAGGGCACAGCTCATTCCAGCTTTATGATGGACCTAAAGACACGCTGTGGGCAGCAAGGGCTTTGGCCAAAAGGACTTTATAGCATCATAAACACAGTTATACCCCATCTCACCAACATAAATACATGCTGGAGAGTTTCCAAGAGGGCAGCTTTTAAGTCACACCTGCACTCGAAGGAGGCAGCCGACATTCCTGTGAGGAAATCAGGTGAAGATGCTTTATGATGCTGTACTAATTCAGTGTGACAGCAATTATATTTGTCACAAAAAAGCCCCACGAGCACATTAAAACTTCCATCTGGGATCCATATGATGCCTGCATTTCACGTTCCCAACCTTGATCAGATTTCAGTGTTGTTCCCTTAGTGGTGCTACATTTGCTGCTGTGCCACGTCTGGGGGGAAGAAATGCAAATATAATTTTACTGTCTTATAGAATATGAGAAAGGCAACAATGCTGGATGGATTCTGCCCACGTAAATAAGGACGTGGACACCTAGAGAAAGCCCAGAACAGTTTTTTTTTTTTAATTGAGGACCTCCCTTGTGATAACAGGGTGTTAAACGGGAGTGTGAGGAAATCAGCTGAAGGTCTGAGAGGTAAACTAAAGGGCAGTCATTGTGTTTGCCTCAGGAAGACAGAAAAAAGGGACAAAGTGTCAGCCTGAATAGTAACATTAAATAGTTACATTATAAACATTAGCCACTAGTCCCCTTTTAAAGACTCTTTAACTCTAAATTTATGGTAGGCACTATTGTATGTATTTATTTACATTTTTATTTATCTGCTTTTTAACCTGAAGTGAAGGCATTTACAGGTGGTGGTGGAGTGCCACTGCCTTCAATTCTGGTGCCATGTGAAATTATGGTGATGTCCGAAGACGGTGCTCATTATGGACAAAGTGTAAGTTTCAGGTCTGGTTTTGCTCTTGGTCACACCCCTCCAGGTAACACTGCCTTTGCACACATTAGGGTTCCCTTGGCAATGGAGAATGGACAATGGAGTCCCCAGATGGGGTACTTTGATGCAACCCACTCAGTGAATCCAGGAAGAGTGGGTGCTCTGAAGCATTGCACTGTACACATGCACAGATGACAGCTGTGGAATTAAAGAAATTATTTTACAGCTACAATATATCCTGCAGCATTAACATTGCATTAACAATATAATCTACAGCATTGACATTGAATTAAGATGGTTATTAAACCTGCTGGCTTTACATTAACCTTTTATTAAAGGGGCAGTCATAATAATTGTATACACACATTACATTTTGTGCTTATTAAAGAGTTAAAGCTCAGTCAATTAAGGGAAGGTCATAAGCCTCGTTTGGCGCGATGTCCGGGCGATCTATTGTGTAAGTGACTTGGAGCTATAGAAGGTTAAAACTGCCTACACGCTTACAAAACACATATAGTGCATATAATCTAGAAACGGGCTTGAGCAAAGGCCTGAAACTATTCAACAACCTGTGGCGTTTGAGTTTGCTTAGTAACAGGTGACAGAAGATGTGTCAAAAAGAAGACAAGTCCCTGGGGATCTTCAGGGCTTGGATTCATCGCCATATTTGGATGAAGATGCTAGAGAGGGGAACTTCAGTGTGTGTGTTTATCTCTTAAAATTGACCATTGTCTGTAAAAAATGCTAATAATGTTCTTGAGATGCAAATAATGTTCTTGGAAAACGCGAGAAGGGGCGTCAAACCCTGACATTATAAAAGCAATTGCTTGTGTATTTTTGGGTGGAGATCTATGCTAATTGTGTATCCATCTTCCCGCACGTGTGTTCAATAAAATCATTGTTTGACCAGACTCTTTGGGACCAGTGTTGTTTTGTTTTCCTCCTCAATATCTTCGAGTTCGGGTAACACAGCACAGGAAAGCAACCTTCTATTCTACTGGGGAAACCCCCAGTCTGCAGACACCATTGACAGTGGTATAAGTATACCCACTCCAACCTGACAACTCTTACCAGCAGCAACTCCAGAGTGGAACAGTGTGCGACCCCTCTTCAGCAGACTGGTTCCACAACCCAAGGTGTGCACTGAGGCAAGCCCAGCTGTAGGCGGTACCATTCGGCCTCAGGAGGAGCTCAGGCTCCTTGCCCACCAGAAAGGTAACAATCCATGTCAGTTTCTGTAAGGGAGAGGCTTCCAAGCTCTCTGTCTTTGACCGCTGCCTGATCCACTCTGCTCTGACCTCTATGGCTTCACCTTCAGGTGGTGGATCCATCGGAGTTCAATTAATTTAAATTGTCAAATGAACAATCAGTATAGTGCTGATCTTTGACATGCATTAGATCTACCATTCTGTTATAAAACCTACTTAAGCCCATATGCAAATCAAGAGAAACATACTTAATGAAGAATCCACAGTCTGACCTGAATTTGGCTTCTTTTACATAAGCAATACCCATTTTCTCTCCCCCTCACAGCCTCTGCCTTCCTAGCTCACTCTCTCCCTCTCTGAGCTGCACTAACACTTAGGCAGAGATTTACATACACAGAGCGGGAAAAAGGGATTGGAGTGTGAGAGCAGGGTGGAGAGAGATTCAGTGTTTCTCAGAAGCAGACTGAGACAGAGCGTTTCACTCTGTCAGTGTGAAACCAGCCATTCAGTCTGATAGGCGTCAAGCATGATAATCCCAAAGGAGGACAGAGATGTATGTGTGTGAATGAGTAAAATGCTGTGTGTGCAGTCTGGTCGGCAGACTGGTATAAACAGTTAGGTGAGAATATCCATGTATGCAGTGTATGAGGAACATATCAGTGGCGTGTGAAATTTGCAGTTGTTTTATCTTCACGCGTGGACACATGTCTCACTATTTTCTTGAATCTGACAGACAGAGATTTGTGTACGGTGCATGAAAATCTATAAATTGCGTGAAACGTTGCGCCGTGTACCTGATTTATGCTAGGTGCTGCTCCACGCTAAGCCATTAAAGAGGAAAAACTTCACAACATCAAGCTAATCCACCATCACACTCAACAACTTTTCAAGAAATAATATTTTAAGTTTCTAAGCCCCTCGCCCCGCAACACTCTAGTGGTATGGATCTTGTGAGGGAAATTGGATTTCTGTAGTGTTCGGGAATTCAAGTGAAAATGACCAGCTTGTACATCTCCAAAAGTCCTCAAGAGTATGGCTGGCAGATGCTTTCTATAGTAGGGGGGGGGGGGGGGGGGGGAAGTCACCTGCTTGTTTGGAGATGTCCTTGTAAACATCCCCTCTCTTGCTATTTATCTCTTTCATGCCTCACAAGAGTGGAGCAGGTGCGGTGTATTGCTCAAACATGACAAAGCACCATGGAGCACCGAGGTGTGCATTGTTTGCTCTCCCTCTCTCCCCGTGTGCCTTCCAGCCATGCAGATAGTGAGTCCCCCGTGATGTCAGGCAAAGCAAAAGGTTGTTTGTGACATAAGCAGTGATCCACACCACCACCGCC
The DNA here is from genome assembly GCF_057381845.1 of Rhamphochromis longiceps. Lineage (NCBI taxonomy): Eukaryota > Metazoa > Chordata > Actinopteri > Cichliformes > Cichlidae > Rhamphochromis > Rhamphochromis longiceps. The sequence continues at coordinate 24,240,162 of NC_140577.1, forward strand.
GCCGCCATCATCCCATCCCCTCTCTCTCTCTCTCTTTCCCTGTGGTTTCTTTACTCACACCTCTCTGCTTGTCTGGGCTGCTGTTTGTTGTGTTACTACATAGCAGATGTTTTGGTTTGCATCTCATGACTCCAGAAAATGGTCAAATTTAATAATCATGTTTATTTGTTGCTGGGTGGATCAACTTAAGCCACACCCCACCCAAAACACACACACACACACACACACACACACACACACTCCTATACCCACTTTTTTAAAAAAAGTCACACGTTTGTCCTCTAAGTGTTGTTGCTTGCTTTATTGTTATGGAAATTGAGTATTATTATCTTAAATCCTCTAATTCCAAAGGCCCTTTACTGTGATCTGATAACATAGAATCAAACATTTGCAAGCACCCTTACTTACAAACATTTGATCTACCCCGCTCTTGGTTTTCACAGAAGATTTGCTTGGATGGGAAAATGCAGAACAAGATAAAGAAGCCTTTTAAGACCATAGGGATGCTCTTCACCTGCCAGAGTGGCTTCTTAGGGAAAGCGGGGACAGTGCCATCTAGTGATGGTGACTCCCTGTGCTAAAATGGAACAAATAAGTGGATATGGGAAAGTATTTTCCTTATGTTTACATCCTTTAGATCCTCATGGACCAGACAACGTGGGAAAAGGCACTCACACGCATTTGAACATTGCCTCAATGAGCTGAGAAAGGCAGTTTATGCTGCCCTTGAGCAGAACATCCCATTGAGGCTCCATGTAGACATAATGTTGACAATGTGTGTTCCTTTGTAATCCAATTACCCCGCTGACCCAGACTGCCCACACGTCTACCTTGTTAATACACCAGCAGAAACCACCAGATGGTTCACATCCTTTAGGTCACACTGCTAATTTAATACACTCCAGATAATTTCATTTTGACCCCTGACCTCTGATCAATTGCTTAAATGATAAGATGCTCTTTTGGGAAAGGTGTCCTGGTCAATAAACCTGAAAGAAAGCACATTAGATAGAGGCAAGGGGGTTAGAGATGAGGTTTATCATAGGAAAATCAATTGGAAGCCAACTAGCAAATTATGTCACACTCAAAAACAATCACAGACACACTTTGCTCTTGGATTCATGGAAAAAACAAGATGTACAGCCCATGAAGTCTCTCCACAAAATTAAATTTTAGTGAATGATTGTCGAACAGCATGAGGAGGGATGAGCGAACGGTGTGATGAGGGTGTAATCCAGGGTCAAGGATTGATATTTGTAGAGTGGCAGCGTCAGTGTGGATAATGGCTAGTGAGAAGTCAAGAACCATTTAATTTGCTCTCCCATTTGCCTAATTTAAGACCTCCATTTAGATTTTGTCTTTTGGGGCTACTTAAGATAATTCTCCCATAATTAAAATGGACTGTGTCAAATCGAAAACCCATTACATTATTTAAGAAACGATACCTCCCAAATAAAAATGCAGCTACACATGACTGCTGAGTAGCCCCTAAAGACAGAGGTGGTTCTTTGTTTAACAAATATAGCGCATAAAATATATCTAGTAAAAAAAAAGTCCAGTGGAAATTATCCCACAAGATTCAGACATCCACAAAAAAAATTATCAGCAAGATAGTCGATGAATCACCGTGACTGCACACTGTAAAACCCAACAGTGCATCTTACTAAAAGAAGTAAGTTGTTCTTACTCAGTTCTGAAAAATAGTTAAAGTAACTTTCATGAAGTGTGTTAGGTAGACCCAAAAGTATACATATGATATAATAACTTTATTGTAATAAGTACACATTATGTTTTTGTAACGTTTTAAGTACTGTTGCTTTAAACTGTTTAAGTTGTGCTAATTCATTTGTATTAGTCATCATCCACAGCCCCGCCCCCAGTGTTTTGCCTGGACTTGTCGGCCATGAGACAGGAGCCTCGTCAAGAGAGTGGAAAGTACAAGATAAAGTTATTTTTATGTTTTTTTGTTAATGCTTACTTCTAGCATACAAAACGTACATTTATCAGACTGCTTTGTTTTAGTTGTACTTCGTTGTAATTTATCAGACTACTTTGTTGTAGTAGCTCGTAACTTAGCTTGCCAGCACACAATTCCCGCCTAGCGCTGTATGGAGTCTGCCTTCACAATTTAAAAAATTAACGGTTGGTGGCTTGTTTCAATCAATAGTTGGTAAGTAGTCTGATTTTTGCAAACTGCATGCCACAAAACCTTTGGTAAAATCAGTGTTTACGCTTTTCTGACTCTGACCTTTATCAAGTTCAAATGTAGCCTACTTTTGACACAGTGAAAATAGTAGAAAATTTATTTAGTGTTAATTTTAAGAGTTTAACGGACAAGTTCGCCTTCACAAATTTTGAATATGATGGTTAGTGGCATTTTAGTCGCGAAATAATTTACCTTTTCAAAGCTGCACTGCACCAAACCTAAACGTTTCTGACTCTGTACTTTCCAAGGGTTAGCCTATTGTGTACTTCACTTGTGTAAAATTGCTTTATTATTTTATAACGTATAGAGTAGTTGACCAACCTGAATTGAAAATGAACTGTAGTGCAAGAATAAATCTTACTGTTTTCCAAGCTTGTGTTATTCAGATTGACTGTTTTTAAGTGAAGTAAAAGTAAAAACTGTTCTGCTAGCTTTCTGTCCTCATGGCTTTTGTGTTATTACAGTCTGACGATTGAAGGAGCAGTAGCATGCCGAGAGATCATCCAGCACTGCACTAAAGACAACCAGTAAAGGTGATTTTAAAACGATTTGGTATCAAAATGTGGAATTGCAAGTTGTGTAGTTTGTCTAGTTTTTCTACTGCCATAAAAGTCATGTTGTTGAAGCATTATCGGCTCAACCATGGTCAGTACTCCACAATTTCACCCTTACCCCGTCTCTACAACACATGCATGTGTACATTTAATACATTTAATTCATTAAAGATACACATGTCAACAATGCACACTCCCACGCAAAGAAAAGACGGTTCTTATCCAGATTTGAATAATTATGGATTTTGTTGCTCTATGTGTAATTTTAAGCAGCCATTTATTGAAAGCCAAATGTTTATCCATCTGAGGGGGCATTTAAAACGAAAAGAAACTGTTCCATGTCCTTTCAAGAACTGCAATTTTAAAACCAATGTCTACTCAACCTTCAATGCCCACAAATGCAGAGACCACCAAAATTCAACAAGTTACGATGAAGGCATTGTGCAAAGTGTTATAAATGTAGAACAAAAAGATGACATGCAGCTTGATTCAATAGAGTCATCAGATGACAATCAAGTGGCATCCACCAGTGAAATCAGTGGAATTGAGGGTTTAGAAGAGCAGTTGCAATACAATCTGGCTGGATTTTTCTTGAAAATGCAGACCTTTCTCCATGTGTCCCAGAGAGCAACACAGGAGATTATTGAGCATATTGATCAGTTGTTTTTGTTATCACAACCTTTGGTTAGAAAATCAGTTGTAGATATACTGAAAAAGCACAACTGTACATATACGGACAAACTGGTGGATGAGATTTGTCAGGCAGTTTCTGATAGTAATGTTTTACATAAATGTGTCACATCTGAAGGACCACTATCTACAGCAAAGAGGAGGAAATCATATTATGAAGAAAATTTTCCATATGTCAAACCTGTGGAGTATTTAATTGAATCGTCAAAGCACACTTATATGTATGTGCCTATTCTCACATCTTTGCAATTGTTGTTGAAAAAAAATGATGTGCTTGAAGAAATTAAACAAGCACCCACACAGATTCCTGGACATTTCATGTCATTTTGTGATGGATCCTACTACCAGGAAAATGTTCTACTGTCACAAGAGGGACAGAAATTGTCAATGATACTTTATGTGGATGATTTTGATCACAAACCCACTTGGTACCTCAAAGAAAATACATAAAGTCTTTGCAGTTTATTGGACACTGGAAAACTTTCCAGTTAAATCTTGTTCTGCTCTACACTGCACCCAGCTTGCTCTGCTGTGCAATTCCAATGATGTACGCCAGTTTGGGTGTAAGGAAATGCTGTCACCACTCTTAAATGACCTGAAAACTCTTGAAGAAGTAGGTGCCTACATTGAGACTCTTGGTGAATGTCTTAGAGGCACTGTCTACTCTGTTGTGGCAGACAACCTTCTGCCCATGGACTTGCTGGTTTCAATGAGAGTTTCAGGTCTACATATTTCTGTAGGTTTTGTCATGCCACCCAAACAGAAATGCAAACAGAAAATGCTGTTACAGGGAATTATGTAATGAGAACAAAAGATGCTCATGATAATTATTGTGCAAGAGCTTCAGAATGATGACATTAAGGAAAACTATGGTGTTAAAAACACCTGTGTTCCTTCTGACCATCTCTCTTTCTTTCATCCTGTCACAGGCTTCCCACCTGACTTCCTACACGACCTGTTTGAAGGTGTCATTTCAGTGGAGTTGGCACATTGTTTAAAGGTTTGATTTCTAAGAGATATTTTAACTTAGAAGACTTAAACAGAGCAATTCTGCACTTTCCATACCAACATTCTGACAAAGTTAATCGCCCTCATCCAATAACCTCAAATTTTGCCAGGCGAGGGACCATGGCCAGCACTCTTTCATGAGACACAGGTAAGTACAACTATGTATATAACATTTGCTGCTCATATAGTATGCTGTGTTTTGCTTATAATATTTTTGGAATTCTCTTCAGCTCTACTTTGAATTTCATCGGATCACCAATCAGAATCTGCCACATGTGTTTTATGCTGCGCTGGATGATTATGCTCCTCAGCTGACTGGACTTTACAAAAAGAGGAAAACTGGACGGGTCGGTGAAAGGATGGAGCAGCTTTTGTCGGCATATGGAAAACAGGTATTTAAAAGATACTAATTATTATTCTGCTTGCTTGGCAGTTGCCATTGTTATGTGTTTGTATATATATATATATATATATATATATATATATATATATATATATATATATATATATATATATATATATATATATATATATATATATATAAGGACACAAACGACATCTATGCAACTAGAACAGCAGTTCTGGCCGGCCTACCAATGTACCTCAGAGATTTTCAAAACATGCAAGGTACTTTGGTATTACAATAATTTGCACATTTGAATTTAAAAAAGGTTGAAAGGAGTTTATAAGTCATCTGGACTTGGGTTGAAAGTTGAAGACGTGAAGTTGAATGACTTATAAACTTCTTTCATCCTTGATTTGACTACCTGGATGAATGAAAAATGAACCTTCACTGTCAACTTAAAACATGTTATGATATATAGAATTTGAAAAACTGAAGAAAGGTGCCTGAACATTTGTATTTATGCTTTTAACAGAGATATTACAGATGAATAATTGTGCACTCTGTATTATATCTTAGGGTGAAATTGAGTTCTATGAAGCCATAGAATTGCTCTGGTTGCTGATGTCGATGAAGAGGAGGTGCCTGGAGGAGTTCCTTTCTCACCACGCCAAGTGTTCATAGAACTTGAAGATCGGTTTGTTATGACTCATCACTCATGGACTGATGCCCTGGTGTCTTTGTTTGGGCTAATCTATGCTCTGCATCTGAGCTATCCTATGAAGTATACTGGCTTTTTTGAGTTCATTCAAGTAGTGTTGCTGAAGCTAGACGATGAGAGAAAGCAACTAAAACCAAAATTGCAGACACTAAAAAATGAGCTTGTGCAGATGATGTTTGTTTTTCACTGGTCACTATATTCGTGCTTTTTCAGTTATCTGTGAATGGCTTCAATAGTTTTATTTGTTCTGGGTAATTAGCTTTCTAAAAGGCAATGTGGAGAAAGCTAAGAATAAGGAGAAAATCCATATTTGACGTTTTGTTTGTGATTGAAAAAAATCTTCACATAGTGTGTAATCTTAAGCTTATTTCTAAAAACATATTTTAGTTACATGGAAATCTTTTGCGAGATAACTGATAATTAGTCAATATGTACAGTATACTTTCATGCTTTATTTTTTAATTGTGTGATGAGTGCCAGTTCACTCGAGGTCTGGGCAAAACTGTTGCGAAGCCACAAATACCTTTGAGAATACTTTTTGTTAGTGACATCCTTAGTTCAGCTGTTTTCTATAGTTGCATTGCTGTAGTGCATGTGATTTCATTATTATACTAAATGTTACTTAAAATTGTGATTGTTATGGCTCTAATTGCCTCTAGACTATTGTTTTTTTTATGATGTACACCTATGTATCAGGTCTACATGACTAAATTTGTGTTTTGTACATTTAATCGATTTTCAAAATGCTACAAAAAACATTCAAAATTCCCTAAAAGTGCAAGTTTTAAAATGCCTAATTATTTGTTATTTGATAATGGCTTTAGCAGTCATAGGTTATGACTGAAAGTATGGTTGTATTCATTCTGTATTTTCTCTGCAGTTAAAGTTAATAAAAACTGAATGGAAAGAATAATAGCTTGGTTTTGTGTTAATAGTACTTGAACCATTTGGTGCAATCGGTTTCCCCAATTGGATTAAGTTGTTTAAATACAACTATTTAAGTTAATTTAACTTAATTTGAATATGAGCATGTAACACTTTAAATAAGTTTGAATAAATACAGCATCTTAGTACAAGAAATTTAATGGTTTAAGTTGAAACATACTAAATACAATGAGTAAATAAACATAATGCATTTGAGTTACATTATCATATTTGCTTTGGGTTCTTGGGACTCTAATAAAGTACTTAAATAACCCCAAACTGTTTAAGTTATAAAACTTGAATCAATTGGTGCAATCGGTTTCCCCAAATCATTTGAGTTAACTTAACTTGTCAGGTTTTACAGTGCAGTATACAGACTGCATGAGTCTCCCACGAGTCTTTTAGATAAGATGTATATCTTGACAAATATCAAATAAAAAATGACCCTTTTAGTGATTCCTCCTTCACCAAGCTTTTGCTCTTTTAAACTGTTTGCATTAAGCGTAACGTTAGATAAATGAGGACGATGAAGCAAATCCTTTTCAATTTAGAGAAAATATCATATCACGCTAAGCTCAGAGGCTGCAGCACTTACACTGTGAATTGCATTCCATAATGATTGATCCTTTTACACACTGACAGGAGGGGGGTTGGGGACTGGACCCACTTGACCGTTCACTGAGAAGCTTAGGCCATCGTTTCACATACAGCACACGTCGGAGGCAACCGTTGCACAGGATTACTAACAGAAAGTGATCAAACAAGTGTATTATTCACCCCGCGCCTGTTAATGTGTGGATGTTATTGTGTGCCACCGAATGCCTGATACCACCAAATTGGTCTCTACTCACCAGTCTGATGTCCTAGTCAAGCTGGCAACAGTGATATGAGTAATGCCCACTATCACAGAGAGGCAGGGAGTGGAACAATTGGCTTGTCAAATAAGAACCACTTGACAACTTCTCAAAGAAGATCAATTATGGTCAGTGTCCTGATCAAAGCAGTGACACGAGTGTGACTGTGTCACACATGGCAGCCAGGGTACGACTCCCTTGCTTAAGTAAAAAGTCTTCTAATAGTCTTGGTCTCATTGGTTTTATGCTCCAAACGACCACTGCTGATTGCGTGACAAATCGTTAAATGATAGGATGAGCATATTATACTGGTAGCTCAGATACTTAACCATCTGCTCAAAAACACAATTACACCTTAGCTCAGGCTGATGTGGCGGGAAATGGAGGAAGAGGGCATCCTATAATAACATGATGTAGACATTAAAAAGTTAAGGTGAAGACAAATTCAAAGAGCACTTCTCTGCAGTGTAACGGAGCTGACTTACAGTCCTCAGCCCCCACCCCTGACCTCACAAGAATCCTCTTTCCCAAGCAGATGAGGCTAGTGTGACGGAACTACAGGCAGGAGATGTGATTACCAGATCTCAATCGACTGTAATTCACCTGTCATCCCCGTCCTTAATATGCATCCGCTGTTCTCCAGTGATCCCAGACGTTGAATGACACTGGCTCCTGATGTTTGATCCAGCTCATGGACATTGATGTTTCTTAATTATTGAAACAATGGAGTGAGAAGCAAAATGAGCTAGTGGGGAAAATAGTAGCCAGCCAGGTTAATTTGGGGTTCATCAAATTACTGTGTGAATTAGAGTGATGTCGTAAATTACAACAGGCCTGTAATGAAGAAATGGAAACTTAGAGAAAAAGCGTTCTGCAGCACCAGCAGAAAATACCTCCACCCAGATAATTAAATAAAAGCACAGCCTACAAATTAGAAAGCCTTTTGTATTCTGAAAAGAGGGGCTATTCTGTGGGCTGTAAAAATGGCAATGACCTGCACATGGCCTAAAGGGGAAAAGAGGGAAAGGACAGATCTCTGTTGTGTAAAACCGCGAACAAGCACAGAGATCTGAGGAGAGGGGGGAGCAAAAAGAGAAGGAGGTCATGCACCAACACGAAAGAGTTAGTAAATGGAGGACAATAGTAGGGCGTATTTTATTGGGAGTAGGTAAGAGGTAAGGGCTGGCAGAGGCAGGGAAAGCGATAAGCTAAAAGAACTGGAGAGAAGTGGAGGGAGGCGAGGTGAGCAGGGGTGAGAAATTTCACTGCACCCCATTTCTCTCTGACATTCTTCAGCCCATCTCCTGAGCCCATCCATCTTGGATGACAATAGCACTCTGATTTGCATACCAAAAACGCTTTTCCGATACGCGCCTTCCAAGTCATTGCGAGAGATTAGAAAATATCGACAATTATTGACAAATCCCAAAGCACGGGCGAAATTCCATTTGTAATATTGCATCTACCATTTTATTTTCTTATTTTCTTCCCTCTTATGAGAGCACATTATTGACTCAAAAATCTGATTGCTGCTGCCGAGGCTTATGAGGAGAGTTGGGGTGGCAAGCAGTTTTGGCTTGCTGTGGAAGTGACTGTCGGTGAGTTTTGTATTCTCCGTTATTGCTTGTTTGTGCATATTTCCTAATGACACAGACTTTAATTAAGATAATCATCACATTGGTACCCCACATGGCTCTACTGTGGGGCCTTTTCCGATTAAGGCCAGGTCTGTATAAACCCCATGTGATCAGTTATTCTGCTTTTGGGCAAACCTTGTGATTACAATGATAAATGCATGACATAAATGAGAGGATGGGGATGGAATATGGCACGCAAGAATTAAAGGGCCATGGAACATTTGCTGCGATATGAAGGAGCATCATCAGTCCAGAACTCACAGAGAGAGATATGGGAAATGAGTGCAGTTAATTAAATAAGTCAGACACCATAAGGGAAGCCAGTTATTAAAAATCCAAACTATCACACAGGCACGCAAGCATGGTATCAGCACCTGGAACAAAATGGGAAAGCACCTCTTCTGTTCACAAAAAGAGAACCAGAAAGCAGATATTCAATGAAGTAAGAGAGGTCATTTCCACATATGAGTCTTTGCCAATAGATAGAAGTAGAACAAGGGAATCTTAAGTTTCCCCAATGCCCTACATCAGACTTTAAAGTGACTCCGAATTCCTTACTGTGAGGCCAAAGATCTCGTTAAGAAGTACAAATTGTCCTTGTACTACAACAGAACAATCTCCGGTCCCAAGCTAATTAAGTTTCTTGTGTCCTGGCGATTTGTTGTTTCTTAATGAGAGTGCCCGGCACCTCTCCCAAGTCCTATATTGTAATTAAGCAACGATGGGAAGATGACGTGGTGGAGGATAAAGAGTGGAAAGAAGGTAAAGTGGAAAGTCGTCCTGTCTGGTGACCTGCCCTCACAAGCTATCTCTCCCTCTCTCCCTCTCTGCCTCTGTATTCCTCTCTTGACTGGCTTCTATTTTTCCAGTAGGCTGTTTGACAAGCTGCCAGTTCTAATGCCCTCAGCGCAATGTCCCTTGTCAACTCCCATAAACTCTTATATCTATCAGAGCTTCCTCTTAACAAAAAAAGAAGCTTCCATTATCAAAGTGATTAAAAATGATCTTTAATTCTGGGGACAGCCAAGGGTACGGTGAGTTTAGACAAAGCCAATTGCAATAAAGTTCCGCATCTGCATATCTTTATTGCATTCTTTTTGTTGCCTTCTTTTTTGTAACCTGCGTCTCCCTCCTGCCGACATTTGTCTTTTCTCAGGTGGCGCTCCTTTACTCCTTTTCTCCTCCGCCGTCTCTCTCGCCGCATCAATGAGAAGTGTTAAGAGTCGATTCAGTAGCGTACACGGATCAATAGATCGCGCTGACCCTGACACCAAAATGTAAATGCTGTTGTTAGATAACGGCTTATGGAAAATCCACTCCATCACACAGATTTAGGAAAAATGGGCTTTAAAAGATGCATATTTTGTTTTGTTTTTTTAAACTCAAAAAAACAAAACAAAAAACCTAATTTGCATATATAATTACTTAATTAATGGGCTGTATGTTATGAACAGTCAATTTGCTAATTATAGCATTAGTTGACATTGAATCAAATCAGAGAACATCGCCACATATGATCTTTTATATACCAGATTTTTAATTAGTGCATTGAGTTAAGTCGAGGAAAGATGCAATATCGCCATGTCTGAAACTTCCCACCAAGGTGAGATAAAATAGCAGGGGGATATAAATGTGATGTACTGTGGGGAATAAAAGTTGTGGTGATGGTGAAATACCTTAAGAGCATAACTCTGCCATGCATCAAAAGTACATGCTGTCAAACTTGTTAATTTAATTACCTGAGTTGTGTTGGGGATTTTAAATGGCTGGGGAGGTAGTTAGTATCTGTGCCAGTGGAGGCCACCTCGGTGTCAGCCGGCTCCTCTCACTCACTTCCTCGCATCCTTTCCAGATACACTGCCAGCTTTTTGCAAGTAGTGCTTCATTTACAGTTACAAGGTGGTGGTGGTCAGGGGTGTGAAGAGGAAAAGGAGAAGCAGAAAGGTAAGGTGAGGGGAAGAGCATCTACCAGAGAGGAGTAAAAAGAGGAATAGCTTTGGATAAGATTCTGAGCAGGAAAGTGAAATGCAGGGAAGCTAAAATGCCATGACAGGCTTAATTAGAACCATTACAGAGTGGCCATCTGGGGCTCACAAGGTTGTCTCTTACTCACAACAACAGAATATGATTAATGGAAACCCACAAAGTGATGAGAACTAATGTTCACTGCAAAAAAAAGAAGGGTGTGTTAAGAGTACATCTGACACAAACGAGAAGTGGCAACTTGCAATGTGAAGCTCGAGTGCAAATCACAAGATTTTAAATGGCCTTTCAGATCAGAAATTGATCAGCTGGATAAATGCATCCGGTAGAAGACCTTTTAGGCAAGGGATGCAGGGATGTGCTAAGAGAAGATGGAGGACAGAGCGTTGTTTACTTTCTTTGAAAAGATGAGAGTGCAGGACAGGATGGGGACGGGACGTGATGAATTCTCTTAATGAGCAGCACTGGACATCAGACAGAAAATGTGATGAGGCACAAAGGCCTCCCAGCGCATATCAAACAGATGATTTCAGTCTGAGTGATGTTGTCTTGGTATTATTGACTGTATGGTGAGACTGAATGATAATGCCAGTGGCTGAAGAAGAGGACAGGTTAAAAAGTACATGGGCAACTCTTTGACCGCCCATCTAATGCATACCAAATCCTTTGTTCTGCTTTGTAGCTTCACACTCACAAGGCTTGCATCTATCACTCCCGCTGTCTGTTTATCTCACTTGTTTGAGTGACTTCCAACCTCAGGTGGTTCACAGACTTTGTTTGGCATTTGTCTGGTTTTGCATTAGCATTCTCTGAAGTGATGCAACTCTGCTTTTACTTTTCCTCTGCTCAGTGTCAGATATGAAAATAATCTATCTTTATTTTACATTTCGATACCTACTTCTCAACTGTATGTAAATGGACTCTTTGTGAATGTCGTGGTAATTTTGGGATTTTAATGATTTCTTTACACTGCTCTTTTGCCAGGATCTTCAAAGTGTTTAAAAATAATAATAATCCACACGGAAGAGTATACATAGAAGTTTAAATATATACCCATTCCCCTTACTAATATTTGGGTAAATGTCCCTTAGTAAGTGACACATCAACCAAACACTTCTGGCATAATAGTGGGCGGATATTTGATCACTCTTCTTGGTGGATTTAGTTTGAGATCATTGTTATGTTGAAACAACCAACTGTGCCCAAGTTTCAACCATTTACAGCACCTGCTGATTTGTAGTGAAGTTAAAGAATTTGGAGATGGCATTCATTCATTATTCTATCCACTTTGTGCTATGTACCGGAACCACTCGCAGAAAAAAACACCACAGTCCATGATGTTATCACCACTGTCAAGTCAAACCGAGTAGGAGGTGGAGAGCCCTGAGGAAAAAAAGTAAACGTGACAGACTGGAGGGCGGAACTAATCTTGTGTCTGGGTTTCTGTCGGGAAGGAAAAAGAAGGCGAACTGGGGAGCAACAGGAAGTTGCCACTTTCGGGAAAAGCCCAGCATAATTCTTTCAATAAGTTGTTCCCAACATGAATATTGTGTGGAACTGAAGTACCTACAAAGCCAGGGAGGCAGCCGGTAAGGGAATGGTTGCTGACTATGGTAAAAGACTTTGAAGCGAGTTGCTAAAGAATCGCGGCTGCCGCTAGCTTACGTAGCATTAGCACTGTGCCGTGAGTTGGTCGCCTGTTTACGAGCGGCACCATTGTTTATTGTTGGTCTGCATATGGAAGACTGTTAATGCTTGCATATGGTTAAGAGAAGCTGGTTATAAATACTATTGTTATTGCTCAAGTTCTAATGCAGATTGATTATTTAATTTAGCACTTTAATAGAAAGCAGTATTTCTCAAGGTGTATGTACAATTGCTAGTGAATTACATAATTTGAGCATTTAAAAATACTCAAGTAAATATTGTACTACAAAGCTTGCGCACTGCATTGATGTGTTTAAAAAAGAAAATGTGTTTGGGATTGTTTACAATATTTGCAGATGTGTGATAACAAACATAATTTGTATTTTGGTTTTTTGGTTTGTATTTAAAGGTTTTTCACCTATGGCTGACTGTGGCCGAAAAGAAGATTAAAGAAAAGGAAAACAAAAGATCTGCCTGGTCATTGAGTGAAACCCAGTTAAACACCTGTGGTAGATGCATCAATCCCTTTCAAGCGGGGAAGCTGCACAAACTTAGAGAGCTTGACAGTGAAAAACCGGGAAATCAAATCTGGGAAAAATGACCTGGAGTCCTGGGATAAGGGAATAATTAGTGCAAAGAGGAAATTCGGAGAATCCCTCAAGTTGCATGTGCCATTCCCATTAGTAAATAAACCCCAGTTCAAGCCTGAGCACACAAAAATGGCAGACCAAGCTGCTGGAAAGTCAGTTGAACAACTCAAAGGAGTGAGGGCAACAGCCAAGAGATCATTCTCTCGTCTGGTTAATAGCATTACGAGGACGCATGAGGATATGACTGAAGAAGAACTCAAAGACAGTTTCAATAGACTGACGATGGAAGCAGAGAAAGTCATGGAGGCCAATGATGATCTAGAGGCCGGTTTCATTACAGAGCTAGAGGCAAAGCCTGACACAAGTGAAGCAGCTGTGCTGACAGAACAGCAGAGAGCCGACTTAGCAAAGACTGCAAGTGAATGTGAGTTAAAACTGAAGGAAATAAAAACCCTAGTCAGAGAGGCTCTCTGGGCCAACTTTGGAAGTGCAGAATTGTCCACAGCACTACAGGCAGCAGAGGCTGAGTGTGAACATGTTGCTGCCATTACGCCTGACGGTAATTATGAAGTGTATGATTTCGTTCTTGGCCACCTGAAAGAACTGGTGGGAGTGGCAAAGGAGAGGTATAGCAAGTGGAAGCATTGGATCCCATCAGGTATTCGGAGAGATCTTCAAAGCAATATACAGAAGCTGGAACTCTGCGTCCCCAGGCTGGTTTCCAGAAAAGCTGACTTTCTGGAGATGAGAATAAAGGAGGATGCTGATCACCTGTCATCATTGCCAGTTACCTCCAGCTGCCCCATGCCAATCATCAAGCTGAAACCAACAGCACTTCCTAAGTTTCTTGGAAATAAACGAGACTTCCACAGATGGAAGAAGGAATGGGAGGTTCTTCAGGGGCAGGCGGAGCCATCTGGTTCGAAAGAGATCAAAAAGTTTCAGCTACTTGATAGTGTGGATGAGAAAATAACGAGAGAACTTCGACTCACCACTTACAACACTGCAGACGACATCTTTCGTGTTTTGGAGAATCGGTTCGGCAATCAAACATCAATTGCTATTGAAATAGTGGAGGAGTTACAGAGAATGCCAGCTGTCAAGAGCCACCAGCCAAGAAAAATAGTGGAATTAATTCAAGCTGTGGAGAAGGCACTTCAAGACCTGGTTGACCTTGGTGACACGGGGGCCATAAAAAACCCACTGGTGACAAAGTCAATCGAAAGTAAACTTCCGGAAACACTCAAAAAGGAGTGGCTTATTTATGTTGCTGACAGTAGAAACACGGTCACCCCAGAAAAACGATTTGATAGTCTTCTGGAATTCCTCAAAGAGCAAGAAACCATATATGAACAGCTTGATCATCTGAGAGAGGAAGAGCCAAGTAAGCGAGAAAGAGTGGAGCTGAAACATTCCAGAACCAAATTCACCAAATCAGGTAGTGATGAAGGGTGTGTGGTCTGCGGTGATGGAAAGCATAAAAAGAAACTCTACTTCTGCAGGCAATTTAAGACATTAAAGCTTGCAGAAAAGAAAAAAAAAAAAAAAAAAATGACAAAGGATGAACTGAAGCTCTGCCATCACGTAATGTCGCATACTGCTGTTTCTGATGTCATTTAGAAAAAAAAAAAAAAAAAAAAAAAAAAAGCTTGCAGAAAAGAAGGCCGCAATTAAGAAACTAGGCGCATGCTGGAGTTGTCTCGACGTTCATGACAAAGGGTCATACTGCAAACCCACTTATCTGTGCAAAAACCCAGGCTGCAAAGAAGCACACGCTGCGGAGCACCATTACTACCTATGCCCTAATGCTGAGGTGAGGAAGGGAAGTGCAGCAGGGAAGCAAAATAGATCTGATCCAGAGGGAGGAAAGGTCAGCAGGAAATGTACAGAGGATCAGGAGGAGTTCCTCAGAAAACTGTCACCTGAACTGGCAAGAGAATGCAGGGATGCGTTTTCAAACACTGCATCTAGGACATGCAGCACCACCAAGGAGCAGCCAAGCCTCCTATTTGAAGGTGGGCTTCGAGAGCTGCCAGTAATCATGATGCTCCTTGAGGTCACAGCTAATGCTGGGCAAAAGATTGGGACATTAATTGACCTGGCTTCTGACACCAACTATATAACCCACAGGGCTGCAAGCAGTCTTAACCTAAGAAGTGAAGAAATCACTCTGGTTGTTCATGGAGTAGGGGCAATGAAAACGCACGTGAGAACAAGGCGGTATCTTTTAAAGATCCGAGTCAGAACGCCTAGAGGCACCCTTAGGTCACACCAACTGGTCTGCTATGGACTCGACAGCATAGCAGAAGTCCACAAACATGTCACACCGAGTCAGCTACAAAGGTTCTTTCCGGATATACCACTCAACGATCTTGTAAGACCGAAAGACATTCATCTGCTTATAAGTCATAAAGAAGGTCGGCTAACGCCTCAGAGGAGCAGAGTCATCGGTGACCTTGTGTTATGGGATGGGCCACTTGGAAAGACAGTTGGGGGAACTCACCCTGAGCTCTTCGAGGAGCTTACTGTCTCTGCCCACATGTCCAAGACACACTTTGCCAGGTCAATGAGAGCAGCAGCTGTCAAGTATGAGGAGCTCATTGGCGAGGCCTCGGACCAGTCTTCAACAAGGAAGCATGTTCCTGCTAAGCTTCAGAGGTCAAGTACCTCAACCACCAGTCGAGGATTCTTAGAGTGGTGGAAGTGGGATAGTATTGGTGCTGCATGTGAGCCAAAGTGTGGGGGTTGTCGTTGCGGAAATTGCCAGCCAGGTGGGAAAGAAATGACACTGGCCGAGGAGAGAGAGAGCTTGAAATAATAAGAGAAGGACTCACCTATGTCACGGGTGATGGCCACAGCGACGAGCCACACTGGCATACCAGATATCCTTGGGCTGAAGATCCAGTATCCTTACCAGATAACAAAAAAGGAGTTGAGAGCACATTCCTCCGGACAGAGAAACAATTGGCCAAGGAGCCTGAATGGAAAGCTGCTTATGCCGCTCAGGTGCATGACATGGTGGAGCGTGGAGCCGCAGTCAAGTTGTCCAAGGACATGATCAGTAACTGGGATGGGCCAGTGTGGTACGTGAGCCACCTCATTGCTCCGAATCCCCACTCTGTTACAACTCCAGTGAGGCTTGTGTGGAATAGCAGCCAGAGGTTTAGAGGTGTGAGCTTGAACGACCTGCTAATAAAGGGTCCAGATGTCCTCAACCAGATTCGAGCAGTTCTCCTCAGATTCAGGGGCGGAGTGTACGGAGCCCTTGGTGACATAAAAAAGATGTACAATTCAGTTTGGTTAGAAGACAAAGAGATGCATCTGCATAGGTTCCTCTGGCGGGACTCTGAGGATGACGAGCTAGAGGAATATGCCATCACAAGGGTGAACATTGGAGATAAACCGGCAGGATGCATTGCACAGCTGGCAATGCGTGAAACTGCCAGCCTTTCTACCTTTTCCCACCTCAAGGAGGAACGTCGTGTACTCCAGCAAGACAGCTATGTCGACGACATCCTTACCTCTCACAATGACATGAACCAACTAAAAGTCATTACGGAGAACATTGAGCAGATCCTAAAGGCTGGAGGATTTGAGCTGAAACCTTGGGTCTTGTCTGGTCAAAGTGGGAGGAGGAAGCGCAATGACGAGGGTGAGAAAACAAGAATGAAAACCATTGTCCTACCAAACCAAATGCGTGACGAAGAAAACAAAGCTCTTGGTCTGGGTTACATAGTGGAAGAAGACAAGCTTCATGTCATGGTAGCAATCAACTTCTCCAAGAGGAAGAAAAAGATGCGAGTTGGCCAAGACCTTGCCCAGGAGCAGATTAAGACCCACACGCCAAACCCACTGACGCGAAGAGAGCTTCTCAGCCAAGTGTCAGGGTTGTATGACCCAGTCGGTTTGGTCACTCCTGCAAAGCAAAAAGGAGCAATCTTAGTTCGCAGGGCATTCCAAGAGACAAAAGTAGAAAGCTGCTTGGTCAAGGACACTTGGGATATGGCGCTCTCAGATGCCCTGAGGGAGGACGCCATTAGGCTTTTTGAGGAGTATGCCCAGCTCAGCAAAGTCACATTTGCAAGGGCGCTAACTCCCCCGTGCTTCACCGAAGAACCCTGGGCAATTACTTTCTCCGATGGAAGTGAGCAAGCCTATGGGGCAGTGTTGTACTTAAGGTGGAATTCAGATCAGGGCCCAATCATCAGGTTGGTGGAGTCCAAAGCTAAGTTAACACCATTGGACCACAAAGGGGATGTTGTCAAAGCAGAGCTGTGTGGGGCAGTGTTTGGCTCACGCCTAAAGAAATACTTTGAGGCGCAAAGCCGGATTCAGGTTGAGAGGTGGTATCACTTTGTCGATAGCCAAACCGTCATTGGGGCAATACAGCGGGAGAGCTATGGGTACCAGACCTTTTTTGCAAATAGGATTGGAGAAATACAGAGCAGCACAAGGATTCAAGATTGGTGGTGGGTTCCTGGCCCTCAGAACATTGCGGATGTAGTTACAAGAGGAGCTAGTCCCAGGGATCTAGATGAAGACTCAGAATGGCAAAATGGTCCAAAGTTCTTGAGTTTGCCGGTGTGCGAGTGGCCAGTCAGGTCAGCTAAAGAGTTAGCCGCCACTGCCAAAGAAAACGTCAATAAGCTGCAAAGAAAGGCGTTTGTCGCTGCCTTGACAAGGGCCGAGATAAAAGGGCAAGAAGAAAAGCGAAGTCGGGCTGCTGAGGCCCAGGGAGAGCAGCGAAGGCCACCTGCGGGGTCAGTCATCAAGAACCTTGTAGATGTCAAGCGGTTCAGTGACCTAACTCGATTAGTTAGATCAGTTGCTTGGACTTGGAGAGCAGCTAGAAAGTTTCTTGGGGGACATCCAGCTGCTAATGACCCAAAGTGGGAGGCAGTCCCGTTGGTAGGAGTAATTTCGGTGAAGGAACGTGAAGATGCCCTAAGAGACATCTTCCTTGCAGCACAAGACAGCGCTGTCTTCCCAAGAACTACTACAGATAGACTGGTTGTATACAAAGACCCAAGCTCTGGGCTCTTTGTTTGTGGCGGCCGAGTGCAAGCTTTTAAGAAAGACCAGGTTAGTGTTCCCATCTTGGCTTATGATGCTTGGATCTCTACACTGTTGGCTCGGGAGGCCCACAATGAGAGTCATGAGGGAGTTGCTGGGACCCTGCTCAGAATGAGGAAGAAAGCGTGGGTCATAAGAGGGAGAAGGATTGCTCAAAAAGTTGTGGATGGTTGTGTGGTTTGCCGGAAAGCAAAAGCACAGAGTTGCCGGCAAATAATGGGCGACTTACCTCCGGAAAGAACTCAACCTGCTTTACCTTTTGAGTTCACAACAGTGGATCTCTTTGGACCCTACCAAGTGAAGGATGACATCAAGAAAAGAGTCATGATAAAGGTTTGGGGGGTTGTATTCTGTTGTATGGCCAGCAGAGCGATTCACACGGAGTTAGTAAATTCCTTGTCGACTGAAGGCTTCTTAATGGCTTACCAGAGATTTACAGCAATTAGAGGACATCCAAGAAAGATCTGGTCAGACCCAGGTACTAATTTCGTAGGAGCAAAGTCTGTCTTGAAGGAACTTTACGGATTCTTGGAAAGTCAGAATAAGTTTGTCTTGGAGGAGACTGCAGCAAAGAATGGAACAGAGTGGATGTGGAAAGTAAATCCGGCTGATTCCCCACATAGAAATGGAGCTGCTGAGGCTGCTGTGCGCATTGTGAAGAGAGCACTCCAGAGTCTTGGAAGGGAGTCTGGGCTAAGTTACAGTGAGTTCCAGACAGCTCTTCATGTGGCAGCTAACCTTGCAAATGAGCGCCCGATTGATGCCAGAGTACAGAGTCGGGAAGGTTGCATGTCACACCCAACAGTCTTTTGCTTGGTCGAGCATCTCAAAGTGGGGACTTCAAGATGTTTGACTTTTCCGTTTACCCCTATAAGAGACTTCAAGCAATCCAGGCAGACGTGAGCAAGTTTTGGAGGTCCTGGAGCCAACTTGCTGGCCCTAATTTGTTTGTAAGGAGCAAGTGGCACACTGCACACAGAAATGTCACTGTTGGAGATGTCGTCTGGTTAAGTGATCAGAATGCGCTGAGAGGGCACTTCAAAATGGGCATAGTTGTCAGCACTAATCCAGACAAAAAGGGTATTGTGAGGGACATCAATGTCCGGGTATGCCCAAGTTACAGTGGTTCTGTGGCTAAGTCCTTGAGGGCGGAGGACTTAAGCTCTAGTTCAAGAGGAGCGACTCCAGTGGCTCAAGCTACCATCCTTCATAGAGACGTCAGACGTCTAGTTGTTCTGTTACCTGTGGAGGAGCAAAATGGGACCAAGTCGTCAGTGTCATGCTTAAATGGGATGAGTTAAACTGCGGTTTGCTTGTGAACTTGGCGATCTCCTGTGTTCCAAGGGAAGATCGAGTGGGAGGTGTCAAGTCAAACCGAGTAGGAGGTGGAGAGCCCTGAGGGAAAAAGTAAACGTGACAGACTGGAGGGCGGAACTAATCTTGTGTCTGGGTTTCTGTCGGGAAGGAAAAAGAAGGCGAACTGGGGAGCAACAGGAAGTTGCCACTTTCGGGAAAAGCCCAGCATAATTCTTTCAATAAGTTGTTGCCAACATGAATATTGTGTGGAACTGAAGTATCTACAAAGCCAGGGAGGCAGCCGGTAAGGGAATGGTTGCTGACTATGGTAAAAGACTTTGAAGCGAGTTGCTAAAGAATCGCGGCTGCCGCTAGCTTACGTAGCATTAGCACTGTGCCGTGAGTTGGTCGCCTGTTTACGAGCGGCACCATTGTTTATTGTTGGTCTGCATATGGAAGACTGTTAATGCTTGCATATGGTTAAGAGAAGCTGGTTATAAATACTATTGTTATTGCTCAAGTTCTAATGCAGATTGATTATTTAATTTAGCACTTTAATAGAAAGCAGTATTTCTCAAGGTGTATGTACAATTGCTAGTGAATTACATAATTTGAGCATTTAAAAATACTCAAGTAAATATTGTACTACAAAGCTTGCGCACTGCATTGATGTGTTTAAAAAAGAAAATGTGTTTGGGATTGTTTACAATATTTGCAGATGTGTGATAACAAACATAATTTGTATTTTGGTTTTTTGGTTTGTATTTAAAGGTTTTTCACCTATGGCTGACTGTGGCCGAAAAGAAGATTAAAGAAAAGGAAAACAAAAGATCTGCCTGGTCATTGAGTGAAACCCAGTTAAACACCTGTGGTAGATGCATCAATCCCTTTCAAGCGGGGAAGCTGCACAAACTTAGAGAGCTTGACAGCCACCATGCTTCACAGTTGGTTCACTGTTCTAAGATCTGAAAGTCCTTACTCTCACTCCTGAGACTAAGATAGTTGTGAACATCCTAACCAATTTCCTCTTATCTGAAGGTGACACCCTGGGTCTTCTTCCAGACCTTGGTAAAGTGGTGACACATCCAAATTCAGAATCAAAATCAGAGAAACTTTATAAATCCCAGAGGAAAATTTTGTTGTTATAGCAGCAACTATACAACAAACAACAAGCACTCATATAAAATGAGTGTAGAAACAGAGTTATGACAGATACATAGAAAAATATAGAGATATAGGTTTAAATATAAATATAAAAGGACAAGTGCATGTGCAAATATGTTGTGGTGTACAAAAGTGACAGGGTGCATTGAGGTGTGATTAATACTGTTCCACATCCAAGTGGATGAATTAAAGAGTCTGATAGCAGTGGAAAGGAATGGCCTGTAACGTTCCCTCAGACAGCAATGTTGAAGGAACCTATTGCTATTGCTGAAACTGCTCTTCAGATTGTCCAGTGTGTTATGGAGGGGCTGGGAGTCATTGTCCATGATTGCCAGCAGTCTTGCCAGCATTCTGTCACTGATCACCTCCTTCAGGGTGGCAAGCTTCATGCCAAAAACACACTTGGCCTTCCCGATGAGTTTCTTCAGTCTGTTTGCGTACTTTGCTTTGATGCCTGAACCCCAGCACCCCACAGCAAACAAGATGATGCTCACAAAACATATAGAGCAGCCTGCTGCATACATTGAAGGATCTGAGCCCTCGTAGAAAGTAAAGCCTGCTCAGACCCTTTTGGTAGGCAGGGTTGGTGTTGGCAGATTACTTGTACTCATGTAGAATCTGCAGTTGTTTAGAAATGGCTCCAAGAACCACAAGGAGAAAAAGCAGTTGGAAAATTTACTTGCACAAACTGTTATTTATTAAGAGCATCCACCATTGTAATGGTATATATTACCAGACACAGAAAAAACCCCATTATTCTTTCCACCAGACCCTCTCCCTTTTTACTCTTCTTTGCCTAAAGCCTTGAGTCAGAATGGCATTTCTAAAGATAATTCATTCAGTTCTTCCCATTCAAACAATCACTTTATGTGTATACATAATTTATTATATACGACTTAATAATTAAAATCAGCACATTTGTGTTTAGCATCTTTATGGACTTGCTATACTATTACATAGCTCTGTGAATGGCATTTTAACAAGGTTTTCTGGTATTTGTTTCTGCAAAATATATACATGGATACACACTTAAAAGAAGACAACCTAAATATATCATTAAGTTCTATTATTGACCAGAACAAGGGTCTCTGCTCTTCTGGCAACTCCTCATCGCTATTCACTGCTGCTATCTATAGTGCTATGAACGTCTCAAACAACTGTTTATCGGATCCACTTCACCACTTCCCACTCCCCGGCAACATAATTAGATGTTTTCTCAACATCTAATTATGGTTAGAAAATAGTTCCAAAATGCAAGCTGTGTCAGTGTCGAGATGCAACCTCAGTTTCAACTTGGTATATATCTTGAAAGTCACCTGGACTTTCTAGCAAAGGACAGTTTGACTCAAAGAACTGTTTTAAATTCTGTTTTTTTTTTTTTGTTTTTTAATCTATTAAAACTAAATGGAAGAAAAAAGAAATTGAAAAAAGACTAACAAGAAAGAAAATCCTGCTCCAGGGTACATTTCTCATCCTACTGAGTTGACTTCACACTAAAAGACTTGCATCGCACAGCTTACAATGTTGAAATGAAGGAGCAGAGAAGACGCAGTTGTAATATTTACCAGTTCACCACTAACTACAGACTGCCACTTAGTCACCAAATTAGTAAAAAGAACCCCATATTTGTTTATTGTAATAATCTGATGGATATTTCTTGTTTTGTAAGACATTTTGGCAAGACTTCTTTGTACATGGAAACAACATCAACATCAATGCTGGCCCTAACTCAAGTAAATGCAATGAGAAGTTCAAGGTTATATGAATGAGCAGCTCTTATTTTGGCTAAAGGTTGTTTTCCATATAGTGACTCCTGCCTGCTACACTCTGTGTGCAGAGGGAGGGGGATGCAAACACACAAGTGTGCTTATTCACTAACAATAATAAACATTCCCAAGTCTGACCATCAAAGGCAGTTTTAAACTCTAACATCAGCTGAATCCTATCTTTAAGCCTAATAGGAAGTCTTAACTATGAAACACACCTTTGACTGTGTTTTACAAAAATGAGAGTTTAGCCTTTTATAAGATTTCATCTCTCTGATGGTCAAAAACTAAAATTGCTCAGCTGTTATAGAGGCAGTGATAACCCACAACCTGCTCGCAGAAGACAGTCACACACAAATTTAGTGACTCTGTCCTTATATCTGCGCTCTATTGAAAACACCAACTTTATGACTGTATGTATTTTAGCTACAAAGAATTATACTCTCCCTAACAGGTGCTGCATTATTTAATTCTAAATTCCAGCTAGTGAAACGTTCTTTTTTTCACATTTATGTATCACTCTCAATACCTATTTATTTCTCTATGTTCTGTATTGTGTGTTTTTTTTTTTCTTTTTTGACGTGGTATGCACAGCTGTAAAAGTTTCTTGTCCATATTATAGTAAAGTAATATTCCCATGTACATCTGTATTTCAACAGCCTTGCATTTCATTGCTTGCATCTTGGTACCTACCTTAGGACCTCTGCCACTTAGGATACTCATAAATAACACAGTAGTCACAGATGTAATAGTTTCCTTTGTTTGGCTTTACAGCAGGGTCTCGGTTGGGGCTGTGGTACACTCCTTGTTTTTGCTGTCCCGCTTTAAGATTTAGGCTGTCAAAAATGTTTATTTTTACATAAAAATCTGACCGCGTGCAGCTTAAATCTTTAAAGATGACTACAAACTGACTAGCCACTGCTCTAACAACCCACACTAGTAAACCTTGTTAAAGCCTTTCTGGAAAGAAAAAAAAAAGATAATCCCTCTTTGCTGTGGTTTTAAACCCCACCCAGGAGACATGGGCATATTATGAGGACGATGATTTCTGTTTGTGCCTCCAAGCTGTTTGTGTCCGGATAAGTAAACTTTCATGTTTGCTGTCAGTGTTGGTGCTCCCTCAAACATAAGAAGAGCAAAATGATTCACTAGTCAGGGAAAGGAGACCAGGTGTCTGCGAGAAAGTGACATAAAAACACAGAGGAGGAGAGGAGGACAGAGAGCAATAGGGCATAGCGCTCGGGAAGAAAGGAAGAGGAGCAGAAAATGAGGTAATGAGGGACGGAGGACAGAGAAGAGAGTTCTCATGCTGCACAGAATTAGAGGGTTATAGCATAAAAAGAAAGATGGCGTGAAGAGAGAAGGAGAGCAGAAGCGGAAAAAAAGAGATGGAGAGCGGATGTCCATATAACACTGGAGACTCTCACAAAGCTGCTGTCGTATTCTCATTGTAACAATAGCAGCAGATTGAGTTGGACAGGGTTCACAGGCCTGAATGCTAGCCAGTTAGACAAAGCTATTGAGTGGCTCGCCTGTGTTATCTGGCCTGCTGTTGAACACTCCCCTTTCTGCAGCGGTGAACAGGCTCAGGTTACACCGCTCACTGATAGGCTTTAGTCAATCACACTTCCCCCTCTGGTGAGGAACCACCTCGGGCACAGCTCTGAAAGTATGCACCACAGATTAAAAGAGAGATCTAAGGACTTCGTCAGAAGCTAGAAAAGTGCTTGTTCCATACACCGACAACGATAGCTGTTTGCAGGAATTTCCCCTCAAAGTGCAGCTGCTGGATTAAGCTGTCATTAAATATCATCCTGAGCTCGACGCGACAACAATAAGTACAGCTTAATCTGTTATTTGCTTGTTTTGTTTAGTTTGATATATGGATTTGTCCTCAGCAGCGTTGTCATTGACCCGTGCGTTTTCTAATTATCCAATTCTCAAAAGGACATCATAACAGCTAACTGCAGTACATGATCCCCATTATTTCTCCATGAGATGTCATGTTTATAATTGGAAGTATTATCTCATTGATCACAGCTGCTATTGTTATCATCTTAATTACCACTACAGAGTCATTTAGATGGTAATTTGGCCATTTCTTACCAAACGTGAAGCCATCCATCTTATTCACAGCGTCCTTTGGGATTGGCTATTGTTCTTAAAGATAAACAAGACTTTATAAGATTTTTGATACTTATTATATTTGCTATATAATCTTGGGTGTCAGCAGTGTAGTGGGATCTTTTAAAATAAGGTTTACACCATGCTGACCTTTTGTCCATGGCATCCCTTGTTTCTGCTTCTACCTTCTTGGTGACTTTTGTCACAAAGGTCTTATAAATATGGATGCCATCTGCTTGAGGATGTAATGTAATTTTAGAAGTAGGACTTTTTTTTCTTTTGCTTTTTTTTAAGTGGGTTGAAATGTTCAGTTAGGTTGGAAAATTGGAGCTATACAGCTTTAGCCAAGGTTGCTCTTTGATGCATTTTATCTTATACAGTGACACTTATTTCTCTCAAAGTTTGTGCCACTGCATTGCAGACAAATCTGATGGAAGTGCAAAAAAAGACAATGAAAGATATGTATTTTCTATACTGCAACACATTTTATATGAACTCTGGGGAAAAACAAAAAAACAGGAGCTCATATATGAAGGGATGGTATTTTGATACAGTACATTTTATTCTACCTAATATTCCGGATAGTGTGCCTCTACTGGATTGCTGCCAGCTGTGCAGGATGTTATCTTAATTGTCATTTCCAGAAATATTATAATGGCATCACATAGAACACAGAAATCCTTAATAGAAATCTGTTGGAGAATATCATAGTGCCAAGATGACTTGTTATTATCTGTTTTGTAACAGAAGAATCAACAAAGCATAAAGCTAAAAGAAATGGTGTTGTAATAAAATAACTCATGACTGTGTTAACTGTGTTGTGGCAGTGAAATCTAAGTACTAATGTAGTAAAGATTAAGCTGATTGTGCTTTGTGCTTCTTTCTTTCTTTTTTTCTTTTTGGCTTGCTGTATAATATGAATTAGCATGGTGTTTGCTAATGTCCTCTGGTTGGATGAGTCATTTATCCCTCTTGTGTTATATCTCTGAGTTGATCCCTAATGACCCTGTAATGTTGTGAAACTTTGCACCTGCACATGCGTCATTGTAACTGCATGATTAGTAACCAGCAGGGGAAGAAGATGTTTATGCTTCTTTATGAGGGCAATTCAGCCTTTTTAAGCTGTTTTTAAATAGTGATTCTATACATGCATTAATATTATTATTATTTTTTTATAAGCAACTTATTCAGGTTCAGGACCCAAAACTATTTGGCTTGGTTTTAATGTTTTTAAAAAGATTGTCTAGACATTAGCCAACTGTCTCCCATCTGAAACAGCACATTTTCACTGCACTCATGACAAACTGAAGCTTGGTTAGAAACGGCTTTTGATTACATTTTGCTGTTAAGTTATCTAACTGATTTCCAATATGAGAAACAAAAACGCCTACAAAATTCGTCTTTGGAAAGGAGTTGGGATGAATGGTGGCATAATCACACTACTTTCCTGACAAGAGCCTAATCCGAATAGTCTTTTGTTTTTGGATTTTAACATTTCGGTTGCTGTTTGGCTGGGTGAAAGTCCATGGCTTGGGATAAAATACACCTCTTCACTACCCTGAAAACATGCTTAAGTGCAAGCGAGAAGCTACTCTGGCATTTCCTTGGTTAATATGTTTGCACATCACACAGCACTGATGACACCAAGAGAGAACCTTTTCCAGGAACACATCACATCTATTTCTCACTTTGAGAGACCCCAGCTGACCTCTTATCGGACTAACCAGAACATGGAAGAAAGATATTAAGGCAGTTGCTAGTTTGTTATAATGTGAAGCCTACAGCTGTCAAACATTAATGGAAGGTGACTTGGGAGTCAGAAGGGGTTGTTATCTTCTTCATTACCACGAAAACAAGATATACATCTGCAGTGAACACTTGGCTATGATCACTGATACACTCAGGAACTTCTACTGAAGTCTATCAGCCAACCCTACACATTTCGAGCTGGTGCTTACAGAGTGGTGCCGACATTTCCGGACCAAGCATCAGTATGTGAGAAGTTGGGAGTGAAACTCAGAAATATTACAGGCCACATGGGATACCCTACATTACTTCAACTTTAGTACATTCTTACCACTGCTTCCCCAAGCCTCTCAGCACATTTCCTAATGGCAGAATCATGGATTCTTCAAAAAGAACCAGATCTGAACTCAATACAATAAACAATTTATGCACCATAAATCCTGCAGGACCCATTTTTATAGCATTTTTTAAAAGCAAAAGTCTTATAACAAAAATGTCATGTTTGTTTTATGGTACCAACATGCTAAGAGATTGGAAAAACGTGTAGCAAGAATAGGCTCCAGAACACCACGAGGCTCTCATCTTGTTAATTCTTCTCTGTCTTCATTGTTGCTACTGAAGTGCCCTAGTTACTGTAATTTACCAGGTATTTGCCACAATCTGGCATGATGAAACCTCCCCTACGAACGTGACAAAACAACAACAACAAAAAATATCTTTCATACAACTTTTAAACACCATTATATTTCTTTCCTCTGAACCTTTCATCTCTTTTCTTTTCCTTATGGCGCACACCCATACATTCAAAACAGCATTTTACACACAACTTGTCAAGAGGAACATATATCATTATCAACAGAGATAAAGAATCATTACTTTGACAGCTTCACAAACAGCTATGTTACCCTGAGTGTGGAAGACAAATTACAGGATGCTGTCCCGTGATGATCTGAACTGCAATCTTTGTGCACATGCAAGCACATAGAGCTGACTTTTAGTGTGGAGTCGTCATTTTCAAAAATTGTCAATAACCAGCCTCAGTGATACCCTTCATGCAATTGCAAGCGCGTCCTTGGCAATGATACCCAACTGCAGGAAAAGGCAGAGAACGCAGACAGAAATTGAAAGAAAGGGGGAGAGGTGCTGTGTAGGCGGAAAAGGTAGTGCTTCTTTATTATGAGTAATTGGCAACAGCATATTCATCAAGACGACTAAAGAAGAACAAGCATGATTAGGGATGGGTATTGATAAGATTTTCACGATTCCGATTCCATTTTCGATTCTGTTTAACGAGTCGATTCCTTATCGATTCTCTTATCGATTCTTTTAAAAAAAAAGGAGAACACTAAGGTCGATTAGCTTAGAACTTTGTTTTATATCTTCTCTTTGAACAAGATAGAAATTTAGGAGTAGCATGGCCTTACAAACCCAACAGTGAGATCTTAAGAGATCCAGCCTACGGCTCTTCAATGGGGTGTCACAGGGTCCCCGGGGAAAAAAATTGTAAATGTAAAATAATAAAATAAATATTCTTCTGCAGCAATAACAAAGTATAACATAAATTATTCTGTAGCAATTACACAAGAATATCCAGTAATGTCCCTGCCTACAATTAGACACATTCACTTACCGAAAATCGAGGGCATCTGCTGTGGCAAATGGGTGCAAGCCTTTTACCACAAACTTAGTCACTGCTTGGTGACATTTTTCTATCCAGGCCTGAAAGGAGACGCTACCGGTAGACTGTAGCGAGAACTGCCAGCGAGCGCCAGCCTGACTCTGTCTGTCTCTCTCATCGTGGTCACCTAAATGCACAGTAATGGCAGGTTTGTAATAAGGCAGATCGCGCTAACATAATATGCACTGTTAGTTGATTATTTACCTGCCGCATTAACGGGAGAGCACGTGCGAACCTGACCGCTGCTGCTGGGTTGAGATTCACGAGTCCAGAGTGGAATTAAAAACACGACTTTCATTTAAGGTCATCGCGTGTTTTGTGAGCAAATGCTTTTGCATATTCGTAGTGTTTCCTCCCTTAAATGAAATATCTACTTTGCAAGTATTGCAAGTTGCCCTGTTGTCATCCGTTCTCGTAAAGTATAACCAAACTTTTTAGCGTTTGAGCCGCTTAGGCGCCGTGTTTCCTGCCAGGTAAACGACGTTCCGCAACGTGGTGACGTCATTCGGGGCGACTGGAATCGATAAGGGAATCATTTGCAAAAATGGCAAACAATTCCAAGGAATTGAAACAGTGGGAACCTCAACAAGAACCGGTTTACAATACCCATCCCTATGCATGATACAGATGTACAAATCACACACACACACACACACACACACACACACACACACACACACACACACACACACACACACACACGTGCAGACACCCACATGCTAATGCAATTTTGTTAAATGAGCTACAACTAGCTTCAAGTGGTATCTCTCAGCATTGCATGGTTACTCCATATTAAGGTTAGATTTGGATGTCACCAAATGTTTAAAGTTTCACATTTGCAGTAATAAAAATAAATATGTCTACTGCCCAATTTTATTTTATATTTTTTGTCTTTTGATTAGCAAGACAGTTAAAGTTGAAAAATAATTCCCACTATGAATGGAGGTCAGAGAAACAAGCGTCTACACGTCTGTTTCTAAATTACTTGTAAATCATTTAAACCATATGGAAACTGCTAGAGACAGTACAAAAGCAAATTAATAAGATGTGCTCTATTTAAATATGATGCCAGCAACACATAGAAAAAAAATGCCCATAATTATGAAGATAGTGAGGACCACTGAACTTGTAGATTTCATCATTTACAGTGTCATTTAAAAAAAAGGAGAGAAAATCTCTGGGAGAGACAGAACAGACAACAAGGCCGAAAGGCTATTTGAACGTTCATTATAGTCCAGATGGCATTATTGCATCAAATTTTGTGGCTGCATTTACAAACAATACATTAAACTCTAATCCCATGTAAAATGAAGAATAAATTTAAATAAATAAACACGCAGATGTTCAAAAAACAACACCAACTAGGCTCACTTAGGATTATCATTTGATCAAATGATACCTTACCTGTCTCCCTTTAAACACTGAATATTTGGTATTTAGCACAAAACACAAACAGCATTCAGAACCAAAAGAAGTGATGGAGGGAAAACTAAAGGGGTCACCCAAGTCCTGGGTTTAATAATTAGCCATATGAGACTGACATAAGCGACAGATCACCTAGTTCACCTAAATGTCATCTCTGCAGGAATGTCACTAATTTGGCTACTAATCTGCACGCAGGTTGCCATAGGGATTAGACATATTTTAACTTGCAAAGATCAATTAGTTTGACAGAGCCTGGTGAAATCTGCACGCCATCAGAGTACCTCTGAACCAACATTTTTACATTCATGTAGTCATCAAAACACATCTATCCTATCATTTATAGAATCACGTGGTCAGAATAGATGTTGCCAGCATTGCTGAGTCAACCAGCCTACTCTTTCACTTCTTCTTTTTCTTGGCACATGGATGTGCTTTACAACTATTTTGGATACCTAGCCCACATAGGTATGTTGTGTATCTGTGTATTTGTATGCGAGCATGGAATCACATTAGAGAGTAGCTGATAGCTTAAACCCTCCAAATACTTTTTTTGACACCACATGAAAAATCATCCAAACCACTTACACAGATGGAAGACAAAAATTAGGCAAGTGTGACAAATACCAAAGCAAACCAAACACTTGTGCTAAGAATAATATGAACTCAATCTTAATGATGCTCAAAGCAAGTAAAACTAGAAGGAAGAGGTGAATTAACAAAGTTCATTTTTTAAGCCAAAACAGTGGCTCACTGATAGTATCTGAGAAAGATAATCGCATTCCTGTTAAAGTTATCTTCATGCCAAAATAAACCATGCATTCTAATTCTGTCTTGAAACATGGTCACGCTATCCTCTAAAATAGAATCTCATGTGAAATGTTTTGTAATTTTATAATGACTGTGAAGAGCTGACTCAGCTCCAACTGGCCTTTTTCTACAATTTTAGGGCACAGAAAGCAATTTGGTAGGTTAACAGGTTTAAAATAACGGGCTCTGCTTAATAGTCTGCTTAATCAGTCACTGATGGTTTGAACCACCATCAACACACAGCTTGCCTGCATCATTTTAAACCTGGGAAATACAGTATAAATAGCCACGGTAAAAAGTACATTTTTCAATTTTATGGTGTTATGTATCAGTAGATTATAAAAGAAATCCACCTGATTCTCATCAGGGTCATAGAACATATTGTAACATAGTGTGATATATTGCACCATGTTATTATTTAATTAATAAAAATTTAATGCAAATGCAGGAGCAGTGTCAGGAGCTGTTATTTCAGTGATTTTAAGGTCTGATAAGACCCAGATGATTTTTGTCTGTCCCAATCAAGTTTGGGTAATCATATTATATCATTGACGTTACAAAGATTCTTCAGTTATCTGCATGCCTGGTGGATAGAGAACAGCTGCCCTGGGGCGCCTCTGTCAGTGCGCCCCAGGGCAGCTGTGGCTACAATGTAGCTTGCTATCGCCAGTGTGTGAATGTGTGTGTGGATGGGTGGATGACTGAATGTAGTGTAAAGCGCTTTGGGGTCCTATGGACTAGAAAAGCGCTATACAAATGCAGGCCATTTACCAAAACACACCAAACAAGCTTTTTCCTTGCTATGCACTCAAACTACAGTCAGCTGGTTTCTTTTCCTGTGTGGGTGTTTACAGGGGAGATATGGACATCATGTCACGATCCGGCTGTGTGCAGGTAGGAGAGGACCCATATGTAGACTCACAGAGACGGGACTTAAACTTAAAACACAGCTTTATTTGCTGAACAAATAAAAAATACAAAACGAGGGACGAGGGACGAGGGAACAGGAAACGCATGGGGAACACAACTGAGGCAAATTACACATAACCAGACACAGGATGCAAAGCTAAACATAACATGTGAGACGAGGTACCTTCAAAGTAAGAGAAGCAAAGTGAAACATGGTGCACACAGACAGGAGACTACCAAAGTAAAACAGGACGTAAAGGGAACACACAAAAGGAGGCGCAGACAGACACAGAGATATGACTGACTAGGGCAGGGGTCGGCAACCTGCATGCGGCTCTTTAGTCCTTATAGTGAGGCTCCGCGTGGTTTGGGAAAATAAATTAGAAGTATTTAGCTGAAGCGTATTTTATTTATGTTAGTTTGTCTGTGAAGGTTCTCAAAAAAAATGTGAACATTGGCATCCTCGAAAGAGTGTCCTTTATCCTTAAGATGCAGATGGACTGCTGCACATTTTGGACAGAGAGGACAGATGGTTTGAAAGAGGAGTGAAAGAATCCATCTATGTCCACTGTGAGCGACCATCTTTGAACAGAGGCGGTGGTTTACGACACCAACTCTCTGCCATCTATAATCCAGTTTTGAGATCCCTTCCCAGACGCCTTAACTTCCTCTCACATCCTGGGCCATCTGATCCCAGGAATTCGCATGATAAGGTGGGGCCAGGTTTCACAATGAACTCACCCGAAACTCTGGCTGATTGGGACCCACACCCAGTTTCACACCTTGGCTCAGGCGATTAGAGGATCATCAGGGGGTCCTTTTGTCCCTCTGTGGGGGGTCACTCCCACTAGGTTTATATCTGGGACTCTCCACCATTTGACCTTAGAACTGAAGAAGCTTCTCGGATGAGAGGTGAAACGTCTTCAAGTAACTTAAAGAAGTCCAGACGCTTTTCTTTGCAAGCTCCTTTGACATTTATGTTAGTTCTTTTTTAACTTGTAGTCCTAAATTGGAAGATTATTGTGATATTGAAATATAAAAATAAAATTATATTCTATCATTTTTTCATCGCTCAAAATAAGTGTCACACTCGCGGAAGCCGGTGTACCCGCCAAAAGGCCGTGCATTTATTGAGACTTTCAACCCCAGGTAGGCCAATTATGGATCTTCGGATCAAGCAGCTATTCTCCAATGAGAACTATGTTAAAATCAAACACCGCTCACGCCTCACAGATGACAGCTTACAGTCCTGCTTAAAGATGAAAGTGACTTCGTACAGCCCCGATTTGCAGACGCTGTGCACAGAGGTTCAGGAGCAGAAGTCCCATTTTAAAGATATCACGGCAGACCCGACGATTTTTCCATGACGATGTTTCTTTATAGGCCACTTTTCACACACGGTTGCTGTACGCATACAGCCGGCTGTAGCTTTTCAACTCACAGCCCGACACATACCAACACAACAGCAGAGATGGCACAGATACAGATGCGTGATTGCGGGCGACGCGTGATTGCGGGCGACGCGTGATTGCGGGCGACGCGTGATTGCGGGTGCCGCTCAGGTGCGTTCGCCTCCCCTGCACCGGTGCTGCAGACCCGCCACACACATTAACCAGCTAAAATACATATTTAGGCAGAATTTTGCAAATATATATTTTTCTTTCTTTTAGCGGCATAGTTCTTTTTTTCCCAGTTATTTTTTAAAAGTCACGTCAAGGCTCCAAAAGCACAAAGGCGATATGAGGGTGGCGGCTCACAACAGTTTTTGTTTGCTACATTTAGTTCAGCTGGGTGTCTTTCCTTTTGTTATATTTCTTTAAGAGTTCAAAATGTGTTAATTATATAAATAAAAAGTAATTTTCTTTGTAGCACTTCATGGATTTCATAAGCGACACACCTTAGTTGTTCACACAAAGCATAAAAATAAAAAACAATATATTCAGTGTTATCTTCATTTTAGATGTCAAAAAGTATTTGCGGCTCTCAGTGTTTTCTTTTGCGTGGAAACCGGGTCCAAATGGCTCTTTGGGTGTTAAAGGTTGCTGACCCCTGCACTAGCCCCTCCTGACATGGGCGTCACTTAGCCAGCCTGTAAGTGCTGGACTAGGGAAACATGGATAAACGTGACATGCAGGGGGGAACAGAATGAAACACAAGGAGGAAAGCAGGACACAGCAACTCATGACAAATATAAACACAGACACACAGAAAGAGACAGAGGGTGAAGACACAAGAGGTAATCTAATAATCAAAAGTTAAACAGAACAACCTTGGCACTATAGAATAAACTCCAAACTAACCAAATGGACTTAAACATAAACCATAATACAAAATGACAAAAACACAAGAAAACTCAAATGCTGGGTCAAATGACCCAGGGCCATAACACATCAATTTTATTTTTATTGCACAAAATAACAAAAACGTGATGGTAAAGTGCAAACTGCATCCAGGACAGAAACAATCCCATTACACTGCTAACACACTGCTAACACAACTGCAAGGATGTGCAAAGGCAGCATGCTAACACAAAGCTAGCCAAGAACCCAGAGTGATGATAAAGCTGAGTGTGTGCTGACCCCAGCCCAGCAGCCAGACCCTGAACATCAACAGGTAACAAAGTTATTTATGAGCAGCCTTCATGTCTGCTTATTCATGTTTCAGTAGAATCACTGTGGCCATTGCTTTATAGTCTCTATAGGTTGGTTTTCATCTTTGATCTTTGTGTTGTATGCTTTCTATCTATATACAAGAAAATTCCTGTGTATCCTCATTTGGATAGGGATTTTTGTTGGTGTGTTAAATACAAGACAAAGTGATAATTATCTTTCAGGTCAATTTACAGAGTAAAAGGAATCACTTTCTTAGACGAGTAATTAAGTAACATACTGCATTACCCTTAACAACATTAATGAATTTGAGTAACGAGCCCATCACTGGTCCTGACACATAAAACCTTACAACTGAAATGCTGTGTTTTTTTTATTTGACTGTACAAAAAGTCTATGCTGAAACAATTCACCCATCAAGCACATATGGATAAGTAAAATATACCATTCTTGATCCATTTGGTCATCGTCTCCTTTCATATTCATTGTCTGTAGTCAAAACAGGGGTTAACAGATCCCAAACTGTACCCCGGAAGATCAGAATGGCAATAAACTGTACAAAAGTACCCCTTCTGCTGCTTCGTCTCACACTCATTCTTTCACCCTGACGTAGTGCAATAAAGTTCAGATTACAGAGCATGTTATGATTTCATTACAGTGAAATCAGCGCAAGCCAGTGGAGGATGGTGTTTGAAGGGTTCTGTGAATACATCCCAGTCCTTTCCATTCTTGTGTGTCAGGATTTTTTTGTACTTCCAAGAATGGTGTATTTTCCATTTCATTTGTTCGACTGTTGATCTGTAAAGGCTGGTTAATGTGTCATGCAAGAACACTGGCCAGTGCGCTCATGATCAAAATTGAAAATTGTGGCTGTAATGCCTCCATCCAGGCTTAAATGAGCAAAAGGGGAGTGTTGGCTGGTTAATTCTGCAGGGGCTCTGTGACAGTTTTGGACCATTTGTTGCAGCCAGTTGATATTTTAAAGAGGCCAATTAAATTAGCCCTGAAATCAAAAGAGCTGTAATTTTAACCCTGGTAATTCTTGGGAAACATTGAAGAGGGCCAATTGGGAAAGGTCTTGAAAAAAATATAAACAAAGTTTATCTGTTTACACCTGAAGCACCGATACACCATCAGCATAGAATTATATTACAGTAGCCCAAGTCCTAGATGACATTTAGTTAGCGATTAGAGTGTAACATTTAGCTTATTAGAAGTACAGATCACACCAGCCCCTATAGCTATGAATATTAATTACATATTAACACAAAGTTTCATTGTTAGATCTTTGTTTTCTGCCTCTGTTGTCAATGTGTTGCTATATAAAAGAGGCAGTTTCAAGGAGCAGATTTTGACATGTGACAGTAGGAAAAGTCTGGATGCAACAACTAGAAGACAGAAATTCCCAATGCTTTAAGAAAATTGTTGCATGAACTTACTTTTGCGATTCATATGGGTAAGTTGCAGTCTAATGATTTAATTTGTCACCATAAATACAAAGAGTCCCAAGTTCTGCAATATTTGTACTAAATTTGATTTAATTTGTGTCTATTGATAATGACTGAATTATGATTTTTCTTATCTCTGGTTTTGTTTTCACTGCTGTTTTTGTTTTATTTCCTACTACTTCCTGGCTCAGGAAGTAGAGTGGGTCATGTACTGATCAGAAGGTTGGTGGGTAGATTCCCCAGCTACTGCATGTCAAAGTATCCTTGGAGGAGATACTGAACCCTGAGTTGCCCCTGATCCGTGTGAATGTGGGAGTGAATGTTAGAAAAGCACTTAAAAGAAGTGCTTATGAATGTCGACATGTATGTGAATGAGTAAAAAGGTCTCTGAGTGCTCAGTTAGAGTAGAGCGCTACACAAGTATATTTCAGTGACCTTGAGGTCGAGGTGTGAATTTCAAAATCCCACATCGCCTCATTCTGAAGTTCTCACATTCAAAAACTTGGGTGTCCACGCCATCCACCCTCCCTGTGGGACGACGACAATATCTCATCACCATTAAAATTATGTCTACAGCTTTTTTGTTATTTAAAGTGATTCATATTAAAGTTGAAGTTAAATCAAATTAAAAAATTTGTATATTGTAGGATTTTTTTTTTATGGTAAATGGCCTGTATTTATATAGCGCTTTACTAGTCCCTAAGGACCCCAAAGCGCTTTACATATCCAGTCATCCACCCATTCACACACTGACAGAGGCGAGGCTGCCGGACACTGGTGCCACCGGGCCCTCTGACCACCACCAGTAGGCAACGGATGTCTTGCCCAAGGACACAACGACCGAGACTGTCCAAGCCAGGGCTCGAATCGGCAACCTTCCGATTACAAGGCAAACTCCCAACTCTTGAGCCACGATCGCCCGATTTATGGTGGACAGCGGATCTATTCTATCATGTCCACTGTTTTTCTTTGCTTACATTTTGGAATTGTGCTGGGTATAAGTTAAAAAAAGAAAAAAATTGCTTACTTCAACACGTGTGTGTGTGTGTGTTACAAGTGAATTTCTTCATTAGAGCTGAAGGTGAATGTGACGCTCTGTGTAGTTTCTGTGTGCCTCCTTTGTTGTGACCTCACAGCATTTCACTAGAAGGGCACCAGTTACACACATTTACTACCCCTCCCCTCCTCATCGTACCACTGTTATTCCTAGTACGATGAGGTAGTATAGTATAATAAAATATTATAGTATAATAAAAATAACTACTCACCTCTGTAGCTGTACGTGTACAGATACTGCAAGAAGGCAGGAATGCTCTCAGGAATGCCACATACAGTATGGTATGTCTGATTCTGAAATTCCCATGGAAGGCCCATATTTACAAATATTTATCCTGTTTGCCAAGATTCAAGTTCACATGTACTGGTCAACAAGGATACAATGACAAAGGACCTAGATCATAATGTATTTATTATGTGTTACTCTTCTGGTAAAAAAGCTGGAACGAATTTGTTTCTTTTGTTTGTCATTTCTTCTTTGTTCCACACTAACAAATTATTTGTGGGTACACCTTTCTCTACAAATAAGCCACATAATAAAGCGTGAAGACCTCAGTGCCTCGAGGCATTGCTTGTGTTTTATTTGAAAACTTTTCCACTTGTAAGCAGCAAGTAATTGATTCACAGCTACAGGATGGCTGTGCAGGACACCATTCTTACACAGGATTCTAAAATACAGTGGTTCCGAAGGGCTCGTATTTTACATTGTGTTTGTTTAAACATTAACCCAATGCCCCATTCTTATCTTTGCCTTTTGGTACAGTCAAATACACACTCTTTTATTCTTGAACTCATTCTTCGGTCTGAAACAAGATATTTTAACTCATTTTTCCAGTCAATCGACTTTATTCTGATTGGTTGGGTCTCTCAAATCAGCCATATTAACGCTATCTGCTCTGAGTTATATCAAACAGAGGCATAGCACAATAGGTCCACTTTCAAATTATCTGCTCTGAATTTCCCCTGAATTCATTGTGTGTTTAATCGCATGGAACTCTTTTGAAAACAAACAATCAACCAAAAAAACTAAAGAAAGATTTCTTTTTGTTTTATCACTTTGTTGCCTTTGTGAGACATAGTTAGCACCTTGAGGTAGAGCTTTGGTGCAGAGCTCATTTTGGCAGCTTTAAATTTGACATAAAGTGTAGAGGAAACGATGAACAAAGCGGAGGCACAATCAATGTGAACATTTTCCATTACCTTCATGCAGGGCTGAAAGTAACCAGCTTCGTGACTCCCCCGAAAATTCATGCAGTACTTTTAGTGAGGGCAAAGTCTGTACTGGCAAGGCTCCAGCATAAGTAAATCCCACACTTCTTGGCAACAAGAATCTCTGCATAGCTGAAATCTTGCCCACTCTGTAGATTTTTGTACCCTTGTTTTGTTATATCCTACATTACTGGTTGTAAAATCCAGGCAGCCCCCATTTTTAGTAACCGAAGGAAAAATGCACAAAAAAAGAGCAACTTTGTTCTTCATAACCCTCATTAGTTGAACTGTTAGAGTGTAGCACAGGGGGGCTGATTGCCTGAACGATACTGTTTGTTAATCTGATCATGTTTGTGTTTGGAACCCAGCAAACAAGCTGCCATGAGCAAGCTGAAACAGTGAGCCAGACCGAGCTCTTGCTCCCCCTGCAACAAACCACACACACACACACACACACACACACACACACACACACACACACACACACACACACACACACACACACACACACACACAGTGAGCGTCAGCCTCTTCTCCCAGGCTAAATAATGACGATCGGAGGCACATAGCTTAGGTGATTAATTATCCATGTCACCAGATGGGACGATGAGGAAAAAAAAGTCTGATTTTCTTTTTTCCCCCTAAATGCATTTCAGAGTGTGGGTTCGATTGGGGTAATGACAGCCATATGTTGATAGATGACCAGAGGCTAGTATTAATCAGAAATACAGATATGGGATGTTACCAGGACAGACGACTGTATGTGTATATGTGTGTCTGTGTGTGTTTGCAACTCAGTAGTAGAGTATTTAGGTCTACAAACAATCGAAGAAAACAGATTTGGCTGTATATAGAACTGTATGTTTTTCCTTTGCAAATATATATTCAGATTTGTATAGTCTGGACTCTTTACTGAGATATTTTCAGTCTACCTACTAAAGTAATAGCCAATTTATCACATGCAGTAAACACTGTTGGAAATTATTCATGAAGGAACCAATAAAATTCACCCTTTTTAACATTTGAACACTTTCTTTTCCACCAAGGCTCGACTTATCAAACACACACCGTAACTCCATCTTTTTCTTAACCAATTTAGAGATAGCCTAAAGTGAAAAAATAATAATAATAGTAATAATAATAAATAAAATTCGGTGGAGAAAAAATAAAGCACTTAGGTAAGAAGGTGTGTCAGTTTTAATTAATTAATTGGCTCTTGTTGTCTCTCTGTTGTTGTAGTTGAAAAGAGTGAAATCAAAAGGACAGGATCTTGCCTGAGGGATCCTGGCTACGCATTGGGGACCACTTATGTAGTCCGGTCAAGCGGAAAGACTGGTTAGCGTCATTTTATCCCTCATTACATGGGTATACAAATATTTCCACCCTAGAGCCAAATCATTTTTCTTTCACAGCTTTTTCAGAAAATTCAGTCAAAATCTGAAAAACCTTCCCTGTAAGAATAAATGGGAGTAAAGGCAAAGTTAATGGAGACTGGAGTAGTATAAGCTTCCATTTCATTAGTAAAGGGCAAGTTTACTTTTTTGAAAATTATATGTTATAGTAGGAATTTAGCAGGAACAGACATTCTTGACAATTGTATCACAAGAGAGCTTAATATATTATAATATAATGCAATCATGAGCAGCGGCATCATTTACAGTAATAATATAAAAGTAATAGTATAATAATCATCATGATTAATAGTAATAGTATGCATCCTGCAACTCTGCGGCAATATATTGGATGAAAAATTAGGGGAAATGGATAAAATCCCCACTTTTAAAAGAATTAGGCATAAAACATACACTACATACATACATCATTTCAAAACAAACCACTGCTTTAACCTGCATGGACTGAGGAAGGCCATTAGGAGCTACATGGTTAAAACTAGAGTGGGGAAGACTTAAAACACCCTCGTCAGATGAGCAGAGGCCAGCTGCTGGAATAAGGTCTCAGCAGTTCTGTTATATAAGCAGAGGCGAGGCGAGGGCTTTGTGTGTGATTAATAAATTCCTAAAACAAATTCTAAATGTCACTGGAAACCCATGAAGGGAGGCAAGAATAGGGCTTGCAAACAATTTTATGCTAGTAACTGTGTTTTGAACCAAATGCAGGGCTGGGGAGGGATGAGTGACGCAAGTGAAAAGTTGCAGTATATAATTTAACTAGCTAGGAAAACCTCATGTTATTGGCTGATAGTATAGATTTGATTTCTCTTTTTTTTCTTTCTGTTAGTTGAAAAAAAAACCCCAAACAAAACAGGAATGAATCAAAATTCAGTTGCTGGAAAAAAACGTAATATCAAGATTCATGTTTGATGATATTGCGAGTTTATAAGTACTAATTTGCAGGAAAACTTTTAAATATTTTAATGAATCGTTTTAGATTAACCATGTGTGAGTGTTTGTAGTTATTCACAGATTTTTCAGAGATCAAGCAAAGGATTTCAAGTCTTTCTCCACAGGGCTGAGCTCATAAATCACAAGGTAGTTTGGCTGGTAAGTTCACAGTTTTCACTGGTTGCAGATTTTACTGATCCAGCCACAGGTAAGTTCTTATAGTATCTCATAAGTGAGGATAAGTGAGGTAGGAATTTATTGTTTCTCCACAGCTTTGTGTGCAAATCAAGCATCCTCAGCTTTCACAGGTTTTTATTCATGTGTGGGAGTGGGTTGAGCGGGTTTGGCCACAGGAAAGCTGGGCTGGCACACTAAGACAAAATCTGCGACAGATGAGGACAAATAACTATGTAACATTACTCAGCAACAAGAAAACAAGCTTTAATTTCTAAAAAGGCTTTAATCTCACTGCTACTCAACAATCTGACACTGGAAAGGAGGCCTGAGGTTATATCCTGCAGCTAAGCGCCAAGTAGTGGAAACTAGTCTGCTTATACCTTTCCATATCTGGGAAGAAGCAAGCACAGTTAACCCACATGTAAAACAGAAAGATGGCAAACAGGGGAGAGAAGGTGGTTTAGGATCTGAGAAGACCGTTGGAACCATGACAGATATGATGCTGAGGCCAACAAGTCAATG
The DNA here is from genome assembly GCF_057381845.1 of Rhamphochromis longiceps. Classification (NCBI taxonomy): domain Eukaryota; kingdom Metazoa; phylum Chordata; class Actinopteri; order Cichliformes; family Cichlidae; genus Rhamphochromis; species Rhamphochromis longiceps. The sequence continues at coordinate 24,280,670 of NC_140577.1, forward strand.
TGTAACGAACCTTCTCAGTGAAACTGTTGGTGCCTGGCACATGGAGCTTAGTTTTGATAGGGCTAAGATGGTGGAAAACCAGTTAGTAATGGTACTAAAGCTTTCACTGAAGTCGGTAAGGCACATGTGAGCCTTGTGAACATAGAAACAGTCCTGTATCCCCATGGATACAGTGCAATTAACTGTTGCCCTCAACACAAATACTGTTACACTCAAGGTTGCTACAAGGTTACTTCATAGCAGGAACACGTGGCAGATGCCCTTGCCTGCATTGTTGATATTAAGTGCTATATTTCAAAACACATGTCATGCAATTTAGGTTTGGTGAAGGCAGCGATGCCAAGCTTGGCAATCAGTGTTCAAAAGTAGACAAAAAAACCAAAAAAACAACAAGAATAACAACAGCAAAACATTAATTTAAATGGTTTTGAATATGAATGGCTTTAATCCTCGGACAAAAAGATTGTTATTCCATCCTTGCAGCTCAGAACCCTTTGTTCTCTTTAAACTGCCTGCTTTAAAGCTACAAGGCAATGAAGATTTTAATTCAATGTGTTTTGAAAGAAGCTCGTGTCAGTGGTTGTCTTACAGAAAACTGGTCGTTCATCTAAAAACTTGAAATAAAGTTTTGATCAGCAGTAGAGGCTTTGCTTTTAGTGACACGGAGTGGCTAACGTGATATTTAAAACTGCAGCAATATTGGTTCACTGTATGCTAATGGCGGCTTAATGTTTGTGGCTGAAAATCAGTTGGGGTCTGAATGCAAAAAAGAAGAGGTTTTATGTATATGAGGCAGAAAATGAAATTCATTTGGGTGGCAGGAAGAGTGACCTCGTCACCTATTGATTCCAGTCTGTCTGAATGGCAGATCATCAGAATGTGAGAAGCACAGTAATTATGAAAAAGTATTAAGCCACCTTCTTTTGACAAACTTTTGACATACCCCGAACTTCCTGGGGCTTCAGATTATAGAGAGCAATATAAAGATTGTTTATCTTATTCGTATTTACTGCCAGGGGTATTCCAGGTATGTCTTTTAAATAGGGTGATACAGGAGGGACCAGGAACCAAACAGGGGATAGGGGGTTGATGTGAGATCAGAAAAAAAAAAAAGGGGGGGGGGGGGGGGGGGGGGGGGGGGGGGAGTGCTAAAACAGGCTTAGAAAACATTAGACGTGATTTTGAGGCTTTTTGTGCAGTGTTTGTATTGAGTTGAATAACCCACGAGTATGTTTATGCTAACTGGCTCTGCTGAGCAAATCTGATTCATCATTAGATGAAAGCAAGACACTGAAAGTATCAAAGTTAATGCGGTCTTTCAAAATCGTAGCAGGCACTGGTAAAACGATTAAAACGCATTCTCAGGAATAGCTCGACATTTTCTAGAAAAAGAGAGCAGTAAAACCTCCTCTAACTCTCTCCAAGATAAAGTGAGCAATGCACAGCTTGTTAAAAAAACGGCAGGAAAAACAAACAAACATGTAATAGAGAAAAACAAAACAAAAAGAAATGTTTCCCAAACAACATGTGCCAAAAGGCAAGCTTTTGAAATCCTAAAAATCACAGCATTTTTACCAGTCATCATGTCTTCTGCTGTGGGGTTGAGATGTCATTATTTAGTTTGTTGTAAGTCCGTTCTGACAGCAATTTCATACACACACACACGCACACACACACGCACTCACACCTGAGATATTTATTACTTACTTTTAAGTGAGCCACTTGCCAGTGTAGAGTTCAGATTAAGGACGATTCCCACAGCACAAATCTGGTAACTTGGAAAGACAGTGACTAGACATCTCAACCAAGGCAGTGTAGGAGGGCGACTATAGATTTTTTTTTTTAACTTGCAATGGCTGCTAATTAATTCTTTATGTGCTGCACTGAGAGCCGTCATACTAATGGTGTTTATTTGGGTTTCAGTCAAGCAGCTGAAGGAATAGATAAATGTCTGAAAGAGGGATGGGTTTGCTGTCCCGAATTTCTGTCTGACAGCCACAACAATAACAGCTTTTGCTTGTTCCCCTGTCACTTACTGTAGCTGACAAGTTGTTCTGAAATCCAGCTCTAACAACGCAAGACTGCTGCTCACATTCAGCTCCTTTCACTTCAAGGCTTTTTCACATTCTTGACATCAAAATAACACAAACAAGTACACGTTTACTTGCTGTTTCATTAAAAGGCTGTACAGACAACTTGCGAGGAGAATAATCGCATTCAAACCTAACTAATAATATACATGTTCTGCTTTGAATATTCTTTTTTTTCTCTCTAGAGTGGGACAACACTGAGCCCTTTTACTCCAACACCAAATAGTAGTTTGAAAATAATAAAAGTCTTTAGTCATTCTATCAGCTTTGTGAGATTGCAGTTCAAAATAGAGCAACATGCAGCAAGCAGTGAGGTAAAAATTAATGTTATGGTACTAATAAGCTCTGAATGAAATGGTTAACACCTCAGTGCACTGATGTATAATCTATGATGAGTATGCTCATTTCTTGTTAATCCCATGGCCCAAATGGCTAAAATCTTTCTGCTGCGCTTTTCAACAAAAATGTGTAGCTTTTATTTTAGTTTTACAGTAAAGTAGTGTAATGTTTGCCACTGTTGCATCCCAGCAAGAAGCTCCTGGGCTTGAATTCACCTGTTGGATGTATGCATGTTGGATTCATTTATGATTCAAAAGTGGCTTTAGGTTTTAATCTGAATGTGAATGGTTGTCTGGTGACCTATCCAGGATGTACCCTGCTATTCACCTTGTGACAGCTGTGATAGGTTAAAGCACCTCTGTGACCCTGAATAGGATAAACTGAAGATTATATGTTAGGATATATCTGTAAAGGTTTGCAGGTTGCAGACTCAAATGGGAGCTTCAGAGACCAACAACTTCAGGAGCAAATAAACCTTTATTGGGGCAATGCAAGTGATCCAGGTGGTAGCAAAATAATATAACCTCACAAAGAGCACACGCTAGCAGAGCAATAAGGACACCGTATGCATCAACAAAGAACAGATGAAAACTGAGGCTTTAAATAGAATCAGAAAGATGTAGAGGAGATCTCCAACAGAGATGAACTCTTGACAAGAAGAATGAAGAAGACATAAGCAAGGCTACAGTCAACTAAAATACAAGAAATGTAATATATTGTACTCTAGACACTAAGGAAAACCAGATAACAAACATAGCAAGAACTAAAGACTAAACACAAACTAGCAAATAAGTACAACCATAAAATCCTTAATATAATTACAAAATTAAAAACTCATAGAAAACTCTAAAAAACCCAACATAACCAAAACATCGTGATGATATTAGAAGTGAAGGAATAAAATTGGCTGTCCTTTTTATTTTTCTTACACTTTCTGATGAAATGATATCATTCTGATAATGTATGCCGATTGGTTGTACAAGGATTTTGGACAGGGCGCTCGCCCTTAATGACACTGATTTCCAGATAATAACAACAGATGTTAGGAGGATAATTAAATCATAACCAAAACCTACATGTATTTAAAAAATTCAAAAGACCACGAATATTCAAACTGGGTATGGTGCTCAAAGCATGCCGCTTCATGGAGGCTTGTAGAAAAACTCTGTGGAAGCTTGTTTGATATGAGAATTACTAACATAAAGTGGCTTCATCAATGTATATAGAAAGCCATTTTACAGCAATTAAATCCGTTTTAAAAAATCCCAAAATGGAGCTCCATGTCTCATCCACTTCAAACAAATGCCATAATTGCCAGTAAATATACTTTTTTAACCCAGTGAGCATTTGTTTTGCTATAGCTACCTCAGGTTGTTTTCATTCTGGACTAATACATGAGCGCTCCCCATGAAAGAGTAAATTCCGAGAATAGAAGTTTACTTCATTTTAAATTTAATTTAAAAAAGAAAAAATATTAGCATAAAAGAGCTCCCATTTAACAAAAGAGACCTCCAGCAGAACCAGGGAGGGGTAGCCATCTGGCACAACCGGGTTGAGGGGAAAGAGATGACAAAAAGAATAGGCTTGAAAGACAACAAACAACAAAGGAGGCACTTTGATGTGAGTATTGTTCAAATTAAAATTTACAGAGTTTAGGGATCGCCAAAGTGATTGCATTTCATTGTCAGGGGGAAATCTTCAAATTGTCAATTAAAGGTCCTGAGATATGACATCCTGCTAGGACACAGTATATAACACCAGAGGCAGTGTCATTCTACAACAGAAATGTCATTGCCCCTCCATCTGTTGTTTCAGATCAAAGCAATGAAAAAAAAATATTCAGACAGTCCAACATCATCATTCCTACAGCCGTGCTGCTGCCACGGCTATAACATTTCTTCCATGTACATGTCAACAAGTGCATCCAGGATGTGATTCATACACCTGCATGAAACGTCTAATGCATCTCTGTGCCTCAGTCTGATTAGGTCTGAAGATGAACTGTATAGTTTCTTATGATCAGAGTGATATAGGGACTTGTGAAACCAAAAAGACTGCTCTGAGATGTGTAGAAGGGTAGGTGGGGAACACTGAAACAGAGAGAGACAGAGAAGAAAGAACAATTAAGAAGTCTGTGCGATGGCTGGAGGAGCAGTAAAAACACACTTTGTTCTATTTATATTGTTTCTGTTTTCTTCATTTGGATTCTAAGCAGATTTTTATTTGTCTTTAGCTCAACAGTCTCAAAATCCCAAACTAACCTCAAGAAATATCCTTTTCTTTTTTTTTACTTTGCATAATTTTACTTTTATTTATTAGTTGTAGGTATTGTGCTGAACTTATCCATAGGCTGTGTTACTCAGTAAAATAATTTAATATGCATTAGCCTTTTCAGTTTTTACAAAAAGTAATACATCACTCCCCATAAACAAATCATTTTCTAAACTGTTGCAAGTGTTGCATTGCTTTTATGTTATTCTGTGTAGTTGCTGGCTACTGCTATATGTCCATTATCTGATATATTAAAATACCAAATGTCAGCTATTGTTTAGTAGCCTGTTTAAGCTGAGAGCAAGGTCAGTGAAAAACAGCCTCTAGAGCATTTCCCAGAAAAATGGTTGGCAGTGATTCCACTGTAGGAATGAGTACAGGCAAATGACCATACATAACATTCATTCCTGCATTTGTTATCTGTTGAAAATGGAGCTTTGGTGCTTGTTCATCATGCTTGGTCTGGGATTCTTTACTGCTATGATTTCATTATAGACTGTTGAGCACATGGTAGATAACTAAGTACTGTTTGCTCTTGGCACATTCTTTTCTCTCCTTTACACACAAAAAGACACCATCTACTCTTCATGAAAGTAATTAAAGACCATAAATAGAAAAAGTAGTTTTTCTATTTATGGAGCCCTTCATCTCCCAACTGGAAGACACAGGCCATGTAGTGTAGATGTCAGCAAGGCTTCTGGTTGGCATTTGTGGTTACAGCCTTTACTGCAGTTATGTCCCTGATGCACTATGAACCCAGTCACTGAGTCTGTGTAGTCCCCCATGCAGATGTGCTGGTCATAGGTGGCTTCTTCCCTGAAAACATTCCAGTCTGATCTCTCAAAGCAGTTGTTAGATTTGTATTGTTGATTGTCATTTATGCTTAGAAATATTTACTTATATATGCTTGGAGTTTTGTAATTAGTTGTAGATTGGTAGAGGTTTTGATCCTTGATAGTCTGCAAACTTTGTGTGTATTAGACAGCACTTTGGGAGCATGAGAGGTCATACCGTGTCTTATTATTTTATGGTAGGATTAACGTAGCTACATTTGTTTTAGTCTAAGTGCTTTTCTGTTTAGATGAACTGCTGGACTTCCTTACCGGGGGGGTCTAGTCTACCCTCTTCCTGACCAAGGATGATTGCCTTCGTGCTTTCATGTCGTTATATGACCTTTGACACACACACACACACACACACACACACACACACACACACACACACACACACACACACACACACACACAGTATTCTTTGTTCACATGTATACCTATGTAAGATGTTATATGTTAATGACCCTATGCATATTCATGTAACCACAATAAAAGGAGTGCTGTGGGGAAACCTGGCTGAGAGTCTGACAGTGGTCAAGTGGTGGAACGACGCTTGGCTCCAGCCAGGTCTCCCTCATGCATGAGTAACCAGAGAACTTTGGTGCCTTGAGTCTTGCTTTTGCTGCGTAGCAGATTGTCCTTAACGTTCCAGCGAATAGGTTTATGTTACAAACCTATCAGCAGTCTTGTAGGCCTGTGGTAAATCTTTTCAGCCCAACCCTGATCCTACTTTGTACTGGCTTGGAGCGTTTGAGCAGTGGTCTGTATGCTAAGAGAAGAAGGACACAAAGGTGCACTGACTAACCCAGCTGTGGGAGAGGGATGGCTTTGTGTGAGTCACCATTATCGGTGTAAAATAGGTCAAGCGTGTTTTCAACCCTTGTGGCAAGTTCACATGTTGGTAAAACTTTGGAGTCACTGTTTTCAGGCTGGCATGGTTGAAATCCACAGGCACAGTGAAACAGCAATCAAGATGGGCCATCATTAACAGTAGCACAGAGGGACATGCACCACAGTAGTTTCCTTAGTATACAAAATGGGCAGAATCTATCATTTAAAGAGTCAAACTGTGCTGAGCAAAGATTAACTCATGTTGGCACATCAACACAGCAATCTTTGTTAATAAAAAAAAAAACAACCCCACAAAGTCTGTGAGTGTGGTGCTTACCTGGTGTTGCAGTGCCTCTATTGTAACTGTGCAGATTGGTGTTAGCCCCTGTAGCTGGAAGGCTGTATCAGAGATATTATTGTGCAGCCACTTTTCAGTGAAGATAAACACACAGCAGTTCTTTATTTCAGACTCTTTGGTCAGATGCATAAATCAGTACAAGAAAGCCTAAATATGTTTTCTGAAATTGATGCAGGTACAACCAGAAAAGTTCAGCATTCTGCTAAACACGTGCTTCAACACTGTCTCCCATCACCCCGATCACTTCCCCCAGTTGATATATGGCCGTGGGGAAAGAGAGTGGGCTTCCTACATCCATACAGACAGACAGACAGACAAAAAAAAAAAAAAAAAAACACAGCAGAGGTGGTATGAGTAATGGGGGTACCTGAATGGGGTCAATCTGGTGTTGTCACACTGAACATAGCTACCATCAGCCAGTGCCACAGGGTCCTTTATAGCCCCCCGCACACTATTACCCACCTGCAGACCCACTAGGCTGAGAAAATGGAAAGTACTTTTTTCTGCAAAGCCTGTTATACTTACCTTTGCTGTTTTTTAATCTTTTCTCTTTCTTTTTTCTGGCAACTCAGATACAAAACATCACACACTCTTAGTACAAAACCCCATTGTTTTCTTGTCAGTGCTTTTTGACTATATTCCGATATAATATTACAACTTCCCCAATGTTGAACAAATGTTGAACTACAGTTTCCCTGTAGAGATTAATAAAGATTTTTTTCCCCCAATATCTGATTCTGATTTAACCCAAAGGAATTCCTCTGACTGTGTGTGAAGGCACAGTGCATGCTTGCGTGCTCATTCAGTACATCCATAAATATTCCGAGCCAGATAAATGAGACACTTTGCTAGTTTGGGCACATGTGCAAGTGCATGTGTGGTTATGTTTCCGTGTCAGTAGAGGAGTACTCTTGCTTGGAATGTGTTCATACATGCAGTCACGTGAATGAAGCTGAGATGTTGGAGTTGAACTGTGAAAGTGGCAGCTGTCAGCACTGTGGTGTGTGTGATGTATGAGTTCATCCGTCACTGCGAGACCCCTTTCCGAGGAGGGGGTGGAATAGCAATCCAAGATCATTTCCAATTCCTCCCTCGGCCAATTCTTGTCTTAAAATATGTTTGTTTGTTTTTTATTGTTTCTTGTGGAGTTTAATTTGCATTTCTTTCTCTTTTTTTTCCTTTTTGTTTATATGTTTGCAGAGATGAGTGAGACTGGGTAAATATTGGTAGTTTCTTCTCCGGCTTTCTCCATGTTTGGGTGTATTATGATGCAAATGTTTGTAGATGGGCTACACAAGTGAGAAAGTGGGCATGCAATCCCAAGATTAAACTGGAAAACGCATTATTTCAGATCCATTTTTAAAGCCATATGAATCATTGATGATGTTGCAGATGTGAGCAATAAATACATTTAAATATAAATATATACAGACTCACTGAGAGAGTCTCACTGATCTAAGTATGTTAAATGCAAAAAGCACTCGGTGTTTTAACATTTATGAATACATATTCAGATGCATACATTCCTTTACTCCTGTGTAGCTTCCTGGGACTGAATATCAGGGGATCCAATGGTGCTGAGAGGCTGCCGGCTGGCCTCACTGGGGTCAAAGACCACAGAAGAAGAGAAAAGCTGCAGAGCTGCACTATGATACATATACGTAAAATGTAAGAATTTGTGGGAAAGAGAAGGAAAGTGGATGCAATATTGTTTGTTCAAAAGACTAAGATAAAGCTCATGAGACAGAATAAAATAAAAGAATGCTGACAAAAAGAGATCTCCAAAAAACCTCAACATAACAAAGTGTATTCCTTGCAGGGCAAAGTTGCTGATGCTCAGTGTACTATACTTTCTTCCGATCCATACCCTTATGTCTCGATTAATAGACAGTTAAAGGAGATTTGCATAACGGATGCTTAAACAAAAAAGTTTTTCACATGAGTCGCTACATTTGCTGACAACACTCTCCAAAGCCTCCCTTCTTCTCTGCGCAGGAAATATGGACAGCCTTGTGTACTGTATGTCTTTGAGATAAAGTGCAGCAACTAAAGGAGATATGTTACCTCATGTCCCTTTACTTACTCCCCACTGAGTAGTCATCACTAGGATCCCTTTACGGCTGTCCATTCTGTCCTCATGAATTACATCTCACATAATTTCCACCTTTGTTCATGTACGGTGGTGCCAAGAGCCCTATGTCTGACACATGCATAAATCAAAGAGCAATTCATCGTTTGGATTAAGCTTGTTGAATGCAAGCTATCCCTGGAGTCACGCTGTAAAGTATGGACCTGAGCCTTCTATACACACCATGCCAAGAGCCCATGCAGAGCCAATCACAATGCTTGACAAGTGCATATAAGCATGTTTTATATTGCTAGTTTTAGACATCACCGTGTTTACATCAGTCATGTTAGCAGAAGGGCAGATGCCCTTCAAAAACAATGCATCATGCACGCTGAGATAAAGACGTTGCACATTCCAGTTTTTCCTCATCTTAATACCCAAAGTGTTTTCTGGTTGAGTTCTCTTTTTATCATTTCTATTCCAGGGCATTACTTACTGCCATGTTGTTGGATGAAGCTAGCATTGCAGAGATAGTTACAAGGTGTCCTTTGGCAGATGCAACAATATTGGATGCCATCAGATAAAAGCCCTGTTTTAAAAAGCAATAAAGTCCACATTAGGAAACTGAGGATTAACTCAGCATTCATGTGGTGAAAAAAAATTCAGAACAGAAAATCAGAAAATACAACTTTTTTTTTTTTTTTTTTTTTTTGTGTCCCGTTTGGATCTTTAGCCATCAGAATTGTTGTCTTAAGGCCAAGAAAGATGCCAAGCGGATTTATTTTACCAAGTGGATCATCATGGCCTTGCCATATTGGTCCATTTGATTGACCTTTATTATAATTATGAATTTATTTTATTTTCAGTTGCTACAAACGGGACAGACATGACTGGGGGATAGGACAGGGAGAAAGAATGAAAGAAAGAGAGGGAGAGAAAGAAAACCAAAGGGGAGAAGAGAAGGTGAGAAGGGGGGGAAGAAAGAAAAAAAAACCAAACAAAAAAACAAAACACCTGGGTCACCTGTATGGAGAAAAAAAAAAACAGAAGAGAAAGCAAACAACAAAGAGCAACATAATAAAAAAAAAACGGCACCATCACAATAAACTAGCTAGCAGTAGATATAATAATAATGGATACTTTATTGATCCCCATGGGGAAATTACTTGTTTTTCTCTGCATTTGACCCATTCACTCAGTGAAGCAGTGGGCAGCCCACTAAGCAGGCGCCCGGGGAGCAGTGTGTAGGGACGGTACCTTGCTCAGGGGTACCTCAGGGTAGCCGTTAAGTGGATTCGAACCGCCGACCTTCCGATCATGGGGCGACCACTTTACCTACTGAGCTATCCCTGCCCCATATCAGTACATACTAAGTAATAAACGATATTGTGCAGCACGCAAGATAGACAGCGCACAATGTGCTTTGAGGCAGCAGCCAAGAAAGCTGTAGTCCGTGTCTGTGAATACCCGTGTGTACACCTGTGTGCATACCTGTGTGGATCAGCATGCTTGCATTCCAAAGGTTTCTCCATGTAACGATCTGCTAGGGAGTGTGGGGAGCCATAGCCCCGTCCTCCAGGGTATGAAGCAGGTATGGAGGAGATCAAAACTCCAGACATCCAGAGGCCCCCAGAACACAAGAGACCAAGGAAGACCAACAGAGGGGCAGCCGCGCCACTGTCCCAGTAAGAGCTGAGGAGAGTCCCAGATGAGGGCTCACTCAGCAGCCGCGGAGCAGAAGCCAGGGGGAGTTGCAATGACGCGCCCGTGAGCTCCGCCGGCAGCCAGCTGTGCCTGAGTGACCGAGCCCCAGGCCGAGAGGCCGGGGGCACCCCACCTCCGAAGTGGCCCTAGCGAGCCCCAGGCTTCAGGCCCCGATAAGCGGCCGCCAAGGAGTGAGCCGGTGTGTACCCGGACGCCCACCCCCAGACACAAAGAACCACCAACGCACCGACACCTGAGGGAGTCCGCCACTGACAGGGGAAGTGGTGGTAGGGGGAGATAGGCCTCCCAACCTTGGAGGGCCTGAGATGTCCCCAGAGAGGTGGCGCCTGACACCCAACCTGACATATAGACACAGACATACAGGCACACACAGACACAAACATCCATTCCCACCCTCATGCTCTCATATGCACTTACTCCACACTCAACCAACGTGGAGACAGACATAAAGAGACGCTGTACACACGATCACACTCCCCAAGCGTACTCTACGAACCGGGTCTAGGTACCCATGCCCCTGGAGGGGGGAACTGCACCCAGACCCAGGTGGTGTTACCCTTTTCCCTGCGGTGGGGAGAGGCAGACCGCCCCTACTCCGCAGCAGCAGGGAGGCCCCACACTCCAGACCGCAGTCGGACGGCCAACTCCTCCTCCTAGCCCCCCCGCTCCAGCAGGCCGCAGAGAATGGGGGTGAGAGAAGACTCCAAACCTCCCTCCACCCGCTCATTGTAGTGTTGATGCATGTGTGTTCTAAGGTGCAATTAAAACCCAGGAGGGCATGGAGCTACCTGCCAGAGAGCAGCAGGTAAGCGCATAGTCCCTCCTGCTAGCCCTCAATGTCTACGTGTATTCAAAATTGAGAGGTGGGCAACGACGCCAGGGGTGAGGTGTACACCCTGATGGTAATTTGGACTCCGTGTATCGTGCCCACCCCCAAGATCCTATATGTATGTGTAATGAGAGGGTGAGTAATGTGAATGTCTAAGTTGTGGGATAAAATTGAGGCAGAGGCAGCCAGAAGGGGACAGAGGGGGGGGGGGGTAGCCTCCTCTGCACCCTGGTGACATACCCCTACTCCAAGGCCCTACATGTGTGGGTGGTTGTGGTGGAGCGGGAAGAGGGAGGCAGCTGGAGATGGGGAGGGAAGGAAGGGAGGGGCAGGCGACCCCTCCCTGGGGCCAGCTCCCCCGCTGAGCCCAGTAGGCACTCCCATACTCCGCGACCCGCCAGGGAAAGGGGGCCCAGGCCCATCCAGACCGGGGCCCAGCGCAGCAGCGCCCCCCGGCCCCACAGAGCCCGGGACAGTCCACCCAACCCCACCACAGAGAAAACTGCACCCACCCCACCATCCACTCATCTTCCAGACTACATGAGACAATAGACGCCCAGGCAGAAAATACAACTTTTTTAAGCTGAGTTGGGTTGAGTTAGTCAGATGAAGGTTAATATTTGGTCAACTGTAAGAGAAGTTTGAGTAGATTAACACATTGCAAATACATTTTTTTAAACATTTTAAAGCAAGGATTTCCATTACTAGATTAGGCCTCAGTCACACAAGCTTTGAGACCTTGTGGGTGATCATCTGGTGACCAACAGATATGGGTGAAAAATATTTATTCCAATGTCACACAGGCTCAGAAATGGTCAGGAAAAATGTCCATTCTGCGACCAGTTGGAGAGTGGTTGCTGGAGATTGCTGGCAGTCTCAGAAACAGAATCAGCAACTAATCCCTAAGGAAATTATGTGGGTTGCAGTAGCTCCAATACAGTGACAGTAACAGACTAAACTATTTAAATAATACAATATGTTACAGATTTACAAATTCAAGAAATAGCACTAATATATACAAGTCACTCAATAATAAACATCAAGGCGCAATATTGGTGAACTGTGAAAAGTGTCACACGGACCAGAAATGGAGAGCATTAGCCTTTAAAGTAAATTTGACTTCAGCTCAGGGGCAACTTTTATTTTGAAGGCTAATTTTCTCTGTTACTCTGTTTGCGTTGCAGTTTCTCAAGTTTTATGGGGTAATGGTTAGTGTTTGCAGACAAGTCAGTGGCTTCCGTGTCAACAGCAGATGACCAAAGCAATCACAAGGTTTTTGGTGCAGCAAACACTTTATGACCGATTTCACCTGGCAACAGCCCGCAACCGACCGTTACAATTTTCTTCCTGGCAACTGGGCGTTGCCAAGCTGTAACCAACCAATCTCTACGCCTTTGTGACTGAAGCCTTAGTTAGAAAAGATTTTTTATCAGCAGTAATTATAATACCAATTCAAGAAAGGTAATTATTTGTTGAAAACACGAAGTTAACAAAGTCACTGGAATGATTAGCTGACTCAGGAAATCTGACCAGGAGGGCAGAACATGAATGCAGGGTAAGTTTGCCAGTCATAAGTGTACAGTATGTGTCTCATTTGGGAGATCTGTGTTTTGCCCGTTGTCAGCTAGTTTCATTTTCACCTCTTGCTGATTTGATTTAGACATGACTAACTTCTTAGTTTAAAGGAAAAGGCTATGACCTGGTTTAACAGTCCCTATTCATATTAGCCCAACACACTCAAAATTGACACTCAACAAGAATATTTAAAATGTTGAGTGTTGGGAGTTGTAATTATGTTATTATGTGTTATTATGTCCATAAACAAGGTCACAGAAGGACAGCTGGTGTGCCTATTCCAAGAACAGCAGTATTTGACGTATTTGAATGAGAATGGGTCCACTGTTATTCGCAGCAGCACAAATCCAGGCGTAAGAAATGACTAACAGAGGCAAATAAATCATCTATATTCAGTCTCTTCGCTTGTTGTCCAAAGCACTCCCATGGCACTAAGTGACAAAGTTCTTTGTTTTGGCTACATTTGGAGAATGTGACTCGTGCAGCAAACACGTGTTTGCATATTTCAGAATAATTGCATGACATCTATCTCCAGTGTGGGGGGGAAGAAGAAGATGAGCAAAAAAAGAAAACAATAAATTGCAGGACTCAACAGAGTTTCACATCGTGAAATGATATTAACAGCACTATCCAAATCACTTTGTGGCAATCAAGCTTACTGTGCACAACAACCAAGCCCCCCCCCCCCCCCCCCCCCCCCCACACACACACACACACCCCCACCCCCCAACACTTATTCTCGCCAAGAAAGAAATGGTAACCAAAGGCCAATATCTGTGGATGAGGCATAGAAGCCTGTGGGATTTGCACAATGTTGCAAGGCTGCCCCCTAATTAACTGTATTCCTCTGACAAATGCTGTTTGTTTGTGAAAGTTCTGCTTTCATTTCTTGAACTAGCTTTCTGCACATTATGGTCTTTGCTTCCGACCAGATTAATGGCCAGTAGAAGTGCGGTCACTGTGATCCTACCTGACCTGTCTCTTCATCACCAACGTTTAATAGGATGTTGCCATTAGCAACACAAACAACCCTTTTGCATTCCAGGCAAAAGGAGGAGGAGAAAAGAAAATGCAAGTTATGGGCTAGCAAAATGGGAAGCGGCAGAGAGCGGAATGGAGGATGCGTTAAACCACTGAGCTCTTTGCCGCTGCTATCAAGTGTCCACAATTTTCTCTTGTCTTAAGCAACACATCTTGTTGAAGACAAAATCATAAAAATACTTTGATCCCAAAGGCCAAAAAAAAAGTATATTACTGTCGTTCTCGGTTGGCTGAATTCATAAATTTTTTTGGTCCTCCAGGCTTCTTGGTGTCTCTATCACTCTGTCTTGTGTTTGTCTAATGGTTTCTGAGTGAGCAAAATTCAGTGTTAATGCATCACTACTGCTTGTCAGGTCTGCTGAAATGGACTTTGAAGAGCATGTGATAGGACACAAAGCTAGAGGAAATGAACAACCCAAAACCCACACCATGACTTTATTGACAGACTGTAAAAACTCTTGACAAAACACAAAAATGTTTTTCTCATTCTGCTAACTGTGAAAATATGTTGACTACTTTTAATGTAAAATCATTGTGTCACAGTATCATTATTCATTCTACACAAACGAGTACTGCAATTCAATCCAGATAAAGCGAAAAAGGTTGGAATTATTAACACACGCTGCTTTCTTTAGTCAGTTATGACATTCGGTTTTACCTGACACAACACAACACAACACGACATCCTGCATGTTCACAGACCTCATATGCATGTGATCACATTCACATACACATCCAGACTTTAGATACAAGAGGATAGCAACTAATTTCATAACAAACCATTATAATATGACCTTTTGAAAATCATTAAGGCTAACAATTTGATTTGTTAGGGATATATTATTGTCAATAGAGGACATTATGTCAGAAATTCATTTTAAAGACATTTCCCAACTGAGAAGACCACTATGTGCAAACGTCTTCTTCTGTGATCAAAATTTCCATTCCATTCTTTCTTTAGGTGGTCTTGTCTTCTTTTACTTGGCATGTTGTTATCTCGCCCTCTTTTCTTCCCACCTTTCACTGTTTTAATCCAGCACCATCCTCTCCTCATCTCTTTTTTCTGCAACAGCTTTGCTCTTCTATTCCTTTTCCATTTCACTTCTCACTGCATGCACTGTTCTTGAACTTCATTTCCACTTCCATTAAATCTATATACATTCATCTCCCTGTTTCTGCCCGTCCTTCGCTGTCCGTCCCATGTACCTCTTTGCTGTTTCTATTTCCATTTCTTGTCATCTTTCTGTCTTGCTATTGTTTACGCTGTGTGACTATGTGTAGCTCTGCTGGTACTGTGCAACTCTTTGTGGTCTGATGCCACCAGACAGATGTTTAAAATTTTGTGAGATGCATTCTAATATCAATATAGCCTGAAAAAGGGCTATATAAAGGACTGAAACTTTTTTTCAGATGTATTCCAACTTTCAGAAACAAAACGGAAACTTGTGAATGTATATACTTAGTTTCCAGTTGAAATTAAACCTAATTGTAGCTTAATTTTGTATTCACCTCACCACTGCCCAGCCAAATGTGGCTGCTTCAATTCTGTTCACAAGAACACAAATCCACGATTTTTTCCTTTTTTTCCTCTCTGTCCTGGAAATATCTAAACAGATTGTAACCAAATGTAAAATATAAAAAACCTGCTTAAGATAAAACTGTCATTTATTAGCACCTACATTTTGCTAGACAATGTCTGTAATTTTAGCCTAAAAGTATTAATATGTAGCTGCCTGTTGTAGTTACTTAACATTACAGCACAGAGTTTTTGAACCTTTATTTATACAAGTAGTCCCAATGAGACTTCATACCTCATTTACAAACTAGACAAACATATGAAAATTACAATAAAAATTAATAAAAGAAACACTGAAATAGTTTACACAATCATATCATAAACAAGAATAAGTTCCCAGTAATAATTTCACAAAATCATTTATACATATTTTAAAGTCTCCAAATGAGAAGGCTGTAATTTTTACAGTAATTATCCATCCATTTATTTTTCTAACCAGTTGTTCAGTTCAGGGTTACAGAGGTGCTGGAGCCTGTCCTAGCTGTCACAGGGTGACAGAGAAGATACACCAATTTACGACCAGTGATAAACCTCTCGTGCATGTCTTTGCTGGAGGAAGCTAGAGTTCCCAGAGAGAATCCATGCTGTGCTTGCATGGGTTCTCTCTGGGCAGTGGCTCTGTTTTCTTTTTAACAGAATAAAAACATTCACAGCTGGCTGGGGCAGTGAGGATGTGAATACAAAATTAAGTTACCATTCATTTCAGTCTCAACTGGAAACTAATTACATATAACACAACCATGTTTCAAAAAGTTGGCATACATCTGAAACAAAGTTTCAGTCCTTTATTTGGCAAGCTACACGGATATAAAAAAAAACATGCTGGCAAAAAAAATAAAAAAGCATTCCTGTCTGGTAGCATCAGACCACAAACCATGAAAACGCCACAAAAAGGGCCCAAGCTGGCTGGTTGTTTTGAACCCAGAACTTTCTTGCTGTGTGCTAACAACTGCACCACTGTGCTGCTCTTACCTGGAACTATTATTCGTTCATCACACTAATAACCATGCAGCAATGTCCAGTGTTTCAGTGAAGTGTTCCATTTTTGGTTACTGCTTAAAATCTCTGTTATAACCTCCAATAAATTTACATAGGTAAGATTTTCTCTTAAAAATCTAATGTTCTGTTTTGTTTGTTCCCATTCTTCTCCATATGTTTTTAATAAACTAGGCATACTAAAGGTATTATAAAATAATGTGTTTAGTACCTAGTTTCACATTTCACTTAGTCATTTATAATTCTGGTTACTTTTTTGCTTGGTGAATCACGAACAACAATATGATTAATTTTTCAAAATGTCAAAGATTACATTAATGCCAGAAAAAATATTCTAATTAATTACAAAGTTAAATACCAGCTTGCCAGAAGAATTTTGTGCAAGTGCTTCAAGCAAAATCATCTCATGCATGATGTATTAGAATGTCATATGCCTCTTTGATTATAAGGGAAGTACCCATTTTCTTGTCACTTGTAAAAAAAAAAAAAAATACTGATGGACAATAGTAAATGTTTAGTAAGCTTTACCCTGGACAGAAAACTTTTCATAAATGCTTAAACTGTAGTCTTATCGGACAAGGGAGAAGACAGTAGTGTGATATATGAAAATGTTTTATTATTTCTTTACTATGAGAGCTTCATTTTACATTAGTGACACTTGATCATCAGTGCAAAAACTGAAGTACTTGAGTCAGCTCAGCTTTGGTAATAGAAGTCACCATCATTTACTGTAGCGTACCTACAACATCAAACAGCAGCTGTGTTTTGTTAGCATGTTGGGGAAAAAAAACAAAAGTATGGCTTTATGGCCTTTTTATATATGTGTGTTGCTATTGGTAGTTGCAAGCATGTGTGTGTGATGTGTATTGCAAAGATACAATCGTCCCTCTGTAAAACTCTCATTGCTGCTACAGTATCTGTGTGGTGGCACAGGGCATCAGTAAAATGCTAATTAGATGCTGCAGTGGAGCATGGGACAGAGCAAGTGGACAATCACCACAGTGAGAGATAATTTCACACTCTGTGCCCTGACAACTGTCTAACGGCTGCTCAAAGCACAACTGGCAAAGAGGGCCTGCTCAGCAGCCTCACTTCAAGCTTAACCACAGCAAAAACACATACTATACAAGCAGCACTGCTGGCAAGCATCCATTCCATCAGCAATATAACAATCTAACAAAAGCTACTTTAACTCTTTGTTTTTACATTTGCAACACTAATATTCACAATATATTATGAATAATTTAAAAGTCTATATAAAAGTCTTCCCTTATTCTGAATCTAGGTTGAAAACTAACATATCTTGACCTCATGTACCTGAATTTACTTTCCTATCTTTATACAGTAGTAAGATGTATAGCAACAGGGGTTCTTATATCTATCAAGACTATCTAATACAATATGCTGATGATACAATTTACTTTATTACAAAATAATACAAAGAAAATGCATTTAGGGAATATTCCAGAATATATACAGAATACAAAATAAGTCATTAATATTTCTTAAATAAAAGCAACCCACAGCAATGCACTGTCATGGTTCATGTTTGGGGTTTTTTGTTGTATTTTTTTGTGTTTTTATTATATTTGTTAGATTTGTTGCATTCCTAGCTTCTCCTGACTTCAGTATTCCCAAATACAATATAAAGATAGACCTAGCTACCAGGTCTGAAACGTGAAGCCAGTACAGAAGTCCTTTGAACTTTTTAATGACCAACAGAGCAGACTGAGGCCTATCTACAGGAAAACAGCCCTTGCTTCTCTTTTTCTGCGACTTCAGTTAAACAACTTCCAGAGGATGTTAAGGACTCAATAACTGGTTTCAGATCAAACAGTAAACAACAAGATGTTTATTTTATAAACAATGATAATTATTATACAGAAAGGAGGATTATTCAGTATATGCTGTTGTTTTTAATTTTACTCTCAGCAAGTTTTAGTTCTTGCTTTTGTTCTTTTAACTCTCCTTTATAACAGAAGTCAATTCTGCTCATCTGAATGTTGCATTTTCAGTGAGAAAAAGTGTTTCATCAAGCGACTTCTTTGGTTGCCCACTGAAAACCAGTGATGGGAATAACAGCATTACAAGTAACGGCGTTACTTTTTTCAGTAACGAGTAATCTAACTAATTACTATTCCTATAGTTACAACGCTGTTACCGTTAGTAACAAGAAAATGTGGTGCAGTCGCGTTACTATTTTTCAACAAACAGACGGCTGAAGCTGTGTTCAGCTTACCGCACCTTATATCAGTTGCACGGAAGTAGCTGTCTACGTAAGTACTCTGGGCGCTGCAGCTTTAGGCAGCTGCACGCACTCTTTCTGGCAAACAATCACTTTTTGGCACAACACCTGGAGCTAAGCGGGCAAAACAATGGCATGAGTGCTGCTGTTTGACTGAGGAATAACAAAGTAGTCCTGGTAAGCCTATCACACGACCACTTTAAGATGACAAAGCAACAAGGTGATTTATACCAATTTTTAAATTGTATTGATAGGCCACGTAAAACCAGAGTCATGATAAACAATATATACGCGTGTTTCTTCCTGAATAGTTTCGTCACGTTTGCTGTCTAAGGACAGCGCTAGCAAGCACTCTCTGCTTATCACCAAAAAATACAAAAAAACAAAACAAAAAAACCAGCCCTTTTGTTTTGGTGGAAAAATGTAACATGTCGAACAATCAAAAAATGATTTGGCAACATGACATTTGGTTATTTAGGAAAAGGGGGAAGTTTTAGGAGTGACGGCGAGAGCGAGAGAGAAAGAAAGACAGCAAAAAAGAGAGAGAGCGAGTTTAGAGATGTGAGAGATTTGTGACGTTTAGCGTGTTTGAAGTGTAGTTAATGTGTTGTCTTGTGTAGTTAGTGTGTAGTGTTGTGGATAGTTTTGTGTTGTGTGTCAGAACAATGAGGCCACTGTTGTCTCCAGGTAAAAAACAGGAGTGATACACCTGCTGCTGTCAGACCTGCCGGTATCAGACTGTGATGTTCTCCTTTATAGGGGACAGAAATTTTTGGAGTGGCACAAATAATTTGTGTGGCATCTTATTGAAAGCAGAACAGCTGATTGTTCTGTAAATAGTTTGAAATGGTTATTTAAAAAAGGGTAAAAGGTAAATGGCTGCAAATAACTTTGTTGTTTGCAAAACTTGTGCATATGATTTTAAAATTGACAATTTATATTTGCATTAAAAGTTATGAAATATGATTCATTAAACATGTTTGTGGTTGTTACAGTAAAAAATACAACTTTTTCTACTCGGATTTTATGGGTTTTTTTTGTCTGATTTTAGATCAATTGTGTTTAGGGATGGGTATCGGTTCCCACTGTTTCAATTCCTTGGAATTGTTTGCCATTTTTGCAAACGATTCCCTTATCGATTCCAGTCGCCCCGAATGATGTCACCATGTTGCGGAGCGTCATTTACCTGGCAGGAAACATGGCGGCTCAAACGCTCAAAAGTTTGATTATACTTTAGGAGAACGGATGACAACAGGGCAACTTGCAATACTTGCAAAGTAGATATTTCATTTAAGGGAGGAAACACTACGAATATGCAAAAGCATTTGCTCACAAAATACGCGATTGAAGAGAAAATCTCCGTCCCGGTTTCCCTCCAAGGCACGAGCACCGATAAGCAGAGTTCTGTCCTTTCTTTATTAGATTCCTAATTATTCAAAGTAACACTCAAGTATGCCGTTCAGCTGGGTTAGTTACAGCGCCGGGAGTAGCTTGGGAGAACAAGGAAACACAGACTGCTTCAGGTTGCCTTCCCAAACCAACTCAAAGGTTTATTCAGTACAAAACAGCTTATATAGAGGAAAAAAAGGTTCGTGTGTCAGCAAGTTCTCAGTTCAAACCGGTACAGACCAAATAAGGAAACGTCTTCCTGCCTTGTGAGCAAAGAAGTATCCTTTGTGTAGTTTATCAGTTCAGCTACAATTTATGATCATCCCAGCAAAATACACTCCTAGACATAGAATACAGAGTTCTTTCATTAGTGAATTCTGAAACAAACCACCTGGCCTTTAACGAGCCTTTTTCTAAGAGATAAAGAAGGGAGGATGGGAGTAAGGGAGTGATCTCTGTGGTGTTTTCAACCTTGGGGTACCAGCCTGTGATTCTTACACATCAATTCTTGGGTCAGAGAGAAAGAGAAAAACAACTAGTAAATGGGCCTTATTGAGTAACAGTTTTCACTACAAAGTAATATCCTGTAAATGCTACCGTGGTATCAAAATATCACAACAGTTCCCTCCTTTTATCATGAAATGATAACATAGTATAAAGACAGAATGTAATAACATAATATAAAGACAAATCATAAACGTAAGACAAATCATAAATGTAACTGGTCCTTCGAGCAAGCTTAATATCAAAAATTCTGAGAGCGTATACATGGTATCACACAACAGTTGACAATAATCATCAAAAACAAATAATACATGCTGCAACGGTTACAAAGGCTACAATTAGTTTCTTCCATTTTCCAAACGTGTCCTGTAGCCACTTATCTAGCCACTGACCGTGGCCTGTATTGGCAATTAGTTCTATCTTCAATGCTTCAAGTCTATTCATAGCTTGTGTGAATGGACCGTTAGGGGCGGTATTATTGGGAATGAAAGTACAGCATACATCAACGGTTACTAGACCACAGGTACCGGTCCAATTAACAGGTAAAGCTAATCTAAGGGTATTATTGCACATCCAATAACCGTTAGGGATTGCTCTAGTTAGGCGCGTGACCATGTGTGATTTAACTAACTCCCCCCAGTCAGTGTCATTTAATACACCCTCTGGGGGAACAATGATCGATTCTCCGCTCGAACTTGAACTGTGTGTGTGTTCCTCCAGATATGATACAACTTCAGCCACAGAGACAGCTAGCCATGTCTCATTACAGCGTGCACCTGGGGAGTCAGAGAAAAATGTATAGTTATCCTTTGTATAATCTATATGGGTGTCTGGGCCAGTTAACTTTAGTCTGCGCAGACATATCATACTAGTATTAAAATGGAGAGGGATCTGTCCTAAGGGCAGTGAGGGCTTTAACCTATTCTTGGGGTGTTTCATTGGGGCGCAGGTCCCTGCGGTGTCATTAGATAACTTCAATAATTCGCCTAATGGAGTCTCAGGGTTAGTTGGTGTGTGTGCGTGTCTAAGTAGGCAGTCAAGAGGGCTCAGAGTCAACTGTAAAGCGTCTTTAAGGAGAGCATTATCTCCGCCGATTTTCTCTAGTCCCTCAGTGAGGGGGAAACCGGATATGGGGTATCCTACTATTACCTGTTCTGGATTAGCCTTTGAACAGACATAACAGTTACTGTTTCCTAAATCACGAGCGGCTGTTCTGGCATTTTCGTACCAGGAGTTGACTCCTGCTCTAGAAGGCGCATAAAAGGGTTTATTAGTGGCGTCTATGTTGTCATTTACTGATTTTAGGGAGCGTGAGGAGTGCATTAAGTAGGTGTCTTGCAAAATAGAGCATGAGGTATCGTCAGCAAAATATGACCTGCAGAAATATGAACATGGTTGCAGTTTTCAATACAAAATAGCAAAGAAAAATCCTAAGGTTAATGCGATAGATATGATAGATAACCTAAATATATAAGAAAAACAGTTCTTCAGTTGTCTCCTGGCCTGGTCCCAGGTTCGAGAGACATAGAATAAATGTCGTATGATGACAATGGGCATTTCATTTTCTCCATTATCAGGATGGAATGAGTCTGGCTTTATCAGGTTAGACATCATGTGGTACTTCCGGCTTTCTGTTCCTGCTGGATGTTTGAGTACCTTGTTGTTGTTCTTTCAGGCGTTGTGTGTTAATCAGTGATTGTGTGTGTGTATGTACATTGGATCCGGGCGCTGGCTCGCCGGAGATGTCGTCTACCCGTGTGTTTATTTGCTCTGGTTCCGGGCGTTGGCCCGCCGGAGATGTCGTCTGCTTGATCCAACGCCTGAGATGGTCCGATTGGGCTGGTCTTAACCCTGCTGGCATGAATCCACTGAGGTTGTCCGTCTGTGAGGATGCTGGTTCTTCGTCACTGCCAGTACAGTCTGGGGCTGGAACACGCGCGGCCTCCCAGAGTGTCCTTGGTTTTAGCGGCTTCACCAACACGCATCTCCTTGTCTCCACTGGTGGAACTGTGGAGGGGAAAGGCTGAGAGAGACAAACTTTCTGATAGTTATTATTCAGTGTTTCTACCAGATTGTAGACATAGTCGGACAATGCAATATCTACATCACCTTCTGATAGTGGTGCCCCTCTGGAGGCTGACCATGGTGTTGGAAACGGTCTTCCCATGATTATTTCAAATGGAGATAATTTGGTTGCTGCGGATGGAGTCATTCTAATCTCGCAGAGGATTTGAGGAAGTAATTTGACCCAGGTCATTCCTGTTTCTATCATTGCTTTAGTCAGGCGATTTTTTATGGTCCTATTCATTCTTTCTACAACTCCTGAACTCTGAGGGTGGTATGGCACATGATATTTCCAGTCTATTCCTAGGGTTTTGGCACACTTTTGAATTACTTCTGATGTAAATGAAGGTCCTCTATCACTGTTAATTTGGTGAGGTATTCCGAATCTGGGTATTATTTCATTGCTCAACTTTTGATAGACTACTTCTGCAGTTTCTTTTGAGGTTGGATAAGCTTCTACCCATTTACTAAATTGATCCACTATTACCAGTAAGTACTTGATGCTTCCTTGCGCTGGCATATGTGTAAAATCAATTTGTAATGTATGAAATGGAAAATCTGGTTGTGGTAAATGCTGATGTTTTGCTTTTGATTTTCCTACATTAGTTCGCGCACATGTTAGACAGGTTGCTAATATGCTTTTTACTGCATGTGATGTTTTCTCAATTACAAATCTTGATTTTACAAATAAATCTTGATTTTACAAATCTTGATCTTGATTTTATTGCCCCTATTACCCCTCTTTGTCCGACATGACACACCGTGAAAATGTCGGACAAGGACTGGCAGCAGGGAAGATGGGAGGGCAATCAAACCCTTAAGATTTTTATATAGGCCATCTCTGTCATCTAAGGTACAGTCATTATTCTCCCAATAGGTGTAATCAGATGCAGAGGCTTGCTCTTGTATGAATTTTAAATCAACATTTGTGTCTAAATAGTCTGGGAGTGTAACAAGTGGCAGCTGTAGGGGCACAGATAATACGTCCTGCGGAGGTGGGAGCTGCGATGCAGCTGCAGCCTTGGCTGTCACGTCTGCTAAGGCATTACCTGTTGCTTCGTCTGTGTCAGCTGTACTGTGTCCTTTCGTTTTTTACAACTGCAACGGCCGATGGCAGCTGTATAGCCTGCAAAAATCTTTGCACAAGATCAGAATTAGCAATCGGTTTTCCATCAGCAGATCTAAATCCTCTTTGTCTCCACAATGTGCCAAAGTCATGCACAACGCCAAACGCATAGCGGCTGTCTGTGTAAATTGTCACACGCCTATCCACATGGAGCTCACAGGCGCGTATTAAAGCCATGAGCTCTGCTTTTTGTGCTGAGTGAAATGGTAATGAGTGAGCCTCTAGTATGATGTCAGGCAATGTCACCACTGAATAGCCACAAAGAAATGAGTTGTCATTCGGCCTTGAACAGGACCCGTCCACATAAACCGTGGCTGAGTCTGGGATAGGTGTTTGCTCTAAATCTGGACGTGATGCTGTGGATTCCTGTATACGTGTCATGCAGTCATGATCGTCAAAGCCATCCTGTCGGTCAGAAGAACACAGCATAGGATCAATAAATGTGCTGGCGAATTGGGTGTGCTGCTCGCTTTTATGGTGAGGTTTGCTGTGGAGGTCAGTGTAGCTTCATAACCTGAGCGACGTTGTGCGGTCATGTGTTGTGTAGTTATGTTTGCTAGAATGGTCGTGACCTGGTGATTGGTGTGTAGAATAGTGTCATGTGAGAGTGTGAGCTTCTCGCAGTCCCTTATCATGATAGAGCAAGCTGCTACTGCCCTCAGGCAGGCCGGCATTCCTGAACAACCACGGACAGCACCTTGAATAGAAGGCTACTGGACGGTAGCCACTGCCATGCTCTTGGGCCAGTACACCTGTGCAGGTTCACAACAGTCACACAGAATGTGGTCATGAAAAGAACAGTCTGGTATCCACTGTCTGCAATAGTTCACCATGCCTAAGAAGGACAGCATTTCCTTCTGTGTAGTGGGCCGAGGGACGGAGGTCACAGCTTTGACCCTGTCTGCAGTCATGGAACGTTTTCCGTGAGACAGTGTGAATCCCAAATATTGAACAGAAGTCTGACAGTACTGCATTTTCTTTGCTGATGCTTTGTGGCCAGTCTTTTGGAGGTGCTGGAGAAGCATGTGTGTAGCAGTTTGACACAATTCCTCACTCGGAGCACAGAGGAGGAGATCGTCCAGTACAGCCCTCCAGAGGAGTGAAGCTGTCCAGGGTAGCACGGACCACCATTGAGAAAGCAGCAGGGCTGTCTATTAGTGATGGGTCGTTCGCGAACGAAATGGCTCTTAGAGCCGGCTCTTTGACGTGAACGACGCGAGCCGGCTCCTTATCGCGAGCCGTCACGTGGGTTTTTTTTTTTTTTTTTTCCTTTCTCTCAGCCTCTCTCTCGCACCTTTTTTCCGCTTCACTCTGCACGCGAGCCTTGTGCTTTACGCTGGGCAGAGGGGGGAGGGGCGGTAGTTACACTCAGTAGCACAGGAACAGAGCCAGAGAGAGAGAAAGAGAGGCAGGGACAACAACATTAGAAAGGTATAGTAATCATCCACAACTATTTTCGGTTGCAGATGATAAAGGATTCAGAAAGTTTATTCATGCAGGTCCATATGACAGAGAATATGCATGTTCTTTTAGTTTTCATATTATAATTTATATTTAATTGTGTTGTGGTTTGCAGTGTTTTGTGTTCTTTTCACTTTAAATTTGTGAAAGGAAAAAGCTGAAAATGTAAATAGTTAAAACTTGAAATGTGAATAGTTGATTTTTGTATTATATGATTTATTTATTACATTTTATGTGGAGTGAATAAATAAAAGTATATTTACGGTGGCCCCTAGAGACAAAGCACATACAAACTTCAAATCACGTACGAACTCTGAAGCATGTACAAACTCCAAAACACGTAAAAACACGTACAAACTCCAAAACACGTAAAAACTCCAAAAACACGTAAAAACACGTACAAACTCCGAAGCACGTAAAAACTCAGAAGCATATAAAAACTCAGAAGCACATAAAAACTCAAAACACGTACAAAAGACAACAGAAGTGCTCCAGGATGCTGGGCGCAGTGTTGAGCCTTTGTTATCTTGTGGCTACACAAGCCAGCAAGTACCAACGACCGGATTTGGTGTGTGGTAATAACAGGTAAATGAACTTTTTTTTTAATTATTTGAATATATATATGAGTGCCTGTGTATAAATATACAAACAATACACACATGCTTTCAATTGTGTAATTTAAGTGATCTAGTAGCTCTGCTTTGGAAGTTCAGTTCATGCTAGAAATGTGTTTTGGAGTTTGTACGTGTTTTGTCTCTAGGGGCCACCGCATATATTTATATATAAACATATATAAATAAAACCACTTGTTTTTACGTTAGTAATTCCTTTTGTGCATAATTTTATATTATTGTTAATAATAAATTAATTAAAGCAACAAAACAACCTGAAGAGCCGGTTCGGAGCCGAAAGAGCCGGCTCTTTTTAGTGAGCCGAACCGAAAGAGCCGGATCTCTAAAAAGAGCCGGAAATCCCATCACTACTGTCTATCATGCCTTGAGGCAGACGAGTCCAAGTGTACTGCTTATTTCTATGTGTGAATGCAAATAACGGCTGTGTGTCTTCATGCACAGGCACTGAGAAAAAGGCAGAGCATAAATCCACCACGGTAAAATGTGTGGCTGTGGATGGAATAGATGTCAATATGCTGGGGACATCCGGAACCAGAGGTGGCAAAGGGATAATGACTGTATTAATTTGTCTTAAGTCTTGTGTAAAACGCCATACGCCAGGTTTGTTAGGTTTTGGCACAGGATTGACAGGAGTATTATATGGAGATACTGTAGGCTTTATTACTCCTGTAGTCAATAAATCTCCTATGATGACATCTAGGACTGAGGCTTTTTCGACAGAAATGGGACATTGCCTGACATATACTGGCTTGTTGTTTTTCATGAGCTGTGCGTGATAAGGTATGCAGTCAATAAATCCTACATCATTCTCACCTTTAGACCACAATGTCATATTCTGGTATTCAGCTGGCAACGTAAGTGCAGAAATAGTACAGTGGATAGGGTAGGTTAGATCTATGTGTCGACATGGTGTAGTTATGTCATAACCTATATCTGAGTTATGTGACAAAACCACTGTTTTACCTTCACTGGTGTGAGCAGTTATCATGTTGTTGAAAAGTGTGAGAGAGACAAAAGTGTGGCTCCCAGATATGGGATTACCTGGTAGTGGCGTCTGAACACGTTTTTTTTGGCACAGTGTGTGACATAGAGTACCGGACAAAAAGGATGTTGAGTTCATTCTCTGCTGAGGCGTCCAGCTGACACAGAGGATGTTCCTTCTCCATCAGGTCGGTACATAGGGCAGAGAAAACATAAGCTGTTATCAGTGTCAGCAAACATTTCACACTTTGTGTTAAATTAAATACACAAATTCATTTTTGCTCTGGGTGTCTGCGGCTGCTGGAAAACTGAGCTAAATTTGCACCTCTAGCTTGTCCAACAGTGCATAAAGCGTTTTATGAATACTAGGATAGATTCATCAGGCTTCTGTTTACACATAGTTACTGCATTTAAGTCAATTTTGTCTCTGGACATTGTTAGCAGGAATTTCTTTAGATTCTTAAAGAAATCGGTGATTTTGTCATTATTTACCCACAAAAACTCTGCAGTTGTGGATGCTTTATCATGCTTTGGATCTAATTCACCTATCTCTCTTATGAGTTGTGACTCGGTTACTCCAGGAATGCATTGACACAATATGTACCTGTAATCCGGACCACCCAAATGGTGATATCTGGTACTTCTCTGTAGTGCAGAAACAAAGGCTGTAGGATTTTTAAGAGGATCGGGAAGCTCTTTAATAGTTGTCACTAATTCTGAGATTTTAGGGGGCTGAATACAACACTGATCTCCTATTATCATAAAGGGGTAAGTGTCATTGACGTCACTAGATTTTGGTTCTGTTTGTTTACTACCGCGAGTGTTGGCGTGAGGACCTTTGTCATTCCGGCTTTGTTTTTCCTTTTTTCCTTTTAGATAAGTCTTTATTAAAGTTCGGGTAACAGGTATTTCTTTAGCTACCTCTAAACCTCTAGCTACGATATCGTGGCGTTTCATGTGGGTGTCTATCGTGGACACTGCCTGATGCAAAAGTTTTTCTTCATAGTCGTCTAAATTGTTTTTCATAAGTTCCTCACATTCTTCTTTCAAAAGTTTTTCTCTCTTTCTATGTTCTGCTAATTCTTCCTCGCGGCGTATATATTGTTTTTCCTGATCTTGTTCAATTAGGTGTCTAAGATCCGTTGCATGTGATTCAGATTTTTCGTCGCTTTCTTTTGAGCTGGTTGGATCAGAATGCTGACATTGTTTACGTGCAGCTGCTACAGCGACTATTAATTCGGTCTCATCGTAAGGGTGTGGGGCTGTAGGCTGAACGGCTGAACATGCAAGACTAGCTTTTCCTGCGGTAGGTTTATGTTCTTTGCTAGAGCCTGCACTAGTTTTATTTGATGTTAAAGCATCTACACCTGGTTCCGGTCCCTTTTTCCATAGTGGTAACATTTGATGTATCACGTCGTGGCATTCTATCATATATTTTCTACAGGACTTTTTAAGCAGACTACTTTTCTTATCGCAAATGGTATTCAACATTTCTTAACACTTTTAGCTTTCGTGGTAGTATCTGCACTGGCCTTCAGTTTTACTGACCTGTTTTCTGGCGATAATCGTTCGGGATAGGGCTCCGGAAATAAATTAGAATGCATTGAACTTCTTAAGTTGTAGACAAAGTCAGTCCCGTAAGCACTTCCGCATGTTCTGGATACGTGATCATGGACGTCTTCACCGATTCGCGGACGTGGGTTACACGTAACCGGAAGTGGGAGGCGCACTGAGCCGTTATTTGTGATTTTATAGTTTATTTTATTATTTTGTTTTACAGTTAATTTCGATTTTTTATCGGACCTGTCTGTGGTCTTTGAATTATTCTGACCCATGTTCAGTGATTTCCAGAGGGGTTTACACGCTTGAAGGATTTATGTTAGTATTTCGCTGCGGCACAGCTGAGGTTACTTTAAATTTATTGCTAGCAATTTTTGTTTGGGTGAGCAACTCTCACTTAACGAGCAACTTCTCGCTTAACGAGCAACTTCTCGCAAAACAACAGGCAACTTCCTGTGTCTTTCTGCTTTTAATTTACTGCTTTTAACCCTTGTATGGTAATCGGGTCTGTGAGACCCGTGTTCAGTTTTCTTTTCTTTCGTTTTTTTTTTTTTTTTTAAAGAAAAATTAAACAATTAATTATTCTTTCACGTGTAAATGTGTTGTGTCTTTCCACTTGATTATAACTGATTTATTCATAACATTTTATATAAAAGAAAAACGAGAAGCACATTAATTCATAGTAATTTAACATAAAATTGTTTGATAGTGTTAATTTGGAAAGCCACAACTCTAGCGGGTCCACCAACATCACACAAGGGTTAATTTACTTTATTCGGGGACTGAGGAAGTCGTCAGTGTATCTCTCTGGATCACTAAGTGAAACTTCGTCAGCATATCCCGTTTTTTTATGGATCGATCACTGAGAGAGGTATAATACGGTCTTTATATAAATATGAAAGACGCATATTTACCTTCTGTCAGCCAATCCCACTTCTTGACACCAAATTGAAGAGAAAATCTCCGTCCCGGTTTCCCTCCAAGGCACGAGCACCGATAAGCAGAGTTCTGTCCTTTCTTTATTAGATTCCTAATTATTCAAAGTAACACTCAAGTATGCCGTTCAGCTGGGTTAGTTACAGCGCCGGGAGTAGCTTGGGAGAACAAGGAAACACAGACTGCTTCAGGTTGCCTTCCCAAACCAACTCAAAGGTTTATTCAGTACAAAACAGCTTATATAGAGGAAAAAAAGGTTCGTGTGTCAGCAAGTTCTCAGTTCAAACCGGTACAGACCAAATAAGGAAACGTCTTCCTGCCTTGTGAGCAAAGAAGTATCCTTTGTGTAGTTTATCAGTTCAGCTACAATTTATGATCATCCCAGCAAAATACACTCCTAGACATAGAATACAGAGTTCTTTCATTAGTGAATTCTGAAACAAACCACCTGGCCTTTAACGAGCCTTTTTCTAAGAGATAAAGAAGGGAGGATGGGAGTAAGGAAGTGGTCTCGTCTCTGTGGTATTTTCGACCTTGGGGTACCAGCCTGTGATTCTTACACATCAATTCTTGGGTCAGAGAGAAAGAGAAAAACAACTAGTAAATGGGCCTTATTGAGTAACAGTTTTCACTACAAAGCAATATCCTGTAAATGCTACCGTGGTATCAAAATATCACAACAGCGATGACCTTAAATGAATGTCGTGTTTTTAATTCCTCGTGAATCTCAACCCAGCAGCAGCGGTAACGTTTGCACGTCCTCTCCCCTTAATGCGGCAGGTCAATAATCAATTAACAGTGCATATTATGTTAGTGCGATCTGCCTTATTACAAAACCTGCCATTACTGTGCATTTAGGTGACCATGATGAGAGAGTCTGGTAAGTGACAGAAGTGACGGGTAAGGTAAGCGACCCATGTTATAGGTGACGTCAGACGCCGGAGATTTGGCGGAAAAAAAAAGCGAATGGTAGCATAGAATTTAACAAAGTTTTTTCAAGCTTCAGTATTACCAAATATACTAATCAATTGTCATATAACTAACAACATCTGTCCTATCATCTCTAACACCCTGGAGGACAACGGGGAGAGTTTAGACGCTCTCCAAGATTACATTGACCGCTGTTTTCAAGATTTAGTAATGAAGAAGGCCCAGAGTGCATCTTCCAAAATTGAGACGCCGTCATCGACGAGATGTCGCCCGGCAGACTCCCCCGGCACAACATCGCCTGCCGGCAAAGACATCGTAGACATCCTGGAGTCAATCGACAAGCGATTGTCCAGTTTCGATGCGAGGCTGTCCCTGGTGGAGATTTTACACCGGGAATTTAAATCTCTGAGAGAATCCCTGGAGTTCAGCCAGCAGCAGGTGGAAACGCTTGCCGCTGAAAATGCCACGCTACGGGAGTCGGTCAAATCTCTCACCGATAACGTGACCCAGCTAAACATTGAAAATAAAAAAATAAAAGAGTCCGTTATCGATCTACAAGCCCGTAGCATGAGAGATAATCTTGTGTTTTCTGGTATTCCAGAATCTGCCGGAGAGGACGCAGAGGCAACGGTGAAAAGCTTCATTAAAATCCACCTGAAGCTGCCGGAGGACACCGTAAAGAACATCGACTTCGATAGAGTGCATCGCTTGGGGGGCGTGAGGTCGCGGACCGGGAGACCTCCTGGAAATTCGTCATCGCCGTGGACCGGCTCTACGTGGACGGACAGCTCTACCGCGACCCCGGCACCACACCGTGGTTATATATTGACTGCACTCCAGATAAGAACCCGCAACACTCTTTTCTTATTCATTCACACTTTCTCCTTTAACATGGGTTTAACCTAGTAATATCAATATGATGTCATAGCAGATATAACACCGTCACCCTCCGTCATTGCTTTAATTGGAATGTTTCCGTTTCTTTTCTTTTTTTTGTTGTCGCTCACAGTTCATGTGGTTTCTTTCTTTCTCTTGTCTTTCACTGCTGTGATCACCTACTTCCCCACTCACCTACAAACAACACCCTCTATTTCTCCATATTTTCACATCACGATCACGCAAACACATCTGCTCCACGGCAGCATATTCACAACAGCCTCACAGCACGCACAGACTTGCAGGACACATACGCAAGCCACGCTTGTTCATATTAGTGAATATTCACACACATAGTCAGACTTATGGAGCCTCTCACCACTTTTTTTTCTCTTTCTATTTACAAACAAGTGATGTTTCCACACACTCTCCACCTGTCTAAACGAAACACCCACCGTACATCATTAGACATACACACACAATTATGGGCATGCTGAGGTTTGTCACATGGAATGTAAATGGAGCTGGCACCAGTGGAAAGAGGTTAAAGATATTTAACCAGCTTAAAAAACTACAGGCAGATGTTGTTTTATTACAAGAAACTCACAGACTTGTCACAGGTTTAAACAAACTTAAAACACCTGAGTTTCCTAACGTGTTTGCAGCCTGTTATAATTCTAGACAAAGGGGAGTAGCAATTTTAATACATAAAAATGTTAATTTTACAGAACTCGATACGGTTATAGATCCAGAGGGTAGATTTCTAATTATTAAACTATCAATATTGAACAAAAAACTATGTATTGTAAGTATATATGGTCCAAATGTTGATGAACCCTCATTCTTCCACTGATTTTTTAGTGCACTCTCTGAACACCTCGATTGCACACTCATTCTTGGCGGCGACCTCAACCTTGGACTAAATGAAGAAATGGATAGGCTCAACACAACAGGAACTCAGCGCAATTGGCAATCCACAAATATAATCAGACAGTATATGAGCGACTATGGCCTTTGCGATGCATGGCGCTCCCTTCACCCCAACAGTAAGGAATATACTTTTTTCTCACATGTTCATCACTCTTACTCTCGTCTGGATTATTTTCTGGTCAGCAGCTCTCTGCTGAGTGACATTTCAGACACTGAGATTCATCCTATAGCTGTCAGCGATCATGCTCCTGTATCTTTAACACTAATGCACAAGAATAATACTACGCCAAGTAAAAACTGGAGATTTAATACATCACTGCTTAAAGATGAAGACTTTATTAAATATTTTAAAAAGGAATGGACTTCATATTTAGACTTTAATGACACTCCCAGAATATCTGCTTCTGTTCTATGGGAAGCAGGGAAAGCTGTGATGAGAGGTAAAATAATTTCTTTCTCATCACACAAAAAGAAAGAAGAAAACAAAAATATTCAGGAATTAGAAAAAACCATCAAATCACTAGAAGAAGCCTACGCGTGCGACCAAGATCAGGAAACATTGAACAAAATAAGCAAAACAAAACTAGAATTAAATGAAATCATTAATAAAAAAAACCACAATTCCTTGTACAAAGACTTCGCTTGCAAAATTTGGAAAACAGTAACAAATCAGGTCGATTTCTAGCAAACCAGTTAAAAATAAATAAAGAAAAAACAACTATATGTGCTGCTAAAGATTTATCGGGGAACACAATATATGACCCTGGAAGAATAAACAACATTTTTAGGGATTTCTATAAAACTTTATATTCACCACAAATAAACCCATCTAAAAATGAAATTGATTTGTTTCTTGACAACGTAACTCTTCCAAAATTACTAGACAGTCAAGCAATGGCACTGGATTCGCCACTGACACCAGGTGAACTCCAGGAAGCCCTGATAAGTATGCCCAATAATAAGGCTCCAGGTCCAGACGGCTTCCCTGCAGAATTCTACAAAGAATTATGGACAATTTTGGCACCAGTATACCACGGAATGTTGCAGGAAATCGAGGAAAATGGCAGACTACCACCAAATATGAATTCTGCCAACATTAGTCTCCTGCTAAAACCAGGCAAAGACCCTTTATTTCCCTCACGCTATCGTCCAATTTCTCTTTTAAATGTAGACCTTAAAATAATCTGCAAAGCTCTCTCAAAGAGATTAGAGAAAATAACCCCCCTCTTAATTCATCCTGACCAAACTGGTTTCATAAAATGTCGGCACTCCTCAACAAACACTCGTAGATTACTTAATTTAATAGACTACTCATACAATAAAAACATCGAAACCATAATATTATCTCTAGATGCAGAAAAAGCATTTGACAGAGTTAACTGGAAAGTTTTATTCGCAACTTTACACAAATTTGGTTTTGGAAACTCTTTCATGAACTGGATAAGAATATTATACAATTCCCTAACAGCTCGTATTAGAACAAATGACCAGACATCCTCCAGCTTCTGTCTCCTGAGGGGCACCAGACAGGGATGCCCACTCTCCCCTTCACTTTTTGCAATTTTTATCGAACCTCTAGCAGCAGCATTTAGACAGGCTACAACAATTAAGGGCATAAAATGTAAGAACATAGAACATAAAATCAGTCTCTATGCGGATGATGTGTTGCTTTTTCTGCAAAACACACAAACCAACCTCTCTGAGGTAATTACTCTAATAAACTGGTTTTCAAGAGTTTCAGATTATTCAATTAACTGGCCAAAATCTACAGTTCTTCCCATTAACTGCTCCTTCCATAATTCTTCCTCTGCCCCACAACAATCTGGAAATATTAAATATTTAGGTATTAATGTTTCTCCTAAGCTTTCAGACTAAATTAAACCAAATCCCACTTCTAAAGAAAGTAGAAGGCGATCTGACTAGATGGAAATCTTTACCCATATCACTCATGGGAAGGGTCGCCACTATAAAAATGATGATCTTGCCAAAAATAAATTACTTATTTTTCATGATCCCTGACAAACCATCACAAGATTGGTTCAGATCTCTGGATTCATATATTTCTAAATTCCTTTGGAAAGATAAACCCCCGCGTATCAGCTTAAAAATGCTACAAAGAACCAAGGATAGAGGAGGATTAGATCTGCCTAATTTTCACCAATACTTCTTAGCCAACAGGCTTCAGTTCATCTCAGAATGGTTAAAACATACCTTCTTAGATGAGCCCTGGCTAGATGTTGAACAGGCACTATGCAAGGATCTAGAGATTTCAGACCTACCATTTATTAGCTCAAACATCAAAAGACATGAATGCTTTAAAAGCATCAACATTAGCTTTTCCCTGACAGCATGGTGGGAGTTTCTAAAAATAGCGGAGTCTTCATTAATCCCATGCAAACGTACACCTATCTGAAATAACCCTGACATATTACAAAACAATAATATGATTAATTTCCCAGAATGGAGTTGTAAAGGAATTAAATACTTAGAACATATATTAGAGGGAACAGAATTTATTCCATTTGACAGACTAGTTGCACAATATGGGATCAACAAGAAAAGATTTTTAGAATATCAACAAATTAAATCCATAGAAAAAAGACATTTAACCTCAGTCAAGTTGAATTACAAACACCACCAAGTAAATTTTCTTACTCTCAAATCCCCCAAATTATTATCTAAAATATACAGAACACTTTCTCAATTAGATGAATCAATATCCCTTCCTATTGCAAAGTGGGAAGCAGATTTATCAGTCAGCTTAGACCAAAACTTCTGGTCTCAGGTATGCTTAAAAACCTTTAAATTGATTAAAAATCCCAGTCTGCAATTTATACAATACGAAATACTACATAGAGTGCACTACACAGGTCATCGGATGTTCAAGATGGGCTTTACATCTTCCAACAACTGCTCACACTGTCAAGGCAATACACCAGACAATTACATCCACACTCTTTGGTTCTGTCCACCAGTGCAGAAGTTTTGGCACGAGATATGTGAAGACTTATCAAAGTGTCTGAAATGTAAAATTCCAACCTCCCCTTTAGTATGCTTGTTGGGAAAATTGGATGAGGTCACTGCAGAAACTAATACAGTCCACATGGTTTTTACTGCCCTATGCATCGCCAAGAAAACGGTCCTCATGAGCTGGAAAAATAAAAATAATCTTAATTCTAGCCAATATATAAACCATCTAATAGATCACATTAGTCTCGATATAGCCTCTGCCAACACATTAGATCAATCCCTCTGAGCTCCTTTGATCGGCTCCATCACCTAGCGGGGGTAGGGGGTCGTGGTTTGGTCCCGCCTTAGCTACTGTGGTTGATGTGGAGTTGGGACGGGCTTAGGGCACCTGGAGGACCCCTAGAGACGTTATCCCTGAAGGGCTTAACCCGGGGGTTGTGTTCATAACCTGGTTAGTGGCTCTGGTTGCTCTTAGAGGTTGTTCTCCTCATGGCTGCGTGCAGCGGGGCTAGAGGATGGTCTGTACTGGTGGACGTAGGTTACTGGCCTGGTGGCCTGGCTGCCCCTGAGTGGATCCGGGGCAGGCGCGGGGGTTTGGGGTGCTAACACCTGCTGCTCTCTGGCAGCAGCACCATGCTCTCCCTTGTTTTAAATGCACTTTAGAACAACATGCAGCAACACTACACATGAGCGGGAGGAGGGAGGTATGGGGTCTTCACACACCCCCGTTCTCTGCTATCCACCGGGGCGTGGGGGCTGGGAGGAGATGTTGGCTGTCCGATTGGCCTCCCTGCTGCTGCGGAGCCTGGGACGGTCTGCTGCCTCCACCCCGGGGGGAAGGGTAACATCTCTTGGGTCTGGGTTCTGTTTCCCCCTCTGGGGGCAAGGGTACCTGGACCCGGGGTATAGAGTATGTTTAGGGAGTGTGATTGTGTGTACATGTCCATTTATGTCAATCCTTACGTTGGGTGAGTGCTGAGTGTTTGTATATGTGTGCATGAGGGTGGGAATACATGTTTGTGTCTGTGTGTGCCTGTTTGTCTGTGTCTATATTTCAGGTCGGGTCTTACGCTCCACCTCTCTCGGAACTCCCAGGCCCTCCAAGGCCTATCTCCCCTCACCATACTCCCTGCCGGTGACTGTTGCCCTCAGGGGTCGGTGCATTGGTGGTTCTTGGTGTCCGGGGCTGGGCGCTCAGGTATGTACCAGATCACTCCCAGTGGCTACCTGGCGGGGCCTGGCACCTGTTGCTCGGTCAGGCCTCCTCCGGGGTGCGGGGGGCCCTCGGGCCTCCAGCCTCTGGGCCTGCGGCTCGGTTTACGCTGGCACAGCTGGCTGCCGGCAGAGCCGGCGGGCACGCCGGTGCAGCCCCCTCTAGCTTCTGCTCGGTGGCTACTGGGTGACGCCTCGTCTGGGGATCCTCAGCTCTTCCCATGAAGGTGGCACGGATGCCCCTCCGGTGGTCCTCTTTGGGCTCTCGTGCTCTGGGAGCCTCTGGATGTCTGGGGCCTGGATCTCCTCCATGCCTGCTTCATGCCCTGGGGGACGGGGCTATGGCTCGCTACATCCTCTTGCAGACCATTACATGTGGAAACCATTTGAATACAAGCGCGCTGATCCACACAGGTGTGCACACGGGTGTTCACTGTTCGTAGACTTAAATTACACCTTTCTTGGCTGCTACTTCAAAGCACATTGTGCGCTGTCTGTCCTGCGTGCTGCACAACAACATTGAATATTTAGTACTTACTGCTGTTTACACTTAGCTAGATTAATGCGATGGTGTTGTGTTTAGTATGTTGCTCTGGTTTTGTTGCTTGTTTTCTATTCTCTTTCTCTCAACAGGTGATCCAGGAGATTCCCCCCCCCCCCCCCTTTCTCACTGTCCCTCTCCCCTTCTGTTTTTCTTTTCCTTCTTCTTTCTTTCTCCCTTTCCTATCCCTCACTCATGTCTGTCCCGTCTGTAACAACTGAAAATAAAATAAAATAAATAATAAAAACAAAGGTCAATCAAATGGACCAATATGGCAATGCCACGATGATCCATTTGGCAAAATAAATCCATTGGGTATGTCACGGATTGCCGGGGCAAGCCGTGTGGAGGTGGAGAAAGGACCCAAAAGGCGGCAGCTCTGGTGCAGGTGAGTGTTTATTTACAGCAGTGGGTACAAACAGCAACGGGGTGTGAACATGAAACCGAAAACCTAAACTGGGTAAACTAACAACACAAACCAGGAATGACGGTGCAGGGAGATCCGGGGAAATACACATGAAGAGATGCAGGGAGACTGAGGGGAAACAACACAGACGAACCAGCAACTACCATGACAGAAGACACAACTTAAATACACTCAGAGAACACAGGGAGACTACACACAGGTGGGGAACACAGTTGGGAGTGATTACGTGACGAGAGTAGGGAGACAAACTGAAAACACTCACATAAGACGCAGACCTTCACAATAAAACAGGAACACATACACACAATGACATAACACACCAACGTAACACAGACTGGGGGACACAGAACATATGAACATGAACCATGAAACAGAAGAGTATAAACACCCAAGGTGACCAAAACCACAGAATACTAATAAACTAAACATAAACACGGAGTCGCAGACTCCGGATCATGACAGGGTATCCTTGTTGGTCTTCAGACAACAATTCTGACGGCTAAAGAACCAAATGGGACAGGCAAAAAAAAAAAAAAAAAAAAAAGATGAGAGAGTCTGGCTGGCTCAGATGCTGGCAGTTCTCGCTGCAGTCTACCGGTAGCGTCTCCTTTCAGGCCAGGATAGACGAATGTCACCAAGCAGTGACTAAGTTTGTGGTAAAAGGTTTGCACCCATTTGCCACAGCAGATGCCCCCGATTTTCCGTAAATGAATGTCTTTAATTGTAGGCAGGGACATTACTGGATATTCTTGTGTAATTGCTACAGAATAATTTATGTTATACTTTGTTATTGCTACAGAAGAATATTTATTTTATTATTTTACATTTACAATTTTTTTTCCTGGGGACCCTGTGACACCCCATTAAAGAGCCGTAGGCTGGATCTCTTAAGATCTCACTGTTGGGTTTGTAAGGCCATGTTACTCCTAAATTTCTATCTTGTTCAAAGAGAAGATATAAAACAAAGTTCTAAGCTATTCGACCATAGTGTTCTCCTTTT
Source organism: Rhamphochromis longiceps (assembly GCF_057381845.1). Taxonomy (NCBI): domain Eukaryota; kingdom Metazoa; phylum Chordata; class Actinopteri; order Cichliformes; family Cichlidae; genus Rhamphochromis; species Rhamphochromis longiceps. The sequence continues at coordinate 24,318,986 of NC_140577.1, forward strand.
TTAAAAAGAATCTATAAGAGAATCGATAAAGAATCGAATCGTTAAACAGAATCGAAAATGGAATCGGAATCGTGAAAATCTTATCAATACCCATCCCTAATTGTGTTAATACAATATGTCAAAATGAAAACATAACTGTAATTTCAGACACGTGAGGCTGTGCTGAAAAGGATGATACCAAACAAGGCAAAGTAAATAGTTTTTAAAGGTGAAATGTAGAGGTAACATCAAAAGTAGTTAAAAATGGCCAATTATACCCTGGACCCCAGAGGGTTAAACACTTTTTTTTTAAGTAACGCAATAGTTACTTTTCAAGTAATTAATTACTTTTAGAATCTTGTAACTCAGTTACTAACTCAGTTACTTTTTTGAAGTAACTTGCCCAACACTGCTGAAAACACAACGTCCACATGAACAGAACCAACTTTCTGGAGTTTCCTTACATGGATGATTGAGCATGCATTAAGATTTTCACCTGTGCTTTTTCCCCACCTCTTTTTTTTGTTTTGTGACTACTCCTTTCTTTTTGAGGTCTTGTATTTCTTTTGTACTTTGTTAGATCATCTGTTTGTGTCCAGTCTCCTACCATATACATAAATGGCAGTTGGGTGGAATGCAATGTCCATCTTGGCCACAGTATTCATGATGGCAGAGCAACATGGTGGCTTCCACAAACTGGTGTTCATATATTTTTAATGGTTTAACTGGACTTTTATGAGAACACGTGAATTTGTTTGATGATGCAATTGCCTGCGAATGAAATGAGTCATATTTATGAGTACAAAATTCTTTTGTCTGTTACATAAATTCTAAAAAAAAAACCAAAAAACCTTTTGTATTAAAAATGATTCAAAACTACAAAAATAGTCCAGATTTACTTTTGCTTGGCTGTTTCTCTTCAGTATTCATCAGCACAGGCAGTGACATGGTGCAGCAGGGACAGAGCAGAAAGTAATAGACAGTAAAAGAGATGACTGAGAAAGGAAAATATATTTTGGGTTCCATTGTACAGTCCTGTAATGGAGGCTTGCCTTGTTTGACTGATAGGCACTTGTTGGTTGTTTGGCCCTTTGGCAATTTACCAAATTACACCTACTGCTGCTTCACTTGCCTTGGCCCTCAATAGTCTTGCTAAAAATAACCCTTTGGTAGCAGTGTTCATGCACCCACACACACATAAAGCTCTGCTAAATGGTCTCCTACTTTTCTCCCAAGTGGCAGTACACTGCAGATGTTAGTGATTAGCTTTGTGATGATGATAACCTAAGTCTATTTTTCTGCTTTTCTTTTGCTCACTCTCCGCCTCCCTGTTTCCGTGTCGCTTCCCGTCATACACACAGTCACACATTAGGCAGGTCTAACCACACTGGTGTTGTTGCAATAGGTCACGTTATGTGTTAGAGTCCCTCTGGCCATGGTGTTCAGCTCACATTAGCTCTTCTCTACCAGAGGATGGGCTATTTACACATGTCGCCAGGCAATTAAGAGACTGTCTGACATTAGGGTTTCTGGAGAGAGCTGACAGCATTATCACATGTCAGGCAAGGGAAATGTGAAAGCACAAATTGTTGCAGTTGGACAAAGAAAAAAATGAGATATATTCAACATTGTCTTTGGAGGTTGATGACACATATTAGCAGTTTGGCTTTTGTCCAGTTGCAAAGTGAACAGATGAAGCATGTTCTGGTGGCCTGCAACATAGAGAAAAGGCATTTGCTAAACCTATCCGACAGCATACCTATTCACCAACTCATTCTTATTACTGTAAAAAAAAAAAAATATATATATATATATATATATATATATATATATATATATATATATATATATATATATATATATATAGTACTGTGCTATTTAGTATTCGAACTTCAGAGTATAATACTATACTTAATTACTTCTGTAAATCTTTATCTATAAAAACACAGTTTCTTTTGCTGAACAGAGTCTGAATCTCCTAGTACATGCACCATTAATTTAGATCTTCTTGAACGACTGTCTGAAATCTTTTGACCCAATTCCTCTACTCCTTGCACTGCATAGTTGCAGCAATGCTGCTAGCCATTCTGAAGAGTGGCTGGCACATTTGACCAATAATGTCTTTTAACTTGACAAAGCTAAAGCCCATTAAGTCTCTTTAGCAATTATGATTGACTTAAGCTGGCAGCTACTTTTTGCCAGCATAAAAAGGGTTTGTTTGACAGCACCCATTGGACTGACCAATACTCAGAACAATGGGAAAGTCCAAGGTACACACAGTGAAGGTCTAAAAAGAATAAATAATTCTTTACCTTTAAAAGTTTCTTGGAGCCATTTCTAAACAACGTTTGATTCCAAGAGCTCCATCAGTTTAAATTATTATATGTAAATACAAGTTATTTAGATGTGTCACCACTTTGCCACTTTACCATCACTTTATACTTTTGCGCTCACTGCCCAAATGAACTCATACTCACATCTATTATGATTCTTCTGAAACTAACCTGCTGCAGTTATCTCAACAGTTTCTACCTCTGTGATGGGCTTGTTATTTGATAAGCAGTGCTGGATAAATGACTTCTACAAATTCTCTGCTAGTGTTTTACTAACTTAATTTGAACCAAAAACCAAGTCACTCTGTTAACTGTTGGAACAGTCACCCATGCCCAATACTGGTTTAACTGTATGCCATAACTCAGTAACAGAAGAGTTCTCCTTTGTTCCTGGACTTCTAAAAGGACAACTTTCAGATTTAAAAAAATGAGCCATTCGTTCAGCCCATAATTGTGGTTATGGTTCCTGTAGTATTGAGCAGGCTGTTCAAAGCTGGCAGAGATATCTGAGCTTAATGTAGTTAAAATCAATAGCAAGTTCAACTTGTGAATGAGACAGCTAGGAACTACTTTAGGGGTGGAAACTGTCATTACAGTAAGCAATTATCGTTAGAAGGATTTGTTGCTGCCGCTATTTTGAAAGCCCGTGATTTACAACAGCCTGTTCATGGTTTAGATGACTGTAATTCTGGAATAAACAAGGACTTCAACATTAAAGCCCGTGTATCTGGAAAGAATTCATTCAATGGCAAAAAACACAATTTGATAGATCCCAGCAGAAATTTGAATAAATGTTTGCTAGCTTTGTATATTTTTTCTCCCTGATAGATTTGCCTTGCACAGCAAGTCTCAGGAGTAGTGTCGTGGATGAGAGAAGGAGGACCCAAACGCTGGACTCACAGGCAGGTAGGTGAAGGTGGATGTTTATTGCCGATGGAGTGAACAAACAGTACAGAGGTAGGAAATGGCTGGCTGGCTGGCTGACTGAATGAATGAATGAATGAACAAAGGACTGACTGGCTGGCTGGCTGGCTGGCTGGCTGGCTGGCTGGCTGACGAACTGAACATCAATGACACGACAGTGAACGAGTAGAAACAGAGGGCTTAAATACACAGACTGATGAGGATGATAATGAGAGACTGGTGAGTACACAGCTGAACATAATCTGGCTAATGACACAAGACGAGCTGACACAGGAAAAGCAGTGAGCACATGGAAGTGGCAAAATAAACTGAACATGAACAAAACTGAAAACACTGGGTCACCGACCCAGGAACCCTGACAGTACCCCCCCCCCCCCCTCCAATGGCTGGCACCCGACGGCCAAAAGAGAAAAAAAAACAGAACAGGGCGGGCGGAGGGGGCCCAGGACGGAGTCCACACCGAGACAGCATCGGTGGGCGGCCATGTGGTCCGCGGCCGAGACGAGACAGTTCAGGTGGGCGGCCACGTGGTCCGTGGCCGAGACGAGACACTTCAGGTGGGCGGCCACGTGGAAGGCGGCGGCGACCACTGAGCCGGTCCGGTGGGCGGCCGCGGCGGTCGTGATGAGACGGTTCCGGTGGGCGGCCGCGAGGAAGGCGGCGGCGGCGGCCACTGAGCAGGTCCGGTGGGCGGCCGCGAGGAAGACACCAGCGATGATGTCCAGAACATGGCTGGTGCGACGACACGGCAGCCGCAGGACCAGGCGAAGCAGAAGCAGAGGCCGAGGCCTGACCAGTGGGCCTCATTACACCTTGTTCATATACACAATTGCCCTCTTGTCATGTGTTTAACAAGTAATCCAATTTTTCCGGAAAAACCAACCGTTTGTCTTGGCTACTCAACAGTTACCAGCATTACATGGCTGTCATGTGTCTTTGAGAGAGTGTGAGTGTGTGTGTGAGAGAGGGAGAGAGAGAGAAAGAGAGTCATAGAAAGAAAGCATGAAAGAGAAAACGCCACAGTACAAATTTGACGTTTCATTTGCTTTCAGTACCATTTTGATTACCCTGTCCCTCTCTTCTTCTTCTACACGCACACTTTCTTTTGCGCGCAAAAATACACACTCGCATGTCACCACGCATGACTGGCAGACCCCATGCCTGCTCCCCCGGGCACCGTGGTCCTTTTATTAGAAATGTATTCTATCAGTCCTTTTAATGTAAAAACGCAATAAAGTCATTTCACGCCATGTTGAGCAACTTTGCCACATTATTGTTAGGTCTCTGTGGCTTTCCATGGTGGGACACAAAGACCCACATCTTCGCACACACACACACACACATGCACAAATACACTGATCAACCTCATGCACCACCTCTGTGACAGTTGGAGCAATAGAAATGAACAGATGAATAGCTTGGAAAATCACTGTGTACACGAGTGCAGCAGTGGCACCAGCAGTTAGGGAATAGGCTAAGCATCGTTGAGCCTCTGAAAGGTCTGTAGCATATGGATTTAGCTGGAATGTCACAACATACAGTGTGATGATAACGCACTGATTGGGTTCATAGTCAAACTGAGTATCGGTTTGCCTCTGCTGCCTACACTAAACAATGAAATCATCAAACAATCTTACTGGTGGGAAATACTCCTGCTGGAAAATAACTGCTTCGTTTAGCTTGCATGTCGTATGCTGTATCTGTTCTTTATCCAACCTTCCGCCCATTTAGCTGTGATCAAATATTGCTTCATCACTCTGTCATCCAATAAACCCCTTGCTGCTACTCTTGTCAAGACACATTCAGACATGACAGATGATAATCGGCAAACTCTATTTTTCTCTCTCAGACCTCCAGGATTGAGGCAACAGCCCACAAAACAACCAAACTTCTACTTCTATAAACTTTGCGCAGCAAGTACTCCAGGGAGAGGGCTAAAAAGACAGTGGTGAAAAGCTGATAAGTTATGCAATCAAACCAGTCAGGGGAATGCTCATTATTGTGTGTGGTTTTTTTATGCTTGTTTGTTTAGTTTTTCCCATTCTTTCTCTCCTGTTTATCCCTCAATGGCAAACTGCGTTGGCTCATCTGAGGACTGCATCTCTGGATAATATTGCACTCTTCTCCATTTGATATGCATCCCCATCTTGCTGGTTGAAAATTTTGCTTTTACAGTGTGCCAGGACTGACACGGCAACTTTTAAATGAGGGTTCAAATCACTGAGGCTTTATCCTTTCTTCCATTCATGTGGCTGCTTTGTCAAAAGCCAATTTTGTAGTGAGAAAGATTCGGTGGCAGGAATGAAAGGCAGTTTTGGATAGAGGTCTGGAAAATGCATAAAAAGAAACGTGAAGCTTATAACATAATTTGTTTACAGAGAACAATCAATTAGTGTCTTGAGAACTGATGGTTAATTTTTTTTCTGCATGGCGCTATTTGGCTGACAAACCCATTACTGTTAATCAGCAGGAGCTCTTTGACCACTTTGGTACTAATTTGGGATAATAGCAGCCTCTTTGTTCTGTAAACAAACCTCTCTGCCTCCCTCAGAGGCAAGGTACTCCTCTGAATGATCCGCAGATCTTACTGTGTCTGCCCATCATTCTGCTGTCTCTAGAATCTAATTTTTTGATTATATGATTACCAGCACAACCGCGACGCAACAAGACGAGTTTTTTTATGGAACATCATGCAGATCAAGGAATGCAAATTAACATTTTTTTATTAGTATTATTGCTTAGAGAGCTTAAGTACATCTGCAACAATTTGCAAATCCTTCTGGCTTTTTACTGATGAGCATTTCAAACCTTTACTCATTTTTCAAGCAGAAATGCTGAATATTTCCACATTTTCAAGGGCTTTGAAACCAGGATTTGGTTTTATTTTGTATCATTGAATATTTCAGTTAATTAAAAATTATTTTGGTTGCATTGTTGCCATTCTTTATTTTCTTGTATTTTAAAGACAGATATAACCAACAGCATTAGTGTAAGTAATTACTGTAGCCTTGAATCAAATATTGCCTATGCCACTAAGTCGCAACATTCAAATGACAAGCAAATAAAATGAACTACATAAATGATCCTATTATAATGTAATGGATAACTTATGGGACTGTTGCAGGGGGAAAAATCACAGTATATGCTCAGCTGATTTTGTGTTATTCTTTTTTTATTCCTTTTTCACACATCTCCACTGACACTCTTTGTTGTACAGACTCTGCTCTCACAGTAAATCGACTGGCTTGGCAGTGAGACAACTGCTATAATTTTATTCAGGCACATTTTTTACAGCTTTCTAATTATTTAACAATTTGTCAAGAAAACATCCAAATAATTGTTCTCCTTTCAAGTGAAAGGAAAAGCTTGAGTGCACTAATTTTAGAGACTAAAAAATTGTCTTTAACTTCCTGGTGAGGCCACAATTTGTACCTAAATTATAGGAAAAGCCATCATGTCTCCTTGAAAGCCAACAATACTTTTTGATGTCTATATACTTGACTGAGAGAAGCATCATGCAAGTACCCCAAAGAGACCCATTACAATTTGATCAAGGATTTTTGAAAAAACAAACAAACAAACCCAAAAACCTCTGTTTATCTTGCTGCAGTGACCATATTTGTAACACTGGAAACTCAAAAAAAACAAACACACACACAGAAATCTGTAGAGCAATTTCTTGGGTCGATCACCTTTTTTAAATCAGGTGGATAGGAGTTGTGGCTTGGACTTTATAAGCTGTTTTGTCTGGGTGGTTATAGTCAGTAACACAGATTGCCATCACCTCAGTAAATTTACCTGCTGCTTCACTGTCAAAAAAGTAAGCAACTGACAGGTGACAAGCTAATTAATTTCAATATTATTATCTGATTTGTTGATTTAAAGCTGTTTGTGTGTGTGTGTGTGTGTGTGTGTGTGTGTGTGTGTGTGTGTGTGTGTGTGTGTGTGTGTGTGTGTGCGTGCGTGCGTGCGTGCGTGCGTGATTGCCTCTTACTTGTCATGTTTGTTCAGACCGCATTCTCTCTTCCACATAAATGGTTGAATCTGATTATGGTGCCCTGCCTGAAATGGACTCACAAACATTTCAACCTTAAAGGTTTTCAACCATCTGTCTGTCAGTGTCTCTGACTATCTGTGATTTTGAGTGTGATCATACACATACATTTTCAAGTAAATGATCTCAATCCAGCCCAGGTTGTACTGCAGTGAAGGCTTATCGCACAGGTGCCATTCACAATTTAAAGCTGCTCTTGTTTCCAACTTTTTACCCACCCGTACTTATGGAGAGCAGACAGCAGCCCCAGACCCTGACTGTGACTAGCAGGAGAGACCAGGCATGAAAAAAGCTAGCTGTTACACATACAGTTACAGTTATTTGGTTGCAGACGGCTTTGTGTAATTTTTGAAATAAAATCCCTGGGATAGGAACTGAATGAGATACTAAAAATCTGTTTTTTTTTAATAAATAAAAGCCTCTAATTACTGTTTGTTATCAAGATGCCTTTGTTAGTTTTCAAAAATAACGCAGAAACATAACTTATTTTCAAAATAAAACCTTCCAGTTAGGTATTGAAATCTACGTGCATTCATCAATATGTCAGGCTTTCAAAATAAAAATAATCTTTTTAGCAGTATTCCTTTGTATTATTTCAGAGCTCTTAATGTGACATATTAAAATATTTTTACAACATTTTGTGCAACTGTTTCATGCTGGCTGAAAATCAGACTCTCACATAATAGGCATACAAACAGAAGTTCAGAAAACATGTTGTTAAATTATTATTGTTCCGATATAGGATAAAATCAAACCATCTAGAAGTGAAAATTGAAATTATATATTTTTTCTAATTCTTCTCCATTTTCTTTATTCTAACATAGGCTCGTGTTGTTGTTGTGTGTGACAGGAGCGCTCATCACAGTTTTATTTACAGCTTGTCAAAAGTGTTTTTAATGCTTTAATGCTTATTTTTTAAAGTAGTACTGTTCTTTGGGTGACCCTAATCCGCAATTTTGGGCTAAATCAAAGTCTTAATATAGTTCATACAAACAAAAATCATTAATGAGTCACTTAAATATTGCTAAAACTGCTCTATTGACTTTGATAAAGCAATCAAGATCGTAGCCTATGAATTTTCATGTTCCCTACAGTAGTCATTGAAAGAATACACTGAAAAAAAGGGATTGGCCATCTCTTGGATTTATGTAAGCATCGCGTGTGTATTTAACACAAATGCTTTCAAGTTAAGTCTAACTATAGAAACTACAAATCTCAAACTCGCGGCACTGCACTTTGGATCGTGGTTTGAGGAAGGCATCCATCTCAGTCAAGTTGAGCAGCCACCTCTACTTTTTTTGGTATACTGAAAAAAGTAAATTGGGTGGTTGTTACATTACAAAAGTCTTCCTTGTAATTTGAACACAAAAATTTCATGTTTCTATCTTGAATGTAATTGAATCATGTATGATCTGTATGAAATTCAACAACTTAATTTTTTCTTGGTGAGATGACATGATACAATCCAGAGTCCTGCAGCCAGGATAAAGATAGGAGGATGGTAGTTGTTAGAAAATATATATTCCACCTCAACCAGCTGTTTTGGTCCATGTGTATGAACAACAGAAGACATTTGCTTGAGTACACCCCTACTGACCTTGTAATGTTTTAAGCTGGTCGTTAGAATTGAGCTGTTTCTGTCTCTTCTAAAGGACTCAATCATGGGCTTAAAAGAAGTGGACAGGACAAATTGCTATGCACATCAAAGGCATTTTACCCTTTTTTCTGTGCATTTATACATTTGCGAATGCGTGTGGGCAGTACACAAACATGCTCACTTAAATGAGTGTGATTACTGTTGCCTGTGAGGATGCACTTCACCTCCGTGTGAGTTGTGTGGTGCTGCAGTGCTGTGATCGTCCTGACCTAGAAAAGCACCGAGACAGAGAGCTGAGACTCTCTGCATGGTGACAGAAGGAGGGGGAATCCAAGAGCTGGTGCTCAGCTTCACTGAGCCAGGCAGCAGTCTCACTCTGTCAGTAGCTCCCCCAACCACTAACGGAAGTGGTGCCGTGGAATGCTGCCGCTCCAAGATGAGGACAGGCATCAATCAAAAGTTCACCCTAACCCTCTGAGAAACAATTTTTGAATAATTTGACTGCTCGTATCACACTTGTCTGCTGCATCAAAGATGCTAGCTGTTCCTCAGCAGCAAATCAAGCATGATCATAGTCATCTTTCAGCTCGCCATGTTTCAACTTGCAATAACATGATATGCTTTGACAAGCAATATCTTCCAAGCATGTTTATGAAATCTTAATATCAATCATTATCACGCAACACACAGTTCTGACTCCACATGCTGTCAAATTCCACTGATGGATTATTATTTCTTACACTGCTACAGAGGACATTACTTAAGACCATTACCCTCTATCAGATTTGTGTAGCTTTGCGTATTTTTAGATGTCGTTATATTTTTGGGTAATTAAGCCTGTCACTTGCTAAAATGCTGTCAGGAGATAAGAGAGTTGAGGCAAAAAATAAAGCACATCTGTGGTGTTACATGGCAACTGAGGCAGGTGGGGAAGAGGAATGTCCTCGGAAGGCCATTCCCAGCTGCACGATAGATTAGTCACACACCCTGACAAAATACACGCTGGCACACATTATTCTACAACATCAATCAGTCTAGAAGCATATTGTCTTTCCGATTAAAAGATCCTGTGCTCCATACGAAGAGTCAAATTAATTTTCTTTAATTACAGCCCAGGCTTCCCACTGTGCACCACAAAGACATGTGGCTTGTCCCACAAGCATCCCCTGCTCGCATTATTCACTGGCTGATAATGACCCTGACTTATATTCAGTAGAAGTAATGTGATTCACAGGGCTCAGGTGGATATCCTGTATGAAGGAGCATCCAATCAGTCATGGCAATCAAAGCTAACAACATCTAACTGCAACAACCCCTCACTGACTCACTCACTTGTGGTAATGTCAAGTGTTTCACGTGGTTGGACCTTGTTTTGAGCTACAGAGTGTTCGAATGAGGTGAGATTCACCAAAGAAGTGGAAAAAGTCATTTGCAGTCATACGTCCAGAAAAGCAGCTCATAACGTGCCATTTGTAATTTTGAGTTTGCAATAGTGGAAAATAAGTGCAGATCTGTTTTTATAGATACAGTATTTAAATTGTGCTGGTTTGATTCAAGCTGGAGGCACAAATCTCTTTGGGGTTACGACAGAAAGGGCATCTGGAATAAAATTATGCTGAATAAAATCACATGGAGCTACTCAGTGCAGTGACTGGTTGTGGTAAGCAGCCCAACATAGCCTTTGTAGGGGCAGGGATAGCTCACCCCCATGATTGGAAGGACACTGCTCCCCGGTTGCTGGATTGGTAGCTACAAACTGCTTCACTGGGTGAATGGGTTAAATAAAAAGGACAAAGCAATTTCCTATGGGATTAATATAGTAGACATTACGTTATTATTAGCAGCTTTTTTCCCCTTTCTTTGAAGAAGTGCCTTGAAATTTTGTTGGCACTGTTACAACTCAGTAATAATGTAATTATAGTGGGGTAAGATGTTGGAAACAACTTTATAATAATATGAATATTTCAAGTTATGACCACTTAATCACCAAAGTAATATCCAAGTATATATCTCGTATCAACAGTGGTAACAAGCTGAGTTATGTTACATTGAAATTTATGTTATTGGGTAACAAAACATGGGTAATAATGTGAAAACAAATGTATGCCTGTTTATTAAAAATTTTATAATGATCTACTGGTAACAACATGATACTCTGTTAGTAATAAAGTTCTAATAACATTACATTAGAATTTTTATAGACAGACTTCTGGTAGCAATGAAGGGAAACATAAAAAATAAACTAAATAAAAACCTTATTTTATCGTCACAGTTCAGCTTACTTATCTTTACCTGGCATTTATTTAAAGCTTAATAGCAAATTTAACAGCAAATAAAAAAAATAAAAAAATAATAATAATAATAATAATAATAATAATAATAATTTAAAAAATCATGAAAAATATAATTATAATAATAAAAATAATAAGTTACCTTTAGTTAAGGGATATTTGACTTAACATGAAATAATGAAACAAATACAATTAATGTTACAAAAAAATAATCAGGGCCTAATCACACGTGAACGTGTTTGGAGTGTTAAAATTAAGTAGAAAGGAACTATATAAGTACCGCTTGCCATTTTCCATTTAAGTGTGGGTTTAACTTGGATTAAAGGATGGGTTTAAGGATGTTTAAACTTCTTCTTTCTATAACACACTTTAACAACTGTGTCTTCCTTCTATCCTTAAAGAATAACTCACCCACAGAATGCTAACTATGTTAGGCATAGCACATAGGCACAGACATGTGCTGGCATATTTACAAGCTTACAGTCCCAGTTAAAAACTGAAAATTTATATTTATTTAATAATGTCATTAAGTATTGTTCACAATGTGAAAAAAATAATAACCAACCATGGGCCCAGATTAGCCATGTGCTAATAAGACAAAAAAATACTTAACTTTTCCTTGGTTTACAACTATGACATTTAACCTTTCAAAATAAAGGCACTGGCTTTCACAACAAACTAATAGGATAAGAATTACTCGATATGATAAAAGAGAATATACATGATCTTTCTTACCTGCTACCATGCTTGAAAAGTTTGTCATTTGTTTGTTTGAATGATTCCTTTTTGTTTGAAGTCTGATGACTTTATTTTGAAAGAGGAAAGTGGAAGTCTGTCTGTGAAGTAATCCAGTGGAAGTCAAAGTGGAAGCATAAGTGGAAGTCAAAAATCATCAAACAGTATTACTTTATAATTTTGAGATCACCACCAAAAGTACAAATATATACAAATATTACCATTTTATTGCTAGCAGGTTATTATATTGTTACCAATATGTGACTATTCTATTACTGCTTTTGTATCATAAATTGCTTTTCACATTATTATCCCACCATTACCACATTATTACTGGCTGTTACAGGAAGTGCTACTGATAGTCTTTTAGTCTTTACAATATTTTAAACACATAGTGAAAAACAGATCAGTAACGTGATGGGGTTCTCTTTGTGGTTGAAGTGTATAGTGTCTTCATGACAAGATCTAAGGACCTCTGGGCATCCGTTAGCATAAAAGGTCTGCATGACAGACTGGCAAGGGATTTACAAGACTTTTGTAAATAAATAATTTAACTGTAAGGCCAATAATCTACAAGTGGGGCAAAAGACCAGGACCGAATGCCCCAGCAAATTCAGCCTGACAGCAAAGTGCTGGATGCCAAAAAGAAAAGCCAGGTTGCTATGAGTATGTCGCTGGTAGAAGGCCTTTTTGGAGTAACGTGCTTTGGGTTGAAGAATGAAAGTTATTTTGGTTGCAGCAGTAAGAAACTTTTCAGGAGAGGAACCTTACCCATCAGCACGGTGGGCAAAATGCTAAGGTTTGGAGTTTGCTTAGGGACTAGACAGCTGGCAGTTATTGAGACAGTCTATAGAATATTTGAATCTATCTTAAATCTCTAGTTGAACAAGACAGACGTTTGAACATAATTACACCTAAAGCCAAATAATCAAGTAGAGGTTCATGGAATGGACTTGTTACAGTCAAGATTTTAGTTCCAGCTGCAAAACTAAAACACGCAGTACTAAAAATAATAAATAGCTTCTGAGACAAAGGTATTATTACTATTTCTACATGAGACTATAATATGTGATTTTCATAAGCTATAAACTGTAATCCTCAAAGGTAAAACAAAAAAATGGAAATATTATTGATTTAAAAAACTGAATATATGAAAGCTCACAGTAGTTTGGACGTTTCTTGGACGGTATTCCAATTTTCTCAGATGTACTAATATCATATATTGTGGAAAAATAAATTAGCATAAAAACAAAATATCCTTCTTTTTTTTTTTTTTTTTTTTTTTTTTTTTTTTCTTTTTTTTTTTCTTTTATCGGCCTATCAACCGCAGAGCCTCACCTGGGAGCCCCAATTGCCTGCCAGTCATCAGATAAAATGGATTTCCAATTGAGTCAAGGCTCCCAGGCTGGGTGCGGAGTGGGGAACAGCCTGACAAAATATCCTTCTGATGTCGAATATACCACCTTTATTCATAGACACTGTTTCAGAGAAGATCAAATAATTGTTTTTTGTTTTAAAAAAGCCACATTGGGACTGTTATTTTTAACTTGACTGTGTATGAAATGGAAAAATGTATTATTCTAGCTGATATAAACCAGCCTAGCTTTAACTTCTTGGGTCCCTCCAGGCATTTAAAACTCCGTTCTTTGGAGATCAAACAGCTGGCCTAACTGCAGTTCTGTCCAACCAATTAACATACTCTATGTCCACAAAGGGATGAAAGTTGGCATCCTGGTTATATTTGGTTTTGGGGTAAGATTGTTGTTCTATTGAACCACTTATGCACCCTTTGGCAAAGCTACCAGCCATGAACCAAAGCACAACGAATAAACCAAAGGGAACAAAAGAAACTGAGATGTGATAGCAGTTGATTTGTCAGAGAGATCACTGCTCCCTCCTTACACAGTCATGCACACACAGACATAAACACATAAGTGCGCCATATATATACACTCAACAAAAATATAAACGCAACACCTTTGTTACTGCTCCCATTCCCCATGGGATGGACGTAGAGACCTAAAATTCATTCCAGATACACAATATAACCATCCCTCCCAAACAGTGGTCACAAATCAGTCCAAATGTGTGGTAGTGGGCACATCTGCCATATTGAGATAATCCATCCCACCTCACAGGTGTGCCACATCAGGATGCTGATCTGACATCATGAGTAGTGCACAGGTGTACCTCAGACTGCCCACAACAAAAGGCCACCCTGGAATGTGCAGTTTTGTCTCACAGCAAAATGCCACAGATGCCACAAGCAATGAGGGAGCGTGCAATTGGCATGCTGACAGCAGGAATGTCAACCAGATCTGTCGCCCGTGCATTGAATGTTCATTTCTCAACCATAAGCCGTCTCCACAGGCGTTTCAAAGAATATGGCAGCACATCCAACCGGCCTCACAACCGCAGACCTCGTGTAACCACACCAGCCCAGGACCTCCACATCCAGCAGGTTCACCTCCAAGATCGTCTGAGACCAGCCACCCAGACAGCTGCTGGAACAATTGGTTTGCACAACCAAACAATTTCTGCACAAACTGTCAGAAACCGTCTCAGGGACGCTCAACTGCATGCCCGTCGTCCTCATCGGGGTCTTGACCTGACTCCAGCTCGTCGCTGTAACAGACTTGTGTGGGCAAATGCTCACATTCGATGGCGTCTGGCACATTGGAGAGGTGTGCGCTTCACGGATGAATCATGATTCACATTGTTCAGGGCAGATGGCAGCTGAGAATGTCCCAGTTCTTGCATGGCCAGCATACTCACCGGACATGTCACCCATTGAGCATGTTCGGGATGTGCTTGACCGGCGTATACGACAGCGTGTACCAGTTCCCACGAATATCCAACAACCTCGCACAGCCATTGAAGTGGAGTGGACCAACATTCCACAGGCCACAATTGACAATCTGATAGACTCCATGCGACGATGTGTTGCACTGCATGAGGCAAATGGTGGTCACACCAGATACTGACCGGTTCTGGGTCCCCAGACCCCCAATAGCGCAAAAAACTGCACATTCCAGGGTGGCCTTTTGTTGTGGGCAGTCTGAGGTACACCTGTGCACTACTCATGATGTCAGATCAGCATCCTGATGTGGCACACCTGTGAGGTGGGATGGATTATCTCAATATAGCAGATGTGCCCACTACCACACATTTGGACTGATTTGTGACCACTGTTTGGGAGGGATGGTTATATTGTGTATCTGGAATGAATTTTAGGTCTCTACGTCCATCCCATGGGGAATGGGAGCAGTAACAAAGGTGTTGCGTTTATATTTTTGTTGAGTGTATATATATATATATATATATATATATATATATATATATATATATATATATCTCATCACGCTTTTTAATTCAGAAAGCGTGATGACCCTAATTAATCCTTTCTTTTTGACAGCGCTCAACAAGTTTACCTTTCATCAAATAACTAAGCACGCACAAGCTGGTTTCCTTATTTCTCTGGAAGGAGGATATTCTGAGTTTGAAGGTCTAAAATGGGAATATGTCATAGATGCACATTAAATATCCTCACTACACTAAGTACTGAAGGTCAGCCTTTGCACTGTACTTATATTGCATGCCAGTAGGTCACTTCTTAACTGAAATAACTTTAAAGTACTTCTCCTAACAAGTAAATGTGTTTCAAGCAAATAGATTTCCTCTCTTGGAACAGAAGAATTACATTCATACAGAATATTTGTGGAAAACAGCATCCTGGATTTTACTGATATCTGGCATCATGTTGTATAACATATATTTTTCTAACGGTGTTAACTCTGTGAGGTTGGGTCAATTATAAAATCTTACCCTTTCATGACTGAGAAACAAATCAGACTTGCACATTGCTCTCCAGGTAATCATGCTTCATCGCGGTGAGTGTGATGTTGTCTGAATGGAAAGGCTATCAGGAGTTTTTCAGGAAAAGCTACACCGATGATTTCACTTCTCTTTTGATTCGTGGTATTTAGTTATACACAGATTAGCAGATTAGCGGTTTTTGTCACTGCTACCACTTTAGGAAGAAACTTTAAAAGCATCTCCAAGGCAAACTTGTTAAAAAAATAACTTTTAATAAGGCTGAGTATGACAAAAAAAACTGCTGATAGGAAAACAAACCATAGATTCAAAATCTTCCACAGAACACGGAAGGTTTTTTTTTTTTTTTTTTTTTTTTTTTTTTTTTTTAAATGACATCAGAAACAGCAGTATGCGACATTACGTGATGGCAGAGCTTCAGTTCATCCTTTGTCATTTTTTTTTTTTTTTTTTTTTTAATAAATAGGACAGGGGGAATGAATGAGAGAAAGAGGGGGAGAGAAAGAAAGAAAACCAAAGGGGAGAAGAGACGGTGAGAAGGGGGGGGAAGAGAGAGAAAAAAAAAAAAGAACTCCTGGGTCACCTGTATGGAGAAAAAAAAAAAACAAACAAACAAAAAAAACAAACAGAGGAGACAGCAAACAACAAAGAGTAACATAATAATAGAGAAAACAAAGCACCATCACAATAAACTAGCTAGTCATAGATATCAATATTTACTAAATAATAAACGATATTGTGCAGCACGCAAGATAGACAGCGCACAGTGTGCTTTGAGGCAGCAGCCAAGAAAGCTTTAGTCCGCGTCTGTGAATACCCATGTGTGCATACCTGTGTGGATCAGCATGCTTGCATTCCAAAGGTTTCTCCATGTAATGATCTGCTAGGGAGTGTGGGGGGGCCACAGCCCCGTCCTCCAGGGTGTGAAGCGGGTATGGAGGAGATCAAAACTCCAGACATCCAGAGGCCCCCAGAACACAAGAGACCATGGAAGACCAACAGAGGGGCAGCCGCGCCACTGTTCCAGTAAGAGCCGAGGAGAGTCCCAGATGAGGGCTCGCCCAGCAGCCGCGGAGCAGAAGTCAGGGGGAGTTGCAGTGACGCGCCCGTGAGCTCCGCCGGCCCCCAGCTGTGCCTGAGTGACCGAGCCCCAGGCCGAGAGGCCGGGGGCACCCCACCTCCAAAGGGGCCCGAGCGAGCCCCAGGCCCCAGGCCCCGACAAGCGGCCGCCAAGGAGTGAGCCGGTGTGTGCCCGGACGCCCACCCCCAGACACAAAGAACACGGAAGGTTAACAGACTCCGGTACTGAAAAATGGAAACAACACTTTGGACATATAATCGGGGAACGATAACAAGCCACAGCTGAAACTAATAAGGAAAATATAAAACGAAACAAGACACATGACAAAAGTAGCTCACAAGACATTAAGTAACTCAGTGGGGAAACACTGAACACAGAAATGAAGACTTAACCACATTATAAAAGATGGCACTGAGGAAGCTGAAACCAAAAGATCACAAGTAAACTGCACTAAACACGAACAAAAAACCGATTATGAAAATAAAAAGAATCAAACATAGTGATAACTTAACGTATTTGTGGTTTTGGCACCTCTAAACCTTTCAGATTGACATATATCATATTTTCTTAATCTGTACAAAAAAAGCTCAAAAGCAAAAACAAACAAACGAGTGGGTCGATCTCCAGTTCCCTTAGTTTGCATACTGAAGTACCTTTGGGTAAGATATCAAACCCCAAGTTGCCCCCTGTGCATCCATCATTGTGGGTTTGTGTGTCTGTGTGTAGTAAGAAAGTGCTGCTCAAATTAAGCAGAAAAGTGCAATGTAAGTAGAGTCCATTTAAATAACTAACTCTGCTTTTTCCCCAGAGTGAAGTGCTGAACTCCTCCTTAAACATGCCTGACGTCCCCTGGTTTTCAAAATGCTGACTTTACACATGTCAAACTATTGACACAAAAGTCAAAAAACAGTGGCTTGGCCAAGCAATCTCTTCAATAAAAAGTATCAGTAAATGATATAAACACATTATCAGTCATGACTACAAGCAGCAGTCTAAGCTGTAGAAAATATACCTCAGTAGTTTAGATGTAATTATGACAGGAAAAATAATAAACCAGCCTAGTATTGATATATATTGCCTCAAGTTTTTAATGCATAAAATTGAAACAGCACAACCACAGCCTGAAATATGTGATAAAACTCTACGTGAATACCTATGCTACGTGCAACACAATCTCCTGGTGAGTTCCTGTGAAGTTAGTATCACAAGGAAATATGAATGAGCTCTAAATAAAAGCTGTTTTAACAACCTAAAGCCAGAGTTTCTATTAAGTTAACCACCCCTTCAAACAACAACAAAGATCTACTAAACGTGACTTGGAAATATGTAGTCATTAAGACTCACACATGAATATTCATACTGCACTTTTGCATAAATTACAGACATAAAAAGAATTATCCATGTACCAACCAAAACCAAAGCAAAGTTCACAGGCGGCACCAGTAACATCACAACAGAAGTTAGTAGCTAGCAGACATCATTACGTGACAAAAATACCTGTGAACAGTTCTAGCAGCCTTGCGGGACATCACCAAACAGGAACTCCAAGTAAACACATTATGACATGACGGTAAGGGGCACACTGAAACAATAACCGAGGCCATGAATTTGACTCTTTCATGGGCCGCTCTGTTCAAACAAGGCAACGGGCACTTAAATCTGTTGGCTATGTCTAGGCACTGAAGTTACAATATTGCATTTCTGAGACTTCAAATGCACTGCAGCTTAAGAAAACACCAGCAAATAGGAAAACACTGCAAAAGCACATAAAACACAATGCTGAAAAAGAACGAAATGAAAATAAAAATAGAATACACGCAGCAAAATAGGAAAGAAAAAAAACACGTAAAAAAATGGAACTGTTTTTGGGGACACAATAATATGACCGAACACCTGCAGAATTGACAATCTAACAATAAACAGCTGATAGCAAATGTGTATTTATAGTTATTAAAACACATATTAACTTGCATATTTTTCTTCCTCACAACACTGATGGACCCTTTGCTTCCTGTAAGCATGTTTCAGTGCACTATTTCACATGTTTTGGTTACTTACGTTGTGTTTTATCCAACTTCTATTGTGTTTTGTGTGCTTTTGCAGCATTTTTCTATTTGCTGGCAATTTCTTAAGTTGCAATCCATTTTGACCTCTTGGGGCCACCGTACCCAAATCTCCATTTTGACTAAAGTTCACGAATGTTAGGCAACATTTATGGAATTACATGTGTGTCAGAAGGGCAGCGCAAGATAAAACATAATCACAAGCAAATCATTTCACATACTACTACTACCATACTACTGCTGTAGCTAACATGCTAAGTTAGTATTCAACATAATATTAGCTAATGTTACTTAGGGGTATTGTGGAGGTAAGCATCAACGACACAGAGCTCTCAGTTCACACTCCTTCTTTATTCATCTCCAACATCAACTGCGCATATTGCGCCACAAAACACAGGAACACACTTCCTATACACTGGGTGTGAGTGGAGCCCTCTAGTGGTCCACCACACATGCGTTGATTTTGGGTCGCTCCTGGGGGAAAAAAGAGAATCCATCAGCCTGGTGGCAGGTGGGCGGCTGCGGCGAGGGGCCTGGGCTGGGACCACCTGATCCTCTTGCATAACATGTGCAGGCTTAAGGCTTAAGTCTGTCAACAGAGACAACCTCCTGCCGACCGCCAAAGTCCAAAATGAAATGTTTGTTGCCTGGTTTAAGAACCCTGTATGGCCCGTCATATGGTGGACGCAGCGGAGTCCTATGGGCATCGTGCCTGACGAAAACGAAACGAGCAGAGTCCAACAAACTCGGAACAAAAGTGTCAGGCAGACAGTGGTGCACAGGACCAGGAACAGGAAGTGAGTTACTTGGGAGGCGAAAAGGCAACAAAGAGGTATCGAAACATGGGGGAGGGCTCTCAGGTAAGAATTCCCCGGGGACCCGGAGAGGCTGGCCGAGGACCAGTTCAGCCGGGGAAACCCCAAGGTCTTCTTTAACCGCGCTACGCAATCCCAGCAAAACCCACGGAAGACGGTCGACCCAGTCGCCACTTGTTAAGGAAGCCCGGAGCACGGCCTTAAGTGACCGGTGAAACCGTTCGCACATCCCGTTAGCTTGCGGGTGGTATGCTGTGGTGCAGTGGACCTTGGCCCCCAGGCCGTCAGCCATAGCAGACCAAAGCTCAGAAACAAACTGGGGGCCCCTGTCCGAGGTAATGTCAGCAGGGGGACCGCAACGTGAAACCCACGTTGACAAAAATGCCCTGGCCACCATCACCGCTGTTGTGGACGCCAGGGGTACCGCCTCCGGCCACCTGGTCGTGCGGTCCACCACAGTCAAAAGGTGCGTGAAACCCTTTGACTGCGGCAAGGGACCAACCAGGTCCACATGAACGTGATCGAAACGCCTACCCGGGACACGGAAAGGTTCGAGGGGTGCCTGTGTGTGCCGGTGGATTTTCGAGCGTTGGCATGGGATACAAACCGCCACCCATTCTTTCACCGTCTTGCGAAGGCCCGGCCAAACAAACCTGGCGCTGACCAGCTTGACCGAGACCCGGACACCGGGATGAGAGAGGGCATGCACCGAGTCAAAAACACAACGACGCCACGAAAGGGGAACCACCGGGCGGGGGCGGCCGGTGGAAATGTCCCAAAGAAGGCGCGGACCGCCGTGCCACACCGAGGTGTCCTCCAGCACGAGGCCCGTTTTTGTAGACTGAAGGGCAAGGACGTCCGGGTCAGCACGTTGCTCGGCGGCCATGGCAGCGTAGTCGACGCCGACATACACCGGAGAAACCAACACACGTGAGAGACAGTCAGCATGTGGACTTACCAGCCACATGCTGAATGTCTGTGGTAAACTCTGAAATGGCTGCCAACTGGCGCTGCTGGCGTGCGCTCCATGGGTCAGAGACCTTGGACATCGCAAACGTCAAAGGTTTGTGGTCAACGTACGCAGTAAAGTTGCGACCCTCGAGGAAAAAACGAAAATGTCGTGTCGCAAGGTGCAGGGCCAGCAACTCCCTGTCGAAAACACTGTACTTGCATTCAGCATCCCGGAGCGTACGACTGAAAAAGGCGAGCGGTTGCCAGAGACCTGAAACCTGCTGTTCCAACGCCCCACCCACTGCCACGTCGGACGCGTCGGTGGTCAATGCGATCTCCGCTGATGGAAGCGGGTGGGCCAGCAGGGCGGCATCAGCCAGCGCAGACTTGGCTGCGGAAAACGCATGGACGCATTCTGGCAGCCAGTCAACCGGATCTTTGGCTGTTTTACCTTTTAAGGCAGCATAGAGTGGCTGTAGCAGGTGGGCAGCTCTGGGGAGAAAGCGGTTGTAAAAATTTATCATCCCCAAGAACTCCTGCAACGCTTTAACCGACGTGGGATGCGGAAAAGCCGAAACGGCCTGGACTCTGTCGGGCAACAGAACCACACCTTCAGCGGAAATGCGGTGCCCGAGGAAATCCAGAACAGGCAACCCAAACTGGCACTTGGAAGGGTTGATGATCAGGCCGTGCGCTGCCAAACGCTGGAAAACCTGGCGCAGATGGGACTCGTGCTGGCTCGCTGAGCAGCTGGCCACCAATATATCGTCCAGATAAGCAAAAACGAACGACAGCCCACGCAAAACGGAGTCCATCAGCCGCTGAAAGGTCTGGGCGGCACCTTTCAGGCCAAACGGCATGCGCAAAAACTCGAACAAGCCGAAGGGGGTAATGACAGCGGTTTTAGGAACGTCTTCGGCGTGCACGGGAACTTGGTGATACCCCCGCACCAAGTATATTTTAGAAAAAAATCGACGTTCCGGCGAGATTGGCAGAAAAATCCTGAATGTGGGGGATGGGGTAACGGTCATTCTCCGTGGCATTATTTAAACGGCGGAAATCTCCGCATGGCCGCCACCGACTGTCCGATTTGGGCACCATGTGAAGCGGAGAGGCCCATGCACTGTTCGAACGCTGCACAATGCCAAGGCGCTCCATGGCTGCAAACTCTTCCTGAGCGACGGACAGTTTCGCGGGGTCGAGGCGGCGCGCGCGCGCGAACACCGGGGGCCTGACCATGGGAATATAATGCTCAACCCCATGCTTCGTTACCGTGCTAGAGAAATTAGGGACAGACAGCGACGGAAACTCTAAAAGCAAACGCTGAAAAGCATCCCCGGAGGTCACTACATTAGCCGAATCAGTAATCAGTATTTTATTAGAATTAGAATGATTTTTATTAGAATGAAAATGGCAAATGCCAAAGTATCTTTCCTGATAAGGCTTAGTTATCCAAACACATCATCAAATTTAATGTGTACCACCTGTGATCATGGGCAAAGTAATGTCTTTGAGAACATTATTTTTGAAATAGCTCTTTTTCTTAAAGGATCTGTTTATTTTGACATACTGGTATTTTTCACCAAGCTTTTCTTTATATGAGAAAGAAATATAGGAATCAGGAAGCATCATAGTCAGTGAGGCCACCTGCCTCCACGCCCGGAAAAATTTATGACTAGTCAAACCTGAGCAATGGGGGGGCACTTAAAGGTAAAGTGTGAGCACAGGCTAACAGCTGCACACATATTTATCCAGCAGCAGCAATTTACGAGGAAGAAGGCCTGTCGCCAGATGTGACTTGATGGGTTGTGGTTTCAGGTGGGGAAGGGGCAGGGGGAGGATAAATGGTAGCAGAAATAGCAGCGGTCAGACTACGGCTGTATATGAACGCGAATAAGAAGTGGATTATGCATGAAGTGTTAAGAAAGAACTGCCCTTTTTTTTTCCACAGTCTTTATCTTTTTGTCTTTCTCTGACTTGCCAAGGCTTACACACAGTACTGAAATGCACATGGGCCGTTTCACTGAAGGGTCAGACTGAGAGGAAGACAAAAGAAGGGAGGGGATGGTGGTGGGGTGGGCAAGCAGTAAAAAATCGTGATAATGAATCCATGCAACAGAATGATAAATGATCGCAATGAAATCAGAACTGGTTTTAATGACAGCATAATGAAGACGGGTGAAATTGAGGGTGCGAGGAAAGAACATGAAAGTCAAAGCAGAGAAGAAAGTGCCAAATGTAATGAAAGTGGCAGAAGGGAAAATCTATACAAGACAGAGCAAGGGAGAGATGGAATGTTAGTCCTCTCTGCTGCAATAAGCCTCCAGCAGCGAGGGTAAGAGGCAGAGAGGCCGGGATTCCTGACAGAGCCTTATCTCATCTTCAGCCTGGAATAAAACCCATTTTCCAGCCCTGAGACAATAAAGCACAAGGTTACCAAACCTCACACCCATGACACCCCTATTTAGAGAGAGGCCTCGGCCCAACATAAAAATGCATAACGCCACCACGGCACTGAGAGATAGTGGATGGCACAAGGGGCCAGTTTCGTTTTGTCTGTGTATGCATATGTGCTTTACGATTATACAACCAATGGTTGTTAAACTTTAATGGGTAGTGCACCTGAACTATTGGAGCATAGATGCTTCCTGCAACCTTTTCTTTTTGATTGGGGTTAATATAATTGCAATTTTAATAACCTTGAAGAATAGGATTGAAATAGTGTGAACTCTAGGGTTGTATGAGTGTTCCTGCATGCATTTAAACAATGGAATGGATTGACACAACTGCCTCGCGCATGTTTGTCTGTTTTCTTTGGGATTCCTCTCCCCTACACTTTCATATGGATGCGACAAGTTGCCCCGCATCATCTCTAAGTGGATTGAGTTGTGTGATAGGCATATCAGGCAAAAATGCCAGACAAATTGTATCATGCGATTCTCGTCTGTCGTAATGGAGGACAAGTGTTTACTGTCTGTCCACCTACCATCTATCCATCTGTCCATCCATCCACCCATCTGAGAGCACTGCCTGTCTCCCTAAGCGTCACCTGAGGAGAAATAGAAACAAAGATGATAAGAAGATGGAGAGAGAGCAAGGACAAGCATGAGAAGGATGAGGGGAAAAGACAAGAAGCCTTGGTGGATTGCTTGGAGCTAGGAAATGCCCACGTCTTCAAGTTTCTTGTCTCATTTGCTCACAAAAGGAAGGCAGAAAAGTGAAATGTCTGCTGTGACAAGAGAAATACACTCTGGCAAAGGGAGATGCAAACACAGGGTGGCTTAGGCTAACATTTGCCCAAAGCTAACGCCTGCTTGACTTAACTATTTTTAATATCTCTTTGTCTTTGTTTGCACAGACACACACGCGCATGCATAAAAAAGGCTTTACCCCAACACTTATGAATAATATAAAAACAAACCACCATGTAGAACAAAATAAGCATGTTTTATATGCTAATTAGGCAAATTAATCCAATGCACGTTTGGCATCACGGGGCAGTTGGGGTAGTTCACAAAGCATTAACAGCAATGTCAAGCTAATTGCAAGCGTGTAGCAAATTTATGCTCATTTGGCTCAGATATGACCACAGCTACCTCCCCTGCATGGCCTTACCTTTTTCATCAGAGGGAGACATGCAAAACTGGCCCAGGACCAGCCACTATCCATTTGAGGGAAAGTCTTCTCTGCCTTGCTCATTTAAATGAAATAGCTGTACCGTGCCAGGCGTTGGCATTCACCAACTCTTTTAATTGCCTGAAACACTATAAAGCAGGAAAAAAGAGCTATTTGTCTGGAAAGTACACTTATCTAATCTCTCTTGAACTATTTCGCTTAGAAATACAGCTCTGGGGAAGTCAAGACAATTAGCACCTTTTAGAACATATTAGGATAGATCTTGGGCAAATTTCCAAAGGCATTTGGGGATGATGTGATCATTTGAGGATTTTAGGTTGGAACTTGGCACTACTGTTAAATTTAGTGAAATCTTTCACTACTATCCTTTCATTCAAGGTCCTTAAATTTTGTTCCAGTCTGAATATCATTACATAGATATTGTAAAGGCCATGTAGTGGCTATTAAAGCTAAATTCATTCAAAGTAATGGACAAACCAATATGCACACATACTGGACTTATACAGTTAGCCAATAGCAATATACTTTTACGGTAATACTGACTGTTAGGTGGCCAGGCAATGTTTTGCCTGGCCATGTTTCTGTTACTAGCATTTTGCATATGTATATTTAAAATATATATAACCACTATAATGTGGTTAAGTACAGAAGTTATCCAGATGCAATGTTTAGCTCTTACAATATCACAAACAATATCACATACTTGCTATGCAAGATTTGTAAGGTTGGGTCATATGGTTAAGCATGCAAGGTGGGTAGCATTCCATTACTTTGGAGTAATTTCTACAAAATGGGACGAAAACCATATGAAACCACACAGAAAAATTATTGCGAAAGTGTTTCGGAATTTGCTAAATTTTAGATGAGGTAATATTGCAAATTTAGTGAAAATTTTCTTATCGCATCCCATCTTTACTTTTTGCCCCTATCCCAACTTTTTGAGATGTGTTGCTGCCATCAAATTCAAAATGAGATATTTTGCATTCATGATCAGGAGGTGACTCCTCCAGTCTGCATGTCAATGTATCCTTGGGCAAGATATTGATCGTCGAGTGTGACAGTAAAGTGCTATATGAATAGTATGTGTGATCGGGTGAGTGATCTGCTTTTAGTAAAAAGCGCTTGTGTTCAATTAGAGTAGTAAAGTCATATAAGAACCAGTCCTGGTGCAACAATTTCAAGCCAAATTCTGTCTTAAAAGAACATGTCTGCAATTAAAAAAAATAGTTGCTTAAACGGCCTGTCACCGAAAAACACAGCACATTATGAAACTGTGGAGTATAAATGAGGTCCTAAACTATTTAGCAGCTGAAAAACATTTTACTTTTAAAACAAAATCAAGCTTGTGGACACTGAGCAGCTTCAGTGTTTGAGATTTTTATCTTTATTCATATTATATTTCATTTGTAAGTTGTAAATCAGTATAGTCATTTTGCCCTGACTTTTTTGGAAATGGGGACACAGAGCTGTCGACACTTTTGTTCATTTGATGTGAATACAAATTAAATGTTTTTGTTTATAATTGCATAAAAGCCATCAACAAAATCTTATAATCCACCTTTCTTTCACAGTCGACAAGAAAACAGCGTCACAGGCCAATCTCCACAATATTACAACTTCCATTAAGATTGTCTGCTATTATTGCAGAAGGCATTTTCTTGTAATTGCCGACAAAACAGCACTTGAATGCATGATAGACTTCCGTTCCCATCATCTGTATTCTGAAGTAGGAGATTACAAAGCGTACTTGAAGGCAACACCACCACAAGGCAATTTGCAGTGTGAAAAATAGCTATACTCAGCTAGCATTATTTGACAATGATGAAATGTGAGCTCTACATTTTCCTTCAGGTGCTTGAGACAGAAAACTGTAAAAGTGTGATGGAGGCTTAACTCCTTGGCCAGCATTAGGGAGTAAGCTCAGCGACTTGGTGTTTTTCTTTGGTAGTGCACATGAGTAAGTGTGTGTGTTTGTGTGTGTATGTGTGTGTGTGCACAGAAGCCCTTTATCAGATGCTGGCAGAGTGCACCACAGGAGGATCGATAGAGCTTTGGCCTGAAACAGGGAGACAGTACCTGGATCTCGGCCGGCCTCCACCTTTCCTCTCATTGATCTTCATTACCGCAACAGACTGGAGCTCGAGCAAGAAGGAGATGGACGCAGTGCCCAGTACACACAGCAGCATATACCATATACACTCTCAGAAATGTATGCATACACTCGTGCCTATACAGACATTAACCTTACAGGGGCAGTAACTTTCCCATAACTTTCCCATGCAAGTTAAAACTAAATAACATAATAAATGAAAGTAAACTAGGCAACATCCAACATCAAAACTCCAAATATTGTATATCTATATTTTAAGTGTTTAGATTGTGTTATGTAATCATGTTTTTTATCAATTGTGGCTAAAAATAGACAAATAATAAAATAAACAGATCTTCAGCTGATTTTTCAAACTTTATGGTTTGCATAGAAATATAAATAAACCACAAAAAGGGAGAAATAGCAACAGACTAAGAAGAAGACTAGGGCAAACTCTGTCTGAAGTGTGATAGTAAGTTCCCCTTGAGTTATGTTTGCTGAAAATAGTTAATCAAGGTCAACTTTGAAAGCTGGGTGATTCTGAAGGCTTGTTCTTCAGAATGGGGTGCTTCTATTGTCTACTTTAGATCAAGTCACTTTTATTTTTATAGCCCATTATCAGCTACAGAGGGCTTCACAAACACAGGGACACACACTCTTTATTTTCATCACTATTTACATTGTAGATTCTCACTGAAGGCATCAAAACTATGAATGAACACATATGGAATTATCCAGTAAACAAAAAAGGGTGAAATAACTCAAAACATGTTATATATTTTAGATTATTCAAAATAGCCATTCTTTGCTTTGATTACTGCTTTGCTCACTCTTGGCATTCTCTCAATGACCTTCATGAGGTCTTCACCTGAAATGGTTTTCCAACAGTCTTGAAGGAGTTCCCAGAGATGCTGAGCAGTTATTGGCTCTTTTGCCTTCACTCTGAGGTCCATTTCATCCCAAACCATCTCCACTGGGTTTAGCTCAGGTGACTGTGGAGGCCAGGCCATCTGGCGCAGCACCCCATCACTCTCCTTCTTGGTCAAATAGCCCCAACACAGCCTGGAGGTGTGTTTGGGGTCATTGTCCCGTTAAAAAATAAATGATGGTTCAACTGAATGCAAACTAGATGGAATGACTTGTCGCTGCAGGATGCTGTGGTAGCCATGCTGGTTCAGTGTGCCTTCAGTTTTGAATAAATCCCCAACAGCGTCCCAGCAAAGCACCTCTGCACCATCACACCTCCTGCACCATGCTTCACGGTGGGAACCATGCATGTAGAGACCACAATCAGAATCAGAATACTTTATTAATCCCAAAGGAAATTATAGGTTACAGCAGGCAGCTGTGGCGCATGCGCACTTACAAAGGAACCTTCTGACCAAACTTTACACAAACATCACATTGAGAAGACATGTCAGTGTCATGATCCGGCTGTGTGGTAGGCAGGAGTTGGACCCAAACGCAAACTCACGGGGACAGAACTTGAACTCAAAAGCACAGCTTTATTGCTGGAAAACAGGTCACAAACAATACAAAACTAAACTGTGAAAAGCTAATTATAATGTATACCAGGAGACACGGGGAGAATCACACACAGCATGAGTGAGATCGCGACACTGACACAGAGAAACACAGGGCTTTAAATACACTGGGAAATAACAAGGGGAATGAGACATAGAAGGGGAGCACAGCTGGGAGAAATCGGACATAACGAGACCCAAGGGAAGCGAAACTCAATACATTCACGTAGGACACAGACCTTCAAAGTAAAACATGTAACATAGACTTGACTAGGGGAGACAGAGCAACTAAGAAACACAGAGAACAATAACAGGGAGACACAGAGGGCGGCTAACTAAATACTCAGAAAACTAAAGAGAATACAAGAAAGCCAAACTAAGACACTAGACTAAAAAATAAACTGGGGCAACAAAGAGAACTAAGATCGTAATACAAAAACTCAGAGATACAAGAAACTCAAAACACTGGGTCACCGACCCAGGACCGTGACAGTCAGAGAGGTAGGCTGATAGGAAAAAACAACAAAAATACATAATATGAGGTGAGAGGAGGAGAAAAAACTCCACTCACACTGCAAAAACCCACCTCCTTAATACTAGAAAAATACACTTATTTTTGGTGAAGATTTGCTTAAAACAAGTGAAATTATCTGCCCATGGGGTAAGTGTTTTTTTCTTAATAAGATTTCTTGAAAGAAGAACAATATCTAGATTTAAATAAAGCTAAAAATAAGTATTTTACACTCATTCCAGGGAACAAATCAGAACATTGAAACTTAAAATAAGCTTTAACCACTTATTGTAGGCCACAAATAAGATAATAAAGCTAAAAATAAGTCTTTTACACTTATTACAGGCAACAAATTAGAACAATTGAAACTTAAAATAAGCTTTAACCACTGATTGTAGGCCACAAATAAAGATAATAAAGCTAAAAATAAGTCTTTTACACTTATTCCAGGCAACCAATCATGGCTTGAAACCTAAAATAAGCTTTAACCACTTGTTCTAAGTAAAATGTTGAAGAAATTAAATCTGAAAATAGGCATAAAACACTTATTCTAACAAACAAATCAAGGCAAATAATCTAAAAACTAGTACATTAAATCATTTTTAAGAAATTTCTTCTTTTTAAATTTAGCTAAACACTACTTTAAGATTATATTGCTGATTAAGGACAAAACAAAACTGAAACAGAGTAAAAGTGTCCATCTTTATTTGTCCACTTTAACAATAACCTGCAGATAATAAAGATACAATTGAACAGTACAGGTCCAACATTATGAGTTTGTTTAAGTGGTTTCAACATTTCAACAGCCTTAGAGGTTTCGCCATTGCCCCATTAAAATTGACGAGTGACATAGGAAGACCACAAAGATTCAAATTTCTTCCGAATGACACCAAATACCACAAAACTTGTCTGGGTGAGTAAATGAACATTTTCCATTTTAGAAATAAGACCCAGATTGAAAAAACAAACAAAAACAAAACAGAAGTGCCCTCTCCTAATCTTATCTGAAATTTACACACTACTTTCCAATAAATGCATGCCATTCTGCCAGGGCTTTTCTGTAAGATGATGTAGTGTCATGCTCATGAATGGCATCCTGGAGAACTTCTGTCTGAATGACAGACAGCAGGGTTGCCACGCATTTGGGGTAAGTCAGATGGAGTGCATAAAAGTATGCCATCACATATATCATAGCCTCACCAATTTTTTCTTTGTCAAATGTTGTAACTGGTAAATTACCAACAGCAATGACACACTTGCAGCCATCGAACATCACTACTGGACATGACAAGCTTCGTTTCTGGAGGACAGCATCTGGATCTTCTGTAGGCTGCAAGACACAAAAGACATGACAGTCAACATCTTATGTTAATTGTATGTTTTTTTGCTGGGAATTGGTCATAACGTTGGAGATGTCATTATCTTGTTCTTTGTTGGTTACACACATTTTATAGTAGTTTTGACTTATGGTTTATCAAGCGACTCCTTATGTGACCACACTCGTGTAAATTAAATACGTTATAAATTAATGAAAACAATAAATTATAGATTTAAGTCTTTCGGCTGAAACTGAAAAAGCATTTTTGAGTCATGTTTGACCGAAATATTTTGTTTGCCAAATTTTCTGTAGATCTTTATAAGCAAATTTTATAAAACTTACCTTCAGGACATGTAGAAATGCTTCAGAAGCATTCCCCATCTTTTTTGGTGGATGGGCAGGTGTGGGAAAGAGGGTTGGAAGAGCCTTCATCAGTGCAAGGTGGGCTTCAGCTGGACAAAGCAGAAACAAACCTTCATAAACATAAATTTTAAAGGATGAGAACTTTGTATTCAAATGGTAAAACTTACTTTTGTCCATGGTCATTGGTGGATTCATTGCCTTCTTTGACACACCGTAGAACTCTACCCTGGAGCAGAATTCTTCCCATCTCAGTTTTACTTGACTGATGAACTTGTTGTTGTGGGGATCCAAAATTCTGCGAAGCTCACCCAACGCCTACAATAGGTTTAAAAAAATAAGTAGACAAATACTCTGGGCACACTCAACAGTTTAAAATAGGCTTAACAGTGTAAAATGTGTTCACTTTTAGGCATAAAAGACAAATGAAGTAGAATTACATAAAAAAAATAAATGAGGTAATCATTTGTTCACTTTTTCTGTTGTAACCTTTCATGCTCCTCCATCTTGCTCGGTGCAATGTGTTTGTGCCACGTGAGTCATGCATGTGGCATGTCATGCAAAACAATGCCAATTATTGGCTGATTTCTTCTTCTACTGCTCCACTGGTAAATTACAACATTCAGTGGCTCATTAATTTGAGCTAAAGAAATAGAGTTGCATTTTGCTTCTGTTATATTTTCTATTTACGCTTTCATGTCTCTGATGTGTTTTTTTTTCCCCCATCAGAGGAGTGTCAACAACATTGTCCTTGGTGTCCAACAGTATCAAACAGCTCTTCTGACGTCCTTGAGGGGAAAAATAAAGACCATCCTTGAAAGGCAACCTGACAGCAATGGACCTTTACAACAAGAAGTTCTTTCAACACTGGACAACTTTCAGGATCCCTTTCCCATATGTGCAGCTTCAAACCTACAGGACCGTGTAACACAGATGCATTTCAACCCTGTCACACCTGAGGAGATCATCATTTCCAATTATGCCTGTAGAGTTAAAAAGGGAGAATCGAGAGTTCTTGCAATCAAAAACAAGTCTTTCTACTACATTCCTTTGATTGAAAGTTTGAAACAGCTATTATCCAATTCAAGACTATTTGACATGCTCAGTACTGGACCTCAGAGTTGCCCCAACGCCAGTTTTTTGTATGACATTAATGATGGAATTATTTTCAAAACCCACCCACTGTTTTCAAAGAAGAACTCTGCTTTACAACTGATACTCTATTCTGATGAGATAGAAATGTGTAACCCCCTAGGGTCACGTGCGAGTGTAAATAAACTACTAATGTTTTATTACACCTTAGGCAACATAGACCCTAAGTTTAGATCAAAGTTGGCTTCCATCAGACTTCTCGCAATCGCAAAGTCTAGGGACATAGATGAGTGGGGGGTAGATATAATACTGCGGAGAATCAATGAGGACTTGAAGTTACTGTACGATGGTGTTATGATTAACACTGTCAATGGGGAATTTTATTTAAACGGAGCAGTTGTTGCTGTGTGTGGAGACACTCTTGCCCAGCATGAGCTTGCAGGATTTAAGGAAGGAGTTGGTTTTGCGTATAGCAAATGTCGTCATTGTGAGTGTACTTTTGATGAAATGCAAGAAAATTTCAATGAACATAGTTTCACCAGACGGACATTGGACGGACACATTAGGCAGTGCATTGAAATAGAAAGGGCAACTACCGAATTTTTGAAATCCTCGCTCAAAACGACTTTTGGCATAAATAGACAAAGCAAATTAGTTGATTTCCCAGGTTTTAATCTCATAGAGCAGATGCCACAGGATATTATGCATGTAATTCTTGAAGGAGTGGCACCAATGGAAATTAAGTGTGTGTTGAAATACCTTGTTT
Organism: Rhamphochromis longiceps; assembly: GCF_057381845.1. Lineage (NCBI taxonomy): Eukaryota > Metazoa > Chordata > Actinopteri > Cichliformes > Cichlidae > Rhamphochromis > Rhamphochromis longiceps. The sequence goes on from NC_140577.1 coordinate 24,350,938, forward strand.
TATCTGGAAATTTGGATTTGGACTTGTTTAATTCTGCCATGCAGAACTTTCCTTTTTCATCAGTGGACATACGTGACAAGCCTTCACCAATTAGTATTGCTACTTTAGCTTCAAGTGACAACAGACTCAAACAATCCTCTGGACAAATGCTTATATTGATCAAGATTTTGCCATTCTTATTGTACAGTGTTGTAGAGAAAAATCCCTTTATCCAGTTTATTTTGGATTTAATTGAAATTGTTAAAATACTTTTTGCCCCAGTTGTGTCTTTACAAACTGTGTCCAAACTAAAAAAAATGATAGAAGATCATCTTAAACAATTCAGGCAACTATTCCCAGAAAAAAATGTAATACCAAAGCAACATTACATGCTGCATCTTCCCTCTCAAATTATTGCCCTGGGACCTGTAATACGTCATATGTGCATGAGATTCGAGTCTAAACACAGTTTTTTTAAACAATGGTCATCCAAATTAAACTTTAAGAATGTGTGCAAGTCTCTTGTAAACCACAATCAGCTGCTGGAGTGTTGCCAAAGTGAAGCAGGAACTGAGCATCCGATATTTGTAAATGAGAAAGAACTAGGTCCTGTATCAGAGGTTGCTAATATGGACCATTTGCAATCAAAGGTTGTAGAGTTTTTGGGGATTGAAGATGCTATACATCATGCCGTTAGAGTAAAGTGGCTTATTTTACATGGAAACAAATACATCTGTGACAGGTCTCTTATACTCATTTCAGCAAATGGTTTAAACCAGTGGTTCTTAACCTTGTTGGAGGTACCGAACCCCACCAGTTTCATATGCGCATTCACCGAACCCCTCTTTAGTGAAATTTTTTTTTTTTTTTCAAATTCAAGACATAGATATGTTTTTTTACTGGTGCACAAAATGAGCCGTACATGAACATCACCTTGTTCAAAGAACAAAACCAACACAATGCATGAACTTACAACAAATTACATACCTGCAAATCAGTGTGACTTCTGCTGTTGCCTTTGAGAGACCAGTTCAGATATGCGTGGCTTTACCTTGGCAAGTGCCAGTCTCATGTCATTTTCACAGAAAAGTCTGTTCCTTTTCTTCGTTTTTATGTCCAGCATCGTCGAAAAGGATTGCTCGCAAAGATATGTTGTAACAAATGGTATAAAAAAATCCAGGGCTTTCTTAGCAATAATTGGATACTTGTCCATTTGTCGACACCAAAACATTGAGAGTGTTGTTGTTCTGAAGAGTTGCTGTTGAACCTGGCTCTGCTGAATTTCAATGATTTCGTCAAGGTATTCATCATTGACATCTGCTGTCTCAACAGCAAACGTGAACGGCTGTCTCACCCATGCTGGATATGACTCTCTTGTAGGGAAATATCTGTCGAGAGACTTTGCAAGCTCATCTAAGTGCGTTGCAATTGTTTGCTTCAGTTCCGTGGATACAGAAACATCTCCGATTCCAGACACATCTTCGACCTTACTTACACAGTTGTCCAGAAGGGGGAAGTTTGCAAAGTTGTTGTTCTCTGTTCGTCGTTTCCATAACGTTAGCTTTTTTTGAAAAGCCTTCAGGTGTTCTTCCGCTTCTATGATATTGACTCCACCACCCTGCATCTGCTGATTGAGATGATTGAGAGCTGCGAATATATCAGCCATGTATGCTAAAATGAGAATGAACTCAGGATTTTTGAAGCAATCTGCATGACAGTGTTGGTGCTCTTGCAAAAACAGGGCTAATTCCACACGCATGGCAAAAACACGATTCAGCACCTGTCCCCGGGATAACCACTGAACATTAGAATGGTACAGAAGTACCTCGAATTCAGAGCCCATTTCTTTACACAGCTCACTGAAGATGCGGTGCCTCAGAGCACTATTTCGCACATAGTTCACACATTCCACCACGGTTTTTAATACTTCTGCCATTTTTGGAGGCAAGGTTTTTGTTGCCAATGCATGCCTGTGCAAAATACAATGAGTCACAATGATGTGTGGTGCATCGGCTTTTACTCGCGCACCAAAACCAGAGTTTCTTCCCAGCATGACGGGAGCTCCGTCTGTACAAACTGCAGAAACCATGTCCCATGAAAGATTGTTGTCTCCGAAGAAGTCATCCACAAGCTTCTTCACATCGGCTGCCTTAGTTGTTGTTGTAAGAGGCTTACAAAATAAAAAAATCTTCTTTTATCATGTCATCTTTCACGTAGCGCACAAAAACAGTAAGCTGGCTTAGATTAGCAACGTCTGTGCTCTCATCGAGCTGAAGGCTGAATTTTGCCGGGCTTGAAATCAGATCGGCGACTACTTGAGCCAAGATGTCTTTACTCATGTCTTCTATTCTGTCACTGACGGTGTCATTTGAAAGAGGAATTTGTGATAATTTACCTTCGGCCGCTGTTCCGAGTATCAGATTTGCCATCTTTAACGCGGCTGGTTTCACGAGTGTTTCACCAATGGTGTGTGGCTTGCCCTGCTTTGCGATCAGGTAAGCAACTTCGTACGATGCTGTGAGGATCGGTTTGTTAACGGGTACAAATCCAAGAGCAGGCAGAGTGGGCCTTTCATCGAATCTGGCTCTCTTCACCTTGAATTCAGCAAGTGTTGTGTTCTTGTATTCCCCGTCTCCATGCAGCTTCAAGAAGTGTTCCTTTAGTTTTGCCGGTGCGAGACTAGAGTTGCTCAACTTGGCGTTGCAAATCATGCAGATAGGACGCTCACTCCCATCACGTTCCGTGATACATGTAAATCCATATTGTACATATTCGTCCAACCACTTTCTTTTTTTGCCCGATATAGTTAGTATGGATTAAAATGTTAAAAAAAAAATCACGCGAAGTACTACCACGACATTCACATGTTGACTACTGCGCGCGCTACATTCCCCGCAGCCCTGATTGGGAGCTCAATCTGCAGATTGAGCTCCTAATTGGAGAACAGTTTGAGAACAGAAAAAACACCCCAGCACAAAAAGCACATGACTGTCAAGACACCATAGAAACACAAGACAGGCAACAGGGGTGGGTAAGGGTAAGAGAGAGCCGGTGTAGACAGCGCATCCAGTCCTGCAGCATGTCTGCGCTGGTCCAGTCGACCCGCCATCTGCCCCGGGAGGGAACAAGCATCAAAGGCGTTTGGAAAGGGAGGGGGGATGAGTGTGTATCAGTGTATGTGTATGCGTGTGTGTGTCCTGAGTTAGCTGATAGAGTGTCCTTCACCCTGCCAGGCTAAGTAAACAGTCTTCCAGCCGACCCAGGTGGCCTTGTGTAGTGGAGGAACAGTCTAAACACAGTCTGTTATCAGGGTGAATTTGTTTTGTTCATATTCAGCCTTGAGACCACAGCTGGCGCCCAAATGGTAGCCGCATGAAATGATGGTGGTTTTTTCTTTAGTCCGAACAACTCATGTGAATTTCAAAGCTGTTCTAGCAGTCCGACACTGGTCTCTCAGTCTTCCGTTGGAGAGCTGTGAGTTTCTCCGAGATGTTATCAATCTTGCGCTCAAAGAGCAAATTCTGAGAACTTACGACCACCGTGAGCTTCTCCAAGATGTTATCCAATTTTCGCTCAGAGGTCTTAGTCTGAGTGTTCACGGCAGCCTCAAGGTTCTCCAAGATCTTATCCATGCTGCGTTCAATGAGCCCATTTTGAGAAGTCACAACCTGTCCCATCGCTTCAATCACAGCGGGCAGCCTTGTGGGGTTTTGAACAGCCTATTCCGCTTTCTTTAATCTTCGATAAGCCAGGGCCAAGCCAGCTCCGATCAGCAAGAACCCTGTTATCATGGTTCCGAAAAGGTAGATATCTTCAATGTCCTCAATCGACAGTCTCGCCAGTTATGCCTCCAGTTATGCCACCCGTTCATGGTGTATCCGGCAGGGAACGTCCCTCCAGGACATTCAGGCTCCCCCGAGCCCAGGCTTCTCGTTGAGAAGAGGGTGTCAATTGCATTCAGGGACCAGTTGATCAAATCCATAATTCCTCTTTTAGGTTTTAGAGAACAGACTGTGAGAGAGTGTTCCAGGGCAAGAGTAGAAAATAGACGAGACTAGACAAGGACACAAGAAGCTAAGCAGGGAAGATAAGGAAAAGGGAGATGAGAGAAGTGCGACTGCCTTCGTCAAGAGCCAAAATTACTCCGGGTGGAACCAAAGAACTCAGATTTGAGCTCATCAGACCAAAGCACAGTTTTCCACTGGTCTAATGTCCATTCCTTGTTTTTTCTTAGCCCAAAAAATCTCTTCTGCTTGTTGCTTTTCCTTACTTGTTGTCTCTGATTCACACATGCTCCTCTGAACAGTTGATGTAGAGATGTGTCTGCTACTAGAGCTCTGTGTGGCATTTATCTGCACTCTAATCCAAGGCGCTGTTAACTTTTGATTTCTGAGCCTGGTGACTCGGATGAATTTATCCTCAGCAGTAGAGGTGACTCTTGGTCTTCCTTTCCTCATGTGAGCCAGTTTTTGTGACTGCACTTGTGGGCGATTCAAAGTTATAGCAATTTTCCAGACAGACTGACCTTCACTTATTAAATTAATGGTGGACTGTCATTTCTCTTTACTTAGCTGATTGGTTCTTGCCGTAATATGAAGCCTAGCAGTTGTCAAATAGGGATGTCAGCTGTATACCAACCTCACTTCTGCACAAAACAACTGATGGTCCCAACCCCATTAAGAAGGCAAGAAATTCCACAAATGAACCCTGACAAGGCACATCTGTGAAGTGAAAACCATTTCAGGTGACTACATCATGAAGCTCATTGAGAGAAGGCCAAGGGTTTGCAGCGCAGCCAACAAAGCAAAGAGTGGCTACTTTCAGGACTCTAAACTATAAGACATGTCAAAGTTATTTATCATTTTTTTCTTTGCTACACAATTCCATATATCATGCTTCATATATCTGATGTCTTCAGTATGTCTCTAAAATGTAGAAAGTAGTAAAATAAAGAAATACCATTAAATAAGAAGGTGTGTCCAAACCTTTGACTGGTAGTATATAACTGACAAGCAAAAAAATAATAATAATTTGATACGTGTAAAAAACATACCCCTTGTGTCAGGTTTATATCATTGTATTGTCATTTATGCTTAGAAATATTTACTCATATATGCTTAGAGTTTTATAATCAATTGCATATTGATAGAGGTGTGATCCTTAGTAGTCTGCAAAGACTTTGTGTGCATTCCAGAGTGTTCTGGCATACACACTCAGATCCTAGGGTCATGGGAAGAGGTCGTATCTTTTCTTGCTGATATACGGTATAGCAAACACATATATCTGTCTTAGTCTAAGTGCCTTTTGTTTAGATGAACTGCTGGACTTCCAGACCAGCAGGTTTAGGGAAGTCGTTTATGGGGTCACATCTTGACACCCCCCCCCCCCCCCCCCCCCCACACACACACACACACACACACACACACACGGTACTCTTTGTTCACATGTGTACCTATGTTAATGAACCTATGCATATTCATGTAACCTCAATACAAGAGCAGTGTTACGAGGGAGCAGACGAGAGTGACTGGGGTCAGGCGAAGGAACGGCGCTTGTCATAGTTCTCTCCCTCGTGCACGAGATCAAAGAGCTCTGCTTGGTGTTCAATGCTTTTGCTTTGTAGTTAAATTGTCTCGTTCCAGCAGTGGGCCTGTGCTAGACAGACCCATCACCTTGTATTTAACATGTGGGTAACATGACTGGGAGAGAGTGTGTGTGTGTGTGTGTGTCTGTGTGTGTGTGTGAGAGAGAGAGAGAGAGAGAGAGAGAGAGAGAGAGAGAGAGAGAGAGGCAGGGAGATATGAACAAACAAAACTTGGGAATCATCAGAAACCCAATATGATAGTGATGAAGAAAACGCACATCTGCCCTGTATCTGCGTATATATAAATAATTCTGCTGAATCTACCAGCTAGTACATGCATTTACAACAGTACAACAGTTAAATGCAAGCTAAAAGAAGTGTGACTTTAATAGTATATATATACACTAGGGGTGCAACGATACACAAAATTCACGGTTCGGTTCGGTTCGATACTTTGGTGTCACGGTTCGATATTTTTTCGATACAAAAAAAATGTTCATGCCTTTTTAATTTGTCATTTATTAAAATTATAAATATATATTTTAACTCAAAAGTACAGTTTTTAAATTTAACCCTAACCCTTGTGCGTGTTTTTTATTTTGACAGCGAATGCGCACCTGCGGACCACTTATGTGCAGCCCTGGTTATTTAGCTTGTCATATTGCAGCCACAGAAATTATTTTGTCCATGAAACCATAAAGCTGCACTTTCTTTTTGCCTTATAGTCTGATTTGTCATAACTTCTCCGTTTTGTGGTAAGCTTTTCTTTGGCTGTCACTTCTTCACCCTGACCTGTCTTATTTGGCTCAGCAGAACTAAAATATATATCTGTCTGTGAAGGTTCTCAGTCATCCAGGTCATCGTAGTCAAATATAAATCCTGCTGCTTTTACACACGGACTCACATAAGCTCAGCGATTCTCTGCGCGATCAACCTCTCACATGTTTAAGCTGCGGGAGATTTCACTTGTCATGTTTGCATAGTAAGCTAACGATTAATAAGACGATGTCAGAGGAATTGGTGCACAAATTATCATCACTCACAGATCAGTGCTGTCGCTCTCTATACACAGTTCGCACGATTGCAAAGTGAAAGCAAAAAAACAAGCGCAAATTCAAACGCGATTTCAATATGTCACATATTGACAGTGGCTCACCGATGCCAATGACATAATTACCCAGCTACATTTCTGAAAGAATGCAAAAGCATTGACATATATTTTTCCTTCCTACAATAGCCCGACGGGCAGGGAAGAGATAGATTTTGGTAGCCCGACTGAAAAAAATCGCTAGCCCCAGGACGTCAGGCTAGCGATATTGCAAGCCCTGTATCTGATTGAGGAATCATGCATCTTTGGAAAAGAGAGTTTATTACAGAGAAATGGCTCTTTCCAAAATAAAAGCTATACTATCCGCTTCTTCTGGGTTATATTCTCAGCAGCATAAGGAGAATCATGTGCTAACAGCTGTCTAAATGACTCGGCTAAAGTTAGTAGCATGCTTGTTGTTTTTGTCTTTGCACTAGGATGATGTTGGCGTAAATGTGCAGTCATATTCGTTGTGTTCCCACTAGTGCTTTCAGGTTAATCTCGTTGAAATGACCTTAACACCACAACATGGCAAATCTCCGTTAACGAGCTACCGCCGATCGCCCCGTGCATGGGGCTAGACGGCCAACACGTTAACGAGCTAACTGCGCTAACACACTAGTTCCCACCCATGTAATTGAGCATTGCATGGCACATCCAACATACTGTTTTACTTTAGTCCATGACTCGCTTATCTTCAGGGTCATACGTCACATGAAAACCAAAATAATTCCAAACGCCAGATCTGAATGAGGGTGGGGGAGGTGCCCTGCGCTCTTCCTTCTGACGATGCTGTCTGTGTGGAGCGCTCAGTGGATCTGCGCTCGACAGTGCAGCCTAGGCGGAGTAGTCGAACGCAGATTCACTGAGCGCTCCACACAGACAGCATCGTCAGAAGGAAAGTTGATAAAATAAATTACAAATGTTGTATTGTTCGATACATACGCGTACCGAACCGAAAGCACTGTATCGAACGGTTCAATATCGATACGAATATCGTTGCACCCCTAATATACACAACTAGTATCACGGCAAATTGCTCCACCCTGTTCATCTGCATGAAATAGACATGCATGGAGAAATTGCAGTAAGCAGAGGGATTTTTAAAAAACAAAACTCAATCCAACATGAAAATAATCACAGGAATCTGTTAAACCGACAACTGCAATTTCTGCTTGCAGTAGTGTAACTAGTTTAGAACTCTTCTTAGATTTCTAACTACCTAATTTCACGTAGTCTTACAAATAAACTTGCAGCAATAAACTCTGTGTCTAGTCAAGATGAAGGCATGAACAAGTTTTTCATAGCTGTGGAGGATAGGTTGTATTAAGACCATATTTCTAAGATGAAAGAGGGCTGCATGTCTTTTAAATTAGTGTGGGATTTGAAGCTTAGTTCAGAGTCTAAAAGACTGAACTTCTGGTTTTATCCTGTCAGTTAACTTACGTAACTTGCGAATGAGCAGATTGAATTTGGTTTTAGTGCCAAATAGGAAAAATTTCCATTTTGTCTTCATTAATGTCTAAAAAATGCACTCATCCATTTGTTAAAGTCTATTAAACACAAAGCCAGGGGAGCTCAGTGCATCTTTGTCAAAAATCTGATCCAGGAATGCACTTCCCATAATGCAGCTCCTCACCTACACTCTATGTCACTGCCTTAGAAACTGGCTGAGAAATTTCTCTAGACGAGTAATATTTAGTATTTAGTATTTAGTGTTTATTTATTTATTGTCATTGTCAAGAACAATGAAATTGCGTTTGGGGCTTCCATACAACCCAAAAAAAAGAAGAAAATAATAAATACCCCTTAAAACCCAAGTGTACATATTTAACCCAGTGTGACTCCAATGCAATAAGACAATCCTTAGCAATAATGTTCGTAGAAATTCAGACAAAGACCTGAGAAACATGACAAAATACAACAATGCAACCCATTCAATATTATTGTACTGTGAGATATGATATCAGATATGATAGTTATCTATTTAAGAAAGAGGGGGGGGGGGGCAGGAGGGGGAAGAGAATAAAGATATGATGCACCAATGCAGACCAGTTCATTGCTATTAAGAAGTTGGATATGGTTATTGTCCGTGAGAGGGGGGCAGAGAGTTCAGGAGCCTCACAGCCTGTGGATACAGGCTGTTGGCCAGTCTGGATGTTCTGGCCTGTATAGACCTGTACCTTCTCCCTGAGGGCAGCAGATGGAAAAGGTGGCGCGCAGGGTGATGTTGGTCCCGCAGGATACTGTGCACCCTCCTCAGACAGCGAGTGGGGAAGATATTACTGATCTCTGGCAGACTTGTTCCAATAATTCTGCCAGCTTCCTTCACCACCCGCTGGAGTGCTTGCTGATCGGCCTTGGTGCAGCTGGGGAACCACACTAGAAATCCATACGTCAGAACGCTGCTGATGGCACAGTTGTAGAAGTTCAACATCAGAGATCTGGGAATGTGTGCGCTCCGCAGTCTCCTCAGGTAGTAGAGGCGCTGTTGGGCCTTCCGTGCAACTGAGGTGATATGGTTGCCCCAGGACAGGTCCTCGGTCACAGTTACCCCCAAGAATTTAAAACTGCTCACCCTCTCCACCGCCTCACTGCCAATGAAGAGAGGCAGATGGTTGTTATGACCCCTCTTCCGGAAATCTACAATGATCTCCTTGGTCTTTTTGGTGTTTAAGACCAAGTTATTGTCGTGGCACCATGACTCTAGTTGTTGCACCTCTGTCCTATAGTTTGTCTCATCATTGTTGGATATAAGTCCGAGCACTGTAGTGTCATCTGCAAACTTAACAATGAGATTGGACGCGCAGGAGGAAATACAGTCATGGGTGAAGAGAGTGTATAGCAGAGGGCTCAGAACACACCCCTGAGGGGCACTGGTGTTGACCACAAGGGTGGAAGAGGTGTTCTTACCCACTCTGACACTCTGTCTACGGTTAGTGAGGAAGTCCACAATCCAGTTGCACAGAGAGGAGTTAAGTCCCAGTTGGTGGAGTTTGGGACGGAGTTTGTATGGCCGGATGGTATTAAAAGCCGAGCTGTAGTCTACAAAGAGGAGCCGTGCATAGGTGTTCCTGTGTTCCAAGTGCTTCAGTAATGTGTGCAGCACTGTGGCGATCGCATCCTCGGTTGACCGGTTCTCCCTGTATGCAAACTGGTGCGAGTCCAGGGATGGTGGAAAAGCAGCTCTGATGTGTTTAATGACCAGTCTCTCCAGGCATTTGGCAGGAATGGGGGTGAGTGCCACAGGTCTGAAATCGTTCAGACATGTGACATTTGACTGTTTTGGGATGGGAACGATGGTTGCTGCTTTGAAACAGGATGGTACCAGTGAACAGGACAGCGAGGTGTTATATATAGAGGTGAAGACGTCCGCCAGGTCCGCAGCACAGTCTTTTAGCACCCGGCCCAGCACTCCATCCGGCCCGGCCGCCTTCCTGGTGTTAATGCTCCGGAACACACGCCTCAGCTCATGAGTGCTCAGGACCGGAGCAGGGTCGGTTGAGGGGAGAGGGGACAGGACAGGGTCGGTGTTCTCCCTATCAAAACGGGCATAAAAGAGATTTAGATCTTCAGCCAGAGTAGAACTGTCGGCTGAGGGTGATGGTGTTCTTCTTTTGTAGTCCGTGATAGCCCTGATGCCCTCCCAGACCTGCCTTGGGTTTGTGTTGTTCTCAAACCTGGCCTCGATACGCCTCCTGTGCTGCTGCTTGGCAGTCTTGATGCCTCTTCTCAGGTTGGCCCTGGCAGCACTGTATGCCTCCTGGTCCCCGGATTTGAAAGCGTTGTTCCTTGTTCGAATAAGTTGTTGAACTCCGTGTGTCATCCAGGGTGGATTATTAGGGAACACACGGAATCGTTTCCAAGTTGTTACATTGTCCACACAGAAACAGATGTAGTCCAAGACAGTGGAGGTGTAACTGTCCAATGCGACACGATTGTCAGTGTCCTGCACCTTGAATACATCCCAGTCTGTGCAGTGGAAACAGTCCTGAAGCATCGGAATAGCATCCTGCGGCCATGTTCTCACGGTTTTGGTTGTAATCCCAGTGCTCTTGATCTTTTGTGTGTATATTGGGTGTAGCAGAAGGGAGAGATGGTCTGACAGACCCAGGTGGGGATAAGCCTGGGCTCTGTACGCATTCGCCATGTTGGTGTACACCTGGTCCAACGTTCTATCTCCTCTGGTAGCACACTTCACATTACGGTGGAAATTGTGAAGTACAGATTTCAGGTCCGCGTGGTTAAAATCCCCAGCCGCAATAAAGACACTGTCCGGGTGTGCTACCAGGCTGTTATTGATGCTGCTGCTCAATTGTGCTAACGCTAGCTTAGCATTAGCATCTGGTGGAATGTAAACAGCGCAGATGTAAACGGCAGAAAATTCCCGAGGGAGATAGAATGGACGGCACTTTAACACCAACAGTTCTACCTCTGTACTGCACAGTCTTTCCGTTACCGTGACGTTCGTGCACCAAAGGTTGTTAATATAGATGCACAGCCCCCCGCCAGTCTTCTTACCCGAGTCCGCAGACCTGTCGGCTCGATAGGCGGTGCGGCCTGCTAGATCGATAGCCGCATCGGGAATGGCGCTGTCCAGCCAGGTTTCAGTGAAAATCATGCACGAACAGTTATTAAAAGTCCGTCGAGTGGCGATCTGCAGTCGTATTTCATCCAGTTTGTAACGGATTGAACGGGCATTGGAGAGGAATATGATCGGGAGTGGTGGTTTAAACGGACTAGTCTTTAGCCGTGCCCACAGGCCTCCCCGCTTGCCTCTCTTCTGCCTCCGATCGCAACGTCTCCTCCTGCGGCTTGCTGTTGCGGGTAGCCCCGGGGGTTGCTTAACGATCTCCGGGGGGATGAGATACTCGGATGTTAGTTGAAGATCTCCACGGCTTAGTTGTAGTAGATCATCTCTGTTGTATTGAAGTAACCCCAGACTGTGTGAAATAATACACAGTACCACCAAAAGTGCAAAAGTGTAGGAGCTCCGGGCCGCTGCGTCTGTGCGCGCCGCCATCTTAAGTTTTGCTGTGATAACATAATAGGGCAGGTTACCTGGAGCCACAGATGCAGAAATATTGAACGGAATAAGGAGTAATCATTTATTTTTCAAATCTGAACCCACCAGTTAGAAATGTCAGTGTCATATTTACAAGAACATGTGGACTCAATAGCAAGACCCAAAGAGAGCAATGCAAGCTTAACTCTTTTATTTACACAAGCAGTGTTGCAGACGGGATTCAGGTAAGTAATCTCTGATAAGTATTTTGCAGTACAACGGATGGAACAGTGGAGTGCCAGAGGACTTCCAGAAAAGAAAGAACAGGTTAAAGGTGTTCCCAGTGAATCAGAGGAATGAACTGTGCTCAGAGTATTTTTGGACTCAGTTCTTACGTGGTTCTCTTTTTTGAGTTGCAGGTGAGGAAAGCAGGTGGAGAGTGGGCAGGCAGGTGAGTACTGACAAGGACTTACATCTCTTGGTTTGCAGGCAAATCCAACTCAAGGCAGGGAGACTACGGGGGACTACCGCTACAAGGGTGAGGACAATCTGGGAAAAAAGAGCAAAGGTTTCAGCTGGGCTTTTATTCCAGAGGAGTGATGAAAAAAATGAGAAGCAGGGATGTGCATCTGGATGAGAAAGTTGGGCAGCCCCGCCCAATATTGGAACAGGAAGACAGAGCAGTGCCCACACTCCACCTGAGTGCAGGGGAGAAAAAGAAATGAAAAGCTACTTAATACACACAAACTTAAGCTAATGTTTTTACAGGCAACATGGATTCGCAACAGTAAATATAGCTGTGCAATCACTATCATGTTTACCAAACTGTTTACAGTCAAGTGATTATAGTTCTCAGCATGGTTAATTAGGAAATGTGTTGTGTGCACTCTACTCTTTATTTATTATCTTCACAAGGAGCTCTAGTTTGTAGAAATAATTTCTAGATTTTCTTACATTCAGCTCCACCAATGTGGACTCACTGCATCGAGAGCTTTCTGAACATCTCAACAGGATATAAAGTAAATATTAAACAAGATGAGAATTATTAAAACATCTCAAAGATGATGTGTTTCTGGCGGATTGACTATCCACATAGTGTAACTGTATTTATTTACAGTATATCCCAAGTGGGTGCCTTTTCTGCTTTAATATTTCTACAACAACGACAACAGGAAAACTGGCTGTAAACACATTTTAGTCAAGCTCCAACTTTCAATTAAGCCGCTAAAGGTTCCTCGTAGCACAGAGTAGTATAATTACTTCATTCAGTTTAGTTATTGGACAGAATGTCCCCGACAATAGCAATAACAAACAAGCAAGCCAAAGCTGCTTTTTGGGGAAGGGAATTACTTGAAATACCCATGTAATCCTTTAAAGATTTTTAAGCACCCACAAGTCAAGACAATATGAGGTCAACAAAAGCAAATGCGCAAAATCAGCTGGTTATGAAGGCAAGTCTGGCACGTGGATTAGAGGCATTGTTTTCTCGCTGCTGTTGTGTCTCTTTCTTTACCTTGTCTTCAAGAAGCCAGGCATTTAATATGCGGACACCGGGGAGAGGGAGTTAAAAAAGAAAGAGGAAAAGCAAGAGAACAGAGCAAGTGAATGAAAGGCAGTTTATTGAATAACCAAAGCTCTCAGGTGCCATTCTCCCCTTGTGACTTAAGTTAATTCAATTCTCCCCCGTCCCATCAAGCCTCGTCTGGAAGTAGACGGCATCAAAGCTGAGCCGGAAAACACTAAATGATTGTAACTCAATTGTTGCCGGGCCATCATTGATTGTTTGCCCGGAAAGAAGTTGGAAGGGAGACAAGAGACTTATTTTCTCCACCTCTCTCACCCTCAGTAATCACGTTTGGGGTGGATGTGTGTGTATATGTGCATGTCTGCACCTGTTAGAAGGAAGAGGCTTCCGTGTACTCAGCTGTAATGCCTGCTTGCAATGTATATGCAGCACAAATTACGCACAAAGTAATTAGGGCGATATAATTGCACTCTTTGGTCACACATGTAAGCAGATGGGCCTTTAATTTAAGTGCTTACAGCTCAGGTCATCTCGACTCTTCTTGCACAGTCCAACACCTTTACTGACACTGACAGGAAGGCGCATAAAAGTCAGAATCCTCAATTCACAACGGTTACGTTTTTCCTTCGATCAAGGGTTTTGTGTTATAGTCTTCAAAAAACACTTCTAATCAAGTCCAGCTGCATTACACTCAGTAAACAAGGGGAGCTCTGCTGATTTTATAGACATAAAGATAGACAAAAAGTTTAGTGTACTGACTAAAGGCAGGGATATTCAGACAGTATGATGTCCTCTAAAGTTGAAAAAAAAAAAACAACTGTTTATATTACAGCTGACGTCTTGGCAACTAGCCATTTTCTTCAGAAAGTCAGAGTTGCCCTTACTTGGTACAGAGGGTCTAAGAAAATATGCATTATGTGTAATGCAGGATCCAATATCTGGAGGACTGACCCTTTGGATGGATAGTTACATGCTGTGAACAGTAATAAATCACTCCAATTTCAGTGCATCCAAAATGTATGCACTGAAAGTCCTCCAGATTGTAATATAAGATGAAACCATCCCAACCAAATAAGATAAATTTTACAGGCAACGGGGGTTTGAAAACAAAACATTTTTATCTTTCTCAAGTTGGCTTGAGACCTGCCCAGCAGGACGGCAAGGAGGCAAATGCTATAAAAGGCATGACCTGAAATGATTTTTTTTAAATGAAGGTAAAAAAAAAAAAAAGTAGCATTACAGAAGACAAAAGAGATGTCAGAGCCATGGGAGGGAGGCAGAGTAGTTCTTGGGTGTCATCCATAGATGGACAAATAGCAGCAGTTATTGACTAGACATCTTAGATTGGCATCATGCATGAAGGGAGTTTCTGAGACTGCAGCTCCATCAACCGCAGAGAGGAAGAGAATGAATGCCAACATACAGGGGACATAACGTAACACGAGCGTAATGTAACCTGATATAATGCCAAAAGTCTTGTTAAAACTAAATGTCTGCTCAACGCCTCGGAAAGCTGCAGCGTGGGGGCTACTGGTCCTTCGTGATTAAAGAAGCAAGATGAGATAATCAGGAGCACTCACCTGACTGACATACAGGGAAAGTGAAAGTTCTGCTGCTCTGCAAATGCTTTTTGATTTGAATGGTGTAAATCATTTCAATATAGCAACGGCACAGCAACAACAGCGGGAGCAGTGCCACCTTTCTTTGTAGCTAATAACAAAGCGTAAATGGCAGTGTAGTTGTTTCCTACCCTTTCTGTTGTTCTTCGCTCATTGAACTAAGGACAACAAAGGGTGTTAATGGTTTAAGGACAAAATAAAGGCTCTCCGCTTACAATTATAATTATAATTCCCAATTTGTATTATTATTATTATTATTATTATTAGAGTCATGCACTGGTTTTAAATAAGACCACAGCCGCGTTGGAAAAACATCAAGTACAAGTCAATAACTCCTTTAAAACATGCTCGACCTCAATCAGTCTTTATTGTAACTATGTTGACGATCAATATTCATTGTGTTGACAATGGTGTTTGAGGTGGAGAACCATCATTTTGGCACAGATGTGAATGAACACATGGTTAATGAACAAAACTGGCACTATCCATAGGACTAGACAGGGTTGACCTTGTTTTTCCTGGTGGGGTAAATCCCTGAGGAGTTGCTTTAATGAGCGCAGTTCTGTGTGCAAAGTAAATAAAAACAGAAAGTAGTGCATTGCAATTTCAATGCACTGCTGCATTGAATTTACAATGTTTAATGTTTAATTTTAAAAAGTCTAAAAACAGTATATGTTTTTAGACTACACTCCCAATCAGCTCTATCACACCACTCCTTCTCTTTATATGAAATCTTGAAGCTCAGAAGGTTTATTGTCTTTTTTTTAAATAAAATATAGTAAAGAAAATTTAAAAACACGTTTGCAAACTGAGGAGCCCATTTGCTCCTTGATACGTCTCATCAAAGTTGGAAGAAAGTCTTCTAGATGTTGATTCATGTTATTCTCTATATTATTAGTGCTCATATTTTTAAATTCCAATTACTTTGGAGGTCACAACAACAAGTTTATTTTTAAGTAGTCTTCAAATCAAGGATTTCCTCTCAGTTCACTGTTTAAATCTGAAATTCTGAGCGCAATGATTAACTTGTAAGGTCATCACTTTGTATGATTCATTAATCAATTTAATAAGAAAGAAAATTGTTAATATGTGTCTTGAGGTAAATATTTTTTGAGATTAAACATTAAAAAAAAATTAAACAGTTTAAAAGAAAGCAAAGTGTTAAACCCTGTTACATTGAAGCAACAACAGCTCTACAAGTGCTTTTCTAGCAGACACTGGTGGAAGTGGTCCAAGAGGGTGTGACAGACAACATATAAACATAAATTCTTAGCCCCCTTTGGCAAGTGTTTAGGCATATTTTACCATAACTAAAGCTAGTTTACGGTTCTTGGTTATCAGAAACTTCTGTTGCTTGAGTTCATGCTGGGTTTATTTGTTCTCCTGACTATATTTCCTTCATGCGGCTTCGTTCCATGTGAAGCATCTTGCTGAGTCATTAGAGTCAAACAAAATAATGGCTAAAAGCTCATTACAAAAAAGACTGGGAACAAAGACAAGCTGCCAAAAGTTGTAAGCAGAGTGGCAGTGTTCATTAGCAGCAAAGTTTTAAAAGTCATAGCAAAGTTTAAGTAGCAAAGAAAAAAAGAAAAATGTCTTACTAGCTAAATTTATTCCAACTCCTTCCTGGCCAAAATTCACTTAAATTAAAGCTTAAAGCTTTTTCATTGTGTCATCTCAAATCTTGGGTAATAAGAGTACTGTATGAAGCCAAAACATTTAGGAATGTATCACAGTCCAAGTTCTGTTAACTGCTCGCCAATCAGTTTAACTTTCACACCGCAGACCAGGGTGACGCTCACTCACAAGCCATTCGCACTACAATCTTTTGTAGAGGGTATAATCACCTAACTCCACCGAGCATGTCATTCCAATTGCTATGGTAATTAGAAGGCCTTGCTCTGACTGACAGGACCTGACTAACTGTAGTTTGCAGGCATGTCTGCATGCACACAGCACCCAAAGCTAGAACAAAGAAGGGTGGCAAAGTTTCTCCGTGTTATGTGCTGGTTTTAAAGATTATAAAAAAGAATTCAAATTAAAGGCACATTATTTTTTAAGCTATATTTCTCCCTTTTTTTCCTTTTTAAGAGCTTTCAGCATTAGCAAAATCATCAAACTGCTTTTAGTGTGGTTGATTAAAAAAATAGCCTGGCATATTTTGACCAGTGAGCAGGAGTCTGCTGAGATAGAAACCTGGCTTTTGCCTCAGTGCATTATGGAATAATAATAAAAATAACCACCCTTTGAGATTAAAGCCACAAACAAATGTTTAGACCATTTCCCACAACTGTCTCATGTAAATTTACCTGACATTTATTGAAAAGGATGACACTGGTGTAAAACAACTTGGGACTTTTTTCATGGATATGACAGAACCCATACGAGGCTGCATGATAATATGCATTCAAATGAAAAGTGTATTTTTGCTTAAAATATAAATAATAGAAAAAGCATTAGCATCAAACGTTGGCATTAACAAGACCAACAATTACACTGTGAGCATTCATAGCCCTTCAATTATTAACAGATAATACACATCACAGACTACTCACTGCTTAATCACCAAAGAGCGACATTTTCTGCTCTAGCAGACAACAAAACAACTTAGTGTAGTTTTAAATGCAGCTCACTGTTCACTCAAACACCACAATCACTGCCAGACTCAAATACGAAAAGTATCGGTCGCTCTCTGGAATTGCAAATGTTGACCTACGCAAAGTAGTGAATAAGACAATAAGCGACACCCACCTACCCTGCCTAACATAATAATTAAATTGCATTTCTAAAAGCAGATTTGTTTGGGGGTTTTTTTCAATAAAAGATAGCGCCACTTCACAACTGCAGCAGAGCTACCACTTGAAATTTTCAATGATTTATAAAGCAGTAGACCTTAGATTTTAAGCAGAAGTAAACAAAACCGGTTTGTCGAGTCTAGTCGACAGCTGCTTGAAAGCCGTTCACTGGGAAATTTTAGTGCTAAGCTCAAATTTGCATGTCCCGTGGCTCTTTCATTTAAAGGGTTTTACTGAGAATCTGTAAAATTTTAATGTGATAGACATGACTAACTAGATCCTTGATTATCCTTTTCAAAAGTATCCCTTAGATTCGCTGACATTTTGACAAACTTTTCTCTCTGCAGACCAGCATCCCGTGGAGTCAATCTTACGGACGGAGAAAGACAAAGCAAAAGAAAAAAAGATTGTGACCTCCTTCAGGGGGCATCCTGACATCATCCGCAGTGGCGGTGGAGACATGGTGCTGTCACAACACACTGCGTGTGAGGGCTGGCTCGGTGTCACAAGCTTTGACACATTGGGGAATGACCCAAGCTGGAGCAATGACTGTGACAGTAATGGAACAGGTCTCTGGCAAGAGGGTGTGGAGTTGGGCTGATGGCAGGATAAAAACAGGAGAAGCTCGAGGGTTGCACTGTGGGAGGGTGGTTTGTTGAGATGATCTGAGAGCTAAGGCATACGACTAGACAGGATCACTGAGGATAGCTACAGCGTTATTTAAAGCAAAGCACAGTTGAAACCCGACAGGTGACGAGCTCTGTGCAGCATTTGTAAACATCATAATATCACTGTCAAATTAATAGTGACAGTTTTGTTGAAAGGAATAATAAACTGACAGCTTTCACCCTGGAGAGTTCCGATTGAGTCCCATTTTTGGACTTGAGTTCTATTTGTTTTTTGTTTTGGCCCATTGTGATGAGTTGGGAGTGAGAATCCTCTCATTATTCCCATAAATCTAGGTTGTCACAGCATTGATGTGTCATATCTGTGTCGTGGAGCTTACCTGTGAGATGACAGCAGCTTTAGCAAATCAGCAACATTTGATGCCCTGGAAATGACAGGCGGGAGCTGTTGACGTCACAGAGTCACAAACAAGGCAAATGAAAATGTAATGGTAAAAAAAGCAAATCTTTTAGTTTAGTGCAAATTCACACACTGCATAATTCTTCTGCTAACATTTCATTTGTCATTTGTTATGTCGTAATCATAAATATTCATGTAATGTGATTTAAATTATTAGAATAGGTATTTAACAAAGCTGTGTAAGTTCAATAAGGAAGATCCATTTTTTTACATCACTTCCAATTATTCTCCAACGTCAAACTCAGTACTGAAATCATTAGTCCAATCATTTCCTTGCCCGCCTTCCATGAGCCAGACAGCATCTGTTTTGTACACTTTAAATTTCCGCACTTGTTATTCTGACTTTCACACACAATTTTTTGCATCTTGCTTTCTTTCCATCTCTGTCTCATAATGGTCTCTCAGAATCCAGTCCAAGCCTCCATCTTTGTCTTTACCACCACCAGTATTTAGACTTGTCAATAAATCCTGCCGTTGCTGGTTCACCATTTCACACTGAATTCTAATCATCCAATAGCTTGAATAAATCATGCTCATTTTTCTAAATGATGTATTTTTATTTGATCCTGATAACAAGTAAATTACAGAAAAAATTCTATCAAATATTTTTTGTGCAAGATATGGGTTAAGAGTATGGGCCTAAAACAAAATGCAATTTGATTGATGACTTGTTCGGGGTCATCTTCTCATGCACCTCCGGACTGATTTCACTCAGCGCCTTTACACTTGTGCAACTGAATGTCCTCCATTAAAAAGGATGATTGTTTACAACTTGATTTTAGTGTCTGTCAAATGGACAAAGTACCAAGGAGGCAAATCTGGCAAGCAGGGCAGATGCTGATATCGCAACCAACATACTCCCACATCTTCATGTTTCCTCTTCATGTTCTCACTCTATAAATCCATAGAGCAGGATAGCCTTAAAACAGGACTTGAGTGGTATTAGTGTAACTATAAGGTATTTGACTAAGGAGCTTGAAAAGAAAAGCATCTGGACCTCTTTACATTTCTCCCATCTGAGAAGTTTCTTCAGTTCTAAGAGCAATTGGTGGAGAGTCCCAGGTCTTAAAAATCTGGGACTTTCCACCAAGTGCTGGCAGGTATAAAATGTCCCTTAGAGGTGTTAACACAACTTAGGGTAAGAGGTTTTCTTCAGCTAATTGTGTCCTTAAGAAGCTACATGTTGTTTTTAATAAAATTCAACATATTTACTTTGTAGCATTCATGCTGTTTTTGTATTCCAACTTAAAATCCCAATTATGAAAAAGGTGGGACACTTTATTCTATTCACAACAGACTGTAAAAAATATGTCAAATGTTTTCGCTGAGAAAATGTTCCACTTTAAAACAAATGTTAGCTCATTTTGAATTTGATAGCAGAAACACCACTCAAACAAAGTTGGGACAGGCCCATGTTTATCAGTGTGTAGCATCCCCTCTTCTTTTAGCAATGGGCCTTAAACCTCTGCAAACTGAGTAGGCCAGTCGAGGGACTTTTGGGGAAGGAATGTTGTCCCTATTCCAATGTTTTTTCATGCATTCTTTAATGGGGCTTTGGCACTTATTTAGCAGCTCTGTCATTTTGAAAATATGCTTTCATATTCTCAGCCAGTTACTCATAATCTTTCAGTGCAGGGACATTAAGACTTTTCCATGCATCTATTGCTAGATGGTGTGCAGACTATCCAGGGTGTAAGGATGTAAACTAACATTTCAGGATATACATATACACTGAAAAAAAGGACATGTTGGATTTACTTGATTCAATAGTGGACATTGGTTGCTCATAAATGTTTTGCTTTGGCAGAAACTTAAACAACTGAGTTAAATCAACAAAACTTTTTCATATTCAATAAACCTGTGCATTTTGTGTTCATAAAACGCGATTGAAACATATTTAGATGAAGTAAGTTGTTTGTTTTTTTTTGGTTTTGTTTGCCTGTCCCGTTTGGTTCTTTTGCCATCAGAATTATTGTCTAAAGGCAAAGAAAGATGCCCAACGGATTTACTTTACCAAATTGACCATCCCAGCCTTGCTGTAATGGTCTATTTGATTCACCTTTTATTGTTTATTTTATTTATTTATTTATTTTTCACTTGCTAGATACGGGACTTGAATGAGGAAAAGAAAAGGGAGAAAGGAAGAGGGGGAAAAACAGCGGAGAAGAGGGACGGGGATAAAGGGCAAAAAAACAAAAACCAACTAAATAAGCAGACAAAAAAATACATATATCAATCACCTGGATCACCTGTTGAGAAAGAAAAAAGAAAACAAGCAGAAGAAAATGAGAGCAATACAATAAACAACATCACGATGATATATGGGAATATAACAGTAAATACTAAATATTATCTTATATATAATATATTATATATATTATATATTATATATTATATATCGACAGCACACAGTGTGCTTTGAGGTAGGAGCCAAAAAGGGTGTAGTTTGTGTGTGTGAGCACCCGTGTGTACACCTGTGAGCATGAGCGTGCTTGTTTTTAAAAGGTTCCTTCATGTAATGATCTGCTAGAGGGTGTGGGGGAGCCACAGCCCCGTCCTCCAGTGCATGAAGCTGGTACGGAGGAGATCAAAACTCCAGACATCCAGAGGCCCCCAGAACACAAGAGACCAAGGAAGACCAACAGAGGGGCAGCCGCGCCACTGTCCCAGAAAGAGCTGAGGAGAGTCCCAGATGAGGGCTCACTCAGCAGCCGCGGAGCAGAAGCCAGGGGGGGTTGCAGTGACGTGCCCGTGAGCTCCGCAGCAGCCAGCTATGCCAGAGTGACCGAGCCCCAGGCCGAGAGGCCGAGGGCACCCCACCCCCAAAGTGGCCCGAGCGAGCCCCAGCAAATGCACAAAAAGACCCCAAAAAAGAAATCTTTCTACCTTCTGCAAAGTTCATCGCCCCAGAAAAGACAAGTCAAAACAAGTAAAAAAAAAATAAAAATGTAACAGCCTCCCGATTATGACCGATATATCATTTACATCACTGATACATCCGTAACTGAAATTAACTCAGAACAATTTGTTTATTTTTTTAAATGGTCATTCAGAATCAGAAGATTATTTACGGTGATGTTTTTGGTGGGAGTGAAACAACAATCTACTGATAAAACCAATAAAAATAAGATATGATAATAAGAAATAACCACTGTTGGAAGCCTTATTTACTCTTATCGCCTTAATCATGTGCAGTAATTAAAGTTGAAATGAGAAACTTTGCATTTGAAAGATGCTCTTCTACTGGGCACTCAAAATGCTTTCTTACAACAAGCATCATTCATCCACACCTTCATACATAATGTGCGCACATTTTAAATATAAATTAATATTACTGTAGCAGTATTTTTTTTTTTTTAAAAAAAGATAAAATGGCCACATTTAAGAAGGCAGGACCTGCAGTTATTGTCCTTTTCCAGACATTTATCTGGCACTTACTTTGGGGTTTTCTGCAGCTCGTCCTCGGGGCCCTCCAGACACAGAGACAGCAGGTCGTAACCCAGGATCTTCTGGGCTATGGTGAACATTTCTTTAATGTTGGGGTATTTCAAAAGTCCTCTGCCCATGCCCACAAACTGGCTGCCCTGACTGGGGAAGAGGAGCACGGAGCAGCCGCTGCTTTTGGGTCTCCGCTGAGGCGCCGCTGCTGGCTCGCTGTTCGGGGGAAAAGCGGGGGCTTCAGCCGGAGGAGGGTAATCTCCAGCCGTGGAACCGGGCTTGTTGGTGGACAGCGTCCTGCTCAGAGAGACCAGCGACCTGACCTTCCCTCTGGAAGATGCCGCCATCCTGACTGCCACTGATGCCAACATGAGCTGTTCCTCATCCAACGACGTGTCTGCAGATGAAATAAGACGCACAGCCCGCCCGGACAAACTGTAATCACCAGAAGAGTCAACTTTGCTTGAACTCAATTCTGATATCTGCTCGGCATGACACCTCACAGGGAGACGAAAACAACCGCCAGAGGAGAAAAGAACAAAATCTTCAGCGAAGGAAGATGATATCTCCAATAAAACTATTTTTGAAGCCATTATGGGACTTGACAAAAAATTTGAAGCACAACTGGAGGATATCAAGGAACAAAACAGACAAAGTGCAGCTATGGTTGCCAGCTTGGCTAAGGCTGTAGAGTTTAACGCTGCAGAGATAGCTGATTGCAAACTGAAAGTTGTTAAACTGGCAAATGCGAATGAACTGCTGCTTAAAGAAAACGAAGACTTGAAAAGAAGAGTGAGAGAACAAGAGCGCTACCGAATGAGGTGGTGCCTAAAACTGAAAGGGGTGAAGGAAGACAAAGACGAAAACATTAGAGTGAAGGTTTTGCAAACGCTTCAGAAGATTGCCCCTGACTTGAACTTAGAAGAGGCTGTTGATATTGTCCACCGCTTAGGGAAACAAGTTGATGGCAGAAACAGAAACATCATTATTCTATTCACACAGAGGCGAATTAAAGAAGAATTGTGGAGGCGCACCAAAGATTCTTCAACCTGCAAGCAAGAAGGCATCAGCTTCACAGAGATGTTGCTGCAGGAGGACATACAAGATCGACAGCGCCTATGGCCTCTGGTGGAGGAAGAAAGACGTGCAATACTACAAATATCTGTAGTTTCCACTCCGTATATTTTCAAAACAAACTCGTTACTTTGGGTTTAACGCATTTGGGGGAAGTTAATATTTCACGTCACTGCAGGCCTTCAAACAATGAGATTTGAGCCTAAACAGTGAAAGGCAGTCGCGTTTTAATCAGTAGAGGATGTCGCATAAAAAGAGATGAAAGAACAAACCATGTACTGTAGTTTTGATTTATTTATTTTTAGCACAACACCAGAACAACCCCACGTGCCCATAATTTGCGGTACTTCAGAAAAAAAGGAGTGAACATAAAAGGGAGTAAAATGTTGTGTCAGGTAATTTGAAATGCAGCATTTCTATCACCTCAACAAACACTAACTGTGTCACAGTGTGTTGCTATCTAAAGCTCTACTTGCTGTATTTCACAGGAAGAGAAAGAATGAGAGCTAACTTCACTCAGAGATATAGAAAGAAAGAGAAAGAAACCAGGCTGTATTTAAAGGTAAGGACTGCTTAGTGATATTTGATAAAATGTAGTTGTATTTTAACAGGGACATAAAGTGCTTGTCTTACTCCCTTCTTCTAGCTCGAAATTACTTGCCAAGTGGTAAGGACCGTTCATGGTCACACGGTGAGAACATTGGTGTTGACTATGAAGAGATAGGGTCAGACAGGGGAGGGGCCAGTCAGATTTATCAACTCAACCTCCTTAAAGCATGGAGAGAGGCTGAAACCAATCTCTGGTGAGCCCGGTAAAGGAAAGAGATGAGTTGGTGCCTGAGATGCCAAATTCCAACATCCTCATTCCCGCCATTGAGATAACACTCTCACACAGGCCCAGAGAGCAGATGTTGCTGCATTGCAGATGTGTTATACCCCCTGCCCAGCCGAATGACTCTCAAAAAGAAAATTTTGCAGAAAATCAATGTGATCGCTTGGATCACTGGAATTATCATCTCGATATCTCTTGTCCTTCTTTCATTTCAGACGTCTTGAAAACAAGTTTTAACAAAGTCCTGGAGAAGTGCCCAATGCTGGAGGACCTCCTGCTTTACCCCTGGCTCAGATAAACTCCTCTCTGACACAAACACACACGCATACTGAATTCACATCTTGCCATACAAATGTGATACAGTAACCAAATTTCTTTCTTTCAGAAAAAAAGAAAATTGGGAGATTCAAAAATTTCCTCACAGTAATGTTTGCATCAGTCTATCAGACGAATCCCCTCCAAGTCCAATATTTACATCAGTTACAGTGATAATGCTTGGTGTCTACTTTCAGCCACCGCAGTAGAATGCCAGGAATGAATCTCATTGAAATTGTAGTTGCATTTGCTATTTCATTTAATTGTCATGGATGATACACAGATAACCCAACAGCAAACAGAGGAAAACAATGGGCTTAAATACACAGAGGGATAAATGAGGGAATAAGACACAGGATGAGAGCACAGCTGCGAGAAATCACAAACAACAAGACCATGGGGAAGGAAAACTGAAAACACTAACATAGTCTAAGGAGCTTAGAAAGAAAACGTCTGGACTTCTTTAAGTTGCTTGAAGACGTTCAAGCAAAGTTTAAGTTCTTTTCATCCGAGAAGGTGAAACATCTTCAAGCAACTTCAAGTCCAGACGCTTTCTTTCCAAACTCCTTAGACTACGATGACCTAGATGACTGAGAACCTTCACAGACATGAAAACACTAACACAGCACACATGACTATCAAAGTAAAACAGCAAACAAGAGACTTTTACAAAGACACAGAGTTGACACAGAGACATGACTGACTGGGGAGAAATTGGGGAACATGGAAACAAGAGTGACTAGACATGACACGTGGGACACAGGGGCAAGGCAAAGTAACAGAAACCTAAAGCCTAAGAATATAACACAAGAAGAAAACAATAAAGAGAACCAAAAACATACATAAGAATAATCAATGAATATAAATGAACAAACACAAAACACTGGGTCACAGACTCACTACCATGACAGTTAAATGTACATAATAAATACTTTAAATCAGATGACAATGTAGCTGACACTGTGTTTATTATAATGTGTGTGGTCAACCACAAATCTTCATACTGTCATCCATAGATGAGGTCTTTATACAAATGATGAAAGATAATGAAAGAAACTGTTTAATTGATATGAAATGATTGAATTATATGAAATATTATGGCTTTGTCTGCCAGTGTTTTTCTGTAAACTACTTTGAACTACTGGCAGTCAGTGAAGTCACTGAAAGGCAAGATTCTATGTTGTGTTGCCGTAGTTTCCAGAGTTTACTTATAAAGCTCACTTACAGAATTCAGTTAGAAAAGTCAAGCATTTGAAGGGTGCACATTTGAAGGAATATTAACTCAATCTTAGCTCATTACGGTTTACATTTTCGATTTTAAAGGGTCTCCGAAATTACAATGAAAAAGGAAACAAGAAAAATTGCCACTCCAGCCGATAAGAAAGATTCGGGAGATCAAGGTAAGTAAAATAATAAAATCAAATCCTGGTAAAATCCAAATCCTAGAAATGTTGACACTGTGTGAATCATTTTTGGAGCAATTGAATCATATGTTTAATTGAAAATAGCTTTAATACAAGATGTCTAATCAAAGAAAGGTTACCGGTCTTTTGGTAAAATAATGTAATAAGTTTATTCTTGGACTCAACAGTAAAAACAGACCAACAAGTGCCATCAAGATCTAAGACTTAGTAAACCTAGTATCAACTCGCACTGATCAGTTTTTTTTTTTTCATCCCAAGATTAAACTTGTGATCATTTAAGCAAAAGCAATTTCAAATTCTTTGCCATCAAACTGCTTCCAGTCTTGATGTCGGGGACTCTTTTTCACCACTGTGTTGTTGTCGTTTATAGATCGTAAGAGCAGGACTGCTAAAAGAAAGGCCAGTCCTGAAAAGAAGACCCCAATGAAAAGGAGGAGGGTCGCTGAGCAGGCTGGTCCTTCCACCAGCTCAAATGTGGTCAAAGGAGTGAAGCGCAAGGTTGTGCAAGATGAAGAGGACACAACAAAGAAAGCAAAGAGGGCTAAACTTCTTGACCATATGAGCGGTGACAAGGAGCAAGCATCCTCCTCGTTGGACTCTGGTAAAGGTAGGCTAATTAGTTGAATAAGGGGGTAGATTAAGTGTGGTTGCTAGGTTTAAGATATTGGTGTTTAGTGTTTGTGTCTATCATCCAGTGAGCTGATGTGCTTTTGGTGTTTTCCACATCTCCAGACTTGAACAACAAACAGGTGTGCGCAAAAAATGGCAAAAGAAAGGCCACGGGAGACGACAGAGAGTCACCCAAGAAAAAAAAAAGGAATGTTGACCAGGACAAAAAATCAGTGGCAGACCAAAAACGTAAGTAGCAAGCAGCTTGGGTTTTATATTCAGGGGAAGGGCAAAAGGAACATTTAGGCTACAGAGGAGAGTAATTTGTGTCACAGCTGTAATAAAACAAGATTTGCTGTTTTGTCTGTTCAGGTGAATTCCAAGCCAGATATGTGGAGGAGCACCAGCTCGGAGAAGGAGGCTGCGGAGCAGTGTTTTCTGGCTACCGGATAGAAGATCGTTTTCCAGTAAGTGTTCAGATGATGGTAGTAAGACAGGCAGTAACGCAGATAATGGATAATATTGTAAACTGAGACGTCTGCTGTGTTTCCACCTTTCATTATGTCATACTGAGGAAATGCTCACCAATGCTCTGTGTCTTCTAGGTTGCCATCAAACACATTCCCAAAAATAAAGTCTACTGCAAAGTGGCGGTAAGCGTCCAACACTTGAATTAGTTTTACATTACTGGATTGAATGCGGCGTTCCTCATCATCCACTTTGTTGTAATATTTCAGGATGAAAGCGGGAAGATGCTCTCGGTGGAAGTGGCCATTATGGTTAAACTTGCAGGTGAAGCAGAAGGGTCAGTGGGAATATCAGCACCTGTGTCCTTGCTGGAGTGGTTCGACCTTGGCAAAGAGCTGATCCTGGTGCTGGAGAGACCTGTCCCCGCTGTGGACCTGCAAAAATACAAAGCAGAAAATGGAAGAACTTTACCAGAGGACAAGGCCAAGGTAGGTTGACTGGGAGAGCCTTAGACTGTACAGCATTCAATCAAGGCAGAAAAGCATTAACTCATTATTGTGTTTTTCATCTTTTCCAGGTCATTCTGAAGCAACTAGTTGATGCTGTAAAGGAACTTGAGGATAAACACATCTTTCATCGGGACATCAAGGGAGAAAACATTCTGATTGAGACCGGCTCCGATGTGCCTCGAGTTCGCATCATTGACTTTGGACTGAGTTGCTTTGTTAAACAGCGATCTCTGTATCGCGTCTTCTATGGTAACATATTCTGCTCCTGCTTTTCACAGATGTAACAATTTGTGTCTTTTGTTTTAGAAGAAATTGTAATTGTGTCTGTTTGTTAGGCACTCCTCTTCACACCCCTCCCGAGTGGTACAGGAGGAGCTGCTACAGGTGTGGACCCACCACGGTGTGGCAAATGGGAGTGGTGTTGTATGAAGCGCTTCATGCACGGCACTTTAGTACCGAGAGGTTCCTCGCAAAGAAACTGAGCATCAAAAAGCGTCTGTCCACAGGTAAGAAAACTTCACACTTCCAGATTCACTGATGCCTTGGATCACTAGAACTATCATCTTCATCTTTTGGATCTTTTCTTTCTTTCAAGAATGCCAGAATTTCTTGGAGGCATGTTTAACTATAGCCCCGGAGAAGCGCCCAACACTGGAGGAGCTCCAGCTTCACCCCTGGCTAAGATAACACACACAAACACACAATTCACACCTTATCATATAAGTGTGATACATTGTGGTAACCTCCTTTCTTTTTTCTGTTGGACAGGAATGGGTCAATCTTAAAAAATAAATAAATAAAAAATTAGCTTTTTCGGACTTCCTGTAACCCCCCCAGCCATCCCAGGAAAGGGGATCTCTCTTTGAATGGGCTTTCCCGAGGTTTCTTCCCATCGATCTGGCCCCCTGGGGAGTTTTTCCTCGTCTTCATAGAGAGCTTGGGCTGGGTCAGGAGCTCCATCAAAACTGTCTTTATTTGATGACATTAAAGTCATCAAATAAAGATGTGTTTTACTTAAAGTAAAATTGGATCAAAATAAAACTTGTTTAATTCATCTTTGCTGAGGATTCTCCTTCATTACTATTTTGTTTTGTTTTGTTTTTTTTACCCATGGTGCATTTTGACAAATAAGAAAACTGAATCAGGTTAAAGTGTGCACAAAGACAGTCACACTGCAAATGATCTGAAGACTTGCATCTGTTGCTCTAACCCCCAACTAGTTTAGACAGATTTCCAGGTTCTACCAGAGGTTTTTTCCTTCAAGAAGGGAGTTTTTCCTTCCCACTGTTGCTGAGTGTTTGCTCATAGTGGGTTGTAAAAGCATAAAAGTTAATAAGAGGCATTCATAGCAGAGTTATCACAGAGGGAACTATATAGCTTAAATGTACAATTTCTACAGGACGAATTATAACTTCATTATGTATAAAAGCTTCTGTGGATAATTACTCCTATTTGTAACTTTACACAAGAGAAAGTTTGGTGTCACACTATTTATAACAGGTTGGGTTTTGTCCTCTGAGTTGAGCCTTTGGTTGCAGTTTATTGAAGAATTTCCTCTAAAGTAGCTGTTGATAAAGATTTAAAGTCCTGTTTATATACAGAAATATGCTTTAGTTCATGTTTTTTACATGTCTGCCTCAGTGGATCAGTAGAAGATCTGGCACAGGAAACTAGATGATGAAAAAAGGGTACGAATACACATATATATCTATATCTATATAGATACAGATATATAAACACACACACACACACACAGGTTGTAACGTAGTATTTTCATTTTTTCTTAGCATTTCTTTAACGCCTTGGTGCAAAAGAATACCTGCATCTGTGTGTTGGAAAAAAGAACTACAAATTTGGAAAGGAATTTATTCATGTTCTTACTCATAGATGGAGTACATGGTTTAAAAAACACTGAGGAAACAGATATGAGGCGGCTGTATTAACATAAAAACATTAATACAGTTAAAAATGAATAAAAAGTTGCACGCTTAAACTTATTTCTCTACAGTTTGTACAATTAATCCATGTAACAATAGGTTCTCTCTTAATATAGTAGTTATTAAAAGATCTTTACATAAAAATACATTTTTAAGTACTCTCCAGTGGAAGTCTGTTGTGGCTTATGTTTCTAAATGACACAACCATAAAGCAGCCCACAGAATATACAAATATGTCTTTGATAAGTGAATGTTGGCTCCCACAATGGCCTGTTAAGTTATTGCAAAAATAATTTACTGCATAATATGTCAGATTAGAACATGTTATAAGCACAAAACTGAAGGGGAAACAATAAAAACAAAAATGAAAAAACAAATACTAAATTAAGTTAAAGGATATTTCTTACTATACTATATAATTGTATAATGTTGCGTTTGATTGCAAAAGAAAACCCACCAAGAAAAAAAGAAAGAAAGAAAAAGAGAGAATAGTTTAATATATTCAAAACACATTCTTTTCTTTTATTTAAGCTGTAGCGAGATTCAGATGGACAAAAGAGAAAGAAAATTATTACAGATTTGTTTTATTCATGAATAAACTTTATTATACACAACTCTAAATTTCAGTTGGTCTTAGTCAGATGTGTTTTTAATTAAATCCTGCAACACTGTGCTCGCTGCCATCACTTTATATCTTAGTGTGCAATTCAAATATATACTTATTACAATATTTTTCCCCCTTAACTCTCAACTCGCGTTTTTAAAATGTCTGTGATCATATTTGTCCGTTGACTTCTGTCTGGGCCTCGAACGATTCATCAGACAGGTTGGCAGCCTCCAACTGATGCTCCAGACTTTCATCATCGCCTCTATTCTGATCAACTCTTATCTTAAACTTAGTGATGAACTCATTACTGGCCAGCGCGTCCTCCTTTTTAGGGCATGTGGGCTTTGATAACAGCCGGCTTTCCAGTCGCTCTCCAAAGAAAATTCACAAAACATTTCTTATTTGGTAAGCTTGTTAACAAATTTTAGTTCAGTTTTGCTGAAAGTTATAGCATGCATCAAGTAAGAAGCAATTGGTTTTTAAAAAGCATATACATTCCCCAAAACATTTTTATTATGTGCATTTTGGAGAATAAAAGATTGTACACAATTTCCCTTTTTAAAGTAAAAAGATTATTAAGTCTAATTCTTACTTATTCAGTAGATTAAAGTGTTGAAACATCATTATTCATAAAATATGCACATTACAAAATTAAAGTTATTCAAAAACTACTCAAGTACTTACTCCAATACTCACATTATTCAAGTAAATTTAATTTTTGCCAATGTAATGTCACATAAAATCTTAATCTGAATAAGGGATTTGAACCCCACTGTCACGGCCAGGGGATCAGCAGGCCGCTGACTAGTAGTGTTCTCTCTCTCTCTCGCCAGGGCGGAACTCATGGTGGGTTCACGCCCTCGGCCCACGCCCCTCTGAGGAGGAAACACCTGGGCCTCATCAGTGCAGCCAGCATTTAAGCCAGGGAGTGGCTTCTACTCATCACTGGATCGTTGTGTGTGACTCGCGTCAGTGCAGCCCGGCTCTGAGCAAGTTCTCTTTTGCTTCCCTGTGCAAAACCTCTAACGTGTGTTTCCTTCTGTACATAGATCCCCTGGACCCGACTCTGCATCCCCCGAGCGGTGTTTGGAGAGAGAGTCAGAAGAGGAGCAAGTGTCTTTTCCCTACCTGGATTTCCCCAGAGCCTTTTCCCTGTCACCGCTTTGTATATAGCACTATCCCCTGCACTGTTTGTATATACACCTGGTGGAACTGTAATAAATACAGACTGTGCCTCTGAGTCCTGCGTGTGAGTCCTCAAGCGAACCGTGACACCCACACAGATGAGAGCTTAGCAGTGAAGCTCTCTCTTAAAATTTGAGTTATAAAGTCAGAAGTTATCACTGACAGAGATCCATGTTCTTTTAACATAAGAAAGAATATTTGCTGAAATTGACATTAATCCAAGCCCTTAAAACGCCATTTTGGATTAAGCATTTCCTTTTAGAAAAGTCTTCAATGAGCAGGAAGCTCCAGTACTGAAAAAAGAAGCCAACATCAACTGCTAAACGTGCTAAAAGTAAGTAAGTCCCCGTAGACTCCTATGATCAAAACACATACAGTATAAAAGTTATAGGTTACAGATCTGAAAAGTAAAACAAATGTCAAAGTGCAAAAAGACTTATGGTCCCATAGAAGTCTATTCCATTTGCCTGGAATTAGGTGAACACCTTTGTGACAAATTTAATGGCTCAGTCATTTGTTTCATGTCATATTTAATAAAAGACTGACATGGTGGCATGTGGAATTGTCCATTTTGCACATATTTGGTCATTCTAAGCGTCAGAAGGGGAAAGATCATTCTGGGAATGCCTACTGGCGAAGGATGTGTGACTGACAAGTCCAGTGTGTGAAGTTTAACTACAGTCTAAGGAGCTTGGAAAGAAAAGCATCTGGACTTCTTTAAGTTTCTTGAAGATGTTTCACTTCTCATCTGAGAAGCTTCTTCAGTTCAGAATTTCTTCAGAGAACTGAAGAAGCTTCTTGAATGAGAGGTGAAATGCTCTTCAAGAAACTTAAAGAAGTCCAGATGCTTTTCTTTCCAAGCTCCTTAGACTACGATGACCTGAACGACTGAGAACCTTAACAGACAGTTCTTCCCTTCATTCATCATGCCTGATTTCAAAACACCAAGATGGCAGTCGTGAAAACACTCATCTTGAGTCTTCATGGGACTATGGTGAAATCAGTTATGCCTCTTATGATGCTGTCCCAGACTTCAAAGCAGTATAAAACATGTTTGCAGCCTGTAACAACTGTGCATGCGGTTATTTTTCGTTTTAAGATTTCCGTGTTTAAATCATAATAAGATTTATTTTTAATTTTAATTAACTTGAGGTGAGTCAGATTCTTTCATTCAAGTCACTGAATGAATCTCTTGACATGTTTGGGGGTAGGTGCCTTTTGTAGCATTTTAATGCAATTATCTGACAGATTATATGGTCTACACCATAGGTGTCAAACTCTGGCCAAATTTGGCCCGCAACCTAATTACATTTGGCCCGCGAAGCCATACCAAATTACTATTAGAGCTGGCCTACTGGTATTATACAGCTAATATATATATTGTTTAGTATTAAGCTTTGCTTGCTCCATATTCAGTTTTTCAGCAAAATGTGTTTGAGTCCATAAGAAAAGATTCATTCTTATATCTGGAGGAATAAATATATTTCAATAAATATTAAAGTTAGCCCGCGACTTTGATCCAGTTTTGAATTTTGGCCCACTGTGTATTTGAGTTTGACACCCCTGGTCTACACTGTTATTAACTATACTAACACTCTGTTCCAGAAGTCTGTGCTGCAAAGAGGCAAAGTGAATACCGCACCTGCAGGAGTAATGGGGGTCATCAGTCGGTTCAGCTGGATGTTCCAGTGCCGTACCTGTTGACTGGCATTCCTCAGCCTCTCCTGAACCTCCTGGAAACAAAAATCATGCAGGCATCTTCATCAGTGTTGTTTTAGAAGAGCACTAAATAAGATGCTGCTCACAAAGCCAGTCAAAACAAACTTGTTCACCTCCAGACGCTGGTGACTTCTTTGGCGAGATGCCTGCAGATCCTGGAGCTCCTGAGAGGCAGAGTTGAGGGCTGAGGGGGTGTCCTCATCAGGACTGCCATCTGACAGCTCCTGTATGGGGCTGAGGTTTTGCATTGTACGTTGCTGCTCCTGGAGGAGCTGGAAATGTTTCCTCTTTTCATCTTCAGCCTGCAGCAACCTGAAGGAGGGGAAAAAGGGAAGAAGCAACTGAAAATGTTAATACTTCTCATGGATATCTCAGATCTCCATCACAAATAAAATAATAAAGGGCCATAATAAGAGTTAGAAATCCATTGTTACCGCTCAAGCTCCAGTCTGGCCCTCTCCTCCTCCAGCCGAGCCTGGATCTCCATATTAAGGGCAACTTCCAGCTGCTGCTGTGTCAGCTCCAGCTCCCTGATCCTCTTCTTCTGTTGTTCAGCCTCCTTTTCCTTCACCTGCATCTCAGCCTGCATGCTGTCTTTTATCTATGCACACACACACACACAGCTACATAAACAGATGCACCAACAGAGCGGTATAAACTGACCTATTCCTGAATTACCTTTTCCTGGACTGTCATAACCATTTTTCCAAATCATTAAAGACTAGGTGTGAATTTTATAATGACAGTCAACATTTTGCTGGAGTTCTCAAAGATCAAAGTCAAGGAGAAAAGACTCTGTACATAATTGGTGTCAAGTGGAAAACTTTTTTTTTTACCATCACAGCCTCTTTCAGCTGTCTTTCCAGTTCCAGCTGCACCTCCCTCTGCTTCCTCCGCTCTCTCTCCTCTGCCTCCCTTCGGCGAGTTTCCAGTTCCCGTGCATGCTGTGAAACAGATGAAAGAGACATTGTTTGCTTTGTGTTTTCACCTCTATCCAGCAGGTGACACTAGGCCATCAGCTTCGAGGTTCAACGTATTGTGCTTTCAGCGGTGCTCTTCTTGATAACTTGGTTGAAGTAAGTGGGTATTTGAGTTCATGTTGCTTTCCTTACAGCTGTAAGTAATCTGCTCATTCCGCTTTTGATCTTTGGCACCAACAAGTGATTTTTTTCCCAGAGAAGTGCTGCTCACAGGAGATTTCCTCCATTTCAGACCATTTTCTATAAACCGGTTAGATGGTTGTACAGTTTCTGAAATACTCAGACAAGCCTGTCCGACACAAACAACAATGCATGTTCAAAGTCATTTAAATCCCCTTTGACCTTCAGCAGGTCATCTTGTTAATGTATACATGCCTAAATGCACTGAGCTGCTGCTATGTGATAGGCTGATTAGGTATTTGACCTAATGAGCAGCTCAACAGGTGTATCTAACAAAAATTTGGCCAGTGAGTGTACAGTGGGGCAAAAAAGTATTTAGTTAGCCACCGATTGTGCAAGTTCCCCCACTTAACATAAGAGTTATGAGTTATAAGATGCAGGTCGATGTGTAAAAATAACTCAGTTGTTTGGTGGTGGCTATGGCGGGGCTTCCTCAGAGGCCAGCAGGTGGATGAGGGAAGGGGAAGCAGGAGGAGAGCCCCGAGGCGGCCACCAGTCCGAGTGTCAGGTGAACTGAACTTCAGGTAAGAAGTTATGACCTGCAGTCTATCTGGGTCAGATATAAACCAAGTTTAGGTGGAGTTTATTTTCGTTGTGCTGACTTTTTACAGTCAGTTACAATACCTCATACTGTGTGAGCTAGCATGACAAGTTTATACAGATGTTCGGTTGCTATGATGTTACTGATAGTGAACTTTATTTTATTCATAAGGTTAGTTAGTAGAGTTGCCAACAGCTCCTTAAAAAATGGAATGGTCCCTCATTCAGAGAAAATATTACGCGTTTGGTATTGAGCTGAGAAGAGACGCAGTTTGTCCCGGACTTCAGCTAGGATGGAAAAAGACACAAAACTGGAGTTATTCTGTCTTTACGCTGCACAGCTGCCTCTTCTCCTCTCATTATCTCTCCTCTCTCTCCTGTTGCTACTTCAATCATGAAACTGATCAATGATCAGCTGATCGTCTCTCTTGTTTGTTTATCACCCACTTTGCGCCAGAAAGAGGAAACCAGCAGATGTCGCGCTAAACAGCAGCAGCACGTTTAAGCTTGATCAGCTGTTGTTAGAATTTATTTAGTTAGAATGTTTGCTGGAGCCACAGCTGTAAAGCTGTAAAGCTGCTGGTCATGATGTCGGTTTGGATATGTGGTGAGAGGGAAACATGAAGATGAAACCAGGAGATGTCCTTACTGAATCATCAGAGCTGAACAGGTGATGGAGAAACAGGTTTACCTTTTAGGTGACAGGAATGAGTTGAAGTTATGAACTGTTTCTGAGAGATAAATAACACCAGGATCCTTTTTTTATGTAGCTGACAGCTGGTAACTGTGCAGGGGCGGGTCTAGCAAAGTGTTGCCAGGGGGCCAGGTAGGGCATTAACAGGGAGAGGAGGGCATAAAGAAATACTTTTCTTTTTTATTCTCATTTAAAATATCTAGCTTTTATTAAATAATTATCTGAATCTTGCGAAGAAAGTTTTTATCTGACGTAAAATGTATAGAAATCATACATATACCAAAAAGACTGTACATCACTGTCACAACAGCATTTGTTTTCATTCAAAGGCTTTATGGCTTTAATACCTGGTGGGCCAATCTGTAGTGAAAATGCCCAATTTTTTGTCCCAGTCCAGCCCTGCAGGTTAATACTGGCAGTGTCACCATGCCAGCTGACTGCATTTCATCATCAGCCAGTGTTGTTCTCAATATTACCAAAGTAAGGCAGCATATAAAGTATTTACTTGCTTTCAGGTTTTATTCAAATGTTAGTCTTTTCAGTTGTTTCTCCACTTTTTTCCTGTTTCAAAATCAAACACCAGTTTGTGAGAAGATTATCTTCTTTTTTTTTTTTTTAACAGGCATTGGTTTTGCATTGGAATTGGCTAATTTGCCAATTGTATGTTAAAAATGTTCGTATTTTAATATTCAAAAATGTTTTTGCCCAAAACACATGTGCACTACATGTCAGTAAAAATACTATGCAAATATTGATGTCCTTGAATGCTGAATAAACACTGACTGATTGTATCTCTTGTACTTAATCAACACAGTATCTAAACACTTTGCACCGTAGTGGTTAAAATCTCATTCTAATAAGGTTACGGTTATTAGGTTTACAGGGTTATTGAATTATGGTTAACGGTTGGTAGAATTGTTTTTAACATTATCTGCCAATTACATCTGCCACCCTTCTCCAAATCTGTGCCCCTACCTGGCCCCCCCAACAAAAATTTTCTAGACACGCCACTGGCCCCAGGCTCCAGGCCCCAATAAGCAGCCACCAAGGAGTGAGCCGGTGTGTACCTGGACGCCCATCCCCGAACACAAAGAACCACCAAACGCACCGATGTCTGAGGACGTCTGCCACCAGCAGGGGAAGTGGTGGGGGGAGATAGGCCTCCAAACCTTGGAAGGCCTGAGATGTCCCCAGAGAGGTGGCGCCTGACACCCAACCTGACATATAGACACAGACATACAGGCACACACAGATACAAACATCCATTCCCACCCTCATGCTCTCATATGCAATTACTCAACACTCAACCAATGTGGAGACAGACATAGAGAGACACTGTACACACGATCACACTCCCCAAGCGTACTCTAAGCCCCGGATCTAGGCCCCTGGAGGGGGAAACTGCACCCAGGTGATGTTACCCTTTTCCCTGCGGTGGGGAGAAGCAGACCGCTCCGACTCCGCTGCAGCAGGGAGGCCCCACACTCCAGACCCCAGTCGGACGGCCAACTCCTCCTTCCTGTCCCCCCACTCCAGCAGGTCGCAGAGAACGGGGTGAGAGAAGACTCCAAACCTCCCTCCGCCCGCTCATATGTAGTGTTGATGCATGTGTGTTCTAAGGTGCATTTAAAACCCAGGAGGGCATGGAGCTACCTGCCAGAGATGAAGAGAGAGAGAGATGAAGTAAGTTGAGCTCTTGGAATAATTTAATCCTTCACAATTTTGGCATTTTATTTCAACACTATTCAATAACTTTTACCCCAATACTACTTGGTCACTTAAATACTACATGTTGTCTTGATATTACATAACGTTCAACAAAGTCTAGATCCTGGTTACCATAAAAATCGAATGGGTCTACAACAACTACCATCCTCCTATCTTTATCCTGGTTGCAGGGGGGCTGGGAAATAACCCGGAAGTGATAGGTTACGAGGCAGGGTACACCCTGGACAGCTCACCAGTCTATCACATAGAAGCAAACAACTAGGGATGGGTACCGGTATCCGGTGCCATGATGGCACCGGTTCTAGCATAAACGGTAGTAACCAGACCGAAAAGCAGCGCACATTTTGGTGCTTTATTTCGGTGCTTTTTTCCCCCTGAGCTGTGATACACTTTAGATTCTAGCCTATCATTTTACGTTTCCGAGGATAGTAGGCGGGTCCAGGTACGTACGTTCTTTTAGAACAGAGCTACAGATTAAAAATGCCCAAGGCGAAGCGGTCAAAAGTCTGGCTGTACTTCACAGCAAAATATGCAAACTCAGCAGCCTGCAACAAGTGCTTTAAGGTGATACTGTGCAAAGGAGGTAACTCCTCAAATCCGATGAAACACCTGGCGACGCATAGTGGGGTTTTTTTAAAACCGAGAAATGCGCCGTATGTGATAGCTTGCTGCGAGACCTCACACCGAGCACATCTACTGCGGGTGTAGCTGTAGCCCTGCTAGTGTAGCAGAAATGATGAGGATGATGATGGCAGCAGCAGCCGTTCTTCTCTGCGTGAGTAGCTTAATGTTGTTCGTGTGTAATTTACGTTGAGTAGGCTAACCACGTTATTACATTAATGCACGTAAGGTGAACTAGCAAACATCATCATAGCTACATGCGGCTGTCTTCTTGTTTGATGGCAGATACTCCCTTCACCCTGGCCAAAAAGGCTAAAATGACCAAAGAAAATGTGGAAAACAGCTAAACATGAGAGGTTTTTGGACAACGTTTGTGTTTTTTCCATTGTTTAAGCACTGCTTCCAGCCAAGAGTGATACCATATATGCCCTATAGCTGCAGAAAAGGCTAACATTGTTATCTTTTTACAAAAAACAGCTGAACATGAGAGGTTTTTGGACAAAGTTTGTGTTCTCCATTCTTTAAGCACCGGTTCGAGCACCGGTTCGAGCACCGTTTAAGCACCGGCACCGTTTCAAAAGTATCGGTTTGGCACCGGTATCGGATAAAACCTAAACGATACCCATCCCTACCATTTGCACTTACATTGACAGGTAATTTAATTAGTTAACCCTAACTCTAATAACTGCACAGCTTTTAACTGTGGGAGGAAACCAGAATACCCAGAGAGAAACCACCTCAAACTAGCCAGAATGTGAATTTGAACCCAGGATCTTCTTATCGTGAAGCAACAGCACTAACCACCATGCCAACAATCTAGGAAATAGAGGAAAGCTATGATTTCCTGTATTTGATGCAGAATTTTTTTGTTTTTGTCCTTGACAGGTTAATCCACAATAAATAGCAATAGCATGCATGTGGTGTGTGTGTGGTTGTCTGCCTCTTATAACTCCAGTGATTTTCCTGCATTTTGAAATCTCGTGTGATCTTGTGAATTTCACGAGTTGAGCAACTAACCACTCTTACTAGATTGTATCATGTCATCTCAACAAGAACAAATTAAGTTGTTGAATTTCGTACAGATCCTTCATGATTTAATTACGTTCATAGAAACACGAAATTATTGTGTTCAAATTACAAGTTAGACTTTTTTAATGTAACAACCACCCAATTTACAGTTTTTTTACCAAAAAAAGTACAGGTGGCTGCTCGACTTGACTGAGATAGATGCCTTCCCGAAACCACGATCCAAAGAGCGCGAGGCTGAAACCTGTGCAGTGTTGCGGGATTTAACATTGCTATATTATTGACTTACTTCACTTGAACATGATATGAACAATTTAATCTAGCCTCTCTGCATATCATGTAGTTTCTACACTATATAGTTACATTAGACCTCAGTGCAGCATTCGATACTGTCAACCATAATATCCTATTAGAGCGATTAGAACATGCTGTAGGTGTTACAGGTACTGCACTGCAGTGGTTTGTATCATATCTATCTAATAGAATCTAATTTGTACATGTAAATGGAGAGTCCTCTTCACCCACTAAGGTCAATTATGGTGTTCCACAGGGTTCGGTGCTGGGGCATATTCTGTTTACATTATACATGCTTCCTCTAGGCAGCATCATTAGAAGAAATAGCATAAATTTTCACTGCTATGCAGATGACACTCAGCTCTATCTATCTATGAAGCCAGATAACACACACCAATTAGTTAAACTGCAGGAATGTCTTAAAGACATAAAGACCTGGATGGCCGCTAACTTTCTGCTTCTTAATTCAGATAAAACTGAGGTTATTGTACTCGGCCCTGAAAATCTTAGAATTATGGTATCTAACCAGACTCTTACTCTGGATGGCATTACCTTGGCCTCCAGTAATGCTGTGAGGAACCTTGGAGTCATTTTTGACCAGGATATGTCCTTCAACGCACATATTAAACAAATATGTAAGACTGCGTTCTTCCATTTGCGCAACATCTCTAAAATTAGAAATATCCTGTCTCAGAGTGACGCTGAAAAACTAGTTCATGCATTTATTACTTCCAGGCTGGACTACTGCAATTCATTATTATCAGGATGTCCAAAAAACTCGCTGAAAAGCCTTCAGCTAATCCAAAATGCTGCAGCAAGAGTCCTGACAGGGACTAGAAAGAGAGAGCATATTTCTCCTGTTTTGGCTTCCCTTCATTGGCTTCCTGTTAAATCCAGAATTCAATTCAAAATCCTGCTCATCACATACAAGGTTTTAAATAATCAGGCCCCATCTTATCTTAATGACTTTTAAGATTAGGCTTAAAACTTTCCTTTTTGCTAAAGCATATAGTTAGGGCTGGACCAGGTGACCCTGAATCCTCCCTTAGTTATGCTGCAATAGACGTAGGCTGCCGGGGATTCCCATGATGCATTGAGTTTTTCCTTTCCAGTCACCTTTCTCACTCACTATGTGTTAATAGACCTCTCTGCATTGAATCATATCTGTTATTAACCTCTGTCTCTCTTCCACAGCATGTCTTTTATCCTGTCTTCCTTCTCTCACCCCAACCGGTCGCAGCAGATGGCCCCGCCCCTTCCTGAGCCTGGTTCTGCCGGAGGTTTCTTCCTGTTAAAAGGGAGTTTTTCCTTCCCAGTGTCGCCAAAGTGCTTGCTCATAGGGGGTCATATGATTGTTGGGTTTTTCTCTGTATCTATGAAGCGCCTTGATGCGACTTTTGTTGTGATTTGGCGCTATATAAATAAAATTGAATTGAATTGAATTAAAGTATGAGGCACTTGTGTTAAATACACGCAAGATGCTTACGTAAATCCAAGAGCTGGCCAATCCCTTTTTTTTTTCAGTGTAAATGTTGCTTTCCACTAACAGCAGTGTTCATCCAGTGATTTGCTCATTTGGCTCAACTGTCCCATTTCTACAAGACTTTCTGCAATTTCGTGTAAGGAGTTTGGAAACAGGTTTCTTTTTAGCAATCCTCACCTAAAATGTGTTCTGCCAGGTGTTCAGAAAGAAAACATCCAGTGATATATTCTACCGCAGAATGCATTTTCATTCTTGATACTCTTAAAACACTTGTGAGCCTGCATTTTTAGAAAAGCCTTTCTGAAATTTATGTCTTAAAGTCCGTCCTGCTGAATCACAGGATGAAGCAGTTTTTCCAGATTTATGATAATAATAATAAATAAAAAAAAGATTGCTGTCAGGTAAAATTTTAACTCCCTCTCCTAAACATTGAGAGTTGAGGAAATAGTTATTTACGCATCTCTATTCATACAAAACAGTTTTTAGAGGGTTTTTTATAGTGTTAAAATGAGCATAAAAGGTCCCCTTTACTTTTTACCTGGACGTCAGCAAGACACAGAAAATGGCTCTTTATGCTTTCCTTTCTTTTTTAAATACAGTAATAGCTCATCATAGTTTCCTTGGTGACAGGTAACATGGTCTTTGTTTACTTGGATGAGTACTTGGTAGTATTATGAGTAGTTGTGCATGGGCAGCATTAACATGCTCGTGTGCCATTAAAGAAGAAAACTGTCTTAAAGTTCAAGGGAATTAGCTAAAATGGCATGTTTCAGACATCGGAGGAAGTGAGGGATTGCACAAATGACTAGTGTAAGATAGAAAGGATCAAGCAAAGCTACTTTATTAGAGTCCACAAATACAGAATATAGAACTATAAATAAGCACCAAACCCACTTTAACTGAAAGTGGATGCCTGAAACTAACTAAACTTAAGTATTTACAGTTAAGGCTGACTTTGTAACACAAAATTAATTTAGGCCAATAATGTAAGATAAGATAATAAGATGAGATTTTGTAAACTTGACAGCCCACTGAGCACCCACCAAGTGCCCGAGTTCAACCTGAGCAAGATGTTTTGCAGGGAGCATTTCCTCCCAGATTTTCAGGATACTGTGTAATCACAGTGCAATCCCTACACCTGCTGACAAAAAAAAAAATTAACATGCACATTAAATATCATTAGTTGCACAACTGCACTGTCACAGAAACTAAATTTAAAGCACACGTAAGAGGTAAATAAGGAGAGAGTTACGTTTCTAGCCCAATGTGACATGATGGTCAGTTTGTCTGTGAAAGCAGTAGACTTCTTTTGTGGCAAGCAACCAGCATCATTTCGAGGCAACAGCGGCAACCACCTGCACTGTGGTGATGAAAAATTTACACAAACATACCACAACAGCAGTGAAGGCAGGCCAGCAGGGTTGTAGAAACATGGAGCAAGTCAACTCATGTTCAGAAAAAAAAAGAAATACAATATTAAAAAAAATGTAACAGTGACCTTAGAGTGCTGTGACATTGCTCCAGGCAGCCATAAGTCAGCCAGCACTCATAGACTCACCTGCCAACATTTCCACATGTAATATTTATTCCAAGTTACATGATTAGACTGAGGAGACAAAGGGGTAGCTTCCACCTCATTTTGTGCAGAGTTAAATAGGCTAACTCTGATTGGCTGAGCATCCGCATGTGTACTCTCCGCAATGCTAAAGTGGGCGGCTCAGCAGCAAACCCAGCAGGGAAAAACTGCAAGTGACCACAGAGCTTTAATTGCAGTTTGACCAAAATGTGGACTTGTATTTTAAATGTTAAAATCTATAAGTCGGTACAATTACATCCCATAATAGCTTGTTTTTATGTGATAATATCACTACTGACAACCACTTCTGTGGCTTCTTAAGTGCCGGCTGTAGATGATGTGGCTGCTAGGTTTTAATAAGAGAGATGAGAGTCTCTGTTCTCTGTCTACTTAACATTTCTTGCCTCTCTCTCTCATCCCCCACCCCACCCCCTTCCTCTTGCTTAACCAAAAAAAAAAAAGTGTAATAAAATGGTGGAGCATCAGCATTCTCTAGAGGCCAACAGAGGGCATAACATATTCTTTTTAGAAAGGCATTCATCTTTCTCTCTGTCTGATCTTCCTCTTGTCTGCGTCCTCGGTGCGAGATAGTATGTTTATTGCAGAATTCAGCCTTTTTGCAGACTGTACTATTTTTGACTGAGGTGTGATCTCTCATTTTCAAAGAAGGCTGGCTGGTTTTGTGTAAAAAAAAAAAAAACAGAAACCAGGTGAAGGAAAACCTGCTTTGTGGCTTTTAAGGAAGTCTCATAAGCTCGTCTAATATTACTCTGGCACACCTTAACTGAACTTCATGATTGCACTGTTGCAACTCATTTCCATTGTACCTTTCACTTTTTTCCAAAAGAACGACAACATTGCAGGATAAAAACTAACTAACCAATGTTATTATGTTAGTTTCATGCTGCACGTAAAAACAGAAGCATTACAGCATCTGGCTTGTGCAGCTTTGTTGCCTCATTTACTCCAGTTTGTTACCTCGGTGGCTTTGTGGGTGTGTCTGCAAATCCCTTGGAAACTAAAGCAAAACAAAAGAACTAGCCAACTAACAATTAAACACAACAGTGAGTGAGAGAAATCTCTCCCTCCTGTGGAATGTGTGGGATTGTTTGCCATGAAGAC
This sequence comes from Rhamphochromis longiceps, assembly GCF_057381845.1. Lineage (NCBI taxonomy): Eukaryota > Metazoa > Chordata > Actinopteri > Cichliformes > Cichlidae > Rhamphochromis > Rhamphochromis longiceps. The sequence goes on from NC_140577.1 coordinate 24,393,979, forward strand.
ATATGCATGATTTCCCATGGGGATTAACTGCCATGTGACAGTTCCTTTAGTTTCTGCAGTGTGAAAAGAATGAAAGGTGACTTGAAACTGTCACTCTGTTTGTTTTAATTATGATGTCAAGATGGGGGGGTACTTTTTCCATACATTGGTACGTCTATAAGTTTGTCCAGCAGCTTTGGTTTCCCCACTGCTTTTTAACTTCAAACTACTGTAACAGAGTTTCCTTTTGAGTGGGCGAAGAAAGTGCAGACTGGAATCCTCATTTGTTTTCTATTTACGCTGTAAAATCATCACTGTGCACAGCGGTAGGGCAGTGAATGCAAGTAACTAAGTGGGATTTAAAGGTTAAATGCCTGAAAACAGAGACCGGGTCCTTGCCCTGTCTCGCAGATCAGACACTCTGTATTGTAATGTGCTGATTTGCATCCGTTCTGCATCACATCCATTTCTCTGACATTGTCTCTCTGTCACTATCCTTTTTTTTCTTCAAAATGCCCTGGGGCAGTTTTTTTTTCATGCCCAACATGCAAACTGAAATCATTAGGTAAGAGAATGTAACTTTTTTTAAGCAATGCTCGGCCTATCCTCCTCTTGTTCCTTGTGTTTACCAGCAAGGCCACACCTCAAAGCTGGCCCCCCTCAAAAGGTCCAGGTGTAACCAAGGCTACGTCTACGCTAGCCCGGATAGATTTGAAAACGGCATTTTCGTCTGAAAACGCTTCGTGACCACACTAGTGTTTTCAGTCGTTTTCACAGAGTTGTGCGTCTACATTAAAACGGCCGAAAATGCTTACGTTCATGTACTTCACATGTGTGAAATGCAAGACGATTTGACCTGCCTCATTTCTGTCTGCCATTTATTTACTTTCCGGCTCTTTGAAACATTGCGGCAGAATGTTGAGGAAGTTTTTTAAATGGACTAACAATGGACTAACGTGGAGTTGTTGCTGCGAGTAACACAAAGGTAGTTGCAAGTTGCAAAAGCGAGTGGGAGTTAAAGAATTTGAAGAAAAGCATGTACAGACTGATATCAATCTTTAATAGGGCTGTCAAAATTCAGAGCAAACAAAACGCACTCCACTATCTTAGTTTAACTGGTCACTTGACTGCATCATATGACTAACATGCGTCATTATTTTAGAAAGTCTACATTTTCACTGGTCACACTGCAACGTAAAAGCACTGTTTTCAAATGTATGCGTTTTCAAGAGTGTCGGTGTGGACGGTAGGCCAAAACAGAGAGAAAACGATGCATTTTCAAATGAAAACTTTAACAAATAAAGATGATGCCAGAAAATTTCCTTTAAGAATCATCCTGATGGCAGCTGAACGTCTGAGTCTTAGAAGCACCGGCTGAGGCGCACTGTGAGGTTAATGTTGCTCGTTGTATTGTCCGTTAGAAGGCAAGGTAAAGGGTAGGAAACTTCGGCAGCGATTGAATGTGTCTGGCCTTCAGTAGCCCATGTTGTGATTCTGAAGGCATTCATTGAGTCAAGTCTTTTTATGCTGTGTAATTTAATAGTCAGGAATGCTGGATAAGAGAGAAAATAGCAACTGATTTGACAGCTCAATATGTCTATAGCCATGCTGAGGGAAAGTGTTTCTGAATTCAAATAGTCGGGATTAGACGTGACAGAATCCAACATGTTCCCTGTCAGGCTGTGTGCATTTACCAGAATGAGATGTAAATGTAAAAGAGAAGCTTTTGTTTCTTGTTGTTGAAACCTATTTGTAGCACAGCAGAACTTCTGTTGTCTATGCTTGCTTTAAAATCAAAACTTTCAAAATCCCAAACTGTGTAAGTTTCCCATAACAAATATAACTTTAAAGTCTGCACATGTCCATGTTTTACTAAAAAATTATGGGATAACAAGGATGTCAAAGAGTTTATAATGTTGCAGGTGTGGGCTGTTTTTTCCATCCGAAGTTCAGAACAGCTTTCTTTTTTGTGATTGTATGTGTTAATTCCGGGAAACAATAGTTTGTGTGAAAACAATACAACAGTGACTTCTGAGGCATTATGTCAGCTTGAACTAAGAGACTACTAAACTTAATACATCTATTGTTCTCGGCCTCAAAAATCTTTGAAATATGTGACTCTAACTAAAAGTAGATGCTTACTTTGGATGGCATTACCATGGCCTCCAGTAACACTGTGAGGAATCTTGGAGCCGTTTTCGAGAAATCTTTCAATGCACATATTAAATAAATATGTAGTACTGTTTTCTTGCTTTTGCATAATATTTCCAAATTTAGAAACATCCAATGTCAAAGTGATGCTGAAAAACTAGTTCATGGATAAATTATGTCTAGGCTGGACTATTGTTATTCGTTATTATCAGGCTGTCCTAAAAACTCCCTGAAAATTGCTGCAGCAAGATTACTGACAGGGACTGGAAAGAGAAAATATATTTCTCCCATACTTGCTTTGTTCCCTGGCTCCCTGTTAAATCCAGAAATAAATTTAAAATCCTGTTCCCCACATACAAGGTCTTGAATAATCAGGCCACATTTTATCTTAAAGATCTCATAGTACCATATCATGTCAAAAGAGGACTTCGCTCTCGGACTGCAGTGTTACTTGTGGTTTATCTGGTATTTAAAAGTAGAATGGGAGGGAGAGCCTTCAGTTTTCAGGCCCCTCTTCTGTGGAGCCAGCTCCCAAACTTGGGAGACATTTGCAATATCTATTGTTAAGATTAGGGTTAAGACTTTGTTTTTGATAAAACGTATGCCAAGGGCTACATCAGGTTTCCCATGATGCACTGACTGTTTCTTCTTCAATCACCTTTTTCACTCTCTATGTGTTTATACATCTGCATTTAGTCATTAGTCATTTTTACTCTCTGGCTCTCTTCCACAGCTTGTCTTTATCATGTCTTCCTCCCATTACCCCAACCAGTAATGGCAGATGGCTGCCCCTCTGGTTCTGCTGGAGGTTTCGTCCTGTTAAAACTGAGTTATTCCTTCTCCCTGTTGCCAAAGCAGTTGTTCAAACGGGTCATATGGTTGTTGGGGTTTGCTCTGTATTATTGTAGGGTTTTTACCTTTACTAGGCAACTGTTGTTGTGATCTGGCACAAGATAAACAAAACTGAATTTAACTGAATATCATAGCGATTCCTCTCCATGAATCGCTACTTTATCGTGGTGGAGGGGTTTGTGTGTCCCAGGGATCCCAGGGACTATGTTGTCCGGGGGCTTTTGCCCCCTGGTAGGGTCTCCCATGGCAAATTAGTCCTGGGTGAGGGACCAGACAAAGAGCGATTCAGAAGACCCTTATGAGGAAAACATCGAGGGAACAGTTTACCCTGCCTGGGATAGGGTTACCGGGGCCCCAACTTGGAGCCAGGCCCCAGGTGGGCGCCCGACGGCGAGTGTCTGGTGCCCGGGCCTTAGTCCATGGGGCCCAACCGGGCCCAGACCGAAAAGGGGACATAGGCCCATCCTCCCGCAGGCCCACCACCCGCAGGAGGCACCGTAGGGGTCGGGTGCATTGTGTGCCGGGCGGCGGCCAGGAGCGGAGGCCCTGGCGGACTGATCCCCAGCTACCAAGATTGGCAATTGGGACATGGAATGTCACCTCTCTGGTGGGGAAGGAGCCTGAGTTAGTGCGTGAGGTTGAGAGGTACCGGCTAGATATAGTCGGGCTCATCTCTACGCATGGCTTGGGCTCTGGAACCAGTCTCCTGTAGAGGGGCTGGACTCACGTGAGTAACGACAGCGAGACCTTGAGGGGCGTGATTGGGAAGATGATCTGAACCTGAGCGGTGCTTTGTTATTGGACTTCTGTGCTAATCACAGTTTGGCCATAACGAACACCCTGTTCGAACATAAGAGTGTCCATAAGTGCACGTGGCACCAGGACGCTCTAGGCCGTAGGTCGATGATCGATTTTGTAATCGTATCACCAGACCTGCGACCATATGTTCTGGACACTCGGGTAAAGAGAGGGGCTGAGCTGTCAACTGATCACCACCTGGTGGTGAGTTGGATCAGGTGGCGGGGGAGGACGCTGGACAGACCTGGTGCACCTAAACGCGTAGTGAGGGTGTGCTGGGAATGTCTAGCAGAGGCCCCAGTCCGCGAGATCTTCAACGCACACCTCCGACAGAGCTTCAACAGCATTCCGAGGGAGACTGGGGACATTGAGTCCGAATGGACCATGTTCAGCGTCTCCATTGCCGAAGCTGCTGCATTGAGCTGCGGCCGCAAGGTGGTTGGTGCCTGCCGTGGTGGTAATCCCCGAACCAAATGGTGGACACCAGAGATGAAGGGAGCCACCAGGCTGAAGAAGGAGTCCTATCGGGCTTGGTTAGCCTGTGGGACTCCGGACGCAGCCGACAGGTATCGACAGGCCAAGCGGAATGCGACTCCAGGAAGCTCTGATAAGTATGCCCAATAATAAGGCTCCAGGTCCAGACGGCTTTCCTGCAGAATTCTACAAAGAATTCTGGTCGATTCTAGCACCAGTTTTCTACAGAACGTTGTTGGAAATTAAAGAAAAGGGCAGACTTCCATCAAATATGAATTCTGCAAACATTAATCTCCTGCTAAAACCAGGCAAAGACCCTGTATATCCCTCAAGCTATCGTCCAATATCCCTTATAAACGTAGACCTTAAAATAATCTGCAAAGCTCTCTCAAAGAGACTGGAGAAAATAACCCCCCTCTTAATTCATCCTGACCAAACTGGTTTCATAAAAGGTAGGCACTCATCAACAAATACACGTAGATTACTTAATTTGATAGACTACTCATACAGTAAAAACCTAGAAACTACAATATTCTCTTTAGATGCAGAAAAAGCATTTGACAGAGTTAACTGGAAATTTCTATTTGCAACTTTACACAAATTTGGTTTTGGATCCTCTTTCATAAACTGGTTAAAAATATTATATAATTCCCCAACAGCTTGTGTTAGAACAAATGACCAGACATCCTCCAGCTTCTGTCTCTTGAGGGGCACCAGGCAGGGATGCCCACTCTCCCCTTCACTGTTTGCAATTTTTATTGAACCACTAGCAGCAGCAATTAGACAGAATTCAGTAATTAAGGGCATAAAATGCAAGAACGTGGAACATAAAATCAGCCTTTATGCGGATGATGTGTTACTCTTTCTCCAAAATTCACAAACCAATATCTCTGGGGTAATTGAATTGATAAACTCTTTTGCAAGAATATCAGATTACTCAATTAACTGGTCAAAATCTACAGTTCTACCGATTAATTGCTCCCTCCATAATTCCTCTTCTACACCACTGCAATCGGGAAATATAAAATATTTAGGTATTAATGTTTCTCCCAAGCTTGCAGATCTAACTAAATTAAACCATATCCCACTTTTAAAGAAGGTAGAAGATGATCTGGCTAGATGGAAATGTCTACCCATATCACTCATGGGAAGGGTTGCCGCTATAAAAATGATGGTCTTACCAAAAATAAATTATTTATTCTCAATGATCCCAACTAAACCGCCACAAGATTGGTTCAGATCTCTAGATTCATGTATGTCCAAATTCCTTTGGAAAAATAAACCCCCACGTATAAGCTTAAAAACACTACAAAAGACCAAGGATAAAGGAGGACTAGAACTGCCTAACTTTCAGCACTACTTCTTAGCCAACAGGCTTCAGTTTATCTCAGGATGGCTAAAACATACCCTCTTAGATGAACCTTGGCTAGATGTAGAACAAGCACTTTGCAATAATCTAGAGATCTCAGACCTACCATTTATCAGCTCAAACATCCAACGACATGAATGCTTTAAAAACATCAACATCAGCGCTTCTCTGACAACATGGTGGGAGTTTCTAAAATTGACAGCGTCTTCATTAATCCCATGCAAACGTACACCTATCTGGAACAACCCTGACATATTACAAAACAATAATATGATAAACTTTTCAGATTGGAGTGGTAAAGGAATCAAATATTTAGAACATATACTAGAAGGAACAGAATTTATTTCATTTGACAGACTAGTTACACAATATGGGATCAACAAGAAAAGATTTTTAGAATATCAACAAATCAAATCCATAGTAAAAAAGAAATTTAAACCGGGTCAAGCTGAACTACAAACACCACCAAGTGTGGTTCAATTTCTTACTCTTAAAACCCCCAAATTACTATCCAAAATATACAGAATGCTTTCTAAAACAGATGAATCAATATCACTTCCTATTGCAAAATGGGAAGCGGATTTATCAGTTAACTTAGACCTAAACTTCTGGTCTCAGATTTGCTTAAAAACCTTTCATCTAATTAGAAATCCCAGTCTTCAATTAATTCAATACAAAATATTACATAGAGTGCACTATACAGGTCATCGGATGTTCAAGATGGGCTTTACGTCTACCAACAACTGCTCACACTGCCAAACCAATTCACCGGACAATTATATCCACGCTCTTTGGTTCTGTCCACCAGTTCAGAAGTTTTGGCGCGAGATATGTGAAGACTTATCAAAGTGTCTGAAATGTAACATTCCAACTTCCCCCTTAGTGTGTTTGTTGGGCAGCTTAGATAATGTCACTTCAGAAAAGAATATCGCCCATATGGTTTTCACTGCCCTATGCATAGCCAAGAAAACAGTCCTCATGAACTGGAAAAATAAAAATAATCTTAATTCTAACCAATATAGAAATTATCTATTAGATTACATTAGTCTTGATACAGCCTCTGCCACCACATCAGATCAATTGCTCTGGGCTCCTTTGATCAGCTCCATCACCTAGTGGGGGTGGGGGGTCATAGTTTGGTCCCGCCTTCACTGTTGTGATTGGTGTGGGGGTAGGGACAGGCTTAGGGCGTCGGGGGGTTCCCCGGAGGCATTTTCCTTGGGGGGCTCAACCCGGGGTAGCGGTCATGTCCGGTTAGGGGCTCTGTTGGCTCTCAGGTGACTGTTTCCTCGCGGCTGCGTGCAGCGGGACTAGGGGAGGGTCTGTGCTGACGGACGTGGGTTACTGACCTGGTAGCCTGGCTGCCCCTGGGTAGGTCCGGGATGGGCGTGAGGTTCTGGGGGCGCTCCGTCTCTGGGCTGGGGCCCGGGCCGGGCCTCGGGGGCTTGGGTCCTGGTTGGTGTGTTGCCGGGGTTGTGGGCGGGTGGGTGCATGGGGGCCCAGCCCTGGAGCAGGGTGCCGCCGGTGCATCGAGCCACCTGGGGGGCTCTTCAACTGGTGGGGAAGATTGTCACATCTTGCAGGAGCTTTCCTCTCCTCAGGGGCTCTCTCTACAGGAGGGGGAGATACAGGAGAGGTGGAGGAAGATCTCAGCCTGGGTGTTTATTGTCTTATGTATTCTGGAAGAAGAGTGGATGGTGGGGTGGGTGCAGTTTTCTCTGTGGTGGGGTTGGGTAGACTGTCCTGGGCTCTGTGGGGCCGGGAGGTGCTGCTGCGCTGGGCCCCGGTCTGGATGGGCCTGGGCCCCCTTTCCCTGGTGGGTCGCGGAGTATGGGGGTACCTACTGGGGTCAGCGGGGGAGCTGGCCCCAGGGAGGGGTCACTTGCCCCTCCCTTCCTTCCCTCCCCATCTCCAGCTGCCTCCCTCTTCCCGCTCCATCACAACCACCCACACATGCAGGACCTTGGAGTAGGGGTATGTCACCAGGGTGCAGAGGAGGCCACCCCCCTGTCCCCTTCTGGCTGCCCCTGCCTCAATTTTATCCCACAACTTAGACATTCACATTACTCACACTCTCATTACACATACATATAGGATCTTGGGGGTGGGCACGATACACGGAATCCAAAGTACCATCAGGGTGTACACCCCACCCCTGGCGTCGTTGCCCACCTCTCAATGTTAAATACACGTAGACATTGAGGGCCAGCAGGAGGGACCATGCGCTTACCTGCTGCTCTCTGGCAGGTAGCTCCATGCCCTCCTGGGTTTTAAATGCACCTTAGAACACACATGCATCAACACTACAATGAGCGGGTGGAGGGAGGTTTGGAGTCTTCTCTCACCCCCATTCTCTGCGACCTGCTGGAGCGGGGGCGCTAGGAGGAGGAGTTGGCCGTCCGACTGCGGTCTGGAGTGTGGGGCCTCCTTGCTGCTGCGGAGTCGGGGCGGTCTGCCTCCCCCCACCGCAGGGAAAAGGGTAACACCACCTGGGTCTGGGTGCAGTTCCCCCCCCTCCAGGGGCAAGGGTACCTAGACCGGTTTGTAGAGTACGCTTGGGGAGTGTGATCGTGTGTACAGCCCTCAGACATCGGTGCGTTGGTGGTTCTTTGTGTCCGGGGATGGGCGTCCAGGTACACACCGGCTCACTCCTTGGCGGCCGCTTATCGGGGCCTGGAGCCTGGGGCTCGCTCGGGCCACTTCGGAGGTGGGGTGCCCCCGGCCTCTCGGCCTGGGGCTCGGTCACTCAGGCACGGCTGGCTGCCGGCGGAGCTCACGGGCGCGTCACTGCAACTCCCCCTGGCTTCTGCTCCGCGGCTGCTGAGTGAGCCCTCATCTGGGACTCTCCTCAGCTCTTTCTGGGACAGTGGCGCGGCTGCCCCTCTGTTGGTCTTCCTTGGTCTCTTGTGTTCTGGGGGCCTCTGGATGTCTGGAGTTTTGATCTCCTCCATACCTGCTTCATGCCCTGGAGGACGGGGCTGTGGCCCCCCACACCCTCTAGCAGATCATTACATGAAGGAACCTTTTAAAAACAAGCGCGTCCATGCTCACAGGTGTACACACGGGTGATCACACCCACAAACTACACCCTTTTTGGCTCCTACCTCAAAGCACACTGTGTTCTGTTGATCTTATGTGCTGCACAATAATGTTTAATATTTAGTATTTACTGTCATATTCCCATATATCATTGTGATGCTGGTTATTCTATTACTCTTGTTCTCTTCTGCTTGTTTTCTTTTTTCTTTCTCAGCAGGTGATCCAGGTGATTGATATATGCATTTTTTTTTTTTCTGCTCATTCTGTTGGTTTTTGGTTTTTGCCCTTCTCCCCCATCCCTCTTCTCAGCTGTTTCTCTTTCCCTCTTTCTTTCTCCCCTTCTTTCCCCCAGTCAAGTCTGTCCCGTATTCAGTAAGTGAAAATAAAATAAACAATAAAAGGTGAATCAAATGGACCATTACGGCAAGGCTGGGATGGTCAATTTGGTAAAGTAAATCCGTTGGGCATCTTTCTTTGCCTTTAGACAACAATTCTGATGGCAAAAGAGCCAAACGGGACAGGCCAAGAAAAAAAAAAAAAAAAAAAAAAAGGAATGCGGCTCCGGCAGTGGCTGAAGCAAAAACTCGGGTGTGGGAGGAGTTCGGAGAGGCCATGGAAAAAGACTTTCGGAGTGCCTCGAAGAGATTCTGGCAAACCGTCAGGCGTCTCAGGAGGGGAAAGCGGTGCTCTACCTGCACTCTGTACATTCGATAATCTTTAATTCTACAACTGTTTACAACTTGCATAGTTCCCATTTCTGTATAGCTGTATATCTCAGATTCTGTAAAGTTATTTATTTCATATTCTGTATAGTTTTTCATATTTATATCCTGTTCATATCCTGTACATAGCTTGTACTCACTACAGCCTGTACATACTTATAGTTATAGAATATTCACAACATACTTCATACCGTGTACATTATAACATTCCATAATAGACCCATTTCTGTAATATACTCACATATCTATATTATTGCTAATATATATTGTAATATATCTATATCACTAAAGCACTTCTGGATGGATGCAAACTGCATTTCGTTGCCCTGTACCTGTGCATGTGCAATGACAATAAAGTTGAATTCTATTCTATTCTATTCTATTCTACTGTGTATAGTGCTGGTGGAGCACTACTGACGTCGACTGAGAAAATTGTCAGGCGGTGGAAGGAATACTTTGAGGACCTCCTTAATCCCATTGACACGTCTTCCGAGGAGGAAGCAGAGTCTGGGGATGAGGGGAATGACCCGCCAATTTCCGGGGGCGAGGTCACTGAGGCAGTTAAACAACTCCTTGGTGGCAGAGCCCCTGGTGTTGATGAGGTCCGCCCCGAGTTCCTGAAGGCTCTGGACGTTGTAGGGCTGTCCTGGTTGACACGCCTCTGCAATGTTGCGTGGAGATCAGGGGCAGTACCTGTGGACTGGCAGACCGGGGTGGTGGTCCCCATCTTTAAGAAGGGGGACCGGAGGGTGTGTTCCAACTACAAGGGGATCACACTCCTCAGCCTCCCTGGGAAAGTCTATGCCAGGGTGCTGGAAAGGAGAGTTCGTCCGCTAGTCGAACCTCAGATACAGGAGGAACAATGCGGTTTTCGTCCTGGTCGCGGAACACTGGACCAGCTCTTTATCCTCTCGAGGATACTTGAGGGTGCATGGGAGTTTGCCCAACCAGTCTACATGTGTTTTGTGGACTTGGAGAAGGCATTCGACCGTGTCCCTCGGGGTGTCCTGTGGGAGGTGTTGCGGGAGTATGGGGTGTCTGGCCCATTGCTACGGGCCATTCGATCCCTATACAACCGTTGCAAGAGCTTGGTTCGCATTGCCGGCAATAAGTCGGACTTGTTCCCGGTGGGTGATGGGCTCCGCCAGGGCTGCCCTTTGTCTCCGGTTCTGTTCATAATTTCAGGATTTCTAGGTGCAGCCAAGTGGCGGAGGGCTTTCGCTTTGGTGGCCTTAGAATCTCATCTCTGATTTTTGCGGATGATGTGGTTCTGTTGGCTTCATCGGGTGAGGGCCTCCAGCTCGCACTGGAACAGTTCGCAGCCAAGTGTGAAGCAGCGGGAATGAGGATCAGCACCTCCAAATCTGAGGCCATGGTTCTCAGCCGGAAAAGAGTGGAGTGCCCACTCTGGGTCGGGGATGAGTTCCTGCCCCAAGTGGAGGAGTTCAAGTATCTCGGGGTCTTGTTCGCAAGTGATGGGAGAAGGGAGCCGGAGATCGACAGACGGATTGGGGCTGCAGCTGCAGTAATGCAGACGCTGCACCGGTCCGTCGTGGTGAAGAGGGAGCTGAGTGTAAAAGTGAAGCTCTCAATTTACCGGTCGATCTACGTCCCTACCCTCACCTATGGCCACGAGCTGTGGGTAGTGACCGAAAGAACGAGATCGCGGATACAAGCGGCAGAAATGAGCTTCCTCCGAAGGGTGGCTGGCCTCTCCCTTAGAGATAGGGTGAGAAGTTCGGCCATCCGGGAGGGGCTTAGAGTAGAGCAGCTGCTGCTCCACATCGAAAGGAGCCAGCTGAGGTGGTTCGGGCATCTGACAAGGATGCCCCCTGGGCGCCTCCTGGGTGAGGTGTTCCAGGCATGTCCCACCGGGAGGAGGCCCCGGGGCAGACCCAGGACACGCTGGAGAGATTATATCTCTCGGCTGGCCTGGGAACGCCTTGGTTTTCCCCCGGATAAGCTGGAGGAGGCGGCTGGGGAGAGGGAGGTCTGGGCCTCTTTGCTTAGGCTGCTGCCCCCGCAACCCAGCCTCGGATAAAGCAGATGAAGATGGATGGATGGATGGGATTAGTTATGGGTTTTATAATAAAATTGAACCCAATCTGGTTGATTTCAGGATGTCGCCTTTTCAATTATATCCTTTTAGTATAAATAGCTTTATTTATTTTTTATTTTTTTATACCAGAACCCTTTATTTCATTTTTAAATGAAAATCACAGAAAACGTATTTATAAACCACACCGTGATAATGTCACATGAAGATGCAAACACAAAAAGGTAGGTTTGTATACTAACGTTTGTTCCCATCATTACTGAAAAATAAAGAGGGTTTTTTTTCACAAACAAACAAACAAACCCCCCCCCCCCTCATCCCACATTACCACCTTCAACAAATCTCTCTCATTTCCTCCAGTTTTTATGAAATTGGTCCATTTTAAGGTTAAAAAAAAAGTAAGTTTCTATATATTTCCTCCATTATTCTATCCAATCTTTCTTTGTTGGGGGCTCTTTCTCCAGCCACCTCCTGGTAAGCGCTTTTTTGCCAGCTCCCAACAGGATGTTTATCAAGTATTTGTCCTTTAAGGAGGCTGCTGATGGAATATCGCCCAAGTACACAGTACAAAAATCCAAATTTAGTTTGAGACCGGTCACCAGGTAAATTGATTCGACCAATTCACTCCAGTATGACAGGATTATTGGGCATTTCCAAAACATATGGAAATGATCTGCCATGTTTTCCCCACAGTTTCTCCAGCAGTGTCCATCTGTCAGTTGACCTTTTTGTTTGTATTTTATTTTGGGTGTTATAAAAAACCTAATAAAATTTTTCCACGTGAATTCCCTCCAATAACCAGAACTAGTAGTTTCCATCTGTGTCCTGCATATATTTAACCAACTGTCCTCTGATATGTTGATTTTAGCCTCCATTTCCCATTTAATTTTGATATAATTGGTTGATTGATCCTTAAGTGATTGTAAGTTCTGATAAAGTTAAGCAATCAATTTGTTTTTAATCTGACCTTTATAAGCTTCTTTTATAACGGGGACTAGGCCTTCATTACGTTGTTCTTCTATAGTTTTTATATTACTATTGAAATAGGACCTAACTTGGAGATATCTGAAAAAATCTTGGTTTTCCAAACTATAGGTGTCTCCTAATTTTTCAAAACTTTGTAATCCTTCTTTTCCTAACAATGAGCAAAATGGTCCGATCCCCCAAGTTGTATAACATCTATCTATTTGTGCAGGGATAAATTCCTTATCATGTGTGACCCATCTGAGTTGTTTCAGACCAGCTCCTAATTTAAGACTTTCACATTCATCAAACCATATCTGTACAGCTGCTGTTATTGTGTATATATTTATTTATATTTCTTCATACATTCTTATATAGTTCTATATTGTGTATTTTGTTGTACAGTTATTTTATTTTCAACTTTAATTTATATATTTTATCTTATTCTTTCCCAGTTAAATTTACCCTTCATTCTAATTTGTGTTGTACAGTTATTTCATTTTTAACCTTAATTTATATTTTATTCCTTCCTAGTTAAATTTACCCTTTTTAATTTTTCATATTTATTTCCTATCTTATTCATAGCCTTTTCCTTTTTTGTTTTCTTTAGGTCACGAGCAGTTGTCCAAGCATTTCACTACATATCGTACTGTGTATGACTGTGTACGTGACAAATAAAATTTGAATTTGAATTTGAATTTAAAGGAGTTTTAGTCCATTCATTTAGATTATTTTTCTGTTCCAAATATAATTTTTTATCTCCTAATATTGTCTGTAGTGGTAATTTTAATTGTGTCACATCTAAATATTTCCATTTTGCTTCATACGTTGGATCACACCAATGAATTAAATATCTTAATTGTGCTGCTTTAAAATAACTTTCTACGTTTGGGAGGGAAAGTCCACCTCTTTCCTTAGGTAGTTGCAATGTTATATATCTAACTCTTGGTTTGCGGCCTTTCCATATAAATCCCGAAATCATTCTGTTCCATAACGCAAATTGTTTGGGTGGTACGTGTACCGGTATAGATTGAAAAAGGAAAAGCAGTGGTGGAAGTATATTCATTTTGATCAGGTCAACCCTATTATACAGATCAAGTGGTAGTAGGTTCCACCTTTGAATGTTTTCTTTCAATTCCCTTGTAATTGGTGAATAGTTTATTTCATAGATTTCTGTCAGTGTTTTAGGAATCTTAATACCTAGATATTTTATTATTTTATTATTCCAATTAAATTTAGACATACTTTTGATCTTTGTTGTGGGTACGTAATTGTATGTGATCACCTGTGTTTTTTGTATGTTTATTTTATATCCAGAAAGTTCTCCAAACATTTCCATCTTTAACCATAACTTAGGTAAGCTTCTTTCTGGGTCTGTGAGGGTCAGCAAAACATCATCTGCATATAATCCCATTTTGTATTCCGTATTCCGTATCCATATCCCTTTAATTAGTTCATCCTCTCTAATAGCTTGCGCCAGTGGTTCAATAAATAAAGCAAACAGGGCTGGGCTAAGCGGACATCCCTGCCGACATCTCCTCTGCAAGTCCACTACTCCAGTTAAGCTCCCATTTATTTTTATTCTTGCTGAAGGTAAATATAAATTTTTAATCAGTTGAATAAAAGGGTCTCCGAAACCAAACCGCTCCATAACCAAAAATAAATAATCCCACTGGACGGAGTCAAACGCCTTTTCTGCATCAAGGCTTAATGCAATTGATTCCGTTTGGGATTTATTCATATAATCCATTAAATGTAAGGCACGTCTTATACTGTCTTGTATCTGTCTGTTTTTGAGAAATCCTGTCTGATCTTCGTCAATAATTTCTGGTATAGTATTTTTAAGCCTTTCTGCTATTATTGAGGTGAATAATCTATAATCCATATTCAGAATTGAAATTGGTCGATATGAACTGCATTCCCTTTTGTCCTTGCCCACCTTTGGAATTACTGAAATGATTGCCTGTCTCCGGGATGCTGGTGACTCCCCTCCCTCCAACACATAGTTAAAACATCTTAATAATAGTGGTGATAATAACTCTCTAAAGGTTTTATAATATTCTGATGTAAATCCGTCCATACCCGGCATCTTATTTGTTTTTGTTTTCGCAATGGCTTTATCCAGTTCTTGTTTAGTAATTTGTTGCATTAGTCTTTTGTTTTGTTCCCGTCCAATATTAGGTAAATCCAGAGAGTGCAAAAATTTCTGAATGTTTAGAGGGTCAGCCTTTTGTGTCTCTGAATATAAGTTTTTATAATAGTTTTCAAATGAGTTTTGTATTTCTTTAGCAGTGTAACACATTTTTTGTGTCTCATCTTCTTTTATACTGTAAATTCCTCTTTCTTCTTGTTGTTTTTTAATTCTCCAGGCTAATAGTTTCTTTGCCCTAGGGCCGTAATCATAATACTTTTGCTTAACAAATATGGCTTTTAGTTCTTCTTGTCTGTCATATAGATCATTTAATTTACGTTTTGTTAAATTTATCTCTTCCAATGTTTGAGAGTCTTCAACAGTGGCGTGTTTAGTCTCTAAATTCTTTAATGTAAGTAGTAACTCGTTAATTTGCCTTTGTTTCTCTTTCTTTTTGTACGAGGACCACATGATCAATTTTCCTCTCATTACCGCTTTGGATGCATCCCATGTAACACTTGGGGACACCTCTTGATTATCATTTTGTTCACAGTAGTTTTTATACTCATTTCTTACAAATTGTATACAATTGGTATCATTTAACAAACTCGTATTCAGCTTCCAGCTAGTCTGCTTTATTTCAGTCTCCAAATGTATAGACAAGTAAACACCTGCATGGTCTGATACATCTTTTACTCCTAGGTTACATCTAAGAATTCTATGTCTATCAGTGTTAAACATAAAAAAAATAATCCAACCTGGAGTGTACTTTATGGGGGTATGAGAAAAACGTATAGGCTCTTTCCTTGGGATGTAGCTCCCTCTATCATATTTCCTTCTACAA
This sequence comes from Rhamphochromis longiceps, assembly GCF_057381845.1. Lineage (NCBI taxonomy): Eukaryota > Metazoa > Chordata > Actinopteri > Cichliformes > Cichlidae > Rhamphochromis > Rhamphochromis longiceps. The sequence goes on from NC_140577.1 coordinate 24,409,357, forward strand.
TAAGTCTTTTAACTGTTTTGGTCTCCTGAGTCGTCCTTTTAGTTTTGTTGTTGGAATCTAAGTGGGGCTGTAGTTGTATATTCCAGTATAAATAGCTTTATAAAAGTAATATTGTTTTTCTTTTTTAATATTTTGACTGTGATATTTATGCAAAAAACAGGTGTTTGGTTCCCATCTAAAGAACACATTTGACACCTCTTTATTGATTGAAATTAAAACATTGAAGTAAATGCTTGAATACGCAAAATGTTTTAAAAATAAATCAGTAGAAAGACATGCACTGAAGAATCTCAACTTTTTGGCATTTCTAGTTATTCTATAACTGAATTTCTATTATATCTGATTTCTGTTTTAAGACTGTTGAAAAAACATTTTTTAAACTGCTGATCCTATACATTCTCATTCATGAAATATTGTTTTAAATTTTACGAAACACATTGTGCAACTGCTATTCACCCACGAACAGTTTCTTGTAAACTGGCAAATATAAAAATTCTGCATTATTTAACAATAAACAAACACTGTTAGATGTTAACCTCCCTTTTATTTGTGCCACATTGAGGAGACAGGTCAGAACAGGTAGCTTTGAAAAAAAACAACAACAGTGAAATGTGCAACACAACAGGGGTGTGGAGGAAAAAAAAGAGAACTCTACTCAGACTGAGCTCCTAGTAGGGGATCACTATGAGGACAGAAAACAAAAACTCCTCAGCACACACATCAGATGAATCTTCACAGCTTAACACCATTGAAACACATGACAAGCAACAGGGGTGGATGGGGTGAGAGTAAGCTAGTGTAGAAGGCATCATCCAGTCCTGCAGCATGCTCTCCGGTGTCTGTGCGTGTCTGTGTACGTGTGTGCATGTGCATGTGTATGTGTATCCTGTATTCAGCTGAGATAGTGTCCTTTCACTATCGAAAGTAAGTCCTCCAGCTGATGCAGGTGGCCTTGAAGGATGGGGGCAGAGAGTCAAAACACAGTCTCATTATCAGGGAGAAGAATTTGTTGTTCCAGAGCCGCATTAGTAAAGGAGATGGTTGTTTGGGTTAATGCGAACAACTGCTTTCCAATTTCGCAGTTGGTCTAATGTCCGTCACTGGTCACCACATCTATCAGAGCTGTGAGCTTCTGCAAGACTTTATCCATATTGCATTCAACAAACACAGTCTGAGTACTCACAGCCCTGCCTGTCGTCAATCATGTTGGCCAGTCTTGTAGGCACTAGCCGAGGGGTCGGCAACATGCGGCTCCGGAGCCGCATGCGACTCTGTAGTCCTTATAGTGCGGCTCTGCGTGGTTTGGGAAAATGAATTCGAAGTATTTAGCTGAAGTGTATTTTATTTATGTTAGTTATTTAGTTCTAAATTGGAAGATTATTGTGACAGTAAAGTACAGCCCCGATTTGCAGACGCTGTGCGCAGAGGTTCAGGAGCAGAAGTCCCATTGTAAACATATCAAGGCAGACCCGATGGTGTTTCTATGAATGTGCTTTTCAGCATCTCTTTTCAGCTCACAGCCCGACATATACCAACAACAGCATAGATAGCACAGACGTTAACCCTAGAACACTATCGCTATAAATAGCAACACGATCACTAATGCCGGGTGATTTTTACCCGATATAATATAACCAATGAAAGGTAATCAAATATATCAAAATATGACAACACATGACAAATTAGAGTGGTCTTCTTTTACTTTCAACTGTGCCATGTCTAACAAAATGAAAAATAAGACTCCTAAAACAAAATAATGACTCTGGAAAGCTGGTCTTTGGTCCACCCATTCCTGGGACATTTGAGACTTCCCTGGTGATGGCATAGGCTCCTCGACACGCAAACAGCTGCAGGAGAGTGAAATCATATAAATGTATTTTCTCGGGTGTAAATCACCCAGCGATAGTGTTCTAGGGTTAAGGCGGCGAGGCGTGATTGCGTGTGCCGCTCAGGTGCGTCCACCTCCCCTGCAGCCGTGCTGCAGACCGCACCCGGCCACACACATTAACCTGGTAAAATACATATTTAGGCAGTATTTTTCATTTTTTAGCAGGATAGTGCTTTTTTTTACAAGTTATTTTTTAAAAGTCAGGTCAAGGCTCCAAAAGCCCAAAGGCAATATAAGGGTGGCGTCTCACAACAGTTTTTGTTTGCTACATGGATCATTTTAGTTCAGCTGGGTGTCTTTCCTTTTGTTATATGGTTCAAAATGTGTTAATTACATAAATAAAATGTAATTTTCTCTTTAGCACTTCATGGATTTCATAAGCAACACACCTTAGTTGTTCACACAAAGCATAAAGGTAAAAAAAAAAAACAATACAGTGGGGCAAAAAAGTATTTAGTCAGCCACCGATTGTGCAAGTTCCCCCACCTAAAATGATGACAGAGGTCAGTAATTTGCACCAGAGGTACACTTCAACTGTGAGAGACAGAATGTGAAAAAAAAAATCCATGAATTCACATGGTAGGATTTGTAAAGAATTTATTTGTAAATTAGGGTGGAAAATAAGTATTTGGTCACCTCAAACAAGGAAAATCTCTGGCTCTCACAGACCTGTAACGTCTTCTGTAAGAAGCTTTTCTGTCCCCCACTCGTTACCTGTATGAATGGCACCTGTTTGAACTCATCATCTGTATAAAAGACACCTGTCCACAGCCTCAAACAGTCAGACTCCAAACTCCGCCATGGCCAAGACCAAAGAGCTTTCGAAGGACACCAGGAAAAGTATTGTAGACCTGCACCAGACTGGGAAGAGTGAATCTACAATAGGCAAGCAGCTTGGTGTGAAAAAATCAACTGTGGGAGCAATCATCAGAAAATGGAAGACATACAAGACCACTGATAATCTCCCTCGATCTGGGGCTCCACGCAAGATCTCATCCCGTGGGGTCAAAATGATCATGAGAACGGTGAGCAAAGATCCCAGAACCACACGGGGGGACCTGGTGAATGACCTGCAGAGAGCTGGGACCAAAGTAACAAAGGTCACCATCAGTAACACACTACAACGGCAGGGAATCAAATCCCGCAGTGCCAGACGTGTTCCGCTGCTGAAGCCAGTGCATGTCCAGGCCCGTCTGAAGTTTGCCAGAGAGCACATGGATGATACAGCAGAGGATTGGGAGAATGTCATGTGGTCAGATGAAACCAAAGTAGAACTTTTTGGTATAAACTCAACTCGTCGTGTTTGGAGGAAGAAGAATACTGAGTTGCATCCCAAGAACACCATACCTACTGTGAAGCATGGGGGTGGAAACATCATGCTATGGGGCTGTTTTTCTGCCAAGGGGACAGGACGACTGATCCGTGTTAAGGACAGAATGAATGGGGCCATGTATCGTGAGATTTTGAGCCAAAACCTCCTTCCATCAGTGAGAACTTTGAAGATGAAACGAGGCTGGGTCTTCCAACATGACAATGATCCAAAACACACCGCCCGGGCAACAAAGGAGTGGCTCCGTAAGAAGCATTTGAAAGTCCTGGAGTGGCCTAGCCAGTCTCCAGACCTCAACCCCATAGAAAATCTGTGGCGGGAGTTGAAAGTCCGTGTTGCTCGGCGACAGCCCCAAAACATCACTGCTCTCGAGAAGATCTGCATGGAGGAATGGGCCAAAATACCAGCTACTGTGTGTGCAAACCTGGTAAAGACCTATAGTAAACGTTTGACCTCTGTTATTGCCAACAAAGGTTATGTTACAAAGTATTGAGTTGTATTTTTGTTATTGACCAAATACTTATTTTCCACCCTGATTTACGAATAAATTCTTTACAAATCCTACCATGTGAATTCATGGATTTTTTTTTCACATTCTGTCTCTCACAGTTGAAGTGTACCTCTGGTGCAAATTACTGACCTCTGTCATCATTTTAGGTGGGGGAACTTGCACAATCGGTGGCTGACTAAATACTTTTTTGCCCCACTGTATGTGTGCATGAGGGTGGGAATGCATGTTTGTGTCTGTGTGTGCCTGTTTGTCTGTGTCTATATGTCAGGTCGGGTCTTAGACTCCACCTCTCTGGGAACTCCCAGGCCCTCCAAGGCCTATCTCCCCTCACCACACTCCCTGCTGGTGACTGATGCCCCCAGGGGTCGGTGCATTGGTGGTTCTTGGTGTCCGGGGCTGGGCGCTCAGGTATGTACCAGCTCACTCCCGGTGGCTACCTGGCGGGGCCTGGCGCCTGTTGCTCGGTCAGGCCTCCTCTGGGGTGCGGGGGGCCCTCGGGCCTCCAGCCTCTGGGCCTGCGGCTCGGTTCACTCTGGCACAGCTGGCTGCCGGCAGAGCCGGCGGGCACGCCGGTGCAGCCCCCTCTAGCTTCTGCTCGGTGGCTACTGGGTGACGCCTCGTCTGGGGATCCTCAGCCCTTCCCATGAGGGTGGCACGGATGCCCCTCCGGTGGTCCTCCTTGGGCTCTCACTCTGGGGCCTCTGGATGTCTGGGGCCTGGATCTCCTCCATGCCTGCTTCATGCCCTGGGGGATGGGGCTATGGCTCTCTACATCCTCTTGCAGACCATTACATGTGGAAACCATTTGAATACAAGCGCGCTGATCCACACAGGTGTGCACACGGGTGTTCACTGTTCATAAACTTAAATTATACCTTTCTTGGCTGCTACTTCAAAGCACATTGTGCGCTGTCTGTCCTGCGTGCTGCACAACAACATTGAATATTTAGTATTTACTGCTGTTTACACTTAGCTAGATTAATGCGATGGTGTTGTGTTTAGTATGTTGCTTTGGTTTTTTTGCTTGTTTTCTATTCTTTTTCTCTCAACAGGTGATCCAGAAGATTCCCCCCCCCCCCCCTTTCTCACTGTCCCTCTCCCGTTCTGTTTTTCTTTTCCTTCCTTTTTCTTTCTCCCTTTCCTATCCCTCACTCATGTCTGTCCCGTCTGTAACAACTGAAAATAAAATAAAATAAATAATAAAAACAAAGGTCGATCAAATGGACCAATACGGCAATGCCACGATGATCCATTTGGCAAAATAAAGCCATTGGGTATCCTTGTTGGTCTTCGGACAACAATTCTGATGGCTAAAGAACCAAATGGGACAGGCAAAAAAAAAAAAAACACTATGAGGGAGCCCCACTGTGTTCAGGTTAAACCACTCATGGGCCAAGCCTATAGAGCTAGTCTCTCTGGGTGGGGGTGGAATATTTCCCCCCGTGCCTGAGACAGGAGGTCTCTGCGTAGTGGTAACGGCCAAAGTGGCTAAAAAATCTCTGCCAGCCAGTGCTTCCCTGGCCAGTGTGGGGCTATCAAGATCATAGAGTGACCTCTTTCTCTCACTCTGGCCAGAGTTGGAGAAATGAGGGCCACTGGGGGGAAAAGTATAGAGTAGGGTTATTGGCCACTCGTGAGCTAGAGCATCCACCCCCAGTGGAGCTTCCGGATTGTGCAGGGAGTAAAACAGGGGACAGTGAGCAGTCTCCCCAGATGCATAAATGTCCACGGTCGCCTGACTGAATCGCAGCCAGATCTTCTTCACCACCTCTGGGTAAAGCTTCCAGTCTCTGTACAGTGGGTTGCCCCTGGAGAGAAGATTCCCAGCATGTGAGTTGCTCTCACTGACAGCTGGTGAACACTGCTCCACACTATCAGTCTGTGTGCCAGTGTATGTAACTTGGGGGACCCCAGAACCCCCTGTCTGATGATGTAGGCCACAACCATGGAATTGTCCTCACTAAAACATGATGGCCCCCTCAGCCAAGGGAGAAACTGTTTTAGCGACCGGTGAACTGCCATGAGTTTCAGACAGTTTATGTGGGTAGAGCACATGTGAGGGCCCCATCCCCTGTTTACTGCTTTGCTTTTGTGGGCGGCCCCCCAGCACAAAAGAGAGGCATCTGTGGAGATCACCTTCTTGGCTGAAACTGCCCCTGAGACAGGAAACCTGGTTTCTTCTACTTGTGGAGAGCGTGTGACATGTATTTCCTTAAATGCTGGTTCAGGACACGGAATCCAATGTCCTCAACACCCATGCTGACTAAGTACAGGTAGCCCAGCTCTTTATTCGGAGAGACAGAAGGCTCACTGGCCACTTCACCGATGATAGCGTGTTGGCATCCCCTTGTGGTTGCCGCGCGAAATATACGCCATCCCAGTTTCCCATCACCTCCCTTACCTGTGACAGAGGTGATGGGCTCGTCTGCATTATCATAACCGTGGAAACCCGAGTTTCCATATGCTGTGTTATTGCAGACAGCATTGCTCTGTTTTTCAGCATGTTTGATTTTTTTCATGTGTTTACATCACTTGACAGCGCCCTTGGCAAACTGCCTGGATATGCGTGTCGGGAACTTTTTAATACAGAATGCATGAGAGAAACGCTTGTGAAACAACACTGCAAACTTTGGCTCTGTTTCCCTCTTGCGGGTCCAGTGACAGGAACGCTGGCCTGAGTTATGCACTCTGTGTCGAACATGTCTTGAACTTGCTCTGAAACAGAGCTGTGTGGAGGCAAAGCAGCCTGTGAAGGGGGGAAAGCTGGGCTAGCTCTCCCCTAGAGGAGAGGCCATCAGGCAGGCCACTTCTTCTTCCTACTGGTCGCAACAGCATGAGGAGGAGGAGGGGCCACTTGAGGTCTGGCCTGGGGAGACTGCTTCCTAGTCCAAGGATTCTGTGATATCCTGAAACTAAGGAACCACAGAGACCATGTTGACCTCACAGTCACTTCTTTATTTATCAAACTGGGGCATGCGCAACAAATAAACTGGCACTGCTCTCCAACAACTGTTGCCCCGTGGAGGACAAATCCCTGCTACATCATAACATTCCTCCCACCTTAAACTGAAACTACCCTGTAGCTTTAATTACTACACAAAATACCCATTAAGAAAAACTTAACCTTTATTAAAATGTAACACAACCTCCTTCCCAGCCTTTACTTAAATTTCACTCGCTAAATAATTAACCAATCCAACAGTCTTAGGTTATTCCTATAGTCTAATAGTCTATAACAGTTTAACATTACCACGTAGGAAACAGGCTCCATCATTTCCTGTCCTGGTATCCATTTGGGTCCCCCGCCATAGTTTCTGGTATATACTGTGTCTCCAATAACAAACATGCACTCCTTGGCATGTCTATGATGACACAGTCTTTGGCTATCCTGTTTTGTTGTCACTTTCTGTTTCAAGTCGAGGTGTTTGAGATCAAGTGTACACCTCAACTTCCTGCCCATCATCAACTCAGCGGGAGACTTCCCTGTTTTGGACGTTGGTGTGATTCAGTAACTATACAGAGCCCTGTTTAACTTGATTGCCACTGTGTCTCCAGTACTCTTTTTCATAAGTTCTTTGAAAGTTTGTGCCGCCCTTTCTGCTAACCCATTGAATGCTGGGTGATATGGAGCAGAGGTGACATGTGTGATGCCGTTCTTTGCCATGAACTCTTTAGTTTGTGCACTTACGAAACACTGGGCATTGTCTGAGACCATTATTTCAGGAAGGCCATGTCGTGTGTACTGAAACAGTTTTTCAAGCAGTCAATGGTTGCAGCTAATACAGCTGATGCCACTGAATACACATCTAACCATTTGGAGTGGGCATCCACTATTATTAAGAACATCTTACCCAAAAAAAGAGCCAGCATAATTTATATTTATTCTCCTCCATGGCTTCTCCGGCCACTCCCAGGGGTGTAGCGGTGCCTCTTGAGGGCTGTGTCTATGTTCTTGACGTACCGCAGGATTTCACCTTGTCTTCAAGTCAGTCTCCATCTGTGGCGACCATATGTAGCTTCTGACCAAGCCATTCATGTGGCTCATTCCCAGGTGTGGATGATGTAGCTGTTCCAACAGGGGGCATCGACCTCATTGTGGTATCACCACCCTAGCCCCCCACACCACACACCCATCCTACACACTCAGCTACTGTTGTCTCTGTCTGTAGGGCTTAAAATTAGGATGCTGTGTTATGGGCCATTCTCTCAGAACATTCTCATGCACTCGGGAGAGTATGGGATCTTTGGTTGTCCACCTTTGTAGCTGCTCAGATGTCATCACCACCCTGCTGCCAGCTCTTTAGGGGAGTTCTCTGGATGAGGAAGACTACTCAGTCCATCACGGCCGGGTAGGAGTGGCTGTGAAATTGAACAGCCTTCTAGCCGTCGTTCAAGTCCGCCCTTCTGCGTTTTTCTGGTCGCTGGCGCCACAGCACGAAAACTTTAAAATGGACACAGAAATGTTCCCCTGTTTTTTTGTACGTTTTTAATTTTCGAGAAGCTAGAAAAACTTTATCATTGTCGCTGGCACGTCTTGTACCTTAGGCTCATCAGACACGATCATACCCAGGTAAAATTATTTCCCTTCATCTACACACATTTAGGAATTACTTAGCTAGTTTCAATTATTACCAGTCATTCGTGCACATATATTGTATTATAAAAAATATATAAAGTAAATCTCTTTGAAACTTATGGAATTAATCTTTTGTTTTCTTTTTTTTACATGGCACTTTATCAAACTTTTGTCTGCTACAGAGTTACAAGTAATATAGTAGTAGTAATATAGCATATAGGAGAGAGGGAATTAGGACAGGAGGCCTAATAGATAGCCTCTGTCCTATCACCTCATCCATGGGGGCAAACCAGGGCCAAGTTGCAATCCCAATCACTCCCTCTCCTGACCCTGGATACTTGCAATCCTAAAGGCAGAGGAAATAAAAAAAAAATACAGTAGGCAAATAAAAACAACACAAAAACTCTTAGTAATTGCACATTTATTAACTTGTGTTCTTAAGAATAATCTTCGTGATAACACACATACATACTTTGTATATTTTTTTAAGCTATCTCATTTCTTTCCGGCCTACAAGGGGGTCACTTTCTCCTGCAGGGCCACCTTCTCCAGAATTGTCCTGATCACATAACAAATAAGAGAAGAGAGTGAACCATGGCAACTTATTTTAATCCCTAAACATAGTTGTGGGCTCTTACAGTCAGAGCCGCTGCCTTGTAACACTTATCCGTAAGGCTAGAATGGAAGCGGTCTGCCTTGGAGGGGAGAGACGTCTTTGGGTGAAGATGGCTCGCTACAGCTCCACTTGTGGCATCTGGTGGAGGCCGATAAACTCCATCCCCTCAATCCGACAGCAGGGAGCTCCCTGCGATGCGGTGTTTCTCGCTGTAAGGTTTTGCTTTCCACGTCACTGCTATCTCATTGAGTAGCTCCGGGAAAACAGGCAAAATCTTACGAGATTTTACAACCTCGATTTGTACAGCGGGCCATGGGATGTTGAGCCTAGAAGCTGTGCGCTTGCACATGACCTGCATGTCGAGATCCAAGAGAGACTTCCTCCTCGTAGTCATACACCAGGAGCTCTGAGTCAGCCGACTCCTCATCTCCATCCTCGTTATCTTCTCCTCCCCAGGTGACTCCAGCATGGGGGAAAAGCTCACATTCTCCGATGGGCTGAGGGTCTGCTCCTGCCCAGCCTGGGCCTGGGGTTGCAGCCAAATCATCAGGCATCTCAATTTCTCCTTGCGCCGCAGCAGCCTCAAAAAACAGAAGGGTCGCCACCCAACAGGTTAGCCTGTCAGAGTAGTTTGCGTGAGAAAGCCACGCAGTGGATACAGTCTTGTGTGGATGTCAAGGCAGCCTGAGTGCCTTTGTCCATGTTACTTTATTTCCATACATTGGTATGTCCATAAGTTTGTCCAGCAGCTTTGGTTTCCCTGATACTTTTTAACTTCAAACTACTGTAACAGAGTTTCCTTTTGAGTGGGCGAAGAAAGTGCAGCCTGGAATCCACTTTTTTTTTTTCTATTTAGGCTATATAATCATCACTGTGCACAGTGGTGGGGCAGTCAATGCAAGTAACTAAAAAGTATTTTAAAGGTAAATGCCTGAAATCAGAGACCAGGTCCTCGCTCTTTCTCATAAATCAGACACTCTGTATTGTAATGTGCTTATTTGCATCCATTTTTGCATCACATGTCGGCATCAGACCTATGCAGATCGGTCTGGTTATCCACCTACATTTTCTGCTGAATATATTTGCTATCATTATGTATCATCAACCAACTTTTTGCATCATTTCTCTCTTTGCTGTGCTGCTATCTTTCTGCATCACGGTTTCCCTTCCATTTCCCTTCCATTTCTCTGACATTGTCTCTCTGTCACTTCTCGTTTTTCCTCAAAATACCCTGGGGCAGTTTTCTTCATGCCCAACATGCAAACTAAAACCGTCAGGTGAGAGAATGTAACTTTTTCTAAGCGACGCTCCGCCTATCTCCCTCTGGTTCCTTGTGTTTACCAGCAAGGCCACACCTCAAAGCCAGCCCCCTCTAAAGGTCTAGATGTAACCAAGTCAGTGAGCATTGAGGCAACAGCAGCTGACACATCACATTCATACATTTATGGTGCTCCCTGTGTCCAGGGTAAGGTGCTTCATATGTCTATATTTGCGCAAATTAATGGATCAAGGAAACAGGTGTTTCGTAGCCCATTTGCTGAGTTCTGTTTTAAATTCAGACTAATACAAGAAAGGATGAGGACAAAAATATAGTAGTAGGAAAGCAGTGGCCTGGCGAAATAAAAAGGGCACAAGTCTCACTCATTCGGTTCTTGTTGTATCATGTGCCAAGAGAACCACGTTATAATAAAATCAATTGGAAAAGAGAAATTAAAAAAGAATATTAACAGAAAAATGGATTAAATAAATGTTTTCAACCGCTTTCTAAAGGAGTCCACAGAGTGAGCGAAACAGAGTTAGAGTGGTAAAGTGGCAACTTGCTCAACCTGTAGAGCAAGTTGTATTCAAACATCTGTGGCAGTGCCAGAATAGTCTGAATTATATTGGTTCATGTGTCACACTGCAGCCATAGTGTAATCTTTGTTATGTTTATGGATGTTAATTTATCCTAGTCTCTTTAAGACATTTAATTAAGATAGGGACAACCTGAGAAAGCTGTCTGCATTGTCACGATGAAGTGAAAGAGAAACATATGCAAAAAGATAGATAGATAAGAGAGAGGGCAACATTGCATCTAAAGCAAACGGAAAAACAAGTTGTGGTCACCTCCCTTTAGGCAAGATATGCTCTTCTCTCTGAGGTTTTGTTTATTCACTGAGAATCACTGCAGTCTGTGTTTGTATTTTGTATGAACAAAAATCACATGCCTTTTACATTTGTGAATAGCAATGAATAGCAACTGCACGATGGTAGTAGGCTGTGTGTTTATAAATCCTTTAAGCATCTGTAGCTGTTTTTTTAAGATGATGCCAGAAGATTTCCTTTAAGAATCATAGACAGACAGAGACAGAGATTAAAAAAGAAAAGCAAAAGAATAATGAGCAATAACCATGACATATTTGACATAACAGCTGACATATTTGCAGTCGCAATGGCTTAATTCGTGAGACTTCATATTTAACTCATCAGTAATTAAGAATAGCTTACATGTTTGTAATTGTTAGTTTTGGGGAACATTACTAGAAAAAAACTGCAATGGCTTCGTAGTTGCTGTTGTAGAAATACTCCAAGAAACGCACTCATACACAGTTTGGCACACACATGACAAACATCAGCCACTAAATGTACAGGATGATCATAGTGCTGTGAGTTGACAAGATAAAAAAATTAAAATACTGAAATCTTTAAAGGCACACTCCATGTCAAGTTTTTTGTTTGCTATGACTTCTGAGCCATTATGTCAGCTTGAACTCACTACTAAGCTTAATACATCTATTATATTCATCCCAAAAAATCTTTGAAATATGTATCTAACTAGATATAACCAGATACACTGGATGGCATTGCATTGGCCTCCAGAGACCCTGTCTCAGAGTGAAACTGAAAGTTCATGCTGGACTACTGCAAATCGTTATTATCAGGATGTTCAAAGAATTCCATGAAGAGTCATCAGTTGATTCAAAATGCTACAACAAGAACACTGACAGGGACTAAATGATAGCATATTTCTCTAACTTCGGCTTCTATTCATTGGCTCCCTGTTAAATCCAGAATTAAATTTAAGATCCTTCTCTTCACATACTAGGTCTTGAAAAATCAGGCCACGTCTTATCTGAAAGATCTCATACTACCATATCACCTCAATAGAATAGAGAAGTTCACTCTCAGACTGCAGGCTTACTTCTGGTTCCTTGGGTATTTAAAAGTAAAATGGGAAGTAGAGCCTTTAGCTATCAGGGCTCTTCTTCCCCTCTTCTGTGGAACCAGCTCCAAAACTCACAGACACTGCTGAAGAACTTCCCATGATGCTCTGAATTTTACTTCTTCACTCATCTACTTCACTCACCATGTGTTTATACACCTCTCTGCATTTAATCATTAGTTATTATTAATCACTGGCTCCCTTCCACATTGAGCATTTTATTTCTGGAGGGTCCGTCCTCCCCACTGTCGCCTAAGCAGTTGTTCAAATAGGTCATATGATTGTAGGGGTTTCCTCTGTATTATTGTAGGGTCTTTACCTTACTGTGCACCTGTTGTTGTTATTTAGCACTAAATGAATAAAACAGAATTGTGTGTGTGTGTGTGTGTGTGTGTGTGTGTGTGTGTGTGTGTGTGTGTGTGTGTGTGTGTGTGTGTGTGTGTGTGTGTGTGTGTGTGTGTGTGTGTCATGCATATGATCTCATTGTATATAGCTAAACACTACAGTCTCAGTCAGTACTTGAAGTTAATATTTTCTTTCTATCTTTATTTAGGACATTAACTTAAATTAGAGGCTTTTATTATATTTAACTTTTTGGACCAGGACTTTACAAACCACTGACTGGCATCATACTGCTTCAAGTATTTTAACTACAAAGATTCTTCTAACATATTTTCTTGTTTCATTGCTCAGGTTTGGATCAGGAACTTCATTCCACCTGATCTCTTCAGGAGGTCAAACATACTCCTCAAATTTCTGTCCCCTTGTCCCCCTCCAAGACAGCAGTCATGAATTGGAATTGGCTGGAGGACCTCATCAGTGGGGTCAACAATTACTCCACAGTGTTTGGTCGGGTCTGGCTCTCAGTGGTCTTCATCTTCCGGGTGATGGTGTTTGTGGTGGCGGCTCAGCGAGTGTGGGGTGAAGAGAGCAAAGATTTTGAATGCAACACTAAACAGCCAGGCTGCACCAACGTGTGCTACGACCACTTCTTCCCCATCTCCCACATCCGCCTGTGGGCCCTGCAGCTCATCTTCGTCACATGCCCGTCGCTGATGGTTGTTGCCCATGTCAAATATCGAGAGATGAAGGACTTAAAGTACACCACCACCCATGAGGGTAAACACATGTATGCCCGCCCTGGGAAGAAACGTGGAGGGCTGTGGTGGACATACCTGGTAAGAATGAAGGGTGCTAAAGTTTAATTCCACTGTTATTGTGTATGCCACACATGGAAGGAGATTTGCAATTATAATGTATGAGCAACAAGCTCCACCAAACTGATGTGAAGTTGTGTGACTTTGCAAGAGTGGTCTACGATAATGCAAATTTTGGTATCTATCAATATCAAGTATTGCAAAGACATTCAGATATTTTTCACAGTGTATGTCTGATGTATTTTTTTATTTCTAAATATATATATATACTGAACTTAGAGGATAGAAACAAAGTACAGATCATATCACCCTAGTATCGATCTGATACTGAAAGAAACTCTATTTTAAGTGGTTCTATGCTTTCAAGGCTTCCTTTAAACAGCCATATAATATATCCCTACAGTGGAATGTGGGACTATTATGTCTGTAACATGGTGTCTTTTTTCTTGTCTTTAATTTCACTTTCATTTGCTGTTTAGAAACGTCTCTACCAAGTGTTCACTTTTGTTTTGACTGATTTTGGTAAATATCAGGAATTTTCATTATATAGTTTATAGAAGGTTGAAGAATCCTCATTTATGTTCCAATTTTTTCATAGGGTCATTTATTTATTTATTTTTTTAAACTAATTAATCGTCATAACAAGAGCTTAGACAAATGATTGGGATAAGTTACAGCAATTAGTGAACATTTAAAATTAATTCTGTCAAACACAGTCATTAGCAATCCATGAGATTTTTCCTACTTTAACACTCATTTGTCTTCTTATAGGTGAGCCTGATCTTAAAGGCAAGCTTTGATGCTGGTTTCCTGTACATCCTTTACCACATCTACGAAGGGTTCGACTTACCACGTTTGTTAAAGTGTTCAATGGATCCTTGCCCGAACATAGTGGACTGTTACGTATCCCGCCCCACAGAGAAGAAGATCTTCACTCTCTTCATGGTGGTGTCCTCTGCTGTCTGTATCTTGATGTGCATCTGTGAGATGTTTTACTTCATCTGCAAGAAAGTCAAGAAACAAATCAAGAGGAAAATAGATGCAGACAGGCAGGCGTCCGCAGAGACACACGAGCTGAAGCCACTGTCAGCAGCTTTTCCAAGGCACAAGTCTAGATCATCTTTGAGAGTGGATCCAACAGTGTCTAACCAGAACCTGAATAACATCAAGACAGAGGAGACACCAACTATGAAATAAGAATCATCTTGCTCGGGCTACTCTGAAAAACTAAATGAATAACTCTAGGTGCTACTGGAAGCAAATGCATCCTTCCGACGGCTTGCAGAACTGTTACTCAACGGCAAAGAAATACCCAGTGATTTGTAAATAAAACTTTGTTATATGATATTCTGCATGGAAATCGACAGCAAAATTGCAGATGAAAAGGAAGCTATTTTTGAGTAATGATGCTTTATATGTGTATGATGTGTGTGTCTGTATTCATGTTTTTATGTAACCTTTTATGGTTACTGCCTGTCAGTTAGGAAAAGCACATGCTGTAAGTAAACCCTTTATTCACCAAAGCATTACACACTGAGTCACTCACAAGTACTTTACAGTAGAGATACCCATATGATCCCGCCATATTTGTTCTGGCGTCACGCTACCGTCCAATCAGAAGCAGAGGACACGGGTGCGGTTTTGATAGATAGGACAATGCACCAATGGTGAGCGGAAACCGGACGTCGTCATTTTTGCCCTTACAGACGCTGTCAAAAAGTAACGGCTTTCAACTACGGACAAGTATTGAATTCCCACATTTTATATTTTGTTTTTGTCTTCATAATAACATAGTAATGTTGTTTATTGAGTTTCTCTTTTATTGACCAATGTGACGTAACTAACAGCACCACAACTAGTTTCGGTTATTCATTTGTCTGCTGTGGTTAGCTAAGTGTTACACTGTAAACTGTTGCTATTCTTTAGCAACATTTCGGTTGGAAATAGCGAGTTAGTCAGTGTTTATTATTTTAATGTGGTCTTGCGGCTCAGGAATCAGAGGTGGGACCAAGTCGCTGTTTTGCAAGTCTCAAGTAAGTCTCAAGTCTTTATCCTCAAGTCACAAGTCAAGTCTCAAGTAATGTCAGGCAAGTCAGAGTCGAGTCTCAAGTCACTGGTGTAAAAGTCCGAGTAAAGTCATAAGTCTGAAATTTTGAATTTCAAGTCCTTTCGAGTCTTAAAAAAAAAACGAAAAAAGCATGTTGCAGTTATATGCTAAATGTAAATATTAGACCATGTAATTTTAAAATCTGTGTTTTTCTCAACACATGACGAAATAGTGAACTTAGAAAATATACACAAATTGTGAAATTGCACCTCTATAAAATGCAGCTCAATTAAACTTAGTTCCAAGAATAATTTT
The DNA here is from genome assembly GCF_057381845.1 of Rhamphochromis longiceps. NCBI lineage: Eukaryota > Metazoa > Chordata > Actinopteri > Cichliformes > Cichlidae > Rhamphochromis > Rhamphochromis longiceps. The sequence continues at coordinate 24,424,999 of NC_140577.1, forward strand.
CACCGACAGTTCTGAGATAAGCTGAATGTTATTATTGGATGCGCTTGTAGGGCCGGCTTTAAAATCGCATGACAAAAATATCATACACATTTAAAAAAACCTGTATCACCAACGGAGCATGGACAAGATTTGCTAGTTAGATGAAGTCAGCTATCTCATCATAGCAAAAGAGAAGCACCACCTACCGTTCTTTATGCAACTTCAACTGTCGGAGAAAGTTGAAGTTGTTCCATCTCTGTCTGTGATTCTCTTCTTGCATGTTTTGCATATTGCATTTCAGTTTTTTGTTGACTACTTCATAGTTTATGTACCTGAAAAAAATAACTCCTTGCAGCATTTTTGAGCGTTTTTTTATTTTTATTTTAATCTGGTTAATTTGATTGGCAGTGCTACAGCTCACGCACACATAGTACGGAGTGTGGTTTGAATAAATGAATCAATGAATTGAATTAATGGTGCACACTTTCTATATAATATGTATGTTAAATTTTATATTTGGGGTGAAATATCAATTCTTTTCAAGTAAACCGGTTCAAGTCCAATTCAAGTCTCAGGTCATTGGTGTAAAAGTCCAAGTCAAGTCACAATCTTAGAACATTTTTTCAAATCAAGTCTAAAGTCATTAAATTAATGACTCGAGTCCAAGTCATGTGACTCGAGTCCACACCTCTGTCAGGAATACGTAAATAGTATAGTTCACCTCGTTTGAAGTGATAGCAGTCATAGTGAGTTTCATCTGAAAGTAGAGGCAACTCATCACTGTTGCTAAAACACATAATTACAGCGTAAGTAAATTTTAACCTTAATTACCTACCATATAAAAGAAGTTGAGCTGTTTTATGTCAACAAACGAGGCAACACATTGTGTTGATCAACACATTGGAATACAATCTGACTTATTTTGCTTGAATTGTGGCATTGTGAAGCTGCTGTACGTCCAGTTTTTACTTAATTCATGAATCTTTTTTCTTGTATTAATTGATTACATCATCAAAAGGCTGGAATAAGCCATTAAACAGCCGGGTGAGGCAGAGAGTTGGGGGGGGATCCCACATGTTTGTGAACTCTCAGCTGTGTATTGTCTTTTGTTCTGTGGAAGGTATTTAAACCCAGGGCTGTGCCAGGCTTGGGAGAGGCTCTGCTGGTCATTTGCCCTGTGATGGCTGTTCTCACCAAGCTTGGTTTTGTTCTGTTCTTTATTAAAGGATGGTGGCTACCGCTCGCCATTTAGGATTTATTAAATGAAAACTTCCACAAGAGCTGGCAAAATCTTAATTTGCATACTTGAATTAAGATTAATTAAGATTAATTAACAAATTTCACACAATTTGTGTCTGGGCCAACACCTAAAGACCACACTCTAGACTTTGTCTTGGGTTATGGACTGAATGTATCAATGACTGAAACTTGTGTTTTATCTATTTTAGACCATTTAGGAATTGTATTTGATATTTTAATTCCTAAATCTCCAGCAAAACTGGGAAATTTGGGCACATTACCCCATTACTGAAATCTCTTCACTGGTTGCCTTGTGAAGTTTGAGCAGGTTATAAGGTCTTGTTGCTCATCTACAAGGCTTTAAATGGTTTGGCACCTTTGTATCTCTCTGACCTTTGGCACCTCTGTTCCATCCCAAGCTCTCTGATCTCAGGACACTGGCCTTCTAAAAGTTCCTAAAGCCAGAAAATAGACTATTTGGGAGCATGCTTTTTCTTTTCGTGCCCCATTTTGTGGAAGAACCTCGCTCAAGATATTAGGTAGGCAGTATGCTCTGTGAAGGTTTTTAAAGTCAAATTAAAGACTCACTTGTTTACTCTAGCTTATGTGTCTTAATTCTATGCCTATCAGTTTTTAAATGTTATCAGTTTTTAAGTTGTATTGTTTTTTCTGCACTACTTTTATTTATGTATTTGTCTTTTTATCTTCAAAAAACTGTTCAGCACTTTGTTTGAAAGTGCTTTATAAATAAAGTTGTTATTATTATTACTATTATTAAGAGCCCAGTTGAGGGACTTTTGGGGAAGGAATGTTGTTCCTATTCCAATGTTTTATTTCATGCATTCCCTAATGGGGCTTTGGCACTCAATTAGTAGCTTTGTCATTTTGAAAATATGCTTTCACATTCTCAGCCAATTACGCATAATCTTTCAGTGCAGGGACATTAAGACTTTTCCATGCATCTATTGCTAGATGGTATGCAGACTATCCAAGCTGTGAGGATGTAAACTAACATTTCAGGATATACATATAAATGGTGCTTTCCAGCAGTGTTTATCCAGTGATTTGCTCATTTGGTTCAACTGTCCCATTTCTACAAGACTTTTTGCACTTTCTTGTGAGAAGTTAGGAAACAGGTTTCTCTTTAGCCTAAAATGTGTTCTGCCAGGTGTTCAGGAAGAAAAACATGAAGTGATATATTCATCTACTGTCTCAGTGAGATACATTTTCATTCTTGATACTCTTCTGGGTGTTCACCTGAATAATAAACTAGACTGGAGCCACAACACTGATGAACTTTACAGGAAGGGTCAGAGCAGACTCGACCTGCTGAGGCGGCTGAGGTCATTTGGAGTCCAGGGAGCGCTTTTAAAGACCTATGACTCTGTGGTGGCATCCGTCATTTTTTACAGTGTGGTATGTTGGAGCAGCAGTTTATCGGCAGCTGAGAGGAAGAGGTTGGATAAACTCATCAGGAAGGTCAGCTCTGTTCTGGGATGCACCCTGGACCCAGTGCAGGTGGTGGGGGACAGAAGGACTCTGGCCAAAATAACATCTCTGATGGACAGAGTCTCCCACCCAATGCATGTAAATGTTGCTTAACTGCAGAGCTCCTTCAGTGACAGACTGCTGCATCCTCGATGCATGAAGGAGCGTTTCCGCAGGTCCTTCCTCCCTGCAGCTGTCAGACTATACAATCAAAACCGCTCCCAACAAACATAGATGTTTACATCTGCGCTGTAACTGCAATAATTTAATCAACCGATTTGCACTACAACCTGGTTTGCCTCTTATCTGTAGTTATTTTTATTTAATTTAATAACTGTACAGTACTCTGTTTATAGTAAACATTGTCCATATGTAAATATGTAAGAAAAATTGTGTATGTTTCTGTTCTGTGTCCTGTGTACTGTTTGTTTGTATATGTGTCTTTCTGGCTACTGTTACAACCAAATTTCCCCTTGTGGGACAATTACAGGATTATTCTATTCTATTCTAAAACACCTGCATTTTTAGCAAAACCTCTCTGAAATTGATGTTCACCCTGCTAAAATTTAATCTCCCTCTCCTAAACATTGAGAGTTTAGAAAACAGTTCTTTATGCATCTCTAATCAGACAAAACTGTTTTTAGAGGTTTTTTCATAGTGTTTAAATGAGCATAAAATGTCCTCTTTACTTTTTACCAGGACGTCAGCAAGACAGAAAATGACTCTTTATGCTTTCCTTCTTCTTCTTTTTATACAGTAATAGCTCGTCATAGTTTCCTTGGTGACAAGTAACATGGTAACCTTGTATATTAGAATGAGTACTTGGTATTATGAGTAGTTGTGCATGGGCAGCATTAACATGCTCGTGTGCCATTAAAGGAGAAAACTGTCTTCAAATGTAAGGGAATTAGCTAAAATGGCACGTTTCAGACAGTGGAGGAAGTGAGGGATGCACAATTGACCAGTGTAAGAGAGAAAGGATCAAGGAAAGCTACTTTATTGGAGTCCACAAATACAGAATATAGAACTATAAATAAGCACACCAGACCCGCACTGAAATTGGATGCCTGAAACTATCTAAATTTAAGTATTTACAGTTAATGCTTATTTTGTAAAACAAAATTCATTTAGGCCAAGAATGTATTAGTCAAATGTCTTGTGTAAAGAAATGGTGTATTTCCTCATACTGCATGGGTAGTTTATTTAATCCAAATCCAGGACCAGTTTTCCTAAAGGGTTTTGTAAACGACAACCCACCGAGCACCCACCAAGAGTCCCAAGTGTCCAAGTTCAACGTTTTGCGGGAAGCATTTCTTTCTGGATTTTCAGAATTGCGTGTATTCACAGTGCAGAGTTAAACAGGCAAACTCTGATTGGCTGAGCACCCGCAACGTTGAACTGGGCGGCTCAGCAGAAAACCCAGCAGGGAAGAACTGCAAGTGACCACAGAGCTTTAATTGCAGTTTGACCAAAATGTGCACTTGTATTTTAAATGTTAAAATCTATAAGTCAGTACAATTACATCCCATAATAGCTTGTTTTTATGCGGTAATATCACTACTGACAACCACTTCTGTGGCCTCTTAACCTAGCAAAACCTAGCAACCACATCATCTACAGCCGGCACGGCTGTAGATGATGTGGTTGCTAGGTTTTAATAAGAGAGATAAGAGTCTCTGTTCTCTGTCTACTTAACATTTCTTGCCTCTCTCTCATCCCCCACACCCCCACCCCTTCCTCTTGTTTAACTAAAAAAAGAAAGGAAAAAGTTTAATAAAATGGTGGAGCATCAGCATTCTCTAGGTTTACTTTATGTCCACACACTGGTATGTCCATAGGTTTGTCCAACAGCTTTGGTTTCCCTGGTGCTTTTTAACTTCAAAATACTGTAACAGAGTTTCTCTTTGAGTGGATGAAGAAAGTGCAGCCTGGACATTTGTTTTCTATTTACACTGTGCAATCATCACTGTGCACAGCAGTAGGGCAGTAAATGCAATTAAGTGGGATTTAAAGGTTAAACGCCTAAAAACAGAGACTGGGTCCTTGCGCTGTCGCAGATCAGACGCTCTGTATTATAATGTGCTGATTTGCATCCATTCTACATCGCATGCAACATCATGTGGATCGGTCTGGTTATCCACCATCATTATAACTTTTCGCATTATTTCTTATTTTAGGGCTGCCACGATTAGTCAACTAGTAACAATTACTTCGACGACTAATTTAATCGTCGATGCCTTGTTTGAAGCTTTGTAAGGTCCTGAAAGACGCAGGAATAAGTAGTAGGATTTACAGTGGGATGCAAAAGTTTGGGCAACCGTGTCAATAGTCATTATTTTCCTGTTTAAATCGTTGGTTGTTACAATAAAAAAAATGTCAGTTAAATATATCATATAGGAGACACACACAGTGATATTTGAGAAAGGAAATGAAGTTTATTGGATTTGCCGAAAGTGTGCAATAATTGTTTAAACAAAATCAAGAAGGTGCATAAAGTTGGGCATTGTTGTCATTTTATTGATTTCAAAACCTTTAGAACTAATTATTGGAACTCAAATTGGCTTGGTAAGCTCAGTGACCCCTGCCCCTACATACACAGGTGAATCCAATAATGAGAAAGAGTATTTAAGGGGGTCAGCAACATGGGGGTCTCAAAACAACTCTCAAATGACCTGAAGACAAAGATTGTTCACCATCATGGTTTAGGGGAAGGATACAGAAAGCTGTCTCAAAGAAAATGGAAGACCACTGGTTCAGTTCACGTTAAGGCTCGAAGTGGCAGACCAAGAAAAATCTCGGATAGACAGAAGCAACGAATTGTGAGAACAGGCAGAGTTAACCCACAGACCAGCACCAAAGACCTACAACATCATCTTGCAGCAGATGGAGTCACTGTGCATCGTTCAACCATTCGGTGCACTTTACACAAGGAGATGCTGCATGCGAGAATGATGCAGAGGAAGCCTTTTCTCCGCCCACAGCACAAACAGAGTTGCTTGAGATACGCTAAAGCACATTTGGACAAGCCAGCTTCATTCTGGAATAAGGTGCTGTGGACTGATAAAACTAAAATTGAGTTATTTGGGCATAACAAGGGGCGTTATGCATGGAGGAAAAAGAACACAGCATTCCAAGAAAAACACCTGCTACCTACAGTAAAATATGGTGCTGGTTCCATCATGCTGTGGGGCTGTGTGGCCAGTGCAGGGACTGGGAATCTCGTCAAAGTTGAGGGACACATGGATTCCACTCAGTATCAGCAGATTCTGGAGACCAATGTCCAGGAATCAGTGACAAAGCTGAAGCTGCACCAGGGCTGGATCTTTCAACAAGACAATGACCCCAAACACTGCTGTCGCGGTTCGAATTTTGAGGAAGAGACATACGACTGAAAGTCCGTAGTGGGTCAACGCAAATGATTTTATTAAAACACATATATGTGGTGAAGATAGGCTCTGCAAAACATCAGGCTCCATCTCCCGCCTGACAATAGGTGGGTGTGATATTTATACTTATGATGACCAGTAACTCCAGCGAGTACATATTCTAAAAAGGAACCGCTACTTCCTCTGTTCCTCCAGATGCTTCCTGTTATTCTACTTGTCTAGACTTAAACAACACTTGCAATTAGTTTACCCAGACAGGCTATGTGTCTGTGTCATTAATCTAAGTGCATGACCCCCCTCTACGTCATCTGTTACCAGGCAAACTCCAGTGCAGCCTGCTGAATGCACACAGGCAATATGTAGTAAATTATACTGTAAACATGTAGGCAACCTTTCAATAGCTGAACTTTGCTCCATTGATCGGCCAGACATCGCGCTGCCCGTAGCTTCAAACCATTAATTAACTTGACCGAGCTTCAACCCTTTAATTATGTAATATGTGTATAACATGATTACAGTTGCACCTGCAATGAAAGATTATGTGCTTATGCTAACACCTGAAATACAGACTTTAATATAACATCACCAGTTTCAATAAATGTGTCAATGAAATGACAACAATGATAAATCATAAATGATGCAACAGTAATAATAAGGATCATGAATAGTAACATAGATTATGAATGTAAAATAATATTTCATCTCGACACTGCTCAAATTCCACTAAGGCATTCATGCAGAGGAACAAGTACAACGTTCTGGAACGGCCATCTCAGTCCTGTTAAGGTTCAAAATATTGGGGATGGAGACAAGAGAAAAACCACAATAACAACACTGGTCCGGTCGGGTTGAGTCAAACGATGATTTAATGATCACACACGTGGGAGATGGACACTGATGCAGACAGCCTCAAATCTCAAAGTGGTGGAGCATTGCTCAAACTCTTATAGCCTCTGGTTCTCCCATCTTATCATAAAAGCCTAAACATTCACATTCTTTCTCTCACACGGCGCCTAAGCTACGACCTTGGCTCCCTGTTTATCTGCTCGTGCTGAGATGGGGCAGAAAACTCCAGCATGTTCTATTCTCTTCTAATCAGACAAATAAGGCGATGACTTTCTGCGAACAGTATTCCTTATAACTCAACAGTATAATGCATCATAAACAATATCATTCATTCACAATAAATCAGCAGTCTAATGCAATGCAAATCAGTTTAAATACTGCAATAATTATCACCTTCTTCTAATTCAGGAGAATAATGCCAACTTAAACTACATAATAATTCACAATCTTTATTTCGGGGTCTAACATGGCATAAAATAATATCATAATTTTACAATTCCCCCTGATGAGCTCATTATTCTAATGAGCTCACAAACACCCTGTAGCCCAGTGTGGCCGGGTTCATCTCTTCTCACTCCTGAGGTCCTTTGTCCCCCTGACGGGCAAACCATATGTAAGATGACCTCTGTGTTTGCGCAAGTCAGGTGCAAGACAAACTATTACTACAAGGATAGCAGGTCCAGATGACACTCCCCTGTTCTCCCACAGCTTTATTTGGTGTTCCCTTATACCATTCAGACGTAGACTAGAACCTCTGTCCGAAGAGCTCTTAACCTTTATTTTATTGCTGCAGCTACCAGTGTCGTCCAGTTGCGTGATCCTCTGTTCTTCTTACTTCAACCTCAGGGGTTAGACAACCCTTCAGTCGTGACACAGATCAGGGGATTATTCTGCCCCTATTTCAAACAACGATCTGTGTATCCTCGGGTCCTGTGTCTCCCGTGTATCCTCCAGAAAAGAACAGGAAGGCGTCCCCCTTTTGCCCAAGAGCCTCTCGAACCTCGTTGGTCTGGTGTTTCCGGATTTCCGTCAACCCCTTCATGGTTATTGCTGTATTTATGGGATTCATCCTTTTGAAGTGACCAGCTGGAGCCCAAACGCCATGACCCTTGGACCCAGTTGGTGTCTCGGCAGTCACTGTATCTGTCTCTGCTGCGAAGGACCCTCGTATCTCTGTGGCCTCGTCTGGTGTCTGTTCCTTTCTCTGTAAGAGACAGAAAACCAAAACACCCCCTTCCTAGCCCTAATAATCTAATGTTATTATCTACTGACCTTCTAGTGGATGGAAATAATGATAAATAAATAATGATTTATGCTTCTCACTGATTCTCTACAAAAGACCGTAAACTTCTCGGGCCACCATTAGCTTAAGCTTTACCATTCCTAAGTTATTAAAGACACAAATCAAGTTATAAAAATGTTCAAACAATCCTTGTTTGATGTTGAAACCCAACTCCCCCCCCCCCTTTTTTGACACATTCCAATGTGTCAAATCAACAGAACTAGAACATTAAAAGAAAAGGTGAGGCAGGCACCACGTTACCCAGAATATTACGTTGATCTGCGTGCAATGTTCTGACTCAAGTATTTTTAATATTTTAATGAATATCGTCTAATTAACTGCCACTACTTATACCTAGCAAAAGACATAATTGAATAAAAATCACAAAGAATAACATGATCTTAGTGTTATGTAAGCGCGTGCAGCCCTCCATGCTCGAAGTCACTCCACACCATAGATCAGTCAGACCTCGCGCTGACTGTAGCTTTTGACCCTTATTAACTTGAGCGCAACTCTATAATGAGCAACAAACTGCCATATGTATATAAATTATCATGATTACCCCTGCAAAGAAAAATTAAATCAATATCCTAACACCTGTAAATAAAAGACTAATCAGAGGTTATAACAATCACAGGGACACAAATGTTAGAATACGGTCAAAAGCTTCTATAAATGCTCGTTGCATAAGTCTCATACAACAATAAAATGCTGATATTAAAACAACAGTAAAACACCCCCTTTTGTCCCATTCAACCTGACACATAAACGTTTATAGATGGCTCTCTTAAATTTGACATTCTCCTGATTTTTCTTCACTGACCACAGCAGGGGAAACTCTGCCATGATACAGCCATAAATGCAGCTCACCTGATTCATCACTGAGCTCCATCGTCACTGGGGTCTGACAGGGTGGCGCTGCATACTCTTCTCATCTAATGTGTCTATTTTCAACCTGTTTAGTCAGAGTGCTCAAACATGAGGCAGACTACGTCCACAACAAGTCAACACAGCCGTAAATGTGGCCAATTATCAATCTATTACCAATCAATAACAACAGATAGCTTTTATTTTATGAATGTTTTCAATCAACCACTCACCCAGAGGATCTTCAATCCCAGGAACTTCCTTCTTCTCATTTAATGAGTCTGTCCTCTTTCCAAGACCTGGTAACTGGTCTATCCAGAGCCACCTGATCTCAAAATATACTTACAACAAGCCAAACCACCCGTTGGTCACACCAACCCTTTTCCGCCCTAAAGATGTTCAACGGCTAAAGATGTTCAATGCCATCGTAGACTGGAGTGCCGAAAGAGACTTTAACGCCAACTGTTCCAACAATCCATTTTATATTGCTTCCTGGTCAGAGTTGCAAAACTCCACACCAGGGTTCAAATCGTTTTACTATTTTCATTAGTTCTTATTTTTTATTTTAGTTTCGACTCCAGATTTACAATAGTCATCAGTCCTGATGTTTGTACCAGGTGTAATCAATGTTTACCAAGTCTTTGCTAGTTTAGTCTAATTTATATTGTCCGAAAATCCTCAGTTTCAGGTTAATGTTGATTAGTGCCAGTTATAATTTTAGTTGTATTTTGCCAAAACTAAGTGTCACAAAATTCCAGTTTCAACACATCAGCCATGCTCCCCTGCTTATCCCTGGGTATTAAGACTATTAACTCCTGCTGCACTGCGTGTTCATAATTTTGGTCAATCGACAAACCTTTTGAAGGTGCTCGCACAATTATTTAGATGTTCCAATCCTGTTGTCTCGGGCTGCACCACGCTGCCTTATCTGGTGTTAGCTGTTTTCCGGTGATGTGGGTTGAATGGGGGAGCTCTTCAAGGAGGGGGAGTATGCTCCCCCTGATGAGCTCTTCAAGGTCAGCTAAGCTAACCTTCGTGTGTGAGCTTTTCAAGTGCATTTCAAGATTTGTGGGATTTTTGCTTTATAAATGTCCCTCATAACCCCCTGACGGCCCTCTAATTTATTTTAACACACCATAGTGTACATTTAGTGTTCACTTGTAGCTCTCATACTCTACTTACCACTCTTCTAAGTCCTGATGTTTCTTAAAGAGGACAACCGTACCTTTAAATAATATCACATGTGTGGGGTGGTGGTCTTACCAATTGTTTTTTCCCACCCTTTTTACATTTTATGAAAGCCAGAGAGATAGACCTGATATTTTCATTTGAAACATTTTGTTAAACTCAGAGTTTTATTTTATTATTTTTATTTATTTATTTTAAGCTTATTTAATTTCACGGAGAACATGCCTAACCTATTAATTTATACTGTAGTGCACGTCGGGACTTTATACTTATATTCATTTCACTTTTTCCTAGTAGACAACTCTTTAACAAGGGCATAGAGAATTCTTGACCGAATAGCGAGATTCAAACATAATTTTTCAAAAGGTAAGAGTCATGTGAGCCAGATAGGGGAGAGTGACACCCCAGGAGGAGCAACACAAAGATTATCGAGATGCAGTGGCAGGTGTAATGGAGGAAAACACAGGGCCACAATCTGTCGTCCTATCTGGTTCAAAACTGATATGCAGGAGAATGTGGAATTTTGATTTTTGTTAAAAACAAATATGGATAAAATGCAAAAATATTTTCCAATAAAGTAAAACTGAGAGTCGCACTTATAACTGACTCCATGTCACCTGATTGTTTCTACAAGATCACATTTTTGCTAAGAGTTATTAGTGATCTCAATGTGCGAAAAGACTTCACCATATTTGGAGTTCAAACTCCTCTTGACTGAGAGACCTGGAACAAACATGTGAACAAAACCTGACTAGTACTAGTAATGAAGAGCTCTCTCCAAACGTCAAGAATAAAAGCCCCAATCAGATGGGATTATAACAGAATATGGTTCGCTCCGTTTGCCTGAAATAATTAGGAGTCACAGGCATTTCAGTTGTGGAATGGTTGGGTGCAACAGTAAACATATGTGAGATGTGGGAAGTGCCAAATGTTCCTTTGTGTCTCCAAATTAAATCACAATACTTCCTCAGATATCATAAATGAGTTGACTTTTGTGTAATAGAAAGCCCAGTGCAATCACTTATTCCTAAACCAATGGTTTACAGCTAGTCAAGTGTCAGTGACTTCTAAGTTGGTCCCTGATCTACATTTTTGATATTGTTATATAAATAAGTTTTAATATCCTGCTTATAAAAATTTCAGTGGAACCTGTAAGTTTCTTACATAGCTCCTAAATCTTATTAGTTTCACAGTAGTGATCAATGAACTCCCCTTGTGCACTATGTAAAGTTTAAATGACTTGACTATCGTAGGGCATACACACAACAATGGTGCTACACACATTTTGCTATAAATCCAATTGATTTTAATTAGTTTTGTAAACACTCATTACAATTTTAGTCAATTTTCCTTTTTTCTTATTTTGATTTTATTTCCGTTAGCACAAATGTTTTTCCACTTCTAGTTTTTGCTATTTCATTTGTATTCTTTAGTAATAATAATCCTGCTCTGCTCACTAGAATAAACATAATCAACGTGATCGACAGCTTACTGCGTATCGATTCACCATCTTATCAATTCATTTGCTTCATCCTTTTGTGGTTTATAACCTTATATTTTATTTCAACCTACTTTGTCTCTAAATATTTGAAGAATTTTTCAAGTTCGGGGTCAAATTTTAAGAATTTGACCATAAGTGAAAGTTATGGTGTTATCACCCCCTTTGGGGCTTACCTTTCCCAGTTTTGGTGATTTTCCTCCCCATTCTCTATTCTCTACAAGTACTCCTTTTCGGTGGCGAAAAACTGTTGGTGTGGTCAAGCGGGTGCTGTAAAAACAAAAGCTCAGGACAGAACAGTCACCAGTCATGTACTTCACTCAAAATTAGCATATATCAAACTTCATATTGATCCTCTGAGTGTAATGGTACATTTTAATTTAAACTTCTCAAAGCTAAACACAATATTTTACTTTATCTTACTCTCGTTCTTGTGCAGCACCACCCCTGTCGGTTCTATCTTACTTTTAAATTGCTGACTATTTCAAGATGTCACCCAAAAGGCGGGGACCAGTATTTATCATTACATTATCTCTATTTTGCGTGTGGCAAGTCTATCATTCCCTGTTATTTATAGGCCTCGGTAGAGGGTTTTTTCTTTTTTTTTCTTTCTTTCCTCTATAAAAGTTACTTGACTCTTTACAGTGACCCACTATGATTAATACTAATAACATGTTCAGTCATAAGTGAATTCAAACCTTTTCTTCATTTTAGCATTTAACATTCCCAACCATTTTATAATGGTACCCTAATCGAAACACAGCTACTAAAACACAATTTTTTATGTAAGCATCAGTAACTCCAACTTGGCAACCCAAGGGTTAAATCCGCAGTTCACACTCCTGTGAAGCTACAGCCTCCCCCCTCAGTCTCTGTCAACCTTCTGCTCTTGCAAAAACAAAACAAAGCAAGACAAAACATCCACCCTTCTTTTACAGGCTGGGTGAACTGTCTGTGGACATTTACTAATCCTAAAGTCGGTACCGTCTTTGTCTCAGTACCAAGTCAGTTAAAGCTTTTAGTCGTCAGTCCATAACAGTCCAGTCACATGCATACATCCACACACATTCATACCAGATATTGCTGATAATGGAGTCTCACGCGCAACCTATTCGAGGCTCCTTCACCAGCAAGATGACGTCATCATTTTAAAGGAAACAATTCCTTATTTATTGCTTTTTCTTGGACTGGATTGACTCGCTGCAATCCTTTTAGGATCAGGACTTTTCATTCAACCAGTGTCCCATACAAGTGAATTTCTCCTCAGCCCATTATAATCATGGAGAAAAATACTTCGCGACTGTTTTCAGTAAGAATATTTTATAGCACTTTAAAATTCACTCTCTCAGGCCTGGATTAAGGAGCCGATTTGTTAAATCAGGAGCTCACAAAATACCAAAATATCACCACCGGTGGATCACACCTCTCAGATGTTCTTATCTCAGTGCACTGTAACGAAAGCAAACACAGACGTAACCAATTAAACACTCATATAATAACAGATACTGGGGCCCATTACAAACATGCCCAAGCATAAAACCATCCTTTTCTCTCTCAGAGAAAGAAAACAATCCAAACCTCACTGATAGAATCAACCTAGTATCAAACAAAACCCAAAGATCAACCAAAACTCCTTTTTGCACCAACAAAACATGTTGGATTTACTTGACTCAATAGTGGACACTAGTTACACACCAACTCTTTACTTTGGCAAAAATGTAAACAACTAAGTTGAATCAACACAACCTTTTCATAATCTCTTCGAAATAAAACTCACACCATTCATTCATCATTTTCGCTCTGTACCACTGCTCCTTGTTAGACTGTGTGAAGCACAGTAAACAATTCAGTGGAGGCTTTGAGCCATAAACAGACATCACGCACAGACATTGCTTTCATTATCAAAGTGCTTCAGACCATGTCCTCTAAATCTACACAAATGCCCTCTGCGTGGCATGAAATACATTTAAGCAATAAATAATCAATCAGTTCTTGCTGTTGTAACCAACTCCGTATTTGGATGTTTGTGTGCAGCATTTGTTAGTAAAGCATTCTTCATTGCATCAGCGTGTGTGTGTGTGGATCACTTCTCAGTTCATTGAATCAACATTTTAATTTGTGTGTGTGTGTGTGTCATTTCTCCCTCAATCAACGAGTGCATATGTTCATATGTATGTTTCTTTTCACTCTGAGTCGGTGCATGTAGATGTGTGTGTTTGTGTGGGTGTTTGTGTTCATCACTTTCCTGTTGTAGTGTTCTGGGTAAACCACGGCCTGAAGCGTGCCCTGGGTCCTGCCCTCCTCCTTTTCAGTCTGTTTGCATCCATTGGTGCTGCTGCTCAGAGTTCTGTCCATACTGGTTCTGGCCCCAATTGAGGCAGTCCTTTTCTCCAGTGTCCAGCATCTTCTCCTTATTTCGCTCCTCCTTAACTTGACCCTTTTGCTTCGGTCTTCCTTCAGGGTTTTGATACGCAGCTCAATTGTCTGGATGTCCGTTTGTTGCTTGCAGAAGTGCGACTGCTGTCCGTTTGTTTGCAGGTGGAACGGCTGACATCCAGAAGGTGTATAGGAGAGTCTGCAGCTTCCACCTCCCCAGTGGAAGACCTCAATCTTTGTTCTGTTAGTTTAACACAGGCCTCAAGGCTCTCTGGGATCCCTGCTTGCACTTTCAAGCCCACGGCTCAGGTCGTAGTCGTGGTCCCATTCCAGGGGAATGGAGTCCATGGTTGTTTGGGTGTCTCGGCCCGAGCGTTCAGTCCGGAGCTGGGCAGCCCAGGACGCTGAGCGATCGGAGGACGGCAGAGGCGACAGGAAGCCATCCCCCTAACGTTTGCTCCATAGCAGACCGGACAAATCACACTGCTCATCTAGCTCCAGGATGCTCCGGCCTGATTTCAAGTCCGGTGTCTTGGACTCCAAGCCTGATGGGTTCGATTTTCAGCTAGCTCCTCCTGGGCCATGCTCAGTTTCTGCTCTGATGCCTCGAGGTCTTATTGAGGGCAGAAACCTCAGAGTCTTTTCCGTAGAAATCAGATTAAAGTCCATTGATGTTTCCCTTGGACCTTCTGTGGTTCTGCTGTTCGGCTCTTCCCAGAGGTCAGCTCCTGTCTGAGCCCCGACCCCTGTGCCTTCAGCTTATTTTCTCCTGGTGTTTTTCTCCATTCTGAGGTGCCTCCTGTCCTCAGTTTTCCTTTGTCTGTGGCACGCCCTGTTTTGCTGCCCGATCATCAGTGTTGGTCCGTCACTGTCCTGCACAGTTTTAATGCAGAGTTGTTAAGGTCAGCATTGGTTTGCTCGGCCTCACTTTTCCTCCGGGCTTAATGGGCGTGTCGTCACAGCTCTGTCCGCTGAAGCTGTCTTTTTCCATATGGCAAGAATGTGAAGAGTGTGTGAGAGGGGTGTGTCCGATCAGGCACTGCCTGCTGTGGATTGAGTGCAGGTCAAGGTGTTCGGAGCGGATGGTGCGCTCAGCTGCTCGCATAACCCTCTGTAGAGCTCGTCTGTCCGGCATGTTGCTGTTCCCGAACCAGACAGTGATACAGCTGCTCAGTATGCTCTCGATAGTTCCTCTATAGCAGGTGGTCAAAGTCATTGGTGGGAGCCGGACCTTTCTCAATCTTCTCATTTAAGAAGAGAGACTGACGGAAATCTCCCCGTGTAGTGAAACGGGCCTTGGATTTAACACTCTCCATCTCCGCAGCCTGATATCGTTTTCCTGCAGCACTGTTGACATTTTCAAGCTGTTGTTATAGGTCCAGCTGCTGTAGCATTTGGTCAGGGTCACTTCAAAGATGGTGGAGGAGTGAGCAACGATGGTGGAGGGGAGAGCAGGCGTCCAGGTCAGCCTCGGCTTCCCTACCTGTAATCAAACATAAAGAGAAAAAAAACAAAAAAAACAAAACAAAAACAAAACAAAACAAAACTAATGATGTTGTATTGGCTATATCAGTCAGAGAGGGGAGAAACACCGGGGCCAGGCCCTGTGTCAGCCTTCACTCCCCCTTTTTTTTTTTTTTTTTTTTTTTTCTCTCCATATAATCCTCTCATAACCCACCAAGCTGACAGGACGACACAGGTACATTTTAAAATTCTTAAGATTGTATTTAAAGTTCAAAATGGAATTTTCTTTCATTCAGTAATCACCTATATTTATCAATCGGCAGAAAACTTGTCACAATTTGACTTTTCTAACCACTAAATTTGTCATATCTTCACTGGTTTGTCAGACCAGTGTTTTTTTTTTTGTTTTTTTTTTAAGTTAAGATGTTGTCCTGCAACCCAGAGAGTTTATTCGTTAGTAGTGGATAAACTTTATTGTGTAACGGCGGGTGTATGTTAAGCTTCACTGCTTTAAACTTGCTGGAAAATCTTCACATGTTCATGGGTGTAAGCTGTTTCTTCATTGCGTGTATGTGCGTTTGTAGGTGGGTTAACTTAACTTTTTGTTTGCTCATGGGGCCGGGTGGTCCAGGCCCGTAGCCACCTGTATCAACACACTAAGAGATTTATTTAATATCATTTTCATCACAATCACACTCTGCCGACTGAAGTGCCGGTCTTACTCAAACACAATTTATCTCTTCTATATTAAAATCCAGCCGAACATCAAACATTCAGCGTAGTCATTCAAATCCTTATTTATAATATTATAATCAACAAAATCAGCGTTTTATTACAAGCTTGTATCATTATTTGCAAATCCCACAAAACACACTAAACAGGAAGCAAAAGTCCTCTGTGTAGTTCACAGCTCATTTGCATGTTCACACACAGTCTAAAAATAGCCCTCAGCGCCGCAGCTGCACGTCACACACAGTCTCACACCAAGCTCAGGCAAAACTCTATTATTTTATATTACAAAAGACGTCTTGTATTTACAATCACTGACAGGCCTAACAGATTGAGCACCTAAGAAATTTCGACAAATTTAAAATAACGAGTAATCAATTAACCAGTATCTGTTTCCTCCAGAACAGCCTATGGCCTGATTTCTAAAGAACCTAAACAATTTCGACAAATTTAACCATAACGGGTCCAACCGAAGAAAGTTAACTTTTTTGTAATCAATTAAACAGTATCTGTTACTTCTGGAACAGTTTCTGACCTAATTTCTAAAATCCCTAACTCAATTTAACAGTATCCAAACAAGCACATGACACCGTTTAAAACGGTGAGGAGACTCGGTAACTCCTAGCTTATTTCAGGATGCCCTGTACCCCACAGATAAGCCAAACTGAACTAACCCTGTTCGCCGACAGGTCAAAGCCGCGCGTCCACGACTAGGAGGGGGCGTAACCCCCGGGCTATGTGCTTCTTAGCAACTTCTGGTGCCGTCCTATAATAATTTTCACCTAACCGATTTTGAGAAATTTTACCATAACGGGTCCAACCGAAGAAAGATAACTTTTTTACGACCAATTAAACAGTCTCTGTTACTTCTGGAACAGTTTCTGACCTAATTTGTAAAACTATTAACCAGTCTCTGTTACTTCTGGAACAGTTTCTGTCCTAATTTCCCTACTAAACTACCTGAGCCTTCAGCTCACTATCCAGGGACTCAAACCCAACATTCTCTGTTACTTCTGGAACAGTTTCATATTTCTTCAACTTCATTAAATACTCTTAAGCAACTTTAACTGCATAACACACGGTGATTCTCATCAAAATCAAAACAGACACTCTACCAGTAATTTCAGTGAGTAGACTTTAATTTAGTCATATCCAATTTGGCACATTTTGGAAATAATTCAACAGGTAGTGCCTTACCTTTAGATAAGCCGGCTTTTGTCCACTCAAATCAGACCACTGGCTCGTGCCTGTCCGTTCGACAACCTCGGACCGTCCAAACTTTTAAATTCCACCCCAATACCACAGGACGAGCCCCCAAAATGTTAAGGTTCAAAATATTGGGGATGGAGACAAGAGAAAAACCACAATAACAACACTGGTCCGGTCGGGTTGAGTCAAACGATGATTTAATGATCACACACGTGGGAGATGGACACTGATGCAAACAGCCTCAAATCTCAAAGTGGTGGAGCATTGCTCAAACTCTTATAGCCTCTGGTTCTCCCATCTTATCATAAAAGCCTAAACATTCACATTCTTTCTCTCACACGGCGCCTAAGCTACGACCTTGGCTCCCTGTTTATCTGCTCGTGCTGAGATGGGGCAGAAAACTCCAGCATGTTCTATTCTCTTCTAATCAGACAAATAAGGCGATGACTTTCTGCGAACAGTATTCCTTATAACTCAACAGTATAATGCATCATAAACAATATCATTCATTCACAATAAATCAGCAGTCTAATGCAATGCAAATCAGTTTAAATACTGCAATAATTATCACCTTCTTCTAATTCAGGAGAATAATGCCAACTTAAACTACATAATAATTCACAATCTTTATTTCGGGGTCTAACATGGCATAAAATAATATCATAATTTTACAGTCCCCAGACCTGAATATTATTGAAAATCTGTGGTGTGAGTTAAAGAGAGCTGTCCATGCTCGGAAGCCATCAAACCTGAATGAACTAGAGAGGTTTTGTAAAGAGGAATGGTCCAAAATACCTTCAACCACAATCCAGACTCCCACCACCCCGTGGTCTTTTGCTACTCAGTTTAAATATGATATATAAGTCACTTAGATAACTTAAAAATGTTATTGTTTGGCTTTTTCAGTGTTTTATTTGTTCCTGAATAAATCCTCAGTTTAGCTGACATTAAAGTTATAGTTTTCACACAGCAGAATATGCGTCAAACAGAAAACTAATTAAACAGAAGTGTGAAATGGTCGAGAATTTACTCCAATGTCCTGTTATATTTTTGATAGACGGTTGCGTTTATTACATTCCACCGAGACAATCTGCAAATTTCATTAAAAGTTTAATAAACTATTATCTTGCCTTTATTTTTAGTTAGCACATACCTTAAACCTTTCAAGCTGTAAGCTATTGATAGTTATATAAGAGCAGATGTATGCTGGTGCAATAAGATGTCCGTTTTACGTCCTTTACTTTACTTTACTTTACTTTATTGATTTATATAGCACTTTTCACAGGATAAAAACCACAAAGTGCTTCACAATAATATAAAACAGATAAACATAAAACAGCACAATCAAACATACAGCACAAATCTAGTTAAAAGCTAGTCTAAACAAATAATACTTATTTAAAAAGACTCATTTAAAAGAATAAATAGAATCCAGGCAATTCAAAGATGGAGGGAAAGAATTCCACAACCTGGGGGCCAACGCTCTAAAAGAGCTATTACCTCTGGTTTTAAAACGCGTTTGGGGGAATACCTACAGCCTCTGATTAGACGACCCCAGGCTGCAAGAGGGAATATGAGGTTCTAAAAGATCAGAAATATAAAGACAATCTTTATATACATTCAATGGGGCATGATCTGAAAATAATCGGTGACTAGGCGAATATCAGAATAATCGTCTGTGGCAGCCCTATCTGACTTTGTGCTGCTATCTGGTTTCGCTTCCATTTCTCTGAAATTGTCTCTCTGTTATTTCCCTGGAGCAGAGTTTTTTTTTTCCATGCCTAACACGCATACTATCTACATCATTCATGTGAGCGATGCTCCACCTATCTTTCTCTTGCTCTTCATGTTTACCAGCAAGGCCACACCTTAAAGCCAGCCCCCTTAAAAGATCAGGTGGGACAGAATCAGTGAGCATCGAGTCAAGAGCAGCTGATACATCACATTCACTCAGCACTCATGTAATGATGCTCCCTGCACCCAGGGTAAGGTGCTTTATACTTGTCTATATTTGCACAAATTAATTAATCAAGGAAAAAGGTGTGATTTAGACGAATTGCTGAGTTCTGTTTTAAGTTCAGACTAATACAGGAAAGGAAGAGGACAAAAGATAACTGTAAGGGGGCTGGCAATAAAAAAAGGGCACGGATGTCACTCAGTCTGTTCCTGTTGTATCATGTGCAAAGGGAAGAGCTCAGCCCTGATGCGTGCAAAAGAATACGATTTGTAAAGAGAGATAACTGGAAGCAGTGCAAAAAAAACTACACTAGGATTACTTGTGCTTTATTCCTCCAAATGATTCATGCTATCTTGAAAAATGGAAGAAAGTCATGCTGAAAGTGGGTATTTTTAAAGGCAAGATTTGTGAATTTCACGAAAACTAAGAAAGAGCTATGGTGGAATGAAAAGTGGAAAAGAAAAGACAAAAGCCACACAATGTAACCTCCACCTCACCTTGTTAGCTAGGAGCTTTGACTCATACAGACAATGTATTATTGATGTACTGAAACGTAATATAAGTATGTTTATTTATATAGCTCCTTTATCAGAGACATAAAAGGGCTGTATGACAATTAAAACACAATTAATATCAGTAGAACACCACGTTATAATAAAATCAATTGAAAAAGAGAAATTAAAAAAGAATATTAACAGAAAAATGGATTAAATAAATGTTTTTAACTGCTTTCTGAAGGAGTCCACAGAGTGAGCGCAGCAGAGTTAGAGTGGTAAGGTGGCAACTTGCTCAACCTGTAGAGCAAGTTGTATTCAAACTTCTGTGGCAGTGCCAGAATAGAGTCTGAATTATATTGGTTCATGCGTCAAACTGCAGCCATAGTGTAATCTTTGTTATGTTTATGGATGTTAATTTACCCTAGTCTCTTTAAGACATTTAGTTACGACAGGGGCAAATTGAGAAAGCTGTCTGCATTGTCGCGATGAAGTGACAACGCTGTGTGTTTAAAAATCCTTTAAGCATCTGTAGCTCTTTTTTTAAGATGATGCCAGAAGATTTCCTTTAAGAATCATCCTGATGGCGGCCGAACATCTGCGTCTCGAGGCCCCGGCTGAGGCACACTGTGAGATTAATGTTGCTGGTTGTATTGTCCATCAGAAGGCGAGGTAAAAGGTAGGCAACTTTTGCAGTAATTGAATGTGTCTTGCCTTCAGTAGCCCATGTTGTGATTCTGAAGGCATTCATTGAGTCAAGTCTTTTTATGCTGTGTAATTTAATAGTCAGGAATGCTGGATAATAGAGAAAATAGCAACTGATTTGACAGCTCAATATCTCTATAGTGATGCTGAGATGAGAGAAAGTGTTTCTGAATTCAAATAGTCGGGATTAGATGTGACAGAACTGAAATAGAAAAGTGGACAGTGAAGCTATTATCCAACATGTTCCCTGTCAGGCTGTGTGCATTTACCAGAATGAGATGTAAATGTGAAAGAGAAGCTTTTGTTTCTTGTTTTTGAAACCTGTTTGTAGCACAGCAGAACTTCTTTATGTCTTGTATTAAAATGTTTCAAAACTTTCAAAAATCCTAAACTGTGTATGTTTCTCAGAATACATACAATTTTAAAGTTTGGACAGTTAAATGCACATGTTAATATTTTAACCAAAATTATGGGATAACAAAGATGTCCTTTCAAACAGCTCACTCATAATATTGCAGGTGTGGGTTTGGTTCTTTCCGCAAAGAGGAGCTTTGATGGTGACTCACTCACTGATGGCAGGTGGATTATAAACCAAAAGCAAAAGCAAAAGAATAACAAGGAATAACAAAATCGTATTTGTGGTCACAACAGCTTGATTCCTCAAACTTCATTTTTTGGCTTATCAGTTGTTCAGAACAGTTTTCTTGTTTGTGATTGTATGCGTTACTTTTGGGAAACAATACCAGAGAAAAATTGCAGTGGCTTCATAGTTACTGTTGTTGAATTACTCAGACAAACGCATTCATACACAGTGGCGCACCCACTGAAAGCATCGCAAAATTGACCTGAGGATTTAAATCAGCTTGAACTCAGAGACTACTAACCTTAATATGTCTATTGTATCAGCCCTAAAAACCTTTGAAATACATATCCAACTGGATACTTACCCTGGATGGCATTACCTTGATTTCCAGTAACACTGTGAGAAATCTTGGAGACGTTTTTGATAAGATCTTCAGTGCGCATGTTAATTAATTATGTAGGACTGGTTTCTTGCTTTTGAGCAATATCTCTAAATTTAGAAACATCCAATGTCTCAGAGTGAAACTGAAAGTTCATGCATTTATTACTTCTAGGCTGGACTACTGTAATTCATTATTATGTTTATGATGTTTGAAAAACTCCATGAAAAGTCTTCAGTTGATTCAAAATGCAACAAGAATACTGACAGGGACTGAAAAGACTAGCATATTTCTCCCATATTGGCTTTTGTTCATTTGCTCATTAATAAATTCAAAAATAAATTTAAAATCCTTCTCTTAACACACAAGGTCTTGAATAATCAGGCTACATCTTATCTTAAAGATCCCATAGTACCACATCACCTCAATAGATCGCTTTGCTCTCAGACTGAAGGGTTACTTGTGGTTCCCAGAGTATTTGAAAGTAGAATGGGAATTAGAGCCTTTAGCTTTCAGGCCCCTCTTCTATGGAACCGGGACCAAAACTCAGGAGACAGACACTGCTGGAGGAATTGCCATGATGCACTTACTGTTTTTTTCTTCACTCACCTTTTTCACTCTCCATATGTTTATACACCTCTTTACATTTAATCATTAGGTATTATTAATCTCTGGCTTCCACAGCTGGTGTTTATCATGTCTTCCTCCTATCACGCCCAACCAGTCATGGCAGATGGCTGCCCTTTCTAAGCCTGGTTCTGCTGGAGGTTTCTGCCTGTCAAAAGCAAGTTTTTCCTTCCCACTATCGCCAAACCAGTCTCTCAAACAGGTCATACGATTGTTGGGGGTTTTCTCTGTCTTATTGTAGAGAATTGACCTTGCTGTTCAATTATTGTTGTGATTTGGCAGTAAATAAATAAAACAGAATGTAATTGAATATCATAGAATGATATATTCTGGCTATTTGGAGCTTGAAAAAATTTGAGTATTTGAAGTAGCCTTTAAATGACTCCTAGCAAGTGTGTGTGTTTGTGTGTGTGTTACAAATCCCTGACTGACACTGTTTCAATGTTTTAACCACAAAGATTCTTCTAATATATTTTCTTGTTTGACTGGTCAGGTTTGGATCAAGAACTTCATTCCACCTGATCTCTTGAGGAGATCAATCATACTCCTCAGATTTCACTTCCCCTTCTAGGGCATCTGTCATGAACTGGAACTGGCTGCAGGCCCTTATCAGTGGGGTCAGCAATTACTCCACAGTGTTCGGTCGGGTCTGGCTCTCAGTGGTCTTCATCTTCCGGGTGATGGTGTTTGTGGTGGCGGCTCAGCGGGTGTGGGCTGATGAAAGGAAAGACTTTGAATGCAACACTAGACAGCCAGGCTGCACCAACGTGTGCTATGACCACTTCTTCCCCATCTCCCACATCAGTCTGTGGGCCCTGCAGCTCATTTTCGTCACATGCCCGTCACTGATGGTTGTTGCCCATGTCAAATATCGACAGATGAAGGACTTAAAGTACACCACCACCCATGAGGGTAAACACATGTATGCCCGCCCTGGGAAGAAACGTGGAGGGCTGTGGTGGACATACCTGGTAAGAATGAAGGGTGCTAATGTTTAATTCCAGTTATGTTGTGTATGCCACACATGGAAGGAGATTAGCAATTGTACTGCATGAGCAACAAGCTTCACCACACCTCCAAACTGATGTGAAGTTGTATGTGTGATGACTTTGCAAGAGTGGTGGTATTTTGGTATCTATCCAATATCAAGTATTGCAGATGCAGATACCAAGATACTAATATTACCTACCTAAACTAGACTATAGAAAAATAGATGTAACAGTCAGCACAAAAATGCTTCCAAACATTTCTACATATATACATATACTGAAATTAGAGGACAGAAAAAAAGTACAGATCATATCATCCTAGTATCAATCTGATACTGAGACTAGCCTTAATTATCGATATTTGGAGAGAGCCCATCTCTATTTGCAGTCATTCGATTCTTTCTTCCTTTAAACAGCCATATAATACCAAATGTTCAGTTTGTTTTAACTGATTTTGGTTATTTTGGTATTTGGTAATATCACGAATCTTCCTTTTCTAGATAATCAGGATGAAGAGTCCTCACTTAGGTTACAAATTTTACATAGGGTCACTTATCTTTTTTTTTTTTTGTAACTGGCTAAACATCATAATAAGAGCTTGAACAAGTGGCTGAGATAAGTTACAGTAATTACTGAACCTTTAAAATTTATCCTGCCAAACACAGCCATTATCAACTGAGAAATCACTTGGACTTTACTTTACTTTAACACTCATTTGTTTTCTCATAGGTTAGCCTGATTTTAAAGGCAAGTTTTGACGGTGCTTTCCTCTACATCCTGTATTACATCCACGAAGGGTTCGACTTACCCCGTTTGTTAAAGTGTTCAATGGATCCTTGCCCGAACATAGTGGACTGTTACGTATCCCGCCCCACAGAGAAGAAAATCTTCACTCTCTTCATGGTGGTGTCCTCTGCTGTCTGCATCTTGATGTGTATCTTTGAGATGTTTTACTTCATCTGCAAGAAAGTCAAGAAACGAATCATTGACAAAATAGATGAAGAGACTCGTGAGTTGAAGTCATCGTCAACACCTCATTCAAGGCACAAGTCTAGATCATCTTTGAGAGTGGATCCAACAGTGTCTAACCAGAACCTGAATAACATCAAGACTGAGGAGACACCAACCACGCAATAAGAACCATGTTGCTCGGGCTACTCTGAAAAGCTAATTGAATAACTCCAGGTGCCACTGGAAGCAAATGAATCCCTCCTACTGCTTGCAAAACTGTTGCTCATGGAAAACAAAAGAAGTACGCCGTGATTTGTAAATATTACCATGTTAAACGAAATTCAGCATGCATCGACAGCAAAATTGTGGGTCAAAGAGGAAGCTATTTTTTGTGCATGTATTCTGTGTCTGTATGAGTGTGTCTCTGTATTCATGCTTTTATGTAGCCTGTGCATCATTAGCCAATAGTAAATTGTGACTGGCCAAGCACAGCACGTTCTTGAACACAGTAAGTGGAGATGAAGAGATTTGAAGGAAATCTCTTTTATTCTTGCACAAGAACCATTGTCAACCATAATGAAGTAAGACTACAGCTATTATAGTTTGTTTTAAATGATGAGGGGGTGGGGTTGTTGCAATATATAAAGTTTTTTCACTGTTAAATGTTTGTGTATGTGTCTGTTTTCATGCATTTCACAATTATCAAGCGGTTACCAGGTCAGTTGGGAAGACTACATGCTGTAAGTGAACCTTATATTCACTTTAGGATTACACGCTGAGTCACTCACAAATTACTTCACAATCGGCTTCACACAAAGCTTTACATATGACCCCGCCTTACTTGTTCTGGCGTCATCCGAGTTTCCACACTACCGTCCAATCAGAAGCAGAGGACACGGGTGCGGTTTTGATAGATAGGACAATGCACCAATGGTAAGCGGAAACTGGACGTCGCCGTATCTGCCCTTACGGATGCTTCGTTGTAGGAAGTAAAGGCTGTCAAATATGAGTTTCCACTACGGACAGGTATTGAATTCCCGTATTTTATATTTTGTTTTTGTCTTCATAATAACATACTAATGTTGTTTATTGAGTTTCTCTTTTATTGACCAATGTGACGTAACTAACAGCACCGCAAGTAGTTTCGGTTATTCATTTGTCTGCTGTGGTTAGCTAAGTGTTACACGGTAAACTGTTGCTATTCTTTAGCAACATTTCGGTAGGAAATAGCGGGTTACTCAGTGTTTATCTTTTAAATTTGGTCTTGTGGTTCAGCAAAACGTAACTACTCTAGTTTTCCTCGTTTGAATTGATAACAGTCATGGTGGGTTTCATCTGAAAGTAGAGGTAACTCATCGTTTTTGCTCAAACACATAATTATGGTGTAAGTAAGTTTTAACCTTAATTACCTACCATATAAAAGAAGTTGAGCCGTTTTATGTCAACAAACGAATCATTGATCAGCACAGTGGGATCCAATCTAGTTTATTTTGCTTGAATTATGGCATCGTTAAGCTTCTGTACGTCTAGTTTTTAGTTAATTCGTGAATCTTTTTTTCTTGTATTAATTGATTACATCATCGAAAGGCTAGAATAAGACTTTGTTTCACATGTTTAATGATCTTTGCCTGAAAAGTATTTAAAACCACTAATACACTACCAAAATACAGCTGTATTTTTTGTTGTTTTGTTTTAACCTATCACAAAAAATTACCCACCTCTGTGTCCTATAGGTAACTTCACATGAGCAGTCTCATAATTATAAACCAATTACATGTTTTGCTGGCAAAATCTTAATTTACAAGCTGATTGTAGCTTTCAAATAAGTATGCAACATTTAACTTAATTAAACAAAAAATATTTTCCTCATATTGTGCAGCTCTCATTGGTGCCAAATAAACTGCTGTCTGTGGCATGGCCATGGGAACTCTAGGGTTGTAGGCTCTATGAGTTCTGAGTCCAGATCAAACCTTTATACTAAACCCACTTAAACATTGCTACAGACAACACAATCCTGCTTATGCCTTAACCTCCTAGGACCTGGCGTCCACATACGTGGACATCACATTTTGGGTTATTTAGACTAAAATACTCAATTTTGCTCTACATGGGCTTGATATCCACTTACGAGGGCATTATACTGCTACTGTTCTATCAAAATCCTCATATGTGGCTCTTATTTTTCTTAAAAACAAAAATAAGGTTGAAAAAAAAATCTGGTAATTCTTTGTTTTTACATTCATTGGGCCCCAATATGCCCAAATATCAAAGAGAAATTAAAAATGCATGTCGTGGAAGAGTTCGGGTCTTAGGAGGTTAAGGTATTACCAGTTAGTTGCATTCAACCCTAGAGGTGCAATGTACACTGCAAAAACTGCTGAATGAGAGGTACAAGAAAGAGTCCCCCAAATCAGTCTAGTTGATCATCCACTGGATGCTCCCAGGAACGATCACAATCTGTGGAGGCCGCAGCGGACAATCTACAGGACTCCAAGAATCCACTAGAGATCCTGTTTCCATGCCTCACTATGTCAGAGCTGTTTTGCAGGCACAGAGGGGGGCTATACAATATTGAGCAGCTGATTTTAGTATTGTGGCTAATGATTACATATTTTCCCCTGAAATGTTAAACAATTGGAGTACAAAGTAGCAGGATCCAAGGCAACGGAAAATACATGACCTTAAAACTAAACTTAAGTACAGAATTTGAGAAGATAGTCGAATAGCCATACCTGAAGTATCTTGTGTCTCTGTTGTCCTCAGACTCTTTTACTGCAGAAGCAGTAAGCCTGTTTATTATAGGGTTTAGTGACCCTTGCTTTTTTGTCCCTCTGCAGGGCTATCCAGTTGGAGTCAACCCGCCACAGGGTGCGCCATACGGTGCAGGCAGAGGTTCCTATGGGCCTCCACCATCAGCTCCTTACGGAGGTCCTGGAGGTCAACCAGGAGGCCCCTATGGTGGTTATGGAGTTCCAGGTCATGGAGGGCAATATGGGCCAGGGCCAGGTGGTGCCCCTGGTGGGCCTTATGGGGGTTATGGTGGACAACCATATGGGGGACCTAATGCAAACTATGGTCCTGCAGGTAATTATGAGACGAGAGCATATCTTTGTAAGCATCTGTGGTAGCTCTGCCTGTAGGATTTAAGCAGGCATACACTGAACACAAGGAGACTGCAGATAGACTCTGATTCTGCTTCCACATTGCTTCCCCCCTCACTCTCCGCTGGGATGATGGATAGAAAATGACTTGCGTTCCCAGACAGTCTTGTAGAGACAGGGTTCAGTTTGTGCCCCTCAGCAGGATTACACGGCTGGAGTGATGACTCCGGTAATACTGAGTGAGGGCTAAACAGAGTAAGAGACAGATGGGCAAAGAGTGTGTTTGTGTGTGTGCGTGTGTGTGTGTGATTACACTGTTTCCAGTAGTGGCTAAGCCTAAGTCAGAACCTGATAGCCTATGTTACGATCAGTCCCCACAGGGACAAAATCCATCAAGGGTCTGCCCTCAAGTGTCACCTGTCCCTCTCTCCCCATTCATTTTTCTGACAATCAGTCCCCCCTCTACTGCTTCCTTCAACTCACACCATATTTTTCTAACACCTCCTTTTTCCAGATAATGGCCTCTTCTCGAGACGGCTTTTTGTCAACCTTTGACCCTATCTGCACCTTCATTTTCACAGCCGCTATTTATGAAACCTGAACCTGTATAACTAAGGTTGGACATGTAGCCTTTAGAAGAATACAAACTGCCTTACTAACTGCAGGAAGGTTATTTGGATCCCTTCTTTGTTTTTTCCATATTGTAAAACAAATATGTATTTAAAGGGGCCCCGTCTAACTGTCAGATGAAATGCAATTCCTGTTCTGTTGCTCACATTTGCATGCAGCTTGTGGAAGCAGAACATCAGGCAAAATGGCAATGAGACTTACATGAGCTGTGTACGAGACTGTGTTGCAGTATCATACGTATGCTGCATTCACAGATGTACAACAGCTGAAATACCAGGGTACATACTCAGTATCAGTTTAATTGACTCATTATAGTTGACTCTGGTTATCAATGCCAGATATATGTTGCATAGCTAATTTATACCTACTCATCTATCGGCCCCTATTATTGGTAATGACTACATTTATATAAAATATTTTTAAATTTTTATTTATTTTAAAATAAATATAAATTCTCAACACAAAGCCTGTTTAAACTGAAATGTTTTTGTTTGCTGCTTTTTAAAAGAATGAACAAGGTCAACTAAAATCAGTTGTGGTAGTAAACTGCTCCACAGGCGTAGTGGCACAGACTGAAAGGTTCTGTCCTTCCTATTCTGTTCCTGTTCCTTCCTATTAATCAGCCATGTAAATCACCCTCACCTAGCTGAACATGGACGCTTTAAAAAAGCTAAAGCTATCCAAACCTTAGAGCCAACCACAAGCTAGCAGCCTCGGTATGAGCAAAAGATCGAATCAGTTATGAAGAAAATTATGGAGATGAGTGAAAAAGAGAAAAGGATTGATGTCCTGTTATCTAGTTAATTTATAAACATACTGGAAAATGATCCAAGTAACTGAACTTTATTTTGTTAAATAAATCTGTAGCACCAGTTTTTTTGTTGTTGTTACTGTTTTTTTTTTTTTGGGGGGGGGGGGGGGTTAAGTAAAGAAAATGTATTAGGTAAAGGTGGGTGTACAGTACCTCATTTTTAGTTAATTATTTGCACCTCTTTCCAGTACCAGAGCACTTCATTTTCAACTGTTTAAGTCAGAGAAGATCTTGTAACTTACTGCAGTGTAGTTATTTATTTTATTATGAAAATAATATTTTGCAAAGGTTGAAAGAAAAAGTTGTTTTATTGATTGCATATGCTTTTAATTAAACTTCTGTGAAAAAAAACAAAAAAATCCAAATCAAATTGCCAAATATTGGTATTGGCAGGTTACACTTTAAAACAACAACAACTGGAATCAGCCAAGAAAATTCAATTTGGTGAATCTCTTGTTCTTTGGTGAAAATACATGAATTACAGTTTCATACAATTTAACAGCTGACAGCTCAATACATTAGTTTTTCTACTTCAGAAAGTACGTCCACTACCTGAGTGTTAATAAGGACACTACTGTTAGTTAATATTAACCAGATAACCGTTCAGGTTTCAGTACAGACTTGATCCCAAAAACCAGGTGACCAGCAAACCAAATTTCTGTTTGGCCGGGCGGACTCCAGTGGGCTCCCCTTCTAAGCTACCAAAAGCTTTTGTTGCTCGCTGTTGATACTGGCAGTGGAAGATGGATATTTATTTAAGGCACTCAGGAGTGAGCATGTGTGTCACATAGTTGAAGATGTGTACAGAGAATTTACTGAATAGTTCACATAGAAATCAGTCCACAGGCTATTAGAGCAAACAGAGAGTCACAAAAGGCCTCATATTTTAAAAATGTCACACTACTATCCATTCAGACATTAGCGATAAAAAGCTAGAGAAACAAATGTTGCACACTACATGTTTAATAAGTATAAATAATATCAGGCATAACAGTCATCACTAAGAGGTGTTATAGTTGGTATGCTCTCTTACCCACACAGCAAATAACATTTCAAAACTCAAAGTGCATATAGAATGTAATTAGCTGTAGGAGTTGTTTGGTGTGTCACTTGCATATGAAGTCGATTTTTTCTAACTAGTCATTTTATACACTGCTCTTTTCTAAATTGGTGCTTCTAAACACCAAAAGACTGAGCCAAGCATAGATGTATTATTTTTTATGATCAATTTTCTTCTTGACAGACTCAGCACAGTTTCAACTGTCAGACAGCCGAAGAGCGTTTCTTCATCTCCTGATAAATAAATGATTATTTGGCATTGGAGTGCGGTAGTCGCTTCATTTCCAAGAATATTTCTTCTTCTTTTCCTTTTTTTCCCCCACACTTGTTCACTACTCCTGAAAATCCTGAGAGGTTTAGTGAAATAATAACTGGTAGAAAATATGAGGAGGGGAAATAATAAAGAGAATAAATCATACTAGGTGGTTGAGACGGATTGGTGAAAAAGAGATGAACGGCAGTGGAAACAGCTTGGAAAACAAATTTGAAGCCATGGGAATCTTTAAAGTCAGTCAGAACGCATTTCTTTCCTTCTCTGTCTCATTACCGCACTTATTTTTTTGTCTTTGTGTAGGTAACATCCCTCCTGGTGTTAACCCAGAGGCGTACCAGTGGTTCCAGAGTGTTGACACTGATCGCAGT
The DNA here is from genome assembly GCF_057381845.1 of Rhamphochromis longiceps. Lineage (NCBI taxonomy): Eukaryota > Metazoa > Chordata > Actinopteri > Cichliformes > Cichlidae > Rhamphochromis > Rhamphochromis longiceps. Next base: position 24,455,478 of record NC_140577.1, read on the forward strand.
GGCTTCATCAACCTAAAGGAGCTCAAGCAGGCACTTGTCAACTCTAACTGGTCTTCCTTTAATGACGAGACTTGCCTCATGATGATCAGTAAGTCATCCAGCAGCAGCTAAATAAAATGCTCAACAGGCCGTGAGGTAGTGCTGTGTTGATGAATTGGTTGTGAATGCTCTTATAGTGTTGCTGAAGGCAGAATGACACACTATTTAACAATGTAAAATACTCTCAGTGACCTGAATGGCTACAGCAGAAGGAGGCAAAAGTTTATTTAGACAAACAAATGCATAGAGAAGTAGTGGGAAAAAGGAAGTAGGCTGGATTTATATAGGAGTACTCTACTCCCCACTCACTATACTTAGATTGTTGCCCTCTGGGACCCAGACCCAGATAAGTGGTAGAAAATAAATGGATGGATGGAAGTACCTCCCTAAATCTATCAAGCTTGTAAACAGAAATGTCTTGAGTTTCTAAAACAGGGAGAAATTTATGCCGCCAGGAGTCAGCCTAAATAATGACTGAGTCATGTTTGTCGCTGTTCCCATTGTTGTTGCACAACTATCCCTACATTCCAGTTGTGCTTACAGGCGGTGACTAATGTTTTCTATTACCATAATGAGAAGTGTGTGACTGCTTTGAAGTAGCACAAGGAGAAGATCCATGATGATGAAGGATGAGCTTAGTGGTTCTGCTTTACAAAAAAAAAAAAAAAAGCCTCTTTGTCTTGCTTGGCTGAGCCCGTGTGTTTGTGTTTTCTGTTAGACATGTTTGACAAGACGCGGTCTGGTCGAATGGACCTGTTTGGCTTCTCAGCACTGTGGGACTTTATGCAGCGGTGGAGAGCGATGTTTCAGCAGTATGACAGAGATCGCTCAGGATGTATCAGTGGCATGGAACTACAACAAGGTATCAGTGTTTGCACATTTGACAACATGTTGAGAAAAGTCTATGACTTAAATCATTTCATCCAATCATATAAATGCAAATATGCACATATGTCACTTTCTCTTCTCAGCCCTCGCTCAGATGGGTTACAACCTCAGCCCCCAGTTTTCAGAGACGCTGGTCCAGCGCTTCACCGTGCGAGGTGCCCGACCCGGCATACAGCTGGACCGCTTCATCCACGTGTGCACGCAACTTCAGAGCATGACTCAAGTGTTTCGGGAGAGAGACACGAGCATGACGGGCAACATCCGCCTCAGCTATGAGGACTTTCTGTCCAGTGCTGTCACCAGGCTCATGTGAGCCCCGTTCCACCGACTGCCCCTCTGCACAGCCTCACTCCATGTTCAGGTCACAGTCGCTCCCTTTTTCGCCATAAGTGCCCCCACATGCTGCTATGTATACATCATGCCAGTCCATGTTGTTGCGTGGCTTATTGCTGTAAATAGACAAAGCTCAGCAACATATACCTGAATAAAGTCCACTGGCTCTTTTAAATGGAGCTAAAGGTTTCACAGGTTAGCTTATAGGATGGCGCTTCATCATATTTATACTGTTAAAATGTTGAAATATTGGATGTTCATATTAAAAATGGCCAAAGCTTAAAAAAATAAAATAAAAAAAATAGGGTAACATATATGCAAGGAGACTCTGAGCCAAAGCCTCTGGCTTCAAAATGCTCTAATAACTTCATTTCAATCATTTCTTTAACATTTACCTGTGTGATGTCAATCAAAGTGAACACCCCTAACTAATATGGTCATCTCATGCACACAGAATGGTCACACACTTTGCCAATCAGAAGGAAGGTAGGAGTGAAGGGAGGTGAAGCAGCTTGTTTCAGCCAACGTATGAAGCAAGTTTCATTATAAAATAAATAAAGATTGGGTTACTTTGGAGTGACTGTGCATGAATCACACTTTAAAACAGAATCCAAGAATTAAAAAGTAGTACTGCAATGAGGATAATATCGCCCCTTTAAATTTTACTGGGAAGTCAGCAGGATGCCAAAACAGTTTACCTTGGTTGCCTTGGTGACATGTGAAAAGTATTTACTTGTACTTTTCCCTGTGAATTTGCACACAAGCAGCATTAATGTGTTCTTGTGCCATAAAACTGTTCAAATGCCTTTTAAATTTATGCACATCAAGGGTATTTCCAGAAGGTACTTACTTTCAGTAAATGTACATGATATTGCATATTACTTCAATATAAAGTCTGTTAGGAAATCTGTATAAGAACTTCTACTGAAAGTAAAATAGTTCAAATCTGTCACTATTTTTAACAGCTCGCAGTAAGATAAGATGGATAAAATTGTGCCTCACTGTATCCTTTGGTTTCTTCTTGTTTTTTTACTTCAGTACATTTATCTTTGATATATGAATAATACACTCCACTGAGGTATATATTCTTAGCTCATTAAACATGTCATGATGGTTTGTAATGCCAAAAGCAAATAAATTTTCATATGTATGAATGAGTTCGCCACCAGTTTTGAATGCATATTGCATGCATATTAATAGAATAATTAAGCACAGAGTGAATTCATTAATATTACAGTGAAATGCAGTCAATCAAGTACAGGTTGAGTTTGTAATATTTCTGTTAGTGAGCCCTGAATGTTTCGAGGTTGGATTTTCTTTAAAAGCACTTCTGATTAGCTGAAATTCAAACCCGACTCAGAGAAGTCTCTGTCTTTCCTTTCCACATTTGGCACTTCGTTTTACTCACCATCTGTTCCTCTGACAGCCTGTGCCACGAGTCCCCCAGCTTCATCCCAAATCAGAGGCAATCTATCAAATTCTCTTGTGCATCTTTTTTGGTCATATTCTACACCCATCTCCTGCTTAGCAGTCTCCCTGCATGTTAATCCAGGGCTAAATGTAGCTGTCACTGATCCCTTAGGGCACTTTGTGTCATATGTGTCACATCCCTGCCACCACCCCCTGCATTTGTTGACATATGTTTAGCATCTGGACTGTTTTCAAAACACTGAGTTCGGCAGATTTGGAGCCGTGGCCAAAAATGCACCGTGCTTGAGGAGCTGTGCCACACGCTTTTTCAGGCTTCCCTGATTCAGCAGTGATTTAACCAAAGTCTTGTCTGTCAATTTTCAGGTAATGAGAAAAATTTCCCACCGCTGACCATGCCTGACATCTGTAATTAACTTGGGGAGAGCAGGTCTACAGGGCTTCAGTCAGCCACTCTGTCAGTCTCCCTTTGTGATTTGGATTGATAAGGTGGTTGTATTTTTACATTGAAATTTTGGCTAGTGCAACTCTAAATCTCATTTGCTAATAAACAGGAACTGATGAAATAATCCTGTCACTGCCAAGTTTGCTATTAAAGCAGAACTGGCACTAGTGATGTTGTTTTCCTTCAGGCGATGAGCACATTTCACTTTATTTGACAGGACTGATCAAATTCCAATTCTGGCAACTACAAGATGGACAGCACAGAGGGAGGAACTGCTTAAGAGAATAATTTTGAAGCATGAAGCGTAATCACCCACACAGTTCTAAGCAGCATTGCAAGTAATGATAACAAATTTTGATTTAGCTTTATAATCCCCTCTCTTTGCCTCTGCACAAACAGCCATGGAGTCAGAGATGGTCATTCCTTTATGACAGGCTGCATTCCAACTGCTATGGATCAGCTTTGTGCCCAGCATTGGTAAAGCTGGCCCAGGAGCTGAAATATCAGTATCATCAATCATATACCCTTTTACTACCCAGAAACAACAGTAGCATAGAGGAATATTTTTGCCTCGTGTAGCCAAGTCTGAACTGTATGGTTTCCTACTCTGTGACTAAAATGTATTATTTTCTCTGCATTCCTCACAGGCAGCCAAAAAAACCCTAAACTTTAAATTGCGATTTTATGCAACGCACTAAGCTTTTGAAAGTGCTTTTAAACTAAAAGAAAACTATCTTGTCACTTGATGGTTTTGTCATACAAGAGGGGGTAGCTCACGCCTTGTCAGTGTGTAGCACAATGCTGGTGACAGATCTGTCAGCCTTTTGTGAGGATTTCTTGAGAGTATTTGTGGGGAAAAATACCACCGAATTTTTAAACACAGAAAGAGGTGGCTGCTTTTTGTTTTTTGTTTTTTTAACTAGTGCTAAGAACTGGACAAATGTCTCGTGTATTTTAGGCTAGGTATGTTGATTAGATTATGAATTAATGGTGGTTTTTCATTATTTGCTTGTTTTTTTCTATTTTTATTTATTTCTTATATTATTATGTAATTTATGGGATGTCAGCAGTAAATGGTACTGATCATTCACAATGCACTTTCTCCAATGGCGTGTCCAGCGGGGTGGCCTGGGGGGGCACAGGCCACCCCCCCAACCAGACTGGCCACCCCAGGTGCCACCCCAAAGGTAAAACAATAAAATTCAATCAAATATCAAATGTACGATTATGTTTTCACGGTGAAGCTCAGATATCCGAGTGTAAGTGAATGCAGCATCGGCTTCTGCGCTATGCGCATCACGTTAGCAAAGGTTGGAGAGCCAAGCACGAAGGACAACACTGCAGGAAACAATTTTTCGGTGAAAGAAAATGAGGACAGAATAAATGTCCCGGTAAGTAATATTAAGTTTGTTGAGTTTAGTAAACTTCGGTGAAATTAGAATACCAAGGAAAAAAATAACACTTAAAGAATTTTTGCAACCATCGAATATTTCAGACAGTATGCTACTGAGGGCAGCTAACATAAGAGTTATGAGTTATAAGATGCAGGTCGATGTGTAAAAATAACTCAGTGGTTTGGTGGTGGCTATGGCGGGGCTTCCACAGAGGCCAGCAGGTGGATGAGGGAAGGGGAGGCAGAAGGAGAGACCCGAGGCGGCCACCAGTCCGAGTGTCAGGTGAACTGAACTTCAGGTAAGAAGTTATGACCTGCAGTCTATCTGGGTCAGATATAAACCAAGTTTAGGTGGAGTTTATTTTCGTTGTGCTGACTTTTTACAGTCAGTTACAATACCTCATACTGCGTGAGCTAGCATGACGAGTTTATACAGCTGTTCGGTTGCTATGATGTTACTGATAGTGAACTTTATTTTATTCATAAGGTTAGTTAGTAGAGTTGCCAACAGCTCCTTAAAAATGGAATGGTCCCTCATTCAGAGAAAATATTATGGGTTTGGTATTGAGCTGAGAAGAGACGCAGTTTGTCCCGGACTTCAGCTAGGATGGAAAAAGACACAAAACTGGAGTTATTCTGTCTTTACGCTGCACAGCTGCCTCTTCTCCTCTCATTCTCTCTCCTCTCTCTCCTGTTGCTACTTCAATCATGAAACTGATCAATGATCAGCTGATCGTCTCTCTTGTTTGTTTATCACCCACTTTGCGCCAGAAAGAGGAAACCAGCAGATGTCGCGCTAAACAGCAGCAGCACGTTTAAGCTTGATCAGCTGTTGTTAGAATTTATTTAGTTAGAATGTTTGCTGGAGCCACAGCTGTAAAGCTGTAAAGCTGCTGGTCATGATGTCGGTTTGGATATGTGGTGAGAGGGAAACATGAAGATGAAACCAGGAGATGTCCTTACTGAATCATCAGAGCTGAACAGGTGATGGAGAAACAGGTTTACCTTTTAGGTGACATGAATGAGTTGAAGTTATGAACTGTTTCTGAGAGATAAATAACACCAGGATCCTTTTTTTATGTAGCTGACAGCTGGTAACTGTGCAGGGGCGGGTCTAGCAAAGTGTTGCCAGGGGGCCAGGTAGGGCATTAACAGGGAGAGGAGGGCATAAAGAAATACTTTTCTTTTTTATTCTCATTTAAAATATCTAGCTTTTATTAAATAATTATCTGAATCTTGCGAAGAAAGTTTTTATCTGACGTAAAATGTATAGAAATCATACATATACCAAAAAGACTGTACATCACTGTCACAACAGCATTTGTTTTCATTCAAAGGCTTTATGGCTTTAATACCTGGTGGGCCAATCTGTAGTGAAAATGCCCAATTTTTTGTCCCAGTCCAGCCCTGCAGGTTAATACTGGCAGTGTCACCATGCCAGCTGACTGCATTTCATCATCAGCCAGTGTTGTTCTCAATATTACCAAAGTAAGGCAGCATATAAAGTATTTACTTGCTTTCAGGTTTTATTCAAATGTTAGTCTTTTCAGTTGTTTCTCCACTTTTTTCCTGTTTCAAAATCAAACACCAGTTTGTGAGAAGATTATCTTCTTTTTTTTTTTTTTAACAGGCATTGGTTTTGCATTGGAATTGGCTAATTTGCCAATTGTATGTTAAAAATGTTCGTATTTTAATATTCAAAAATGTTTTTGCCCAAAACATATGTGCACTACATGTCAGTAAAAATACTATGCAAATATTGATGTCCTTGAATGCTGAATAAACACTGACTGATTGTATCTCTTGTACTTAATCAACACAGTATCTAAACACTTTGCACTGTAGTGGTTAAAATCTCATTCTAATAAGGTTACGGTTATTAGGTTTACAGGGTTATTGAATTATGGTGAACGGTTGGTAGAATTGTTTTTAACATTATCTGCCAATTACATCTGCCACCCTTCTCCAAATCTGTGCCCCTACCTGGCCCCCCCAACAAAAAATTTCTAGACACGCCACTGACTTTCTCTACTCGGTACAAATGTCAAAGTAGTGTAGCGTATTATTTTTACCGCTAAGAGGCGCTAAAACACCGTGAGATATTGTTACGTCTACGCGAAGTTCGCCAGCCAATGACGATAAACCAGGAAGGATACAGACTTTGACACGGAAATTGCGTCACTACAGTACCAACGTGCTAGCGGTAAAGGTGAGTACTTACGACATTTGGGGCTTTTCCCCCCTAAATATTTGAGTGTTTGTAGGCAGGCACAAAAGCTCGGTGAATGTATGTTGTGCTCTGAATTATCATTCCTCGAGCTGTCTTTTTGAAGTAAACAGAAAGCACACTAGCCGGTAGCAGCTCTCAGTTTTCTTACATGACTTTCGCACGGTAGGTTTGGTAACACTACGTTAGCGTTAATTCTTTTCATTGTTATCGTTTTAGACTTCTACGTTGTGCTAGATTTGGTCGAATCAAGTTCAGTCATTCATATCATATAGCGTGTAATGACTGGACTTATAATTTATACTGGCGTACTCCGTAGCGAATTTTATCATATAACTTTAAAGAGTCATGCAAAGCTGGGAAACGCAATATGTTTGAATGTAAACTGGTGAATTGTTGAGAATACCTCTTGAGTTCGGCTCTCATGAAACACCCAAACGAGTAAAAATTACCGGGATATTTCAACTTGTATTAAAGGTTAATCAGGCACGAAAGATCAGTAGCTAGCATGAATTGATGCTAGAAGTCGAAGGCTGTTACTGCTACTTGTGTTGCTGGTCGGGCTTAAGAGAAAGAGGGCATTGGAAGGACACAGACGTACTCATTATACTGTCTGGTGTTTGACGACGTCCTCATGTGCACTTTGGCCTCAGTTATTTCGCACATTAAGAAAGTATTTCAGAAATGGGTAGACACATTAAGTCATGTTAATTTTATCCAAAATAATTTCTCTTCAGTAAGCTCTATGCTGTGTTTTTAAATAGCACATAGCAGTCTGCGAGTGAGTCATTGATTTATCTAAGCAAAAAAAACAGGGTTTTTATGCTGATCTGGGTTTGTTGGTAATTAGTTAGATCAGGGCTGCCCAATCCCAGTCCTCGAGAGCTACTATCCTGCAGCTTTTAGATGCATCCCTACTCCAACACAGCTGAATCAAATGGTTTGATTACCTCTCCAGCATGCCATCATGTTTGGCAAAGGCCTGATAACAAGCCATTCATTTGATTCGGGTGTGTGGGAACAAGGATGCATCTAAAAGCTGCAGGACGGTAGCTCTCGAGGACCGGGATTGGGCACCCCTGAGTTAGATGAATCCTATAAGTTACAAGATTTCTCCACTAATCAGAATTGAATTAAAGCCACAAGGGGTCAGTAGCTTAAACAAAAAGGGCAGCAATTTTGAAGTAGTAAAATCAGACCTAATAAGCTATAAATGTTCACGGCAAGTTACTAAAAGTGACCTATTATGTTTCTGTGCTATGAGCACAGACGCTCCATCCACTGCTGCTCAAATCAATCTAGGTATTTGTTTGTTTCTGACACTGAATGAAGTGAAGAGCTACACTAATAACACATATAGTGAATAAAAGTTACTTTGAGCTCAGAATTATGCAAACTTGTTCTAGTACACAGCAGGAAAATGCAGAGTTGGACGTGAGCAAATTAAGCGACAGACAACCAATAACATACCTTTTTTCTCCTCCTCTCTTGAAGCACCTGGGATCCCAGAGCTGCATGCAGTCATGTGGCCTGTAGTGTGGACAGCGTTGCGGACCTATGCTCCGTATGTCACCTTCCCTGTGGCTTTTGTGGTCGGAGCAGTGGGCTATCACCTGGAATGGTTCATCAGGGGCACCCCCAAATCCAGAGAGGAAGAGAAAGGCATCCAGGAACTGAGGGAAGAAAGAAAGCTGCAGGAGCAAGTGGGCATGGACAGCACAAAGGTGCTGAGCCTCAAAGAGAAACTGGAGTTCACACCTAAAGCGGCTCTGAACAGGAACCGACCTGAAAAGAGCTAATCCCCTGTTTCTGTGATAGACTTGCGTTTGACCTTTTTTTTCAGCTGGAGGACTGTGCACTGAGAGCAGAAGAGAGGGTGATCATTGAATCATACATTCTTCCTTATTCAGCTCAGCTCCACTCTCATGGAAATCCACAGCAAAAACTTGCCTGGGTGAACACTGGGAAACTTTTAGTAGCTTGAATATAATTATTTCTTCTACATAATCAAAGGCTGTACCAAATTCTCCAATCATCTACTTGATGGTGCATGCTTTTTATCAATAACTTAAGCCATCCACTGTCATTAGAACACCTTATTGTAGAACCTTTGAGTGTTCAGTCTTTAATCTGACAAAGTTTTATGTGATTTGAAAACAGACTTGGATGGATTACATACATCTGGTTGTGCCAGTATGGTAAATGTATATAATTGCGACTTTGTTATTAAGTCACTCAAATGTCATTTGTCATTCCACGACCAGTTTTCATGTTACAGACCTGTCTGGGTTTTTGGGGGTTTTTACTCCTTTTGATCATTTCTGTTTATAGAGACAGGAAGTCCGGCTGTCATAAAAGAAGAGAAGAACGACAGGACTTTGCTGGAACCTTTGATGATATGTGACAGAACATAAGCCAGCATTGTGGGCGGTCTCCCAGGATGTTTAAGCTGCTTAGTTGTATTGTCTGGAACCATGTGCTCAATACTTTCATTTTAGAAAGTCTGGATTTGCACACTTTAAAAAAACAAAACAAAACAGTAATAATAATAGTCCTGCTGAAAAAATGTGATAAAGAAGTTTGTGTGCTCCAGGTGTTTCCTTGAGTGATGTTTCAGTAAATTTTTACAGCTTCTATTTGGGAATTATCAAAAAGGAGCTTTCATGAAGTTAGTTAATTCTTACTTTAAAAAAGAAGAAGAAAGAAAACACTTGAACTCTGTCTGTGTCAGCGCTGTTTCACGTTCAGTTCTGAGCAACTGTGTCGAACCTCTTTTTGTGAAACAATGCTTCTGCCAGTGGCGGAAAGTAACTTAAAAGTCAAAGGAAGGAAGTAATGACTCCACTCGTTCAGCTTCAAGGGGGAAATTATTATGCTGGGAAACCATTAACTGATTCACCTTTGGAATTTAGCCCTTGTGCTATTTGGCCATCTTAAATCGATTAAAGGAAAGAGCGATCCACTTGAAACAAGACTTCTTATTCTCTGGTTTAAAAACGTAAACTTTAACAAGTATAATGTTTCTAATACTGTAAATATATAAACAGCTTTTAGCAAATTTCTAGAGATAATTGCATGTAAAAATGTCAACTTCCCATTCATCAATTTTCTTCCACTTACCTGAATAAAGGTTGTGAAGGACATGGAGCCTATCCTGACTGTCACACGCCGAGAGGTTGGGTACACCCTGGAAAAATCACCACTTTGTCACATTTAATTGAACGCCAGTATTTTCTTTGCCATCTGAAGTTTTATGTATTTTCTAGCTTAATTTTTCTTTTTGCTCACAAATGTTTATTTTTGAGTCTTTTTATTTTCTCTAAGTGTGAAATTTGTGTGCAGCACACCAAAAATCACAATAATCCAAAAGAACCCGCAAATTGTTCCCTGGTTCCCTGTTGAGATGCTACCCAACACACCCAGCTCATTTAAATGTTTTCAGCCAGTCCTATGTGAGCTAATCATTGTTTCACTCCAGTCAAGCTCTTTATTTCAAAATAAGAGCACATCATTTTTCAAAAACCACATAAACAGCCGGACCTATATTTGTGCTCCACCAGATGGGATTAATAGGGTCCTTAAAGCCTTATAACAGTCGTCTGTGATAAAGCTGCCATTAATAGTGTGCCAGCTGATAATGCAGCAGTAACTGAGGAGGTGTACACATAGGTTTTACTTGCGGGTTTAGATCATGATGGCAGGTTAGTGGCATGCTGTTATCTCTGACATGTATCTGTGTAATGGCTACTGATATTTATGTGTAAACACTCCTCATGAGATATGCATCACTAAAAAAACATAAGGCAAAAATGGCCTTTAAAGAGCATTTTTATTTCACATGTATTATGACTGTAAACATGTGACCAGGGGCTTGACCTCCCCTTTGTTGACTTGTTTACTCGGGTCCCTCAGCCATGAAACAGAGGAGCTTTCCTAATGGACGATAACCTTTTCAGTGCGCCAAGATAAGTTCCGCTATGTTGCCCTGCCAGCTAGTTAAATGGGAAAGATTATGGAGTCCAGATTTACATTGGCACCAGAGTGGTAAATACTGCTGTATCAGCAGCCATCTTTGAGCCCTGTACTCCCCTCTTAAGTTTGCCATCAGTGGAATGACCCGCTCCACTCCAGTGACACCGGTTGTGCGTGTTTAGAGTCGCAATTACTTCAAGCTGGTGGAAGTTTCCATTTGAAGCTAATGAAGATAGAGAGGTGGAGGTGAGGCTTGCAACTAAATGCACCAGAGTTAACAGAGAATTGTGTGTGTGTGTATCCTCATGGGAACAATCAGAGGACAGGTCGGCCTGCTAACAATGGCCCGGCTCCTCAGAACTCGATAGTACTGTGGGAACCAAGTGCTTGAGGCTCCTGGGAAAGGAGGAGGTTGTGGGGAGGTGTTCCATTGTTCTTGCTGGAAGATGGGGATAATGGGTGTGGGTGATGCTGGCTGGGCTTTTATTTTTTTTTAAGGAGGTCCAAACCAACATCCTGAGTGGACAGGCTGGAGACATGCTCCCTCTGCTGCAGGAACAATAGAGCTGTCTGTCTGCTGGAAGGGCACTGCATCCCCCTATTAAACAACCACCACCTAGACACACACACACATTTGTGCAGAGAATACAAATCCAGCAGCACAGGTAGCTGTGTACCTAATGCAGTGTATACACTCGCAAAAGGCTGACCACAAACATACCAAGGGTCTCGTATTTGTGAAATCAGTGGAGCATCTTGGCTCCCCTAAACACACTGCTTTCATTTTAGTGCAATGTGTTCAGGGAAATTAATCGCATTTCCCTTCATGGTATTTTTTTTGACATTTTGAGCACAGCAGGACAAACTTATTACACTGATTTATTATCACCTTAAAAACCTGTTATGAAAATCACATTAGGGAACACAAACAAACATTAATGTGCTCCAATTATTTTTGCTCACGCATCTGACAGACAGTAGTCAGTGCCAAGGCTTTTGCTGCGCAGTGTCCACCTTGTATGTATTTGCATTGGAGATTATTTATCTGAATTTCAGGAGCAGAACCACACTTCATGCACTACCTTCTGTTTCTCTTCCATTAACTACTAGAAATGCTGTCAAACCTAAAGGAGGCTCTGCCCCCAGCGAGCGAAATGTCTTTGCTAAACAGAACAATGTGCAGATTTTAATATGACACAATTAGAGAAGGAGTTTTTCTGTCATGATCAGTAGTGTTTATTGTCCCAGACATGATAATCACATTTTGAATGTTTGCATTCAGAATAATGAAAATAAGTAACTGCTCACTTTTTAAAACTGTGGGTATGGTAAAGAAAAACGAAAACAAAACCTCAGTGGAAAACGTGAGGTCAAGGAAAAGTGTGAAGGAGAATGTTTAAGGAAAGAGAAGCGTGATACACAGCAAGCGCACTTACACTAAACTCCTTAATAATGTTGCAGCTGAGGGCAGTGTAGCTCCCCGGGTTGAGGAGGTGACTCATATTTTTATATTCAAAGGAAAATTCCCTGCATCCATCACTTATCTGAGACTGGCGCCAGGTAAAAATTAATTCACAAAATTAATTCAAAATGATCTTAAAGGTTGGTTATTCAGTAATGGACATTACTAAAGCAAACTTAATTCAAGTGAACTTTAAACTCATTAACACCGGTTAATATAGCTCATAAGAAGTAATGCTGTTGTAAATTTCAAAACAAACCGTTGTTGATTATTGAAATGGGAATGGAAAACACACTTATAATTAACATTTACACCATCGGAGTCACTTTGTCAGGTTTTTTGATTCTTTTCATGAAAGCAATCAAATCATGGATTCAGGGTTAATCATGGATGGTGCACCGCTCTAAATCATGTGGTGGAGTTTCCCCCTTTCCTTTCATAAAGGAAGTATGTATGCTTAAAGTGGTAATAAAGGAAGCATCCGGAGTGTTACTAATCAATATGACTATTTGACAGCCCCTTGTCTGTTTTGGTGTTCACCACACTGTACACCCGCCATCTACCCACAAACATAGCCCCAGGTTTGATTGATACTAAGGAGATTGTTTTAACAATATATATATATATATATATATATATATATATATATATATATATATATATATATATATATATATATATATATATATATATACATATATATATATATATATGTTCATCACTACAAACAACCCATGTCACATAAGTTCACTTGGTCTTTTAAAGAAAATGAAACATTGATCAGTGCAGATTTAAACACTGATGTGTAGCACAGCACGGCGTACACATATACACAGCTCTCTGTAAGATGTTTGTGAGGTATTGGCTCTCTTAATTGACTCCAGCCACACACACAGCAGGCGCTTTGCCCACTTTCCTCATCACCCTTTTATGGGGCAGCAGTGGCATAAGGTCAGCAAACACAGGGGAGTCCATTTAAAACAATGTAACAATGCCCACAGCGACTCCATTGTCAGGGTGAACAATCTTCAGCAACAAGTCCCCGGGGAGAAACAACACTGGAACGGGAAACAGATACAGGACCACTTCCTGTCGACAGTTTAAATTTAGGAACTGCTCAAAGTGTTTCTGTTGCATATTGTTGAGTAGCACAAATGCCCAAATTAAAGACGTGGTGCATGAACCGTGTGCATTGTTATGGATGCTGAGCGATTCGTGTGTCGGTATTGTTTGCATAGATTTCAAGAGAAACAAAGGGGGTTGGCACATGTAAGCTTTGCCTTTTCCACATTTAGATGAACCCCAGTATTGCTACTAAAATACTGCAGGAAACATTATTTCTAAACACATCCAGTTAAAGAAACATTGCACAGTTTTGGTGACCTCACCTAGCCTGTAGCTGCTGTTTTAAGGCCTGCTGTCTGAAAGCGTTTTGTGAAGTGAGGTAATGCTGGCCTTCTTAAGAGCGTGTTTGTGCATCTGAGTGCCTTGTTTGCCTTGTTCGGGGTCCTTTCCTTATAAACATGCAGGGCTTTCAGCAGTACAGCTGGCAGGAAGTATGACACTGGATCAGGCTGTTTTTGTCTAGCCTGGCACTCATTGCAGGTGAATCCTTTAAAGTCCTTCCAAAGGTTGGTGCTGGGCATGAGAGGTGGGCGGCACAACGGCTGACCTTTTATAATACCTGCTAGAGCTCGGCGGATATTTAAAGACCCTTCAAACTCCTTTATACTCCAAATGCTTCAGCATAGCTCTTTGGCCACGAGTATCCACGTACTGTATGCTCATTCACCAAACTAAAAGACTGTCTTTCTTTGTGTGATTAGCACCAGCACTGTGTGTGGCTTCACCAGCAGACTGAGGAAACGCATCAGCAGAGAATTCAACAATGTCAGGAAACACAGTAAGAATGGCATCTGATCCCAGGAGCTGCCTTTCTAACTACAAGTATAAGCCTCTCTCACTAATACAGCTCTTCCCATCTTATGGACTTCCCTTCATGTTAGTTTCAGAGAGCAAGTATATTTAAACAAATGCAAATTCTATCAGATTATCTGGAAAGTGACTGGTTCCTTAGATCATTGGAAATAATCTAGACATGAATAATCTGTAATCAGACTAATAATAAATGTGAGAGTGTTTTATAAATGTTCAATTGCCCCATTAGAGAAACATGCGCTCGGATCACTTTCATTGTCGTCTAGGGAACTGAATTTCTCTGAAAAAAAAAATGGCTAAAGCAAAATAACCTACACTGTCTGTTGTTTTCATCCTCCTAGGTTTACATTTGCCTCGCTGAACAGGAGGTGAGAGTTGAGTCTGCAGATAGAGTAGAGCAGGACGTCGAGTCTCTGCACCTTGATGGGCTATTGAGGAAGACGGACGCAAAAGCTACTTCAGCTATTCGGTGTCTGGCTCCAGCAGGCGAGCGAGGGCTGATACGGGTCGCCCTGCGCAATCTGTTCCTTGGCCTTTTGGCTTTTTTGTGGAAACACAGACACAAACAATTACACGGACACATACACGCGAATGCAGACTGAGATTTAAAAAGAAACAGAATAAAAAAGGGCTTCACGGGAATGCCAGATGCTAGCCAAGTTCTCGTGAGCAGGCTTTAAAGTGGGCAGCTTCAGCAGGCTGTTTGGATTGTTTTCTCAACAGTATCTGCCAATATATCCTTGACATGCTCCTGCAATAAAAACACATTCCACTTTAAGCACACAGAAACAGGCTTCCTATTATTATTATTACACACTATAACATTTCTTTTTTTTTTGACAAACTGCTGTAAACTGAAAGTAAATGTCAGATTCTTCAGCTGCTTGTTGCAGATTTGACCTCTCAAACACACACACGCACACACGCACCTCACTTGAATTTCCCACCGACCACCTTTCCTGCCATAGATAACTGCTTATCATCATATCGACAGTCCAGTAAATTGCTGGAAATGAATGCTGTATTGCTGCAGAGCTACAAATCTAAAAAAGACGTATGAGTACATTCTTTCAGAGGCTGGGCGAGCACCTTTTGTCGAAGGTGCTGAGTTCTGTATTTTATCAATTGCTTTCATCAAAAAGAAAAAGAAAAAAAAACAGCGTTGGCCATCAGTGCAGTGCACTCCAGGGGAAATTAAATAGAGCCTGAATAAAGTGCGATTCTTCCTCGTATGAACTTTTACTGGCATTTTGAGTGATGGCCTTGTTGCCTGTGCAGCCACAGTTACATATTTGAAAACAGCCATTAAGTCAAAAGTGTTTTCCCTCCATTTTCCCCCCGTTTTCTCCCCTCAGTTGGTTGTGCTCATAATAGCGTGTAAAACCCATCCTGTCCTCCACACCTCTCTCTTTCTATTATTTATTCTATTATCTTCCTCTTGAATGATTAATTTCCTGTAGCGGAGACAGTATTTGGATAGCAGCAAGTGAGCAGTCGCTTAAGAGAGATTTTCCCCCGTAGAAATCTCATCCCTGTGTTTGGGAAAGAAAGGGAATAAAACCATGATGAACACAAAGCAGGCTGAAAGGTTCTGAAAGTATATCTGTGATGCAGTTATTGATTTTTTTTCATATGTTCATTATACTTTAAACTTTATTTCTTCAAAAAAATAATAAATATTATCACTTTGCAATATCTCAAAAATAAACATTAAATACAGTTTTCACAGAACAACTCGTTTCCTTTCTTTGAATTTGTACATTTCTGTACCGCTTTCAGCCCCGGTCGCGGCGCAAGATCAACCTCTAACCGACTAAAGGTTTAGTTTTCATTCATTCAAATGGATGCCTGTCTGTGTGTTGTGCTTTCCTTCTCTCTGTTTTCTTTGTAGATATTATGCTGCGGTTATTGGCGATAATAAGTCCCATAGTTTGGTTTCCCCTTTCCCTCTGCTCCTGCTCTCCAAGCCCGCATCCTCAACTTGAGCGGCAAAATTATATTGTGTGTGTGCATGCATGCGTGCGTGCCTGCATCCACGCAGTCATTATCCTCCCGGGACCTGAGCGTGATCCAGAGACCAGTACATTCCACAGGGTGGACAGAGCCTTTGGGAGAGAACTGGCTTCAAAAAGAAGTTACAGTGCAAATCTCCAGGGAGTATATTTAAATTTAACTCTCCAGTAAACTCTCACACAACACCCTATCCAAAGCCCACTTTCACATTCAGCACTAAAAACCTGAATGTAACGTTAAGGCATCTTATGACTTTAATCTTCTCTCACTGTGGAGTCTCATTTTCTTTGCCTTGGGGAGTGCTCTTTAAATTTTTCATTTTGAATAGGTCCATTTATCTGATAAATCTCTGTTTGAGTGTCTGTCAGCCTCTGAGGCATTACGTTCACAGTACAGTAGCTGTTCTTCTGTATCTTACTGTGCACTCCTGATAGTCAAGTGTGCAGGAAAATATTTATAAAAAAAAATCTGAAGCCCAAAAAACACTCCCATAGAAACATCAGTCTGACTGACTACATCATACATAATGCTTTTGTTTTGAGTGTCCCTTATGAGCACCCTTAGTAGTTTTTCCCGTGTGGTGTGCATGTTTCTTATAATGGACTCTAGGGGAATGTGTCTTTCTCATAGCACCCATACAGTTCACATAACTGGGAAGCGCGTCGCTCCCAGCATCTCCAGTTCCCCAGTTCACCTCTATGGGCATGTCCCCGTAGCGCTCACAGGGGTTTGGACAGCGTGGAGCCTCACTCTGCACGGCGAGCTCAATATGGCTCCCTGCTTTATAAGCCTGTGATGCCTCCGTTTGGAGTTCTGGAGTCTTTTGTCGCACCGGTTCCTGCTCGGGCCGAGGTAGGTAGTCCTGTTGCTGGCGTTTTTCCAGGCGGTAGGCGATGGCAAGCTGGAGCAGATGGAGGAGCTCGAGGAGGTTTAGTAACAGGGAGATGGCAGCAATCACCTGAGTATAGATGGTGAAAATAGTCTTTTCTGTGGGTCGAGACACAAAGCAGTCCACCGTGTGGGGACAAGGGTACTTTTTACACTCAAACTTTGGTGCAATGAAGAAGCCATCGTAAAGGAACCAAAGCCCAACAATAAAGCCGACCTCTAAGAGGACTTTCAATAAGATGCTGAATGCGTATGCTCCCAGCAGCCTGCCTTTCAGTTTGGGCACCTCGGGAGACTTCTCTAGCCTTCTGCCTTTCATGCCACTCTTTTCTTTCTCTGTCTCTTCATTTTTTGTGATATTGCCTCTTTCTGTGTGAACTAGCCCATTTTTTCTTCCACCAGCACCTCCTTCTTCAGCTTGCTTCTCATCATCTTTTCTCCTGTCCTTCCCAGCCCTTATAGCCACATATCCAAAGTAAAAGATGGTCGGCGTGGAGACGAAGATGACCTGGAGGACAAAGTAGCGGAAGTGGGATATAGGGAAGGCTTTATCGTAGCAAACAGCAGTGCAGCCAGGCTGGATGGTATTGCAAACAAAGTCTGCTTGCTCGTCATCCCAGGCAGACTCAGCAGCAGTTCCCAGTACCAGCATGCGAAACAGAAAGAGTACGGTAAGCCAGACCCGGCCAATAGCTGTTGAATACTCCTGGCCCTCCTCCAGCAGGTGCTCCAGGAAGGACCAGTCAGCTCTGGACATCCTCTGCTCCTAACATGGAGACAACAGGTCATTAAAGTTACCCACAAAAGGTGCATAAGTTTTGGTAGGATTTTGTAGCATATATAAGTAATAACCTATCACAATCTACACCTTTTTCACCTCAAACTCTAATCTCAAGTGAAAGCTGTTCAGTCAGGTAGCATGGACCCATTAAACTTGTCTACAGGTCTAGTTTTTAATATGGGTCATATGGCCTCGTTTTCTTGACTGCTCAGTCGCTAAACAGGCTGAACCATTGTTACACTTAATCACGTACCTGGCACATTGTTATTACCATTACAAAATTGTTAGTGCTTTTCAAAACTCATAGCCAGAGCATAAACATTTAATCACACCTATAAGCAGCAAATGAGCTAAGTTTCTCCAACCTTTTCAGCATAATGGTGTCTCTATTTGCTGAGGAACGTATATCTGGCTGAAGCCCCCCTATTAGTTCTTCCATGAGCTCACACTCTTGTTAAGGTGGGGCCCCAACTCCTCATCATGGAGACGTGAAAAAGTGAGCCCCCCACAAAAATGAACTAAAACAAAAACATATGCTGCCAAAGTTAGCTTTTAGAATGAATGGGAAGGGGTGTACACTTTGTCTGTTCGCAGCAAACCGGGGTGAACAAGTCCAAATGAAGCAACGTTTACATAATGCAGGCACAAAGAATATATTCTATTCTGGGCTGGATGAATCAGTTCATTTATGCACACTTTAATTATACAGTTTAATTGATTTCATTTTAAAAAATAAAATGTGGTCAGTAATGGAAATGGAAGCCGTGGAAATCGTTAACGAGAAATGACACAGTCGGTGGCTTGTCGGGAAACTCAGCGCGCGCGTGCGCGCGCGCGCGCGCACACACACAACTGAATAAACATCCTGTGTGAGTGAGTTCAGGCTCTGCTGTGACACTTGTCTATTTGTTTATTCTATTAATATTTGTCTGTTATTTTCTCCCCCGTGAGAAGGAAAAACGTCTCAGACAGGGAAACTAAAAACTCTTCTGACAGCACGAGGAGTTTCAATGAACTGTCAGGGATACTGGCCCCAGCTGAACAGGCACAGAAATCGCTAACTTGACTGATCCTCTTTCGGGGGTATTGTCTCGAGGATGGCTGTTATCTCTACAAAACATACCACAGAATATCAGCAGAGTAGTTGGAGGTCACTGTAGGAGATGGGAAAAGCATAGCATTGAGTTGATAAAGCAGACCATCCATATTAAGTATCAAAGCAACAACACAAAAGAAAAAAATAATCAACAAGTCAAATTAAGGTGAAGCAGGTCTCCCTTTTAAAGTAGTTTTAAAGCCGCCCGGCTTATTACTGTCCGACTTTATCAACACAGAAGGAAAAGAATAAGAAGCAGACTCGTTGTAAGATCTACCAAAGTTCAAGAACAACTTTAACAAGCCATCAAAAAGAATAAATTCTCCATTGAAAATAGATTTTATTCTAGGACTAGCCTATCATCCATCTCTGAAAAGATGGTTTTAAGGTTTCAGCCCAAGTGTAAATCGCTTTAAAAATATTACTAAGTTAATATTAATTACAAAAAAAGGAATCCAATAAATAAAAATATGTCAAACAACGTAGAGTATAATTCGGTCACTGACAACTAATCAGAACTGTATAGAGTGTATATGCCCGCCTTTTTTTTTTTTTTTTCACGGAAAACCTTCTCACCTTTCTCTCTCTAGAAGCCGGGTTTGTCTCCTTACAGCCTCACGGGTCCCAGCAAACAGTGCGTCTTTAATGTCACCTCCGCTCTATCCAGTAGTGGACTGCACTGCTGCTCCGGTCGGGTTATGTTTTGCCTTCTTTAAAAAGAATCGATGTAATCGGAAAAAGTGGGGAGAACTTTCCCATGCTTGCTCAAACCGGCCCTCCCTCAGGAACTTGGTCCAGGAAATGGGATGGATGAACTCACAGCGGTTCTGGTTAACTGCGCTCTGGTCTTAGCTTTGTTTAAAGACCGCAGATTTGCATTAATTGCATGGGAATGTCGCCTGCCTTCGGCAATTTAAAGGTTAGAGGTGCAAGAGTTTGGGGAAAAAGTAATAGTATGGCCTTTGTAGAGAAGGGAGTGACAAAAAATGTTTTAACGCGTTGCTGTGGAGTACAAATGAACATAAATAAACGTATTTTGTAAGTCGATCACTTTGTGCACATTATTGGGGCAGACTGAGTTATAATTGTTTTTCTAGCGTATAAAAACGAATAACCATCAATTAATAAGCATTTTAAATACCAGTGACGTTTATCTGATTTCGCTCCTAAGAGTGCAGGATAAACCATCTATATCTGTCCATATCTGTGCAGCCTTATGAACCTTATATTCTCGCCTACTGTGATTGTTGATAGTAGACTCCTGTAATTTTACATCATGCCACATAATGGCGCCAGTCCCCTTATTTCCAAGAAGCAAATCTCTTCAATAAAGGCCCGTAATTGGCTGTAATGTGAATATTGTTTAACTTACGTAAATCGGTTTTTGACTGAATTCCATCTTTATTTATAACTTCCTGTTTTTTTTTTAAATTTGTTTGAATCCCTAAGGGCTTGTATTTTGTTATCATAATTCTATATTTTAATTTTTAAAAAGAATTTACTTTGTATTGTGTATAGCTGTGTGTGTACACGTGACTTATTAAGGTACCATCTTATCTAGAATAAGTCACATTGCTGTACTGCTTTGCTGCACAGCACATGAGGACAAACTCTTGCTGCAAAAGAGTTTGTCTTGTTGTTGTGCTTCTTGGAAGTCTGCAGTCAGACCATGTATGCTTTTACTTCTTTTTTTTCATTCAAGGCCCAGACAATAGGCTAGTTGAGCACAGGTTTGGTTGCAGATGTTTGGCTATAGTCAATGTATATGATATAAATCACATATTCTATCCCTATTTAAGATCGGAATAATACAAAACCTTGAGGTCATAGACTGAATTAAGAAAAAAACCCTTTCTTTTTTTAGACTACGAATACAGACTGCAAAAGAAGATGCTGAATGTTTAATTGAATATGTTAAACCACTTCTCTGAGAATTAAACCCTTCTCAAGTCACCAAGAATTTAAAATAGTGATTCCTTTTAAGTGAAAATTTTACTCACAATTACACAAAAAACAGCCTTGTTAGTCACAACGCTGTACAACACCAGATTGCGTGTCACAACATAGTCTGTCCCAGTTGAGCCACTTATCACCAGTGCACTTATAACTGTCTGATGGCACACTCGGGCCAATTAAAGCTTTTCCTGAAAAATCATCTCCTCTCAACCGCTCAAAATCATCACTGTGCTATTATAAAGTGTCAGTATGTAGATTTTGAGAAGAATTAGGAGGCCGGGTTCATCACACCGGCTGCTGCACAAAGCGGACCAGGATAGAAAGCCCAGTAAATTGACAGTGAATCACTCTGACAGATCATCGTCTTGCTCTCTTCTTTGGTCATTACATCTGCAGATGAATGGCGAGGAGAGAAGTGAGGACACCTGACAGAGAGTAATAGAACTGTTTCCATTCAGGAGATGCACTATGTCTTCCTGTGTTCGGTGTGTTCTTCCCTACCGGTACAGTTATCAATGAAACTAATTGCCTGCCTCAACTTCAATCAATTCCTCACTGCTGGATACATTTTATCATTCGCTATTGTATTTTATGAGTGAGTCGGTCCTGAGTGTGCATCGGCTAGCTCAATAATGCAGATATGAATATAGAGTGGGAGAAGTAATTCAAAGAACATCCCATTATGAGTTTTGGTGGGGGACGAGAGAGAAGGATTTTGAGGTTCTCTTTGTTGGCTTGCATCTGGTAAAACTACAAGGCTTAAACGATACAGACAGGTGTATTCCCGCAGGTTAAAATGAAGCAACAATGCCCTCATCCATTCACTTGACAGCTTCAGTCTCCTTAGAAAAAAAAGAAAGTAGTGACAGCAAACAAATCATGGCTATGTTTGTGTGCTTTTCTTCTTTAACATTAATAAATAAAGGACGGGGTGCTAAATCACCCTCATCTTGCTTTGCTAAATGATTAACTGCAAACACTGCCTGCAGTAAAACAAGCCACAACACCTCATATCCGATTGCTCTTTACCTTCTGACACAGTTCGCTGAGGTAAAAAACTATTTTTTACAAAAACTAAAGACATGCTGATCTTTCCAGCGTTTTCATCTACACTGAAAAAGTCCTAACAGTTATGTTGTGACATTACTGTGCAGATAATCCTTTTCTCTAATGGATATGAGACTTTGGTGGTCCCCGACTGTTTCTGCAATCAGCGGCAGGTCAGAATTTTCACTTATCCAGTAAAATATCTCGAAAGCAACCCTGAAACTTGCTGACATGCCAATTTTTAAGTTCACAGATAAAATATATCTGACATTTTGTCTGGTTCCATCATTATGTCAGAATTTCCATTTCTCCAATATACCCACCCCCACCCAACCCCGACTCCCGATATGTGTGGTAAGAGCAATACTATGAGTTCTGGACTGCAGTTTCTCGATTGGTTGCTTGAGGCTGGTGAGTGAATGAATTGATCTCTACGAGTAATGAGATGCATTTAACAGATTTGTAGCCTGGTGCAAAAACCTCTGTGCATAGTTTCTCCCTTTTGAAATAACTTTGTAATTTTGGATTCTTTGGGTTTTGTTAAGGTTTGACAAGGCTTTTGATACAGGCAGGGGTAACTGACAACCATCTGGTGAATCTCACAGTGTTTGCTCTGCAGGTGCCTTTTAAATAAATTACATGACAAACAGCATGACCTGCTGTGTGGTATGGCCTGTCTAAGCTTTTGCTCTGGTATTTGTGAATGAAATTCTAATATTGTATTGGTCTGCCTTTTGCACCAGTAAGCAGGTAGCTGTATCTATGCATTGCACCCATAAGGCTTATGGGCCAGTTTGCTGACCACCCGCTTGTCTAAATTTGGTCACATCTGGCTCCACAACTCAAGGCTATAGGAGTATAAGGCCATGTCCATCATCTATATACAGTTTATAGTTAGTCCTAACTAGCATATGAAAAACTGCTAAAAACTCTAAACTAACACAATGAGCATTTTACTTTATGTTATTGTAGCTGTGATGTTTTTTTGATGCCAGTATTATCTCATTACATTCTCACGAAGATGCTAGGACAGCTGCTGAAAGCTTATTCTTGTTCATTATGTTGTTTTATCAGCACTATTTTTGCTCATGTGCCCACCTGCTTTCATCTTTTTTCAACACTGATTAATACATTTATGTGGGCCTTCATTTGCAGTGATTTACACTCTTGGATTTCTTGTTTTTGTTTTAACACTTTAAAGCCTGAACTGTGAAAAAATTGCTAAAATAATTCTCTTTTAAAAAAACTGGAGTGTTTATTGAACCATCTTACAATTAAAAAAAGAAATTAACTAACAATTTGCGCAATTTTTGCTACATTTGGCATTTTTGTGCAATTTTAATGTTTATTGTATACAAAGCAAACACTCAGAGATTGCACCTTCCCCCTGAAGGGCAAGGGCAATTCAAAAGATATTGATATTTTATGGTGTTTTTATTAAATAATAATAATAATAATGGATTGCATTTATATAGTGCTTTTCAAGACCCTCAAAGTGCTTTACGATTCCACAATTCATTCACTCTCACACACACACTGGTGGAGGCAAGCTACAGTTGTAGCCACAGCTGCCCTGGGGCAGACTGACAGAAGCGAGGCTGCCATATCGATCCATCGGCCCCTCTGGCCATCACCAGTAGGCGGTAGGTGAAGTGTCTTGCTCAAGGACACAACGACCGAGACTGTCCAAGCCAGGGCTCGAACCGGCAACCTTGCGATCACAAGATGAACTGACAACTCTTGAGCCACGATTGCCTCTAAAATGTGCTGATGTCAGCATTGTTAATGTGGAAATCTGGTGTAGTATAATCATTTTTATTTGTAACTTTGATGCCATATAATTTTGTACAAACAAAGAAAGTGCTTATGTCCCCCACTGACTAATACATTGCTTTAAAGTTAGGAAATACACCAATAGAAATTAAAGCTTTTTCCTGATTCATGTGACCTTGACCTTTGCCCTATGACCTTGAAGTATTACCTACTGAAATGGTGTATTTTATTATCTTTAAACATAGCTCTCTACATGACCTTTCATATGATATATTGTTTGATACAGTTTCTCAAAAATTTTCTTCATGGTCAGTTTTGACCTTAGGCACTAACAGGGAAGTTGATGGTGCCAGCACTTAGCCTGCTCATGACTGCCAAGGCATGCTATAAAGTTGTGATGTTTGAAGATGATCTATAGAAAATTGTGGGTAATATTCGTTTTTAACTGATTTTCACATGTGCATGAGCTTGACCCAATTAGTCACCAAAATGAAATTAGCTCAAGCTGTTACTGATATCTGTTATCACACAAAACTTTAACATGATATCTTGAAACCTGAGGATGCTAGGCTGCTAACAAACAGACAGACACACACACAAATGGAACATACTCCCTCCCTTCATATAAGGGGACATATAAGGGGGTTAGGGTTAAAAATAACCCTGATGATGTATAGGTCCCCGAAACTCACGTATCAAATATGACATGTATGATGTTACAATGTTATGATCGAAAACGGATGCAGCTGCATTTCCCTAACATCACTGTGTCACAGCCGTCACACTCAGAGAGAAATGCAAAGACCTTTTGCCATGTTTTATTGTGCAAAAATTAAGTTTCAAGTCTTAATGTGAAAATCTTATTTCTTCCACTGGATGTGTTTTTCCAGGGGATAGCACAAGATTGACTCTATCAGTTGTGTTAACAGTAAATTTCCCGCACAGCAGGCACTGTGTGTCTATCACTGCTGTCTGGTTAGTAAAGATGTCAACACTACATCAGCTATGGATTCTGGGTTGCACAGCTTTGCGTATTTTTTTGATGAAATATGCATGACACAGGCAGAGCTGTAGTTCTTCTGAAGCGATAAAGATATACATAGATACACCGGCTGCGGGGAGAAGGGTTGTGACAGGGATTTCAACAGTGATAGCTGAAACTAAATACAGCTATATCCTGTATCTGGTTCTTTACGATTTATATTGTTCGATTATATCTTAAGAATTCAGAGTTCTCCTCTTTACTCTTACTCCCTCGTATGTCTCCCATGTGTCCCTGATGAAGTCAGGCCGCCTACCCATAGTGGTGTCTAGATCTCAGTGTGGTCCTCTTACAGTACACTGTGTCACCCAGTCTTGTTACACCTATGGACAGACACTATTGATTGGAGCCAGCTTGGAGCATTGCCATGAAAGTGCACATTGGCAGCTGCTGACATCTTTATTAGAAAAGCCAGACAAGGAGGATCAGCAAGTTTCCCCTTATCAAAAGCCCGAAGGGCATGAACCAGCTACAGCGCACATCACATTTGTTTGGGGATCAATTGACTGGCCGGACTTTTGTAGGGGATCAATTCGTTCTGTCCACTGGGCATAATACACTCTGGCGAAAAAAAAATCAAAGTCAAAGTTAAAGACATGACTGGGGGATAGGACAGGGAGAAAGAATGAAAGAAAGAGAGGGAGAGAAAGAAAACCAAAGGGGAGAAGAGACGGTGAGAAGGGGGGGAAGAAAGAAAAAAACAAACAAACAAACAAAAACAAATCACCTGGGTCACCTGTATGGAGAAAAAAACAGAAGAGAAAGCAAACAACAAAGAGCAACATAATAAAAAAAACAGCACCATCACAATAAACTAGCTAGCAGTAGATATCAGTAGATACTAAATAATAAACGATATTGTGCAGCACGCAAGATAGACAGCGCACAATGTGCTTTGAGGCAGCAGCCAAGAAAGGTGTAGTCCGCGTCTGTGAATACCCGTGTGTACACCTGTGTGCACACCTGTGTGGATCAGCATGCTTGCATTCCAAAGGTTTCTCCATGTAACGATCTGCTAGGGAGTGTGGGGAGCCACAGCCCCGTCCTCCAGGGTATGAAGCAGGTATGGAGGAGATCAAAACTCCAGACATCCAGAGGCAAGCCCTCTTACGAGTGATTATCTGATGCTTGGCATGAATTCAAAATGTCATGGTCCGTGGTCCTGTGTCTGTGGAATGCGTGATGCTCGGGTAGCCACACCCCCGGGCTGGGCCATCACCAGCACACCTGCTCTCCATCACGGTGATTACACGGAGATCCACTTAATCCGGCGCTGACGGATGCTCCACGCCAGTCCGTTAGTCATCCCCACAGTGGTAACCAGACTTCCACGAAAAGTGTGCATTCTCTTCTGCTTGGAACTTTGTTTAACCTGCCTACTTCTGTCCAGGTTTCTACTCGGCGTCTGCTACCTGTCTGTCCTCCGGCTCAACTGGATCTCGCGGTGCTCACCTGGCCCACGCGCCATTCCCACGGACTTCCTGCCCCCACGGACTGCCACACTTCCCTCCCGAGCACCCACGGTCCTGTTCTATCGTAAGCCCCTACTCTAACTCAGTCCTGATATGTTTTCCCCGCTTCCTGGCTCCCTAGTAATCATCTCCCCTTTCTATTGCAGCCCCCCGCCGTCTCGATCCCGGCTTCCTCGTGTCATTGTTTCCCCGGGTTTTTAGTTTCTGTTTTGCTCTCTAATTTCCCCGGGTCGCCTTTCGTTGTTTCAATAAAGTGTCTTTCTGTTAGCTCGGAGTCTGCGCCTGGATCCTTTCATGCCCGCGCACCACGGCCCATGACACAAAAACTGTTCTCACTGACTTAAATGTTCACTATAGTAGTTTTACACATGCACTGCAGACCTGAACTTTTCTAGTTAGTATCTGATGGATGCATGTAAAACTGTAAGTATCTGACTAGGTCTAAATGGACATTAAACAGTATTTATATTGCCAGCTTGTCTCGCAGATGTCCACATCGACACAGCTTCAGCTGGTCAGCATCCTCACCTATACCAAATATTACCAAGTATTACCAGCAGTAGAACTAACTCCTGCCCACTACATTATGTCTTAAAAGACTACAGCTGACTGTGTCCCGACCTGACTCTCCCAACATTTTCTGGATTTAATGAGGGAAAACAGCTTATGTAACTTGTGAGCTGGGGTCTCTCAGTAAAATTATAATATAAGACTGAAGCTGCATTAACACTGTAAGCAATTCTCTCATCGCATGTTGCCTTAAAACCGGTGGTTGGTCATTTGCGAGATTATATGCTCCGGTTACTTAGGTAACGCTCTAATGTATTTTCTGTCAGGTCATATTGTCAATCAACTGTATCCTGCACTCTTATTGGTACTCCCTTCAATCGCTTGCGTCAAAGCTGACAGAAGGGATTGTTTTCACCCATTTTACTTGAAGTCCCCAAATGTCATTGACTTTGTGTGGTCTCTGGTCTCCACATCAAAGGAAAATTCATCCATACTGGGCACACCTTAAGTCTGGTAGTTCATCATTATTGCAGATAAAATATATACAATATGGCTCAACCAGTAATTGCGCTTTTAGATGAGGTACTGTACTCAAGTTTTATTCATATTGTTTCCTCATAACTTTAGCTAATGTTAGATTAGCTGTTAACTTACCAGTAGTTAGTTTATTTAGACTATCTACATAACAGCTGTAGCTAATGTTAGGTGTCAAATTCAGTAGTAGATGAGTACCATTATTCATGATTAAAACAACCATACATTCTTCTTCTTTTTCTTATATAGTTCAGGATTGGAGTCATCGGGCAACAGGCTGGGTAACAGAGGGCAGGGCTAACACAGACAGACAACCATTCACAGACTTTCACACCTTTGGACAATTTAGAATCACCAATAGACCTAACCTCACTAACTGCATGTCTTAACTCCGCCAAGGACCGTCCTAAGCCCGACTGCAAAAGGAGGAAGGTGGTCACCCTGCCGAAGTGACCAGAACCGGGAGACCGGGGAAAACAGGTACGAATCCGATGGACAGCTCTGAATTAAATTCTTAGTTTAATGCTACCGCATCCGGGGCAGCCGATGCACCAGTATTGGGGAACCAGGATGCTGGTGAGAAATGGGCTACTGGCCGAAGAAACCGAAAGATCATCACACTGAAAGTGGAAATACAAATCGCCGTGTGGAATGTTCGAACTGGTCACCACATCGGCCAAAAAGAAATAATTGCCAAGGAACTCCTGAGCTGCAAAATCGACATTCCAGCTTTATCCGCACGCAAAGCTACTGGTCCGGACGGGATTCCCGGCCGCGTCCTCAAGTCATGCGCGGCTCAGCTGGCTGGAGTGTTCACGCACATCTTCAACCTTTCCCTCTCTCTGTCTGTAGTCCCAGCCTGCTTCAAAATGGCCAACATCGTCCCTGTACCCAAATCCTCCACCATCTCCTCATTGAACGACTGGCGACCTGTAGCCCTGACCCCCATCGTAAGCAAATGCTTCGAGAAGCTGGTCAGGGACTTCATCTGCTCTGCACTACCCGACTCACTGGACCCTCTACAGTTCACATACCGCCACAGCAGGTCCACTGATGATGCCATAGCCCTGACACTACATACTGCCCTGTCACACCTGGAGAAGAGAGACACGTATGTGAGAATGCTGTTTGTAGATTACAGCTCAGCATTCAATACCATCGTTCCCTCGAAGCTGGACAGGAAACTGCAGGATCTAGGACTGAGCAGCTCCCTCTGCAGCTGGATCCTTAGCTTCCTGTCTGACAGACGCCAAGTGGTCAGACTGGGCAGCATCACCTCATCCCCCGTCACACTGAACACTGGTGCTCCACAGGGGTGTGTACTGAGCCCTCTCCTGTACTCACTCTACACCTACAACTGCACGGCCACTAACAACTCCAACATCATTGTGAAGTTTGCGGACGACACTA
Source organism: Rhamphochromis longiceps (assembly GCF_057381845.1). Lineage (NCBI taxonomy): Eukaryota > Metazoa > Chordata > Actinopteri > Cichliformes > Cichlidae > Rhamphochromis > Rhamphochromis longiceps. The sequence goes on from NC_140577.1 coordinate 24,484,125, forward strand.
CAGTGGTGGGTCTTATCACCAACAGTGATGAGACGGCTTACAGGGAGGAGGTCAGCGCCCTGACCCACTGGTGTCAAGACAACCATCTCACCCTCAACGTCGCAAAGACAAAGGAGTTGATAGTGGACTTCCGGAGGTGCAGAGAAGTACACACCCCCATCACCATCAACGGCGCTGCTGTGGAGAGAGTGAGCAGCTTCCGGTTCCTTGGTGTACATCTGGCTGAGGATCTTACGTGGTCAGTACACACAAACAAAACAGTGAAGAAGGCGCAGCAGCGCCTCTTCTTTCTCAGGAGACTGAAAAGATTCGGCATGAGCCCCCGCATCCTCAGGACCTTCTATCACTGTGCCATTGAGAGCATCCTCACTGGATGCATCACCACCTGGTATGGCAACAGCACCGCCTACAACTGCAAAGCTCTCCAGCGAGTAGTGCGGTGCTCTGAACGGATAATTGGAGGTGAGCTTCCCTCCCTCCAAGACATCTATAGGAAGCGGTGCCTGAGGAAAGCGGGGAGGATCATCAAGGACTCCAGTCACCCCAGCCATAAACTGTTCAGACTACTTCCATCAGGAAGGAGGTTCTTCAGCATCCGGTCCCGTACCAGCAGACTGAGAGACAGCTTTTTCCATCAGGCCATCAGACTGCTGAACACGTCATAGACACCTCAGCTTCACTACTGGAACTTTAACATGATGCACTCCATACTGTACAGTAATGCCACTGTTTTGCACATGTCTCACTCTGTATATTTTATTTTATATATTTTATTTATTGTTTACTCTATTTAATTTGTAAAATATGTGTACACACACACACACACACACACACACACACACGTAGAAAAATATTTAGTATACACATCCAGAAATGCATATACTATTATATATTGTACATATATTTATTAGTTTCAGATGTAGCCATTCTTGTATTTTGCTTGTTTACATTATTGTATTTTGCACAACTCTGTTGCTTGTGAAGCTCGCACACAAGAATTTCACTCACATGTGCTGTACCAATGTACCTGCACATGTGATGTGACAATAAAAGTGATTTGATTTGATTTGATTTGATTTGATTTGATTTGATTTGATTTGATTTGATTTGATTTGATCCGAACTATGACTCACAGCATCGGGAAAGATGGTCGTCGAACCACCGCTCACCGACAACCAGATGGCACTCTACTATTGGGGTGGAGAAAAACGAAAGGCAGGAGTCGGCTTCATAGTTGCCCGTCGTGCAACCAAGAGTGTCGTTGCATTCCAGCCGATCTCCGATTGCCTTGCAGTGCTCACCATCAGCGGTACCATCAAAACACACCTCGACACCATCTACGCACCAACTGAGACAAGTCCAGACCCAGCCAAGGATGATTTCTATAACCAACTACAACACATGTTGGATTCAGTCTCGCAGACCGAATTGATCATACTGGCTGGAGACTTCAACGCCCACACAGGCACCGATCGGACTGGGTGGGAAAGCACGATGAGCCGTTTTGGACATGGTGTAATGAATAACAATGGTTTGCGCCTTTTGTCCTTCACCAACACCTACAACTTCATCATCGGAAACACCCAATTTCAACATCCAAAGAAACATCAACTCACATGACGAAATCCAATGGGCGACGACTCGCCGATGTTGGACTACATCCTGATCAACTCCCGTTTCTGATCATCACTTAAGGATGTTTGTTCGATGTGCAGCCCAGATTGTGGATCAGACCACTATCTTGTGCGTGCAGTGATAAAACTTCAACTACAAAGAGCCAAACGCAAATAGCGCCCATCTGCAAAGCTCGACTGGAAATGCCTGTTAGATCCCACTCGCAAGGCGGAATTTCAAAAAGCATTATCCAACCGTTTTGCAACACTGGTGCCATCTCAAGGCGTCAACGTTGAAGAGCAACAAGTTTCGGACGCCATCATGGAAAGCGCCAAAGAACTGTGCCCTCCCATACGCCGCCAAACACAGCCATGGATATCCGATGAATGCCTCGATATGATAGATGAACAAAAATGTGTGAAGCTGGTCGACTTTGAGCGATATTGTTAGCTCAGCAATGACGTCCGATGCAGAATGAAGGAAGAACGTGAGGCTTACTGGAACCAAGTAGCAGCTGACTTGGAAGATGCAGCCTCAAAGCACGAATACCACACAATTTATCGAACGCTCCGACACCTGAGTGGAAAAACCAAATCAACAAACGACAACATCCGAAAGGCCAATGGCACCTTCGTACGATCATTGACTGAGCAGCTACAGCGTCGGAAGTAGTTCTTCGAGACACTGTACAATCACGCCCCGCCACAAGGACCACCAGCAGAACCGCCACCCATCGAGGCACCAGAGACCCCGATGTCCGATGATGAACTGACCCTGGCAGAGGTGAAGATGGCCATCCAGACTTTGAAGACTGGTAAAGCACCTGGTGTGGATGCAATCACTGCAGAATCAATTAAGGCTGGCGGTGATGTTCTTCTCCAATGAGTGCACCTTCTTCTGCAAAATATCTGGCGCACGGGGACGATTCCGAGACAACGGAAGAAAGCCATCATTATCCCAATCTTCAAAAAAGGTGACAACCGAGAATGCCAAAACTATTGTGGCATCGGTCTGCTCTCGATCGTTGGAAAAGTCTTCATGAAAGTAATACAATCACGCCTGCAGAAACATCATGAACAAATGAGCCGTGAGGATCAAGCTGGCTTCAGATCTCACCGTGGATGCTGTGACCAGATATTCAGCATTCTCCAGGTGATGGAGGAGCAAATTCTATGTGGGAAATGGATGGTCATCATCTTTATTGACTTTCAATCCACATTGGACTGCATCGATTGGCCAGCACTTTGGATAGCGCTGGAGACCGAGCACATCCCACCAAAAGTCATTAAACTCCTGCAGGAAAATTTCAACGGATCATGCAGCCAAATACGCATCCGTAATGAGCTGTCGACTAAATTCACTAAATTCACCATCTGGAGTCTGCCAGGGAGACATCGCCTCACTGCTGCTCTTCAACATCGTAGTCAACACCATCATGAGGAAAGTCTTCAGGGGCAGACGCGGAGTCCAGTTTGATGAAAATGCCACCGTGACAGATCTTATGTTTGCAAATGACAGCAGTGTGTTGGCCGAGGATGACGCCTAAGCCACGGACGTTCAATATAAGATCGCAGGTGCTGCCGGGTCATATGGCTTGAAGATAAACACTGACAAGACGAAGGTGTTGACAACAGATGGGTTGCCTGCCAACGTCTACCTCAACGGTATCCAAATAGAGCAAGTCCAGCAGTTCAAATACCTGGGCTCACTGATCGCGCAAAGGAAGGTCGCGTCCACGGCAGAGAGCCACAGTCGAATAGGTCAAGCAACTGCAGCATTCACTTCTCTAATGTGGTGCTTGTGGAAGTGAACCAATATTTCCATCTTGACCAAAATCCGCCTTTTCCGGACGCTGATCCTCCCGATACTACTCTATGGATCCGAAACGTGGACAGTGCTCAAAGTGGACCTCAACAAACTCGGAGTTTTCCAGATGCACTGCCTTTGACAGATATTACAAGTATCACTTCGAGACCGCCTTCGAAACGAGGACATCCGACGGAGATGCGACAACCAACTGCCAATCGATGGGCAAATTAAAAAACGCAGATACGCAGATTGCGATGGTTTGGTCATGTGTGTCGAATGGATGTGAGCAGACTACCACATCAACTCCTCTGGCGTAAACAACCCACCCAGTTGATAATCCACTGAACGGCACAGAAGAAAACATGGCTAAAACAGGTCAAAGATGACATCAAGGGCAGAATAAATCTCGACGAGGCCAGGACAATCGCCAACGATCGCCATGCATGGCAACGAGTTGTGAAGGAAATTCGACAACCATTGGCACCCACAGCAGTCGATCCAGACCCAACGCCAGCTAGGGAGAGAGAAGAGCTGCATGTCTTTGGACTGTGGGAGGAAGCCAGAGTACCCAGAGAGAACCCATGTAGACATGGGGAGAACATGTGAACTCCACACAGAAAGGCTGGATAGTGGATTTGAACCCAAGACCTTCTTGCTTTGAGGGAATTGCGCTAACCATCGCACCCCTGACATAAAAGCACTAAAGATAACTTTTATGTTCAATTTTACCTTTAAATATTCACATTTCATTTTGCCTTCAAGCTTGGCTACTAGGGAAAAAATAATCACATATTTTTCCATCTTGGTTCCAGTTTTCCAACAAATGCGTAAAACCTCCTCTTGTTTACTCCCACAATGGAAAATGCTTGATGCCTGCTATTCTCTGTGATGCATAGACGTACACTCAAATGTTGCTGGGATATATGGGAATGGTTGTACAAAGCTAATTTTAATCTGATATTTTGATCCTTAGAGAAGAAAGATTAGTATCTGCTTTTGCCGCTGACTTCGAATTTCTTTTCTGCAGATGGCAGAAATGAAGAATACCTGCATCGTCTACTCTCAGGCCCTTGGAAATACCTAAAGAGGGGCTTGGGGTTTTCCAAATAACAATCCAGCTGATGTTTCTGTTGCAGAAAATCACATTTCCAATTTCTTCTGTAATCATGCAATCCAGGGTTTCAATCACAAGAACTTCTTAAAGCAGCTGGTTTGCAAGAGAAAAATAAAGAATTCTTTTACAACGCCAACATGGAACCAGTTTGTTGTGAGCCAAGGTCAAGGTGTCATGATCCTGGGTCCTTTTGACCCAGCGTTTTGTGTTTTCTCTTCGCGATTTTGGTTCTGTTCTTCCTCTGGTTAGTGTTTACTCTGTTCTGCCCGTGTGTTCCTGTATCTAGTCCGCGTTTCTTAGTTTGTGTCCTTTCATGTGTAAGTTCCTGTTTTATTGTGAAGGTCTGTGTCTTATGTGAGTGTTTTCAGTTTGCCTCCCTAGTCTCGTCATGTTAATTACTCCCAGCTGTGTCCCCACCTGTATGTAATCCCCCTGTGTTCTCTGAGTGTATTTAAGTTGTGTCTTCTGTCATAATAGTTGCTGGTTCGTCTGTGTTGTTTCCCCTCGGTCTCCCTGCATGTATTTCCCCGGACCTCCCTGCACCGTCATTCTTGGTTTGTGTTGTTAGTTTACCCAGTTTAGGTTTCAGTTTCATGTTCCTAGCGCCTTTGTTGTTTGCATTTTTGTTGTTAATAAACACTCACCTGCACCAGAGCTGCCGCCTTTTGGTCCTATATATATTCCACACGGCTTGCCCCCGCAAACCGTGACACAAGGTCTTCTGTCATCGGGCTTTAGCATAGTTCAGACAAGTGCTAATGAAGACACAAACAGATCTGCTGGGGGGCTGTGAAGCAGGTGGCGCAAGGCTGTACTCTAAACGATTCCGCCCTGATGATGAATGCCCGCAACATACATGAGTGGAAGAGGCGCATGTTGTGCCATGTTGAAAATGTAGATATTACTCCTTGACCCAATGAACCAATAAATATTCATTAGGCTGTCTTACATTGAGACAGCAAGGCTACTGACTCTTCACTGATATTGCTGTGCAGGAAAAACTGAAGCGCCATGACTGAGAATGCAACCGGCACGAGAAGAAGCGGAGGTCGCAAATATGTAAACACACTGAAGGGTGGATTTCTATACATTTTACATGAATGTTAAGGCATGCTTGTAGCAGAGCTTGGAGGCAAGTGCTGCGTGTTGAGTATTTGAGAATTTTTGCAACAGCTAGGCCCTTCTGTTGAAGCTGGTGTGTGTGGGAGCATATGTATATTTAGAGAGTAATCAAAGGCAGATGTGAGCACATGTTTGGAGATTTAACATGGTTTAACACCAAGCAGAATAACCATCTCCGATCTTTACCCATCCTGACGCTTTCATCCTGACAGCCAGCACGTTTTCTGTTAAAAGTGCTCACATGCACATGCAGACAGTCTCACACAGTGGCCTGTATCAGCGTCACTGACCATGGTGCTGAAACCAAAGGGCTTTCGGATGGAGCCGAGCTGCTCCACAAATGTCACTGCTATGGAGAACAAAAAGGGGGGTGTTACACGTCACACACACTTGTTACAAGTGCAGTTCTTCTGAAACTGTGTTTCCCCTGCTTGCTCCAGATGCTTAATTGTTGCTGAAAGTGCAGCAGCAGTAAAGTGCAACGTGGATATGGAACGCGTTGCTGATGCCTGTAGGTGAAAAGCAGCAGCAAGCTATGCAGTGAAACAGTTGACCTCAGTTCTTACTGTGTGCATCATAAATATTCATCAGGTAATAAAGAGAGAAAACTTTCTTATTCAAAAGAATGATGATGAGTAAAGAAGTTTGTCAACATAAAACGGTAGTGAGTGTGCTGCCGGAAATGTAATGGACACTGTCACATGTGTTTAAACTGTATTAAATGATGGCTGTAGAAGGGGGGGGGGGGGACAACTCACTGCTGTTAATGAACCCTGCAGGCGAGTTCTGATGAGCTTCTGCTCTCTCTTCATGTATGCAGGAGGAAGACTCTCCGACTTCTCTTTCCTAAACACACTGACAGTGCGTACACAGCCATTTCCAGCAGCTTAATTAATATAACAGCGCTTTACGTGGATGAGATTTAACATGAAATATTTCATCCCGTCACGCCACGTGTCTGATGAGGGCCCGATCCAGTGAAAACAATACGAGAAAGATACATTTAGGTCATTAAGTTTTCAGTCGTGCAATAAAACACTCGTGCAATCATGAAATGGCCCCGAGGCCTTTTTGAAAGTGAGTCTTTATTTCCACTGTTTTGCTCTCTCTCTCTCTCGCTCTCTCTCTCTCTCTCTCTCTCTCTCTCTCTCTCTCTCTCTGGCTCTGACCCATTTACAGTAGCTGCCGTCTAAGTTAAGTGTTCGGCGTGATGGCGTATCCAGAGTGGGTTTTTACACGCTGCTGGAAACGTCACAGGTTTCCAGCACACCTCTCTCACAGGTGTGATCTTGGCCACAGATTAAAACAAAGAGTGTTCTTAAGCAATATTTCTTACACAAGCTGTGTGAGCATGGGTGGCCCATTTTTAACTACTGCCCTTGTTGACATAACACTGTGTCTAATCGAAGAGATACAGCACTGTAAAGCCCCGCTATGCTTTTCAAATTACACCAAATGCAACGAAAGAAGTTGCCTGGAAAAAAGTCGCATATATGTAGTCTGAGTATATATATATATATATATATATATATATATATATATATATATATATATATATATATATATATATATATATATGAGGAAAGAAGAAAGAGATCGGTGAACGGTTTGAGAGATTGATCAATCTGCAGTATTTTAGCCTAGTAGGATAGGCCGACAGTGGCTTTATTTGGCCCCTCCTAGAGCAGAGGAGAGGGGCCGCCAAGGAACCCTTGGACCAATCGGTTGCCGGTAACATTTCAGAGGGGAGAGAGAGGGACAGTGAGAGAAAGTGAGTGAGTGAGTGAGAGAGAGAGAGAGAGACAGAGAGAGAGAGCTCTCGTCCTCCCTGCTGATTCTCCATCCTCACTCTCTCCTCCACACAGCGATCGGCGAGCTGTGGAATAGGCGTGCATTTGTGTTACTCAAACGCAGAAAACATTCAGTGAAAACGTCCACAGAAAACCCGCTTTAAGGTAAGGAGACTCCTGAAGCTGTTAGATGGGTTTTTTAAAAAAGACCTCAGATGGAGCAGGCGGTCCATTTTTATGTACTTTGAACGCTCACTATTGGTACACGCAGTGCAAGTAGGCTTTCATGTGGTTCTTGTGGTTGGACTGTATGATAGGGATAGCGGCTAAATGTTGGTTCCTACTGGCGCAGTCTTCCCTCAAACATCGGCCACTGGCCTGTTTGCTGTCAGCGGGGCGCCCAGCTGTGTCAACTTGACAGGAAAAATGAGAAGTTGCGCCATTTACGATCGCAGGACGAACCCCCACCCCCACCCCACTCTCTCTCTCTCAAGCACACACACACGCGCACCAGTACACAAAAGCATTTAATTGTCTTTGGCTGGAAATGCAAAAACACATATGGAAAACACTCGGAGATGTTGGCTATCACCGAGTTTCATCCGTGCGTAAATGTTCGCTGACCGTGAAAGCGCGCCTCGTTTCTACATCGTGTGTATGTGTGTGTGTGTGTGTGTCCCGGAGAGGAATTCGCGCTTGGTGCAGAAGTGTTGCGTTTACACAGCAGAGCATAGATGCACAACGGACTAATTAATCAAACGGGAGTCGCGTACAACGAATGTGGCTCTTGGGACAGCGAGGAGAGGATTCCTCAGGACCACCCCGGTCCAGGAATCCCTCTGGGGGGGGGGGGGGGGGTCGGGGGGGTCTGATGGCGAGGTGGGGTCGCTTAGGATGCTGTGCTGCACATTTATTATTCTACCTAAGTGCATTTGAATGATTAAAAGAGGAGATCTTTTACAGCGAAGGCTGGTCGCTGTGATACACATTTGGCTCTGATTTGAAAGATGGTGTTTCTAGTTTTCACATGAATACAGTTACCGCCCCTTTTACCGCTGCAATACAGTCTCTCACTTTTGGGTTTGCTTCGCTAAATAGTGTAGTTAATTGGGCTGGATAACTGTCAAAAGATCAGTTAGATGAGGCACAGACTGTGGGTTGCTTGTTACTCCTTCTTGAGGCATGTGATTTGAATTTAGATGCCCATATAAGCAAGCGCTTTATAAAAGGAGTCCATATGAAGCTGTTTATTTATTTTTTTCTTCTAGTTACTGGGTTCAGGCCTTTGGTGTTTCTGTATGACTGTGTGCTGGTCCTTTGCTGTTTGCTGGGTTTATGGGGACTCAGTGTACATTGTAAATTTCTCTGCATCCAAAAAAGATCAATCCAGAATCTGATTACATGAAAGAAAATTTCTTTGGCTAACAAAGTGAAGCATTGACTCACTGACCCGACACTATGGATTTAATGTCAGTGTGATCAATTATTTAAGCTACAGCAGGGTATCAGACTCCCAGACTTTTTTTTTTGATATGGCATACCATTTCATTCAGTTTTACAACAAAAGGTGCTGGTTTCCAGTGGCGGGTAAACCCTCGAGTCTATTGCACTTCTCTGCCTGGGATCTTTAAGATGTGAAAATGGTGTGTTAAAGCTTGTTGAGGTTTACAGCAAACTGTGTTCTCTGTAAATGGCAAAAGAGCCAGAGGTCACTTTGACAGTGCAGTGGGTAATTGCACAAAAAACAAACTTGATTCCTTTGCAGTGGAAGTTAAGGATATGTTTCTAGTTTGTTGCAAAATTAGTCACATAATAAAGCAGAAAGAAATTGCAGTATTCATTTCACATTACCACACTTGTGAAACTCTGAACAGCAAACAAAACAAAGGCACATTTTTAGAAGCTGATTTTGGAACAATCCCAATTCTGCTCTGCCTAATCACAGTGTCTCCTTCATTCAGCAGAATAGACAGCCATTAAGAAAGCGAGATGCAATTAAAAAGACGGTTACCGTGTCTTGTTTAGCCTCAAAATTAATTTTCTTTTCTCGACATATACACACACACACACTTACACAACCCACACACAAAAGACTGGTGGGATAAGTGTTTCTTGCTGTTAGAAGGGTTGAATTTAACACAATTCATTTTGGGGCATCAGCACACATTGCACAAAAATCCTATTCTTTTTTTTTTCACCGGCACAGAAGAGGCTCCATCTTGATGGACGCGCGAGGATTAACTGTTCATTGTGGCGTCTGTTTGAGGTTCTTGTGTACTCTTTTCTCAGGGGGAACAAGTGATCTCGGTAAAGTGGGAATAGCAACACAGCCACCAAGAGGGATCAGCTCGTTAGCTCGCTGATAGCTTCAGAAACAAACTATTTCTGGCACAAAGTTGTGCAGCGTGACAGGATGTTATGGTTTACCAGTGTCAAACACCTTCCCAGGGCATGCTCAGCACTGACCAGTATGTGCTCCTTTAAGCCTTAAAAACAAGCTAAGGCTTTGTTGTAACTTTGATGAGCTAACATGATTAAGTTAATATTTCAAATACATCCATCCATTCGCTTCCACTTATCCTTTTCAGGGTCGAGGGGGGTGCTATCCCATCTGTCATAGGGCGAGAGACAGGGTACACCCTGGACAGGTCGCCAGGCTGTCGCAGGGCCAACACACAGGGACAGAAAACCACTCACATTCACACCTATGGGCAATTTAGATTTTTCAATTAACCTATCCCCACATGTCTTTGGACTGTGGGAGGAAGCCGGAGCACTCGGGGAGAACCCACACAAACACGGGGAGAACATGCAAACTCCACACAGAAAGACCCCGGCCTGATGGTGGAATTGAACTGAGAACCTTCTTGCTGTGAGGCAACAGTGCTAACCACTGTGGTGCCCTTATTTCAAATACATGTCAGTTAAAATGTCACATTACCTGTTCCTTTAGTTGTGATAAGAACAAAAAAAACATCTGCATTTACTGCAGTTTTATCATATATATGTTAAAGTTAGCTTGTGAGTTCATGAAGAGGATAGCCCTCACACTGTAGAAGTAGAAGTAGAAGTAATGCATTATCTTGTGCCTGCTTTCTATCAGCTGTTTTGCTGACTTCACATGTTGAACATTACAAGCTAAGCTCAGCATTAACATTACTGGTGAGGCCCTGCTGAAGAGAAGAGTGATGCTGGTGCTACAGCTCCAACACCTCAAAAATTAGCCTTTATCAGTGATATTAATGCAAGGGAGATTAACAAAAATGGTTGCTGTTTATGTGGTGGACGAGGGTGCTACCAATATCAACTTGCCATGCAAGGAGATAAAGTCAGTTCACTCAAAGGTCAATGTGCAGTAGGCTACACAACCTCTGGACAATGTAGCCAGCAAGCTAATTGCAAAGAAGTTTTCTTTTTTTGTTTGTTTTGATAATGTGAAAGTAGGCTATGGTAAGAAATTTGTTTTTCCACTGGCAAACGCTTTAATGTAAAAAGTTCATTTTTATTGTTAGTTATCAGGTAATGCAACAGGATACTTTTATAAGTTACATTAACCAACGCTAGTGCTGGGCAGTATGTTGGAAGAACCATTCCAGCATTTTAAATATGTTTTTATTTTTTTGCTATTGTTATCAGAATTTGTAATGGCTGATGAATGAAAATGAAAAAAAGAAGACCCAGGAAAGACACCCTTCAACAAAGTATTTATGTCCACTAGAGGGCACTCTGCAACTTCACGGCTATTCAGAATGCAACAGAGTGGAAACAAGTAAATAAATAAATAAGCATAATAAATATTTATGGTTATTTGGCAGATGTTTTAACAAATCTGTCTATGTTTCAAGTGTCTGACAGACTTCAATATCAAATTTTAAAATCACCAAATATCAGTATTGGTCTTAAAAATCCTATATCCATCAGGCTTATGTTACTAGGTGTTACATTCAAGAACAGTAAAGACAGATGGAGGATGAAAGAGAGAGCTATGTCTACTGTTTGGAATTGTTTTTTTTTCTAAGTAACTCATTTTGCTTTCTTCCAGCTTGCACTGTGTTGGACAATGATTACAGGCAGGGCTCAGGAAGCCCCTAATGGACTCAAATTTGGACCACAAAGTTTGAAAGAATAGGCTCAAACAGAGTTTGTTTCAAGCTTCACTTCACAGCTCCACTGTGGAAATATTAATGCTAACGAACCATATGTCAGCTTTGTTTAAAAAACAGCTTTAACAAGAAGGTGATTTACATCAAAACCATGACAGGCAGTCTGGTGAGAACTGACTATAGGCGTTTGCCTTGTCAACAGAGCCTAAATCTATATCCTTACAAATTATATATATTATGTGTAGTAGATGACCTCAAAGCATTGAGCATTACATGTACGTTACGTGTACATACATGTCCGTTGTGACATTACGTGTACGTTATGTGCATGCTGTTGTTTCTAAATTAATTTGGCTTAAAAGGCTTTTAGTGCAGTGGCAATTGGATTGTGTTATAATGAAAAAGCCAGCTGTAATACTGTAGAAATTATTTATGTTATTTTCCCTTTGAAATACACTTTTATATTTTATGTTGCTTCTGTTTTTTTGTTGCTCTTCAACACAGTATTCCCCGAGGAGATTATGCTGTGGTCGCAGTTTTGTATTGTTTAAACATTGTTTCAGAAAAAAATATATGCCTCCTGCTGTGGCTTTGTGAACCAGACAGTTGTATTGTAAGTATTTGGATCTTTTGCATTGTTGATGAGTTGAGTGGTTGTGAAGAGCAAAAACCTGGGATAGGCTTTACTCACTCCAGCTGATATCCTGTTTTAAAAGGCAGTTAAGAAAATGACTGACTGGCAGGATCCTCTTACTTTTAGCAGCTTCTGTCTCTTTAGCAAAATAGCTAACCTTTCAGATTCATCGGCCTTGTTAATATATCAGTAAAGCTGTAATGCGGATGGACCAAAGACTTGTCAACCCCAAGATTAGCAGTCAGAGCCACCCTTTTATCTGTACTTCCTGTTTTAAAACACCAAGATGTCTGCGGCTTCAAGAAGAGGCTTCACTAACCAATGAATGACATCACTATGGCTATATTTATATTTCATTCTGTCTATGGGAAAACCACTCATAGTTTGAGAGTTAAATGTTACCACATTAGTCAGTGTAGCTAGCTAAGTTCATGTTTAAAAAGTGTTAGCTATCTTTGTAAGAAAAGCTATAGCTATATAGCGCGATCGTGGCTCAAGAGTTGGCAGTTCGTCTTGTAACTGGAAGGTTGCTGGGTCGAGCCCTGGCTCGGACAGTCTCAGTCGTTGTGTCCTTGGGCAAGACACTTCACCTACCCTACCACCTACTGGTGTTGGCCAGAGGGTAAATGGTAATGGCCTGTATTTATATAGCGCTTTTCTAGTCCCTAAGGACCCCAAAGCGCTTTACATATCCAGTCATCCACCCATTCACACACACACATTCACACACTGGGTGATGGCAAGCTACGTTGTAGCCACAGCCACCCTGGGGCGCACTGACAGAGGCGAGGCTGCCGGACACTGGCGCCACCGGGCCCTCTGACCACCACCAGTAGGCAACGGGTGAAGTGTCTTGCCCAAGGACACACGACCGAGACTGTCCAAGCCGGGGCTCGAACCGGCAACCTTCCGATTACAAGGCGAACTCCCAACTCTTGAGCCATGATCGCCCTATGGGGCGATGGCACGATATGGCAGCCTCGCTTCTGTCAGTCTGCCCCAGGGCAGCTGTGGCTACAACTGTAGCTTGCCTCCATGAGTGTGTGAATGTGAGAGTGAATGAATAGTGGAATTGTAAAGCGCTATATAAATGCATTATTATTATCCATTATTATCACTATAAAAGCTAGCTATCACTTGCTTATTTAAACAACTTAGAGCAATGAACCATAGAAAGTAAAGAGTCCAGAAGAAGATGAACTAGCTGTAGTCTGAAGAGCTTTGAGATTTAACAAGCTATCAGTGCTAAGTAATTTCTAGTTTTATTAACAGTGTTAGATATCTTTGTAAGAAAAGATACAGCTATAAAAGCTAGCTATCACTTGCCAAGTTAAACCACTCAGAGCAATGAACCATATGAAGTAAAGAGTCCAGAAGAAAATGAACTAGCCGCAGTCTGAAGAGCTTTGAGCGTTAAAAAGTAATCAGGGTAGCTAGCTACGTGTACATGTTTTCAGAAGCTTGAAGACTGGCAAGATGCAGACTGTGGTTTTGCATCTTAAATCTCAGACTAACCAAATTTGCACCTTCACCAAGTTAATTTGCCCCCTTGATAACAGCTTCTTGATATAATTTCCTAAATAACAAAAATTACGTAACAACATACATTTTATGAACGGTTACATGCTGCTCACGCATAGCACATTATGAGAGATAAAACACCAAAAGCACAGAGGCCTGAGAATAATTGCTCTGAGCCCCAGGCAGTTGATTGAGTTGGAAATGACAATGGGAGCACAAAAGCACAAACACACCATATAAAGAGCATAATAATGAAATATAGCCCGCCTAATTTAAATGTTGCTAAGCTTTATTACCTCTAAAACTAAAGCATGGCCTTAATAGAAACATTGCCTTTTAGTGATACTTGTGTAATCTACATACATAAGTGATTAAGAAATACAATTAATGGTAGTTTGGTCAATATACTGTAATATTCTTAAACTCATCGCACTGAGGTTAAAACAGTTCCAGCTGTGTTTAATACCACTGTGACATTTTCTAAATGTGTTATAGTCATTTCAATGCAAATCTATACTCCTGTGTCAAAGGGGCTTTCTCCTCCTGTTATTGGCAGGCTCTCAGTGTTGGCGATGGAGCAAACTGTGATAAAATAACAAAGCAGGTTACTATTAATCTAGATTTTGTTGGGGAAGAGGCATACACACATGGATGCTATCTCATATCCTTCAGTCTTTCCTTTCAATAGTAACTCAACCCCCACACTGTGCCTACTGTTACTGGAGTGTTAGCACCTTGTTTTGACACATTTCTCCCCAGATGATGAGCATTTAATGACACCCGCTGTTTGTTATTACGGATCTACGGGGTCAAGCCAAACTCAGCGTTTTATCGTACAACACGTACTCGCAGCAGATCTAGAGACCGCTCATTATGATGTAACGCAGAGAAACATACCAACCCCTCCACTCAAACCCTGCGTTTGAATCGTGTCGGGGATGGGACCGAGCAAAAGACCTCGCAGGCGAGCGGCAAGGTTAAAGAGGCGAGGGTAATTGCTGTAACCTATCTGGGTGGAAAAATGTTTGCTCGTGTTCACAGTGTACTCTTGACTGATGCATTTGGGCATGAAATTGTTCCCCTTTCCACCCTAGCAAGCCCCAAGCCCAAGTCCATTGCCCATTCGTAGCCAGGCCAGTTGGCCTTTCTGCGTCTGTGTATCTTTGCACGCCAGGGTTTTCTGTTTGCCTTCAGTTGCCTGTTTACTTGAGTGTTTACTTGAGTGTTTGTTGATGAGTGTGTTTGTGGGGGGTGGGTGTGTGGAGTGGAGGGTGGGTGGGTGAATACTGGGTGTCAGCTGGCCCTCTCCGTTCCTTGCAGACTGACAGAATAAGCGAGCGGTGCAGTGATTATGGGCTGCTCTGAGAACTGTAGCATTTCACGCCAAAATCAAAGAGTATGGGAGAAGCTGATTTGAGGACCGTGGTTCAAGTGCATCTGGAGAGGCAAGATATTAGAATATGTTCACTTACATATGAATAGAGAAATGTGTGCTTCCGCGTGTGTTTTCTCTCATGACCTCTTTTATGTAATTGAATTTCATGACAGATGGCCACGATTTACAGCCCTTAATTATACGCTAAACATGAGTGTTATACAGGTTATAGTTAAAAACACAAACAAACATGTATGTGTCGTGGCTTTTGGTTATGTTTGTGAAAATACCTACCTTATGTTTTTTAACCCTCTCTTTAATGTGTTGCTTGTCTGTGAGATCTTCTCATTTCTCTGTTTTGTGCCACCTTGTCTTCTACCTCCTCTGTCCTCCTGTTCATAACCCTGAAAATCAGTCTCAGTGCACCGTGCTGTCCCAATTCCTCCAATTGATCTTACTGAGAGATGAGGTTTTCCAGAGCAGCTATGAACAGGAATTCCCAAGTGTATAAAAGCAAAACACCAGTGGAATATACAAACCATGATAAGGGCAGGATGACAAGTGAAAAGGCAGCTGGTCTGGATGACATGCGTGTGGAGCTTTCAAGATGGGTAAGAAAGAGGGAGGTGGGCTTTTTAACCAGACTGTTTAACATAATCTTGGAGAGCGAGAGAATGCCTGAGAAATGGAGAAAAAGTGTGCTGGTACAGATTTTCAAGAATAAGTGTGATGCTCAGAAGGATACAGTTGAGTAATTGTTAAGCTATGGGAAGGAGTTGCTGAAGCTAGGTTAAGAAGAAAGGTGATGATCAGTGAGCAGCAGTATGGCTTCGTGCTGTGAAAGAGCAAAACAGATCAATGTTTGTTTTGAGTGATTTGATGGAGGAGTGTAGAGAAGGTCAAAAAGAGCTGCACTGTGTCTTTGTGGATGCGGACAAAGCATATGATGGGGTGCCAGGAGAGGAACTGTGATTCTGCATGAGGAAGTCAGGACTGTCAGAGAAGTATGTGAGGGTGGTGCTGGACATTTATGAGGACAGTGAGATAGTGATGAGAGTGGTAGGAGTGATAGATGGGTTCAAGGTATGGGTGGGATTACATCAGGGATCGACTGTGAGCCCCTTCTTTTTTGCAGTGGAGATGGTGAGGTTGACGGATTAGGTTAGGCAGAAGTCTCTGTGGACTACGATGTTTGCAGATAAGATTATCTGAGAGAGTAGAGAGCAGGTGGAAGAGAGCTCGGTGAGGTTGAGGTATGCTATGGAGAGAAGAGGAATGAAAGTTAGTAGGCACAAGACAGAGTACGTGTGTGTGAATGAGAGCAGCCAGGTGGAAAGTTAAAGCTTCAAGGAGTAGAGGTAGTAAAGTTGGATGACTTTAAATACCTGGGGTGAAGCATCCAAAGCAACGGACAGAGCACAAGAAAGGGGAAGAAGAGAGTGCAGGCAGGGTGGGTGAAGACAAGTGGTGATTTGTGTCAGAAGGATACCAGCAAGAGTGAAAGGGAAGATTCACAAGATGGTAGTCAGACCTGGTATCATATAAGGTTTGGGGGATGGTGTTGTTAAAAAAAGGGCCGGAGGGAGAGGTGGAGGTGGCAGAGCTAAGGATGTTAAGATTTTCATTGGAGGGACAGGATTAAAAATGAGAACATCAGAGGGATGGCTCATGTTGAGTGGTTCGGAGACAAAGTAGAGAAGCAAGGCTGAGATGGCTTGGACATGTGCAGGGGAGGGATAGTGGATATATTGGACAAAGGATATTGAATATGGAGCTGTCAGGCGGGAGGAAAAGAGGAAGACCACAGAGAAGATTGATGGATGTAGAAAATTAGGTCATGCAGAGGGCTGGTGTGACAGGGGAGGGTACTTAACGTGAGATGGAGGAAGATAATCTGCTGTGGTGACCACTAAAGGGAGAAGCTGAAAGAAGAAGAAGCGAGAAATAGGAACCAACAAATGACAATTCCCTTTCTGCCGTTCACAGTTTGTATAATAATAGTGAAGGTAATTAAAAGTAAAGATATAAGTTGTCATTAACTCATTTGGAAGAGATTGTAAAATGCAGCAGTGGGCTATAATAAAAGAATGAACAGATGATGCATTTATGCCAAATGTCTTTTTTTTTTTTAAACTTGGCACTGCATTTAAATAACACGTCTAAATCGAGGGTGTGTGCTTTTATTAAACGCTCACTCCCTCGACTCCTCTCACATCCGCCTTCCCTGATATCTCAGATTGATTCCTCACCTTGCCTCCTTTCCTTGCAATCTTATTCCCTTCCACCAGAGATGTGAGCTAAGGAGGTGAGGAGAGACACGAGGAGAGAAGAGACGAGGCGTTTAACAGCACAAGACATCGTCATTTCAGAGCCTCATTTTATAGCAGTATCAATAAAATATGACGTTTGGCGCAGCTGCACCATTTGTCAATTGTTTTGTTAAGCTCTACTGTGTTTTATGATCTCAGATGTCAGTTAAGCTTATCAGTGATCATAACAGCTTTTTTATTTTGAGCTACTTTTAATTAAATTCACTGCTTTTCACAATGTGACAACGTGTCATGCCTTTTTTTGTAATCACACACACTCACAAACCTTGAAGGACAGAAAATAACTAACTTTTTATGAGCACTCGTCTGTAGAGTCTTCTTTAAGGGTAAAAATACCTCTGGAAATGAGACACATGTCCTTGTTCTCACACTACAGGGACAAAAGTACCGGGCCACCTACGCATCACATGTACAGGAGCATAGAAACCCATCATGGGAAGCTCCCGGTGCACAGCTTTCTGTGCTGATGTTAATGTGAGAGGAGGTCTGGAACTTTGCAGTTACTGAGTGCACTATGCACCTCAGCACTCAGCGGCCTCGCTCAGTAACTTCACATGGCCTTAACACCTTCACTTTGCAATAATATCACTTACAGCTGATCATGGAATATTCAGGTGGCAAGAAATTTTACAAATTGACTTCACTGTACCACCCTCAAATTCACTGAGCGCCTTAGACCAACCTATTCAATGAGACTAAGAACACCTGATTTCAAAGATTAACAGGTGCGACCCATTATTTTTTTGTGTATGCAGTGCACCTCCTCTGTCCTTGCTCACTCATTACAATACATTTCAGGAAGTGAAACATCCTTCAAGATATTTTAAAACTGAATTTCAGGCCACAACCACAATTCCCCTTCGGTTTTCTCCTCTCGGGTTACATCTCAGATGGGATGGTCTAAGATGTAACGGCAGATAAGTGATAAACGAGAACCAATAAAGTTCTCCTTGGTTGCCCTACCTGCATTATTCTGAGTCCTGCATTTGGTTTGCTTATCTGAGAATATGTGTTTAAAGTGCTGAACAACAAAAGAAACATAACGAAAATAATCCGACATGCCCCCAACTAAGTTATTTGTTTTCACTGCAATCCCCCCCTCCCCCCCGTTATTATACAGTAATTGTCAAGGGGGGGAAAGAAACATTCTGTACGGTGCTTCCCGTGACAGTCGTGTGCCAGAGAAATAATAGAGGCAGTTGGCACCAAGTTGTGAAAAACAAACTCTTTTTCTGCATGATTGCATTGATGGGGAGCATTGTTTCCATGAAAGTGCTACAACAAAATGGCTCTTATTCATCAGGACAGAAATTACACATCTTTATTGAGTTTGTGCCATTGATTAGCACAAAAAACAGTTGTTATTAAAATAAGCAAAATCAATCCCACGAGGACATCCAAATATCTTCTTTCTGTATTAAACTGATAGATCAATGCACCATTAGCTGCACACTGCACAATTCTGCCCGACGTCTATGTGATGTGCGCGTTTGTGGCTGAGACCAGCATCCGCAACAGTTCAAGACACACAAGACACACAGAAACGCAGCAGCCCTATCGCGATATTGTACAAAAGAAGTACTGATTAAATGGGTAATCATAGACAGAAGAATTTGGGAATGGCTCTCATAAAGTGGGCATTAAAGTGAAAGTGTAGAATGTCCGTTGCTATCTTTAATGCCACCGAGTAACATATGATACCAGGTTGTTGTGCACCAGAAAGCTCGTGTACTAACATTGGGAGCTTACTTTACTGCAGGTAAACACACTTTATTAATCAGTTCCCTTCAATTTGCTGTTTTATCCCCTCTATTGGGAAAGCTCAAAAGCAAGGAAATTGGAACTGATGTCATAAAAAATAAAAGAATAAGACAGATCACTCACTCCGGAGCATGTAGCTTGGTTCATGGAAAATCCTTGAAACAAGTTGATTGATTGGATGTGAAATTATCTCTCCCCAGTGGCAAGGAAATGGAAATGACACTAGAAGACTTGACGCTAGATTAAATGACTTGTTCCACTGGATGTTTTCTGTGGTGCAGGCCTGGCTTTGCCCTTAAGATGATCCCACGATGGAGAAGGGGATGGTGGGCGGAGAGATAGGTTGATAGCCTAATGGAGTGGATGAGCAATGGCGCAGATGACGCAGGATGAAGGGGTAGCAGTCATTTGATGAATAGGTGAGAGAGGAAGGGGTGCGGGGTGAAATGATAGAGAGGAGTAGTCTTTAAATGCTACATCATGGTGGATATTCATTTCATATAGCCCCTGTTCTCTTTCCAAGGTTCACATTTATTATTTGTCTTGTGCCCCCCCCCACCACCACCACCACCACCACCAGTTTATTCATCCCTTTCTTTGTCTCCCCTCTTTCTTCTTTTTTTCTGCTTTCAGCATCACCCTCCACATTTCCTGTCTTCTTTGGACTTTTAATTTTCACTTTCCGATTTCATGCCCCATCCTTCCTTCCTCATTCCTTCTCATTCTCTCCTCTCACAGCCCCATTTCTTCCACTCCTACCCCGTCTCATCTTCTGCCTATTTCCCTAATGCCTTCTTAATATCGTTTCTTACCCTGCCTTCATTTTCTCGACTTTGTCTCCTATTTTTATTTCATACATTTGTCTAATCTCCCCGGTTACCAGCTGTCATGCTTAATTTCTCCTCCTCTCCTTGTGACCTCTATCTCTACCTCTTGCCTGCCCATCACCCCACCCTCACAACAATGTTTGCACCACCCCATTACTTTCCCTCCTGTTTGTTTTCCTACCTCTTTTACATGGAGCAGTCCCTTGCCTCCTCTCCACAGCCCTCGCTGTGTCTTGTAAGCGGGACAGGTGGCAGTGCAACTACATGCTTTCAGTGGGACATGCCTGTGCTCAGATTTAAATAGATAATGGCAGAGCCTTAGTGCTTGTTGGGCCCTCTGAATAATGCAGGAGATCCTGAAGGCATTGTTGCCAGGCATCGCTCATGGTGACATGCATACGCCAGCCCACAGGCTTGCAATATTGATACCACGAGAGAGGAAGGGACTCGGTGGCAGTTATTTTATTTTTTTCCTCCTATAAGTCAGCTTTGCACCAAAGTTCACTCAGATACTTAAGCTGAAAGGAGTGTACTCAGAAGAAAAAAACAGCAAATGGTCAATAATGTCACATCCTGGTCACAAGGACCTCTGGCTGCAGTGGAAAATATGATTTCTGGAGAAAAGGAGAAAGCAGCATGTTGCTGTTAAGAGAGCCACAAAGCCAAGAAAAGCAAGAAGCTGAGATTGTGTGACAATTTCACGAAACAATAGACAACAGCTCATTTTCCTGTTTGTGCCATTTTGCTTTTTATAAGCAGGCATTTTTTATTTTGAACCCAGATAACTTGAATAGTGAGTGGCTGCTAACCTTATAAAGTAAACTGTAACCCAGTTTTTAAACATTTTGTATTTCTTTTGAGATTTCTGATTCAAGTTACTCCAACTGGCCATTTTGATGAACCTGCTCTCTTCAGCAGATTCAGTAAGCTCAACATAAAAGATTAATTTCACAGTAAAGCTCATTAATATTGTATGATTACAGTTGTGGAGGCAACTTTGAATAATTACTTTAATACATCTGATGCCTTAATTTGTTCAGTATTGACAACTATCAAACTCTTTTTCTTTGAATTCCTGAACACAGTGCAGTTTTAAGGATATAACACTGATATTAAAACAGGTTTTCTCTATTAATCACAGGAGATGAGTCTTTCATTTTGGCAGGTTTTTACTCTGTAGCATGCACGGGGTGGACGTGCACTTTACTTACCTACCTATTAAATGACGGTGTCATTTGATCTCATGTCATGCTCTTATAAAACATAATTAGAGGGATGGCTGTTGAGCTGTGTCTCTTTCTCACAAGCCAGCACACTGATGGCTGGGAGTGTTATTCGTTCCGTCATGATCGTTAATTTTCTGGACTGTGACGCAACTCATCTCATCTGAGCTTGGCTGGTCTATCAGAGCATTCACAGATGATTTGCAACGCCTCTTGTCAGTCAAGGAAATGAAAGGAACTCGACTTTAAAGGAAACAGAGGCTTTCCTCTGTTAAAGGGTAGAGTTATGATCTCATTAGCTGCCAGTTTTGAACAAAATGGGACTTTTGGGGAGTTTTTTGGCTGTTCAAGGTTTTAAGGTGGAGGGGGGAAAACAGGCAGGAACTGACAAGGTGAGGCAAATAATGAAGAGAGAAACAAGTGCAGCTGTCAAAAAAAAAAAAAGGAGGGAAAAATATGCCCCATTGTCTCTTGGTATCCTTGCTGCCAGCTATGCACTGGTGCTTGAGGAAAGAAGGGGAAAAGAAGAGTGAGAGTGTTTGTGATCCTATCTTGTTATTTTCTCTCTGGCTTGTTATTCGCTACTTTTTGCTATAAAGCCTTCTCCTGGAGGCGCTTCTTGCTTTTCAAGAATTACAGGGCTGGTCCCCCGGGAGTTGGGGGTTGTGGGGGCATTTTAGGGAGCTATTTGTTTGCGGCTGCCTCCGACTGTCTGTTAAAGAGAAAAAGAGGAGGAAGAGGAGGTGCGAGGGAAAGGGAGATGGAAATGGAGGAGAGGAAGGACTAGTCAGTGTTTGATCAGTGGGGTGCTGAGTCACACTGGGATGTGACCGAGAGATTAGGTGTTTTGTGGCAGGGGAGAGAAAACACAAAGAAAGACAAAGAGACTCTCTAAATGAGAGTTTTGAGAAGTAAAGTCTCAGTGGATGCCTTCTGCCTTCGAGGTGTCTTTCACCCTTGCAGACACGTACGCTCCAAATATTGAATCTTTTTGCTGTTCCCATCTCCTCTGTCTCTCCTCTCTCCGTGGGGGGCTCTGTCTTTGAGTCTGTGTGTAATCTGTGAGGTAGATGAAGAAAAAAACATCCAGGGATATATTTTGCCATCCATCAGAGGTGTGATACAGTTATTGCAACAGTGTCGGCTGTCAGCGGTGTTCTCGGCAGGAGCTGGCAAATGAGAGCCTTAAAAGCTTCACTTTTACACCTCTGACAAAGATGAGCCTCCTCTAGGATGACGCTGGGTAGGTATTGTAATGGGATTCATTACTATGTCGCAAGTACTTGCTGTGCATGTGACTAGAAATACATCACGTTTATGTTCCTCGTCTTGAAGTTGCCCCAAGTGGTTTTGTCGTATAGTGGTATCAGAGTAAATGTTAAGGAAGTAAAGGAGTCTGCCTAGGAATGTGCTAACTCTAAAATTCTAGACCTAAACCCATGTTTGAAAATCTTCGGCCAATGGCTGGTTTCTGGTTTCAGAAATAAACAAATTTTTTAACATTTTGCATTTCACCAATGCCCACCAGCATTGGTGAAATGCATTTTATTTGCTCATTGCAATAGTCCAAAAAAGTAATTTCTTTGGCTATATTTGGCTAGCAAAATGGGAGAAATGGTGCAGCAATTTTGAAAAAAAAAAAAAGAAATCAGGTACAAGGAGTGGATTGATAATGACTGGGGAAAGCAACCAATGTCCAGAGAAAGAGAACTATTGACCAAGAGCACTTTAAAGATGACAGAAAATCTTGGGAGGAAATGAGGAAGTGATGTGGGGTGGCTCAAAACTTTTGCACAGTACTGATGTAAGTCAGCAAAACCAATACTTACCAAATGCAGCTCCCGAAAAAAATGTAACATGAATTTTAGGAGAAGTATTATCACCTAAACAACAGGGTACCTTTGACATTTTACGCCACATGTTACCAAAGACAGTCTCACGCTTTATTCGAAGCCATAGGCAAACATGGCCTTAGCTTACACTACATCACAACAGTCAATTAATTGCACTTAATTCATTTACCCACCATTATTCGATTTAGTTTCCAACTGTGAGAATCTATTTACCTTTCAATTAGAATTTGAAGGATAATTTGACAGTTGAATGGAGACAGTTTTTTTATAAACCCAGGAAAAATTGCATTTTTTTTTTTTACTTATAACTGCCCAAAAGTAAAAACTTCATGTCATTACCCTAACCGCACTCGTGATTTCCACTAGGGGCCAGTTGGGGTTACATAGATCTCTTCTAGCTGAGGGACAGAGAGAGAAGCCAGAGCCAACAGGAAAGCAAGAAGGCAGTCACACAGCCCTGACCTGTCTGCATAAAAGGGATCAAAAGGTCCAGTGACCTGACATGATGCTGGAGGATCCCTGGCCTCTGTCTTGAATGTGAAGGGCACAGCTAATGAGGCAACACACTGCTTATAAATTCAGTGAGAAGGGATTAGAATTGAACACAGAAATTTTTTTATTACTGGATGATTTAAGCATCAGCAGTGGCAATAGCATCACTTTTTACCAGCAATAAACATCCACATTGTGGTTATTCAATATAGAACAAAAGTTGAGTGCCCCAAGTTTCGAGACTGTAGATGTGACTAGTTGCTGTGCGAACATTGATGGTAAAGGCAGGGAAACCAGCAGGCGCATAAATAGATAAGAGACTAGCTCCATGGGGGTGGGGGTGCACACTAGTGCACACACACACACACATACACACTCTTGCCAGTATGACAGGCAGTTGGAATGGCTGGATCACCGTAGGGTTGCGGGACTGAGCCCATTATAGAGACTGAGCATCAGCCAGAGTTCTGGTACCTACTATACCCACTAATGGAATACATTTCCCCATCCCTGTGAGTGTGTGTCTGCACATTTTAGTGTCTATGTTGAGCTACAGGAGAGCAAAACATTCAGAGTATGTTTGTTTATATGAATGTGCAGTAAATTAACCCAGTACTTTTAACAGCATGAATACGCATCGTCTCCTCTTCCTGTCAAGCTGCTTGCCTCAAGCTCATCCGGTGGCTGCTTATCTAACTCACCGATTTACTCTTTTTACTGTCTTTCAGTGTTCAATGTAGGAATGTTCACTCGACCTTCGGCGTTTTGCATATATAGACTTCTACTTGGCCGTGGTGGTTTTATGTCTAAGAGAAATGCAGATATATTAATGCAGTTAATGCAGCAGCTGACAAAAGCCTCACTCTTTTAATGAAAGTTCGCTGTAGGCGTTATATAAAAAATAAATGTAGCCACTGTGATTTTACCTATTGGTCTGTTACGTACATTCTGTTAGGAAAACTCAAGCTGGATGATGTTATTAAACCAGACATGATAAGATAGAGCTGGACAAGAGGTGGACAGTCTGAAATTTATGAAACAACCTTTAAATTGTATTCAGTAAGATTTCAGGATAGTGACTGAACCTTAAGACCTATGAAGAAAGTGTTCACTGGGGTCACAGACACAGGAGCTGAATGGCCCTTATCTTATAGACTGGAAGTCAACTGGAAGTCTTTTCGTAACCTGAGAAGTCACGCCCTTGCCAAAAGTATTCAGACATTCATCAGAAATTCATTGAATCAGGTGTTCCAATCACTGCCATGCCCACAGGTGTATAAAATCAATCACCCAGGATCACCTTCATGGAGACGTGTTCTCTGAGGCTCTTACCCTTCTCTGTCTCGCAATCCGATGAAGGAGTTTGGGTTCAGTATTCTGCCAAATGTAAAGTTTGGGGATTATGGTGTGGGGTTGTTTTGCAGGAGTTGGGCTTAGTTCCAGTGAAAGAAACACTTAATGCTTCAGCATACCAAGACATTTTGGACAATTTCATGCTGTTTCAACTTTGTGGAAACAGTTTGGGGATATCCCCTTCCTGTTCCAACATGACTGCACACCAGTGCACAAAGCAAGGACCATAAAGACATGGATGTGTGAATTTGGTATGGAAAATTTACTAGCCAGTCCAAAGTGAGGTCACCAATGCTGAAGAGCAGAACAAGAACTACCTAGCTTGACATTTTATGGATGATGTAATCAATCACTAGTGTTTGAATACGTGGATTATGCAAGAAAGTCCATCCTGTGCTGATAAGAAATTCTTTTGATCCAATTTTCAGAGTATCTGGTTGCTGGAACACTGATTGTGCTTTGGGTGACACGCTGAGAACACTTCATTATTTCATATCTGTAGACAGATATGATTTATGCACAAGAAACATCAAGGAAAACCTTTAATCACTAAGTTCAGTTTCAAAAAGCAATTAAAAGACCAGTCTTCGAATTGTCAGGTGTACAGAGGTTAAATGGTGTTTACTGTGCTGTATGTTGGATTTAGTTTTGAGCGAAAGCAACCGAGGAATTAATAGAAAGATTGGACTGAGGTTTGCTTTGTATGTGTGTGTATATGTGTGTGCATCTGAATTCACTGTGCTGCAACCTGGGCATCTAAGTGTGACCGTGGTATTTGACAGTTTTTGTGGAACAGTGTTCATGTTTGTGGGTGTGGGTGTATATCAGGAAGTGTTTAGATCCATTGAGCTAAAAATTGTTTGGTTTTATTCCCCTCATACACTTAGTTACCTATAACCCTCTCAGGCTCAAATTAAGTTTTTGTTGCTAATGCACAAAATAATACCTGCAGTGGTACTTCTGAGTAAAAAAACCCCTCATAAAATATGTATGTGGGGTAATCAGGTTGTTAGCTTTTACTTGTTGCAAATCTGCAACGCCTGCCTTGAGAGGGTAAATAAGAAATCGGAAACACAAATAACATTTTTTTGTAAGGTTAATAAAAAGGAAAAAAAAAATATCAGATTGATTGCAGCCTTTACGCTTTCAGATTTGGGGATTTTCTGCCATCTCTTCAAATCCTCGAAAGCGCTGTCAGATTGGATGGGGACCACCCGTGGACAGCCATTCTGGCTTCTCCAGGGATACTCAATTGGATTCAAGTCATGACTCTGGCGGGGCCTTTTAAGGAGACTGACAGAGTTTTCCCTAAGCTACTCTCACGTTGTCTTGCTTTGAATGTGTTCTTGGCAGGGATGCACACATAAAATTCTTGACTGATATCTTTACCAGTGTTTAAAATAATACTTAGACTATTAGTCAGTATAACTTTTTGTTTGTTTGCATCTTTTTGCATCTCTAGTGCTAAGGTTGATTGTCCCTTTGCAAGGCAAACCTTTAACCCAGCTTTACGTTACACTTGAACCATGACTTCTTTCCTTAGTGTTTAAATGATTGCTAAGTTTAGCTAAGTGGCTAGCTCCAGGAAGAGTCCTCCTTGTTCCAATCTTTCACAAAGCTAGAACTGTGCTGTTGGGAACATTTAATTCAGGAGATTTTTAGCCTCCTCCAGATCTGTGCCTTATCTCTAAGCTCTGCGGGCAGTTCTTTCGACCTCATGGGTTGGCCAAAAACACTGCCATGCAAAATCATAAATCAAAATCATATTGATTGGACACATAACTCTGAATCTGAAATCTAATCAAGGTGTAAAATCATCTAAAAAAGGGGTGGGCATTTTCCCAAGGGCCTACATGAGGAACTGGGACTGTTGTGGAGGTCAAGAAACTGGGGAGGCCAGTACAAAACTGATGGAGTCCCATTGTTTGTTTTTTTATCCAGGTATGCTGTCACTGCATTGATAGTGTGTTCGGGATCATTGTCATGCTAAAAAATTAAGCTTTTGCTGATCAGATAATTTTCAAATAGTGGATTAAAATCTTATCTTGAAAAGATCACTGACCGACATGCATTCCAAGCCATGACAGAGCCTCCACCGTGTTTTACAAACGGCTGTAGACACTTACTATTGTAACTCTCTTCTGACCTCCCTCATACATTTTGATGATGATCTGAATCAAAAATCTGGAGTCATCATTTTGTCAGATTTGTTTACACTGATTTTCAGTTCTTGTGCAATTTGGCATACCTCAGGCTTTTCTCCCTGTTTCCCTTTTTTTAAGGATGGCTTCCTGACAGCCACTCTTCCTCTGAAACCATATCTGATGAGGCTTTAGCAAACATAAACATCTCTCATGTCCTATGTCAGTTTTTCCCCTCCTATTCCTTAAAGACATGACTTTTAGATACTGTTTATCTGCTGGAGATGTTTTTTTTTTATTTATTGTTTTTTATCAGGCCTGCATCTTCTTCTTTTTACTCATTTTTTTAAAAATGAAAAACGCCATGTTTGTGGCCAGTAGGGAGTTTGGGGATCACCTAGTTGGAGGTGAGATAACTGCATTATCTTTGCCATTTTTGATTTGATTTTTGATTCGACAAAAGCAACAAAGTGTCTAAACATACGATTAAAAATGACTTTTTGGGGAATTTTCTTTATTATGTATCAGAATCAGAATCAGAATCAGAATCAGAATGGGGTTTATTGCCAAATGTTGAGCAGGTTTACAACATTAGGAAATTGCTGCGGTGCTTCAGTGCAAACATGCTGTCATAAATAGCACTTAAATAGACATGGAAAAAAATAAAAGTAGGGATAAGAATTAAAAGTGCTACGTGGAAAGATATGTGCATGAGATATACATGAGATATATACATGAGAATAAGAATTAAGAGTGCTACGTTGAAAGATATATACATGAGTGCAGGTGGTGATCAGTGCCAAACATAGAATGATGCAGTGACACAGCGTAGGGTCATGTGTTAGTGGCGGGTACAGTCATATGGTTATTGTTCATGTGTCCAACAGCAGAGGGGAAGAAACTGTTCTTATGGCGAGAGGTTCTGGTGCGAATGGACCGGAGCCTCCTGCCTGAGGGGAGCAGGTCAAACAGACTGTGTCCAGGGTGAGAAGGATCAGCTGAGATCCGAGCTGCACGCCCCAGTGTCCTGGAGGTGTACAGGTCCTGCAGAGATGGGAGTCTGCAGCCAATCACCTTCTCAGCAGAGCGCACAACACGCTGCAGTCTCTGTTTGTCCCTGATAGTGGCTCCAGCGTACCACACGGTGATGGAGGAGGTGAGGATGGACTCGATGATTGCAGTGTAGAACTGCATCATCGTCCGTGTTGGCAGGTTGAATTTCTTCAGCTGCCTCAGGAAGTACATCCTCTGCTGGGCTTTCTTGATGACGGAGGTGATGGTGGGCTCCCACTTCAGGTCCTGGGTGATGGTGGTACCCAGGAAGCGGAATGAGTCCACAGAGGTGATGGGGGTGTCAGTCAGGATGATGGGGGGGAGTGGGGCTGTGTGCTTCCTGAAGTCCACAATAATCTCCACTGTCTTCTGGGCATTCAGCACCAGGTTGTTGTGGCTGCACCAGGACACCAGACGTTCAACCTCCCTCCTGTAGGCAGACTCGTCCCCGTCCGAGATGAGTCCAATAACGGTGGTGTCATCTGCAAACTTGATTAGCTTGACAGACTGGTGGGTGGAGGTGCAGCAGTTGGTGTACAGGGAGAAGAGCAGAGGAGAAAGAACACAGCCCTGAGGGGAGCCGGTGCTGATGGTATGGACTTGGCACTGGATCATCCCTTGAGTTATGCACCTTTTCTGTACTTTCTATTGTTAAGCGACTTAAAAAACAGAAAAACACACAGAAATATTGCTCATGATCAGTTTAGAAGAAAGTTATACGAAAGTCTGGCTCCTTCGAATCAAAATACAAAGTAATGAGGGGCCACTCAAGACTTTTCTACAGCCTTACACTAATGAGATATTTTTGATGTTAGTTTTTAAATATACTTAAAAGATCAAAGATTTTAATATCTTACATAAACAAAATAATTTAAAAATGACTATATTACAATTGAAAATGCTTAACTCTCTGAAGTCTAAGTGATGATCCCAACCATATTCTATGCAATCAGAATATGCAAAAAACTAAATTCAAACAAACAAACAAACAAACAAAACAAAACATATTTTCCTTTCTCCACGATGTATTGATTAGGATTACTAATAATGGAGACCTCAGACAGTTATTATTGGTTACATAGGTTATTTTAAGCCTTTGTATTTGAACATTGATAAATTGTTCATTTTTAAAATGTAGGTGCAAGCTGTATTATAAATAAACTCGGATACTTAAAAAATGCACTTTAAGGTTTTCATCGTATCGTAACATCTATCTCACCATTTCTCTTAATCATACCAAGCGAGGAATTTTTTGTGCCAGCCCAAGTCTGTGTTTCCTTGAAAATAAATCCCTCTGCTCATATCTATAGGTAGCTATCCTTCCAAGTAATGTGATTTCCCTTGTCACTCATTCTTGACATTTTCGTGACTCCTCTTCTCTCTAGCCCCTCAGCTCCTCTTCCGTTTTCTCATTTTCAGCCTCTGGTGTCAGGGTCAGTCTTTCAGTCCATCAGTCTTGGAGGGTCTGGAGGTAGATGGACAAGGTGATGGTCAATGTTAAACCAATGGGAGTTTAAAAGACTGTGAGGAGAGATAGGTATAGGACCACCAGTGATTGAAAGCTTTGAAGGGATGGGGGACAGGGTCAGCAGAAACAGGGCTGGATGAAGGAAGACAGGGAAAAGAGAAAATTAAACTTTAATTTGAGATAGTACGCTGTAGATCTCCAGCGTTGTACATGATGGGATCGAGGCTCCGACCTCGCTGATCCCCACATATGACAACACTGAGCTTAATGCGGCACAGAGTGGTGATTCGAATACCTTCCCTGTCTAGAGGAGGGCAGACGCAGGAGGGTGATGGAATAGAGAAGTAGCTTTTGAAATGCTATATAAACAGTAGTAACAGCAGCAATAACAACACTCTTTTCACATTTTACCTTCTTATAACAGGAAGATCGTGGGTCTAGGTGAAATGTCTGACATGGATCTAGTCTACAAAAAATACACTATATTGCCTAAAGTATTCACACACCCATCCAAATCACTGGATTCAGATGTTCCAAATACTTCACAGGTGTATAAATTCAAGCACCTAGACATGCACTTTTTCTAAAAGCATTTATGAAAGAAGGAGTTGCTCTCAGGAGCTCAGTAAATTCCAGCATAGTACCGTGATAGGATACCTCCTGTGCAACAAGTCTAGTTATGAAATTTCCTCATTACTAAATAATCCACAGTCAGCTCTTAGGGGTCAGCGGATGGTGAAGGGTATAGTGCGCAGGCCTTCAGGTTAGCTCAAGAACACCAGCCTTACATCACCAAGCACCATGCAAAGCATTGGACGACCTGGCGTAAAGCACGCTGCCACTGCAGCCACTGCAGCCACTGCTGCCACTGGACTCTAGGGCAGTGGCGTGTCCTCTGGAGTGACATTTGGGGCTGGCCACTTCCTGTTCCAACATGACTGCACACCAGGGCACAAAGCAAGGTCCATAAAGACATGGATGAGCAAGTTAGTTGTGGAAGAACCTGACTGGACTGACCTCAACCTGACAGAACACCTTAGAATTAGAGCAGCGACTGCGAGCCGGGCCTTGTCGTCCAACATAAGTGTCTGACCTCATAAATGTGTTTCTGGAAGAATGGTAAAAAATTCCCACAAACACACTGCTAAACCTTGTGGAACGCCAACCCAGAACTGTTATAGCTGCAAAGGGTGGGCCAACGTCATATAAAATCTATGGATTAAGATAGCAATGCCACTTAAGTTCATATACGTGTGCAGGCGAGGGAATACTTTTTGCAGTGTAGTGTAGTTGCTAGTGTGGTAGTCCACAGTGGGTCCACTTTTTGCATTTGTCCACTGCATATTTATACTAAGCTTTGCCAGAGTGGGATTTATAAAATCGTATGCAAATTAAATATAACAGCTGCGCAAATGTCACTCTGCTTTTATAAATGTGAAATGAACTGACAAAATAACTATACACATGAGTTAAGAGCTCTGATGCAGAGTAGTAGTGTCCATAGATATTTTACTAGGTGCTTTTTGCATGCTAAACAGATATGTTTGCTAAAATCTAGCACACTTGATTTGCGTGTTGATTCTAGTCTAGAACCCTACAGTGCACAGCTGGTTTTCCTCCCAATTTTGTGCTGTTTCTTTGAGAGTGGCAAGAATTCTGCAGAGTTTGACTGTCAGACATAATCATTTAGTTGTTATGACGAAAGTTAGATACCACAGGGTTGATTTATTCCCATTCTCTGATCCGTTACTTTTTGAGGTTCAGGTCATTTGTCCTTGTTTCCACTCTGCCCTTCTCCCTCGCTCTCTGTATCTTCATCGCTCTCATTCCATATTCAGTGCAGCCATTCAGGTCAGTTCTAATTACTGGGTTCCAATTGGAACTGGCTTTTCAATTTTTGACGCTGCAGTGGTGGAAATTCCAAGGTGCCAGTTCTAGCTTTCCCTCCAGTCTGCTGCTCAGCACCCTCCTAGTATGACTTAATATGCCTGATACATTCACCTCACTGCGCCAACGCTTTGCAATGCAGTGTGACTGTGTCAGTGGGAGCGAGAGAAAGAACGATGACGCTATTACTATAAGTCACTACAAGGCCAAATAGCATGTGTAGTGCGTGTTTACACAGCAAGCATTTGAATACTTTTGTGTGTCTGTGTGTGTGTGTTTTAGGATATGTGTATAGGTGAGAGAGAGAGAGAGAGAGAGAGAGAGAGAGAGAGAGAGAGAGAGAGGTAGAGAAAGTGCATGTATACGAAGAGAGAGAGAAAGAGGAAGAGGCATCTCTGGGAAGGATGGGAGTGGCACAGAGAGCCCGGTCTACTCTCTTCTGTCTTTCTTTGGGTCCGCAGTGCAGGAGAAGAGAAGATTAAAGTGAAGACGCAGCTTTTGAAGTTGGGCACTGTAGAAGAAGCAGCTACAGACAAGCATAGACACACATGCTCACACAGAAACACACACTCAGAGCTCTCCTTCCTTAAAGTGAGGGAATATCAATGCTACTCAGCCTGCCTTTGATTTAAACTTGACGTTATGTGATCTCGCATGACGTTTTAACATTCTCTCGACTAAACACCACCACCACCAACAACAACTGGGGCCAAAATTAAATCCCATCAGCTATTTAAATGAGAACAAGGTGATAAAGAAGGAATCTCATTAAGTCCTGACTGTTGCTGTTGTGGCCTGAGTCCACTTAGATATGCCAGGAGTGCCTAAAGCCCGCTCATTATCAAAGACAGGGGCTGGAAATTACAGCTGTAAATGTTTGCAGTGATGGAAAATAACAGGATTAATCTGCCATTTTCAACACACAGACACCGGCACACATACTCACCGTGTCCAGAGAAACAGGCCTGAATATGAGCCTAATGCAGAAATGTCAAGAGGTAATTGTAGGAGTAATACTGAGACTGGTGAAATGTCAGACTAACCTTCCTATTAGTGTGCAAGCTCCGACCTGCACCCTAATGCCATTCATTAGAGGCATATGGATGCTACCTAAACCATTGGTAAACAATGATCATTGACCACTTCGTGCTAATGACTGTGTGCCTGCTTTAGCAAGCATTACACATCTCAGTGTGCCTCGCAAACAGACGGATGTTTGTTCAGCAATACCTATGCACATTTCTGTGTCTGTGTTTTCTTTTTTTGCTGCATCAATTTTCAGCTTTTAAATCAATCCACATTTATGGACATCGACATGTGCTAAGCAGTCATGAAGAGTGATTACACTTATACTGTCACTGAGATCGCAGTCAAGTGCCTGGAGTGACAAATTCCTAATAATATTACTGATAATAAAGAAGAGCTGCCTTTACAAAGTGATGTCTGTGTGCATGCATATGTATATTTGTGTGTGTGTGTGTGTCGTACAGGGAGGAACTTTGGAAACACACAAGTCTCATAAAGTCAATATATTGGATTTTAATGTACTTGTCAAGTCAAATGGTTTCCCATTTGAAATTCTCCTGAGGCTGCAAGCGCACTCTATAGCTACTTTTTACATGACCCCAAATTCCCTTTGGTTGCAGGGGGGGAAAGTACCGATAGCCTCTCTTCTCTGATGACTTCATCCTTTTGCGTCATCCACTTCTTTTTTTCTTCTGCTACTTAATCAGGGTGCCTAAATTTATTAAATCTGCCAACATTATTCACACATCGGTTTAATCTGCTAAGTGCTCTGATGCTATTTCATTGTTTCAATTCTTATTTCTATGTCCAATAGTTTAGGGACTACAGAGCCACTTAAAAAGTTGAGCTGGTTATACCAACTTTATAAGAATTTGCACCACTCCAATTTTTAAAGTAAGCAGTAAGATTCAGATTCAAAGATTCAGAAGAGTCATTTTTTGTTACCTCTTTTAAAAATGTTTAATCTGTATGGCCCATTTCTAACACTTTGCAGCTGCTTCTTAAAGTTTTATTTGAATTGATGTCATCCCAGTGTGAAGTCAGTGAACCGAGACACACTTAAGTACATGTGTACTGTGTCGCATGATGCTAACGCAAAGCTAAAATCTAGAAAAATCTTCAGTCTGATTGTTAAACAAATTAAAGTCAAGTGAGTGGTTGCTCATTTAAGTCCAGTTTCCAGCTTTCCTTAATAAAACAGTGCTTTGTGGCCTGGTAGGTAATGTAAGCTCTTTGTAGCTAACTGAGAAAAAGCTAATGTTAGCTTAGCCTATTCAACCTATTCAAAGAAAGAATTAAACAGATTGGTTTGTCAAAATATTATCTCTTCATACTGAAAAACCTCAAGAAAAAGACACTCTTTTGGGTTTAAACATTGGGAAATTTTATATTGTTAAGGTTTTATGGGTTTGGGGTTGTTTTTTAGCTAGCTATAACCAGTGTTGGTCAAGTTACTTGAAAAAAGTAATCAGTAACTAATTACTGATTACTTCCCCAAAAAGTAATTCCATTACTTTACTGATTACTTATTTTCAAAAGTAATTAATTACTTAGTTACTTAGTTACTTTTTAAAAACACGATTTACAACCTGAAGAGGTGATAAAGCGATAGATCTTTCAGCCCAATTCTACTTTTTCTGCATACTCCATCATACAAAATGTAATCAAATGGAAAAGTCTCTTTTTTTAACTTGTTTTATCAGTTTTAATCTTTTAACTTTATGCATCAAGCAAAAATGTAATTATCTGCAACATTCTCTGACTTGAATAAATTAGTTTAACATTTAAATCTATTTTCTGCACATTCCAGCACATAAAATAAAATATTTTTTGTGTTTACACTCACTCTTTCAAATAGATGCAAGTAAAACACAGCAGAAAATAAATAAAGTCAAAGACTCAGCGGTCCTGTTGCTCTATTTTCACCTGTAAAGCAGGACTGCGGTAGGCGGAGGTTTACCCTGGTGCAGGTGTGCCGCGGTCAGTTGATGAATCCGCGAGTTTCTCTGTGAGTTTCCCATTACGTCGTTGTGCACTCGGTGCTTGCTTGGCAGTTTAGGGGGGTTTTTTTCACTGTAAAAAGTTTTCTTCCTATGCACAACGGACACTAATGTTTTTGTCACTTTTTATGGAATCAAACTCAAAGTAAGGTCAGTACTTCCACGCTTTAAACGCTGCACGCTCATACTCTCTCCTGCACTCATATATGATCCATTGTTGACCTGCACACAGCTGTTGTCACTAACGGCGCACTCGCTTACGTCACTGTCATGAGACATTCTCGCAAAAAAAATCACGGTTTTAGTAACGCAGTAACGCAGCGTTCCTACGGGAAAGTAACGGTAATCTAATTACCGTTTTTGCAATAGTAATCCCTTACTTTACTCGTTACTTGAAAAAGTAATCAGATTACAGTAACGCGTTACTTGCAGTTACAGTGCAGTTACAAGTAATGCGTTACTGCCCATCTCTGGCTATAACCATTCATTGAAAAACTATTTGTAAGTATATGAAAGACAGAGTTATTCCAACTGCAGGAAGTAAAAGAAAAAAAGTTGTTTAGTTGACCTGTCAAGTTATTTTCAAAATGAAGGTAGGTCAAATTATTCACACTGATCACACACAGCAAATGCAAGCATATGACATGCAATCCATTTCTTCATGTTTAAATACTCTGAAATAAAAACCCATAAGCACACGCTTCCATCAGCAATGCTCCAAAGCTTGCTGTCTGTGGCTCTGGGGGGACTTCTGCTTCATACACTGTACACCAAGAGAAAGGCTGCTTGAATTATTGAAGGCCAAAGAAGCAGGATGAAGATGGAGAGTGAACAGGGAACTTGTGCATGAAGGAATGAAACACAAAGGGGATGAGTAGAAATAGACGGAGATAGGAAGTGAGAGGTAGAAGGGGGAAAGCATGAAGACTGATTGGGAAGGAGCAGACAGAACAAAGAAAAGCATGCGAGTGTGGAGATGCCTGAAGAAGCAGAGAAGAGACAGAGGCAGGAGAGTGGTGGAGGCAAGTAGAATGTGTAGTTTTCCCTGTGGCTTGTTTGCCTGCTGATGTAAAGAGGAAATGGCTAGATCAGCGGGCGCTTTTACCTAGTTTAACTAGTTGCGGAAGCATGCGTGCCACACACATACTATATGGAAGCACATGCCCTTGGGGACAGAAGGAGATGAAGGAAAAGAAAAACAGACACTGTGCACTAATGACCTCTTCATGCTCAAGTTACACTGCTCAATAGAGCTGCAGAGGCTGTTGGGCTTTTTACGCTTTATTGCTCACATCAGTGTTTATGTGTGCAAACTTTGGAGTACATGTGTGCGTGTAGTCTGTGCGAGTAGAGGGTATGTGTGTGTGTGGTGTATGTGTATCTGTGTGCTATAAACTGGCAAATCTAGTGGGGCTCTGACTTCCCTTGGTGCTGGCTTTGTAGCACCCAGCTGAACATGGCTGCGGATCAATGTTGTGAACAATACACACACACTTGCATTCACACATACACACTTGAGCTTGTTTACGGTTTAAACAGCAGGTGGCACAGATAGCAGCCACTTAATCTGTAACCATTTGGACAAATTAACACGACACTATCTGTCGATCCATCTATCTCTCGGTCTTAATTTTTTGTACAATACTTTTTATACTTTTTATATTTTTTCATACTAAAATAGTCTAGTTTGACAAATATGCAAAGTTATCTTTTTAAATTATGATGTTTTATTAAAGGTCAAAAAAAGTCATCCAAACCTATTTGACCCTGGTGAAAAAGTAATTGCCCTCTAAGCCTGATGACTGGTTGTGCAACCCTTAGCAGCAGGAACCGCAATCAACCATTTGCAGTAACTGGCAATGAGTCTTTTTAATTTGGTGTCTTTTCTTTGCAGAATTGTTTTGATTTGGCCACACTGGAGTTTTTTTGAGCGCAAACAGCCTGTTTTTAGCCAATCAGAGGTGGACTTGCTGGTGTGTTTTGAATCATTGTCCTGCTTCATAATCAAAAGTTTGCTTGAGCGTGGCATGAACTGATGGTCAGATATTGTCCTCCTGGACTTTCTGGTAGAGAACAGATTTGTCAGCAGTGGTTTGTAACTCTCCCATGGATACCATTTTTGCCCAGTCTCTTCCTTATTGTTGAATCATCAACACTGACCTTAA
Organism: Rhamphochromis longiceps; assembly: GCF_057381845.1. Lineage (NCBI taxonomy): Eukaryota > Metazoa > Chordata > Actinopteri > Cichliformes > Cichlidae > Rhamphochromis > Rhamphochromis longiceps. Next base: position 24,520,786 of record NC_140577.1, read on the forward strand.
CTGAGGCAAGTGAGGCCTGCAGGTCTTTAGATACTGTTCTCCATTCTTTTGTGACCTCCTGGATGAGTCATCAGTGCTCTCTTGGAGTAATTTTGCTTGGCCGGCCACCTCATCACTGTCCTAAGTTTTCTCTATCTCTAGATAATGGCACTCACCATGGTTTGCTGCAGTCCCAAATAACATTGTAATCGTTTCCAGGCTGATAGATGTCTATTTTGCTTTTTGAGATCTTTTAGCCTACTTCACTTTCTCATACAGGTTTAATTTAAGTGATTTCTTGATTCGACAGGCCTGGCAGTAATCAGGTCAAGGTGTGGTGAACAAAACTGTATTCAGCCTCTAATAAAGTCGGATTAATCAAAGCTTATTCGAAGTTTACAAGAAGGGGTAATTACTTTTTTGAAGATGGCCAGGCTAGGTTTGGATAAATGAAATTATCATAAACAGCATTGCGTTAGATTGTTTACTTGCATTATCTTCATTTGATGTTAAAAAACTTGATGATTTGAAACATTTAAGTGTGACAAACATGCAAAAAATTGTAAGAAAAGGGGGCAAGGAATGCGGGAAAAGACCTTTTTACGGCACTGTAGCTGAACTGCAGTTTTTGAACCAAAATTTTCTTTTGAGGCTAGACGGTACCATAAGGTGTGCCACATCAAGTGCTGTTTCAAGGTCTGTACCAATGCAGGTTTACTAACTATACTCTGTGAATGAATAGCACCTGTTTTGTGGCTGATATGGTTTAAACTCCATGCACTTATTATTGTAAAGTACCACATGGATATTTCTGGACTTGCTCAGTAATAGTTAAAATGGAATGGCTTTTAAGAAACTTTACACATATTTTCAGAAGTGCTTCATGATCTATTAATTATGTTAATTATTGTTTATAACAGACATACGACAGGGTAGCAAACACATTAGAGGGTTACCTAGGCAACCGGCGCTGGAATGTCTGAAAGCGACCAACCGTCAGCTTCAAAGTATCATACATGAGTGAAGCGCTCCCTGTGTGGAGGCAGCTTTAGTAGCTACTGTTACCTGTGTTGAGATCTACCCATAAGTCCAGAAAATGATCAATTTAAGCTTTAATCTAAACAGATGAGAACAAAAACACTTGTTATCATAATAGAAATTTGCTATGGTTTGAGCATTTCAACATGGGGATCACAGGGTCTTACTCCCTTTTTTGAGACAAGCTGAAGTGGCCGTTTGAGGAACAGCAGGTTTGACAATTGGCTTCATTTTTTGGCCCCATGGGTTGCCGCTTGACTAAAAGACATGACAGTACCAATGCCACTGTTTGATTGACAAGTGCCAAAACACCACAACAACGGCTGCTACTTAAAAAAGAAAAGAAAAAGAAACTGCATTGTTGGATATACCACTAGAAGGGGGTACTTGATTATCTGGCTATTATTTACTGCTCAGTTCCTGAGCACACTGTAATCACCCTCACCTTACTGATTAAAGTTGAAGTGTGGGAAAGTTTTCTGGCAGGTAATTTCTCTATGACTGACAACGTTGCCCTCTCATTGTGAAGGCTGTCAGCGGGCAACGCATTTACTGCCGGCCAGCTGCGATGATGCACACACACAGAAAACACTGCCTGGGCTGCCTTTCAATCCATGCTGTGGCACCACTGGCCAACACAGCAGAATTACTTTCAAAGCAGGGTGTGTGTGTGTGTGTATGCGTGCATCTGTGTGTGTGCGTCGGTGTCACATGCAGGTGTGTGTGTGTGCATGCGCACGCATTGATAGATGTAAAGTGTTTACTGGCAAGGCGTTCTCCTCCCACATCTGCAGATCACTCATCCTCTGGGAGGCCTCCCCTGCTTTCATCAGGCCACATGGAAAAGTGGGAAATCATTAGGGGGGGGACATTGTGAAGTGGAAAAGTATAGATGAGGTAGGAAGTACAGTGGCACATGAAAGAGGAGGAGAGTGAGGAGATGGTGAACGATCGAGCTTTAGCGAAAGTCAGGAAAGCGAGCGAGGCATGTGGCGGTGAGGGCTCTACCGGTCACCATAGCAACCCTTTAAAGGCCGATCCCCAATGCAATTAGAGAGGCTTTGAGGCAGCAAGTCTGAAAATAATAATAAAAATAATGGCAAGAAAGAACAGGCAGATTTAAGGAAGACAACCCAGCTGCATGAATGAAAACCAGCTATTATGTGTCCAAGTGCGTCAGTAATTGCGCGAGCTAAATGCGGGGAAGGTGTCCATTCTTCTTCGCTAGTTGTGGGAATTTAATAATGAGGATGGCAATGGCAAGGCAGATGTATGGGTTTGATCGCGCAGGCATCTTTGATGGAGAGAAAGAACACAACGCTATGGGCTATTTTTTTCCCCCCAAAAGCCCAGGCCACAGACTCCAAAATCAAAAGTAAACTTATACATGTGGGCAACACCTCGATGAGAGAAGACAGAAGAAAGAGGGAGAGAGAGGCAGCTGAGGTTTAATTCACAGCAGGCACAGGCTTAGGCTCAGGCCACCAAGGTGATATTATCAATGAAATTAAATCTTCAGAACTTGGAAGTATTATTGCTGGCAATCCTCTCCAGTCCTGTCAAAGCCCATTAAGAACAAAAGAGCACAACATATCCGGGGCACAATGTGTATCTTTTTTTTTTCTTTTGTGAACACAAGCTCATTTATCATCCTTGCATAAGAGCATTGTTGTTCATAAACCGTGCATATGCAGCTTTTCCTATGCATAAAATTTATCGACTTAGATTTGTTTTTGAAAACCGGTGTGCCTCTCCTGATCTGGCAAATTCCCAGATGTGAATTGGTTTGCATGGAGACAAGCTGTTTCCTACGTTTCAGCTAGAAAACCCCTACCGCTGCTGTTCACCATCCTGTTAACTGGAAGTCTGCATTTGTCTTTTTAGACTGAAAACAGTGCAGTCACTTTCTCTCAGAGCAAAGCGTATCAATGGCGTTATTTTATCTTGTTTCTCCGGTCCGGTATCACTTAGCTGATGTGCTGTAATATCCAGCATATCAACCAGTGGCACGTAGGGTAATACATCTTGATTAAAAGTGAACAATTTTGCTTAGTAATTTAAAGTACATATGAAAAAAGTAATGTAAAAGCAGTTTATGTCTGAATGACAGAATATTGTCAGTTTAACAGATTGGTGGTTATTGCTTATTTCAGTACTTAATGATTTCAGTTCTTTGGCAGTTATTACAGCTTTGAGTCTTCTTTGGATAAGTCTCTACAGGTTTTTTAAAACCAAGATTAGGGCACTTTATCCCATTCTTTCTGGCACATCCTTTTAAGCTCCACTGCATGGAAACCGCCAGCTTCAGGTCTCTCCACAGATGATGTATGAGGATTAAGCGCAACCTTTGGCTGAGTCACTCAAGGACTCACCTCATGCATTGTAGAGGCTGTATGCTTAATAGGTGAAAAGTCAGCTGATATCTTCAAGGTATTTGGTTGCATTTATCTGATCCCCGTCTCTGCTGCTGAGAAGCACCCCCATAACACAATGCCTCCACCACCAAACTTCACCACAGGGATAGCATTAGTCAGGTGATGAGCAGTGCTTGGTGTTCCCTAGAAATGGTGCTTGGAGTTCTTCCCAGAGAGTTATAGATTTGTTTAATTAACAAGAGCATCTGTTTCTTTCTGCTGATGACTTTTAAATGCCATTAGGCGAACCCTATGCATGCTCTGCTTTTTAATCAAGAGTCTTTTCCGTGCTTTAGAATGCAGGACGATCAATGAAATGCTGATGGGATGGTCAGCCAGGTGACCAGAACCTGAAGCTCTTTTAGAATGACTGTCATGTTCTTGGTCACCTTTGTTCAAGCTTCAGTTTAGCCACTCAGCCAGCTTTATTGTGGTTTTGAACTGTTTACATTTCACATTAATAGAAACCTCTGTATGCCTGGAGATACTCAACTTTATAGAAATGGTTTACACCCTTGATCTTATCTGTGGCCATCACAACCGTAGATGTGCATGTAACGGCCACCTAGTGGTCTCCTAGTAAAGACTTAAAAGCTATCTTAGACTTGTGAAATATTTGTATAGGCAGGTTTCTTGTCTTTCATGTCTTTCAGTTCAGATTGCCAAAGATAGACAAGTTTTGAACATAATTCAAGAGTGATGCCGGGACTAAATGTGAATGAAAATGAATTTTTGTCATGATGGGATACTGAGTGCATTTTTTAGGGGTAAAATGACAATTTCATCCTTTTAAGGTGAACCTTACATCAGCATAAAGAGCGAAGTGCTATCCCCTAATGTGTGATTCAGCTCCTCTGTTAAAGCAGTCTTTTCAGAGTAGTTCTGCCATCTGTTAGATGCAGTCAGATGACTCAAGCCTACCCTTATCTGTCTCTGCACTTGTACAACATGACATGAACCAGAACAACAACAACAAAAAAAAACCACAACCACACCTTTTAGATGGATGAACCTTTCTGACGTAAAACTGGCTTTGTAGGCAATAATGGTAAAAATGTCTCAATATAAAAGGCACTGGAAATGTTCTGGATGAGAAGCAGGATCTGCTGCCTGTGCATGCGGTGACTCAACAGCAACTTTGTTCGTATTGGAAATACGTAGAGAAGCAGTGAAAGGATTTTTCATTGCCCATCCATGACAAATCGTGTTGGGGTCGCATCCTACTGAGTGTTTATATTGTAGCATTTGCATTTCTCTGGCCCGTTCCTGCAACCCTCAAAGAGAATCGATTTCTTGCGCTCGCTGCCCTTTCACGTCTGTCATTTTCACATTCTCTCCTATTCCATACTTATTTCTCCTGGTTTCTCCCATTTTGTGCTCTTTCTTCTCTTTGTAGTTTCTTAAAGCCAGGATCTTTATAATTCTGCCCTCTCTTTATTTATTTATTTATTTATTTTTGTCTTTCATTTCCTTCACTCTTTCCCCCACCCTTTGCTCCCCATGGCTCTCTTGTCATGCCCGCTTGTTTTATTGCTTCTTGCAGTATCTCGAAGCCCATAGCAAGGCTTTTCTTCCCGGTTCCTTCCTGCACGATTTGGTGCCGGTTTCATCTTTGGCCACCTTTTTCTCCAACCTCTTTCCCTGTCTCGTGTGTTTACACCCTCCATCTGCCTGATGACTCGATCGTCTCCTTTCAGTCTCCGTGTTTGTCTTTCTCCACATCTTTTTTTTTTAATTTCTTATTTCCTACCCCTTCTCTCTGTTTGCACCTCCACCGCCAAGTGTTATCCCTTCCTCCTCTTCTCCGTCTGTCTCTGTGTACTGGGTCCTGTCCTCAGCCCACAGCTTAGTTTACAAATGGATTTTCTCTCCAAAGAAACACATAACCATCTCCAGACGTCTTTATTTAACCAGCAACAGCAAATTTATAGCTGTCATTTTTGCAGATTATTACTGGCGGGGTGACACCACATTGCAAACATATAGTATATGCGCATGTTTTACTGCATTTTGTTGCATTACCATGTTTCTCATCAGCACTCATTCATATCCTAAGTAATCAATGTGGTTTAGGGACATTTGTACCATTTTTTTTATACACAAGAGCATCACTACCTGCAGGGACCCCTCTCTTGATCGTCCTCTAAATCCTCTGCCCAGATCCAAATATTTATGAAAGAGAACCCGGTTGAGCCTCTTTGTTATTAATGATACATTAGCTTTAATGTAGCATAAAATGAAAGTTTATTGTTCAGTGTGGGCTAGCACCTGACCCCCACCCCCATTCAATATTGGGTAGGTTAGCTCAAGTGGTTAAGACTTTTCAAAACTGCCCTTTTGCGATGAATTATTTAGCATTTTCACAGTGGAAGAGTTCAGTAAAGGTTCAGGTCTGTCACACCTCGCCCGTATTTCTACTAAAAAAAAAGAAAGAAAGTTGTATCACTGCCGTGAACTTTAATCACAACACAATTTGACCTGACATTTCTCACAAGCAACACGGGAAGGTACATTAAAAACCTTTTTCAAAGTAATGAAATTAGAGAAGTGATCTATTTTCTTTCTTTCTTTCTTTCTTTCTTTCTTTCTTTCTTTCTTTCTTTCTTTCTTTCTTTCTTTCTTTCTTTCTTTCTTTGATATTGATATAGAAATCAGATGCTCAGCAACATCTTGAACAACTAAAGAGTCTGTCCAGAATATCTGAATGAATTTTCAAAGATTTGGCCACCAAAAATTGTTCCAGCTTGCTTTTCTCTTCAGTGTGAGTGGCTCATTACACATCTGTTTAATGCTTTTCACGTGTGAAGAATATTCTGGTACCAATTTGTGGTTTGTTGCCAATTGTGAAGAGAAGATGGGCATGCTGTGGAGATAATTGAAATATCAAGTCTTTGGCATACTCTTCTGCATAATTACATGTGAAAAGGTGGTTATTTGAGTTACTTTTGCCTTCCTATCAGCTGGCTATTGTACTCTACTCTCTGACATCAACAATGCACAGCTGCTCACTGGATATTTTCTGTCTTTCTGTACAGTTGTAACCCTAGAGGTGGCTGTGTGGGAAAATCCCAGAAGATCAACAGTTTCTGAAACACTTCTGGGACCAGCAACCAAGCCATGTTCAAACTCACTTAAAATGCCTTTCTTCCTCATTCTGATGATCGGTTTGAACATAAGGAATTCTTCTTGACCATTTTTGCATTCCTGAATAAATTATTAATGTAAAAATATTAATGAGCAGTTGAACCTGTTGTACCTAATGAAGTGGCTGGGGAGTGAATATCTGCATGTCTCTGATACACAGTTGTAAGAGCTGCCCTGTAGGCTGTGACTGTCCCCTGCATTCTTCTGCTGTTGTGTCATCATAAGGAGCAGGCCACAAAGGCCACAAAGATTTTGAGGTTTGTGACACTTTCCACCCCGATACAGCTTCTCAATAGGATTCAAGAATGAGGCATACAGTGAATGAAACTCCATCAGCATTCTTGGAGTAGCCCCAAACCATTTAGCGATGACAATACTATAGTGGAAGCTGACATTTCCCAGACAATGATAAAACTCAGAAAACCTGTGTCAGTCACAGGGATAAGATTTTTGTAAAGGTTGTCCAGGGTTTAGATGTCCACCATGCTACCCTAGCATATTATGGTCAAATCTTCTGACTTGTGCCAGTTTGACATATATAAATAGAATAGAATAGAATAGAATAGAATTCAACTTTATTGTCATTGCACATGCACAGGTACAGGGCAACGAAATGCAGTTTGCATCCATCCAGAAGTGCTTAGTGATATAGATATATTACAATATATATTAGCAATAATATAGATATGTAAGTATATTACAGAAATGGGTCTATTATGGTATGTTATAATGTACACGGTATGAAGTATGTTGTGAATATTCTATAACTATAAGTATGTACAGGCTGTAGTGAGTACAAGCTATGTACAGGATATGGACAGGATATAAATATGAAAAACTACAGAAATCTGAGATATACAGTTATACAGAAATGGGAACTATGCAAGTTGTAAACAGTTGTAGGATTAAAGATTATTGAATGTACAGAATGATTATTTACACAGAGCTATACAGTAGTGCAGTTAAGGTAAGTGAGGGTGTGGATAATTTCTACAGAGGCTATATAAAGTGCTAGTGGTTGTGAGTGGTGGTTCACTCCATGTTATTATTGTGTGTTTGAGGGTACAGTTGTCCATTGTGTGTGTGTGTGTGTTCAGTCCATGTGTTAACGTGGGTCAGATGTCAGGAGGCAGAGTTCAGGAGTCTGACAGCTGTGGGGAAGAAGCTGTTCCGGTACCTGGTGGTCTTAGTCCGGAGGCTCCTGTAGCGCCTCCCAGAGGGCAGGAGGGTGAAGAGTCCATGTGATGGGTGACTGGGGTCTCTGATGATTTTCCCAGCCCTTTTCAGACACCGCTTCCTGTAGATGTCTTTTATGGCAGGAAGTGGTGCTCCGGCGATGCGCTGGGCAGTTTTCACGACCCTCTGCAACGCCTTCCGGTCCGAGGCAGAGCAGTTCCCGTACCAGACTGTTATACAGTTGGTCAGGATGCTCTCGATGGTGCAGCGATAGAAGTTCACCAGGATGTCTGAGGACAGGTGGTTCTTCCTCAGAGTCCTCAAGAAGAAGAGGCGCTGGTGAGCCTTCTTGACCAGCTTGGAGCAGTTGGTCGTCCAGGTGAGATCCTCGGAGATGTGGACTCCCAGGAACTTGAAGCTGCTCACACGCTCCACAGCCGTCCCCTTAATGTGGATGGGTGGATGTGGGTCAGCATTCCTCCTGTAGTCCACGATGAGCTCCTTGGTCTTCATATAAATATGAAATAGTGTCGGTAGGAAGTGCATCAACAAAAAGCACATAAGATATACAATATAACGTTTGGGCTGTTCTACAACTACTGCAAATATATAGACTGTAGTAAAAGGAAAATATATTGCACTACCAATATATAGTTGATAATGTGTCTAGTGATAAGCGTACAAAAACAAGATCTTCCTTCACTCTGTCACATTTCCTTTCAAATGGTGCTTTGTAGGCTCGCTGCATTATCACCTTGTGACTTTTCAGCACTCACTCCAAACCGCAGTAAATCAATCTTAATTTTATAGTACTGTTTGTGATGATCGTGTTGCAGATATCTTGTTACTGCTGGAGCCTAAAGAATTCTCTTCTGCCACCACCGTTGTTGCGTATCCCTAGACAAAAATAACACAAAGACAATAAAGAGTTACAGCTGAATGATTACGTACATACCCGTTTTACCTGTGTGGATGATTGATAATGATGAAATGGCTTTGTCTTTGACTGTATCTGGAGACCACACTCTGCCAACATCAGGTCATGTTTGATTATATGGTCCACAAGTACAGAAATTGCCAATATATTTGGAAATGTGTGTGTGCGTGTGTGTGTGTGCAAATAAAGCTTGTGCAGATTGTGCAGATCGCCTTGCAGCCTCTAAATGAATAATCGGGTAACACATGCTGTTAAATGATCAGGGTTCACAGCTTGTGAACTGTGGCGGTGAAAAATTAGCATCATTCAGCTAGCTTACATAGCATTAGCTAGGGGATCATATGGTAGCTCAGATATTTCCAGACATAGAGGTGAAGACTTACAAACTGATGCTTTGCTCTACGTTATGAAATTCCAGGTCTCTATGCCCCTGCATGTGCTAGTTATACATCCCAGGAGTCTTTGTCACAGTCTTCCACCCTTCACTGTGGTTCAACACTACACAGAGGGAAAAGACATGAGCTTTTGGTGCTTTAGAAGTTAATCATTTATCCATTTGAATTCTCAAGGATGCAGATCACAACAACTGCAAAGTATGGCTCCTTGGAAGCAAAATACAGTTAAATGACGGGTGGCTGAAGATTTTTGCACCGCAATATATTTTGAAGAGTAAAATTACATGTAACTCCTGTATTCAGTCTCACTTGCTCCAAAAATATTGTTTAAATTAAACTGGAACGTTTCAGTCCTTACATTTAACATTTTTGCCAAATGTGTTGAGAGACTTTCAAGTAGTTAGTCAGCAGAGAGTAATCGAACCTATTTGATCACAGAGTTGTTTAAACTCCATACATCATGCCTTAGTCATTTTTTTCTATAGGTGTGTTAAAATATTTGAAAATTGTTACAAAACTGTCATTTTAGACCAGAGCAAAGCAGCTGAGAAAAACTGTGAATGTTGATGTAATGACTTAAAGGGTTTAAGGTTAGGATTAAATGGAAGTTTGAAAAGTAGTGGTAAGGTCAAAGGTTACAGTGATGAAACCATGACTTTGTGTTTTTGCGTGCTTCTGCAGTTTATTTTGATTTCTCTCAAGGTTAACAACGCCAATAATCTCTCACCTTCTTACCTCTACGTTTTGCATGGCAGTGATTTAATGAGCTTCGCCGACAAAGTTCTATTTCAAGAATGTTGTTGTGGGTTATTTTAATGCATTTCCCCAAATGTGTCTTCCAAAATGCATGAGTTTGTTTTCCACTTGATATACTTGATATATTTGATTGTTGCTCCATCTCTAGTATGCGCACAGTGCAATGCATATTAATACAGAAAACCAAATGTATAATTCAAAAGGAATATTTTCAAAGCTCTGAGACCTGGGGCCATAAACTTGCACCATGGATTTTTGATGTCGGGGTTGGGTTATCCATTCTGAGTGTACAGTATCTGTGAAAGTGCAATGTATACAAATCGTAGAGGGCTGAATTCTTACGTGGTGCAGCATCCACAAGTCCATGCAATCTGCATATCATTATTATTATTACTAAACAACACCTGCGCGGCTCGTGATTTTTACATACTGCATAGATCAGAGGATGGATGACACGCAGGAGATTTACAGCTGAGGAAGCAGAAACCGCACAGAACGGGAGGAAGATGGATGGGGAAGTGTACTGATGGGACCAGGGTGGAACAGAGGGGGGTGGGGTGGGGTGGGGATAAAGATGTTGCAATGTTTTTGAAGGTGTGGGTGGGATACAGTTTGACAGAACATATAGCAAAGGCTAAACACACACATGTGGCCCAGGGAGGTGCTGTGGTCACAGCCGTAGCCTGAGTGAGAGAAAGAGGCAGTGTGAAAAATTGATGTGCCCTACTTACAGCAGCTGAGCAGAGACAGGAGCAGGAGGCAGGGGAGGCTGAAATGATGTTAGATTTTAGCAAGTAAACCGTGTTTGGGTTGTGTTTTTTTCCCTTTTTTCTTTTTTTGTGCATTACATCATGCCAATTTGTTCTGGGCGTGGGTGTGCGCCTGTAACTCGTTTAGCTCCATGTTCTGCTAACATGCAGTGTAGCTTTGTTCTTCTGTTTTTGTGTTCTTGTTTTTCTTTGTTTTGTCTTTTTTAAAACATGAACATGAGTGTTATTGGTTTTCAAGCTGAATGCTACTCCCCTATTAATTTAACACCCTCAGCTTCAATCTGGCAGAAATACAGAGACTTTCCTCCTTTTGCACACACCGTCCGCTCTGGAGGCCTGGGCCGCGCAGCTCTCATTAGCCCATCTCACGCTCTTCGGCACTGTTTGACCAAGTGAAGCCCTTTATCTGCTGTCCTCCTATTTAAACGAGGTGGGGAGAGTATCTGGTCCCTAAAGGAGTCAGCAGAATGGAAACCGCTGCACGTTAATCAACACACCCGAGCGCCACACAGGAACAACTAAGAAGCTGTGCTGCTTTAGCCCGTTTACTCCAAGGAATAACTTAATGACCGAAAAGGATTTATGAGGGTTTACGCTGCTGGCCACATAGAGTGTTGAGTATTTGAATTTATGCTGCGCTCAGCAGCCTGCTTAATGCACTGTAGTGACCATGACTCACCTGAGGGCTGAGATAACTATTAAAGAGAGCTAGCTCACAGCACTCAACTCAGATCTTTTTACTTGTTAGACGGGAATAAACTGCTGGTGCAATTTCAGGTGCTTCAGGCAGACTGTAACACTGGATTTCACTCGCAGATTACCTGTAAATCAGGCTTTCTTGTTTACATCTCCCAACTTTTATGTTTTCCTGTCATCCACCACCATTCATGAGTGACAGCATTTGTATTGGATTGACAGGACATCCTGCATCTGTTACCGGTGTCCTAATCTCATAGAGACGGCAGCATTTTATCATTCTTTCTAAAAGTATATACATAACATCGCTGTGGAAGCGCTGTAGCACAGAGAGAGACACACAGACTCAAAAATGCAGTAAGTCTCAGGTGACAAACTGGCTCAACCGAAACCTGCCGTCATAGAGAGTGACACATAATGAAAACACAGTCTTGATATAATGGGTAAGCATAGCTGTTTTGATGGAACTATTGTTTGAAATGACACAATACTTTTAAGTAGGCTTCTGCTAAGAGAACATGTTTTGATTATTATTATTTTTCATGTATTCTTACCTCCGACAGGCTCACCCCATCCAAACAAACAGAATATTAATGATGAAAGTGAATCAAATCTAGAACATCCTACCTATGCCTCCTGCTCCCATCCTCCTGCTGTTCAAGATAGCAAAGGCCACATTTAAAGATTAGCCAGTTTAGCTAGTTTACCAGAGACTGCATGATACAGCTAACATCACTCAGACATCTGGTTTGGATTAACAAGGTCCCCATAAGTATGGAGGTCTTCATCATAAGTGCAGGTTAACGTAGAGCAGGAGACTGACAGATGGAAAATGCAGCATCAGCATTGATGTAGTTTCTGTACTTTCTTCTGTTGGGGAGACGAGAAAGCAGAGCCTGAAAGTGAAGCATTTGATTTACTGGTCAATGTACATCCCTACCCGTATCTATGGCCACAAGCTCTGTGTAGTGACCAGAACAAAGAGATCACGATTGCAAGCAGTGAAATTGAGCTTCCTCGAAGGGTGTTTGAGATACAGTGACATCCTTTGTAATTTTGGATGTATTGAGAATAGAGCCACTACTCATCCTTATCGAAAAATGCCAGTTGAGGGGGTTTGGGCATCTGACTGGGATGCCCCGTGATCAGCTCTTAGGTAAGGTGTTTTGGGCATGTCCTACCAGGAGGAGGCCCTGGGACATACCCAGGTCATGCTGGAGAGATTGCATTTCTCTGCTGGTTTGGGATCCCCTTAGAGCTGGAAGAGGTGACCCAGGAAGGAAAGGTCTGGACTTCTCTGCACAGTATATGTGTCTCTGTTTAGACTCCTGCCCTACAAACCAGACCCAGATACATGGCAGAAAATGGATGGATGAGCTTGTTAAAAACAGTGGCAAAATGCTGCTTGACCTTCTTCAGTACAGTACCTATGACATCACTGTTTCAAAGTTCGGTTTAACTATCTTATGATGGAATATTTTACTTGTCGTTCAGTGACACACCATGATGGTAAAAGATGGTTCAAGCCTGCTCCTGCTGAAATATGCACAGGCAAAATGCTGAATCCCTACTGGGATTGTGGCCAAAGATTTTGACAGTGGCTGCATGGCTAAAATTAAATGGCACTTATTTGCCAATAAAAGTATTTGAAACTAAGAAATACTTATTATTGGTCTTCATAAAAACATGCAAAAAAAATCATCTAAATAAAATCTAAATCTGCAAAGTTTATGAAACAAAACGCACGAGAGTAAACCAGAAAATGTCTGGTCGAGCAGTTTAAACATAGTCATATGAAAGTCCATCATTTGGAGCAACCTTACAGTTAATTTTAGTTGAAGATAGGATTTAGGAGTGATGTAAGTCAATTTAAACGTGTTGTGTTGAGTTCAGCTGTGATGAACATAACACAGATTTCACTTCTTGACCAACAGCTGACTTTACCCTACGAGCAAAGTGAGTCCAAAATAGACAATACTATTGGCTACTGTTATGATAAAGGAATTTTTCCTTGGGAGGGCATTTTTCCAGCTGGATGGTGAGTTAGCACTCAGTTCAGCAATTGTAATGGTTCAGTAACCATGTTTCCAAATTCCTAGTGCCACCTTTTCTGTGGTGATAAACAGAATGCCTTCTGTTGCTACAGGACCTTTATTCTCTGCCATATGGGAAAAGTTTGTATTGTATATTTTATTATAAGACATTTTAGGCTCATTACGTGAAATTTCTACCCAACAAATAAACAGTATTTTCAAAGTGTCATTTCTTAGCTCCACGTATATAATTCCAGCACCTGTCGTCCCCTCCTAAAGTCTTTATCGGGATATTATGTTTGTCCATCTGCCTCTCCTTTAAAGCGTCCGTTGAACAGGCCTCGTTTCTCTGAGGATGCAAGACGTGCAGGGTAATTGAAATGGGGCAAGTCAAGCAGATGGAGATGTGTGTATGTCTGTGTGTGTCTGTGTGTGTGGTGAAGGGACCAGTGTCTGGCAGGAGTTAAATGGCTGGATATGTTAACTCCCCAATGAAAGCCAAAAAGAACGCTTGCCAGATCCCACTCTCTCCTGCACACGCACTCACAAGCATGCGCACACCTTGCCACGTGCCTTTCATAATTCCCTTTCCATTTTTCCTGCCATTCATCTGCGTTGAATGCTGGAGGATTGGTGTTTAATTGTTCCCCATTTATTCTCCTATCCCACTGGAGTTTCTTGTATGTTCTCTGCATACTACCTGTGATTCTCATTCTCTGTGGCGTTCTCCTCTCTCTTTCCTATCTATTTAGTTAGGTATGAGACTTTTCCTCATGACTTCAGGGCTTTGCTTCTGTTCATGGTTCAGACAGGCACTCACCACAGTGCTTGCAAGCACAGATTGTCACATTTTAACATCACAGTCAGCATGAATTAAAAATTAATGTTCTTTTCATACAAAGAATTTTCTGTGTTCATGAGAGCTTCCAAAAAACATTCAGATTTATATCAAGCGGTTTAATTGCCTAAATGTAACCAAACAGCAAATGAAAAGCTCAACAGTAAAAATGAACTCGTCCATGTAGGACTGTGAAATGACTTACCATCCTTTGAGTCTTTGGAATAACATCATCTCATGTAGAGACATGAATCAACATGGTGATACAAAAAATAATAAAAACAGTTATGTCTGTGTAAACAAAACAGCAGAAGAGTATATTTGTTTCTACGAACATGAAGACCAGCAGAGGGGTTTATTATGAAGGATATGAGTTTCACAACGGTGTCTTTTTCTATTAAGCTGGGTTTTCTGCTTCAGGCTCTGTGTATGCTCACATAATGTCACTTTGACTCTCCTTCTGCACAAAACGATACCTATGAGCATCACCTACTCCAATCAGAGACGACGATAAAATAATGATTTAAAAAATGTATTCATAATATTATTATTAAAAAATATTTAACAGTGAAATGCAACACTGTTGCAAGTCAATGCTGTAGAAAATTGTCAGTATTGATAATTAGTACACAAAGTGGTAAAATAAAGATTTTAATTTGAATTTAATTGTGAATGTGCTTTCAGTGCAGTAAAAGTTACTGTCCCACTGTCTAATAAATGGCCAATGGACGACTAGTACTTTTGTGGTATTCAGTTTGAGCACTCAAAGCCTCATTCACCCATTGATGCAGTCATCCATACAAGTCAATGGCTAAGCACTTTTAACCTATAACATTCACACACTAACACTCCAGTGGATGCATCCTGGATTTAAGGTATCTTGCCCAAGGATAGGTGCCACAGAGTGATTATTTAATTACTTAATTAGCTGAACCATCATCTCAGTGACAATTTGATTTTTTGCACAGTAAATTTAACCTCAGAATCTTATTCTTGAGAATGAAATAAGTCTGATCAAATTCAATCAAATAAAATAGCTGTGACAAGAAGAACGAAGGGCAACCTTAGTGTAGTGAGCAGGCTGTTAAACTACTGAGCAGTTTAATATGTTCTTACTGTGCCCCCATTTAAGCACTGTTAACAGTAAGAATTAAGCCTAAAGGGGTCTTTTTTCGAAATCAGAACTTTAATATCTCCAGCAAAAATCTACCAAACTGTGAATTTTGTGTGCTGTTGCATTTCTATTCTCCATCTCTCTTCATCTTTTTGCTCTTTCAATTTTTCCATTGGCATTCTCAGTTAGTGGCAGCTACTGGGTCAGAGGGAGATGGAAAGATGTTGAGAGAGAGGAAGAAGCGAGAGGGAGAGTCTTGATGTTTTGTTGCTCTTGTGTTCTAAAGGAAGGTTCCTCCTTTATCAACAGTCTAACAGGCTGCTGTGCTCACTCATCTGGATTTTACCTCGACTGTTTACTGCTGGGTGTCAGGGCCCACACAGTTGATGGCGCACACGCACACTTTCATATACGCACATCTTTCTTTTGTGCTTCAGCACGTGCACAAACCAACACTTTTACTCGACAAAAAAGCGCTGTCACCCAAAACAAATATTGACAAATATACCCAGTGGATTTGTGCATTTTTAACAGCTGATTGATTCCACAAAGCATCTCTTTTTTGGAAAACTAGAGGCCAGTTTTGTTGCCTCAGCATTAATAGAAAATCTAGCTTGAGAACAATTCCAAGGAAACCACTTCATCTCCAATTCTTTGTGAGCTGCTGTCCTCTCCTTGACTGTTCATTTAAGGATTTAAAGGAGCTTCTTCAAGACGCACAGAAAATAATCCAGCATTTCTATAATCCTGCGTGAATGTGCGCACTCGAGCGGTCATTCTCACACGTGCACACACGCGTGCTCACATCACTGTAGCTGCAGACACGCTCACAGACATACACCTGCTGCAGATGCTCGGTGTGTTTCTGATAACCTACCGGAATGGTTTGCCAGTGCGTGTCAATCATTCGCCGTCTTTATTTCTTTGTGTCTCCCCCGTTTGCCAGGATTTGTCACATGTGAACCGAATTTTTGATGGTGTCCGTATTTCTGAAATACTCCTGGATCTTCTGGCCTTTTCATCCCCCTTCTGCTGTTTTCATCTGAGATGAAAATGAATAGACCTGTCAATCAGCCTTAGCTAGCCACCTGGAAGTCATAGGATTTTGTTTGAAATACTTTGTACGCCTGTACTTTGTAGTGCAAAATAATGATTACCATCATGAGTGTGTGCCCCCTGAAGGACGGACGGCATGTAAGAGCTAAAAATATATCCTTACATGATAATGGGGTGTCTGTGGCTCAAGAAGTCGAGGAGGGCATCTACAAATCAGAATGTTGGCGGCCTGATCTGGATATTCCAGTCTGCGTGGCATTCTAGGCCTCTCTACTTGTTGATCGGCGTGTTGGGTGCTTGTTTGAACATATGTTGAATGAAAAATATTGTATAGAGCACTTTGAGAGCTTGGGCAGAATAAAAAATGCTAATGGCAGCCAGTGCCTCCTAATAAGGCACCCATGGTATAAATTTGAAAATCCTTAAGTTATCGCATGACCTTGACCTTGAGGTCGAGATCACTGAGATATAAACTCATCTGAGATTTTTACTAGATGCAGCTATGATATTAATTTGAAAATCCTACTTTGCCTTATTCTCAAGTTATCATTTCGACAAACTTTGGTGTCAACGCCCGCCCTTACAACTCAGAGGTGAAAGTACTTTGTAAGAATTTATCCTTTTACCAATGAATACTGTCTTAATAGTCTTACCCAGGTGTAATTAGCATTAGCTACTTACTTTAAATACATCTAATTCTGTCATTAAGATTATTTCCTTCTGCTGAAATTTGTACAGTCTGTGGTGAGGTGATTCTGTTCTGGGACCTCCCCATCCTTCCTCACGCATAGATGAAAAGCACAAGCCTGGAGGTTTGTTACAAAGCAGCTTCTGGAAGCTTCCATAATGTGCCCTATATCAGCTGAGCCATCGTGGTTTGCCTTCACTCAATCAAAATTTTCAGGAAAATTAAAACCCTGGGACAGTTTCATGAGTGCAACATGTCTACTTATTCTCTTCGATAGAACAACAAATTTAGTGCATTACTTCAAAAAGCACATTTGTGGCGTCGGACCCCAACACACGCACACACACACCATGGTTATGGTGACACACACTTCTTTTATTATAACTGTGGTTTCGGCTTAAACGCACGGGACACAGACACTCCCGCTAAGTAGTCGCTCCGCTCGCTTCCTCGACTGTCACTGAAACATAAGAAAAGTCACAAACAGTCATCCGTCCCAAACACCTGTTCAGCTCCGCCTCCGCCGCCCCGGGAGCTCACTGTGCCACCCCTCCTTTGCAGTTGACCAGAGACCACACCCGCGCCACAGCATTACTTTAAATGCATGTACCATTATCCAATTAAAAAGAGAAAAATATAAACGATTTGTAGCCAAAGTGTCCGAAAATCTTTTCCTCTTATGTGATTTTATTTTTCCTAACCGATTTCACTGACAACTTGGATTCATTCTCCTTACTTAGCTGAAGATGACTTTGCTTTTCTTTCCTCCAACTTGATTGTGAGTGAGGATGAGCCATTTGGAATCACAACAACTGCTTTTATTTTCTCTCTGTAGATTGGCTGAGCTTCATGGATGGGGCTTGGTGCGCGGATAGCAAAAAGCTCAATATGTTTTAAAGTGACTCCAGAGAACACTGAAGAAAAAACAGGGGCTATGAAAAACCCTCTTTTAAGTCTCTCTTTTGCCACACTGCACAGAAATTAAGTGAGGGAAAGAAAAGTGTGCTGTCTTTTGCTGTCTCATACCTTTTAAGGAGTCTGCAGCTGTAGAGTCAAACAGGACTCCATCTACTGCCTGACAGAAATGCCAGGATGTTAAATCCTGTGTGCGTGACAGGTTCTCTTAAAAGCAGGTAGTTTGAGTGTCAGAGTTTGGAAGCTTAATTGGCCAATGTGTCAGTAGTGGAACAAGGCGCGGACATCTGCAGAGCGCAAGTGCATCACCCTCCAAGGCCTCTCTGATTTACAAGGTGTTAAAGCTAAATGTGCGCTCCATTCTGATAGTCCCTGTGGTCAATTCTGCATCAAAACCCAACTGTGAAAGGTGCGTGCTGTCCTCGTGTTCTTTTAATGTGTGCCCTGAGTCCTAACCCCTGTACTTTTAACTTGTACGTTTCTAACTTTAGGATGTTACTGACGAATTAGAAATATGATTGTCTGTAAATGTGATGTGGAGTTGGGCAGAACACTGCTGTGGTGGTTTGCAGTGGTGAAACACAGTAAGAAGGGCCTGGGTTGGAATCCAGATTTGAATGTAAGGTTGAATGGTTGTCTGTCCTTCTGTGTTAGCCCTGCTGTAGATGCATACGTAGAAGAGAATGGCTGGATGGATTATTTGGAGTTGCAGCTAGGACTATACTCAATTTTTGTAGTTTTGTCTCTGTGGATTTTTAACCTTTTTGCATTAGCTGTTTAGGAATTACAGCCATTTTCATACACAGTTCCCCATTTTCAGAGGCTCAACATTAATTGGGCAAACTAAAATAATTTTAAATATAAGGATTAGTTTTAACACTTGGATGAAAATCCTTGGCAGTAAATGACTGCCTGGAGTCTAGAGCCCATGGACATCATCAAATACTGTTTCCTCCCTGCTAAGCCTTTACTGCAGCCATCTCTAGCTGCTCCTTATTTGTGTTTCTCTCTTTGCATTTCTGTCTTCAGTAACTGAAAAGCATAATCTGTTTGGTTGCCTTTTGAAACTCTTGGGTTGATTTTGCAGTATGCTTTGGATTATTATGCATTTCACATGTAAAGCACCGTTTGATCGGTTTTGCAGCATTTAGCTGAATATTAGCAGAGTATAGCGTCGTGCATTTCAGAATTAATTTCTGCTGCTTCTGTCAGTAGTCACTTCATCAGGAAACACTACTGATGATAAATATTAAGCACTGCGAGGATCAGACCTTTGGTCTTTAGTGTCACCTGATGCTGGTGGCTGTGGAAGGGTATATCGTGAGCCATGTGCAGAGGAGCTCAAGTGCAGCAAGAGGTCAGCTATGCCATTAATCTTCCACTTGCTTTGCTAAGAGCTTTGGCCATCTCCTTCCATAATTGCATTGAGTATTAGTTACATTGATTCAGGTATCTTGGGTTGGTTGCATTCAAGGGTATGGCACGTTAACATGCAACTTCAGTAAATATCTATACAGCTTAAAACATGCCTGTCAAGTCTTCACATATTGTTGCCAGTTATTTTTTAAAATCTTTGAAACCATTTTTAAACTACTTTAACATCTGCTAACTTGGCCAGGTCTCTCTTCTAAAAAAGACTCTGATCTCAGTGGGATTTCCTGGTAAAATAAAGGTAACAGTAATTGCACCTTCTAGTTGTGCATATTGTGAAGCTGGATGGCAGCAGTGGAAATGTCCAAACTATATTATTATAAGCCTTTTGTGTGGATGTGCTGATGTTTATTTTGTGTGTGAGCATTTTTGCACAGGCACAAAAGGGTAGGAGAGTTCCCTGAAGGAAAGACCTCATTCCAAGGCCGTGGCTGTCGATATTACAGCTACAAATCAGACCTCCCACACCGCTGAGAGCAGCAAATAGTACACACTCCCATGCACAGGCACACTCTCGCAGACTCCATCGAGTACGAGAAAGTTTTATTACCAATCTCTGCCGATACAGCTCCCATGCTACAGTTTAGACTGTGCGAAAGTAGTTTCAGGTCTTTCGCCTTGTACATCTAGTTTGTGCATTATACGCTTATGCATGCATGTGTGTTGATGGCTATGTTTTTGTTTATCCGGCTCAATGTGTGTGGACATTTCTGGGCACATGTGTGTTTTACATGCACTGATTTGGCCTGTTTGCTCAGTTGGGAAAACAGATTGTGCTCTATCTGGACAGAGATGAGCGATGTAGCAACGGTGGAAATTGCTTATCATTTGACATATTTTGTCTCTGTTGCCATTTGCAGAGCATTTACAGAGGATCGCAAAAACCCATGATGCATTTCTAATGCTTTGTGTGACCTTTTGCTTCAGATTCGAGTGGTTTGACATGCTCATTTCAGTATTACATCACGGATTATCGAGCATATGTGCAAAAACAGTCACATATTCTGTTAAATGTTTAGCGTGGTATTTGAATTAAAAGAAAACTTCTGAAAAGATTTTCCCTGTTCGTTTACATTATGCTTAAAGGAAATTCAAGCAATGAGCTGTGACTAGTTGGTTAAGACTGATCTTAGTGACATCCCCATCCCACCAGTAGATCACACTGAATTAGCAAAATATCCTCTGACAAACCTATGTGGCATAGAAGCTAACCATCTGTAATCATTATCCATCTCATGAAGATTTGCCATATCTATGCTTATAGATAGAGTAAATAGAAAAATTAGGAAGTAAAAAAAAAGGGGGGGTCATGGGTGGCTGAGGGAGAAAGACCACAGAGACATTTCCAACCTGTTAATGCCAGTAGATGGAGGAGGTGTGAGACAGACTCATATCACAGTTGTGTCCCTCACATTCACTTTCCTCAAAGTTGTGAAGTTGTGATCTTGGACTCACAACCTAACCTCAGACATTAGCTTTTCAATGTGAAAACACAAGCAGATGAAAACAAAAAAACTCCTGAATATGTTAATTATTATAGAGAAATAATATCAAAATATTTCATAATAACCTGAATCTTTTTTCTTTTAATAAAGTAATGCTCTAGAAAAATAGAAGTGTTACTTCTTACTTCTAGTAATGTAGTGTTAAACCCAATCCAGATTCCAATTCCACTGCTCCTGATTCTAAATCTAGATCAGGCTTTAGTTACTTGTATGTGTTGTTTATGTGCTAACATAGGTGTGCTACGTGATTTGGTACATGCCACTTATTAATTTATCTGAAGTGTCACTGAACACATCTTTAACAAATAAAGATATTTAGTATTGATGGGTATAATGAAGCTTATGCATCAGTTCAATAAGGAAGATCTGCAGTCACTCATCAGTCTGCTTCCCAGGTGCTGGCAGCTAATCTAATCCAATCCAATCCAATCCAACTTTATTTATATAGCACATTTAAAAACAACAAAGTTGACCAAAGTGCTTTCCAATAATAAAACAGAGATAGCAGTTAAACCCATACTTTAAGCATACAATGAAATCAATAAACAAAACAAATATATAATTGAAAAAGAAGATAAAAATAAATCAACATGAGTAGAATAAACAATAAGATATACAATGAATAAAATTAACAAAGTAAAAAGATTAAGAATGACCAACAGCTGACTAAAAACTGACTACAAACTGGCTCTGATAACACTCCTAGAAGGCCTTTGAAAAAAAGTGTGTTTTTAAAAGTGATTTAAACATTTCAAGTGTTGGGGCCAGCCTAATATGGAGGGGCAGTTTGTTCCATAGTTTGGGGGCCACAACAGCGAAAGCTCGGTCTCCTCGGTGTTTAAGTCTCGACATGGGGACAACAAGGAGTGACTGGTCAGATGATCTGAGAGACCTTTGTGGAGTGTATTGGTGTAAAAGGTCTGACAGGTAAGACGGAGCCAGGCCATTTAAAACTTTAAAAGCAAGCAATAAAATTTTAAAATGAATTCTAAAATGGACAGGCAACCAGTGTAAGGAGGCAAGAACAGGGGTAATGTGCTCACGTTTGCGTGTCCCTGTCAACAGGCGAGCAGCAGCATTCTGGACCATTTGCAAGCGTGATAGTGAAGCCTGATCAATACCAATATAAAGTCCATTACAGTAATCAAGGCGAGTGGTCACAAATGCGTGCAAAACTCTCTCCAAGTCACAAAAAGAAATAAAAGGTTTTACTTTAGAGAGCTGCCTCAACTGAAAAAAGCTTTTTCTCACCACTGTATTTACTTGTTTGTCCATTTTAAGAGCTGTGTCAAATTTTACTCCAAGGTTGGTGACAATTGATTTGACACACGATGTAAGAGGACCCAAGTCAGATGGAGGGACACCAGGTCCATTCGGCCCAAATATAATGACTTCAGTCTTCTTTTCGTTAAAATTTAAAAAATTCAGAGCCAACCATGCTCTGATATCCTTAAGACATTCTAAAATAGGCCTGAGGGGGTTAAGGTCATTGTGTTTCATCAGTAGATAAATTTGACAATCATCTGCATAAAAATGAAATGAGACTTTATGTTTTTTAATAATATGGCCAAGGGGAAGTAAATAAATACTAAAAAGAAGGGGCCCAAGGATGGATCCTTGAGGTACACCACATGGGAGGGGGGCGGAAGATGAATGAAATTTACCAAGTGAGACTGAAAAACTTCTATCAGAGAGGTATGATTTAAACCACTCCAAGGCAGTGCCTCTAATTCCAACATGATGTGCTAGACGATAAATCAAAATATTGTGATCTACTGTATCAAAAGCTGCTGTGAGATCCAAAAGCACAAGTAAGACAGACTTCCCAGAGTCAGCAGTTAATAAGATATCATTAAAAACTCTCAAAAGTGCAGTCTCTGTGCTGTGAAGTGCTTTAAAACCAGATTGAAATACCTCAAAAATGTTTTGACTCTCTAAAAAAGTCTGCAGCTGTGAGCACACTTCTTTTTCTAAAATTTTAGAAACAAAAGGCAGCTTTGAAATAGGTCTGAAATTACTCAACAAAGAGGCATCCAAGCCAGGGCGTTTCAGCAGAGGCTGGACCACTGCCTGTTTAAAAATTGCAGGTACATGGCCTAAAGTCAGGCTGCTGTTTATAAGCCTTTGAATATAAGGTCCAATAGTGCCCCAAACTTCTTTAAAAAAGCGAGGGGGAAGAACATCACTGGGAGAGCCAGACTTGATTTGGGTGACAATTTTACCCAGTTTAAATAGAGACACAGGTTCAAAATGGCTAAAAATTGCTAAAGGCGTAAAAATAACAGAAGGGTCATAAGAAGGGAGTAAAATATGTGCTCTAATAGATAAAATCTTCTCCACAAAGAATTTTAAAAAAGCTTCACAAGTTTCAGCAGAAGCTTCTATACAGTAGGATTGGGGAGGGTTAAGAACAGAGCTTAAAATACTAAATAAGACACGGGGCTTATGGCAGTTGTCATTAATAACACCTGCAAAATAGGCGGATTTCTGGTTCTTGACAATTTTCTGATATCTATGCCAGCTATCTCTTAAGATATCATAAGACACTTGTAGCTTGTCTTTTTCCCATTTGCGTTCTGCTTTTCTGCACTCTCTTCGAGCAGCCCGAGTGATGTCGTTCAGCCACGGCTCAGACTTCAATTTAGGCCGCCTGACCTTCAGAGGAGCATCAGTATCCAGAATGATTTGACAAGTAGATAAGAATTTTGCAGTCAGCACCTCAGTGTCGGCACAGACTGAGAGCTCTGAGTCAACATTTAAGGCCTTATTAAAGGCGGTAGAGAACTGGACGGCACTTGATGGTTTAAACATGCGAGAAGCAGTAGGAGGGCCACAGGTAGTGATATTACAAGGAAGAGAAGTTTCAAACAATACAGGCATATGATCAGAAAAGACGACATCATAAATTTGAAGATTATAAACAGGTAAACCATAAGACAAAACCAGATCCAGAGTGTGTCCATATTTATGAGTGGGACCAGTGACAGACTGCAAAACATTAAAAGCATCAAGTAGGTTTAAAAAGTCCTTTGCCAATGGTTTAGTAGGACAACACACATGAATATTCATATCACCCAAGATTAAAACCTTGTCATACTTTGGCATTATTTCAGCCAAGAACTCAGAGAAGTCATTAACAAAGTTCCTATTATATTTTGGTGGACGGTAGATCACCGCACAAAGAACAGGATGACTGCTACCAAGCTCAAACATATTCAGTTCAAAACTGGAGAAAGTGACAGGTGACAGCTGGCGACAGTGAAAAGTAGATTTATAAACTGTGGCCACTCCTCCACCTCGGCCCGTAGTCCTTGGTGAGTTAAAATACGAACAATTTGGCGGTAATAGTTCTGAGAAAGAGCTTAACTCACCGTCACTTAGCCAGGTTTCTGTCACACAGAGGAAATCCAGATTATGAGAGGTGAAGAAATCCTTCAAAATGAACGTTTTATTTGCTAGCGACCTAGCGTTAACAAGGGCAAACCTGGTAGGGTCCGTCAGACCGGTGACAGCCATCCAGGGAACCTGTTTCAGTTGCCGAAGATTCCGCGGATTCGCTCCACCGCAGCGAAGATGAGGTAAGAGAAGGCGGGGATGCTGGATCTCTTCAGCCAAGCCGACAACAGGTACCAGCCAGGTGCCAGTAGGTTCCAGGAAGCGACAGGAGACAAAACGCCAGTGCAGAGGTCTGAATTCAGTCAGAGTGCATTCGGAAACTAATCTGTTACTGCCAGATGAAAGAGCCAAATATGATTTCAGTTTCACGAGTAGCCCGCTGCGTTTTCCCCGACGTTTAAAGCGCTTCCTCTTATGAGATGTGGTAGGGGTGTAATCCAGGTGATGCGGTACTCCAGATGGTAGCGGAGGTGGAAAAAAGTCCTGTCCATCAGCGTTAGTCCTTCCCAAATTCTCTGTGGCAAGTCGAATATTTAACAGAGCTTCACGATCGTAGGTCAATAGAGAGTCAGCGTTGTTCAATAAAAGTGACAAAAACAGTAGAAACACGCAGAGCAAAAGTGGATCCGACAACCGTGGACGGCGAGCCATGCACACCGGCGCCATCTTACACAACACAATCTAAGCTTTACATCACTTCCACTTTCCCACACTGTCAAGCTGACTGTGACATCACAGGTGTAGTCCAATCAGCTTTCTGCTGGTCTTCTTCGGGAAAATCAGACTTCATTCTGCGTACTTTAAATCTTCCTGTGCATTTGTCATTCTTCCTTGCAGTTGCCTTCCTGCAGCCCACCTCCTCCCCATCACTGCATCTCATCACTAAGGCTCCATTTAAGCCTCCATCTTAATCTCCACCTCCAGTGTCTAGACTCCAGGGGGTCCTGCCCTAATCCCTATTACCACTCGGATTCTGTTCTGATGTGCTGGGCCATCAGGGTCTAACCGCCAAATACCTCAAATTGAATTCTGTACATCAATAAATAATGTTGTCAGTCTAACCAAACCTGATCTTTAATCATTCACAAACTATCACAAGCCTTTCATAATTTAACACTGTTTCAGTTTTTTCAAATTATATTAGTGGCCGCTGTCTTGTTGCAACATTCAGAAAAAACAGAATTCTCAAAACTAAACCACAGCTCATCTTCGAGCAAGACATGAAACATTACTCTGAACAAGGCTTTGTTCACAACCTGTTCCACTTTGATTGGGAAAGAATTGATCGCATAGCTGATATGAGATCAGAGGTGCACAAATCCCTCATACCTTTAGATACTAGAAATTCAGCAGGCTCTGATGATTTGGAGTCTCTCTTTTTAAAACTACCAGATGATAGTACTGCTTCTCCAGTTACTTATCTTTTTAATCTTTCTCTCGATACCAATGAAATTACAACCATATGGAAATGTGTTTTTCCTCATCCTCTGTTAAAAGGCCCCCCTCCAAATTATCTACTCTTGTTAACATCATAGAAACCCTTGTTATTGAACAACCGAAAGAGCTCCCTGTTTGTATTTACGATTTTAATTGACTTTTTGTCAGGAAAAAATACAGAACAGCTACTTTTATCGATTCAGTAGACATCAAACAAAACTGTATTGCCATTCTTTTTACTCTAGCCAAGGAATTTGACATAGTGGATCATCAATTTTTAAAGCAAAGGCTTGTTAGTGCAGCAGGATGGTCCAAAAAACAGAAAAGGAGTCCCCCAGGGATTATTTCTAGGACCACTATAAAGTACTTTGTTTTTACATAAAACAATCTCGATCATAATACCATTACAGCAAACTTTCATTTTTATGCATATTTTATGGTGACATACTGCTCTGTACCTACACGTAACTCTGTTCTCTATCAGCTATAATCAGCTTTTAATACCATACAATGCCTGTGTAACTGAAGACTTGTTTTGAATACCGACAAAACTAAACCACTGGAGCTCTCAAAGGCATAATCAAAATCTGCTTAGGAACTAATATTTATTTATTTTACACCTCACATCTAGCAAGTCATGAGAAAACTTCAGTTGAGACTTTGTTTTTACTTTAGAATCAAGCCTTGTTTCCACCTTAATGTCTGTGCTGAATGATGATTATTTATATCCATGTGTCGTCTCAACTCTTTTATATACCAGATTCTGGCTTTGATGGAACACTGAGATTTATTACGAACCTTTAATCCCAAAAGGTTGATTCTGTTCATCAGGACGTAGCGTTTTCAGTCTGAGAAACACTTTGTCACTCATCCAAGGGACTTCTTCAGTCTCAGTCTCTCTTTATAAGAGTGAGCTGACTGCAGGTTTCCCCAGACTAAAGAAGTCACTTGGATGAGTGACAAAACGTTTATTCCACTGAAAACGCTACATCCAGATGAACAGAATCAACCTTTTGGGATTTACATACCTGGATTATTAAGCATGCATCAAGACACGAACATTAAAGCTCTTACCCACCACTGTACATGGCTTGCTCGAGTCTGTCATTGGATAGACATAACAATTAATATATTCTTATCTATAAAACTGCTCTTGATCTGCTGCTATCTGGGGAAAATGGTTCAGCGGTGATATCTCGAGGGTAGCCAAGGCAGCTTCTGACTGCCTGTCTACCTGCTGGGAGTGTTTGTTGCCTCATAGAGGCAACATTTGGTGCATCAGCCTTTCACTGAGTAACTCTGAGTAAGTCCAACTGACTACAGCTACATTGATTTTCTTCGTTTGTTAAATAGATTAATGACATTTACCTAGTTACAGCAAAGCATATCTCGATGTTTCACTCTAGTGAAAATTAGGCTCTTTTAAAGGTTATATACTATATCTGAAATTCTCACTGTTTTCATGTTTTACTCTTGGGTGTTAAATCATGTATCTGACTATTAGTTTGCATACTTCAAACATACACTTAAAAAAATGCAGCCAACAACTACCTCGCCTCTGTCAGTGCGCCCCAGGGTGGCTGTGGCTACAATGTAGCTTGCCATCACCAGTGTGTGAATGTGTGTGTGAATGGGTGGATGACTGGATGTGTAAAGCGCTTTGGGGTCCTTAGGGACTAGTAAAGCGCTATACAAATACAGGCCATTTACCATTTACCATAAAAAGATACTGTGACAATTACCTCCCACATTATGTATCAACATCATCATCTTGATCTTGAGGGTTTGCCATCTTTTTTTTCTGAAAAATTTTGCATTAAATGTACAATGACCAATGGCATCCGATCTGAAATAATTCTATTTAATGTACTTCATATTTGTCTAACATACAATACAATGGGGAGTGTGAGTAACTTCCTGTTGACGCTGGTGAATATTATGAAAAAAGGATTTCATCTGTACAGAGAATTGCTTTGTCTCATTGTTCACTGTTTATTTTTTCTGGTACAGGTAATTCTAACACAGAAACCAGGCATGCTGCTTTTGTTCGGCATCTCTATTTTAAAACATATGTTTGAATTGAATGTTTTGTACTGCAACCTTGGTGTAGTTGAAACGCGCATATTTGCGCTTCTGGGTCATGCAGTGGCATGAATTGAAGCATTGTCAGAGTACTGCAGTTTGTTTGCTGACAGAAGCCTGTGATACTGTTCCTACAGCACCATGCAATATTTTTTGATGAATATATTATTGCTGTTTATGTGTGTGAGTGAGAGTGAGTCACCCACACAGTAATATCCAAGCCTTAGATCTCTGAATTAATAAATTTACATTTAAAAAAATCAAAACAAAGTTCTCCAGGAATCAAAAGAAGACATACCCCGAATCGTCACATAGGGAGAAGTCTGGGTTCAGGCAGCTGCTCTGTCAGGCTCCTGCTCCACAATAAAGTGATCCATGGGGAGAGAGCTGGACTTTGGTGGAGCAGCAGTCTTTTTCGAATTGATTTGGCTAAGTGGCCATTTATTGTAATTAGCTAATGAATAGACTGGTTAAATGGGACAGACGCAGGGTTGTTTGACTTAATCCAGTTTGGAAAAGAGTTTACTGGAGAGCAGTTCCCCTGTTGCAATGAATCAAACAATGTGCTTCATTGGTTTTCTGTTATAGAGATACATAGTGCTCACTTTGTCTTAAAATCTGCATTCATAAATCTAGATTTGCAATAGCCTAGAAGCTACAGCTGTTTGCCCAAAGCAGCCAAAAGGTTTGATTATGAGAGATTTTTTCCCATTAACACGCCTATACTGCGGGCAACTAGCATTTACTGTAAAAAAAAAAAAAAAAAGGCTAAGCCAACGTAAACAGATTTCATTATCTATTTACATTCATTACATTACATTATCTGGAATTACCCATCATAACTGCAGAGTACAAGCACTCTTTAAATGATCATATCTCAGTTACTGTTTGTTCTTGAGAAAAAGAAGTGGTTCAAGTGGTTTCGGAGAAGAATAGATGAGCTTTATGGGGATATCACAGTAGCACAAAGCATTCATATTCAACACATTCACATGGCACTGCCCTCCGAACGCACAGAGAAAAATTAGCTCTGCCTAGATTTGACCATATGCGTGTCTCTTTACTTTAACTCCTCTACCATTTTGGGCTAGACAGAAAATTAAAATGGTTTCTGAAGGATGAGAATTGTTTTACAGCCAAAGTAGCAGGTATGATGCTCGGGTGATAAAGGGTTAATGGAAAATGCAAAAGGCATGACAGTCTTCAGAGACCCAAATATTACAATGGCCAATGACATATTTACAGCCTGACACAAAAATGGCTTATTTGGGCTCTATGTCAACACATTTTATATTGTTGGCCATGTAGACTCCACTTTGATCCTAAGTGGACCAATACACTTCATATTCAGTTTAATTTATATAGCAGTAAATCACAACTATCACCTCTAGAGCCAAACAGTGTAAGAACTGCAACATTAATACTGGCAATATCTTAATGTAATATATAAAAAAGATGGATAAAACAGGTACGTTGTGTCATTTTTTTAGTCTAAAATGTATGCGCTCCTGTTCCAAAGCCAAGCAGTGGAACGGGCTGATTCGGGCCCCCAAACCATATGTTTGTCTGCTATAGCTAATTTCTCTCTGTAAAATCTTTCAGAGCAGGAAGTGTGAGAATTTGTTATTAATTGAGCTTTTTGGGTTTGGTTGCACATTAACGTTAACATGGCCGTTTTAATTCATAACTGTGCCAACATGAACAGCTATCTGCTGTTGACCTCTCAGCCATGTTTGGTTGGTTTTGGAGCATTTTCAGTGGAGTGACATGTGAAATGGCTAGCTGTGAAGTACAGCCCATCCAAGAAGTTGGTGCTCCAGTTTTGGTGAGTGAAATTCTGAATTTTTTATTAGCTTGTTACTGAACACTAATTAGCAGGTGTCTGTATCTGTGGGCTGTAGCAGTAAATAAGATTATAAATTATAATCTTATATTTGACTCAAAAAATAATAAATGGCAGCTGTGAAAATAGCTACAAGCCACTGGGTGACATCAAAGTGGCTACATCTATCTCATAGATGCATTTTAAGATAGCAGCTCTAAGCTGTCAGGTTTAGCACCAAACACCTTGACTGGGGGTTGAGGCTGTTGGTCTGGAAATATAACAGGAAGCTGTCATGTAGCAGAGGCTGCTTGAAAAAGGTTTAAAAACACAGCAGGTGTAAAACCCAGACAGGCCTCTGTTACTGTTAGCATGAGCATTTAGCTAGCTTTTCTCTTTAGGCTGACAGAAGGTATGTGACATCAGAAGCTGGCAACATCTTGCGTGATTTCTTTCAGAAACTGATATTCAGATAACTGAGATCATTTAACGCAAGCCAGACTTTTGAGTTCACCACTACTTGCTACTGTAAGCAAACAGCCAAGAAAACAAAGGTTTGGCAGGGTTTGGGATGAATGATAAAGGGACAACATTTATCCTGTGAAAAATCTCCTTCATTAAAACCAGCAGAGCTTCAAAGCTATTTATTAAATTGAAACGTAACACTCAGCTAACATATTTTAATTAGAGGAAATGTTAATATGGCTTAATTTTTCTGATGACAATGTTTGAATTTCCATTTGTATTCGTGGTTAAGACAAAGCACAATTAGGCATTAGTGTAGCAAAGGGCTTCATGAAAGGGAAAGGGAAAAGAAAGGTGAAAATACCAAAGAGAGAGAGAGACGGAGAAGCAAAAGTGGAGTGGAGATGCAGACTTAGCAGAGCAGATGGTTTCAGCGTTTTTTGCCCGGGGCGCTCCAAACTCCCAGAAATGACTACAAGGAAAAAGAGAGAGACAGGGAGCGATGATGAGCAGGGACACTAACTACACATCTGCCCTTCCCTTCCTCCAGTGCTTCAGAAGGGCAGAGGGAGTAGACAGAATACTGGAGGAGTTTTGACAAGCATCAACAACACTGTGCCGCAGTGTTCACGGCAATCACAGTGGACACATGGCATCCATCATCCCACGATACGTTTAACTAACGCTCTTTGCAGAAAGACGTGATCTGCAACTATCGGTTGCGCTTATGTGTGTTTTGTAGGTGAGGCTGAGTGCTTACAGGAGCATTTTAAATAGGAAATGCAGCAGAGTTTCAGCTTGAGGACCCGTTTGACAGCCAGTAAACTCGGTATCACTTCACCTAAGAAATACAGTGTGGACAAACACAGACACACCTATGCACTGGCTGGCTAAGTGAACGGTGAATGATAGATGAGAGTGGGGCTTTGCGGTGTTGCCATCTGTTCAGACAGGAGATAGAAAGAGTTGAGAGCTTGCAGTTCGTTGAGCTTTAAGCCCATCGCAGCATCCAGCTCATCTACTGTATACGCTCCACTGATACCTGGTGTGTGTGTCTGTGTGTGTGGACCGGAGCCTACTGTAGAGAAGACTGATTGCGTCTTGCTCTGTAGTACTCTTGCTTGATATGGTAATCATTTACAGTATGGTAATATCTGGCAGCATTAGTCCATCATCTCTATGCAGAAGTTGATCTAAAGTCAATTCACTCTGTTTCTTTCTCATTGAAAATCGCTCACCATCGTACTGCCGCACAATCAATTTTCTCAGACTCTCCCTGGCCTCCTCGTCTACATGTGCATCCTAACTCCCTCTCCGTCTCCATTACACGCCTGCCATTCTCTCTCTTTACACACCAATGGCCCCTTTTAGACGCAATTGCTATCAATCGATCGTCTCATTTCACCTCTGAGTGCAGCGCAGGTGAGAGGGAATGGTGGGATTTCGGTCAGGTGTCTCTGTCTGAAAGGGACAGAATTAAAGAAGGGGGAGGGGGTTGCTTATAAGAGTGAAAAGTGTGATGAAAGTGCTTTGTGAAAAGCGAAGAGTACGATTTTTTTATTTGGCTCTGAATTGTCCGACGTGTCTGGATCCCCTCGCAGAGATGACTCACGCAATATGACATGATGACACAGTGTGAACAGCCACAGTAAGACCAGCCAGTGAACAATATGACACACAGGCGCAGATGCATAGAAAAACAGCCTCGCGAAGTCAAATACAGCAAAACGAAACGCTCCATTCACTGCTGCAGTGTTTGTGGGTGTGATGCAATCACTCCATTCGTCACTCCCCCCCCCAACGCTGATGAATGGAAGGTTATCGGAGGCATGTAATACCCGAAAGCCAGCAGACAGCTTTGCCCTTTACAGCAGAGTATCGTAGCTAATTAGAGACTATGAGTATGTCACTGGACTTCAGTGCGTGTCTGTGGCCATCCAGCCGTGGCTGCATGAGCCTCTTAAACACAGGAGTGCTTTCGTTCCACTCACCCTTTCAGTGGGACCTTTGAGATCTGATCCTAGGTTTTACTGTGAGGCCAGGCTGCCACACAGGGCCTGAGAAATCAAAGCTTTATGTTTTGAAAGACGATATTTATTTGTGTGTGTATTTTCTAATCCTGCTATACCACTCTAACTGACACAAAGACATTTTTGCCCATTTACTTCAGAGTTTATATCAGCTGCATAGCTGTAAAGCTCAATCAAACTGCTTTTCAAGGAATCACTAGGAATTGGCAGATACTTGAATAGTTTTCTCAACAACCAACTGACTGTTCAGCTTCTTATACTGTTGCAACCACCTGTCAAGCTTTCCCTTCGCAAATGGCTTGTAGCCAGTGTGAGTGTGTGATATCAGTCACACGTTGACAGCTGAAAATCTGCAGTCATCTTTGACACATTGAGACCTTAATTTTTAGCGGATGAGTCAGATTGCTAGTTAAACTTGCAGCTGTAACTAGCATATTTTATTGCATCATCTAGTTAAAAACTGGCATGAGTTAGTTTTCACAACCTGACTAATATTTTTAAAAGAAGAATCTTATAATATTCCTGCTCCTTTATTTACATGGGGTCACTATAACAGGTTACTCCGTATGTTAGGTTTACCAGAATTTTACACTAGATGCCCTTCCTGACACGACCCCAAAGGGATATGTGTCTCCTCCCATGATCATTCTGGCACTGGTTCATGTTTTTGCAGCTGTTGGATGTGTAAAACGCTGCATTATGGATTACTATACAATACTACAGAGAGAGCGAGGGACACAGGGAGACAGTACGACAACCTGGACACAAAAGGAAAAGACCAAATAATTAATCAAGCAAAAGAAACTAGATAACTAGATAATTAAACTAGGAAGCACAGAAGGAAATAACACTAAACATCAAAGAACTAGGCATAGAAGAACAAAAGTATAATCACAAATAAATCCAGATATAAATAAAGATGCAATATAATATAGTCCAAAAAAACCCCAAACACTGGTAGCAGACCCAAGTCCCTAAATAATACAGAGAAACCCCAACAATCAGACAACCTCCCTGCGTAAGCGATTTGGTGATAGTGGGAAGGAAAAACTCCCTTTTAACAAGAAGAAACCTCTGGCAGAACCAGGATTAGTGAGGGGCAGCTACCAGTTGGGGGTCGTGGCAGATGCACGTTTAGTGAACTGGTGATTCGTAATTGACTGCGGGTGTGAAAGCAAAATAGACAAAACAACTAAAGGTCAAGTGCTTTATATGAGTGTGTATGAAACAGAGAGGTGTTGCTTTGAGTGATCAGTGAAACTATGAAAGCGGTATTTATCAGTGTCACCCCACCTATATAGTTTAGCGGGTTACAGTTCAGGCAGGCCACAAAGTCAAGTTTAGTTACAACCCTGGCAGGTTAGTTGAATGCCCACCCACATCAAACGGTGGGTTAAAAGTACACTTCTGTCCCTCTAATCTCATAAAAGACACACACAATTTCAGCTTGCCGTACATCCCTGCAACCCACCCTCATCACAACACAAACATTTCATTTTGAGGCAGACTTAATCAGTTGTCTCGTTAATTTATTTTGACTTTAAGTTCATCGACTGAAATATATGTTCAATTTTTCAAGCTGCAGGCTTTATCAACCATAAAACAGTCTCAGGTGGTGCCGGCTAGGCTGTAAAATCCACCAAATCCAGACATGCTACATTAGGCAAACGACTACAGCATGTGCTACTCATGAACACAACCTTTAACCTGAACAAATTAATGCTGCTAATGATGCATAAGCCTTTTAGTATTTGCTCTTTTTAATTTTTTTTTAAATATTTTTTTTGCTCTTGGAGTCAGAATGTGCGCACTTCTCTGTAATTCCATTTACATCACCTAACTTATATATTAATCGCTTGAAATCCCCGCTGTGTATTACGGGAGGCTGCATATTCGTTACCAAGCCTAATTCAAGGTTGAACAGATGAAAGTACACATGCACAGCACTTTAAACTTGAAAGTGCACCAATACAAAACCCCGTAACACATTCAAAGTGTTGGAATGTACTTTGTGCTGCGCCCAATTTCACTGGAAGTGCATTCTCTATTTCAGCTTCACCTTTATTGAGTGATATGAGAGCTTTTCCAGCTTTGAGAGTCTCTAGGCTCAAAACAAAAGAATCTCTTGCGGCTACATCATTGCATGCTGTTGTGCAGAGGTTCCAGCCAAACATCTTTTTGTCTTTTGACTGTGCTTCAATATGCTGTAAACACAGGAAACTTTTTGGAGAGATGAAGGCACTAGACTAAACACTAAATGATATAAACAGTTCAGAGTTGAATCATTTTGAGGTGAACTTCTTTTAAAGACTGGGCTTAATTGATCCCATTATGCCAGGATTGTATCTAGGCATACAGACATAACTTGAAGCGACAGCCAGGGGCACCTCAAGTCGAGAACCATCTCATTGGATTCCAGTTCATCGTGTCTGATAGCATTCACAGTTTCCAGCAAATGCTTCCTGGCTAAATGGTAACAATTCCCCTGGAAACAGTGTGATACCACACCCCCAAGAGAGGACTTTGGATGGCATCGTCTCGTTACTTCTCGAGGTAAACAGACCGAGACTGCGGGATATGCTTACCGAAAGTGAGGCAGGTTCTCATCCCGTCGTCCTCCTGCTCTTTAAAGGCTACTGCTGGGAAATTTTGTGTGAAGCCATTTCATCAGGAGCAACTTTGTCTCAGCTTGAAACTTGCACTTGTGAAGTACAGTACAGGAAATCGCTGATGCCAAGCTAGGAAAAAAAATCAAGATAAAAGGCTGCAGACAAGGGCAAGGGAGGGGGGACGGAGTTCACAATCTGGTGAGTCCACAGCGAGCTCTGATCTCAGGCATCAGCTTTTATGGGTATAGATTTAAGAGATGGGACTAATTAGATGAATGGCGCTCACGCTTGCTGCACTTTAATTCTTCTAGTTCTTTTAGTTCTAATCTTCTAGTTTATTTCAAAAGTGATTTCATGAACCTGTTCTCTGTCTGCAAAATCATATATGCTCAGGCTGACTGCATGCCATAAGCATATTTAACGGATTGGATTTTTTAAGAGTCAAGTTTACACACTCTGTTGGCACTCTGCCCATAACCTCAGGCCAGCAGAGAAGAGAAAGAAGCAGAAAGTGAAGAGAAGGTTAGCCCAAAGTGTGCAAGACAGAAATGTGGAGAAGTTTCATTTCTTTTTCTTTCTTTTTTTTATACTACTGTCTGGGAAATTGTGTAAGGCGGTACATGCTGTTTTTCTAATCCTCTGCTAACAGCTCACTCTTTCCTCTTCACTAGCTGGTAATAATTTGTTCCTCCTTCATTTAACCTCCATCTTCTGATAAGTGATGAACATCAGAGGCGCGCTGAGTTTAGGCAGTTTCTCTCGCTCTCTTTAGCTCTCCAGCTCTCCTCTCGTGTTTTCCCCAAAAAATGAAAAAAAGAAATCAAAAATAACTGAGCTGCAGGCTTTGCTGTTGTGAAGGACAGCAGGGAAATGTAACTCTATTCTAAGTTACGCTCCTGCTGCTAGCGCACTGCATAGCAAATTATACTTTGTGCAGCTTGTGGAGCTCGCCTCCGATTCAATGAATTAATAAAACTACAAGAACAAAAGGATGCTCTCTTTGCAGCAGGCCTGAAATTATGAGCTCATACTTTATAATCAGCGCTACAGCTTCAGTCCGTGCATTCTGTATCTGTTTTGGCTGCATTCATGACTGTGCATATGGATATATGCTTGTGTCAAGGGTTCCCACCCATATCCTCGTGCAAAATATATGTCACTTAGTGTTGTGAGTAGACTAGAAGCGAGTGTGTGGGGACGGGTAGTTGTGCAAGGCGGCGTCTTGTGTGAAACTCTTTTATAGTAAACGATTGGGGGGAAAACACGGACATTTTGGAAGTGAACAGCTCTGTAGAAGTTTGACCAGCGAATAAGAAATGCATGAATTTAAAAGAAGCAGCGACATGCTCCCATGAACACTGCAGGGTCTGGATGGAGATCAGGTCTGACAGCTTTCTCTGGCCAAACATACATATTGCATTTGTTTATGTTTTTTGGGGGTGAAATTCTAATTCGTGTCCCAAACAGATTTTAAGCGGAACTAAAAACAGACTTTCATGAGCAGTGACTTAAAAACGTAACTGCACAGATACACACAAATACACAAGTGATGACATGTCAGGCCAACATGAATCGCTGTGAAAATATTGGCCTTCGGCATGTTTATACAGACTGTCAAGTATGAAAAATTGATTAGCAAAATGCCACGTGCTATCATATTGGAAATATGAGGCGTTTCAGCGTGTGATTGAAGATGAAATGAGTCCGAGGCGCGGGCGACACACGCGTGGCGAGGGAATGAGAAATGCTTTTTTGTGTATGTGTGGCGCGGCGTCTTCGAGTGTGAATGCTTCCCAGTGTGTCAGCACTTTGTTCCCGTGGAGCTGCTGACAGTGTGTGGATGTTCTTGCTCTGTTTAATGAGCAGATCTCGGGATTAACACGGGAAGATAACGAGAAACAGCATTGCGGGGAGAGAGTGAGAGTGCCAAAACAGTTGTTCGAATTTTCAGCGCCCTGCTAGTTTGGCTGTGCGTCACAGTGGCTTGTGTTTCCGTGGTCCAGAAATCAAGGTGAGCTGATAGATTTGAGTCCAACTAGCTCCCTATACGTGTCGCCCATTTCAGCTGCTTATGGGAAAATCAAACCAACAGAAAAACCACAATTACTACTCATGGTCCACAAACACATACAGAGAAAGCAACAGCAACACTTCTATGTTACTAAGTAACAGGGTAGGAGCCAGCATTGCCGGACAGAAAATGTGCCCTCAGTCAGCTTCTCCATGATAACAGCAGATTATTATAGCTACAGGAAATGAATCAATATGAAATCATCCCCCTCAGATGTTATGGATACAGCCAATTGTGTTTTCTTATCGAGTTGTCAGGCATCATGAAGGTAACAGGAACTTTTTCCACTAATCCATTCTCCAAAAACTGAGAGGGTTCTAATGCCACGTCCTCATAGCATGAAAACTGTAGCAACTGGAGGTTTTTTTTGTGTGTGTTTTTTAACAAAACACCTCAATTCTTTTTTTCTTTTTTTTTTTTTACCTCCAACTTGCAGAGCTTTCCCTCGGGTCTTAATGCATTGAGATGGATCCCTTTAGATCACAGCCACGTAGTACAGCGGGAGCCTCACAGAACAAATTCTACTCTAATCCCTGTATTGCTTAGGGGCTACAAGCCAAGCAGTAAGGATGGCATAGCACATTTCCATGGTCCACAGATGAATCTCAGTGGGAGAGAAAAATGAGTTATCTCTCTTTTTACTTTGCTTCTTTTATCTGGGATCTGCCTCTGTGTGAAGCCGTGGTAACTTTCTGTTTTTGCCTTTTTGTGTCTTCTAAACTTTACCGCTCGTATGAGTGGACACAGAGACATTTAGCTAATGCGCACAGACACTGACATTTCTTCCTTTCATTATCGCTTGGGTGGCATTTTTCACATCCATCTACTTTTTGCAGTTTCACAACCCCTGTTGTGCATGTTCAAGCATGGGTATAATGTGCAGGCCTGCAAAGTTCAGAAAGAGCCAGGTCATTAAAGGTTGTCGTTATGGCTTTTTTTCTAAATCACCAATACACGAACAAATTGCATCCAGATTGGGTTTTTTTTTTAAGAAGAAAAAAAAAACAAAAACAAGAATGTCACCAAGTCTTTCATTTTGCTTCTGTGAAACCACACTGTATGTGATTGCTGGATTGTGGGCTAATGTTACAAACTACCCAGTGGCAACTGGTGACTGAAAAACATGATGATGATGATGAGAGGAAAACAAACATATTGCTCATGTTAGTTCAATAAGGAGAGTTTATGTGAATGAAATCAGCATGATTTATTGAAAAACAGACTTTAGGAATAAGCTTTTAAAAAACAGACTCCGTTGAAGCTACTTAGCAGAGGCCAACAATGGAAGTGGGACAGGACCCCTGGAGATTTGGTTGAGGATCTCTAACTGGCCAGGATAAGGTGGAAATGTGTTAAGGGACGGGTCACACACATGCAAAAGTCAGAATGACAGAAGAGCACAGGGATTTAAAGCGTAACAGACGCTGATTTGCTCGCAGAAGAAGGAGATTTTGAGAGTGAGTTTGACAGCGTGGGAAAGCAGAAGCGATGTAAAGAATAGACTAGTAGCCCAAAAACCCGGGAATGAAGGCAGATGAGTGAACACAGATCTTCCTTATTAAACTTGCACAAAGGCTTTATTTAGCTACTTATTATTACATTCTCAAATTCAAATTCAAATTTTACTTGTCATGTACACAGTCATACACAGTACAATATGCAGTGAAATGCTTAGACAACTGCTCGTGACCTAAAAAAAAAAAAAGGCTATGAATAAGATAGGAAATAAATATGAAAAATTAAAAAGGGTCAATTTAACTAGGAAGGAATAAAATATAAATTAAGGTTAAAAATGAAATAACTGTACAACACAAATTAGAATGAAGGGTAAATTTAACTGGGAAAGAATAAGATAAAATATATAAATTAAAGTTGAAAATAAAATAACTGTACAACAAAATACACAATATAGAACTATATAAGAATGTATGAAGAAATATAAATAAATATATATACAATAACAGCAGCTGTACAAGTATTAACTGGAAATGAAGAATATAGTGACCAGTGTTGTGCAATCCACATTATGTCTTGTGCAGTGCAAATATGCTTAAAGTGATTTAAGTGATGAAGTGAAAACAATGTCCAAAATGTCCAGTGTGTGTGTAAGAACCATATGTGTGGGTCAGTACTGTGTGGTGGTGTGATTGAGAGACCGTATCGCCTGCGGGAAGAAGCTCCTCCTCAGTCTCTCTGTGTTGGTCTTCAGGGAGCGGAATCGCTTTCCTGACCTCAACAGAGAGAACAGTCCGTTGTTGGGATGGCTGAGGTCCTTCACGATCTTCCTGGCCTTGGTCCAGCACCGCCTGCTGTAGATTGAGTGCAGGTCAGGGAGCTCGGAGCGGATGGTGCGCTCAGCTGATCGCACAACCCTCTGTAGAGCTCGTCTGTCCTGCATGGTGCTGTTCCCGAACCAGGTTAAGATGTTTCCCGCCAGGATGCTCTCTATGGTGCACGAGTAAAAGTTCCTGAGCACCTTGGAGGGCAGTTGGAAGTCTCTCAAGCGTCTGAGGTGGTAGAGACGCTGTCGGGCCTTTTTCACCACGGTGTTGATGTGACAGGACCATGACAGGTCCTACGTGATGTGAACTCCGAGGTATTTGAAGCTGTCCACTCTCTCCACTGGGCATTCTATAATTACAAGCCTCATAGCATTCACATCGTAGTCAGCTTTGGTAATTTGGATAAACTGGCCTTTTAAATAACCCAGAGGGAGAGATATAAACACATATATTTCACTTCTATGAAGCTGGACATTCAACAAGAGTAACAATACCACGAATTATGAATTATCAGGCTGCCTGTTGCCATGTTTTCTTCGTTACAATGACACCATAGCTACAGCAAATACTGACTTTGTATTTATTGGAGAGAAAGGGAAAAGCCAAACCAAACAATCAGTAGTTTTGCCTTTAATAAACAGATTAGATTGTTCAAATAAAAATAACCCGACAGCTGTCTAACTCAGTCTGAAGTCTGCTGCTGTGTAACAGATGATTTAGCTGTAAAACTCTTACTGTGTGACAGCTCAGGTGTCTGAGGTGCTCCTGACTTATCCTGTCGGTGTCATAACTAACTGATCGTTATGAATAATAAATGAAATTGCTACTCTTGTACCACAGGTAAAGCTCATATAATCTGGATTTGTTAAAAATGAAGTGTCATGAAGTGTTATGAGTTCTTTGTTATGAAAGAGCGTTAGATTCACTTTACATGTTTAAAGATTATCTTCATAACGGCTGTAGGTCCTGATGAATCTGGTATTCTGAAAGCATTTCAGAATTAAAGGCTGTCTGTCTTTTTTGGATACTGTAAATATAGAAAAACCCACTCAGTAAGCTGTCCGCTCAAATAAAGACATCCTACATGCTGGTAGCAGCACATTGTCCACACCAGGATATGATGCTAGGTGAGTAAAGCCATGGGTTTAGTCATGACAACTG
Source organism: Rhamphochromis longiceps (assembly GCF_057381845.1). Classification (NCBI taxonomy): domain Eukaryota; kingdom Metazoa; phylum Chordata; class Actinopteri; order Cichliformes; family Cichlidae; genus Rhamphochromis; species Rhamphochromis longiceps. The sequence goes on from NC_140577.1 coordinate 24,561,026, forward strand.
ATGCAGTGAGGACCAAAGCTGTGCCAGTAGGGCAGAGCCCTCCACTTCCATTAGTTTAACTGTTAAACAGGCCTTCAGAAATCCTACATCAGGCTAACTGTTGCATTGGCCAGTAGCTAGATACTGCTTGGTTAAAAACACGAGACTTTAACTACAAAGAACTGTTTCTGTGTCTTTGAAAGAGCCCATTAAATTGACATTTGTAGCTATGAAAGTGCACTAAATTGATATCAGAGGTACATAACTACCATGATGTCACCCATTTGTGTGACAGATTTATTTTATAAGTTGTACAGACATTTGGTAATTATTTTCTCTTGTTTCAAAAAGTAGACGAAGACCAAGATACCAGACCAGATAGGATTAGCTGGCTAGCCTTAGCTTTCCTGCTAATAGCATATGCCATCTATACTATTTATAGTATATGCTATTTATAATCATATTGATTTGACCAAACAATAAATGATGTAACCTTACAAAGCAAATGAGTAAAGGTCTAAATAATGGTTGCCTTCATTAGTACTAGCTGACAGGGATACAAGGCAGGGTTGATTTAGCCTGCTGTGACTTAGCTCAGCATATTTCAAAGGGTTAGTAGCTTTGGTCACTTTTTAGCCTTGTTGTCATTACAGAAATGCTTCACTATCACAGCATACATGGCACAAAGTAAAAACAAGCTGTTTGTTAATAACAACAATTTTCTGGATGTTATCCAGCAAATCATTAACAAAAATCGCCATTCCATCTATTTCGATACTCCTGAGATGGATTGAAATGGATGTGGAAGAAACGGGTAAAGAAAATCTTGAAGACAAAGCGAAATCTCTTCGTGCATGTGCTCTGGTCACCCGTGTTGTCATCATCACAGGAAATAAGGTAATCACCTCCCTCTAATGATGCGGTTGCTCATCGCTGGGGGGGCAACCATGGCCCCATGGTGGTCTGATGTTGACAATCACCACACGCGCCTGCAGCAGACATACATCAAGACGCTCATGAGCATGACAGCCAATTAATGAGAGGGATGGGATGGAAGGATGAAGGGGAGAAAAGAACGAGAGTAAGATTCAAATCTGCAACATTCCTCATTGTCAGAACTCTTCGCGCCACTTTGCTCCCATCCACTAATTAGTGTTTGGTTGTCCCTCACTTTCTCTCTCTCTCTCTGTGTCTCTCTCTCTGTGTCTCTCTGCGGGGTTTAGGTCTTTTTGACATTTACATTGCGATTCTGCTGTTTCCAGCCTTTTTCTTGCTAACTGGCATAATCTGAATTTACATGATATACAAATTCATGTATGGTTTCTAATTGGGATTTGTTGTGGTTCTGTTTTACATCAGAGGAAAAACACATTTATCCAGAAGCAAGCACATTATGTTGTGTTTATTTTCAATATATACATATGTTTAAAAAATAAAACACAATCATTGTTTCCATGACTTTATGCTTGCTGCAATTAATGTCCACACAAGTTATGTGTGGACGTGGGCGTATATATGTATGAAGCAAATAGGTGCAGCAGTTACCTAGAGACTGACGAAGCTGCTGTGACAGTGCTGGCCTTTAGCTGAGCACCATGTGATGGAGTATTTTACATCCTCCCCGATACGCCGTATCCATCTCCAAAAGCAATGCATTAACCCAATATGACACCAGGATGTGCGTACCTGGATTCCCCCCTTTTTTCTAATTCCACCTCTGCTTAAAGGTCACCGGATCACTTGTTTTTGCAAATAAAACTCAGATACACAGTTACGGGCATCTTCCAAATGGCTGTCCCTGAGCAGGAGAGGCACGCATGCAGCCAGTTTTGATGCTCGTTATACTGTAATTAGACACACAAACCTGTGCGCACAGTACAAACAGAAATATGCAAATTGCAGCTGTGGCAGCCAGTGCATGACGAGTGTTACGCCCAGCGGTTCCGCTGAAGACAACAACAGGTTGATGACGATTTAAAGATAATCACTTCCTCTCTTCTTTATTTATCTTCCTGTTTTCTACTCTCTTATTTATTGCTCGTTTTAATGAAAGAGATTGAAATATCCAAAGAGGGCGAAAGAGGGAGAAATACACCCTTACTCTGTTTTAATGCCCTTCCTCTCCATCTTACTCCCGTCTCCCTCGTCTGTAATGGGGCTGTTTGATGCTACACTTTTTTTTTCTTTTCTTTTTTTTTGGGTGGCGTGTCCTTTTACATGAACAAAATCCGTCCATAAGTGCCGCGTGCCTCATCTTTGAGCAGCTGCATTTTAAACTCAATTAGCGCCCGGCAGACACAAACACACACAGGCACGCACGAGCACAGCAACACCTAATTCGCTCTTGCCACAAATTAGAGTGCAATACACACATGCATGCGCATGCACCTGAGTGGTGAGGCTAATTTGCCCAAGCGGACCTGTGTGAAAGGAATAATGAGGCTTTGATGACTTCACTTGAAGAGCCTCGCTCCTCGCTGACATCATCCACGAACCTGGTGTGACCCCTCAGACTTTGCTCTGATTCATTCCCCACCTCACATCACTGCCACCCCCAGAGGAAATTGTCTGTCTCCTGATTGGCTGAAGTTTAGCTGTGCCAGATAGAGTGAAAGGTGGAAAACTACCAAAAGTTCTCAAAGGCTGTGAATCGGATATGATAGAGAAGAGGAAACACTTTTTTTTGTAGCTGCTATTTGGATCCATTGAGAAGAAATCTTAAGCCACTGATGTTTTTCTTTTGTTTTTTTTTTATGTGAAATAAAAAATCCAAAGTGTACTCGAAAATTGGCTTGCTCACTGAAAAGTGAGCAGAAGAAGAAAAAAAAGGAAATCTAAATAGAGGAAAGAAGGTTGAAATAAATCAAACGTGATTCTGTGCACATGTCCTTTTTATCCAAGTGTTACAAATGCAGCCAACATCAACATCCCGCTTGTTCTCATGCAACAAGAAACCATTAGCAAAACATGAAAAAGGTTTTTGAAAAAACAAAAAATTCTGAAGAGAGCATCTCTTATGCTGAAAATCGCAGCAGGAATCGGGCTGCAAAATCTTTCCATGTGAACGTTTGAATGGGAGTTCTGGTTTTTACTCTTGAGTCATCTTTTTAGCCTCGACTGTTGCTTATTGGTGTGAAAACAAGAGCAGTTTAACTGCAGTTTAACTGATTTTACTGATTGCTCGGACAGCAATCAGTAAAATCAATGATTTTAAGTCCCTGAGATTGTTTGAGTGTATAAAGCAAATAATTGAACTGTAAATGGTTAAAGCAGCTGATGCGCGGGTTTCAGCTGTGAGCCAAAAGTCACAAATTTGTCAGTAATTTCTCATCGCAGGGTGCAATTTAATCCTGCTTTGTCAGATGGAGCTGCATGCACAGTGACCTGTGGAGTTGATGCCTTGATGTACTGGAAATAACAGGTTGATGGGATGGCTAATTCAATCTTTACTCACTGGTGACGTTTAGGCATTACAAACTACGTGTTTAGGTTTATGAAAACTGTGTAGTTTTCATAAACTAAAACTCACCTTTCACAGCAGTAACCCCGCTCGTTGACATATGTCAAGTTGGGAGGGCTAGATCCCCATCTCTATTGCCATAACCTTTAACGTAACGGGCACACACACCAAAGTACACCTTCTCAGTAATAGAGTCACGGCAGCTGCTCTGAGGAAACCGTGCTACTCGACACCCCGGGGACGAGAACTGACTTTGTTGAAGGCTCAGTCGATGAATGCAGTTAGGATTTCCTTTAAAGCTGAAGAGAAAACTGAAGAGAGAGCTCATATTTGTGCACTGTAAAGAGCTGCAATGCCTGCTTTATGAACTTGACTCAGTCACCTCTTGTTTTGTGTCATCATACTTTTCATTCATTTTCATTTCTAGCTCATTTTTATTTCCTTGCGTTATTTTTTTATTTTTATTTTTTTTGCCTGTCATTAGTCATCATTTTTATTCTTCCTGTTTTTCCTGTTTCAGGTCATTTCCTCATGTATGGTCTTGTTTTAGCCTGTCCTCTTTGGATTTTCAATTAGTTTAGCCTTTCGGTCTGGCCCTTGCTCATTCTGTCTCCCTCACTGACTCCCTTGAAGCGTTTGACCTAAAAATTATTTATTTATTTATTTATTTATTTATTTATTTATTTTTTTGGGGGGGGGGTCAACTATCTTTAAAAACCCTGTGACTGTACCTGTGCAAATACCAAGATTTTCTCTCAGCACGATGCAGTGACGCCCTCTTGCTGTAACCTGTGTATCATATTACCAGTACTCTGTCTGAGGCTAATGGACATGCTATGCTATGTCTTCAGACTTTTTGTCTCGAGGCAAGTAAATAAATTGACACTTGCACAATGGAGCAAAACGGCATCATGCATCATTCATTTCTGTAATCAGCACGCTGTCAGTATATTTGTCTAATGATCCATAACGCATTAGCAAGCTTGGAATTGGGTCTCGGGTGAAGGGACAATGACAAAAAAAAGCATTTACGAATCACACGTGTTTGTGCACATTTTAAAGGAGTTGCAGCAATCAAACGTACACAAACTCTTTTCCCGGTCTGACTGACAATAATGAATGTGATTCGGATTGTTTGGGTGCTCTGGGGCATCATTGCCACCGATATACTCTCTAGCAGCGTTGAAATGAATTAATCATAACTTTAGCCATTCCCCAAACTGCTCACTTATGACTGGCAACAACAACAACAAAACGGAGGCAATATGGGGCCACTGTACTCAAACGCAAATCTGTTTTCTGGTTGTTTTATTTATTTATTTATTTTAAGGATAGTTGTCTCGGTTTCCTCTGCTGTTACTCGTCTTCCTCTCCTCATGTCCTGTGAGAAACGAACAGTTTTACAGCGATAAATGAAGTGGCCAAGCTTTGGCGAGGAAAGAGGGAGAGAGGAGAGAGAGGTTTAAGATGTGCAAGTGGAAGGTAGTGAGAGGCTAAGAGGAAAGAATAGGAGAGGGTGAAAGATTGATTAAGGAAGTGTGAAGGAAGAAGAAACACTCACTGTATCCACCTGCTGCCAAGGAATCGCCTAATGAGAACTGAGGGATCCTTAAGAGCGAAGGGAGAGAGAAGGAGGCACAGAGAGAGAGAGAGCGGTACAAAGGGTATGAAAAATGGTGAGCTGTCAGGTGAGTACTGGAGGGAGAACCGAGCTTTAAGCGTTTTGCCCTGACCACAGAGAATAGGTTTGTGTGAGTGCACCCATAAAGATACAAGATTGTGAAGCATTGCACAGCTGCATCTGCAGCTGCACCACAAGCATATTCAAAAATATTTGCAGTCCATGCGATCCTTAACAGACATACAAAGATGTAACAGTGGTGCACGGTTCACTTGCTTGAAACCCTCTAGAGCAAGAAAAACAGACTTTTACCCCATCTTTTACTTCTGCTTCAGCATTTCATTTCCCACGTCTCCTTGCCCTCACCCCTCCTTTTACATTGTTTTCGGCCTTTCCTCGCCATTCTTTTTTCTTCCTCTTCTGCTCACCGACCTCTGATTCATACATACTTTCTTAAAAGCATCACTGATGCCTCTCTCTAATGTGCAGCATGTCCCCGGGCGTGCCTTGAACTGGCACATTCATTTGATTTGTGTATAGTCAGAATATAGTCTCAAATCCATTAAGACAAGAGATGAGGGTACTTTTTAGGATCCAGGTGTTAGTGCGTGCGCCTGCATATTAGAGGAAAATGCAGAAAGATCGCAGTCATGTTGATAAAGTAAGGTATTACACACAAACTGTGTGAAGGCTTTGTTATATATAGAAACGTTTGAGCTGCTCGGATTTTTACAGTATCCATCAGCTCTGTATAGAGTTCACTTTTTATTCCAATATGTGCCTTTCTAGTGTCACAGTCACCTAAGAAATACGTTGTAACACTAACAGGGGCTTAACACATTCTCAGATGTTCCATGAACCCTCTGAGGTCAAAGTCATTATCAGCCATGACCTTAACCTTATCCTAATACATTCTAACTCACATCATTTGAAAACTATAATTTGCCTTTCTCCGAACATTAAATTCATCACCAGTGACTCCTTAGACATCACTTATCAGTAATCACTCCCAATATGATTCAGACTCAATTCAGATTTTGGTCAATGCTAAGCAGGTACTCAGATTATAAAGGGGACTTACATCTGTAATGTCATTGTACTAGACTTATGTGTATTTTGAAGTGCTTCCATAAAGGGAAGAATGACCTTTTGGGTTAAATGGGACAGAAAAAATAAATCACCTAGCCATAGTGTGTAAGACTGAATGGTTTTCTGTCTCTCTGTCCAGGGTGTACTTTGGCTCTCGCTAGTATAGGCTCCAGCACTGTAACCCTAAAATGAATAAGTGGTTAAGAGGATGGATGGATGAATAGATGAATGGATAATAGTCATAGAAGGTGATGAAAATAGGTAGCACTTGCAGCTTGTGTGCATAATAACCCTTTTGTGGATGATACATTTTCTGCACCCATGAGTATGCAAGTATCCAGTCCATGTGAGGGGAACTTCATTGTTACTGGATGATCACAGGGCATGTGACATCCTGTTTGTTCAAACTTGGTGGATTTGTCCTTGAGACACACACCAAATGTGTACTTTAAGTGGACTCGGAAATAGTATAAACTATTCTTATTTCTTGTATTTTCTACTGCACTTTGTCTAGCTCTCGGTCATCTCAATCACAGCCTGATAGAACAACTTTTAAACTGTGCATTAATGTATACCCGATTTCTGTTTGTGCAATCTCCATTTTGTGGTTATCACAAAACTTCACGGCGCTGTGGGATAAAGATGATGAATGGCATATACCATATGTAGAAAATGGATAGAACTGTTCAACTTTTTTCCTTCTTTTAAGCCAACAGAAATCCTCTATAGGGTATGTTTTCAGCGCTGAAGCCAGTGTTCTGTTAATAGGATCTAATTGGAAATGGCTGGTGTTAAGGAAGTTGCTTGGGTTGTCTGAACTTAATCCTGTGGAAATCCCTAAGAAGTTATTAAAAATCTATGTGCAGTGTCCTAAATGTAGGACACTGATTCGCAAATGGAACTAAGCTTCGAGACTCTTTGGGTTTAGCAGTTGCCCCAAAGTTGAAAATACAGTAATGCAATGGTTTTGACAAAGGCTCCTATGTTAGGGGAAAAAATAGCTTAAATATTTTATAACAGCATATTTGTGTTCATCAGAGCCATAAAGCAGCTGTGACATTGCACTAAAGGGAAGTTTTTCCCTAATGTCATAATATTAGCTTTGCCCGTATTACTCTTTAGAAGGTGAAGATGCTGATTTCATTCTATAGTGAGACATGGGCCACGAGCCTCGGTCCTTATACATCATATCAAATATGAAGCCACCGGCTGTGTATTGAAGACCTGTTTTCTTAGCTGAAACATTAAACTCACCTGGTTTGCCAACCATTCAATTGAGCCAGTGTGAATTTTTTTTATCTAGCAGGTAGCACTACTCTAATATGTTATTTCAGTCACAAAATCTTGGGCTAGAAATTAGACAAATGAAGAACAAATGGTGAAAACAGTATAAAAATAGTTACATACCACTCTCATTACTGCAAGAAAGGGAAACTTGTCCAGCTTAGTGTCCTTAACCACGTGTGTGGTGGTTAATTCACTCAGCTTACAAAACGCTGTTAAGCTTAAACAAATGGAAAGCCTTATATCACCTATATAATGCTTTTACGCTCTTTACCTGCACCGTCTATAGAAGGTGGTTTATTAGAGCCATTAAAGCAAAGCAGGCCTGCTGTAGATTGTTCTGCAGCAACCGCTGTCTCTGCAGTCTCTCGTTGCAGTGGCCAGACCAGACCTGTCCTCTGCTGACCCACTATGAACTGGCCGTGCTGCTCAGCCCTGTGGGAAATCCTTGGTGCATGTCTGGCCCTAATTAATACCCCTGCTGCAGTCTCTTATTAGACGGAGAGATGGAGAGAGCGAGTGAGAGGGAGAAAGAGAAGGAGAGAGAGAGAGAGGGAGACAATTAAGTATTGATTATATTTGCATAAATAGCTCCAGTTGTTTAAAGCCTGGTATGACCCCACGTGTTAGCACAGCACTCTCTGGGCACGCATTGGGAGCAAAAATAAAGAGACGTAGAGTGAGGGTAAAAAAGAATTGACCGGAGTCGAGAGAATGCATGGATCTCCTGCAATGCGACACAGCCAAGGCGCTTTAATCGAGTCATCCCAAAGGCTATGCCACTACGTGTTAACTTCGCAATTTGAACCAATTATTGCCCCATTAGCGAGTCCACTGCATTAGGCTGGCAGAAGATAATAATGTTTTTCTGTTGAGTTGGTCATCAATATAATAGCTCGAATAAAACACCTGAGGAGGTGCGCTAGTCACTTTAGTGGTACTCTCTATATCAGCGGTGGCACCTAATAAATGTGGCCTTTGTAATTGAGGGGAAACAGAGTGGAGTGCATGGAGAAAAGAAGAGAAAATAATTGCTGTTCTCCTCGCCCACGTTGCCCTTCTTCCTCCCTGCTGCTCGCATCATGCACCCCCCACTCGCGACCCTCAGTGAGGTCACTCCTGGTGACTAATTATTTAGGTGGAAGGACTACAAAAAGTTGTTGTGCAAGTACAAGTGCAGAGTCTGAGAGTGCAAACAGTGCAAGTGTGGATGCGAGTGAGTATATTATATGCCTCTTAAAAGCGTGTATGAGGATGTTGACATCTATTATTAAATAAGCTGAAGCCCACTGTGCAGTTTTAGGGGTTATGTAGAGAACAGTTGTTACCAAGGAGAGCATGCTCCAAATGGCTTGTCCAGTTTATGCAGACAGATAAAAGGAAATTGCAAAGTTCACATTAATGTTAGGATTTTTATGCGTTTAGCTTCTTTTTTTTTTTTTTTTTTGGCAACTCATGACAGTAATAAGTTTTTTGTTTGGTTGTTTTTTTGGGTTTTTTATTTTATTTTCAATCAATCACTGTAATTTCATGCAACTATCCAGATGTTTTAAAACATTAACTGGAAAGTGTAATAAATCAGAATATATCTGAGAAAGTAACAACTCAACGTCTTATAAGCATAGTAGTGGCAGATGTTGTTTAGCTCCCAACATGTCTGTAACAGTGCCATATGCCATTTTGGCATATGGTTCAATGTGAAATAAAGGAGAAGGTGTAACCGTTGGGTTCCTACAAACACTGAGCTTAATGTCCAGGAATAATCCAGAATGGGCATGATATGATTGTGTGTATGTATTAGGCAGCAAAATCAGTAGCTAAGTACGGTGATCAGCTACAACCATGATGCCACCTGTCTAAATGCATTGCGTGGTTTGTCTTGTTCTGTGAGGCAGCAGCCATTGGGGAGTGCCATGTGTACTGAAAATGAAGCCTTTGGTTGTATATCCACATATATCCCAGGACATTAGTGCTCCTAGCAGAGTGCCGCGTTGTAATGAAATAATCAATGTTATTCACATCACCATCCACTGCCTATAAAGTTGAGGGCCCTGTTGAGTCAGTTACTCAGAACCAGATGCTTGTTTCTGTCGTATCTCCAATCTGTTACATACTTTTATCATTGTTTTTAAAAACACTGAAATATCTTTATATGCTGTTATGTTAATAAAGATTATGTCAGCAGGCTTGTCTCTTGCTGTGTCTAATTTTAATTTGATGTTTGTGCACTTGTGGGACGCTGTTATAACCTAGTACTATAAATAATTACTGCAGTTTGCGCATCACTGAGTATTAGATATAAGCATGATCTGACAAAAAACAATTTCTAGTGTAGAATTCATTTCAAAGCAAATGAATGAATTTGCATTGAATATGTCTGGCAATGTTTTCTTTTGCTGTGAGAGAGCTGACTTGAAGTTTCTCATTTGCGCTCTCCAGTGTATTTATGAATCGAGCAGTTTGTGTTACTGGAAAACGACAACACAAAGCAGTGTGTGTGTGTGTGTGTGTGTGTGTTTCTTTCAGCACTGCTAGGAATTTTACCTGCTACATGTGCCGCGTGCCATGGACGTGCTTGCGCACGAGAGAGGATATCAGTCTGCGTGTTTGTGCATGAGTTTAACTTCATATTTTGCGTATGACAGTGCCAGCAGGGCTGATCAGTGTCCATGCTGAGGGCTTTGTCACAGCTGACCTATATTAGATGAAAGCAGCTGGATCAGTGGCCTACAGGGACAGCAAAAGAGTTGTGTTCTAATTATCTCTGCAGCTAGCTAGCGACACATCACACCCGCGCACACACCCATGTACAAACACACACACACACACTTTTTGCGACAAAATCAATGGAGGCTCGTGAGAGCATCTGCCATGCTCTGCTTGACGAGTGACAGCAGCACATCCTCCATGTAGGATTGGCAAAAATACACCGCCTCCTGTCACACAATGCATGTTAAAACCATTTTGTGATGACTTGGGTCTCTGAATGCAACACTGCATGACACTGCCATTCCACTGAGTAAAATATCATTACCAGGTGATCACAGCGAAAATGATTTCATACTGTTGCCGTGTCCTTTAGGGATTGTTAAAACACATCCAGTGCCTTGTTGATGATTTCTCTTATGGATTTAACTGTGTAAATGTTGTGTGTATATTAGCTGCTGTTGCCATGGAGCACCAAAGTAACACATGCCGAGGGTGTGCATTAGCTATAATGAGGCACAGAATAACAGGAAGGGGGAAAGAAAGTCCCAGAGAGGTATTGCTAACAGCTAGCAGTACTCACTGTACTCATGCTAATGCTAATGGATGGGTAATAAATAGGGTTGCCAACCGTCCCTTAAAATACGGAATCGTCCCGTATTTAGAAACAAAAGCACACGTCCCGTATTGAGCTAATAAGGGACGCACTTTGTCCCGTAATACAGTGAGAATCAAAAGTAGTCTATAAATGTTTATGGAATTAACGCTTTGTTGGAAAGCATAATTCCCAGCCCCTCTCCTGCTTTGTGACCAATGAGCTGACAGCACACTTATGACAATTCGAGTATGACAATTCAGATTACCGCTCATCTCATTGGTCGATGAAAGGTCGCTTACGGAGAAAATACCGGAAGACAACAGATGACCACAACAAGAAGCATGGCCAACAGGGAAACAAACGCCGACACTGCGGTGCAAGTCTCGGACGACAGTACACCTAAAGCTGGGCAAACACTGTGCGATTTTTTCAGTCGCGTTATTCAGCTCCTGCTCAAACTGCACGATTGACTCGCAGGGGTTAGAAGTTGGTAGGTCACGATGCAGGTCTCACACTATACGGCCCGATGCTCTGATGCGACCTGAGTGCTCACACTGTGCCTCCATAACATGAAGGTTATAACAGAAAATCTGTCGCTCTCTCTCTCTGTCTTTCACTCACACAGACACACCACCACCATCAACTTTGCTAAATTGCTAATAAAAAACATTGATCAGGCAGCTGTGAATGAGCAGCAGTGTAAATCCAACTATTTTCACGGTTGTTGTGGTCGTGATAATTTTGTGATGCCACATCGAAAAGGCTCGGATGAGCTTTCCAAAGTTCTACAAGTTGTGCCTCCATCGCTTGTGTCCAGATCACACGCTGCACTGCCGTGCTGCGCCGTCTTTTTCACCGACGTTTACGTGTTTGCGCGTGAGCAGTGTGAGCGGCTCACGAGCGATTGATGATCGAGGTGTTAATCGTTTCTCGTTACCCCACGTATACTACACGACGCACGATGAAGGCCAAAATCGGGCCGATCACCAAATCGGTCGCACGACTCAAAAATCGGCTCAAAATGGGCCAAAAATCGCACAGTGTAAGCCCAGCGTTAGAGCAGCAATGTTTGTTCGCTCAGAGAAAGAAAAATAGGCTGCAAAAGTACTGGGAGGAATGGGAAAAGGGAAACACCTGGCTGGGAAAATACACCATAACACCTTTAAAGCGCACTGCACTGTGTGCCGGCGCACTTTTTCCATAGGCATGCTTCTAGTGGTGGGCACATGAAGAACATGAGGGGCGTGAAAGCTCGGGGAACCCTTAACCAATTTCTTGTCCACCAGGCCACGGCAGAAGCAGATATGGTATGTAAACACTGGTTTGTTGTTTAAACCCTCTGGTTAAGGTTAATATGGGCATGTGCAGTGAATATCAGCGCTATGTGGCCAGAAGTGTGATAATATAACTTATTTTGTGTAATAAACAACTGCAAGGATAGATGATTACAACAAATAGATGACTAATACATAAAAGTAATACATAGATTAATAATGATGATGAGTTGATGCGTAATCATGGGAACAAGTGGGTTTACAAACCTGATTAGCTTTAGAAAAGCTGAAATAATACCTCAACTGAAGCCAATTGTACTAAATGCACTAAATGTGCACAGTTACAAGAATGATTTTGTTCTATTGTTTTCTATTAATTTATATAATTTTAAGTTAAGCAGGACAGAGTTCTTTTAAAGAAAGATTTACTTATATCCTCAAAAGCTAAGCATGACAGGCTTCTGTTTAAGAAAGAGACCTGTTTTACTGTGTTAATGTTGTCATTTTGAGCTAAAAATAAACGGCTAAATGATCATTTGTTTCCCATATGGTCATATCACAAAGAATATGCATCTGCTTAAATCAAATTCAAGTCAAATGGTTAAAAAATAATTTCACACACAAAAAAAAGAGCTACCACACTGGGAAGGGTGAAGACAACTTATTTATTTTTCAGGGAGTTGGCAACCCTAGTAATAAAGCATGCACAACCCTGTGGCATCCTGTAATACCACCACAGTTAGCTTGCTAGCATTTTATGTCACACAGACAAAGCATCCTATTTTCCTGTTGGCGTGTTATCACACACACAGCTACACACACATGTTCTCCCATCAGGTGACACAGTGTTACTTTGTGTAAGCCTCGGTGTATTTCTTTTCTGAAGTTCAATGATTTCACAGTTTCTGCTGCTTTTAGGAGGTAATTGGATGCAGCACACACTCAATTAAGTTGTTAGCCTCTGAGTCATCCCCTCCTCTTTCTTTCTCTCGTTATTGTCCGTATCTCTTTTCCATCCCTTTATTTCCATGGCTAATTTCACTCTCTCTGCTGTTATCTCGTTCTCCTCTTGTCATATCCTCCTATCATCCAACCATTCGTGGCTCCGGGGCCTGGCATTCCTAACAGGGGAGCTGAAGTGTTAGTTAGGCAGTCAGGGGAGGCTTCTTGTTTTGGGACCGGCAGGCACATCTTCCACCACATTGCAGGCACTCATTTACAGGTCGGAGCTTATGGGGAGGGGGTGCTTTTCCCATAACGGGGAGAAGGATGTACTGCAGAGAAATGGAACTAAATGCTTCCATCCACATGTGATAAGTCTGGCGCAAATCTGCACGTGAGATTTTTATTTGAGCTTCCCTGATGTTGTCTTTGTCTCTCCCCCTGTCTGCAGAGTGACTGGGACCGAGTTATTTTTCCATCCTTTTCTGCCTATACCTATGGAGCACCATTTCCTGATGAGACTGTGGTAAGTAGAAGGCACAATCACACATGAATGTAACTCCTGCAGCTACACGTCACCTGTACCCACATACGAATTCCACTTCTGTCTTCTGCGTCCTTGAAATCCATCCCTCGGGGATTAACCCACGTCAGTGAAACAGCTCAGAGAACGTGGGATTCTGAAGCATGCCGCTCACTCTCCTGCATGGCCTGCCTTGTATTTGATCTCACATTTGAAGCAATATTGACTAAGTCGCGTCTCTGGAGATGTTTGCTGCTGTCGACCGTCATGGCTGAACACTACATACAACAGTTTAAACTGTCACTACCCTGCGTGGGTTGGTTGAGAAACATCGACATGACAAAGTTGCCATACTGTTGGCCTTGCATTTTGGAAAGAGGCTAATGGCGAGAGGAAAATAGAAACAGTAGATGGAAAGATGTCAAGACAAGTACAGACTGGCACAGTAGTAAAGTAAAAAATAGCTGGCATGACTGACCGATCGTGCTGGCCCGAGGATGTACTACTATTCTTAGCTTCAGTCTCCTCCTTTTTCTCCATCTCCCCTCACTTTCTCTTCCCTCCTTTCTCTTGATTCGCTCTTGTGATGTCAGCACTCTACAGGATATCTGGTGTTTGGAGGAACCCTGGATCTATCTACTCTTTTTCTGTAATTGGCTAAAACCATTCAACGGACTTCCATCTATCTACCTCCCAAACATTTGTCATTTTATTTATTTATCCTCTCTGTTCACTTGTTTAGCCTTCGTCACCTCAGCTAATACAGTTACACTCCTCTCTTTTTGTCCATTGTTGGATTTACCATGTTAATGAAATGCTGAAGCTTTCACCTAATTACAGCTACAGAGAGGGCCACTTAGAGGCTAAGTGCCCTGTGTTTGTGCATTTTATCTGATGTAATACAAGGCCAGGATGTGATGGGATGTTCTATATAAGTAAAATTACAGATGCATCACATTGTTGCTGTCAGAACCGGAAACTCTCTGCAACATGCCTAAAATGGCCTATTTCTGTCGCCAAGTAGCGTTATCATTCCTGTCATTGTCATCAGGGTAAATATATATTCTGACAGATTCTGAGTGCTCTGCATGAAATAACACACATTAGAAAATAATACACAAGTTGGACACCAAAAGTAGTCTTCTCTGCTATGTCTAAGAATACAGATAGACTTCTATGGTCACTGAATGATCATTGTCATGGCATAGCCTCTTACCATAGGGTCTAGAACAGGCTCTATTCAGGTAATTCAGGAAGTCCTAAGATGGTTAAGATGGTTAGTCAATTAATCATAATCAAGAACACCCATTATAATGATGACTCTCTTTTAATTCTTAGTCTCTGCACAGGCGTTTTTACTTACGTGGTTTAGATTTTAGGAAAGTTGACTCTACCTAAAAATTGATTTAGTCACCTTGACGTCCCCCTTTGGTTTGCTTTCAAATTTTAAAGTGCATTTGATGTCTTGGTTTTCAAAACAACAATGATGGATCTTCTTATTAAGATCCCAAGGACTTTGATTGATACACTAGTGACTTGTCAAATATATCCACACCTCAGATCATACCCTGTTTATCATCTATCTAGGTCTTTACTTTGTCTGTTACAGTGGGTTCATCATGTAGATTATGTGTGCGCCTGAATTAGTCAACACTTGCATTTTTTTAAGAAGGCTTGGGGTCCATGGAGTGGAAATGCTTTATTACTATACTGTATTGCTACATGGTTTGGCAACCTTTCTGTTAAGCTCAGATCCCAAGTTCAAAATTAAAAGGGCTGGAAAGATAGTTGACGTGCTCCTTTCATTTCCCCATTCAGAGTCAGTGATACAGCAGGGTCTGAAAGTTACTGAGGACAAAAATCACATCTTTAATAAGTATCAGTTGACACCATCAGGCAAAAGCTTTAGGGCACCAAACTGTAAGTTCAATAGGTATAAATTTTCTATTGCCAATATCGGCTAATTATTCAATTGTAATTAGGGTAAAAATATAAATAAGTGTTTGTATGTGTGTTTTATGTTTCCCTCTGTTGTCCAGTTTAAATTTCTCAGAAGTGACCCAATAAAGGCTAATCGAATCAAATCGAATCGAATCTATTTCAGTCTAAAAGAGACCAAATAAAGGAACTTTAGGAGTCACCCCCCTGCTGGTCGTTCAAAGGAATGCAGGTTTGCCGCCCTCGGCACTGACTACACTTTTCAGTATGAGAGGATCCTTCCACCTTATAAATTCTGTTCCTTTCTGTGGCTTTACTAACACATCCATAACTGTCCTTGGAGTTTTCTTTCAACTTTTGCTGGATTCTCATTCAGGTGCCAACTGACAAAGTGGGGCTGGAATACATTAATAAAGCACAGCATCTGTGCTTTTCCTGCTGGTATAAGTCAAAATATCTACTGCAGAGAAAAGTCTAATTCACACAGTCAAAGTTAAATCGGAGACCATAAAGTACATTTAATAACACCAATTCCATGAATAGATAAGAGCACATTCGCAAAGTAGCATTTGAACACACTGATAGAGTTTGTGGCCATGTGTAAAATGAATTTTGTGGTGTGAATGAAAAACTTTTTCAAAGTTCTCTTTTTGGCCCAAGGCACTTTTTAGTGGCTGCCTGATGGGAGTAGCTGTAAGGAGTGGTGAAGGAGGTCTACAGGGCCCTTAGTAATGGAAGCTGTGAGGGTCTAAGAGTTGGGTTTAAGTGGTGCTGGTGATTTTGGTTGCATGCTTGATTATTCCTGTGAGCTTTTTCTTGATTTTCACTGTGAAGAAGTTGCAGCAGGATGCTGTTTCTTGTGCTGTACCCTAGGGACTAGGCTGGCTTTCAAGAACAGCTGGAAAAGCTGTTCCACCCCTACAGTTTATATAAAAGATGGATGTAGCCACTGTGATGTCAGCGATTGGTTAGTGAAGTCCCATTATGAGTCCCCGACATGAGTGTTTTTGCTTCCACATGTTGGTTTTGGGAAATGGGGAGTGACGAGTAAAGGCTGGACTTGGCTTTGGCAGAAATAAAAAATGCATGCTCATTGGCTACTAACTTGGGGTTGACAATTCATTAACCTTCAGTAGTGGTCAGAAATGGGAGGTTTGGGCATTTCTCTGTGTCAGCTGATGCAAACTCAAAACCTCTTGCATCTTTACTTCTTATCTTTTAAATTTATGTGCATTTCAGCAGCAGTAATTCTATCAGAGTCACGTCGGGCTTTCCTCCCTTAGTAATGATATGTTTTTGTAATTTGAATGCTATAACTAAGGACTTCCTCTTGACTTTTCACATTAAAAGTCTTGCTGCCTTTCATTTATGGGCATATTTAATGGGCGAAAGTGTTGAGTTTAGCTGGTTATGCCTTGACATCAATTACAATACAGCTTGTGACTACGTGTTTCACTGACAAGTCCACATGAAGCTTTTAACTGATGACTTGTGAGGAGTATTTTGCAGAGATGAGTCACTTTCCTCCATTTTTCTCCCTCACTCACGTCTCACTTCTGAATGGTTATAGGTGTGTGTGGCTACACAGGCTTTACTGCGTGCATGCGTGTGCCTGTGCGGCTCGTGGATCTGTGCCCAGTCTTCCCGCTGTGAGCATATGGTTTCTGGGAGAGTAACTTCAAACAGCAGCTCTTTGTAGCACTGAAGGACAGCATCTCATTAGGACGTGTGCAGTTTGGTGTGTGTAGCTGCAGACAGAAGCGAGCCTGCATTAGAGCAGGTTATCAATTTAGTTTTTTGATTATCTGCAGTGGAGCTTATCGGAAGGAGATAAGAGAATTAGGGCGAAAATCATTTTCCCTGAGCACTCCTTCATCCCAACGTTGTTCCCAGCAACAACATGCGAGAATAAAATCGTCCCATTTTATGTTCTAATTTCTATATTTCTCTCACAGGTGCATTTTTTCCTTTTATGTTCAAATAGGACTCTTTCTGCAGTTTTTGGATTATAAAAGTTTTTTATTATCGCTCTTCTTTATCCAACGTGCACAAGAAGGGACGTTCCTCAAAGGCAAAATTTTCTGTTTAATGTTATTCAAGGAAAATAAAATATACAGAACAAAAATAGAGTCTAGTGCAGAGCAATACTGCAAATCTTGGTATCGATCTGATGCCATGTAAATATTGCAGATACCCATACCAGAGTTTTTAACCTATAAAGGCAGTTTATGTACGAGAGAGCAGCGTGTTATGATTTATGAGCCGAATCATCATTAATTTGCAAATCTTGAACACATTTGAATAACTGCTAAATCACACCCTTCAGCTTTTCTTTTATTTTGAAACTGGGTGTTTTTGGAGACTGTAATGTAAATGTGCCTGTCTCTAAACATGCTGGGTCAGCTTCTGTCATTTAAATGTACTAAAGACTATAAATAAAATAGGCACATTTCATTTCCAAAACAATTATTAATCTAACACAGGTCAGTGGGATACATATTAAACTATAAGAATAAAAATAAAGCATCGATCGAAAGAATACCAATTCCAGCTTTGGTTTTGATATTATTGATATTTGGATCCAGGTCGAGATAAAAGACAACCAGAACCAGTGGCTGTATTCAGTCCAGAAATCAATGAAAATTATAAACTGAACTATTATTTTCCATGTCTCGATCTATCCATCTTTTTTGCCTCCTGGTCTCATTCCCACCCTCATCACTCTCTTTTTCTCCCGCCGGATGATTTATGGATATCTTTCATCAATGCTAAAAGCAGCGCTCATCTGTTCTGAACTACTGAAGACCTGTATCATAAGATGAAAGAAAAAAACAGAGAGACTAGAGTTAAGGGCTTGCAGCCTATGTAATGCGTTTGTCTGTGTGCAAGTGTGTCACAGAAGAAGAAAAAGAGCGATGGAGTCGAGAGACGAGAGGCAAAGGGAGGCAGAAACTGTCTCAGCCGTCACATGATTTAATCAAAGCCATCCATCACATCAGGATAATTAGACAGCAGCATGGATCGCACGGCCAGAGCCCATCAGTTAGAACGCACGTACACACAAACGCGTTCACACCCATCTGTACTTCTATCCAGAAAACAAGAGAGGAGGGACCCAGCACAGTCAGCACTGGATCCATTCAGGACTGTCACAGCAAAAACATGTTTGTACAAAATTTAGACATAATAACTCAGCGACAGACAATGGGGAACGGTGTGAGCGAGTCGGCCTAAGTTGGTGTCCGTCAGTGGGGCTTTCAGTTCTTGATGGCTAATTAATTGCGCAGAATAAATGCTGGCAGTCAGAGAACTCCGCATAAAGCCAGATAATGACCAGAGTTCACGGCCTGACTGCAGAAAATGTCAACAAAAAAAGTCAGAAAGTGTCATTTATGCCTTAAGACCTGTCTTGCAATAAGAGGAAAAAAACTGAACAAAACTCTTACTCCTAATCTAGCTTTCCATTGTGTTTTAGATTTTATGATAAAATCTGTACACAAAAAAGGTTTAAAGCCGTACTAGTGGGAATTATATGATAACGTGTAATGCAAAGGGACTTGTATTAACCTCTTTTTAACAAACCCTCACATATTAATCTCCTGAATCTGTTTCGGACCTATTGCCCTTAACATTATATGCCGTAGTCGAGCCTCTGCACTTTAATCACATAATTTCGAGCAGCAGTAGGTAGCTGTTTTCACTAAATGGGTCTAAAAAATTAATCTACATTACCAAATATCAGGCAGACTAAACACAGAGGAGCCTTTGGCCTCTTAGAGATGGTGTTTTTTTTTTGTGTGGGTTTTTTTTTTCAGATGGCAGTGAAGACTAAAAGGAAAATATGAACTGGGCCCCAAACAATGCTGAATTGCCCACATCAGCTTCATAAATCACATGGCCTCTAGCCAAAAAAATGCCTCGTGGCTTAAATAATTTCCTCTTTGCTGTGCTTTGAAATTTCCTTTTGTTAGTGACTTTTGGTTCGGTTTGATCCATGAAATACATTTCCTGAGCCTTGAAAATAGCCTTTGTGTTGCAAGGCAACATCTGCTGCTTAAATAGTGCGGGCCTCAAGGGTGTTTAAATTGTAGCAAGTATAAGTATTGTAGTTGAGAGAGAAAGATTAGTGCTGCTGTTGTTAACTATAACAGCTATTATTATCACTTCAAAAGACTTTTCTTTCATCCTCCAAACATTGCAGTTGAGCTTAAGGTGGATTTGGACTTTGGACTTTTTATTCAAACTCAAAAGAACAAAGCAGAACATGTTTGTCGTAGTATGGTCACACCAAAAAAACAACATACTTCAAAACTCTCCAGCTAAGCCTCAGCGGTCTTTACTTCCTGTTAAATGCTGCCACATTGATTTTGAACTGTGGACTTACCAAATGTGAATGTACACCTTACAGCCAGTTCACCTTTTTCATGTGACTTAACATCAGTATGGGAAAGGCAAAATGAGGCCTCACACAGTTATTTTTAGCAGTTTTGTTAAGCTAAAGGTCAGACAGTAGTCATATCGGATGGACTTGCGACTATCCAATCAGGTTTTCCCAACTGCTAGCAAAAAGTAGAGGAAAGCACTGCTTGAAAATAAACTCAAATAAAAAAATGGATCACCATTAAATGTGCTTATTAGTGCTTACCGTTGCTCTGGTGATGAATCCTTAATCTCCTCATGGCAGCGTTACTGACCCAGTCAAATCAAAACGCTTTCATTCTGGATTTTTGATGCAGTTCATCAACATGTGGAGCTCTGGCAGAAACATTAAGGCTTTCTGTATGTCTACTGCAAAATCCTAGAACTTGCATTAGAAATGTATTAAGGGAAGCAGAGTGATCCTAGCTTCTAGGTTGGCAAGCCTTGGTGTACTCTATAATTTGCCACTGATAATTTTGAAGCTTGATGTGCCTTCAGTGTAACGCCCCCCCCCCCCCCCAAAAAAAAAAAAAAACCTAAAATAAATGAAATCCTGATGGGCTGTTAGTCCTGTGATGGACTGGCGACCTGTACAGAGTGTACCCAGCCTTTCAACCTATGACAGCTGGGATAGGCTCCAGCTCCATCATGATCCTAATTGGATAAGCAGAAGAAAATGAATGGATGGATCTTGATGGCCAATTAAATCTGTTGTTTGATACAATCAGTGGAAATTTCCATGAAGTTTTGAGTGTCTGTGTAATATTTATACATTTATCTATATGGTAATCTGTAGATACAGTCAGTGCTATTGGAATCAACTTTCTAGTAATGCCCAAATGTGCATCAGACCAACAGATAAGACTTGGTGCTAATATGATTTCCCACTCACGTCCTTTGTTGCTGATGTGTTGCACCTTCACATCGCCTTTATTAAGCCTTGCTTCCTCCCTGCTTTCTGTCATGCCCTGATATTAAAATAATGAATAAGCGTTTCAATGAAAACTGTTGGAAACGCTTTCTGTCTTTACGCAGATTGTTTAATGATGCTCTTACTAAAGTGCTTTTTTTTGCATTTGTTAATTGTTGATTTTAATAAATCAAACATAAAGGAGCACCGATGCCTTAATCCTC
Organism: Rhamphochromis longiceps; assembly: GCF_057381845.1. Taxonomy (NCBI): domain Eukaryota; kingdom Metazoa; phylum Chordata; class Actinopteri; order Cichliformes; family Cichlidae; genus Rhamphochromis; species Rhamphochromis longiceps. Next base: position 24,581,993 of record NC_140577.1, read on the forward strand.
CTGTCGAAAGAAAAAAAAATAATGATTTTGCCAATTACATGCAAGTCATGTGATAGGTATTGCAACTAGAGATTAGCACTAATCCCTTCAAGATGTATTTTTATTGTCTTAGCTCATAATCAACCAACAATGTGGCTTTAACGCTCTGAGTGATCCTGTTTTAATGGTAATTTTAGGTTTGCATTGATTTGTTGTGGGGGAGAGCAGTGGATTTATGGGCTCTCACAGGAATTTAAAAACAATATAGACTAATTAATGTGTGCTTACTCTAATAAATGCATGCCAGCGCCTGTAGAGTGGTGGCTTATCCTGCATGATGGCAGTAGGCTCTGCTCTTGCTGCGTGCACCGAGAGGTCGTGCCCTTTTTCTTTTTTCTTTCACATATTCTCATTGATCTCGTGACCAAGTTGCAAGAGTGCAGCACTCGGATTAGAGTTTTTCCTCTTGTTCTTTCTACCTCACCCCCCACCAAGCTGCGACAACCCTCATTTTCTCTCTCCCTTTTCTCTTCTCGAGCAAAAAGGCTGCGAAAAAATAAAAAGTATCACATCTTCATTTGCCATTATCACCCTATCTCTTCTTTGGATGCAGCCTTTCACGCTGCATTTCATTTTCACTTGTGACCGAGTTGTCGGTGCAGGTAATAAGATGGTTTGAGCAGAAAACAGATTATTATTGTCACAGAAACCAGCTCGTAACAACAAATAGATGCAAGGGGAACTATTGGGGGGTCTAGCTTTTTCACACAGCTTGTCGCATCTGTGTGTCCTCACATGCGCCTTGTGCAAGAGGGACATGAAGACAGGTCCAGCTTGTAGACGCTCACAGTGATCTGTCCTGTGAGTCACTGGTGAAGCAGCATATGCTTGCAATACACAGAGACACATGCAGAGCGTGAACGCTTCGTTGTGTGAGCATCAAGAGACTAAAGTGGGTGTTTTTATTTATCTATCTAAAAGAAGCTGAAGTCTGTTTCATTTCTGATTTCTTTTTTTTTTTATCCTCACACGCATAAAACTCACTTGATCACCGGTTTACTCGAGTAAAAGAGTGGGTGGATTCTTGGATATCATTGGCATCGCAGCAGTGAGCAAGTGACTGGATCAACTTATGAGCAACACACACCTCGGCTTTTGAGGGCTTTCTTAAAGCTGAACATAACACTGTTTAATTTGGGTGTAACTCCTTGTCGCAACCTAGGTTTTAATATTTTCGTGTTTGCCACCACCACAAATGAAAGGCGGAGATGTGATATTGCAGCTGCACAGAAGAAACGTCCCAGAAGTTGCCAGGCAGAAAAAAATAAAGCTGAACAGCAAACTTATCATCTCTTTATCTCTTTTTGCCGACTCAAATAAGGAGCTAACACGACTCTAAAATAGCTCTCACAAATCCAGACTCTGACGAATGTCTGTCTCCTTGGACCATGTTTGCGTTTGAAATTTGAAACGTATGTTAAAATAACATACGTGCTCTATATCTGGAACAATACAGAGAGTGTGAATGATTGGCCGAGGTTAAAAATGGCACATTGCAGTTATGGTTACCATGGTGAAAGCAGCTTATAGCAGACAAAACCTGTCAAGAGAATGCAGAGAGAGCCCTGTGGTCATAGCCTTGAACATGTCCAATGTACACTGCACACGTAATCAGCGTGGGCGGAGTGCACGCAGAAAACTGACATAGATGAAACACACTGAGTTTGACGCACACACACATACACACTGAATGGTGGGTTTCAGCATTGTGCAGCATGTTGTATGTCACATTAACCCTCTCGAGGCAGGCGTTGCCGATTTGCAACAGTTAAAAACTAACAACCTGATTACCCCACATACATGTTTTATGAGTTTTTTTTACTCAGAAGTACCACTGCAGGACTTGGTTGTGCATTAGCAACAAAAAGTTTAATTTGAGCCTGAGAGGGTTAAACAGTTATGCAAATTTCAAAAGACAAGACCTGCGTTCAGGGATACTGTGTTAGCCAAAATGAAGTATCATACAGCCAGTCAGGTCCAGCCCACTGGATGGCTTTGAGTAGTGTGAAAATTGCTGAGAAGAGGAACATGATTTTTGGACTTTTCATTGAAGTGTAAAGAATGGATCACATCATGAGAGTGGTTATCTGAGCTGTTAATTTCAAGCAAAGGGGACCGTATCCATGTGCGTTTGTGATTTCTTTGTTTGCAGTCTCACTGAATATTGGAAAACTAAGACATATTGCTTAAATTGCACTTATTTTTCTTGACATCGAATAAGCTGGTCATTATATAAGAATGTACTTTCAGTATGTGTTGTTTTACTTGTCTGGCCAACACGAGGTAATAATTTGATGTATAAAGCCCATTAACTATGCTGTAAACTATGAAAACAACAACCCACAGTCATAAAAAACTAAGTACACCACCGCATTCAGTATCTTATAGAACCACATTTAGCAACAATAACTTCATTTTCTGTCTGACTGTATCAGTCTCTTATATTGTTTGGCAGGAATTTTGCACCAGTCTTCGGTACAATGTTGTTTTAGTTCACTGAGGTTTCTGGGCATTCGTTCATACACGGCTCCTGTAAAGTTCAATTTAGTTCAATTTTTCAATTCAGCTTTATTTATATAGCACCAAATCACAGAAAGAGTTGATTCAAGGCACTCATTTCAATGAGGTTGTGAAATATTTTGTAGTTTTGCTGTCATGCTTGGGATCATTGTCCTGTTGCATGACCCAATTCTGGCCAAGATTCAGCTGTCCAACAGCTACACATTTGACTCTAGATTCACAGTTGTCTTTAATGTTTTCCACTTGTGAATAATCTTTCTCACTGCAGAGATAACACTTATCTGGGATAACACTTCCCAGATTGATGGGCAGCAACTATTGCTTCTCTGATAATATTGCTGATTTTTTTCCTACGTAGCAATTAGTTAACACACACATGTTTACATGATCAAACGTATCTGCTCAGGTTCAAATTGAGCATCAGAATTAAGAGGAAAGGTGATTTTAAAGACTTTGAATGTGACATGGTTTTTGGTTGCTAATGTGCTGCTTGCAATATTTCAAAAAATGCTGATCTGGTGGGATTTTTCCTCATAACCATCGCTAGGTTTTACAGAAAATAGTCCCAAAAAGAGAAAATTAACAGGGAGCAGCAGTTCTCTGGTTGAAAATGCCTTGTTGATGCCAGAGGTCAGAGTTGATAGAAAGTAAATAACCAGTCAATACAACCAAGGTATGCAGATGGGCATTTCTGAACCCACAACACATCCAACTGCAAAGCTGATGGGCCACTCCTGTCAGTTAACAACAAGAATCTGAAACCACAGTTCACAAAGGTTCCCCGAAATTGGACAATAGAAGATTGAAGAAACGTTGCCTTGTCTGATGAGTCTCGATTTCTTCTGCAGCATTCGGACGGTAGGGTCAGACTTTGCCATTAAAAAAATTAAAGCATGGATCCATCCTGCCTTGTATCTACAGTTGAGCTTGTTGTTGGTGTAATGGTGTGAGGGACATTTTATTACCACAACCTACCTAAGGGCTGTTTGCCAACTGTGTATTTAGAAAAAGATTGTTTCTGTCTTCTGATGCCTTCTTCCAGCAGGATAAAAACGCCACTGTAAGTTCACTGTATTCGAATGACTTCCAGTGTCACCAGATCTCAACCTAATCGAGCACCTTTGTGCAGCATCATGAATGTTGCGCTGACAAATCTGCAGCAAATGCATGATGCTGTCATGTCAGTATGGACCAAACTCTTTCAAGAATTTTGAATCTATTCCATGAAGAACTAAGACAGTTGTGAGGGCAAAATGCAGCGCCTCTCAGGCCTAGCAAGGTGAAACTAATAAAGTATCGATTGGGTGTATATCAGGTGTGTATACGTCTCTGTATATATACTGAATTGTATTTTATACAGGCATTTAGTAGCTTCTAAGAGGTGGAACTGTATAACTCAGTCTTCAATTCCTTTCAATGAAGAAAAAAATGAAGAGAATATCAAAAAGAAGGGTTAGCATTTCTGTAAAGGCACGACACGTGACAGAGCACAGAGGGTAGGGTATGATACGTGAAATCCACAACTGAGCCACCTGCCAACCTGGCACTTGACTTTCACTTATTTTACATCCCATCACTTTCCACCACTGCCACATTTGTCCTCCCATATCCTCTTTTCTCTATCCTCATTTTTTTGTGTGCTCTTTGTTCCCTTGACTATGCTTTGACACTCCAAAGCTCTGCTCCCCTCATTAACTCTCTTTCATGAGGATGCAGATGACAATAATTGGTTTGAAAACAGGAGACAATGGGATACAAGGATTATCCCCGGCTCACACCCACCACCTCTAGCACCCCACGAGGACAGTGCAGCTCTGCATCCTCCCTTCGACTTTCTGTCCATGTCTCTCTCCTGCAGCTCTTTCCTTTTACACGTCTTTTGTTTCATCACTGTCCTAACTCCTTCCCCCTCATCCCTGCTTAACCCTTTTCAAACGTTTTTTTCTTCACTCTCTGGATCTTTCCCACATCCTAATGTTGCCCTCTGAGAAGAAGCAAAACAAATATATTATGTATAGGAAAGTGTGTGACGCCTGAGTATTTGGATGTATGCTTGTATGTGAAGAAGTTCCTGCTTGTATTCCTCTGCGTCTGAATAGGGGCAGGAGGGGGTGGAAGAAAAGGAGGGAATGAAAGGTCAAAAAAAATCATACTGCTGTTATTACTACCGTCCTCGCCACCTCCATTACGTCCACTGCCCACGGCCACTGATAACGACGAAGGGACGGGGCTCCTGAACCACAAAGACGGCAGGGTTAGCTATTCTCAGTGACTGACATTTCAGTATTACTTGTCTTCATCTTATCTTGAAGATGAGTATAATTCCTGCGCTGTTAGGACTGTATTTCAGTTTAATCATATTATTCTGTCTGATTTTTCTCTTCAGGACTGTTTCCAAACCCTGAGACTGAGGTCAGTTTATTTGGGATTGACTTTGTTAGCATTTATTGGCTTTGTTAGGAGAGTGAAATACCTTTGCACACCAGCCTGTCCACCCCGGAAAGTTCCATCAGAGTCCCCTTGGTGGTGGAGGAAAGAGGGCAAATGCTGCATCACTGACTTTGGACACTGTATTGTAAAGGAGGTGGTGATGGAAAGGTGAACAACATGATTAAAAGAGAATTAAGAAGGTTTGGGAGTGGGAATAGATGGGTTATTACTATTATTAATATTAAGACCATCACCACCTGCAGCACTCCCACTACAAAGTATCAGCAGCAGTGGTAGTTCAAACAAATAGCTGCATTAAAACAGATAATGAGTTGAGGAGTTATAATATTATAGTAAAATAATTACGCACCAGCAGTAATAAATATGAATAATAAATATGAGCGATATAAAGCCTGAATTAAATTAACATGGACTGGACTTGATTAATTTCAAAAGAAGCCTCCCTTTATTTTTCAAACTTCTTCTCCCCTCTTCCCTCTCTGTGTTTTCTCAGGGAAATAAATCATGCGTTCCTGCCAGAATTAGAAGTGACAATCACACAGCCATGCACACCGGCAAACAGAAAGAGTTCTGTGAAATGATAATGGCATCTGATTAAACGCTGTGACTAATGCGATGTCATCTTTCCAAGGAAGCCATGAACCTGTGACAAAGTGTTGGAGGGTGTGTGTGGGGGGCGGGGTGCGGAGGGTGGGGGTAAGGCAAAGAAAGTGAGAACGAGGGTGGTTGGGTTAAGAATACAATGGCTGGGGAAAGTAAAATATAAGAAAAAAGAAAGTAAAGGCACACCGTCATCCTCGACTCATGCAAAGTGGCAGAGAAATGTCAAGAGTGGTCGTCCCGCTCCTTCTCGACGCCCTCCATCACTGTCTTTTCCCCTGTAGTTCCGTCCCTGCGTCTCCTTCTCCCCATCTGTTCTCTCCTCATTTCTGCATCCTAAAGTCACTCTCACCGTAGCCGTGGTTTATCCCTCGCTCCATTTCTCCTCCCTGTATTCTCTCCATGCCTCCCTTCCGGTGAGGGCTCTCAGGTTTCAGCTGTAACTGCTTTAGTGCACGGGATAATGGTCTGTAATTCACTTCCAGCTCCTCTTTGCTGGTCAGAGGCCCACTCATGTACAAGCAGAGAGATGTAATCAGTAATCTGTGTGTGTGTGTTTATGTGTGTGAGAGAGTGTGCTTCTGGTTGTGTATATGAGGAGAGGGTCCTGTAGCGTTTGTATTACCTTTTCAGCCACACTGCTGTGAGTATGTGTGTGCTTCTTCTCCTCGATTGCATTGCATTCATACATGCACATTTATACATTTTCTGGATGAATGAAGCTGTGTGGGGATATGTTACGTAACCCCATGTAAAAATTAAATGCCCCTAGTGTGTAAATAATGAATGCACACACACACGCGCGCGCATGTGCGTTCTCACGGTTACGAAGAAGTACTAGGAAGCAACAGCCCCTCTGCCCCCCACATAACCCACTGTGGCACCACAGAGCGAGACTGCCCTGGACTATGAATAATAGAGGGATCCCATATGTAAAACTAGATCACCAACTGTGGGCCCAAGGAAGTTGGGTAGGCTCAGGGGTGCCCTAGGGCCTTTAGGGCCAGGGTTTAAGGCTAAGCAGGACCAGGCACAGTGTCCACTGTGTGTTGCTTGCCTTGGGGTGACACACAAAGTGGGGACTGAAAGAGCCTGGATGAACATGGCAGTAGCATCTACAACTACACTTTTATCTTTGCTTTAACTGCACTTTCTGACTCATGATTGCTGTTATACACTGGGACTACATGCGGGTTATATTGGGTGCATGTTCCTTGTATGTTGTTGCACACTTTCTGGAACTGAAAATAATTCAGTGAAGATTTGCCAACTTATTTTTATAGCTGCTATCAATAATATATTTGTATTAATGTGAAATATGACACTTGTAGAAATGAACCTGTAGAGACTAATTATGTAGTTTTTATGTCCCTCGCAGCTCTATGAGACTGCTAAATGCTTGAGACAGACTGTGACATCCCAACCACAAATTATGTATAGCCATACTTGCCAACCTTGAGACCTCAGTATTAGGGAGACATTCAAAAGGCCTGTTGGGGGGTGGGGGGTCGTCATGTACATATACACAGAAAAAAACCTGAATTCTACAGTGTTTATTTATCAGACAAAATAAGTTAAATTAGATAGCTGTCAAATCAAATTCTTTTTTCCAATCATTTTGAAACTTGCATGCATATTTCCTTCTCTTACTGGTTGTTGCCATTTCTCTTCTGCTTCCTCTTCCTTTGTTCTACTTCCCACGCTTGACTTCGAGGTGTCACCGTTATTATTGTCCCGCCGGAAATGGCAGCCCAGTTAAGGATGGTTTAGCAATTTTGTTGTCCAGGTGGAAATCGGGAGAAATTTGGGAGAATGGTGGCTCCGGGAGATTTTCGGGAGGGGCACTGAAATCCGGGATTCTCCCAGAAAAATCAGGAGGGTTGGCATGTATGTGTATAGCCCGAGTCACACAGGCCTAGAGACCGATCAGCAACACCCTGGCTAGCCGGTTACTGTGCGTTCATTGACTGGTTGGTGAATAGTCGCAGGAAGTTGCAAAGCAAAATTGGTTGCAAATAGGGATACAGTGCTGCACAGAAGAACTCCTTGGGACTGCATTGCATGCTAGCAAACTGATTTAACAGATGGACAGAAGCACAACAATTCATATGAATATTAACATTATTTGGGTAGGTTTGTATACTAATATGTCATGTTCATGGTTGTGCTTTAGCTACCCTTAAGGGGCCAAAACATAAGACAAAAAACGGTAATAATACCATATGTAATGTTTTTTTATTTAAGACTTTTTCTACATAGTCTTGCTCTGTGGAGGTGCCAAGTAAAAGAAAAATGTCTAAAGGGACACATTTGTGCTACCATCGCTATTTCTATGCTGCACTCATTAAAATCAAACCGGCATATTGTTCAAAACAGGCTGTCTGATAGCAAAAGTCCAGCGTCACTCAGTTTCATCTAAATGATTTCCACCGTACTGAAAAAGGTGCTGTCAGCCTGACAAAATTTAAATTCAGCTCATTTTTTTAAATGACTCTCACTCATGGCGGAAAAGGGCAAAAGTTCAACAATGAAGCCATGAAATGTTTCCATTCTAATTAACAGAAGCACCTTTATACAGGGAGTGCAGAATTATTAGGCAAGTTGTATTTTTGAGGAATAATTTTATTATTGAACAACAACCATGTTCTCAATGAACCCAAAAAACTCATTCATATCAAAGCTGAATGTTTTTGGAAGTAGTTTTTAGTTTGTTTTTAGTTTGAGCTATTTTAGGGGGATATCTGTGTGTGCAGGTGACTATTACTGTGCATAATTATTAGGCAACTTAACAAAAAACAAATATATACCCATTTCAATTATTTATTTTTACCAGTGACACCAATATAACATCTCCACATTCACAAATATACATTTCTGACATTCAAAAACAAAACAAAAACAAATCAGCGACCAATATAGCCACCTTTCTTTGCAAGGACACTCAAAAGCCTGCCATCCATGGATTCTGTCAGTGTTTTGATCTGTTCACCATCAACATTGCGTGCAGCAGCAACCACAGCCTCCCAGACACTGTTCAGAGAGGTGTACTGTTTTCCCTCCTTGTAAATCTCACATTTGATGATGGACCACAGGTTCTCAATGGGGTTCAGATCAGGTGAACAAGGTGGCCATGTCATTAGTTTTTCTTCTTTTATACCCTTTCTTGCCAGCCACGCTGTGGAGTACTTGGACGCGTGTGATGGAGCATTGTCCTGCATGAAAATCATGTTTTTCTTGAAGGATGCAGACTTCTTCCTGTACCACTGCTTGAAGAAGGTGTCTTCCAGAAACTGGCAGTAGGACTGGGAGTTGAGCTTGACTCCATCCTCAACCCGAAAAGGCTCCACAAGCTCATCTTTGATGATACCAGCCCAAACCAGTACTCCACCTCCACCTTGCTGGCTGAGTCGGACTGGAGCTCTCTGCCCTTTACCAATCCAGCCACGGGCCCATCCATCTGGCCCATCAAGACTCACTCTCATTTCATCAGTCCATAAAACCTTAGAAAAACCAGTCTTGAGATATTTCTTGGCCCAGTCTTGATGTTTCAGCTTGTGTGTCTTGTTCAGTGGTGGTCGTCTTTCAGCCTTTCTTACCTTGGCCATGTCTCTGAGTATTGCACACCTTGTGCTTTTGGGCACTCCAGTGATGTTGCAGCTCTGAAATATGGCCAAACTGGTGGCAAGTGGCATCTTGGCAGCTGCACGCTTGACTTTTCTCAGTTCATGGGCAGTTATTTTGCGCCTTGGTTTTTCCACACGCTTCTTGCGACCCTGTTGACTATTTTGAATGAAACGCTTGATTGTTCGATGATCACGCTTCAGAAGCTTTGCAATTTTGAGACTGCTGCATCCCTCTGCAAGATATCTCACTATTTTTGACTTTTCTGAGCCTGTCAAGTCCTTCTTTTGACCCATTTTGCCAAAGGAAAGGAAGTTGCCTAATAATTATGCACACCTGATATAGGGTGTTGATGTCATTAGACCACACCCCTTCTCATTACAGAGATGCACATCACCTAATATGCTTAATTGGTAGTAGGCTTTCGAGCCTATACAGCTTGGAGTAAGACAACATGCATGAAGAGGATGATGTGGACAAAATACTAATTTGGCTAATAATTCTGCACTCCCTGTATAAAGGTATACAGGACTGATTTGTAGGCAAAATAAGTCAGAATGTCAAATTGTACTTTCAAGAAGATGACAAAATCATGTGGCCACATAAAATAATCCCGACTTTTCACATTTATGAATCTGAATTCATTGACATTTATCTACAAGCAGCAACAGAAACACCAGAAACTGTGTCAGAGGACAGAGCCATGACCATTCATACAGTGTGTCGATAGCTTCCACCCATCTGGTGCATTTAGTTGCTCCGGTGCCTTTTTTTTTAAATTTAAGCCTCCTTAGATTTGTTTTCTTTCCCACAGTTAGTAAACTTATCAGGTTTTGACATGGGAGTGTTGTCGCTGTCATGGCGCTGGTCCTTCCCTCCGTTGGCAGCAAGGTGTAGAGCTGCTTTGTTTGCCGAGATGTGCTCAGCAATTCAACTTCACAGCTCCGTCTCAGAGGAGAGCCGAAGAGCATAAGAGGAGAAGGGACAGTAATTGAAAGGCAGCAGAGCTCATCCTATGTCCCCTTCTTTGACATTTCCTTTCCTTTTTCTCTCATATGTATGCGCGTGCCATTGTTGGTCTGTTTTGGACAATTGACATCAAAATAAACTATCGTGAGCTGACTTGGTGTTCTCTCTTCCTTTGTCCGCGCTTTTATAGGCTACAGAAAGCTGGCCTGGATTTGTCCTAAGAATGTGTTTTGATCTCTGCCTCGCTTTGAATCAAAGCCCTTTACTTTAATCAATAATTAAATTACCTGCTCGACAGCAGAAATAATAATTTTGGCCACATAAAAGAGCTGAATTTCAATGAAAAGGTACATTGTTACATTTTAATCTAGTGTTTTTTCCCACTTCAGGTTAGATTTTAAAAACAGTTTTCTTGAAACTTTAAAAGAAGAGCGCCAAGATTGGAGTCTCCAGTATTTCAATAGCAATATTTTTTATTACTAATTTAATTGCTAATCTAAATTGTCTTACCATTTATGTGACTTTGTAAATATGCTCCAAAACCTCATTTTGAGTAGGAAATGCATGAAAATAATCCAAAAAACCAGATCCACTATGACAGACTTCATATTGAGTTTCTTGGATGTCTGGTCATCGGCCCTTTCTTCCCTCGTTGTGACTCTCGACTGCAAACAACAGGGTCTTTTACTCCATTGTAACTAGGTCTGAATGAATGTTTTGGCTGCGTTTTTGGCCAGAGAGGGAGAAACAGAGTCACGCTGCATAATTCACAGGGGGATGGGAGATTATGCGCCATCTGTGTCCATATCCCGGTGGCCCTGTCACAATTGATCCACAACCCTTGACCTTTTCGGAATATTTTCCACTCACCCTGTCATGCGCGCCATGTTGGTGTGTGTGTTTGTATTTTTGGCGTGTTTAGAGCGTGAGTCAGCCTGCTGCTCGATAACCTTTCCGCTGGATCGCAAAGTGCAGGTCAGATGCGCACCAAGAGTTTTTCTCTCTTTATTTTGTTGTCGCTGCAATCAAAGGTCAAGGAGTTGTTTTTGCTGTAAAGTACGATCAGGGAACAGACTGACGTTTTTTTTGGAAATATTCATCTTTTGCCAAGTTATAGTGAATGAAGACTGTGAGGATACCTGCAGGGCTGCAGGGCTGTCATTGTTTTCAATTTAGGCTGATTCATGAGCGCGGTGGTATTAGCTGCTCTCTACCCAGAAATCACCGTGAAATCATTTTTATGGTACTTGTTTTGCTTTTGTCTGAAACGGGTGTTGCAGACTACATGGTCCCTGTGTGAAGTTTGTTGTGTGAAGCTCAGCTTTTGGCTAAAACGGTGCCTCTCCTTTGCAGCGTGTTAGTAAACCTCATATCCATCGCAGTTTTATTTCAGGTCACAAAGTCATCAGCTGGTCTCTATGCCAGTCTACGTTAGCTGTTTTATCAGATGATACCTTCCTAAGAATACAAGTAGCAGCTCTCATATAGCCTATCCATAGCTGGTGCTGAACTTCAGGCGTCCTCCTTACAGTCCAACTCTTCCTTTCATGTGTGTGTCTGACAGAAAAGACCAAACAGTCTAATTTTGTGTGTTGAAGCTCCTGCAACAGAGAAGTGATTCTCTTATGTAACAAATTTGTCCCTTTATAACTGTTTAGATCAAATGATGACTCCAGAATGAAGTCTGTGGCATTAAAATATATATATTATTGTAAATAAATATAAAAGTGCATCCACCTCTCTTCTTTGTCTTAACCAGTTTAGAGTTGTATCACGGCTAAAGCCTTTCCCAGCTGTTTTAGGGTACAAGGCAGGACCGCACCCCCGTGCTGTGATAAAATATTCTGTTTTTGTATATGTAATTCGTCCAATGACTCGAATAAGACACTAACCCCTTTTCAATACAATATTCTTGTAAGTAATGTAAGTTGGGACCCAGCTTGATGATGACATACGCCAGTGTTGCAGTCTGAAACCCTTAAACATAACTTGAGGACTGTGAACTGAAATCCCTTAGCTTAAAGATTCACTGAAAATCCCTTCACTCCTTTGTAGATATAAAGAATTTTTTTGTTGTGAATACCAGCAGCTATGGTGCACTCAGGGCACTGCAGAGGAGAATTAATAAACTGTAAAATTATATGATACCTAATACTTTCCATCTGCATGTTGATCTTGATCTTCTTTGTTGAAGTGGCCCTAGCCTTAACACGGCAAAGCGGGAATGCCTTTGAAGGAGCAAATCGGCTATGTGATGAGCTTGAACTAAATGACTATCTTACTGTAATTCTTGCCAGGGGTGGGATGCTCGAATACAAAGTATAACATGAAAGGGCCTAGAGTCTCGGCTCTCCCATGGAACACATCAAAGAGCAGACAGCCGAATGACATCAAGCTTCCCTCTGATCCTCAAGGAATCAAGAATGGGAACGAGTGGTTTACGGTGTTCCGTAAATCCAAACGCCGTCCTCGAGTGTCCCCACCCGAGCAGTTCTCTTGAATTTTCTCCAACGCTCACTCCCTCCTCTCCCTGATTCTTAGCTTCTGCAGTTGATTCACAACTCGTTTTCTCCCCACCCCTGTCACAGCTGGCTGGGAAGCTGAGGCCGTTAAGGGTTAGTATTGATTTGATGAACGAAATCGTTCCGCTTTCATGGCACCCTTGAAACTTAGTGAGGTCACACTCCAGATGCCTGCACACATACAAGTACAGTGGGAGGAAGAGAAAAAAACTCTTGTGGCCAGCCAGACTGTTAGGTAAGGCCACCCTCTCTCTCTGTGTGTGTGTGTGTGTGTGTGTGAATTTGTGGGATGTCTAGGTAGCGCTAATATGTTGTAGATTCTTGTCTGATTGCGATTAATTAGATGATGAGAAGTGTGCGCTGACAAGCTGCTTATTCTGATTAGCGAGATCAGCTTCCTGTGAGATGCAGAACTAACGAGGCTCGTGAACCTCGACACCAAGCTTTCTTAGCGCATTTGCACCTTGTCTGCACTCCTCCTCCCACAGATTTACTTCAACCCTTTGGCTGCAGAACACTGTGGCTCTTTGCTATTCTACGTGCACGTCTGGTGCTGTACAACTAGTGTCCGGGCTATTTTGGAGGATCTTTTCTCTTGACGGGCATCACCACCTCTTGTTATCCCAACGTTGCAACTGTGCAGATTTGCATGGTAGATAAGGTAGAGACTTGCCAAACAGGCTTCATCTTGAAAACAGCTGGTATGCTCTACAACCCCAATAAATCCTGAAAGCAGCTAAACTGTCCCATAGACCTAAGGAGAACTATTGAGAACTAACTGACAGCAGTTCATTGGGCCGCGAGAGTTGAGGCTCGGATAGGAAATTCATGGTTTTCAGGGTTTTTATCGTTTTTTAGTGTTATTTTTTTATATAATTTTCAGTTTCCCTGGGTCTATTCCTGTTTTTTATGAATAAATCTGCTTTTTTTGGGACCGGTGCTGGTTTTATTTTGGTGTATTTATCCGCGACACCTTAAAGGCTGGTCCGTGAAAATATTTTTGGACATAAACTGGTCCGTGGTGCAAAAAAGGTTGGGGACCACTGTTCTACATTACAGATTGGACCCATCACAGCTGATATGATTATCGATTAGTGTGGTTACACAGTTACAGATTTTTTTTTTTTTAAATTTAACTGAAATTTCACAACTTTACTGTGAGCCAAAGTTTCTCACCACTCCACCACCGTCTTGCCCTAGCATATGGCACTATTGAGTTTTGATTGTCCAGAAACACAGTTTATATGTGGATGGAGAAGTGATGTGTAGACAGATGTTGTGTCTTAATATTGCTGTACCTGGAGTCAGTGCACAAACAAATTGTCGCTTAAATGTCACATTAAAAAAAATAATTTCCTCATCATCAGTTTGGAAGTGAAATGTAAAGGCTTTTTCCCAAGTGAAAATAAGCTGAATTTCTTCGTGAATATATCTGCAGCAGATGGGTAAACTCCTTTGCAAATGTGTAAATTTGAGTTAAGGTGGATTTACCCATGACCACCTCGCTGAATATAGCTTTTCCCTCTGTGTAGAAGGCTTTCTCAGCTATAGCTGTGTAGCTCATCTGTTTTCCACAGATGGCTTGTCAGTCACGCAGTCTCCAACTCACAAGAGAGACAAAATTCCTCAAAGTTTTACTAACCATATCCCTCTAAGTCATCACAAAGCATTGTTGTTTCTCCCCGATTAAAGATATTCTCTGAGGGCTCATGGCCGTCTATTCCATTGTCTCCATTGATGAGTGATGGACAGATCAGTCTTGCTATCTCAGGGACACATGCAAACACACCAAAACACATTAATGTGCAGGTCTGTAAGGCCGTCCGGGATTAAAAGAGTGGAAAGCCACTTTGTTACATCTAACACAGTAAACAAAACAGTACGTATGTGCATTCACTCCCACATAGAATTCAATTTCACTGTTGGAAACACACAAATCACGGGCACATCGTCTTCCACTACTGCAAGTCAGACAGCTAATCAAGTGGTTGTTTCCATGAGTTCTTCCCTCATTAGCATTCATTAGTGTTTTCCTCTTCACTACTTCCATGATCCTGATTATCTGTGGATCTGCAGTTGGCTCTATAAGAACAGAGGCTTCCTCAAAAAGCAGGACAGATGCAACAGACCTCGTTAATCAAGAGCGCACGCAGCCAGATTTCATTATTAAACCTAGCCTACTTTTAGAGATAATTAGTTATCAATTAATGTTTGATTCTAGATGAGGTATCCTCTGAAATAAAATCTGTGACCCCCATGACCTTGAAATCTGATTTCATTCCAGTCGAGAGACTCTCGGGCACATTTAAAGGCGAGCTGCGAGTACAGTTTTATCACACTCGATTTTTTTGAAGACTGAGGGGGTTATCGCCTCTTGAGGCCTGTGATGTGAACTTCGACATGCAGTTTAAAAGTCACCACATGTAGGGGTTTAACAAAAAGATTGAGTTGCCCTATAAAGGCTTAAGATCAAGTCCTATTGTCAGCTGTATAATGCATAAAAGTACACCCCAACACCACCAGCACCAAAAAAAAAAAAAACCCCACACTCTGCTTTATGTGTGTTTGTGCAACTTTCCAAACTCTTCTTATTATAATTAGAAGACACTTAAATTCTTTAATGCATTCACTAACTTAACTTATAACTGAAAGCTAAGCTGTCTCATAAAGTACTGTGTTTAAAGTTATTTTTTTAAAATTCATTTTAAGTTTAATTTATTTGTAAAGTGCCAGTTTACACTAAGTTATCCGTCCTTGTATTGTCCTTACGAAGTCCTTACGAATTTAGAGAGAGAATCCCAATCTCTGATCAAGCCATCCTCTATGAGCAGCACTTGGTGACAGTGGGAAGAGAAGTGAATGGTGTGAAAAACCATACAGGAGTGTACAGAGAGACCAACAAGTGCCAAAAATAATAACAATAGGTGTGATCGTCATCATCAGATTGTTACGCCCCTCTGCAGCCCCTAACCTCTTTGCAAGAGTGCAGTGCAGAGTGTTCAACTATTGCTAATTGATCACACCTAGTGAGGTTTGGATAAAGGCATACCTGAGGCAGGCTTTCATGAAGGCTCACTAGTCTTTGTCTTAGAGGTACCAGCTTTTTTAGCCAACTTGTTATGTAAACAAAAATACAACCTCTTCTCTTTGAAATTCTGGTATTAGTCTCCATATTTATGTTGTTTTTGAGTCAGATCGTAACAGGATCATCTGATGTTTTTCAAAAACTTTATTTAAATCTGTGAGGGAAACACTGGCACAGCAGCTGTTTTTAAAGATATGTGTGATTCCCAGAAGATGAAGTTTAATACATTTGGATCAGCTGTGTGTTTACTATAAGTTGGTGAGTGTTTATCTGACAAAGCTCTAAAATCTGAAGTCCTGACCTCTTCTAAGCATATTCTGGTTATAATAGTGATTTCCTAGATGTCCTGCAGTTTATGCTCATCATCTGTCCTACATCAGCATAGTTTTTTATTACAAAATACCTCTAATAACAGTAACAAGTTTGTTTCAATGTGCCACTTTCAGCTGAAATTCTATAAACCATTGATCAGATATCTGCAAACTAATTGGGTGGTTAAGCTGGACTTACATAATAACACAATTCTGGAATTATTATTGTTTCAGGCGTGATACTTATCGCTGGTGTTATATGTCAAAGTACGACAAACAGTGGAGCAACAGGCATTTGTAAAAGTGTGGTTTGTGTGTTTTTAGCTTATGTAATTCTATCCGGTCTAAAATAAATTACCAACCTTTTTAAGGTTACATAAACATTGACAGGAATCTTAGCATGCATAATTTAAGGGTAAGGTATTCCATGGAGGCCATAAATATATTTTTATATAACTACATGACTGCAGAAGAACATCTCAGACTCTCGCATCTTTTTTAGAAGCCCACCCAAAAACAAAATGAGCTTTCTTGCATTATTCATTCCAGATAAGCCGGCACAAACTCTACTGGTCTGTTTGATCTTTTCTTTGACAATTTTATTAGATCTGCAGACTCATTTTCATTTTATCTCACTAACATTTTATTGAACTGGCAGTTTTGATTGCTATAAAAAAAACAAAAAAAATCAAAGGCACAGTGAGCCACAAACAGCAGGGAGATCCTCTCGTTCCTTTCACCCCTGCACTGAGATCATCCCATTCTACTCTACTGAATTGATTGCAAATCTTCTATTTATAACACCTGTAAATTTAGACTTTTTTCTTTTGATTGCTTATGAGAGTTTTATAGATTATGTCAGTGCTACAGCAGGTGGAAAAGTTTCCACAATCAGGCGTTTCTTAAGGACATCTCAGCAGTTACATTTGTATTGGTTACAACAATGGCGTGATAAACGAAGGCTTGTATCAGCGCTGATTAATGAAGTCTTCATTATCTCCTGTTTTCCCTCTTCTCTTCGTTCTCGCTCTCGCCTGCTCTCATTGTTTTGCCCGGTTAGATTGCACTGATTTCCTGCTTCATAATGAGAGTGCGAACAATAGCAGGACTTTTTATTTTTTGTCTCTTCACTTCTCCTCCTTTGCAGTACTTCTCCCTTTGTCTGCGTCGTCAATGAATGACTTCTGAATGTCACTCTCTGTCTTTTTAAATCTCTCTGAATGTGAGCATTTTCATTGATTTTTAACCATGAATGGTGACTGTATGAATGAGGAACCATTTCTATTTATACTGCTGGTGACTTTTCACTGTGTGTTGTTTGGGGAGGATGGCTATAAACTGAAACAGCAGTTTATGAAATTCAAAAGCTGACATGACTAAATGTCAGATTTTTCAAGCGCTGGGTAACAATCTATCTTTTTCTTTGTATTCTTACATGGCAATGTGCGTATCCCATTAGATGGTATCTATTACAGAACTGAAATTACCCTCAGTTAATTTGATTTCGATAATATTCGGATAATAGAAATGCGTGCCTCTGTGATGAATATCAATTGAGCACACAGAATTATACGTTCATATGGCACACAGCTGCAACCTCTGGATGTTAGATGGACTGGATTTCAAGGATTTTTTTCTTCCCCCTTCATGTGCTTCCTATCTCTCGCTCTCTCTTTTCTTTCTCTGATGCACACTTGACACAAAAGAGTACCGTAATAACAAGAAGCAGCCACGTTTCAACAGGAACAAATTCATCTCTAAGTGAAACAGATTACGATTGTCTGGCAACGCTGCATGTAAGCAGCGGTGGAATTACATCGATCACTCATCTCTACCGGAAGCAAAAGTCTCTAATGCTGGAATATATTGGCACCTTTGTAAATGAGACCATTCTCAGGACCACTGTAATGTCCTAGAGGTGTTTTTATACCTGTGGATACCATTGTAGCTATTTTTTTCTCCACACCTGATGCAGGCTAATAAATGCTCACATGTGTTGCATGTAAAAACCGATCAGGACTGGGGGTTACCTGATCCAGCCCAAACTATAAGCCATATCAAAAAGAAAAGTTTTAAGCATAATCTTAAAAGTAGAGAGGGTGTCTGTCTCCCACGTTTGGGAGCTGGTTCCACAGAAGAGGGGCCTGAAAGCTGAAGGCTCTGCCTCCCATTCTACTTTTAAATACCCACAGTCTTAGAACAAAGTGCTATATTGGGATGATGATCTTGTCTTTAGGATACAATGGTGCCTGATTTTTCAAGACCTTGTATGTAGGGATGGGTATCGTTTAGGTTTTATCCAATACCGGTGCCAAACCGGTACTTTTGAAACTGTGCCGGTGCTTAAACGGTGCTCGAACCAGTGCTTAAAGAATGGAGAACACACACTTTGTCCAAAAACCTCTCATGTTTAGCTGTTTTTTTGTAAAAAGATAACAATGGTAGCCTTTTCTGCAGCTATAGGGCATATATGGTATCACTCTTGGCTGGAAGCAGTGCTTAAACAATGGAAAAAACACAAACTTTGTCAAAAAAACCTCTCATGTTTAGCTGTTTTCCACTTTTTCTTTGGTCCTTTTAGCCTTTTTGGCCAGGGTGAAGGGAGTATCTGCCATCAAACAAGAAGACAGCCGCATGTAACTATGACAGTGCTCACTAGTTCACCTTACATGCATTAATTTAATAACGTGGTTAGCCTACACAACGTAAATTACACACGAACAACATTAAGCTACTCACGCAGAGAAGAACGGCTGCTGCTGCCATCATCATCCATCATCATTTCTGCTACACTGGCAGGGCTAGGGGCCAGGACTCTCCTCTTCGGGTTCTTGGGGGATGTTGCTAACTCCGGGTCCGACAACAGGCACCACACCCGCAGTAAATGTGCTCAGTGTGAGGTCTCGCAGCAAGCTATCAAATCCGGATACCGGTACCCATCCCTACTTGTATGTGAGGAGAAGTTTTTTAATTCAATTCTGAGAGCCAGTGAAGAGAAGCTAATATGGGAGAAACATGCTCTCTGTTTCTACTCCCTGTCAGCACACTATTAATGGTAACAGTGGTACTTTGTGTTTATTGCTAATGAGTAAATGACAGCATGCTCACTCGTGAATTAAGAAGCTCGACACATTTACCAAGACTATAAACATCAAATATGCAAACTAAATTTTACATGCTTGATTTGCAGACGCTCACAGACTTGTCCATCTGTAAGATGTTGTTAATGAGTCTCACGGATGAATTGTAACTGATCTGACAAAATATTAATGAGACCCAATGTTGGCTTGGTTGCTTCCAGCTGTTTGAGTTTATTAAGTTACTGCAGCTTCACGGGGTCCAGGGGTGCATCCCCAAAGTGGGATAGTTCATTTACCCTTATGGAACAGCATCATTAATCTCATTAGGTAATTCATTTAGTGACTAGTTATTACTGGCACATAAAGAGGAATAGTAAATCCTATTCTGCTTTTTTTTTTTACGACAGAGGCATTTTGTATATTTTGTAAATATAACTCCATCCATCCATCTTCTTCTGCTTTATCCGGGGCCGGGGTGCGGGGGCAGCAGCCTAAGCAGAGAAGCCCAGACCTCCCTCTCCCCAGCCTCACCTCACCCAGGAGGCGCCCAGGAGGCATCCTTGTCAGATGCCTGAACCACCTCAGCTAGCTCCTTTCGATGTGGAGGAGCAGTGGCTCTACTCTGAGCCCCTCCCGGATGGCTGAACTTCTCATCTCTAAGGAAGAGGCCAGCCACCCTTCGGAGGAAGCTAATTTCTGTCGCTTGGATCCGCAATCTCGTTCTCGATCTCACACAGCTCGTGGTCATAGGTGAGGGTAGGGACGTAGTTCAACCGGTAAATTGAGAGCTTTGCTTTTACACTCAGCTCCCTCTTCACCACAACGGATTGGTGCAATGTACGCATCACTGCAGCCGCAGCACCAATCCGTCTGTCTATCTCCAGCTCCCTTCTCCCATCACTCGCGAACAAGACCCCGAGATACTTGAACTCCTCCACTTGGGGCAGGAACTCATCCCTGACCCGGAGTGGGCACTCCACCCTTTTCCGGCTGAGAACCATGGCCTCAGATTTGCTGATCCTCATTCCTGCTGCTTCACACTCAGCTGTGAACCGTTCCAGTGCGGGCTGGAGGCCATCTCCCGATGAAGCCAACAGAACCACATCATCCGCGAAAAGCAGAGATGAGATTCTGAGGCCACCAAAGTGAGAGCCCTCCGCCACTTGGCTGCGCCTAGAAATCCTGTCCATAAAAATTGTGAACAGAAATGGTGACAAAGGGCAGCCCTGGCAGAGCCCATCACCCACCGGGAACGAGTCCGACTTATTCCCAGCAATGCGAACCAAGCTCTTGCAACGGTTGTATAGGGATCGAATGGCCTGTAGCAATGGGCCAGACACCCCATACTCCAACACCCAACCCAACACCTCCCACAGGACACCCCGAGGAACACGGTCGAATGCCTTCTCCAAGTACACAAAACACATGTAGACTGGTTGGGCAAACTCCCAAGTATCCTCGAGAGGATAAAGAGCTGGTCCAGTGTTCCGCGACCAGGACGAAAACCGCATTGTTCCTCCTGTATCTGAGGTTCGACTAGCGGACGAACTCTCCTTTCCAGCACCCTGGCATAGACTTTCCCAGGGAGGCTGAGGCTGATCCCCCTGTAGTTGGAACACACCCAACTACAGGGGGTTGGGTGTGTTCCAACTACAGGGGAACACACCCTGTAGTTGTGTGTTCTGGTGGACCTTCTTAAAGGTGGACCATCTTTAAGAAGGTGGTCCACCTTCTTAAAGATGGACCACCACCCCATCTTTAAGAAGGGGTGGTGGTCCCCTTCTTAAAGATGGGGACCACCACCCAGGTCTGCCAGTCCAGGGGTACTGCCCCTGATCTCCATGCAACATTGTAGAGGCGTGTCAACCAGGACAGCCTTACAACGTCCAGAACCTTCAGGAACTCGGGGCGGACCTGATCCACAGCAAGGAGTTGTTTAACTGCCTCAGTGACCTTGCCCCCGGAAATTGGCGGGTCATCCCCCTGATCCCCAGACTCAGTGGGATTAAGGAGGTCCTCGAAGTATTCCTTCCACCGCCCGACAATTTTCTCAGTCGAAGTCAGCAGCGCTTCGCCAGCACTATACACAGTGCAGGTAGAGCACCGCTTTCCCCTCCTGAGACGCCTGACGGTTTGCCAGAATCTCTTCGAGGCAGTCCGAAAGTCTTTTTCCATGGCCTCTCCAAACTCCTCCCACACCCAAGTTTTTGCTTCAGCCACTGCTCGAGCCGCATACCTATCGGTACCTGTCAGCTGCCTCCGAAGTCCCATAGGCTAATCAAGCCCGATAGGACTCCTTCTTCAGCCTAGTGGCTCCCTTCACCTCTGGTGTCCACCATTTGGTTTGGGGATTACCACCACGACAGGCACCAACCACCTTGCGGCCGCAACTCAATGCAGCAGCTTCGGCAATGGAGATGCTGAACATGGTCCATTCGGACTCAATGTCCCCATTCTCCCTCGGAATGCTGTTGAAGCTCTGCCGGAGGTGTGCGTTGAAGATCTCATGGACTGGGGCCTCTGCTAGGCATTCCCAGCACACCCTCACTACGCGTTTAGGTGCACCAGGTCTGTCCAGCGTCCTCCCTCGCCACCTGACCCAACTCACCACCAGGTGGTGATCAGTTGACAGCTCAGCCCCTCTCTTGCTAGTAAAGGGTAGGACCTCCTTTTGCCTTCAGAACTGCTTTAGTTCTTTTTGGCAGAGATTCAATAAGGTGCTGGAAATGTTCCTCCGAGATTTTGGTCCACATTGACATGATAGTGTCAAAGAAATGCTACAGATTTGAGGAATACATATCTATAATATGTATCTCAAATTCCACCACATCCCAAAAGTTGGACTGTGCAGGCCAGTTGAGTACAGCAAACTCAGTGACATATTTGTGAAACCAGTTTGAAATGATCTGAGCTTCGTGATGTGAAGCACTATCCTGCTAAAAGCAACCAGCAGAAGATCGGTACACTCTGATCATATAAGTGGACAGACATGCTTGGCAAAAATACTCAGGTAGGCGTTTAAGTGATGTTCATTTGGTACTAAGGAGACCTAGGTGTGCAAAGAAAATATCCACCACACTATTACAACACCATCAGCAGCCTGAACCATCGATAAAGGATACGTGGATCCATGCTTTCATGTTGGTTATGGCAAATTCTGACTCCACCATCTGCCCACCACAACACTTTCATGGGACCACAAAACTTTTTTCCAATCTTCTGTTGTCCAATTTTGTTGAACCCGTGTGAATAAAGCTTCAGTTTCGTGTTCTTAGCTCACAGGAGCTCTTCTGCTTCTGTATCCCATCTGCCTCAAGGAACCTGCTGCTTACCGGATATTTTCTCCTTTTTAGACCATTCTCTGTAAACCCGAGAGATCGACCCAGTTTATGAAATACTCACGGCAGACCGTCTGCTACCAGTAACTTTTACATGTTCAAGCTTGAAGTAAGTCTTTCCCTCCCCCATTCTGATGCTCAGTTTGAACTTAACCAGGTTGTCTTGACCAATCCTGACCAATCATAAAAAAACTGATAAACTATTATCCCCTTTCTTTTCTGGACTATTTAACGGGTCTTCTCATTGGTTTATTGCCCATGTCTAATCATTAAAGTGCTGAAAGAAGGGTTAGAAATGTTTGTATTACTGAGCATGCATGAAGACCAAAGAGCTCATTTAAAATTGGTCTTAATCCTGAGGAAAAGTTCTTTTTTTTTGGTTTGGTTTTGATTTTTTGTTTTTTTCCTTTTTCTTATTCTCTCTTTAGTCTAACTAGAAAGGCAAAGTAAGATATTCAGTCCTGTCTCCCAGTTGAAGCACCAGTGGTGTACACGTAGGTGTACATTTTTTAATTGTTAGTTTTCTTTGGTAAAACCTACTAATGTACTCACTACGGCATGATTGGAACTGCTCACATTGTATTTATATCCCACTTCTGAGTCATATCTGGGATGAGGATCATACAATGTTTATAATATGGCCCACAACCTCATATTTGTATGCCAAATGTCAATGCAGTTAAAAGCTAAATACCCCACATCCTTAAGCTAACAGCTTTGCTCTCGTCTCACATCAGGCATTTATTGTGTCAAGATATGAACTCAAAGCAGAGAAGTACAGCCTACCGCAGCACTTGTTTGGGTATTTTCTTTCAGTATTAGGATAAATGGCTAGATGTAAAACATGAGTGGGGCTTTTCAGTCATAAAAACCACTATAGTGTACACCCTGCAGAGCTCCACGTTCAGTCTTCCCTTTGTGTCATAACCGTGTGTGTGTGTGTGTGTGTGTGTGTGTGTGTGTGTGTGTGTGTGTGTGTGTGTGTGTGTGTGTGTGTGTGTGTGTGTGTGTGTGTGTGTGTGTGTTGGTGGTATAGTGGCTTGATGGGGTACAACTAAAGCCATTAGTAGAAGGAAACAGACATGTACACACTATCTCTGCCTCAAAACACAATACTTTCACTGCCTGCTATTTCTCACCTATTGCACAACTGCGTCCCTATCGGCAGGAGTGACAGAACAATTCTCAACACAACACGGTTTTTATCTTTCTGTGTGTATCTGTACGTTGTGTGCTGTGTGCATGCGTGTGTGTTTTTTTTCCCAAATGTGTACGTGCACGTGTAAAAATCCATCTGACTACTGACACACGCAGCATGTGGCACAGCGGACACAGCCTGCCTTTTGACTAAATGATGTATACACATCCGATTTAGTGACCTCTAAACTATTTCTTTTGCACCTTAATGACATTAAGTGTTAATAAGCGTCCTCCGTATTTTCAATATTGGAACTCTTCAGACCGTGCACTACACTTTGAGCACTGATATTAGTTGGCTGTAATAAGGTAAGGGAGACTGGTGTGAAGGGAATGTGTGATGGGGATAATAAAGAATAAGAAAAAATGGAAGAGGGGAAGTAAAGGAGTGAAACAAATGAAAGGGAAGGAAAGCAGTGGAGTCAGCTCTGCCTCTGTATTAGCTTTACCCTCAAAGCTGCTGGATGAATGGATGGAATTTATTGAGCCCTCAAAAGAAAATTACTATGTTACAGCAGCAGCAGCATAAAGAATAGAAATAGCATAATGCGCAAAATAAAAAATCTATTAATAGTAATAGTACCATATACAGAAAAAGTGATAAATAAATAAAATAATAAAAATTAAGTTGAAGAAAAATAGATAAGACTGAGATTTTTTTAGCATACAGTATTTTAAATGCCATTAATAAATAATATTTACACTATAAATAAATCAAGAAACAGCAAGAAAGTGTGATACAGAAATGTGTTATGTCCTGATAGGTGTGTTCATCTGTTACAAAAAGGAGGATTGTCGCAGAGTTTTACAGAGAACGATATGAACGATTTCCTGAAGGGTTCTATATGGTAGCAGGGTTGGATAAGTCAGAGGGAGAATGAGCTCTGCTGTGCCTGCAGTGTGGAACAGAGCGGGTACGATGGATGGTCCATGATGGAGAGTAGTTATCTCAGTGACTCAAACACCTCCACTCCCCCCAACCGACAGCAGCAAAGTAAATGGGATTTGCTACTACAGACTGGCAGAAGATGTCCAGTATCTTGCTAAAATGATTAACGGATCTGAGTCTCCTCAGAAAGTAGATTCTGCTCATATCCTTCTTGTACACAGCATCATTGTTGGTCCTCCAGTGTAGTCTGTCATTCAGGAGAGCACCCAAGTACCTGTGGCTGTCCAGTGTTTCAGTCTCTGGACTTAGTAGGTTTAAAATCAACCGCTCTCTCTTTGGTTTTGCTGACATTCAGGACTATGTGTATCTGCTCCACAAAGCTCTTCACCAGCACCAAAGCACTGCAGTGCCATCAGAGAACTTCTGCAGATAGCATGATTTACTGTTTTACTTAAAAATATGAGGTGCGTGAGTAAACAGGATCATCCCCTGTGGTGCCCCAAATTGAGGCCTCTCTGGCACATAGTCAGTAATCCAGGAGACAGAGGAAGTGGTGATGCACTGAGCAGCTTCTCAGTCTGCAGAAGTGGTTGGATGGCATTAAAGGCACTGGAGAAAGAAAACATGCTTCTCACAATGCCACCTTTACTGTTCAGGTGAGAGTGAGCACATTGCACAATCCACCCCAGCATGAGTTAGGTAAGCAAACTGAATAGGGTCGAGAACATATTTCATCTGCTAGCTAAACAACTAGTCTTTCTAGCACCTACATGATATGTGATATCTGAAGTTGTTAAGGCCAGAAGGGTCTTTTTTTCGATACTTCCACTCTCCTCGTCCTGCACTTTCCTGCAGCAGACTAAGGCTGAAGAGATGCTGGGTAGCACAGAACTTCAAGACCCTTGGACTTATGCAGTCAGAGCCAGGAGCTTTGCTTTGGTGTAGTCTCTCCACCTGTCTCCTCAACTGACTAGCTGTCACAGTCATATGTACAGCCAGAGGAATCTGAGAACAGATAGGGTTGGGGGTTGGGGGCACAGGGGATGACTGGTGGAAGGTGGCATGGTCAGGTGGCTGAGGAGGTGGTAAGATTAGAACTGCGTGGAAAGGAGTGTTCAGTACTGAATCCACTGAAGAATGGCTTTAGCAGCAGGGCAACCCTGTCCAGGTCTCCCTGCTACTAATGGTCTCTTGAGTTCAGCTGGAGTTTGGTCTCCAGCTCCCACCAATTTTTACACTTAGACGGTCTTCTTTTCATTCATCTGGGTAATCCATGGCTTGTTATCAGGAAAATAGTTCACAGTCCTGGTTGGGATGGTGACATGTTTGCAAAACTGTATATAGTTTATATATTCTGTGATGTAGTCTATATAGTATGTTGATGTTGTCCTCAGTCTACAATGTTGAAGCAGGCCTTGCAGTTTTCCTGACGCTACAGCTGGAAGTGTTTGAACCACAGGGACAGGGATAGGTATTAACAGGACCAGGTTGTGGTCTTTTCTACCTAGTAGGATCAGAGCAGTGGTTTTGTATCTATCTCTGGTGTTTGGACAGAAGGTCCAGAGATTTACTGGCTCATGTTTTACAGTATACATCCTGCCTAAAAGTTGGCAGAGTGGAGTCCAGATTAACACGATTGCAATCACCAGGGATGGTGATTAAAGGCTCTGTGTGTGTTTATGCAGTAGGTCAGCAATAGTTGTGTATATGATGTCCCATGATGTAAACAAATCAAGATGGTGAAGTAGAATTACCATCATAACTAAAGCCTAAATTATGGTCCCACAAATCTGTCTGCAACAGCAAAGTTGCAAAGAACAGGACAAGTGCAAAAAATTAACCAGAACAGAGCAGGAAAAGTGCAGAGAGTAGCTGCAGTGGACACTCATCGTTATTTTTAACCTCGCAGTTTCTCTATTGTATGTTACAACTTTGCTCTTCTCTGTGGCTGACTGATAGATCAACAACAGCACCAGCAAGAATAGTCCACAGATCAGTTGTATCACATGTTTGTGATACTGCCTCTGTCTGACAACAAACACTCTGTAGGTAGACAGGCCGTCCGTGACTGTCCACAGACTGCCTTCGCACTGCACTGGCTCAAGCATAAAACATGAATAATATTAATGTACAGTATACTCACAGCTAAAAGTCTGGAGAGCAGACGTTCCTTCACTGCAACTAATGTGGCAGTCCTAGATCAAAGCACCAGCCTAAGCTGGCACACACATGCAGACATGCATGCATTATGCAAATACATGTAGACATTTTGCATGTATACTTCATTTGCATTTCAAACGTGCTGAAATTTGTACTTCAAATCAGTAAACACACACATATTTGATTCCTGATCACAGATTTACACTTGGAAAATGAAGTAAGACTCATCAGCATTACTCTTCAAAGCATACTCTGCTCCACTGTTTCATGGTATACTGACAATTGTGTGACATTTATGCAAATTTATTCTACATGTAGTAGTCTAGTTCACCAAGTAACCTAGCAACACTAGAGTCAGCTGGTTAGAAGGCTGTTTGAATGTATGGATGTATGTGTGTGTTTGTATGTGTTCATCGCTCTTCTTGACCATCTTGGACATTGCTGCACTGAACATGCATGTGCAGAACATGGAGGATTTTAAAGTGTCTGGGAATCAAAACTACATTACTGTTAAAGTTGTAAATTGCCACCAGAGTGACTATGTGATGATTATTTGTGAGTTACTTCCTCTGATTTTGTCTTTACTCCTGTATGTCTTGCTGTGATTTTTTGCATCTCGGTGCTCAACTGTAGGAATGGGTACCGGTTCTGACATAAATGGTAGTAACCAGACTGAAAAGCAGCGCACATTTTGGTGCTTTATTTCGGTGCTTTTTTTCCTGAGCTGTGATACACTTTGGATTCTAGCCAATCATTTTACCTTTCCGAGGATAGTAGGCGGGCCCAGGTATGTACGTTCTTTTAGAGCAGAGCTACAGAATAAAAAGGCTGGCTGTACTTCACAGCAAAATATGCAAACTCAGCAGCCTGCAACAAGTGCTTTAAGGTGATACTGTGATACGGTCAAAGGATGTAACACCTCGAATCTGATGAAACACATGGCGGCGCATAGCGTTTTTTTAAAAGCCGAGAAATGCGCCATATTTGATAGCTTGCTGTGAGACCTCACACCGTGCACATCTACTGCGGGAGTGGTGCCTGTTATCGGACCCAGAGTTAGCAACATCTCCCAAGAACCCGAAGAGGAGAGTCCTGGCCCCTAGCCCTGCCAGTGTAGCAGAAATGATGACGGATGATGATGGCAGCAGGCGTTCTTCTCTGGGCGAGTAGCTTAGTGTTGTTCGTGCTAACCACGTTATTACATTAATGCACGTAAGGTGAACTAGCAAACACCATCGTAGTTACATGTGGCTGTCTTCTTGTTTGATGGCAGATACTCCCTTCACCCTGGCCAAAAAGGCTAAAAGGACCAAAGAAAAAATGGAAAACAGTTAAACATGAGAGGTTTTTGGACAAACTTGGTGTTTTTTCCATTGATTAAGCACTGCTTCCAGCCAAGAGTGATACCATATATGCCCCATAGCTGCAGAAAAGGCTAACATTGTTATCTTTTTACAAAAAAACAGCTAAACATGAGAGGTTTTTGGACAAAGTGTGTGTTCTCCATTCTTTAAGCACCGGTTCGAGCACCGTTTAAGCACCGGCACCGTTTCAAAAGTACCGGTACTGGTATCAGATAAAACCTAAACGATACCCATCCCTACTCACCTGTCAGTCAAATAAGCCCAGAACATCATAAGCAGTTGGATTTTTATTTGTATTTTTTCATATAATAACTTACATTTCTTTTTTTCTATCTCAGAAAATGTAGAACAAAGTGAGTGCAAGTTGCATGTAAAAGAATTTCTGGAGCATTTTGATCAGATCACGTAATCATCCAGAGCAGATGTTATTTTTGTCATTAGTCAGGGAAATGTAGATATTCAAAATTTGCATAAGAAGGACTTCTATGTGTCAGAAAACTGTGTTTATGTCTGTGCGTGTGAGATAAGGAGAGTGAGAAATGAAAGAGTTAATTTGTGTCAAAAAGCTGGGAAGAGCAAATTGTTCCTGCCAGTTTATAATGGCAGTTCAGAATTAAAGTTCATTCTTTACCTTGTTTCATAAGATGCTACAAAAGAGAGACATGGCACTCCACAAATCCCAAATTTAGGGGGGAAAAAACCCCCAAAATGAGTCAAACTTAAAATCTATTTTGGAGAAAAATCAGCAAACTTTTAAGAGGTTTTTTTTATCAGATTTGACTGTTAGAATTTTATGATTGTTCATTGTATCCCAATAAACAATTAAGTTTAAGTTAGTTCTGGTATTATTATAAAAAGTGCCCAAATATGTATTCTGAGGCCGTTCACAAGGACTTGTGAAGATAGCTTCTTGAAGGACTTTTTGCTACGAAAGAAGTTAAATAACACACTCAAGATAAAAAAAAACAAAAAAACAAACCGAAGATGTCTTTAAAAGGTTTAAAAAACAATTCAAAGGCTTTTGTTCTTTATGACACTGTGAAAACATAATAGCTGCCATTGGTGTGTGACTTAATTCATTTCTAAGCCTCGGTCTGTGCATCTACCTTTGATTTTTTGTCAAGAGAGTTTGTAAAACAACACAAGCGGCTCAAGGTACTCATGGGGGAAAAGAAAGAGAAGCAATCCATAGAGAGAGTGGCAGAAACAAAAAGTGAGGTGGAGGTAAAAAGAAAGAAAGATATTTGTAAAGTGACGAGGTAACAGCTGAGAAAAGGAGGTTAAAGACGCAGAGGAGAAATAAGGAGGAAACAAAAAAAGGAAAGGGGGGGAATGTAATAAGTAGGTGGGGGTGAAATATGAAATCCAATGTGGGAGCCCCTCATGTGGTCTCGTACCACACCCATCTTTCAACTTAAAAAAAATATTGATTTCCGGTACTCCCTTTTTATACCTTAAGGAAGGAGGGAGGGACACCTAAGCCTTGATTATACTCTGTTGTGGACAGATGGAGACACAATGGCCGACTAGACATTCCTGTTATCTTCTTTGAAGACCACCTGAAGTCCGTCGCCTGGGGCTCATGCTCAGTTCTTGCACTATGATGTAAAGTCACAAAAATCTGGCAAGCACATGGATGTCCACACATTCTCTGTCTGATGACAAAATTTATGTCACTCTGACCCAGGCAGGCTGGCGGACATGGAAAGTATAATCATGGCCTTAGCCTCTAGCTACATCGCGTGCATGTCGGTATCGAAGGACTCACCATCAGAGGGTTAACCCCTGATGTCTGACGGCGGATTTTTGAACGAGCCTGTTACATTGTTCTTTCATCACCTGTGATCCCTGTTTATCCCCATCTAATACACCCATTCATGTCCTCACATGTTATCTGAGGCAGAGAGGGAAAATGAAGGCCAATTACAAGTGAGCAGCACTCTGCTAAGTGGTGTTGGTATTTTCCTTCTCATTAAGTCACAGTCAGAAGCTCTCTCAGGCCGTTTTCAGTGGCATAAACATACAGCTCAATGCTAAATGTGGGGGGGGGGGGGTTATCGCGCTCACTGAATCAGACTAATAGATGTTAGATGAGATGGTCAGAGGAGAGGAGTGCATTTTGACATTATCAATTTGATGTTTTTATATTTAAGGTTGAAAGGGTGGCGAGAAGAAAATGAAGAATAAGTTAGCTGGTGTTCAAATTCTCCAAAAGTCTTGACAGTCACAGAAAATTCAGGAAGTCCAACTGCATTAGGTTTTTAAAATAATTTGTACGTAAACAGGCAACCGATTGTCTTAAAGATGCATTAAATCATGAAGGATGTCCTCTCACACATACAGTTTTCATGAAGATTAAAGTGTTCATTAAAGAAAAAAATTACCATCAGTTAAATAAAAAACTAACTGTGTATTTATGAGAAGCACAGATGGAATTAGTGTGAAGTTATTTGTGTGCCCCTCAGTCTTTCAGCATACCAGGAGCTCTGACACTATGGGCCACTTTGGGTTACAGACTTCTGTCAACAGTCAACACTGGTCGGATGCAAGTGCTTATCAAAAGCATTGTATTGAGTTCTACATATTCTTCTTGCCTGCTCTAGATTCCATTGGTATTAATGTTAAAGTTTAAAAACATTTCTAAGCGTAGAAGATGCATTACAGCTAATAGTGGGATTTTCGTTACAGTGGATTTCAAGAGGCTGTTAAAGTAAGTGGGAAGTTCATTGCCTTATAATGGACAATTAAGGGCTAAGTGGGGCTAATTAGCCTGCTCTGCATACTCAAGTGCACAGTCTAAATTTTGTCTGCATTCTTTGTGATGCAGTGGGTGTTTAATATTAATAAGAAAAATCCAAACTCAACCTGCTTGCTAGCATGTTATGATGCAGTGTTTCCCATTTTTCTTAGGTTAAGAACCAATTTGAACATGATATGAATCTCCTGTTCCTCCAAATCCAAAAGGTGGTTTTTAAGATTAAGATCTGGTGATTGTTGAGGTCACCAGATCTGGGGACCTCAAGCCACAGCACTCCTCTGGATTGTAAAAGCTTAATCAATCTTAATCACCAGTTCAAGATGATTTCATGTTTTTGATACCAAAAGTTATCCTGCTGGAAGCAGACATCAGAGGATGGATATGTTGTGGTCAGAAAGGGATGAATATGGTCAATAACAATGCTCTGATGGTACTGAGGCACCTAAAGCATGCCAAGAAAATCTCCCCCACACCATCACAGCGCCACTCTCAGCCTGTACCATTAATATAAGGCAGGATGGAGCCATGCTTTCATTTTGGTTACATCAAATGCTGCAGCAGAACTTGAGACTCATTAGACCAGGCTACATTTTTCTAAACTTCTATTTTCTAGTTTCGGTGAGCCTACACAAAGCCTGTTTCCTGCTGTTAGCTTACAGAGGTGCCACCTGGTGTGGTCTTCTGCTGCTGTAGCCCATATGCTTCAAGGCTCAATGTCCTGCACATTTACAGATGCTCTCCTGTATAATTTGGTTGTAATGAGTAGTTATGTGAGCCACTATTGCCTTGGATATATTGATAAGGATACTTTCAACCTTCAATGAGAAGACCATTAAATATATAATAACTATTCAGCATGCTGTTCTTATATTTATTTGTAACCTTGCTTAGTCATGGACAGAGTATCTCCTTGTACCAAACTGTTTTGGTGCCTTGAATTGACCAAAGTGGACAGATTCATGCATGCAAAATAGCACAATCCTAATATGGGTCACTGGAGTGTGCAAAGGGCAATGAAAACTACCAATTGTGTCAGAACACTTGATGTTTTCATAGCACCATGTTGCATCCATGGAAAATTCAGATGATTGCATATCATCTCTGGAATTGTCTTTGACTTCCAGAGATGTATATCTGTGATAATATATTCTAGACTTCCACCACAGAGACATCCCTCAGGTAGCTTTAAAAGAAAAATCGTGCTAACCCTGCACCTCCTTTAAACTAATGGTGTTGGTTTTGTTGAACATTTTCTGCCAACCTATTCTGAGAGACCGGAGTAGAAGAATAAAAGGAGAACACAGGTTTGTGCAAGGGAATATGGGAAAGACGAGAGATGGGAAAACAGGGCAAGAGGAGGAGGAGACGGAGAGAGCGCAATAGAGGAATTGCCCCCTAGGCACTCTTCAATTTTGCCCTTATGATGGGAGCATATTTCCCCTGTGTTGTGACCATCATCTCTCTGTCTTACGCACACACATCCACTGTCATATTCCCTCTGCCTCTCATTCTAGCATTACCCTTCTGTTTTTCTTGCTACATCTCTTCTCCCTTCTCACTCTTTATTGTCCCTCATAGGCATTTCCAGCACCACTCAATTGTCCGCTGCCTTCACCAACAACTATTTCAGCATCTAGAGTGTGTATGTGGGCACACATTCATGCGAATGTGCAACCTACCTTTCAGCACCGCCATGTTTATATATTAGCTTCTGCCACTTCCCACTGAAAAGTCTACAGCGCCTTGCAAACTTGCAAATACAGCCATTATATACACATTTTTTTTCCTTATTTTTCTTAAAATTTCACACCCTTTTTACCCACCTGTGCTCTCCAGTCTGTATGCACAGAGATAATGAACTGCAGTAGGTCAACTTGGCTCTGTAGTTGTGTTTTTTTTATGGGTCCTCTTCTCCAGGTCATCCTTGAAATTTTCAATCTTTCCCATCATCCCTGATTCCTTCTGGATCATGATGGGTTAGCTACAGCAGTTACTCAGCTGCCAGAGAACAGTGTGTGTGTGTGTGTGTGTGTGAGCGAGTGTGTGGTGTGGTTGTGTGCATATCGGAGAAAGACAGTGGAAAAATGAAAATAGATCATTCATGGCTAAAAGCTGAGAAGAGCAAATCAGTCCTTCTGCCAGTTTCCCAGCATGCATGTCTCTGGCTTGAAAAAAAGGAAGTGCATGCCAACACATAGCTGAGCCAATCCTCTATTATTTCCTATTCCCATAGTCATACATTTCACTATTGTCTGTCCCACTTGCCATTATGGGCTTTCAGAGTGCCTGTGGTTAATAGTATCTTTGAAGTACCAGCACATATGGGCAGACACCAAACTAGCAAAAACTTTCCTATTGTTTGACTACAATTCTATAAGCATTCTATGCAAGTTCACCTCGTTTTCTTAAATGGGTCGACGTATCTGCCTCGGACCACGTTCTAGCTTGGTTCATTGTATCTGCATTCAAACAAAGCCAGTATTCAGGCACACAATACCCACTGCCTCACAGCGTTAGCCCATTTTAGTGAAAGCCAAGGTTGCGCCTGCCTTGTCCAAATGATTGTCTGCTATTGTCCCCCATTAAGCTACTGTCTGTAGAAAAACATATGGGGAGAAATATATAAAACTGTTAATTCATGATATACGCAGATGAGACTAAATGACTTTAAAATTTACATGTCTTTGCGTGTTGGGCAAGTTACTTTGAAAAAGTAATTAATTATAGTTACTAGTTACTTCTTCAAAAAGTAACTGAGTTAGTAACTGAGTTACAAGACTCTAAAATTTATTAATTACTTGAAAAGTAACTATTGCATTACTTTAAAAAAAAGTGTTTAACCCTCTGGGGTCCAGGGTATAATTGGCAATTTTTAACTACTTTTGATGTTTCCTCTACATTTCACCTTTAAAAACTATTTACTTTGCCTTGTTTGGTATCATTCTTTTCAGCACAGCCTCACGTGTCTGAATTTACATTCATGTGTTCATTTTGACATACTGTATTAACACAATTGATCTAAATCTTCAATTTTAAAATCATATGCACGTGTTTTGCAAACAAAGTTATTTGCAGCCATTTACCTTTTACCCTTTGTTATAACCATTTCAAACTATTTACATAACAATCAGCTGTTCTGCATTAAATAAGATCCCACACAAATTATTTGTGTCACTCCAAACATTTCTGTCCACTATAAAGGAGAACATCACAGCCTGTGCACTCCTGTTCTCTACCTGGAGACAGCAGTCACCTCATTGCTCTGACACACAACACAAAACTATCCACAACACTACACACTAACTACAAAAGAAAACACATTAACTACACACTCCAAACACGCTAAACGTCACAAATCTCTCACATCTCAAAACTCGCTCTCTCTCTCTCTTTTTCTGCTGTCTCTCTCTCTCTCGCCGCCACTCCTAAAACTCCCCCCTCTTCCTAAACAACCAAATGTCTTGTTGCCAACCTGCAAACAAGTAGCTGCACAATGGTAAAATGGCCCTGTCCCTTTTTTTTTTTTTAAATGCGTTGATGCCATTAAATTCAAAACTACTTTTTTTTCCCAAGCTTAACTATTTCATTTCTGAATAATATATTGGTTCATGGGATTTGCAGTTCATTGCATTTTGTCTTTATTTACATTTTACACAGCAGCCCAACTTTTTGGGGGATTTGTGATTGTATGTTGCTCTTAAGTGTTTTCCTCTTGTTCTCTCCCCCAGTTCCTCTGTTCCTCTGTACTTTGTGCATCCTGATTTCCTCTTTTTTCTTCTGTTTCCTCATGTGACACAGCCGTATTTTGCCATGATAACTCACATACAGACTCACAGTGGAAACAATTCCAGCCACGCTGTAGATGCTGATGACTGATTAGAAGTGGGCATATATCATGCAGCTATATTTTTTCCTGCCTACAACTGGTTTGCCATCTCAGTCTAAGGAAAGTCTTTTCTTTGAAACAAAATCTGTCTCCCCACTAATCTTGATGAAAATCTCTTATGATGTTTTTGAGCTACCTTGCCTTCAGACAAGCAATAAAAAATCATAGTTAAAAGAAAAAAAACATTTATCAATTAGACTTTTCCAGGTGTTAAATTTTACATTTCACTGATTTGAAACACCCTTTGACCTACTAGCTACGGACACAGTGGAGAGCGGGCAGACTCAGCTGTTAGCAAAGTGGGTCAGAGCAGCTGGCATGAGCGCATGAATATTTAAAATGAAACAGCTCCAGACTAAAGCCTCTGTAACAATCACTTCGATGCCAAGCAGTGTTAAACAATAGCAGCGTGTTGTACAGCTCCAACTGAGCAGTTACTGAATATTTCTGCCTACGCTGAAAGGAGGGGGAAGGTTACCAAACAGTAATAGAATTACTGAAGGAAAACACAAACTAGAAACCATCGCACCAGCTGCCCTGCCATCCGGTTCTACGATCCAATCCATCAGAGACTTAAAAAAAAGAAAAGAAAACAGCTATAGGTCAAATTTAAAGTTACAAGTGTGAGACAAAAAGTTGGGAAAGGGTGCAATGGTCCCAGTGCCTGTCCCTATTTTCAAGTTCAACCTTTGTTTTCATCTGAAGTAGTCCCCTAAAAAGTTTTGGCGATCCTGCCCCAGTGACAAAAACAGTCCACAAACAGACAGAACAGCCGTCAAAAAAACCTTTATTTGCAGCCCTGGGTTGAGTCACTACCGTATTGACTTTGTTATTGTTTGCATTTCTGTGGTGTTGCTTTCAGTCCATCAGGAGTGAACCTGAGCTGATCATGTTCACTTTTACTTTTACTCAAAGACAGAAGATTTCATGTCAGACTGGAAACTATTCACTTGCTGTCAGGGATATAAAAACAAGAAACGTGGCAACTCTGACAGAATAGTAGCTATGGCATTGGCATTGTGGGCAATGTAGATGCAATTAGAGCCTTTTACAGTTTGTTTCAGCTAGGCGTTTTCCCTCTGCTAATCAATATACTGTGTTTACAAGGCATGCTTCTGTGAAGCAGATCAATCACAGCTGTTTAGCTCTGCTTGCTCGCAACATGTAGTTACATTTCAGGTAAAGTACACTCCAGGCTACACTGTAAGTTACAGCTATACTGTGGCTTAAACGTTGTGTCATCAAAACATACACGCATGCAAAAAAAGAAAATAAAAGCTATCATGATGTCTCAGCTGGTAAAGACAAACGGGGGGAAAAGGGGAAAGTGCATAGAATCACTTTAAATAGTGTTGAAAACACTTTGTAGAAATAATGGAGAACAAGGCTGCGATAGAACTAAAGAAGCACCTTGAAACTCTTTTGTATTTGTTGTGTAACATTTGTGTAAATAATGCTATAATACCTCAGTTATCTCAGAAGACATGCACAGAAGAGAACACTGATGGATGGCAGAGGCCATGAGATGAAGAATGGAAACAAACTTTGTAATTAACTCAACACATAGTGCTGGCATGCAGAGGGCCAGACATACTGACAAGTTTAAAAAATGAAGAAGAAAAAACAAGGAGCTGGGGAGGAGGAGACATGACTGGAGGATGGATGGAAGTAGGTCAGAAAGAGAGACTGAGAAGAGAGAGAGAAGAAGTGAAAGAGAAAGTGACAGCCAAAGTTCAGATGTGTCTTTCATACCTTACTATCTTAGCGGTCTGTGTGTGCATATGTTTCCTTTTGGTGTGTGTGTGTGTGTGTGTGTGTGTGTGTGTGTGTGTGCACAGCCACATGTTCAGTGTGTGTGTGTGTCATTGTGATTGACAGCTCCCAGCCAGCAGCTTGCTCCAAAGCCAAAGACTTCATAATAAACAGAACAGGGTTTAATTTACTCCTTCAGGCAGAGTGGTGGTGCTCACTTTGCAGTCTGCTAGTACAACACACTGCATAAAATATCTTTCTCAATAAGTTATTTGATATTGAATTCAGATTCAACGTTGAATCGCTGTTAAAACATGAAATATCAACATTCATTTTTATATGTAAAACAGAATACACAAGAGATCCTTGATGTTATCTGACCTGTATACTTATGACAGAAGAAATTGATGTTTGTGTTCAAGCTCCAACAGCACTACCAATGCGTTTGCGTCTAAATGCTATGTTAGCCTCCATTTTATCACAGAGTGATGACATAGTAGATAATGATGGTGCTACCGTCATTCTCAAGGTTTTCACGATGGGATCGTTGATTGGTCTTTAGGCCTGTGTGACAGCTTAGCAATCGATTTCACAGCAGCTCTCAGCAATCACTCACAGTCGGTTAGGGAGACCAATGGTTGCTAACGAGTCTCCAAGCCTGTTTTACTGGGGCCTTACTAATACCCAATGCTAGCTGCTATATTATCCGAACATTGCTTCAATTGTTAATGTTCATTTAAACTTTTTGGTTTTCGGACCAGACCAAGAAGCTTAAGGTTAGTCTGCTTTCTGCAT
Organism: Rhamphochromis longiceps; assembly: GCF_057381845.1. Lineage (NCBI taxonomy): Eukaryota > Metazoa > Chordata > Actinopteri > Cichliformes > Cichlidae > Rhamphochromis > Rhamphochromis longiceps. Next base: position 24,619,330 of record NC_140577.1, read on the forward strand.
TTCAAACAAAAGGAGTATTGGCCAGTAGAGGCACCCAATTGTGTCCAGGTTTCAATCATCTAGCTGTTGACTTGAGGTGAGGTTGAAGAATTTGAAGAAGGAAGTCCTCTTTCTTCATTGTTCTTTCGTGCAATGTACAGGTACCACTGGCAGCTAAACAGCCCCAGCCCATGATCCTACTGCCGCCATGCTTGACTGTTGGTACAGTGTTCTTAGGTCTGAAAGCCTCCAAACATGCAAACAATCAGGGTAAACAGCTCCTGGGTTGTTCTTGAACATCCTAACCAATTTCCTCTCATTTGAGGGTGACAGTTTAGGTCTTCTTCCAGTCCTTGGCAGACTGGAGATATATCTGAATAACTTGTACCTACATAGAATTGCTTGTAATGATAATCCTGGAATCTGCAGTTGTTTTGAAATCACTCCAAGAGACCTTACAAGCTTATGTGAGTCTATCATTCTCCTTCTTAAATGTTCACTGAGATCCTTAGACCGTCCCATTGTTCAACCAAGATAGATACTATCTTGACTGTATGGTCGTATTAGTAGTTCTCCTTCTCGATTAATCTTTTTAACTGTGGTTATATAATGTTGAATAATCCAAACTATATCGGTTTGGACTGAAATGTTTGTGTTAATAATGGGATCCAAAACACCACTTTTTTTTATTACTAGTTTAGCTGAAAGACTAGAAATTAACATAACCAGAGTGCATTTTGTCAGCTCCATTACCTTGAGGTTAAATCTTGTGCTTCAGCATTACTACTGTGTTGTTATAGGGCAGTCCCATCTTCTAATTCATGTTTATGGAGACACAAGATCTACCCACTATCAAAATTTTCAAGTATTTTTAAGGGGTCACCATTTGCCACCTGATTTTTAAAAATCATCAAAACACACCTGCTGGAAGCAACACAAACACACAACCATGGAATGAGGGATAGAACGACAAAAGGAAGATGATAATAATTCATAATGTCACAGCTACTGACTTTACTGTCATTATTAGCTTCTGGGCTTTTGTTGTTTTCACTGCAACATGCAGAGTATTGCACAGTAATGGCAGCATTGTTACATTTCCCCGTAGGAATTGTGCACTGCTTATACCTTGTCAAAAAGGAAAATGCTTACAGGTTTTATTTTTTGGCAGTGAAATGATCATAAAGCCACAGAGTTAATGAGAGGTGGCTCGGTCCGCCCAGGTGGCACAACTGTCTAAAATCTGTCCATGGTTGGACGCTGACTTGGAGAGGCCCATCGTCACGGCCACACCAATGACACGGCTAGATGTGGGTGAGCTTTCTGGGTGGCAGCTCTCATTCAGCCAATCAAGGCAAACAGGCCACGCTCTATTTAATGATTATCCCAGCATCTGTCCCCTATCTCTCATCTCAGCGTGAAAGCCAGCAAACACAAGTGCAAATACACTCGCAGGAGCTCAGTGAATCCCATCCAGCCGAGCAGCCCGATATTGGCTCGCATCGAGTAATTCAATCTCAATTTAATCAAATTTAGAAATGATGGCAAATGCTCGTGTGCATTATGAACAGGCTGTGTGCCCGTGATTCATTATATAGTTAGTGGAGAAGTGGTTAATAGAGGATGTGATTACACCAGCAGCAATTAATGCCAGTCCAATGAAATACATGATTACCACATTTGGAATGTAATCTCAGTTGTTATCCATGTCATGAGGAGAAAGGAAACCCAGAGATAGCCCTCATCCTGTTTACATTCTGTTTACTTTTACTTAGGTTTTACTGCTGCTTGACAAGGTACACTCGTTTCAGGTCCTGCATTAGCTTTGTGGAGAGGATCCCATCATCCACTACACTTTCATCCTCTCGAGGCAACAGTAGGGTTGGTTTTCACCTAGTCCCATTGATATCACGTTGCTGTTCATTTGGTAATCATCTGCCAAAATCCCTCTGCAGTATGCTTGGATGCTTGCAGCCACTCTCTAGCTCCTTTGCATTCGGATGCAGGTGATCAATATACAACCTGCTTTCCTCGGCTTTAAATCACAGGAATGCTCAAAGACTCCCTGCAGGCCTGGATGGAGAAAACGACAGATAACACGGAGCGCTGGGCAGATGAATAAAACGATAAATGTCAAAGAGGAGCAAAAGCTGTTAGATAGAGGGAGAAGAACAACTGAAGATACACACTGAGAGAGAAAGAAAGGCTAATATTCTTGATTTATCAGCCCTGCAGTCTTAGAGATGAATAAAAAGAGGAAAGCTGTCTCCGGCCGCTTATTGCAGCCGCGGGATGAATGTTCGCGTTTGCTCTGTTTTGTCTTTGGTTAGGTAAAAAATGAAGTGTAACATCAATAAAAATGTTAATCAGAAAAAAAACAATGCATTGTTTTCACTTTCAATTCACGCATTAAAAAGAAGAAAAGAAGAAAGAAAATAATCCTGACATCAATCATCAAAATCTACTTCCTACCACAAATGTCCCATCGCTGCACCTCCCATATGTGAGCCTCTAATCTTACCTTATACCTGTACTCAAAGTTTTATAAAAAAAACACCCCTTTGAGGTCTTAGTCCTTTCTGACAGGTATGAGAGGCCTAATTAGACAAAAAAAAATGACTCTCATCCAAACAGTCTACAACATTGCAATTGTTGTTCCTTTGCTACACTTAAATAAAATGTCTTCACATTATTTCTTGTTTTTCTCACCAGGTGAGTGAGGTGCAGCCCTGTCACGCCCACAGCGCCCCCTTTCGGCCCGGACGGCACACCATGCCCCGGCGCCTATGAAAGGGTACCATGTCAGCCGGAGCATGTCTCAGCATTCCTCGGGTGGTGGTGGAGGAGGTCCCTGCCACTGCACGCCTGATGACTGTGACGGTCCAGGCAGAGACTACTACCACGGTCACAGCGATGGCCACTTTTACCCTGGGGGAGGTCCCGTTGAGGCCCTGGCGCTGGAGAGGCACCACTCCCGCTCACACTCCCATAGTCACTCTGGAGGAGGCACCTTTCCCCGCTCCCACCCCAACCAGCACCCACCTCTCCAGTCATTTGACTCTTGTGAAGAGTGCCTATCCTCAGGCCACGGGGGGAAGATGCACCGCATGCCCTCAAACATGATGGACCAGTTTGAGAAGCAGGTGCCCTTCCATCATGATGGCTTCCACACACTGCAATACCAGCGCACTGCCAGTGGGGGTGCTGAGCAACGCAGTGAGAGCCCTTCGCGCATACGCCACTTGGTCAATTCGGTGCAGCGCCTCTTTGCCAAGTCCCATTCCCTGGAGGCGCCATCCAAACGGGAGTACAACGGTACGAGGGGAGGAGGGGACTACAGGAGCGAGAGAGGTGGGGGCCACAGGAGTGGAGGGGAGGAGGGCCACTACTCAGGCCACCAGTCTCGCTCCACCAGGAGGAACAAGTCTCGAGAACGTAGCAAGAGTGGAGACTCGCGGCATGAGTCAGGCAGACGCCACCGCAGCCGGACAGCGGGCTGGTGGAGCTCCGATGACAACCTCGACAGTGACAGCAGCTACTTGGTAGGTGGGGGTAGACCGGGGTATCCCAGAGGACATGAGAGCCTGGATGCTGCCATTCAGGAGCTCACCATGAAGAAGCCCAAGGAACGAGGCGGCGGACCGGGGTCTGGGGAGTGCATGGCCTGCACAACAATGGCTCTGGTGGGGAGTGAGGGAGGAGGAGGACAGCACGGGCATCACGGTCACTCCCTGAAGAGGAGCACCTGGTCAGCCATGACAGTGAGTCAGGCTAGAGAGGTGTATCCTTCTACCAGAGGAGGAGCCTATGACAAAGCCCTGGTGCCCATTGAGAGCAAGCTCAAGGAGAGGACCTTCCACTATCTCCAGGTGTGTCTGTCCCTACATATCAGCAAATGTGTAATCAAATATATATGTGGTTTGGTGTTAAGCAAAAAAAAACAAAACTTATTTTTAAGGAATGAAAAGATTGTCTTGAACTTTTGTTTTTCTGTTTCCACTGTCTCAGACCCTTGAAGATTAGGCTAATTAGTCCGCTGCCATAACGACAACTATCATTGTGTACGGGACTTTATAAAAACGTGTCGACCATCTCACATCTTCTGCCTCTGCTCTCAGTCTGTGTTGCATCTCCATGTGTATATTTGACAGCCAGTACAGACACACAGACGCAGGGCATCTAGACAAGATGAAGCCTGCTCTTCAGTTATAACACAAAATCTGTCAATGCAGTGCCTTCTCACAGGCTTGTGGGGAAGTATGGGCTTGTATAGCTGTGCTTTAGAACATAAGTGCTGTGAAACAATCAGAAAACAACACATGTAGCACACACACATGTCAGTACTGGAAACACTTTGATTTAAGTGAGGGTGTTGCTTACCCACTTACTCGCTGTGAATTCATCAAAACTGCATAAACTACCTCCAGCTTTTCGTGTAAATTGTCTCAATTGGACTTCATACAGACTTTGTATTTGGAAGCTGGCAGGTTAAAGATGATTAGTGATCTGACAGCCTTGGACATTTACATTCTCCATGGATGGATTATCACGTCCACGAGATCAAGGCAACAATTTGCCACAGGCAAAGAATATACAGTACAAGTATACCCTGTATTCCTTTTGTTTTGTTTTTTTAATTGCTGCTTTATGCTTTATGCTTTATGCGTTATGTTCTAGACACCCCAATAGATATGATTTAAGGTATGAAACACATGCTTTAATATAAATAAATGGAAAACATGCTGCCATGATTGGCATCTCCCCATGGCATTCTTTGGAGTATTTGATGTCTTTAAAGTTAAAACTCAGTCTGCCAGAAGGTTCCAAGGTTCAGTGGTGATAAGTGACAAACGATTTCGTTTTCTCTGCATTTCTCTGGCGAACATCAAATAGCCTTAACTATAGGAAATTGTTAAATATAATACACACGTTTCTTCCACAAACAATGTCAGAGAGTGAAGCCAACTTCCAGATTTCCCAGGTCTAATAGTGTTAGCACTGCTACACCACAACCAAGATCTTCCCCAGGAGGCAGGACTGTAGGCTCTGTCAGATGCTGACAGTTTACACTTGCCGACATGCTAAGTTGACATTTCTCCTATAGGCTGCCTGTCTTCTGTCTTTCTCCTTATTGACCACCAGACTGAAATTTGACCTATAGGCTATCCAGTTATAGCTTATGCTTTAATGTACTAATTGGCTAAACGTTTAAAAAAAAAATAGGAAAAAGTGCAGACACTACCTCACCACCATGTGAGGAAGGTGCAGAGCTGAAAAAATATAACATAGAAATCTAGTAGTGAGTGCACAGTGTATGTGTGAAAGTAGTAACCAGCAATCTCTCTGGTACTCCTTAAAGTAAGATGTCTTTGTCATCTTTGTCTTTGTCAAAGACGACAAAGACAGACTGCTTTGTAGAGCTTTTCTGATTGCTCAAGTGGCCAATCAGAAAAGTTTAGGTCTACAAGCCCGTCCTTAAGTTTCTAAAGTTTTACCCACTGAGTGATGACTGCTGGGGAGGTAAAATACCCATTGATTTTAATTTAGGCTTTGTCCCTCCAAAGGTTAATTGTTTCAAGGAAAGAAAAGCAACCATTGTCCCTACAATTTTGGTTTAGACCCTGGTTTTTCCAGTTGAATACACAAGTAAAGGTATTCAGTTACTCAAAATGCCATCTTCCTGCTATAGAAACAAACCTTTAATAGCAACACAGCCAATTTTTGTTTCAAAAGCTCAAGAAAGCAAATTAGAAGAAGAAAATACAATCAAAGATGGGTAAGATCCTTGTGGTAAAGCCTTTGGATTAATGGGGAAATTAACAAGAATTTTTCAAAAGCATAAAAAACCCTTTTTCTTAAATAAAGGTTTCAAAAAAATCAAGTGAAAAGTATTTTTTCTTGGTTAAATGTCTGCCTAAGAGGCCAGATGGACTCTCCTGGCATTTTGCTGTGAGTCAGAAAACAATAATCATCTTCACCCACCGTGTTATTTACCTGTCCCTTACAACAGTCGCTTACCTGCCTCCTGTCAACACGCTGTAGCTTGAATCTGCCGCATGCAATTTTCAGAGAACCCGTTCACTCATTTTATCTCCTAAAATGGCAGAAAAGGTTAATTAAAGACTGTTATTGGCTGTTACAGTGGCATCTCAGAGAGCACACGCACGCACACAAACACACACACACAAGCACGAGCTCAGAAACCTCCAGCTGTGTTGAGGTAGAGCTGCCATGCAGGCTGTGTTTCTACGGAAACAGCAGGTAGCCACAGGAGTCCCTGGTGTTTTTCCAACTCTCATCCTTTAGACACAGCTGAGGTCTGCTGATAGAGAAGACAGCGAGAGCAGGGTCGTCTGTGTGTTCGTGCTTTTCTGAGGACAAACCCCACACAGTTTACCCTGTGCTTTAGGCTACCATCACATTCTCACCTTAGGACACGAAATGAACTTCCCCTGCTGCAGCTTTTCTCGTATCTCCAGGTGTCACCGGTGGTTTGGGGAGGCGCGGAGAGACAGTATGTTGAGTGAATTGTGCCCAGCTTAGATGTGCCAGGGCAGGCCAGATTGATCCACGGCTTCAGAGCAGACAGCTCACTGGAGCTGCAGATATAAAGCTGTTCAGGTCTGTTTCACCAGGATGAAATGTCAGGACTAACAGCAGCACAGGTGCAACAACTCCAAATTGAAACTGCCTGAGAAAGCAAGAGCAGATATCATACACCCAACAGCTGCCTTTAAACTCTATTACTTGTGTATTAAAGGTGGCACTTGTAATAAGAGACTGGCAAATAATTTATATTGTAAGGTAAAGACTCTGCAATATTAGTAAGAGAATAACAACCATCAGATGATCCCCTGTGAATGAGCACTTAGCCATGAAGAGAAGGAAGAACTGCTTTTTAACAGGAAGAGACCACCCACAGCTAAGGGAGGGCCAGCCATCTGCGTCCCCTCCCTGTGGGAGTGAGGGGGAAGAAGAGAGTAGACACAAAGTTATTGAAAATTCAGATGCAGGTGTTTCAGGATCAACCAATATAGTACCTTAAGTTTATCAAAATCAGAGAGTTTCAGGCCTAATCTTAAAAGTACCCAAAGTGGAAGCTGAATCAACAACAGAGGGGTCTGAGTCTGAATCTTTCTTTCTAGTCCAACTTGTTATTCTTTTGGTCACTACCTGTAGCTGTAGGTGAGGGTCAGGACCTAGGTCAGTCAATAAATCGACAGCCTCACTTTCATCCTCCTCTCTCCTCCACACAAGATTAAACTTTGAATTTCTCCATGTTACGACTGAGTATAAATTGGCTCTACATCTGCTGGATTTATGCAAACAGTCAAAAGTGAAGAGCTAAATGTAGGTTGGTTCACATTAAGAAAAACGCTCTACAAAGCGTTGACTAAGTAGTTTTTGTAGCACCTGGAAACATTTGATTTGGTTTGATTTTATTGATTAGCATTCAAATATCTCAGTGAAGACAGAACAAAGATCTACCACAAAGCAAGAAAGCATGAGACAAGGCTAATCAAAAGGTATTAGCTGAAGCATTTGCTTATTACGCCAACCCTTTTAACAAAAGATCTTTTTGCATGCAGCTCCTGTACACAGGGCTCGAAGCAAATAATAAAACAAAGCAAAAACAAAACAAACAAACAAGAAAAAAAACTTTCCACATGGTCAGTTTTAAAACATAAAACACATGGTCAGTTTTAAATTAGTTCAAGTATGCTACAGCAGTCCCTCTCTCGTTGCAGGGTCAGTCTACCTGCTGTATGTTATTTCCATGTGTAAAAAAAGGAAACATGTACATACAAGCTAATACTTACACAGGTTTCCTGCAAAGAGTCAGGACCGAGCAATAAATGCAAGTGAATCTTCGCAAGTCTACGGTCAGAGGCAAAGGGACATGTGCAAACTTTCCCCCATGGCGTCAATGCCAATCACAATGTGTGGCATCAGAACCTGATGCTCTCCGTTCCCTGAGCCTCTCACCTTCCCCTCAGCCTGTGTGTGATAGATATGAAATGATTAAAAAAGAAAAGAGGGCCGAGGGGGAAAAAAAGCTGAATATGGAGTAAAAGGAATGAAAAGAAGAGCAAAGCGGTGAGGTACAAAGAGTGTTAGAAAAGATGAATGCAGAGGGACCCAGAGACAGTAAAGCAAGCTCAGGGATAGAAAAGAGATAAAAGAGGTGATGGTAGCCAAGGGGCAAAGCAAGAAGAGGAGAGAAAGGGGCGTTTGAGGAAATGAGAGAGATAGTGGACGGCCACGGGGATCACGAGATTAGGCTGAATCATCTTTTAAGTGATGACCTTAAAAACACACACTCAGCTGGATGCCAAACCCCGGGGCCTTGGCTATGTGTGTGTGTGGGTGCAGGTGTTGGTCACATGCTCGTATATGAAGCTGCACCTGACAGCATTTACAAAAAAATGAAAACCAAAATGAAAGGCTGAGAGGTCCTTCGGCCAAAACAGCTGCTGTTAGTGTACGAGTGAACACACACATATATAAACACACATATCCAAGTGAGTGGTCCTCCACAATAGTAGCATGTTACATGCGAGGTTAATAGCTATACTCACGAGCTATGATGCTAATTAAAGCTGCGCTTGTCAACATAAGGGGTCACTCGTGGCGAGAAATACCCCTGTGACCTCATCACCTAATTCTGCATTTCTCATCAGCTCTACTGAGATTTTTCAGATCAGTTCTGGGTTTTGACTGTTACCGAACGCTGGTCCTACGCTGTCTACAGCACTGCGATCAGGAGTCCTGTAATTATATTTTTTATGTGTAAGGCAACATCAAGTTAGTCTTTAGACTTTCCTAACAAAGTAAATACATAATAGTCTATACATATAACGAGTTATTCATTAATTAGTATATTGAAGTATAATACTTGGACCATAAATATAAACTTTACTACATTGTGCTGTCTTTTATGGTCATGAAAATTTCTCCGAAGTGTTGAGCCGTTGTTGTTAGTTTCCTCCATCAACCTGTGCACAGCTCCTGACGGGCGCTAAAGGCTAAACAAAGATCAGCCCATTGTCACCAAAACTCTCTCTGTACTAGATATTTGGATATCCAAATGTCTGATTATCTGGTTATTTATTCACTTTATTTATATAGTGCCAAATCAAAACAGCAGTTGCCTCAAGAGGCTTTATATTGTAAGGTAAAGACGCTACAGTAATACGGAGAAAACAATCAGATGACTCACTGTGATCAAGAAAAAACTTGCTTGCAGAACCAGGCTTAGGCAGAAGCAGCCATTAGTGGCATTAGTGGGAGAGAGGAGGGAGATGGGACAAGAGAGTTACTGTGGAATAATGAATAATTTAATGTAGAGTGGTGTCTAAGCATATAGTGCCATTATTAGCCTCCTGTAGTTCTTTGTTTTAGGTTGTTGATCCAAAGACTGGCCAAATGCTACTTTAGCATTTAGCATTTGCCTCATTTCAGCACAACACACATTTAGAAATTAGCTGAGAAAATACCAGTCAAGACATCTTTCATGCTTTGTGTAATTTGAGACCAATAAAGCAGCTCCAGACTGAATCTCAATGCTAATCAGTTAGCTGAGGTTGTTTGATTAGAATTTTTTTAATGTGTTGTTTTATGTTGTCTTATTTCTTCAAAGTAAACAAAAGGTCATTTTCAAAGCGTTAAAGTAAAAAAAAAAACTCATGTGTTTCATGCTTGACTTCGCTTCCCAACTTTGGAGTAGTTCCACATGATACCCACTCACTGAAGGGTTGCCTGTAATTGCTGAATTTGCAAAACTTCACTGACACTGTGATCTCTTCCTGGGTGCGCTAACGCCTTCGTGTATTTTACATTAGGGCCACTGTGAGAACATGTCAGCGTAATTCTTGGGGTTAATTTCATTGATTCTCTATATTTCTCTTCGTGTTGTCTTTAGTTTCTTGTCTTGACTGCACTGCTGTGTTTGTTGTTTTCCCATCAGAATCATTTGCTCGTCTGTTAAATTGCGTCTTCTGTTTCGTGTTTTTGCCACCACGTTCATGTCTTTCTCCCACTCCGTGTCGCCACTCCTGTCTGCTGCCCTCTCTCTCTTGTCTACCTGTTTTTCTCTGTTTTTATTTATTTGCTCTCCGTCTGTCGGCTTTTGAGCTTACGTTGTTTTTCCTTCTCTGCGTCAGTGTTTTTCCAGCTGTCAGACTTTCTCTCTCTCTGTAAGTCCCTTCATCCTATTCTCTCTTTCTCTTGCATCATTACTCGTGTATGCATACATGTGCATGTGAGCGTGTGTGCACGAGTGCAGTTGACTTTTCGGTTGTGTCTGCCCTCCAACCCAACGCTGTGTGCACGTGGGCCAGAACTGTGCTGCTAAATAAACCTTTTACCATTCGAGGTGTGAAATATTTTTCGATTAATTAAGAAATATATTTCTGTTTTGAGAAGCCTTTGGATCTTGACATCAGATATTGAGAAGAAACTGCAAACAGTGCGGTGAAAAACATCTTCAATATCTCGGTGTTGATTAATTCACATCATGACTAATTCCTTTTCCCTTAACAGTGGGTGTAGAAGAGGAATGCATACTTACTTTTAACGCATTTAACTGTTTGACCTACTAAAACCATGTTGGTCCCACATGGTTGTTACATTTTTACTCACTACCTGTTGCAATTTCAGATCAGTACAAGTTGGTCAGTTATGGTGACCGTGTGCATGTTTGGGTGGATGTGGATGTGCCTCAGGTCCCTTCAGAAGACTGGGGAGGTGGTTATGGTGGTGGCGGAGCAGCTGACAGCGGAGGGGAGATCCCTTGCCGTCGCATGCGGAGTGGCAGCTACATCAAAGCCATGGGCGATGATGACAGCGCCGACTCGGACACGAGTCCCAAAGCCTCGCCCAAGTCCACGCTGATTGCCCAGAGGGAAGCCTTCAGACGATCTATCAGCATGGATCAAAGGTCAGATGGCACAAATTCAGCTTTTATATTCATGCTGAAATACTTGTATTTACCCTCGACTCAACTCTCTGCTTTCAAAAACCGTAAAAAACACGTTTATTTGGTTTAGTTTGGTTGTCTTTCTTTTAAGCAGTGCAAAAGCAGCACAGGATATCAAATAGGAATTGCACAGATGTGACAGAAGTAAACAATAAAATACAGAAACAGACAGCAGTGGGATGACAAAGGGGAAAAAAACAACAACGTGGAACAAAATGCAGAAAAACAAAATAGCAAGTTAGTCCTAGTATGGACGGTTGCTGTTTATGCGAACATTTCCCCACAGGAGGATTTCTGCATTATGTTACTTTACAGCTTTTTTTGGTTTGCATTTAGAATTCATTCCTTTTCCATAACTTTATAAGAGGCTGCAGCTTAAATACACAACATTGTTTGATTGTGCCTTTAAGGCTCACTCTTTAAATGTGGACAACATTATTTTCCACAGTGTGGGTGAAAATACAAAACCATTGGATAATTTCTTCTCATAGCTTCATAATATCTTTTAGACAGTCTAAGTCTCCCTCCTTAGAAAAACCCTGCTCTCCAAAATCTTTATTTTCAGTTTGTAACATGATAAAAATCTGATGTTTACAAACACATTTTGGGATAACTATTAATTTCAGACTTTAAAAAGATCCTTTCAGACTCAGAAAATTCATGTCTGTTTAGTTAAAGTAAATAAAGGAGGTTTGATCCCTGTTCAATTTGTAAGTTTGTTCACGTACAAATAAACCAACAGTCTTTAATTTTATGGTGGTTTCATTTTAATGGAGAGAGACAGAATATCAGCCAAAAATCCAGAAAAAAACACGTTACATAAACTTTATGAACTGAAATGCATGTTATTGAGTCAAATAAATATTTGAAGTCTGTGTGTATGCTTGTGTCGAATAGATTACGATTAATCAATCATTACCGATATGCCTGTTCTCAGCTTGTTATATGTCTAAAACAAACCTCTCCGTAGAATCAATTTCTTAAATTCCAACTTCCCCACCACCATGGGGAAGACCAAGGAGCTGTCAAAGCACATCAGAGACAAGATTTTAGACCTGCTACGGGACCATCCACAATAAGCATGTCAGGATGGTGACAACTGCTGGTGCCATTATTTGGAAATGGAAGAAATATAAAATGACCATCAATCAGATTCTGTCTGAAGCTCCATGTAAGAGCTTGCCTCATGGGGTGAGGATGATCATGAGAAAGGCTGTGGATCAGAACAAAACCACACAGGAGGAGCATGTTAATGGCGTGAAGGCAGCTGAGACCACAGTCACAAGGTGCCCCTGCTCGAGAAGGCAAAGGAACAGGCCCGTCTTAAATTTGCAAGTGAACATGACTCAGAGAAGACTTGGGAGAGAGTGCTGTGGTCAGCTGAAACCAAAATCAAACTCTTTGGCATCATCATCATTTGGCATCTGCTCATTGAGGGGGCAGTAGATTTATTTTTTTTACTTTATTTGGCCTTTATTTATACAGGTATTCCTATTGAGACTCAATGTATGGGGCCATGTACCATGAAATCTTGACAAGAACCTCCTTTCTTCAGCCAGAACACTGACGATAGGTCATGGATGGGTCTTCCAGCATGACAATGACCCAAAACAAAGGAGTGGCTAAAGAAGAAGCACATTAATGCCATGGAGTGGTCTCGCGACTCTTCAGACCTCAGTCGTATAGAAGATCTGCAGAGCTTTGATTTAGAGTTTCTTTAAAGACGAGTGAACCAAAATCCTGAGCTGTGTGCAAACCTGGTGACCAACTACAGCATCTCACTGCTGTGCTGGCCAACAAGCGTTTCTCCACCAAGTACTAAGTCATGTTTTGATTGGTGATCAAATACTTTTTGGTTGATGTTCTGTCTCTCTTCATTCAAATGAAGCAACCATAAAAATGAGAGACTGTTCATTTCTTTGTAAGTGAGCAGACTTACAAATTTAACAGGCGATCAAATCATTGTTTCCGCCCGTGTAAATACTCTGGAGATTATAGATAGAAACTCAGTGACCCAGCAATGCCCTAATAGCAAGCACTTAACAAGTGGGTGAATCAAAGAACACAGAGGAAAATAAACATCAGCTAGGACGAGGCACACTGTGTTCTGTACACATGATTTCACACTCTGTGTGAAACTGAGTGAGTAACCCTTTTAAGACATATATAAAGACGCATTTCAGTAACATTCAAGCACCATTTATTTAGACAAATTAAGATTTTAGACCATAAACTGAATTATTAAACTAAATTATTGCTTGGTGGTAAACATCAGTAAAAAGATAACACCAGCGGATTTCAGTTTATAGGGAAAGAAACTGAAAAAGGATGTTAATGTTCTTGCATTATGCAGTAAATACTTTCACATAGGCAGCCTTGGGAACCTTCTCACATTTAACTGTAGCTCTGCTTGAACATCATAATAGCTGCTGGAATGTCTGGATTTTATTTTTCATATAAAATGAACAAAAATGATGGTTCCCTAATTGGCATGGAAATGCACCGTCACAGCACGGAAAATGACTCCAGCTGGCTCAGTCATGACACATGATGCAGTGAATTGTTATTTGGTGGTTCACCAAATGGTGAGCTGTTTGTGTTGCAAACATTTTTTTTGATAAAAATAGCAACGCGAATGGCGGACGTGTTTACAGCCACAACAAAGCATCAATACTAACATTTATGCTTGTGTTTATTCCAGGCACTCGTGTAAACAGTGTACAGATTCTTACCCTAACAGCAGAACCACACCCAAGACCCACACCCGCTCCCGTAGCTACACCCGCTCTTTGACCAGCACACAGGTAACAAACAGCAGGGTGAGGCTTTGAAGTGTGTAAACCGCTCCTAGAATTGCCTGTTTTTCTACATAGATATGACCTAGGAGATCTGTTTTGAGACCTTCCTGTCCTTCCGGGTGCAAACATGAAATACGTAAGCCAGCGAGGCTGCAGTGCAGAACAAAGCAGGCACAGATGACAATGGATTTGACGTTGATTACATCAGATACGGCATGAAAGGCATAGATGGGATGAAGGTGAATTGCAAGGCATCTTCAGATGTCTTCAACTGCGGGATGGCTGAAACAGTGCATATTTTGTGAGATGTTAATGTTCAGAATGGCATCAGTGGAGGCATTAGCTGATGTGGGCTGGCATTGTGGATGTCACCTGAGCTGCACCGAGCTAACGATAAGCTCGATTTGATCTGGTCATTCGTTTATTGAGGAAAACGATCCAATAGTGCATGTCTGTGAGGGCGTAAAGAGCATAATTTGAAGCTGAAATTAGATGAGGGATTTTCAGTCAATGATATGAAAATGGGATCAATCATGAATGGGACAAAGGTGATTTCTGAGAAGCTTTGCACATTAATGAATGCAGTCCACAATTCAAGACCACCGTTACCCTCCAAAGGAGAGGTCAACCTACAAGGTTAACTCGACTGTAAAGTATGTCACAGCAAAAATCTGACTTACATCAGGAAATTTATCATGAACGAAATTTCCTCAATGACTAGAATCTAAATTAAATTTCTTTAGGACTTGTGTTAAGCTGCAATAACTTTATAGGTTATATTTGTGTAGAAAATGACAAAACTGGGTTCACAAGCTTTCAACAGACAGTTTCTTTGGGGATATAAATTGTGCATCTGACATGTGTAAGACAAGTACTGATGTAGGAACTCTCATCCCCTGCACCTTCCCGCTCATCCTCCAGCTCGGAGAGACGTTAAACCGTCAGTTCGAAGCCGTGTGTGGGACCATGTTCGGGGGGGTGGAGTCTCAAGCTGTCGAAGCCCTGGATCTTCCAGGAGTGTTCCGCACTCGCAGCCACAGCTACGTTCGCGCCATCCAGGCCGGATGTTCCCAGGATGACGACTGTCTCTCCGTCTTCTCCATGTCTGGCCCCCAGGGAAGCATCAAGGGCGGGGCCGGTGAGTGTGCGGTTTGAGTCCACCAGTATGCAAAAGTCTGGGGTGTCTCTGTGGAGCGTTTGGATGCGCGGCTGCCTTTTATGTGGCAGCAGCGCGGCAGGAGACACAGTGGGAGATGAAACTTTATGACAGGCTGTGTGCATTTACGTTGACAAAAGCAAATTCACGCACACACGTGCACACACACTCGTTGCACAGCTGCATCCATTTTTAATATACAGCCTTTTCTTGTCTTCGCTATTCTTTCAACCTCTAATGAGCTGTTTTTTACCCCTCTCCTCTGTGTTTGTGCCTACATATGCATGCTATAGGCTCAGCTGTGTGTGTGTGTGTGTGTGTGTGTGTGTGTGTGTGTGTGTGTGTGTGTGTGTGTGTGTGTGTGTGTGTGTGTGTATTACATTTGTGCATGCTCTTTGTTCTCTGCCATCTCTGCCTTGCCTTTGTATCTCATCTCTCTCCGATCACCCTCCCCTGTCTGATTGCAGGTTTCACAGGCTCAGAAATAGGTACAGGAACCCATGTGATTATGATGATAGCTCAGTGTCTCCAGCTTTTTGTCTCTGTCTTTTGGTTTCACTCTTGATGATGTTTGCTTTGACAAGTCTTCCCAATAATGCTTAAGCCTAATATTGGGCTGTTTTTATTTGCCACAAAATCCATCCAGTGTTTCCTAAAGCCTCTGTGAAGTGTTATCCACTTTCAGCACAGACCCCTCCCTGGTACACCAAGTCACACAGCAACACTGCGTATGCACACAGGGTGGGTTACAGCTTTGGAGTGAGCATCTCTGCACTCTGAAAATAAACTCTGTTCAAATATATATTTAAAGAAACTGTGAGTGATGTCTTTCTTAAATATTGCTCTCAGGAAAATGCTCTGTCTTCTTAACTCATTCACTGCAATTGACGTCTATAGACGTCAATTGAAAAACTTACGTTGACTGCCATTTACGTCTATAGACGTCAATTACGTTTTTCAATGGGAGGGGCTAGAATACAACCTCGGGCAGCTTGTCAGTGAACATCAGACTGCTTGAAATGTATTTTTCACAAAAAGCTCGTTTTCTCCCTTTTTGTGGTCAAAACAGGCATTTTTGGTGGAACCCACCTCTCTTCTACAGCTGATTACTAAAGAATGGAAAATGGTAGAAACAAGCTTTTTTTTTGGATGAAAGAAGAGAGTCTGTTCTTCATTTTGGTAGGTTCAGCGTTTATATGATCATAACACACAGTTTTCTGTGGCTCTTCAAAAATGAGTAAAAATGGCAGTGAATGAGTTAAGAGTTAAATTAGCTGCGGGGAAGAGGTTTTTGCTTCGCTATCATGTCTGTCTTTTCCAGCGCATCCCTCCCTGCCACTCACTGAAATTTATACTAAAAGCTGTTTTTTAATGAAAAGAAGTTGGACTTTTGTGTGTTTCCTCTTCCATCTTACACTGGCTGTAATTCTTAATGGCTTTATCGTTGTTCTCTCCTCCTTTCCATGTTTGTTTGCCTCTTTATGTCAACCGCTTTCCTATTTTTTTCACTCCTTAACTTTCCTGTCACATTCTCCTTCCAGTCTGTCCCTTTTGTAAGTATCCACCTCCCCTGCTCCCTGTTGATATATTACCCATTTTGCTTTTAACAGCCCACTGTGCCTTTGTCTTCCTTTTCCCCTGCTCTTCTGACACTTCAGTCTTTCCTTATCGTAAAGGTGCTCCTCCTCCACTCCCACCCCGCATGTCAAAGTCTTCACTTTCGGTGCGAGCCCAGAGCAGCACAGAGTCCACCCAGGATGCCTACTTCCAGAGCAGCGGGCAGTTGGTCTCAAGCTCCGGTCCCGGACGCCCCAAGCAGCACAGCAACTCCGTGGACCTGGGTAACTCTGACGGGCCATCGGGCCGCACCTCCAGAGGAGGCTACTACACTGGCAGCGGACCCGGGCGTTCCCGACAGCACAGCAACTCCGCAGAGAGCCTGGACGGGGTTCGGGGCTCAAGAGAGCTGGTGCCCTATGGAGGGGGTCCTGGAGTCGGGGTGAGAGCCAAACACAGCAGCTCAGCTGACAGCCTTCTGGAGGGTCCGCCAAGGCCAGCAAGAGAGAGGGATGGCAGAGTGGGAGGCAGTCTGGGGAAATCAGCCTCTCTGCCTCAGAACAGCATCATGCTGAGTAAAGCTGGAGGGCAGGACGAAGGGCGTGCTGTCAGAAAGTGGAGGCCATCCATAGCTGTGCAGGTGAGAGGAAAACAAAAAAATATGCCTTTTATTTTCATTTATTTAGATTAGGCTCTCTAAAAGATGATAGAAAATAATCAAAGGAGCTTGCAAAGAAAGCGTCTGGACTTCTTTAAGTTGCTTGAAGACGTTTCACCTCTCATCCGAGAAGCTTCTTCAGTTCTAAGGTCAAATGGTGGAGAGTCCCAGATATAAACCTAGTGGGAGTGACCCCCCACAGAGGGACAAAAGGACCCCCTGATGATCCTCTAATCGCCTGAGCCAAGGTGGGAAACTGGGCGTGGGTCCCAATCAGCCAGAGTTTCGGGTGTGTTCATTGTGAAACCTGGCTCCACCTTATCATGCGAATTCCTGAGGTCAGATGGCCCAGGATGTGAGTGGGCGTTAAGGCGTCTGGGAAGGGATCTCAAAACTTGATTATAGATGGCAGAGAGTTGGTGTCGTAAACCCCCGCCTCTGTTCAAAGATGGTCGCTCACAGTGGACATAGATGGATTCTTTGCAAGCTCCTTTGACTACGATGACCTGGATGACTGAGAACCTTCACAGACATATAGAAAATAATGAAAACTGCAAGTCTTCAAATTGCTTGTTTTGGTTAAACTGTATCCTTTGTCCACAAATCCAAACTTGATTTGCAGTGATACGAACTTCAGAAAGCACCAAATCCTCACGTGTACCGAGCCCGAACAAGCAGATGCTTGGAATCTCTGATGAAGGCGCAGTAGTTTGCACAGTTAAAGGCTGTGAACTAATCACTGCACTCCAGCCCCCTCAGTTCTTCCCGAGGATGTTTGGTTTTTTGGCTTGGTGAATAACTTTACAGGCAAGCTTTACAGATGCTAATTTTCAACTCAGCTAAGCCAAGAGAAAAATGGTTTCAGCACCAATCGAAATACAGTCCATTTACACAAAGAACATGCATAATCCCTCAGCGTTAGTAGCTGCAAACCATTTTCTGCTCCATGTGAAGACTTTGTCGAGTTTTCCTGCGATCTAGGTGCAAAGCTTAGCTATTCAAAAGGCTATAGATCCATAATTAGCATACAAGCTTGGGAGTGGCATCAATATTCTGCTATAGAGCTATACTTTTATTAAATAGGGACATTCATCTCTGACATGTCTTCAGAGATGGTTAGTTATTTTTTAAGTCCCCTCTAAATGAATGAACAGAGCCTTAACACTAGTTGTCATACAGTAGTCACATGGACATAAAAATGGCCTGAAAAGAATCACCAGTCAAACCTAATTAACCTCAAAAGTCAAATAGCTTAAGTACTATTTCTACTACACAGTAGTATCCCATTATTATGATGTCATTACTAGCTCAATCCAGGATTGTAACACGATCGGTGTGTCTGGTCATCCTGTCAGAGCTCTCAATAAATGCTCTTATAAACTCTCAGGCATGGAATTGTGTCCTCCTGAGAATCAGCCTATCTACCCTACTAAGTCATGATGTACTAAATAAAGGACATCCTGGACTTTCCATTGATATCTCATGTGTTTGGGTTGCCTCTTTTAACACCAAAGAGGAAGGAAATCACAAATAAAGTTCAATGGGAAGATTCTTTTTTCTTGGTTCTTAGGAGGATATGAATGCAGATGAAACGGTTTTGAACCTCTGCTGTTCACATGCATCCATGCAACACAATGACTGCATTATATAGTCCCTGTATGTTCAGCAGGGCAGGTGAGGTTTCCGATTTCATTCTCTCCACTCTGACTGTGGTGCTCGTGTTCTCCTCTGCTGCAGGTGGATAGCTCAGAGACCCTTTCAGATTCCGACACGGAGGGCAAAGCTCTGACCGAGGTCCACTCTGTAGGAGTCCAAGTGGAAGACGACAAAAGGTACCAGGAAAGTAAAAATCAAAGAAAAACTACTCATCTTTGAAATCCAGTCTAAACATGAGCTGTTTATTTTGCCTGACATTTAAGCTGCTTTCATTATAAAAAGAAACAAACTTGCAAAATAAGACGTGTTTGTTTATCTCGCTAATTTATCTTTGCTCCAAAATATGTAGCTTCATCAAGAACTTTTGGTCTTTGCACAGTAATTTATGTGAATAATTTTCATTTACAATTTGAAAAAAAAGCCTTCATCTCCTGAGCGCCCAACAGAGCAGCCACCTATGGTTGATTTCTAGGCTAGATCCTATTATTTCATTTAACATTTCATCAGAGATCACAGCTTGAACTCGGCAACACTTTCTTCCAAGAATGTCTTGTTTTTCAGCCATTAGTGAGTGTAACCATGACTACTGCAAATCATACACTCTACATGACTTTCGCACGTGACTCAACCCATCTCCTAATTATATCCAGCTTTGCCTGCAGGTCAGATTTGCACGCATGCATGCAAACACTCGTAGCATCGCATACTTCCAAACCCCCGAGCGGTTTGTGATCATGCATCCCTTAACAACGTCCCCCCCGTCCCCCCACGCCCGTCACACCTGCTCGTCGAGCACGACAGCGTGACATCTCAGAAAACAGCAGACTGATAACGGAAATCTGAGTCACCCCTCATCAGACAGGAAAGAAGGGTGAGGAGGAGGTGGGGTATAAACTTGTAATAGAGTTAACGATCATCGCCCAGTCCACCGACGTGACATTTTGCCCACACTGGTGCGTCATATGCCAGAGGATTTAGCAGGTCTTATCATAACCAAGTGAGTAGTAGTGAGTGCAGTGACATGGCAGCCTTACTCAAAGAAGAACGTGCAGTTAACAGAAGCCAAAATAATAGCACAATAAGAAAGCATTTGCATATAGTTCTCTGTGTGACTCGATTTCTCTGGGACTGCATTGACTCCCTGTCCTGCAGGAGAGCTCGTTTCAAGCGCTCCAACAGCGTGACGGCGAGCGTGCAGGCCGACCTGGACCCCGAGGGCTTCCCGGGATTGAGCATCGCTGTGCCGATGCAGGACAAAAGTCTCCAGTTTGGCTGCTCCTTCCAAAGGCACTCGTCTGAGCCCGAGTCCGCCAGCCAGTATACAGAGTGCCATCGCACCGTCCACACACAGGGACAGTGGGCCTACAAAGAGGTAGCAGTGAGCAATTCTCCTGTAGGATCACAGGCAGCTGTTGAAGTTTTACAGAAACAATCAAATACAAAAACGTTTTAGCTTCATTGATCTCTGAAGGAAAACTTTTGCCACTTTCACTTTAATGCTCCTCTGGGCTTCATTTAGACATAGTCCTTATATGTGCATGATTATTTTGATAGTGGCAACACTGACAGCAGGTTGTGGGGACACCCAACATGTTTGCATGTCCTCGGGTTAATGGATAGAAATTCATGGTGTAATCGGTGTTTAATTAACTTGCAATCTTACAATAAAAGACATTTTCTTCCTTATACAACATCTGAAAATCAACATTTTTTCTGAATATTTTGCAATCTGAACTACTCGTTTGCTGGGAGACCTGACCGATCAGCCTTGGGGCTGAGAGTAATATAGACAGAAACAGCTGAAGACACCTGGAGGCAGGTTTTCTCTAGTCTTGTTAGATTTTATCTTGTCAAGGCTGAAATGTAATTTGCTCAAATACTGTATTTAGGTACAGCACTGAGGTATCAGTACTGCACTTTCATCATTTTTCCCCCTGTATAACACTTTATAGTTCCACTCATTTCTGAGGAAAGAGTTTGACAGCTTTAATTACTATGATTTATACATACAAAACATTAACATTAGTATATTAACATTAGCTGTCAGGTAACTTTCTTGGTTATTAGCTTGGCTAATGTTGCTGGAAGAGTACCCTGGGTCTTCTAGATTGCACTTGTCAGCTTCCCTGCCTTTAGGAGGATATCTTTTTCTCACTGGTACTGTCTGTAAAGTAAAAGCTTTAAATAGCAATGGAAGTGAAGCTGGCCGTGAGTGTGTCCTTGTGTATTTGCATGGCAGAAGGATTTGCTTAAAAACTAATTATTCAGTAGTGCTATTCATGATTAAATATAAAAATATCATTGGGTATATTTAAACTGGATCAAAAGTGGAGTCCACACTGCACATTTGTGGCATTAATACTAGTATAAATAGTGGCTGAGGTTCAGCAGTGGTTCGAAAACAGGCTTTTTTGTTCTTATGTTATCCCAGGACTTTATCCAGACTGGCTACACCACTGAGGCCTGTCAAGCTGACACACGGCCCCACCAGCAACCGCACCTGCCTCCACGTTCCCACTCTCCTCTCCCCATTACCTCTGAGCGAGCTTGGGCGGGGACACCGTCCCTAGAGGGTCCCCGGAGCCTGCCCGACTCGGGCCGAGCCTCTCCCTGCATGAGAGATGGAGAGTTCTTCTTACGCCTCCTGCAGACAGAGGTGGAGAGGATGGAGGGCTGGTGCCAGAACATGGAGAGAGAAGCAGAGGAGAACGAACTTCCGGAGGAGAGTGAGTGAGAGAGGACGACTCGAGATGAAGATTAACAATGAATAATTCTTGGGTTTCTCAAACTACGTGTGTGCTCTTTCCCACCTAGTTCTTGAACTGATTCGAAACGCAGTTGGCAGTGCCCAGATGCTCATGTCTCAGAAAGTCCAGCAGTTCTTCCGCCTCTGCCAACAGAGTGTGGTGAGTATGTGTGATTGCATGCGAAATCATGACATTACATATGGCGCATGATTTTTGCCGTGATTCGCTAAAGGGCTAGATTTGCTCGGCTGCAAACACTTCACCGGTGAAATTAGTCTGTAAATCCCCATGTAATGCTTTACTTGTTAAGTCCTGTCTCCCCCCGCACACCCAGGACCCATCAGCCTACCCTCAGCCCACGTCTCAGGACCTGGCTGCCTTCTGGGACCTGCTCCAGCTCAATATAGAGGACGTCAGGGTCAAGTTTCAGGATCTCCAGAGGCTCAAGGACTCTGGTTGGAGGCTCCCGCCTGAAAAGAAGGTGAGAGACCCGGGGGTCCAAACCACCCTGGTTTCCCTTCAGCACTCCCCCAGAGCTAAGATGGCAGTGTGCAGGCGAGTAGCGCAGATGGTTGTGCCCTCCAAGCCTTTGCAGGCTGTGAAAATACAGAACAGCAAGAGGAACTGAGCTGAGCTGAGCTGCCCACAAGACTGTGAAATCCAAAATGTGCTAGACGTCTTTTGCATTTAATGCAGCGTATTACATTATTTTCTATATAGGTTTGGCTACTCACTGATCAACATTATTCAGTCAACAACAAACTAACAATTGTTTCTCTTTTCTTCTTTTTCTTTGTGCATTACCTCTGTTTACCTTCTCCCATTTCATTGCCTTTTACTTCACCCAATGCCAACGCATGCTGAGATGTTTTTTTGCTGATTTTATGTGCTTTGTCGTTATGTTTCGGTCCGTGATTCTTCCTCACTTGAATTTTTGCCCTTTATGTTGGATTTTCTTACCTTTTTGTTGGGTTTTCATCCTCCCTCTATCTCCTCTTGTTTTTGCATGGGATTCCTTCTACACAACCATACAAAACCATATTTTTTCCCCCCTCTCGGTTAATCCACTGCCTGTTCACCTGATCACCACGACTGGGCTAGGAGGACAAGAAGCTTCCTCCACCCTTACCAAAGAAGCCAGCAGGTGGGGTGAGTGGCAGCCTCCGGGCTGATAGCGTTGGGGATGGGGTTGCTGGAGGTGGAGGAGGAGGTGGGTCAGGGGGCCTGGTGGTGCCTCGCGTCGGTGGGCACACCCTGCCCATCAGGGAGAAGTCAATGGACCTCGGGGACCGTCAGAGGACAGAAGCGAGGAGGCGGCTGCTGCAGACCCGGCGCACTGCCTCCTTCAGGCAGAATTCGGCAACAGAGAGCGCCGAAAGTATCGAGATCTACATCCCCGAAGCCCAGACTCGACTCTGAACACCGAGCTGAGGTGTTTCCCTCCCACCTTCTCACCCACCCTCACCCCCTGCAAAGCTGGCCAATCTCAGTCTGTCTCCGAGCCCAGTTTTGGATCCGCACGCTGTTAATGCGCTACTCCCCTCTAGCATTTCCATCGAAATCAGTTATCATACTCATTAAACAAGCAATGACAGCCATCGTAGTGTCTTGAAATTTGGATATTTTACAGACACAGAGGCCTAAACGTGGAATGGTAGCTAGCTAGCAGACATTTTTAAGTCTTTTTTTTTGTTTTGTTTTTGATTAATATTATGGCTGAAGACAAACAGCAGTCCACTTTTATAACCAACCGAGGTTCACGCAGTAGTATCATGCCTGTGCGTGTTTACCGAGCACATCTCCATCACTGAAAAATCAAGGGCTTAACAGATACAAGAACTCATACAGAATCTCCCTGTATGGATGCCGTGTGCAGTAAAACCTCATCCTTCTTTGTGAGGTTTCTTAATCACATACAAGATGTGTCCATTCGCTTGACTGATGCTACCGGTGTGGATGAACAAACATGGATGAATTGAGCATCGGTTCTAATGCCCTTAAAGTCAGATGGCTGGCAAACCCCAAAGAACATCCCTCCCAGTCGTTGTCAGCCAACTACAGCTTGCACCTTTCACCCAGGTGCCATCTGTCCCCGGCAGCACTCAGTCAGAGAGTATGAAATCACTTTAAGTTTCTCTCTTTCGTTCCTCAAATCCCGTGTTTTCGTTTGACTACCCTCAGCATTCAGCAGTCAGGCTGTTTGAACGGGCAAGTGCTATTTGTACATAGAGTGCACAGTCATGTTTGCCAGAAGGAGCTTTTGCAGTGTAGCATCACAGCCTTGATGGCTAGAGAGCACTGCAGACATAAAATAAATAAAAAACTAGGGGAGAGAAGCTGTTTGCTTCTTATGTAGTCCTTCTGAAGTTTCAAGCGTTCAGGGGTGGGGTTTCTGTGAGCTTTTAGAGGAGAATATATTTTCCAAGGCTATACAGGACTCTGCTGAGAAAGCCCCCTTTTTCACTGTGAGACTATAGCACCACCAAGTGGTTAAATGAGGACCCAAACTAATAACAATGGTCTGTAGGAAGTTCTCGCCACTTCAGTCAGGAATTAACAGACACCCCAATGAAACAGCCATGACGGAAGATGGGGGGGTTTTGGGTGGGGTGGGGCTCTTTTTGTTGTTGTTTTTCGTGCTTTTTTTGCACTTAATCAGTGCTTTCCCTGGCGCGCAGTGCATTTTCTCTTCTCTTAGAAATTGTTTCAGTGGATTTCCCCCTACTGCTTAATTAAGAGGGCAGCAGATCGCAAAATAAAAGAACCGTCAAAGTCTTCAGCAGAATCTGCTTGCCTAACTCGAAGTGCCGTCCTCTCAATCACACAGAGCCCTGATTACAAAGAAGGGATGATTTCTCTGAAGGGAAGTAAACAAAAAAAGAGTGGTATTCAGTGAACAGCAGTGCCCTACGAAACCTCCCCAAAGAGACATCAAACACAGGAAACCGCCGAGCTGCCAGACAGAGTCTGGCAACTGTGGTGAAATTAGCTAATACTTGATTGAGTGGACGTGTGCGTGCTTTGTTTCTCGTTATTGACTTCCTGAAATTCTCTTCTCTGTGGTCTCCGCTCTGAAAAGTGTAGCACGATTTGAAGAGTTTTTGAAGGGGGCCTCATTTGCAAATCTACTTCATAACAGATATTTCTGACACAAGTGTTTTGTATGGATGTTGCACAGAAAAATGGCATGTGTGTGTGAATGCACTGGAATTAATGCTTACACAGGGCTGCGAGTCACAAGGGACATGTGACGAAGCCCGGCGAATACTAAAAAGTCCAAATCTGCCATTTTGACGATAGAAAAAAAAACAAACCCACACACACTTAAATTTGAAAAATCTTTTAGCATGACCTGTTTTTTCTTTTTTTCTAATATTTGGATGGAATGTGTTGGAAAAATGGGATATTTTATTGGGAGATGTATATTTTATAATATAATCCACATTTCTAGATTAGTAGAGATTATTGAGTACAGTATATGTACGAATTTTAAAAAAAGCATATATCAAATGTGAAATTCTACAGTATTATTATGATAGATTATAGCATTGTGTGATACTACAGTTGTGTGGCATATCCAGACTCAGTACATGTGAAAAAGAATCTCAAATGAATATTATTATCTTCAGTGTGTGAGTCAGGTTCACAGGGTATAACTGGCAAGAGTGTTAATTGCCAAGTGTGAGCCTCCTTAGGCCTACTGTATATCTTCTTCTGTGGTTCTAATGACATATACTGCTGTATCCCCTTCCTGTATTTCCTCTTTAGAGCCAACTACATGTGCCTAACCAGCTATATGTGGAGGTTTCCTTTGAACACAGTTTACAGTATATAAAGAAATGTAAATAGAAAAGTATAAAATATACAGAGAATATTGTTAAAGAAACTCTTTTTACTGTACTGACACACATCATCTTTGATCTCCCCCACTTTCACTTGCAATACCCACACAAGACTGGCAAATTCTATTGATGTTAATACTGCATGCTTTATTACAGCTCCCTTTAGCAGAATCTAATGGGATTTGTTTTTTTGACCGATAAAAGGAAAGCACTTTTTGTAGCCTTTTTTTGTGATTTCAAACAAAAACAAATTGGTAGGATTTTACACTGTCTTTGTACAACGATCACATCCTCGGAGGACACTGATGTCGATGTCCTTGAAAACCGCAATCGATGTTTCGGTTCGACTCCGAGGCGATGCGCTTAACAGCCTCCATGTGAAACGGCCGATTTTATGTTTAATTCATTTGAAGGCGTGCGGTTCAGAGAGCGGCCTTTTTATCCCCATGATCCTCTCTCCCTGAAACTTGACAACATTTCAGCTGCGTTTTTGACCCAGCCCTCATGAAACAAAGCACAAAGACCTGCTTTATTACTGTAACTCCACTGTGAAGGACTCTTGACTCCACCCTCGCAATCCTCAAAGCTACATTCAGAGGGATGGCAAGGTCTTTCCATTATGAGTTGGCCTCGAGGGGCTCCAGGAATCTTTAAAGGCTTTGTTGGATATTTATCCACAGTAGCAACAACTACTCCTACTACTTTGTCTTCAGTTCTCGCTGACATTCTCCTCTATTGTTTATCATAATTTGAGGTGTTAGCCAGCCACCTTGCCTTGTGATAACAGGTCCACTGAAAACACACTTCTGGTGGTTGTGATTTCCACGGTTTGCGTTCTTTACTGTATCTATTCGTTGTTCGATATCTGCACAGTACACTGGAGTTGTACAAACATGACCTGACCACTCACCGACACAACAGACAGACTGCTATATGAACCTTTTCACCTCTTTCTGTAAGTGCAAAAACCCCACGTGGACAGCCAGATGGATAAGCCAACTCTCAGTACCTCAGTTTCTAGCAGCAGTGTCTCCAATCCCCAACCCAGGCCTCTGTCCTCAGGGGATTCTCAACCAACAGACCCTGAACATACAGCGTCAGACCAGCCCTGCAGGAATGTTGTTAATATTCTCTGAAAGTGTGGAAATCACACGTCATTTGAGCCCAGATTCTCTTTCAGCCATTCTCCGAGACTGGAAAGCGCAGCGCGGTAACGTGCAGGTGCTGGCGATGGAGGCGATCGTAGCCGATGTGCTACGTGTGTGCATTTGCTGTGTGCTGTGCATCTGCAACAGACTGAAGGTGTAGGGGTGTAGTAGCAGCAGATTTGAGTTTTAATTTTACATTTCTGTGAGACAGAGCTGCTCTGGAGGAAAAAGCTAAGTCACTGAATTAACCCTCATTACGAGAAGCAGAGGGGGCAATTTTCTAAAAACATTTCGTTTGTGTCATTATTCTCAGCAATATTTAAAGGTGATCAAATGTGTGAAAAAAAACTTTTTCAGACAATTATCAGCATTTGAATACTTTTAACCAACAGCAATAGGAAATATTTGCTTAGCATTAGCAGTGCTAGGATACAGGAGAGCGAATTGGAAACCATTGGAAAATAAGATCAGTGTGGAGAGATATGGAGGCTGTAACATTATTCAAACTCATACATCAAACTTAGCTTATTTAAAGAGGTGGGGGTTAATATATGTTTCCATGTTTTGGTCCTATATAAACTGTTACAGTGGTAAAAGGCTATACAAAACAAAAACTGAAATAAGCACTGGTTTCTGATGGTTTTTCTGTTCTTGGCTCCGTAGGATATAGAAGACATCAGGTATCAATATGGCCATCTCAGGTGCACAGCTCATGGCTGTGAGCACAGAAGCCCCACCCACCTTCAGTTCAACCCTTCTGTTTGCGAGAAAAGGCCAGTCAGAGGAAAGTTGGTTTATAGGAATTTGAAGCTGAAACAAATGAGCAGACAGGTTGTATCAAGACCCAATATATCATCAAAAGATCAAAGCTCTACTAGTAGAACTAAAATAAACACATTTATTACATACAGAATTGTTTTTCAAATGTATATGTGGATCCAGCCTACTGAGACTGCTAGCAGTTACATATAAGCGTGCTGGATTGCATCAATTCTTCTCACGTACTCGTGTTTAGCTGGAAATTTAAGTTCAGACTAAGGAATTAACAGAGGTGATTACAGTCTTAATACACTGAGTAACTATTCCTGAAAAGCTGAGTCCATATCTAATAAAAAAAAATGTTTGCACGCTTCCTTAAATGTTCTATGTTGCTTCCTTTCTGCCTCCAGAGCAGCTCAGCGCCAAGCAGATGTTTAACTGAAACTCCAATGTGCCTTTAGCACTGAGGTGTACTTCTGTATGTGTGCGTATTAGCACTGTAATGTCGCTTTACAGTAGACACGGTTAGCCATGCAGATCAGAGAAAACTGAGCAATTACTGTGTAATTAACAAAAATGATACCCTGCCACCGTCGTGTTTACAACAATGTAAATACCTGTTACCAACAGACGTTGCTCTTCTCAATATTGCACATATTGTTATTACGTCATGATTATTAGTATGATTGCTGTCATTAAAATGGTTAATAATTGCCATCCCTTCCATTATTACAAACGGTGTTGTTAGTCACAGCCATGGGGTAAACATTGTTCTATATTCAAGGATGAGTCTTGTGTACAATAACAAAACAAAAAGAAAAGGTTTAATATCTAACGAGAAAGTAAATAAATCGCTGCTACTAAGGAGATGGAGTAGAGGAAGAGGAAACTGAAAATAACTCTGGGAAGATATTTTTCTCTGGGATCACGGATGGACACTCCCATGCGGGGTGAGATCACTGAGAGAAAAGTAAGCACTGAACAGGTGGAGCGAATAGAAGACCCAGACCTAAGACCTTCTTTCTCCGTGTGCTTTTACTTCACTCTGAACTCTTAGTGCTGCCACAACAGAGACGAAACACAGACTTCAAACTGATAAGACGCTCCACTCTCTGTGTTCTACTCTATAATGTAGCAAAAAACACAATAGCCCCCTCTTCTCCTTCTCTTTCATGTCTCACCACGATTTCTAAATCAGACGGGTTTGACACATTAAGCTTTTCTGTCTTTAAGCTCAGCTTTATTGTTGTGCTTACTTGTTTTATACACGTTCGATTCAGTGCCAAGACAGTATATTGTACAGTTAAATCATTAAATGCTTTTGTTTTGCTTTATTTGGGGGTTTTGGGTTTTTTTTTTCATCCTATAAAGAAAAAGAATTGACCGGAGCATATAGCAATAGAGATGCCATAAAATATGAATTGCCACCAGTGAGTACACAACGTGCATGAACACAGCGATCCGAAGACGTGCTGGACGGCGGTGGAGGACGATGCCCGGTGTACATCCTGATTCTGTTTCTTGTGTTGTGCTTCTCATTTTGTACATACAAATTGATTTTCTGGATTTCATAATGACTCATGGGTCTGGATGTGTCGAAAGGAGCACGCCTGACAGCGCTGAAAGCCCAGAGAGATGGCACACTGTGACGTGGTTTACCCCAACACAGAATGTAACACTGTCAACGTTGTCGAAACATTTTCTAATGGCTAATATTATTACTATTAATATGATTATTATAAAGCTATTTTAGCGAGGTAAATGAGTGGGTGCTGCGTCTTCTTTGTGTGTGTTGATTTTTCTGATTAATGACCAAATAAGTAGGTGAGAATATATAAAGTGCATGTCACCCTAATCATATTTCATCGGCCTCGGCCTCACCTGCTTCAAGCCAGCAATGAAAGACAGGAAACAGTCTTCTGACTTAAATGGATCTGCTAGGATTACAGGATAAGATTGATGCAACTCATCCAAAAAATCGAAATGTGAAAATGACATTGTGCCTTACGGGCAATTATGACATGGTCTTGACCTTCGCAGTTGCCATGCAACCAGGGGCGGATCTAGAGAAATTTTCTTATGGTGGCAAAGAAATCAAATGGGGTGGCAAAATCAAAGCCTTTTTTTTTTTCAAACACATGTGCAGGTGGTTACATATGGTTAAAATAATTCAAATGCAGTAAGTATACACGTTTTTCATATAAATATAGTCTATAACTTAATTATTGTCTGTAGCCCACATAATTACACACTTTAGTTACATAAAACATGTGAGTTTTGATCTTATGTACTGTATAGCCTGTATAATAAATAAATATGTAGCCCAATAACTATAAAACCCAGAAAGCTACACAACATGGGGCGGTTCATTTACAAACACAAGTCTAACTTAAGTTTCACACTGTTTTTTGTTAGAAAACAATCACATTGTTACAGCTTAAATTACACAAAATGTCAGAAATCTGCACTGTTATGAACAAAAATTTAAATCTAATTTTTCACGATTTGTTGGATGAACCCTCTGAGGTCTGAAATACAACCGGCCATTTTTGACTCCTTTTGAGTTTACGTTTGTATTTCACCCTCAAATTGTTTCATTTTATTTTTTCCCCTTGCCTCGTTTGGTATCTTTCTTTTCAGCTCAACTGAATTTAACTGTTTTTTTCACTGACATACTGCATTAGTATTACTGATCTGAAATCACACAAAGAACTTAAAATCCTAGTAGTATTTCTTTACTGTAAAAAAACCACAGACATGTGGAGTAAATTTTTATAACTTGAAATGCAAATATAAATTGTACATTTTGTAAACATAAACAACAATTTATCTAAAAATGCAGCCAATAGACCTTTTTTTATTTTGTACAACCATTTAAAAATATTAACTAAAAAACTAAAATGAGAGAACAATCAGGTGTTGCAATAAGATGCCCCACAAATGTTGTGTGCCAGTAAAAACAGGAGAACAGCACAGGGATAAACCTGCAGGCCTGACAACAGGAGGTGTATCACTCCGCTGGTTTTCTACTTAGTGACAGTGTTTACCTTGCAAATGTGCCTCTGTGACATTAATTAGTGCCCTCACTGACACACAAAACAAAACGACTACACAACAGAACAACTACACAAGACAACACAACACACTTATACACTCCACACTAAACGTCACAAATCTCCCACATCTAAAAACTCTCTCGTTCTCTCTGTCTTGCTCTGTCTCGCTGCGTGGCTGCAGCCTGTTTCTATGTCAGCTTACATCAGTCATGTGATTTGGAGGTGCAGCGTGTCCGTGGACCACAGAGGGTTAATAACACTCACCTTCCTTCCATTTCCAGACTGTAACATCCAACCACCCATGGTGTTGTTCAAAATGTGCTCTGGCACAATCATAAACATCACTTATGATGAAAAAAGCCGGTCCTGCTATGGGCTGAACCATTTGTTAATGATGGAGGGGGGAAACACTATGCAATATATTCAGTTTTAGCATTTATATTAACTGTTGATTGTAACTACGCTCAAACTGTTAATGCTATCTTATTTTAATAAACAAAACTGTCATATGGAAAACTGGGGTGGCACTTGGGGTGGCAAGGGATCATCTTAGGGTGGCACTTTCCACCCCATGCCACCCTTCTAGATCCGCCACTGCATGCAACCAGTGGAGACTCCAAGTCACAGGCTGGTTTTGACATAAATAGTCTTTGACTCTTGGGTTATTCTGAAAGTCAGATGTCAGGAAGAGATCTGAATTTTTTTACTGAATAAATTTGTGCAGTTTGTGACTATTGTAAGCAGGGAACCAACCAACAAAACATGGGTGGGGGTGTCTAACTTCTGAAAATGTGTGTCTTATATGGGAAAACTCCCAAAGAACTTTAGCAACAACTTTTAAAAGAATCTAACATGAATACAAATGTGATAACAGGAGAATTAACCACCTAGGACCTGGCGTCCACATATGTGGACATCACATTTTGGGTTATTTAGACCAAAATACTCAATTTTGCTCTACAAGGGCCTGATATCCACTTACGAGGACAATATACTGCTACTGTTCTACAAATATCCTCATATGTGGCTCTCGTTTTCTTAGAAACAAAAATCAGGTAAAAAAAAAAAAATCTGGTCATTCTTTGTTTTTACATTCATTGGGTCCCAATATGCCCAAATATCAAAGAGAAATCAAAAATGCATGACGTGGAAGAGTTCGGGTCTTAGGAGGATAAATTGCCACTAATATATTTATATTTATATATACTGTATGTAAAAGACAAACGAAGCCGAGTAGCTCTTGGATTTGATGCCCATCTTCGAAGCAACCACTGCAAGAGGAAGTTTACAAGTTCATTACCAGTGTTGGTCAAGTTACTTGAAAATAGTAATTAATTATTAGTTAGAAGTAATTACTGATTAATTATCCAAGAAAGTAATCTAGTTACTTTACTGATTACTTATTTTCAGAAGTAATTAGTTACTTTATTACTTAGTTACATGATAGACAACCTGAATACGTAATAAACAATAGACCTTTCAGCCCAATTCTATTTTTTCCTGCATATTTGCAACTGCAACTTTATTCATCAAGCAAAAATTAAATTATATGCAACATTCTCTGACTTGAAGAAATTTGTTTAGCATTTAAACCTATTATCTGTATATTCCAGCATATAAAATAAAATGTTTTGTTTTTACATTCACTCTTTCAAATAGATGCAAGTAAAACACAGCAAAAAATAAATAAAATCAAAGATTCAGCGCCACTAAGTCCTATCGTTCTCAGCAGGAGTGGGGCCCGGTGCCACAGCGGTCATGTCAGTGGGGGGGATCCGGGGGTTTCTCTATGAATTTCACATTCCTGTGGTGGCTTGGTAGATGCTTGTTCAGATTTGAAGTTTAATTTTTTGCTCTAGAAAGAAGTGTACAGCGGACACTAATGTTTTTGTCACTTTTTATGGAATAAAACTCAAAGTAATGTCAGTACATCCACGCTCTAAACGCTGCATGGTCGTACTCTCTCTCCCACACTCCATATTATCCTTGTTGATCTGCACACGTCTGTTGCTGCCACAGGTGTCGCACGCTCTGACATCATTGTCATGAGACTCTCTCACAAACAAAATCACGGTTTAATAACGCAGTTACGCAGCGTGCTTATGGGAAAGTAACAGTAATCTAATTACTTTTTCGCAATATTAATCCCTTACTTTACTCGTTCCTTGAAAAAGTAATCTGATTACAGTAACACATTACTGCCCATCTCTGTTCATTACACACGGTCGCAATAGTCTCGGCAGTGATGTGATTTCCCTTTGTGGGATTAAGGTGAAGTGGAAATGGAATACATTTTGAGCTTTTTAGTAGTTTTAGATGTTTTAAAAAAACATTTTTTCATGATGAATATTTCAGATTAA
Source organism: Rhamphochromis longiceps (assembly GCF_057381845.1). Taxonomy (NCBI): domain Eukaryota; kingdom Metazoa; phylum Chordata; class Actinopteri; order Cichliformes; family Cichlidae; genus Rhamphochromis; species Rhamphochromis longiceps. The sequence goes on from NC_140577.1 coordinate 24,652,024, forward strand.
ACTCAAGAGTAAATCACTTTATAGATTCACATCTTTTTGCAGCATTGATGTATTAACCTCGACAGCACACAGCTAAAATGCAAAGTAGAGGTCAATGATAAGGATTCTCCAAACCGATTTTCCATTTTTCTCGCGTCCGTCACCGCCTGAAAGCATTTATAATAGAAATTCTAAGTAGACCAGATAAACCTATTAAGAAAGCCTAAAGGAGAGGACAAAAACAATTTAATGCATTCTCTGTCAAATGCTCAGTCCCTGTGGCCATTCACTTCTCAGTTAAGTGCAAAGTCAGACTGACACATTCAGGGGACATTTTTGTCAATTCGGACAGCCTAGGAATTAAAAGCAGTCAGTGGTTACTTATATATGAATACGGACCTCCTGTGGCACTTCAGGGGTTAGAACATCAATGCAGTCATCCATTAGTACAGATGTCATAACATTATCATGCCCCGCAGGTTTGTTACTGTCAACTGAGGCACTGATGTATTAAAAAGATTGGAGGAGGATAAAAGTACCATTTATGCTTTAGCAAATGCTAAAATACCTGCTTGCTGACTGACTGCATTGGAAGCTTAATAATAACAGAACAATTAGAAGATGAATCAAGTTGTCTTTTATTCCACCAATTTCAAAAGGAGGCAAGTAGAAAAAATAAGTGCTTTGTATATAATCTGCTCATTTTCAAAACAAACCGCAGGCATAATGAATCATTTCTGAAACGGCACTTAGCCGAGAAACTGCCAGAAAAGCTCCACAAGCTCAACAGCAGAATCCCGTTTTCATTCATAAACACTCTCTCATGACAAAACAAACACAACTGAGACAGTGACAGTAAATCTTTAAGCCTTCAGAGCGTCAAAGCGAAATCACACAAACTCATTACACCGGTATTTTCCCTTCAAGACAGACTGGAAGTTTCCCCATTAATCTAAAATCATTAAAACCTGAGTCGAGTCACTTGAAAATAATTCAACATTTTGGGCGTTTGTAGCTTACTGCAGCAGTCCAACCTTTTTTGCGCCACGGACCGGTTTATGCTCGACAATATTTTCACGGACTGGCCTTTAAGGTGTCACGGGAAAATACAACAAAATAAAACTAGTACCGGTACTGAAAAAAAAGAAGATTTATTCATAACACACATGAAAAGACCCAGGAAAACCGAGTTAACCATAAAAACGATAACAAAATAACGCTGAAAACAGATAAAAACCCTGAAAACCATACATTTCACACCTGAGCCTCTACTCTCGCAGCCCGGTACCAAACGACTCACGGACCAGTACCGGTCTGAGGCCCGGTACTGGTCGGGGACCGCTGGCTTACTGCACTAAGTCCAGTTCAAGCGTCCATGCCTGAGCAGGAGTGTAAGGCAGCTCTGGCAAAAGGACAACAAGGCCACCACCGGGGTTGACTGGGGCCCAAGATAAAGGTGTGGGATTCCCCACCAAGAACACCTGGGCAAGAGATAAAAGCAGATCAATAAAAATTTGTTCATGTTTTTCAACTCTGAGTACAAACATGGACAGCATTGTTTCTTTACCTGTGTGATGGCTGAAGCTTTGGGTGCCAGCAGTTTCACTGTGCTCATCGGGGGTTTGGCTGTTAGGATGGCATAGACTGTCAACCCCTTAGATGTATACCTAGAACAGTGAAGAGCATTACAGTTTTTTTTCTGCATACAAAAATACCAGCACCAAACAAAGGAAAAATCACCAGGACCAAGCAAGGTAACACAGACTCATTGCCTAACTAGATCAATACAGGCGATCATAGCAAGCTTTATTATGCACTTTACTCTGAAAATTCTCAGCTTCCCCACATCGAAACAAACACCATGCTATTTAACATACGTGTTGCCAAGTACAACAGTACACATCCTGTCTGTATCTCCCCGTAACCTGCATTAATCCTCAGAGACGATTAGCTCTCCCACTGCACTAAAACTTTCATACAGTTGACAGATTGTCGATAGACTCATCTTGAGAGTCAAGAAAATACAGTGAAAGTGAAGTGATCTGAGTCACATCTCCCTTTTTTCTTACCAAACTGGTACAGTGGTGTTTTCTGACTGCACCCTCCAGGGTTTGGAAGAGTAAATGGCCTGCCCGTTGACCTCCAGCCAGTCTCCAAGACCTCTTAGCCTCTCCTCAAACAAAGGGGGGATCATCCCGTCAGGTGTGGGACCCACATTCAGAAGGTAGTTACCCCCAAAAGCCACAGTGCGGACCAGATCCTGCAACAAAGCAACAGCAGACACAAGAGGAAGCAGGCAATAAAACAGTGTTACATTCCAGATGAGCAAAAGATTACCATTATGGCCTAACCATCAGAAATAAACAGAACAAAAGGACAACACACTTGGCTTGGATTAATTGATTAAATACAGTCATTATGATTACAAAAGTATTTCCTGAAGGCTGCATGCACAAGCAAAGATTAAAGGTATTCTATAATAGCCATATACAAATAAAAACAACCTTAACTTTAAATGTAGAAGCTAATATCTGTGCTACTATCACCTCGATAATCGCAGCCAATGGCAAAAGTTCGTTCATCTTCATGTTTCGACGGTAACCCCAGGAAAGAGTATCCACAGATGTGCATTTCTCCCACTTGTGTGTGGGCAGCTGGCCCGGCGTGTACTTGTCCTCGCAGTTGTAGTAGCCGCCATGTTTACAGGCACAGCCAGCTCCCCATCGGTCATTAGTCACAACGGTATCCTAAGAAAAGGAAAGACAGGCAATCATGAGGACTACTTTTGCTACCTGCAGTTCAATACACCACAGCTAAAATCCAGGAAGCACAGGGGATGTCTGGTTTGCAGCATCTGAACTTTCAAAATAAAAGCAAGTGCACCATCTATGACTACCTTGTCATAAAGACACTCACTTTAACCGGGCTGTCGTTGTAGAGCCAGGCCAAGAATTCGGTAGAGTTCCAGTAGGTGTCAGGTGCTTCCCAGTCTCCGTCAGACCAGATGACTTCAGGTCGATACCTCCAAGGCAACAGTAGAGCAAAGGTTTAAATATACTGCTGGCATACATGTATAAAGTGCGACCAGCTGACGCAACATTTTAAGCACCACAGACCTTACAACCATGTTATAAAGCTCTGGAAGTAGTTTCTGCAGCACAAACTCCTGCGTTTTGAAGCCATTCTTCTTGTCAATGAGATAGAGAGGGTGGAACCACTCATACAAGGAATTGTAGAGTCCATAGTGCAGTGACCTAAAAGGGGAAATTACAGACATTTGTTTAAAAAGGCAATACGTGCAATTTAAATGACATTACTTGGGAACACATCTGATCTAACCAACTATTACAACTGATACACATGGCCGCAACATTTTTAATGATTAATCTTAACCCAACAATCACCTGGTGGTAAAGAAGTTTACGACAAGCAAGTTCCACAAATATGAAACTTTAAAGCTTTTCTGCATCGTTAATGACACTCGACTGACATGTGAAGAGCTCTGTACAGGCTGATCGATGTGAAAATACAGGAAGCTCTGTAGGAGGAAGGCAGTGGGTTAAAACTGACTGGCCTTTTCTGCATACCAGTGTCAGCCCATCTGTCAACAATAACCACCTTTTTTTAGCATCGTAACTTAAGTTTTTCACCTGTTGCGCACTGCCTCTGCCAGGTCTCCCACCAGGTCTCTGTGAGGACCAGTATCAACAGAATTCCAGTTCCATGAGTTTGGAGACTCCCAGTTAGTAAACCCTTCGTGGTGTTTGGCAGTCAGGACCACATACCTGCATTGACGAGGGTGTGCAAGCAACACAGGGTACTGTGCAATAATAATAATAATAATAATAATAATGTGTGTACTGAGAGAAGGTGAGGGTCAAAAAGACGATACAATGTTACAGAGAAACACTCACTTTGCACCAGAAGCTTTGAAAATATCCGCCCACTCATCCGGATTGAAGAACTGCGCGTGAAACTGACGAGCAAACTCTGGGTAGGTGAAGCCTGGTGGGTAGTTCTGGGACATGTAGTTCACATATTTCTGGTCCGGGGGCTGCTGGCCCTGCCAGTGCCACCAGAACCACTCGCTGCCAAAGCCGGGCACAGAAAACACGCCCCAGTGGATGAAAATTCCCAGTTTGGCTTCGTCGTACCATGAGGGCAACGGCCTGGCGTCCAGGCTCGTCCAGTCCGGGGTGTAGTGAGCCGCAGTTTGAGAAACAAGAGCAACGACAACAACAAACACGGTTAGCATGATGACAGACAGGTGAGCTTCCCCGCAAACTGCAGCTGCTCGAATGAGGATGTTGAAGGAGCGTCACATTTACAGTTCCCCTGACTGTGTCCAGAAACGGAACAACACAAAGTCCAAATGTCCCACAGGCAGCTCGGTAATACGACGACGTTTTATATCCTTTCCGTTAAACTGTGCCAGTTTCATTTCCGTCATATGACTCGGAGTCACTATCACGTGGTTGAGTTTTTCTTGGGTTTTTTTTGTTACAACTTTATTGAAACCGATGCCAGAACAAACAGACACCTGCACATGTAAGAATAAAGAAATACGTAATTATTATACCTTGTCTGCTTTATAATCAGATTACTGTTATTTTACTTGGGTATTTGTGCAGTATTTTTTCTTGGTAATATTAAATCTTTTTTTTTAAATTAAAGAAATCTAAGAATATCTTGATTTATTCTTAATCAGGAAATTACAGAAAGGCAATTCTTTTATTTTTGTGTTATTTTTCTTCAGTAATTTTAATTTAATGTAATGTGTGTATATGTAGTCATGTATTAATTTATTTAATGTTTTCATAAAAGGTGCTTTAAAAATAACGTTCTGGGCGAAGAGTTTTCAGTGGTCACTCCTCCAAGTGACTTCAGTCTCTGTCTGCAGCAACAATAACGGCTCATAACCATCATTAATTATCTTCAAATTGTTTTTGACCAGTGTGTACTGAAACCAGCAAAATGAATCAGTCGTGATCCATCATTATTCCTGTGTTCTCGATATGAGTGGTGCTGTATTGATGGCTCTAGTTTTGCAAAACACACACACACACACAAAAAAAAAAAACAACAAATAAAAACAGGTCACGATCAAGATACCATTATAACCTGTATTTTATAGACAGAACACCTGACAGATGTTAAGGTAAGGGACAAATAAAAGTATCCAACATCTGGAGGCAGGTTTCTTTTAATGGTTTTGAAGATGACTGAATTATCTGAGGAAGATGTTCTCTGCACATCTGATTACAAAGAAATAAAAATCCTGATCTGGCCCCAAAACAAAGTGTGTCGTTTTGCAAGTCATAAAAACTTAATAATAAACTCGAGGAAACATATTTCTAAGGCATATTTTCTTTAACTTTCTTTAATTAATAACGAACTGCTCTACAGTGGACAGTTTTCTTTTGGAATACTGGGATGTCGAATGGGAATATTCCAGTTCTTTACAACTACATTCATGTCTCCAAGTCATTCTCGTTACTGCGCGCAAGCTCCGTCGTGGAGGACTCGATCTTTGGCTCCTGTTGCACCTCACACTTCATGTCCGTCGAGGTGTCCGTGTGTTCTTGGCCGGATGTGTACTCGGATAAAGCTTCCAGCCCTGCCGCGATGAGGACGTCCTCTCCCTGCGTCTTGCGGCTGTAACCCAGCCTCTTCAGGGTCCGCCGGGCAGTTGCGAGTGAGATGGGCTTCTCCACCCCGCTGCTGTTGTACATGGCATGGATCTCCTCAATCGTAGCCTCGCTGTTGGCTTCCACCAGCCTTTCCAGTCTCTTCTCTCCGTTGTCATCCACGAGCCGCTTCCTTCCACACGGTCCCCGCTGACTGAAGGTTTTCTGCCTCTGGCACCATTCCCTGTAAACTCGAGACACCGCAGTCTTTGAAAAACCCAACAGGTTCACTGTTTGCGAGATGCTGAGCCCGCCGTCTCGGGCTCCCACTATCATACCCCGCTGAAACTCACTTAAATCCCGAGACTTGCCCATCATGGTGCACAAACGGTGAGAAGCGCTGCAGATAGAAATACTCATTCTACTTCGGTGGTTTTCGGTACATTAGGCTGGAATGAAGGCTTATTGTCGCCCTCCTGAGTTGCATTGGTGATTTTTCGATTTTTGCTCTTAAAATATGCATAAAGTCCCCCGGAAAATCAGCTATGCAGCCATACTACCACCAGGCCCACCACTAAAACTAACTCATGTGTTCATACACACACACTTAAGCTAAATCAGCAGAACTTTAAAAAGCTCATCAGACTCGTCCTGAATTAATGAGAGACAGTGATCACAAATTAATCCACTAATTCACAGGATGATTTTGTGACAAATCATCTCTCCCATTCAACATTATCATCTTCGTCAGAAAGGTGATTTATACTAGCTGTGACCTAGAGGATTCTGCAAATCGTCATCATTTTATGTCTGTATGCATTACCCAGCAACTTTTGCTGTGTAAGAGTTGTCTTTAAAAGTTATGTATTATTTCAGTTGCAACTCTGTATTTTTGTAGTTGTTTTGAGAACAAACTACACGTGGATAGGTAAAAACAGATGGTAAATGGTAAATATTTGTATAGCGCTTTACTTAGTCCCTATGGACCCCAAAGTGCTTTACACTACATTCAGTCAGCGTGTGAATGGGTAAAAGTATTAAATAAAATCGTCATCCATACTTTTATTTTCCCTTCCAGTTTTTCCTAAATGAAGCCACGTAAAACACCCTGAAAACTTTCACATGCTTACTGGGTCTAATTCCCTGTTTACAGCCTGCACTCCTATACTGTCACAGGTCATACTGTCCCATTTCCAGCTTTCCATTTATCTCTGAGATTCTGGAGCATGCCTTGCAGCATCACAGGTCCAGGCTTACTTAATTAATAATAACTTTAAGAGCCATTCAGACACAGCAGGAAAATAGCTTTTGTTTCACCAGGGACCTCATCCTTGCATCACATGCATATCCTTGACCTCAGTTCTGCTTTCGATTCCATCTGTCATCTTCTGTTATTACGACTGGCCAGCACTGGAATCAAGGACACAGCACTAAAACGGTTTACATCATACATGGCTGACAGAAAGCAATTTGTTCAAGGCTAGACTCCCCACTAAATATCGAGTGGCCCCTTTATACCCAAAAAACTTTCAGTATGCAAATGTGCTTTTTTCTTCCTTTTGGACAAAGCAAAATGTTTAAGTAAACACTGTCTGTTCTCTGCAAGCTCAGGAATCCCACGCTGACAGTCATGTTTTTCTTATGTACAAAATACACAGAAAATCATTTTCCTTTATTTCAGCTGTGCAATTATAGAAAATTCAGGAAAGAAAAGGCTACAGTGATGATTTAAAGCAACCATTCCTAAAGTTAAGCGTGCTGTGGTCTAACTTAGAAAACAGAAGATCCCATGGGACCCACCTAATTTTAAATCTTCACTCTAATCAACATACAAGAGAAAGTGATGCATTTCCTTGAGAATTTTATTCCAAAAAGATAAACAACACAGGGGATTGGCTATAAATCTCTAATGCAACACAGTCATATGCAAACTTCAATACAACAGCTGTAAATTTAAGTCAAAGTAATGAATAATATCACAAACTAACAACCTCCTGTTTGAATTCATTTTTATATAAATAAATACATTTAGATAAAGATGTAACTGTACACACTTGTGTGTAATCACCCTGATGGGAACTGCAGCTGTAACACAAACAGATTTGTGACAGCATCTTGCATAAGGGTGACGAAACTGTTCACAGACAAACATGCAAACATACGCCAAAGTACAACCCCACGAGTGGATGACTCCAGATGGCACGTTGGGGGGAAAAAGTGTTTAATGTTAAACTCCAGGTTGATTAACTTTTGTTTTCAGTTCCAGGGACAGTAATCAGAGTTAGCTCGATCAGCTGTGTGTAAGGACGGATTGAAGAGGTGCTGTGGTTGAGTTCTGTAAATTGTTATGAATGAAAAGCAAACAAACAAGAAAGACCACTTAAAATAATTTTATTATAGCAAACTTCCCTGATATGCTACCTCAGGGTGCTCACGTTACAGCTGCAGTGAACAAACTGGGTTGTGGATTACCTCAGTCCAAGTTTAATCTAAGTTAAGTAAGTTGAAATGCAATAAAGCACACGGCTCCTTCTGATTTATTAGACCTTTGAACGCTTTAAATAAATAGCACCACTTTAAATCATATTTGGCATTTGCAGAGACTTTTCCCATAAGCCACTGCTTACCGGTATATTAATTTTTACAGTTGACTGAAATGGTGTTTGCTCTAGTAATGACAGTGCAAACCCTGACAGCGATCGCCTTATTTCAAATGTGAAAATGTCCATGGTTCAGGAGAGTTAATGTGCTTGGTTGAGACTGCAATAACAATGATTGATTAGAGCGATTGTTATAGTCTTCAAATTGTTTGTTGACCAGTGGGTACTTAAACAAGCAGAGTGAGTCATTTGTGATCCTTCCCTCATCCTGTACTCTCAGTATGAGTTGTTACCGACAGCCAGGTAGTTTAGACTTTAACAGCAAGAATCAAAACTCCTTTGTTCCTCTGTGGAGACTTTTAAAGGTTAGCCTAAAATGAGCTGAGGCTACACGGCACCCTGAGCGATGCCTGCTGTTAATAAATGTGTCTGTACCTGCTGGTGCTGTGTTTATGGGTCTAGTTTTCTACAGTCCAGATCAAATTTCACCATGAGGAAAATAAAGGATCTATCTTTAATATATTAATGGTTATTTTGGCGTTTTGAATTTTAAATTTTTTATTATAACATCCACGTTTCTGTTCCGTATAGACAGAATATCTGACAGCTGTTAAGATAAGGGTCCAACATCTGGATGCATTTTTCTTGTTAATGGTTTTGAAAGTGACTAAATTGGCTGAGGAAGATGTTGTTTGCACATGATTACACTGAAATAAAACTCCTGATCTGGCGCGAAAAACAAAGGTGGATATTTTGTAAGACATCGGAATAAACTGGGGGGGGGGGTTTAAATAACAGCTCTACAGTGGGCAACTCTGGAAATATCGCGACATCAGAATGGTTTAATCCAGTTCTTTACTACTACATTCATGTCTCCAAGTCATTCTCGTTACTGCGCGCAAGCTCCGTCGTGGAGGACTCGATCTTTGGCTCCTGTTGCACCTCACACTTCATGTCCGTCGAGGTGTCCGTGTGTTCTTGGCCGGACGTGTACTCGGCTAAAGCTTCCAGCCCTGCCGCGATGAGGACGTCCTCTCCCTGCGTCTTGCGGCTGTAACCCAGCCTCTTCAGGGTCCGCTGGGCAGTCCTCAGTGAGATGGGTTTCTCCACCCCACTGCTGTTGTACAAGGCATGGATCTCCTCAATCGTAGCCTGGTTGTTAGCCTCCACGATCCTTTCCAGTCTCTTCTCTCCGTTCTCGTCGACGAGCCGCTTCCTCCCGCTAGCTCCGCGGTCGCTGGAGGTTTTCTGCTTCTGACACCATTCCCTGTGAACTCGGGACACCGCGGTCCTTGAACAGCCCAGCAGGTTCGCTGTCTGTGAGATGCTACACCCGGCGTTTCGGGCTCCCACTATCATACCCCGCTGAAACTCACTTAAATCGCGCGACTTGCCCATGAATCCCCGCTTCTTCACACTACCCAGGGGTAAATATGTGAAACCATGGATATTTCCGATGCTAAAAACCAAAACATCCTTCTTCTTTTGTCGTATATCCGGCAAACTAGATGCATTACAGTTGCATTGTTGCCCTCCAGAGGACATTTGAAGAATTGCAACGAAAAAACCCCTGAATCAAATGAAAGACTTGTTACCAGGCCTTTGCCAAACTTCATGGCATGCCAAAGAGATAATCAAACCATTTGATTCAGCTGTGTTGGAGTAGGGATGCATCTAAAAGCTGCAGGACAGTAGCTCTCGAGGACTGGGATTGGGCACCCCGTTGTACAGGTTGGGTACTCAGAGGGACTGGGGAGCCGGATTTAAATGCAAGCGTGATAAATGGTAAATGGCCTGCATTTGTATAGCGCTTTACTCAGTCCCTAAGGACCCCAAAGCGCTTTACACTACAGTCAGTCATTCACCCATTCACACACACATTCACACACTGGTGATGGCAAGCTACATTGTAGCCACAGCTGCCCAGGGGCAGAGGCGAGGCTGCCGGACACTGGCGCCACCGGGCCCTCTGACCACCACCATAAAGCAAAGAAATACAAAATGAGCAACATTTGAGAACCATTTTTATTTTTAGGCGTTTTCCATTGTGGAGGACGAACGGTTTCAAACTTGTCCCGGCTATAAACCTCATGTGTCCTTCCTAGTACTAGCAAATGCATAAAAATACTGAAAAACACTGTATTTACGGTTCAGTATTGAATATTACATAAAATAAACTATATACATACTGTCTTTGAATGGCAGAGATGCAGAAATGTGTGCATGTAGCACAGAGGCTCATGGCTCATTGTCTCAATGTCTAAATAAGTCTCACAGGCCTGAATGTATGCTTGAAGCCATTTATAATTCCTAAGTTGTTTGTCTTAAGTTGTCATCACAATGAAGCACAAGCAGAAATGTTGGATTTTTAGCTGCTTTTTACAGGTTTTCCTACTGATAAAAACCTTCCTTATGGCCATTCATACTACACAAAGTAACTAAACAATAAACAATTAACCCGTTGAACCCCAATGATCTCGGTGTCGGGGGCAAGAGGGAGAACATCTGATTTAATGGGATGTACCACCAGATCTGTTATTTAAATGCAGACATGTGCTATCCACAGAAGTGTCAGAATCCCAGCTAAAAGCTCACAAAAAAAAATTCATCAACCAACAAACAGCTACAACAGCAAACGATCAAAGAGCAGGTAAAAAGATTCCACAAAAAGATGTCTGCCTTATTCGCTTGCTTATTAAGCACCAGTCTGTGTGCAGTGTTGTCGGCTGCTGTTTTTTAATTAATTTTTTTTCCAAAATGACCTCTGACAAGAATGTCTCATTTGTGCAATTCAATGCTGAAGATTTTTAAGCTTTCGCAAATTATTCCAAATTGCAAACCGCTTAGCCGTGTCTCTAATAAAACCTCTGTAACGTTGTGAAAATAGGACAACTTTCTCTTTTTCACTTTCTAGTATGGTAATTTCTGGAGGGGGGGGGGGGGGGTTACAGTTAAGCGGGGGGGAAAACTGGAGATTTCTGTAAAAATGGAAGGGAAGTGGAGGTCAGCCAATGAGAAATCAAGACCAAGCGGTCTTCATCATGTCCACCATGGTGGATTCACAATCACAGAGAGCATGATAATTTTCTTTCAAAGTTTTGTTTAGTACATTAGCACTATGATTAATAAGGAAATCAACACAGACTGGGACTCATCATTCCCCAATGGGGACAGCAGCAAAAACCAGTGTGAACGACCATTTTAGCTAACGGTACTGATGTTAGCTAACTAGCAACCCAGCTTAAATAGCGGTAGAGTTGTCCCCTCCCTGTCTGCCACTGAGGGCTAAGAATGGGGTTCTCAAAATTATGGTTTCTTTGCTTCTGTGTTTTAAGTAGGTTTCATTCTTTTCAAGTATCTTCTGACTAATACAATTTGGCATGTGGGGACATTGAGTCTACTTGCCAAATAGCATTATTGAATTCTGTTCATCAATAAATCATGTTTAGTCCCTTCTAAAGACCTCTCTGTAATAAAATATGCACCCTCTGTGCTCCCAGTTTCTGTTAAGTATATTATTAATAAATATATATTTCTCTTTAATCTGGGGAGTTGTAAATTTTTTATGTTTTTGCAAATTAAGTTTTAAGTTTTGCCTCTTTTCCTCGTTTCAGGAAAAGAGGCAACGATGAAAACCTCAGTTTACTGTGTACTTATATTTCTACTTTGCTTATCATGTGTGTTCCCATGACTTGCCAACTTTTTGTCTATCTTCCATGTTGAGTCCTTTTGTCTTGTGTTTTCTATATTTAGTTTTTCTTCCTCTCTCTGTTTTCCCCTTTTAAATCTGTTTCCACTCCCCCCATACCTTGTTGAGTATTTATTATCCTCCACCCTCTGTTCGTTGTCACTTCCTCCGTCACTGCTGTGTACTCAGCTGCTCCGTTTTAACAGAAGTTACTGTTAGTTTTCTGTGCTGTATGTCCCCTCGCTCTGTGCTTCCTGGGAGTTATTTTTACCCAGTCAGATTTTCAGTGGATTATTTAAAACTTGTCTCATCAGTCAGCACTAAAATTCCCAGCTAAACCTGTTTTGGTGATATTATTTTGGCAGTATTACACAGGAGTTAAAATGAATGGAATTGTAGTATTTGTAGATCTAATATCAACTACCGGTGTTACAATAAATACATGGGAGGGGGCCTACAATGGATCCCCTTTTATCTTTATTTTAATGTCAATTTAATTCAATGAGTGTGGAAAAACAGAGATAGTGCTGAAATTTAGCTTCTTCGTTTTAAGCCTGCTCACCTGTTTACAGAATGTACCACAATTTTAAAAAGCACCTGCCCAGGCAGAGGCAGTCCTCCTGTGTTATGGGAGTTGGGATAGTCGCCAGCACGGTTGGATCAATTTATAGACATTTAAAGATTTAAAGGTATGATCACAATTATTTTTGAAATATCTGGAACTTCTCTTGCTTTGTTTTTCTATTGGTGAAACTGGGCAGCGAAAGGTTTGCCTATTAAAATACAAAAGCATATCTTTACAAATTCTTGATTACATTATTCACATGTAATTGGATTTCTAATTGTTATTTATTTAACCCTGTACAACAAAACATTGCTCTTGGCAGTGGAAAGTTTTCTTGCATAGTTTATAGGAGTAGTACATTTGTATACCTCAGCCTTTTAAGGCTTCTCAACTAAAAATCAACATAAATAAATATAATGTTTGTAAATGAAACACCCCATTTGTGTAGCTATCTAAATTTTATACTTATGGGGCTACATGCTTATTTATTACATTCCTTTACACTACATAAAATCAAAATTAAAATGTTTTATGAAACTGAAATGTTTAATTATGTTGGCCAAAGAAAATAAAGTTACAGACTATGTTTATATGAAATGCTTATGCTTACTGCTTTTTATATATGTTAACCATATATAATGATTATTACAGAATGCAACACCTGCATATGTGTAAGAGAGAAAAAAGGTTTTCATTTTGCCACCCCGTTTAATTTCCATGCCACCCTGAGAAAAATTCTCTAGATCCGCCCCTGGATCCACCTGAGGGCGACCTGCGTTGTACCAAGAACCATAGAAGAAGAATGATTACTAGCGGATATCCGCTGCTCTTCCCCATACACCTGTGTTAGTGAGAAGGAGGGGTGATTGATGGGCAAGTCGCGGGATTTCAGTGAGTTTGAGCGGGGTATGATAGTGGGAGCCCGAAACGCCGGGTGCAGCCTGTCGCAGACAGCGAACCTGCTGGGCTGTTCAAGGACCGCGGTGTCCCGAGTTCACAGGGAATGGTGTCATAAACAGAAAACCTCGAGCGACCGCGGAGCGAGCGGGAGGAAGCGGCTCGTCGATGAGAACGGAGAGAAGAGACTGGCAAGCATGTTGGAGGCTAACAGGGAGGCTACGGTCGAGGAGATCCATGCCTTGTACAACAGCAGCGGGGTGGAGAAGCCCATCTCACTGAGGACTGCCCGGCGGACCCTGAAGAGGCTGGGTTACAGCCGCAGCAATAGGACCACCGTGGCGGGGATGGAGGCTTTACTCGAAGAGACATCAAGGCCAGAACAGCTGGACACCTCGGGGTTACAGTCCGAGACGCAAAATGACTCAGAACAAAAGATCGAGTCCTCCACGACAGAGCTTGCGCGCAGTAACGAGAATAACCCGGAGACATGAATGTAGTTGTAAAGAACTGGATTATTCCAATTTGGCATCCCTGTATTCCCAAACATAGTTGTCTGTTGTAGAGGACACAAGTGTTTACATTTTTCTTTTCTTATTATTGTTATTCCAAATGGAGGCAGGTTTTCATTGAATGTAATCAGCTGTGCAGAGAATATCTTCCTAACTGAACTGAGTTGCCTTTAGTGTGGAAGGAGAGCTGCTGCTGTAATGCTTGCAGGGAAATTGTTCAACAGCCAGCTGAATAAGCACGACATAAACATTACAGTAAACATCGCACATTAAGCAGTGCAGTTTCAGGTGAATTCCTATGAGTTTTGAAGCAGTGTTGTCCCTTTGTTTTGCAAAATAAAGCTTTGATTTTTTTCCCTCCCAAAAAGGGAAAAAGCACAGTTACGGCTTGTTAGTGCTGATAATATTGTAATCTGGAGACAAAGTCAGGCAAATTTCAGAGTTGTTGGACTTGTTTCGAGACACCGAATCCAAAAGTGGCCCATCATATGCTGCTCCTGGACTTGTATGCCAGTGCTGCAAGGGTCATCCTCTCTTTAACTTCTACCTCCCTGTCGAGTTTGCTCAGCATACATGAAGCGAGTTTATATGAGCCTTGGTCTGACTGCATGTATTCACATCTGCCAGGAGGGGGCACTAAAAGATCTGTATTTGCACTGCACACGATGAAGTTTCGAAGCCTTAAATGTTTACCGTGAGCGCTGAAGGTTTGTCTTCATGTGCATTAAACTCGAGGATGATGCTGTTCAAGTTACATTTGCAACAGTTTGATCACTTACTGTGAATAAAGCACAGGCTGTTTTGGATTTTTCTTAACGTTTAGTAAGACTCCTGTGTTCTTGCCCAACATGCACCTTCACTGTCTTTGCTAGATATTATTTTGACACGCCAAAATGTGATTCTGCAAGTGTGTTTTGACCTTTTTAAATCTCTCAGAAGTAGCTGATGTTGGGACTGCCTACTGCTACTTTAAATCGCTTGCAATGCAAAGGCAGGGAGTGCTTAATATCCATTTAAGTTCTAGCTGTTTTGACCTCGGCCTTTTATCACATATGATCTCAATAATGTAATGAGCCCCTGCTGAATTTGTGTATTTAGAAGTGCATGTCAGGTTACGTGGAAGGTTACAGTGTATGTCTCCAGTTACGATGTAGATTTCCCATAGAAGTATAAATCAGGCCTTACTATGCCAGGCTCATTAATCTGGTCGAAGGTTAAAAATCAAATGAACAGCAGTCTACCTTACTTGAAATACTCTTATATGCTTTTCTTTCTCCTTCCTAATTATCTAAGGAACTGGTTCTCAGTTCCTTTGTTTCACACAAAGAAATATTTCTGAAGTTATTACAGCGACACAGCAAACTGTCTTGCAATGGTATAGATGCTGTATCCAGAAGCTGGACTACCTGTGCAGCCTGATTGGGCTGTGGGTGTCTTTATGAGTAGTGACAAAGATACTAGCAACAAAAAATAGTCAGAAGGGATAAGAATAAGGCCATCACCCACAAAATCTTTCCCTTTGGGGGGGGGGGATCATGTTGTTGCTTCTTGGGTGCACCTTTTGTCGGCTTTATTTGCACCAAAGCAGGTGAACTGATTTATGCTTCTTGATATTCTCCAAGTTTAACTATCTTTGTGTTATACTGTCACAGTCAAATGTTTCCTAATTCCTATGGGTATTTTTTTTCACCTTTATTCAAGAGTGGAGCATTGAAGACAGCACCTCAGTTATTGGAATATTTTATCTTGATTGAAAAAAAATATAAGAATAGTTTAGTTGGAATTACAAAAGGTTAATCTACTAATTTCTGCTCTGTAAAAACACAATATGAGACAGGCATCAACTGGTATGGGAAAGTTAGGGACAAATAAAATAATACATCTAAACATTTTTTTAACAGTACTGCGCAAAAATCTAAAGGTAGAGGAGACAGACTTTCTTAAAATTTCCAAAGGAAAACCCTTTTCCTTTGGAAATTGGCTGCTATATTTAACTTTTTTTTGGCTCAAATCATTGTCAGTACGTATGGAAGATATCAGGAGAGAGGTACAAAAGTAAGCATTTACAGCCATCTAACACAGAGCGGAGGCTCTGCCATGATTTGGGCAGCAGCAGTGGTATTGGGGATCTTTTCAAAATTGCTGGACCATCCAATTTTGGGCCACTATATATACACCATCTGGAAAGCATTTTCTCTATAATAATGATCCCAAATGCACTGCTAACATGGTAAGAGCTGTCTGGATGGAAAAAACACACCTTCGAACACTATTAGTCACCGATTGGCCTCCCCAGATCTCGGACATCAACATTATCGAAGCAGTGCGGGATCATCTTGACAGAGAGAACAAAATGCAGCCAAGAGCCAAAGAAGAGCTTTAAATCTACCCCAAGAAGCCTAGAGAACTATTTCTGAAAACTACTGAAAGAAATAACAGGAAACCTTTCCTAATAGAGTTCAGGCTGCGTTGAAGAATAAAGGTAACAAATATTGACTTTCAAGCTTGTTAAAAATGTACAAACTCTGTTTTCACCTTACAATATTTCCATGCATGTGTGCACATTTCATTAAACTGATGCACTTATAGAGATGTTGTAAAAATGGGAAATAAGGTGAAAGAAAAATTAAAGATCATAAAGAATTACTCTACAATTGGCAAGTTCTAAATACAGGGGTGCGATATTGGAATAATCCAGTTTTTAATTACTACATTCATGTTTCCAGGTTAATCTTGTTACTGGATGCACGGTCCATCGTGGAAGGCTCAGTGTTTGGCTTGGAGTTGTTTAGCTTCTGTTATTGTAAGTCACTTGAAGTGTCCAGCTGTTCTAGGTCTGCCGCCATGAGGATATCTTGCCCATTCCCCTTGCACCTGCGGATCCTACCTCACCGGACACCCTGCATTCTTCTTCTGAACGACACGTGTCGCCACTGAGAGCGAAAAAGAACCCGCCAGTAAAGAATTTGCTTCAAACCTATTTTCAGAATTTTCTCCAGAAAGTCAGATTTTTGTCAAGCCGTCGCAGCACCCCCTTCTGTATAACCTGGGAATCTCTTGAGTTCCTCAGCTGATTACATCACCGAAATTGCGGTAAAGTCCAACCTGGCCGCAGCACGCGAGCAAACTGTTGTCATGTCACTTGTTGCTGGCTCCGCCCTCTGTGAGGGGGTCATCGACTGGCAGAAGGCACGTGTAACCCAGCCTCTTTAGGGTCCGTCGGGCAGTTCGGAGTGAGATGGGCTTCTCCACCCCGCTGCTGTTGTACATTGCATGTATCTCCTCAATCGTAACTTGGTTGTTAGCCTCCACCACACTCTCAATCCACTTCTCTCCGTTCTCGTCGACGAGCCGCTTCCTCCCGGTCGTCGCGCGGTCACTCGAGGTTTTCTTCTTCTCGCACCATTCATTGTAAACTCGAGACACCGCAGTCCTTGAGCAGCCCAGCAGGTTCGCTGTCTGTGAGATACTGCAACCGGCTCTTCGGGCTCCTACTATCATACCCCGCTCAAACTCACTTAAGTCCCGCGACTTGCCCATGTATCTCCACTTCGTCACACTTCTACGCGATACCTGTGGAAAACGTTGCGGATATATGGTTCTTCTTCTGTGGTGTTCGGTACCTCGACCTCAACGACGTGTCGCCCTCTTCAGCGGCCTCGTTGATTTTTTTTAAATGTAATTATACATAACATCCTGAAAAAAACGAAATTAAAACAAAAATTATGAACATAAGATACACTGCAGAGCAATAGCAACAAACTCGGTGCATTGAGTGCTACAGTTTCAAATTAAAAGATGGGAAACGAAAGACTTATAAAAAGTTGTGTCATTCTCCAGTGAACCTTCATCGTGTAACATTACATGAGGGAGCCCTACTTTTGTCTTTATAGAAAACGACTTGAGTGCTTAGGTCCTGTGGTTGGCCATAAAGTGTCTTGCTGTGCATATGATGTTTAGACATTCAAACCCTGTTGATAACTTCATTTACACCATTACTGAGCCCTGGATCTTAAACAGTGCGGCTTGTTAATCTTATTATGACAAATAGCGTTCTCCCTCAAGTTTCACTGAGTGGCCATTTGTAGGCGATATTTAAATAGTAGGCATAAAGTCACACATGACTGTGTATATTTGGTTAAGTAAAAGTGGATTTCATGATTATGATGAAGATATTATGAATTAAACCTATAAACTTAACTGTTTTGTAATTTGAAAAGGTTGCTTAAATGACAGACACTCCATTATTTTTATCAGTATACCTATCACAGGATTAAACATTAGCTACTAGGCTACTGTGAGAACCCATGTCCTCAATGATCCAGGTCCAAGAGCCTGGTAAGTGCCAGTTTGTAAAGTCTTCATGGTTTTTACATATTAAACCTGTATGGCATACCATAGTGTACAAGCATGTATGGAAGATGGCCAGGATTGGTTCTCAATTTATCTCAAATAATATAAATATGCATTCAAGTAGTCAGAACCTAAGTAAGACTACAGTTTACAACTGCATCCATATGAACTGAGTAACTACTAGTGTGCCACAGACTGATTTTAATTTGCAGAGCTGTACTGGAAGTCTGAGCTGTATCATGTGAACATTAACAAGGACAGCACACAACCCTGTGAAGCTTCTGTACTGCACATCATCAAACCAGACAAAATTCTGCCCAGTCTCTGATACTGTGGCCTGTCCAGTAGTTAATAATGCATGAGATATTAGTTATATTTTAGTGTCATTTCCTGTAGCTTCTCTCATTAACTTAAGTGTGTTAAATGCACTTGAGAAATAAAATATAAAATATAGTGATCCTCACCTGCAGGTACTATCCAGATCCAAGTAAGCTCACTGCAGAATGTTCTCTCTCTCTCTGTTACACACACACCTGTTTGCACTCCTCTGGATCACTAAATAAATGACTATTCTGCAAAGGACAAATGCAGCTGCTAATTTAATGCAGAAACGCGAGAAAACAGTTGCTGGCACGAATTTGTACTGAATAACCACTAGAGTGCGCCGCAGGCTAGTTTTGTATATGATCCAAAACTACATCAAGTACAAAGTTTACTTATACTTCAGTAATAAAGAAGAAGTGACTCCGGGACTATTGAAAGAAAAAGATTAAAACAAAGAATGACAAAGCAATGACACAATGTCCACAGTTTGAGAACACATTTATTGCAGTGATAACTCCAGTGGCTCCTCTACATCAACAAGACTGTTTTTATACACAAAGTGTAATTTTCTGGACAAAGCAAAACATTTGAGAAGACGTTTTGTCTGTCCTCTGTATATTCAGAAATCCAGCTGGACGGGTGCATTCTTCTTACATACAAGACACACACACACACACACACACACACACACACACACACACACACACATTTGGTTTTATCAGTTGTGCAAATATAGGAAAGGAAAGACTACAGTAATAATTAAAAGAAAGAAAAACACATACACACGCATACACAATCAATGAACCTAGTTCCAGTCAAGCAAGTCACTGGAGTAAAATATCTGAAAAAATTTAAATTTAAAATACAAATTAGTTAATAAATAAATCATCTTACAGTAAATAATACTAACTAGAGATCACCCTGATGGGAATCGCACCAGCCATGACACATAGCCTCTGACTAAAGATCTGTGACGCCATCCTGCACAAATGTGATGAAATCTGACAAACATACAGCCAAACTACAACCCCAACGTGTCCAGGACTACATTTTGGCATGACACACTAGCTCAGACAGCAAGTTCAGAGAAAGACTTTCTTCCTGGGTATAACTGACTGAATTCACAACGCGTGAACTACATCACTGCAGACAGCCAGCTGTCTTTCAAGCATCTGTTTCTCCACTAAGTCTTCCACTCTGCCGACCTCCACCTCATCTATAAAGCTGGACCAATCCGTACTGCCGTCTGCTCGTTCCACAGGCTCTGACTGGCTGGAAGGGTGAACAGGGGCTGTTTCATCATGAGTGGTGGTCACACAGTTGCAGCTATCACAGATGCCGAAGCGTCTGAGTCCGGGTGAAACGCTAGAACCAGTGAAGTTTCGTCTGCAGCTCTTGCATGACACTGGCCAGTAGTGTCTGTGGACCTGTGGATGATCAAGACATGGAGGATGTGAATTCATCTGTTTGGACAATACCAACTTTTCCATCAGTGTAGATGAGAATAACAGCACAATATTTTTTTTTTTTTTTTTTTAAATCCCAGCAGTGGATAGTGCTAAACCTCAGACTACTAACAGATGCACTTATGGTGCCAATTTGAAACTCTACTCCACTATGACGCTTCATTCTCAAGTTATCACATTCACAAACTTGGGTGTCCACTCCAGCCACCTGCCTGCCCGGCAGGGTAAGATCAGCTTTTTATGGCTGAGGGGTAAAAAATTTAAAAAAAATTTAAAAAAAAAATACTGCACTAATGAAACTTACGTCACACAACGGTGAACAGTGAATGCAATTTCAGTTTTCACTGAATTTCTTTAAGTCACTTAATGAAATTTACTTCAAAATGTCATACTTGCACCTAATATTAAAACAATGTTTAGCATCAAATGTCCTTAAAGTACCTAAAGAAAAAAAATACTCATTATGAATCTGATACATGAACATAATCTTTTACAGTATCACTTTAATGTCGCAGTTGGAGACTATTTTTAATATTCATGTGACTTTAAAATATTACACTGCACAATGTATTAGTGTGGAATGATGTTTTAAAGTAGAAAAGCTTTAAAATGAGTACTATGGAGCACAATGTAAAATATTTCCATCCATAATACGGTGCATTGTAAGTTGGAAGCAGCATGACACAGATACTTTAATGAAGTCTTAGCATACAGAAGCTGTATTCTAGTATTGTATCAGGTCTCTGTCATTGAGACTCCTGTAGTAATTACTGACACATGTTGCTGTAATTGTTCAGTGCAAGAGGCCACAGGAATGCAACAAAAACTGAGATGTGTCTCTTCTCAGATAATATAAATGTTGTGTACAGATACACTTAATAAAAGAAAATCTAACCTGTTCATGCTAATAGTTTGGGTTATTCGAAAATTTATGAACTAAAGTTGCATAAGGTTAACTCAGAATGAAGTCGACCTGCTTGCAGTGCATGAAATTCTTACACTAAGGGCGTGGCTGCGTAGGTGCTCCTGTCGTGTGAACCTCTTGCCACACATGGGGCAGGGGAATGGCCTCTCTCCTGTGTGGCAACGGATGTGCCTCTTCATGATCCCCTTCTGCTTGGCAGTGTATGGGCAGAAGGGGCACTTGTGGAGTTTTACTGGCACTACTAAGCCATCACCTGAAGGAGGAAAAACACAGCAACAATTCAAACCTACCCCTATCTATTCCGGTTGACAATTTACTAACATTGCTATATAGCTTTTTAATCGATTAAATGTCCTTGTATTTATTCTGCTAATTACCTGTGTCCTCTCCAAGCCAATCAGACTGGATCTCCATAATTGATGATCCTACAAATCCCAGACCTTCGTCCAGTCTGCTTCCTCCAGTGCTGCTACCCAGCCCTTGAGTGAAGCGCTGCCCTACTCTGTCCCCCAAAGAGTTGGGACCTTCACCTCTGGCCAGCGCCTCCATCAGCTGCCTAGCATTAAAGGATGAGCTGTATCCCAAGGGGGAGCGTTCGTTAGATGGAGAGGGACTTGGGGGAAGCAGCCTGCTATGATGAGTATTGTGCAGAGGAGGCCCAGGATAGGATGTGATGACTTTGGTGTCTGGTGACTCCATAAGCTCTTCATCAGGGTCATATTCTATCTTAGGGTTCACCAACTCTGGAGTCAGAGCAGAAGATGAGGATGATGAGAGATTAGTCTGATCCATATGTCCCTTCTGCCCTTCACTCCCAGGTGCAAACTCTTCCCGAGAGGGATAGGAGGTGTCCATATCCCTGGTAGCGCCTGGAGTGGTGGTGACAACAATGGACAAAGGTGTTCTACCTGATGTAACAGACTCCTGACCTAAACCTGACCCCCTATCTGCCTCTGAGACCTGTGAATGAGGCTCTGCAACCCCAGCACCACTGGAAATTGTTGCAGAAGGAGTGCCACTGTCTGCAGGACCCATTCCTCCATCCTCTGTCTGATTCTCTTTCTCCGTGTTTCTCTCCTTCTCCTTGCTGCAGATTTCCAAAGACGACCGGATGTACTCTTTGCAGAAGTTCACCAGATCCGTCATCTGCAGGTAGCTGGCTGCTGACATCACCTCGATGACATTGCTCCTGTTCAGAGCCAGGCGTCCAGAGTAGAGGAAGTCCAGAATAACAGAGAAGGCGTCAGCTGTCACAATGTCCAACGACGCTGTGCTGTAGCGCTGTCCGCTGTCCTGAAAAGAGATGTTTTCAAAAGATAGACAATGTTGAGCCAAATGTATCGGAAAACAAATGCTGGAACAGAAGATATTTAGAAAGTGGAACAGGGCTCCAGAGAAATACCGGTATATTTCAAATCATAGTTTTTACAAAACAGCTGAAGGTTTTCAAGATCTCCATTTTCCTGACTTCAAAAATGCTGTTACGCTACTTTCTAGGTCATAGAGCTACTCCCATATTACCCAACCAATGTCTCTTCACCGGCCCTCAGTAATGTTAAGTATCCAGTTAAAATTCTCATCCTTACCTATACAGCATTCACAGTCAGGCTCCCTTGTGGCCGACCTTCTTCATGTCATTCCCTTTAGTCAAAACAATTTAAAATTAATGTTTTTTGGGAGGTTTTCCCCCCACATCCACCGAAGGACACACTGTGACAGAGTACTTGAGGCTGTGACCTGACCTGTGTAACTCTGCCTGTATGCTGGGTGAGTTGTCATTTCTGTGGACTCTTAAAAATCTGTTTACGTGCGGATATTAGTAATATATTTATATCAGTTCTTCTTTTGTAAAATGCATAATTTGTCTTAATTTTTGTACTGCTTTTAACTAGGGCTGAACGATATATCGCATTTGCGATAATATCGCGACATGATCAAGTGCAATTTTCTAACCGCAAAGGCTGCGATTATACTCTGGACATGTCCAAATTCATGGGCTGCATCCTCCTGAGGCCGCATTTGTAGACCGATTACGTCACAGCGACGCGCCGAAGGCTGTCCAAATTACTACCATATCCCAGAATTCATAGCGCGGCCCAGCCAAACTCCAGTTTCCAGCAATGGCGGCCGCTACTAAGTTTTAAAATTACTCATACTAATCTTTCTGGGTCACAAAATAAACTTTTAACATATTTTCAGGCGAGAAAGTAGTTGTGTAAACATCAAATATCTGCTCGGTTTATCAAGATATCCCATATTTGCAAAAGTGCTTCGACGTTTTCAGAGGCGTCTGCTACCCACCAGCTCGACAGCTAGCCGGGAGCTCGAGGGTTACTGATGCGGCCGAGAACGGCACAACTCCCGGCACATCATTTTCAGATCACCGCGGAGTTTCGCTGCTCGGGTTAAACGTAATATATAAGTCACTTAGACAACCTAAAAATGTTATTGTTGGGCTTTTTTCAGTGTTTTGTTTGTTCGTGAGTAAATCGGTTTGGCTGAGATTAAAGTTATTAGATTAGATAAAATAAAACTTTATTAATCCCCCGGGTGGGTTCCTCCTTGGTTTTCACACAGCTGACTAAACGTCAAACAGAAAACTTATTAAACAGAAGTATGAGACAGTCGAGAATTTACACCAGTGTCTGGTTATATTTTAGATAGCAAGAAGCAGACGGCCGAGTTTATTAAACTCCACCGAGACAGCGGTGACGCTAATCAGAACTAGCCTTCTGATTAGCTAATCAGAAGGCTAGACCGTCCAATTTCACGCCTTTAAACTTTAAAGGCGTGTTTGTGTGTGTGTTTATACAATTGCTATTATGTTTGCACTTTATGTGTAATGTTACTGACTGCAGAGATCAGTAAGATGTGTGTATTTTTTATTTATTAGTTTTATTTATTTAATATTATTTTTTAATTGAATGACTGTCTAGTAGTTCACAGATGTCGAAAAACTGAGTGTGGTAAAGCCACTGATTTTTTTATGTATATTTCTGCAATCTGCACATTGTACTGACTTTCATTTTAATGTTTACACCAGGGTTCCTTGTCAGCACTTTATGCTCAGATGTTTGTAAGCTAAAAATAAACTATTGTGTATGTTCAAATATACTGTTGTGATTGAAGAAGTTAAATAAAAATGTCAGTCATCAATTCATGCATCACCTCATGTCATCATAACAGAGGTCTGTCTTCCAGGAAAGAACAGTTTAAAATTAATGTAATATAGTATTGGCCATACTATATGATGTATTGCTTGTCTTTGTTTAATAATACAGAAGACAAAGACCTTAAAAAATAATCGCATATCGCATTGCAATCGCAATATTGGGGCAAAAAATCGCAATTAGATTATTTTCCATAATCGTTCAGCCCTACTTTTAACACAGATTTTTCTATTTGTAGCACTTAATGCATTATTTCTGTTGTTTAAATATGACCTCCCTTCATTTTGGAATTTTTACATTGCTTATGTTTGTTTTCTGTGAAGCACTCTCTGCCTCTTGTTTGAGAAAAGAACAATATAAAAAAATACTGCTTGTCTGCAGATTTTAGTTGTGACTTTGACAAAACACAGTGCTGTGGAAAAAGTATTTGCCCCCTTCCCAATTTCAAATCTCAATTAGATAAAAAGAGAGTAAATGCAAAATTGAGTTTTTTTTAAATTATGATTTAATTTATATAAAAAGGAAACAAAAGTCTTCCAAACTTTTCTGCGGGAATTTTAGCCCCCAGAATTGTTTTAATTCAGCCACATTGGAAGGTTTTCAAACCTGAACCACCTGGTGAAGGTCATGCCCTAGTGCCTCAATTGGATCCAGACTTTGGCTAGGCCACTCCAAAACCTTAAGTTGTTCATTTATTTTATTTATTTATTTGTGAGCCAGTCAGGTTTGTTTTTGATCATTGTCCTGTGGCATAACTCAAAAGTGCTTGAGCTTTAGGCCATGAATTGATTGCTTCATGATTTTCTGATAGGGAGCAGGTGCCAGCTGACTGTTCCATAAACTGCAGCAAGTCATCCAAACATTCAAGCAGCAAAGTAGCAAAGCCCTAGACCATCAAAACACCAACATCTATGACTATTGGTATGATGATCTTTTCATGAAATATTGTGTTTTAGTTTTATGCTAGATTTAACACAATTCAAACATTCCAAAAAAGTTTATGTTTTTATCCCGTCCACAAACTATTTTCTTAAAAGTCATCACGATGTTTTTTTGGAAAATGTGAGACAAAACTGTGTTATTTTCGGTCAGCAATCGTTTTTTTCCTTGGAACGCTCCCATGGATGGATAATGGCACTCACTGTGGTTCGTTGCGAGTCCCAAAGTCTTAGAAATGGCATCTGTTCTTGAGTTTCTCTAGATGATGTGTTGCTTTTTGAGAACTTTTAGCCTACTTCATTTTGTCAGACATCTTCTCTTTAAGTAATTTTTCAACTGAACAGGTCTGGCAGTAATCAGGCCTGGGTGTGAGCTTAATTTAACAAGTGGGGGCAATTACTTTTGTTTTTTTTAAACACAGGGCCAGGTAGAATGGATATAAAAAGTGTAGACACCCCTGTTGAAATGCCAGGTTTTCTATGATGTTAAAAAGAATTACTACAATACATCATTTTAAAATGTTCCCACCTTTAATGTTACCTAAACCTGTACAATTTAATTGAAAAAACAAATCTGAAAAATATTAAAAGTTAAAAACACATAATAAGCTGGTTGTATAAGTGAGCACACCCTTAAATCACTACTTTGGTGAAGCAAATTTTGATTTAATCACAGCATTTAGTCTTCTACACACCTACTATCAATAAAAGAGACTCCTCTCCACTGCTGGAGGTTTCTTCCTGCTCATAGGGGATCATAAGATTGTTGGGGTTTTCTCTGTGTTGTTATTGTAGGGTCTACCTCACAATATAAAGCGCCTTGAGGTGACTGTTGTTGTGATTTGGCACTGTATAAATAAAACTGAATTGAACTGATTAAGCCCAAGTAAAGTTAAACTGTCCTAGTAGGAGTTTCCTGGTGGCATGGTGGTGGCAGTAACATGCTTTGGGGTTGCAGCTGGAACTGGGGCTTTAGTCAAGATGGAGGGCCCCAAATCTTCAGGCATCTACTAGAAAGCTGAAGATAAAGGGGAATTTCACCTTTCAACATGACAATGATCCCAAGCCAATTCAAATGAACAAAAGAATGACCTCACCTGAAGAAAATTAAAGTCTGTAATGGCCCAGCCAGACATAAATCCAATGGAAAAATCTGTGGTGTGATCTGAAGAGGGCTGTTCACAAGAGATACCCTAGCAATCTGACATATTTGAGTACTTTTAAAAAGAAAGGTGGGCAAATATTGCGAAGTCAAGATGTGCCATGCTAATAGTCTCCTACCCAAGGAGCCTGACTGCGTTCTTTAAAAAGTGCTTTGCCTAATTATTAGTGTAGGGGTGTGCCCACTTATGCAAAAAGCTTTTTGTACATTTTTTTAATCATTATTATTTATATTTTCCTCCAAGATTTTTTTTTTTTGCTTTTCAGTTGAATTATGCAAGTTTAGGAAAAGGTTTAGGGAAAAGTGTAAGTCATTTATATCCACTGCAGGTTTGGAAAGCCTTTTCCCCCTTTCGACAAGCGGTATGTGAAAGAACACTCTGGGAAACAGCTGTCACAATAACACAACACACTAGACCTTGAAACTAAAGATGAAACTGACTGTAATATATGCCAGTCCAATAATAAATACATTATTCTTGACCAAATTGTTGAATTTACGTCCAAGAAGCCACCTTAGTTTAGTCAGCTCTCCTTAAACACTCAGAGAAAACAATGGAATCCGTGCTTATGTCCTTACCTGTAGATAGTGAACGAGAAGAGCTCGAAAATAACCGCTTCCTGCAAACAAGACATTCCGATGCGCCTTGAAGACACGGCCTTCAACAAGGATGCTGCAGTCACAGAAGAAGTCACGCTTCCGTTGCTCATTGAGCTCGAACAGTAGTTTGGACAGATAGCAAGGCACTTCCATGGCTGAACTCCTGGCGGCTCTGCCAGGATGAGGGAACAGACGGGTAAACGGAGGTAAACAAGCACTTGTGATCATTAACTGTTGGAGGTGTGTTATTTACAATCGTATTACCACTTAATAGTCAACTCCGACAGAGTTGTATTACAAGCTTGACTTATACATCGTTTAAAATCTCCAGGTAAACAAACGTTAATGATTATAGACTTTAGTCCTAACGGTGAACAGTTAACTCAGCTAACACACACTGGGTCTGACAAACTGTAACCACTGACGCTTGACACTTTAAAAACACAACAAGGATAACGGAGTTTAAACACGCAAACATTAACTCAGACACACCTGAACTAACAAAAGTGGAATCACTTTTCTCTGCTTGCTTGCTAGCTAGTGTGTGTTGCTAACGCTGGGTAGCTAGTTGGCAGTACTTTTCCTAAAATAGCCGACTGACGAGACCAGCTGCTTTTTACAAAACCTGTGAAAAAACTGAAATAAAAAGGCGTGAAATACCGACTCACTTGTTTAATTACGCTGACCGTAACAACTCTTTTACAGTAGCACCGCTAGAAGCGAGGCTCTTTTGTCCCATATCCACGTTAGCCAACAACTTCCGCTTTCGGCCAAAGAAAAAAAAAAAACAGTGACGTTTTTGTTTATCTGTCCAATCAGTGGCCAGTTCTGCGTCTGCTGTACTATTTTTACCTGGAGGAAGTTATGGTCAGATTGACAGATTTACATCTTGTTCTGTACATGTGCCTCTGACTTCTTTGTGTAAAGGAATAAAACAACATGACTTGCAAAAATACCAGGAATATGTTAAGTAGTGAGATCACCAACTATGGCAAGTTTGACCCCAAGAAAATGGATTTCTGTCTTCCATGTGCTCTTAATTCAGGATGCATATTTTACTTTATAGTAAATGATGATGCCATGCTTTTAACTATTAGAAAACGGATTTGTTAAGCTTCTGGACAAATACAGAAATAATCTAAAACGTTTTCGTAACACTGTCTGCACTGAACTTTTTTTTCCTTACTATATGGCAGTATTCATTAAAAACCAAACCAGCTGATTAATGCTTACAATTCAATTCTAGATGTCTCCAGGAGAGACTGTATATCAAAGATGGATGTGACCATCATGAGCACACCGTTAGTGTCTGGATTCGGCATTTTGAAGTCTCAGTATATTTTGGCCACAGCTGGCTAAAATAGCTAAATGATCAGCTCACCATCAGGTTTGGCTAGAAAACTGCACTCACAGATGGGTGCAAGTAAGGTCCAGCTAAGTGATTTGAGTTAGAAGTCAGCTTTTGGCTACAGCTGCCTGCCAGTCAAAGTGGCCACACCCCTGACTTTAAGTTTTAACATAATCCATTGGAGAGCCGTTTAACAAATTCATCCAGCACACAGCTGTTACAAAGCAGGAAACTATCCATAAAGAGCAAAACCGTTTTTTGTGATGATGATGATGATGATGATGATGATGATGGTAATGATGTTTTGGAGG
This sequence comes from Rhamphochromis longiceps, assembly GCF_057381845.1. Taxonomy (NCBI): domain Eukaryota; kingdom Metazoa; phylum Chordata; class Actinopteri; order Cichliformes; family Cichlidae; genus Rhamphochromis; species Rhamphochromis longiceps. Next base: position 24,680,489 of record NC_140577.1, read on the forward strand.
AAGAACCTCCAAGTGTCACCCTCCATCTCTTACCAAGTCCAGCATGCCGCTGTACAACCACAGGCGGCTCGCGCCTGCCCACATTGTCTGCTCAAGAATACTTGTTTATTTGCCTCCCATTTCGGAGAGAAAATAGATCCTTTTTTTAATTTTATTTTCAGACATAGCAAGAGTAAACAAGTAGTTCCTTTAGCGCTGCACCACACCCTCTCAGCACAATCCACAGCTCTTAGAAGTGTTTTTTACACTGATGGGTGCCGACTGGGCAACTTATTTGTTTCAGATATTTTCCCATGGCAAACAGAGTGAATACAAAGGCTTCGTGGTGGCCTGTGGAAACCACAGGGTAGGCGTACATGAGCCTAAGCACTCACCCCTTTTCTTTTTTTTTGAAAATGAAATTTATAGCACCTCATAAAAACTCTATTCATGCTTATAAGCACTAAATATAAACCAGTATAAAGCAGAAGGCTTTCACTCAGCTCTTGTAAACTTGACCTGATGGAGCGTTGTGTCCGGCTGCAGGCAAGTCCAGCTGTCAGTTGACCCGACAGGCACAGCCCTAACACGAGTCCATCCCAAAACAAAGCTAAAATGGGCCGAACACTGATGTTGCTCTGCTTATTGACCTTCTTCTGGTTGTGACTCAGGGAAACACAAGGCCTTTGTTTTTGTCATTTGTTGACTTCAGGGCAAGAAACTCCCTCTCTGCAGATCGTAGCCAAGCAATCACACTGGACTTTCTACAATACTGCCCTATCTGTGTGGCAGTTTAGCGCCGGTTTACACCCAGCAACTTCTTAGGAACAAATAACATTCATGATTCATGATTGGGTTTCTTGCCTGTCCCTGTGATTACAACGTCGTATGATGATTTACTGATTGAAAACCCAGACAAAAAGTAAATAGATGAAGTGATGGCTGTTATGTAAGGTTACATCCAGACTTGGGACCTCACTCATTGTGTGTGTTAGCCACTCTGAGACCCACGGCTGGCACAGAGGGCTCCAGCAGCACCCCTCTGGGTCCCTGTGGTCTGCGCCTCAGCACATAACAGCCACTTAGGCCGGCATTTTCCCAGGCTGAGACAACACACCATGGTGGCAGCGTGAGCCACAGAGAGGGCCTGATTAAAGAGTAGGGACAATGGAGGGAGAAAGAGACAGGGACCGTGGTGGCATTTTCCATCTCTGCCGCTGTCTCCTGGGGGGACCAAGTATGTGCCGTGAAACGTTTGAATTATCCCAGAATCTCTGGAATTCAGACTGAGGCACCACGGAGAGGACCCTCGACCGGGGATCAAAGAGCTTTGAGAGGAGTGCGGTGGACTCGTGGTGAAGTCGAGTGCATAGCGGAGTATGAATGTGTGTGTGCACGCGTGCTTGTGTGTTTCAGGAAACTAACTTGAAAAAGATTAGGAAAATGTTTGAATTTGAATCCCATGTTCTTTTATGGCTTCATGTATAAAGAAAAAAAAAACATGTTTGACTTCTGAGTGATCACTGAGCAATGAAATGCAGGCATGTGGTGTGTGTTTCATCTCTTATGAGATCAGATAATGCAATCATAGCCAATCATTCGAAGTCTAATAGAGTGGGCGCCCCTCTTAGTCTGTGGTGGCAGTAAAGGAGGAAGAGAAAAGCGAGAGGGGGAAACCTCGTCCCTTTCTTTCTATCTCTCTCTGTAATTATCACTTAATGTTCTTTGGTAATCTGGAGACGTCTGTCTCTTTGCTTTGTCCTTTCTTCCCTCGCTGGAGAGGAAATGTATAAGTCTGAAATAAATCTGCTAGCCTTTTTATTATTGTATATTTAGCACCAGAACAGAGTAGTAAATGGAGCCAGCCCAGACCACAAGCTTCCGGTATCGCAGGGCCGCAGCGCTGGCTGTCTTTGCCACAGCCAAGTCCAGAGATCAAAGCCTTCTGCACCATATACAGCTAGCAAGGCGCTCTCAAGCAATGACCTCAAGCAAGTTTTCATGTCTGAGATAGACAGTGTTTGTTTGTGCCCAAGATACACGTGGAGTGTGTAGAGTGAGTCTACTGTACAAGTATGCCTTTCAACATTTGTATGAGCATCTGTTACGGGCAGTTTTATGAATGTGTGCCTGTCCTTTGAATCCATATGTCTGTGTGGATGAGGAATTGTCTTGTGTTTGTTTGATTTCAAAGCAGGCAGCATTGCATTTACATACATATACACATTTACATATATTTACATATATATATTTACACACACACACACACACACACATACATATATATATATATATATATATATATATATATATATATATATATATATATATATATATATATATATATATATATTTTTTTTTTTTTTTTTTTTTTTTTTTTTTTTTAGGGGTGCAATGATACTTGTATCGATATTGAACCGTTCGATACAGTGCTTTCGGTTCGGTACGCATATGTATCGAACAATACAAAATTTTTAATTTATTTTATCAACTTTCCTTCTGACGATGCTGTCTGTGTTGAGCGCTCAGTGGATCTGCGCTCGACAGTGCAGCCTAGGCGGAGTAGTCGAACGCAGATCCACTGAGCGCAGCACAAGCTAGCAAGACAGAAGCTAAGCTCGTTGCAACATGGCAAATTGAACCTCCCCCACCCTCATTCAGATGATCTGGCGTTTGGAACTATTTTGGTCTTCATGTGAAGCATGACCCTGATGGTAAGCGCGTCATGGACAAAAGTAAAACAGTGTGGATGTGCCACGCAATGCTCAATTACATGGGTGGGAACTACTGCATTAGCGCAGTTTGCTCATTAACGTGTTGGCCGTCCAGCCCCACGCACGGGGCGATCCGCGGTAGCTCGTTAACGGATATTTGCCGTGTTGTGGCGTTAACGTCATTTCACCGAGATTAACGCTGACAGCACTAGTGGGAACAAAATGAATATGACTGCACATTTACTCCGACATCATCCTAGTGCAAAGACAAGTGGAAGCAGACAAAAACAACAAGCACGCATGCTACAAACTTTACCCGAGTCATTTAGACAGCCGTTAGCACATGATTCTCCTTATGGGGACCTGATATGTTTAATATGCTGCTGAGAATATAGCCCAGAAGAAGCGTATAGTATAGCTTTTATTTTGGAAAGAGACAACTCTCTTTTCCAAAGATGAGTGATTTCTCAATCAGATAGATTTATTTTTTTTATTACTTTGTTGTTTCAGCAACGTTAAATTTAAAAACTGTACTTTTGAGTTAAAATATATATTTATAATTTTAATAAATGGCAAATTAAAAAGGCATGAACATTTTTTGTATCGAAAAAAATATAGAACCGTGAATTTTGTGTATCGTTGCACCCCTAATATATATATCTATATATATATAGATATATATACACACACACACACACACACACACACTGTGATTCTATTTTTAAGAGACACGTGAAAAATTTGTACAAAGGAGAAAAATGTATTTAAAAAATGCCCGTTTGTAATAGATGAATTTGAAACATGTCTATAAGTGGTGCTTGAGCTGCCAGAAAGGTCAGGCGGTCACAACAGTTTTACTTGTGTTTATTTTTTAAAGTGAGATTATTTTTGTCTAATTTATTAGTTTTATGGAATGATGATTTGGCATCTGGAAAAAAAAGTGCTCAATCAAACCCACTTCAGTGTATCCTGTATTTCAGTTTTCTCAAAAAACAAAAAACAAAACACTACTGTACTGACACCAATAAAACCAACTCCCTCAAGGGGATGAGAATGATGGCTGTTATTGCCCACATCCTTCCTCCATCAGCATCTTCTCTTCCTTTCGCGCACACTCACCATAATCCCCGTCTAAAAATGACCCAGCAGTGTGGTGGCGGTGAGTTCTTATGCTGGGTTTTCAGGGGTTTACGCTCGCTCTCCTGAGCTGCCATCGGAACAAGGTGTCGGCAGGTCGCCCCCCAGATAAGGCTGTAATCTGAGGTGTAAAGTTAAACGAGGGATTTGGGAAAGTGAGAGGCTGTCAAAGAGCAGCAGCACAGGGGTGTCTAACAGGGACGGGGAAAAGCGTGGCCTGGCTTTGTCTGAGAATCCAGTTTTATTTTCATCTCTGAGTGCAAAGCACAGCTTGGATTAATATACATATATGTAAATTCAATCAATCTCCTCCACAAATCTAAACGATGGGCAGCTTCCAAGTCAAAAGTCAGTAAAACTGAACTGAACTGAAGAAGCTTCTTGGATAAAAGTTTGAAACATCTCCAAGAAACTTAAAGAAGTCCAGTTGCTGTTCTTTCTAAGCTCCTTAGATTACCGTGACCTGGACATGACTGAGAACCTACGCAGATTTAGTCAAACTTGTTTTACAGTGGCTAATATTAGCTGAGTCCTAAACACCCCCCTCTCCACACATACACTCATCAAAATCAGGCACAGTCACATGCATGGCTGAGGGGCACTGCGGATTAGCCTCGAACTCTTTCATTTTTCACTCCCCCCCCACACTCCTTTTTTTCTCTCTTCTCCTCCTTTCTCTGTGGCTCGTTAAAGATTGTGTCCTGTGTGTGATGTGGCAGAGGAGAGCAGTCAGAGTGAACTGATTACGGACGAGGGCCAACGTGCCTTTGAGTCATGGCACCGAGCAGCATTCTTCACGTGCTTAAAAATAGTAACAGTCGAGCTTTTTCAGGTTTGTTTTTCCTCACTGGATGACTTTGGGGCATCCTCTGTCAGACTGTAATCATAGCCAGATTCTCTCAACCCCCCCAACCCCCCGCCTTCAATTTTCTTTCACGTCGTTATTGGTGAGCTTGTTTAATCTTATGAAGAAAATTGGCTTAGCGTGGGAAAGGCGAGATTGTTTTGGGGATAGGTTTTCTTGTTTTAGAGTTGTGCACATTTTTTCTTCTTCTTCTTCTTCTTTTTTTTCAGTGCAGGAGGAAGAAAAAGTGCCAGCTTGTGCCAAACCCTCACGAAGCACAGATAAAAAGGAGTTGAGTGAGAGGGAGGCCGCAACACCACGACAAAGATATGGGCTGTCTAAGCAAAGAGCTTTACAAATGACGATCTCCAGGGGGAAACAGAGTGGGTGGGGTGGGGACAACATAAGGGAGAAGAGGAGGCGAAGAGGAGAAACAAATGTGGATGAATTGGTGGGAGGGGAAGGAAGATGGGTATGGTTGGTGGGGGTAGGGGGTGGTGCAACACAGTGCAAGGTGGAGGGATGGGGGGGGGGGGGGGGGTGGAGGGTGGTAGATGAGAGGGGAAACATTCCCCTTGCCCACATTAAAGACATAAAAAAGAAAACAAACAGAAAAACATGTCTGACATAAAGAGGCTGGTTTCCGCGGCGACAGCACAATGGCTGCCTGTGGCTCTCGGGGCCCTCGCCGTCCCGTCTGGGGCCCGGCACCAGCGAAAGTCACCGCAGTCACAGGGCCCATCAGCGTGTGTGTGTGCCTGTGTGTGTGAAACATGGTGAATGTCATCACAGGCCCAGTGCTGTGGGAACCGTCATGAAAGGGACCCCACTCGGAAGCCACAAAAGCTCCTTTCTGCTTCTTCTCTTCGGCTTTTAGCCTCTTTATTTATCTTTGCAAAGGGGGAGCCAGATGAGGAGGGAGGACTCTCTCGCCCTCTCCCTGTTCTCTCTCTGTGTCTCTCGCTCTCCGATAGACGGCACGACCCGTAGCCGCAGCCATTTTGCCCTACTGACACCTTAAATCACGGCAGCTACTATTTCAGTCATTCGCTCTGGCTGCGTCTTGCTGCGTTCCTTTGGTAGTTTATTCACAGCTCATCTTAGCTCAATCAGATCATAAAAACACAATGGGTTTCTTTGGAGACACCCTGTGGGCACAAACCTGGCGTTCCCAGGAATGCCTCATATATTCAGGTTATTTGGAGTGAATTGTGAAGACAGCCAGACAGCAAGTGCATCAGGTCCCAGCATTCCTTATGTGTCTGAAAGGCAGATAAATCCCTCATGGGTCCGGCCCAGAGAGTGCCAAGCCAGTCTGATGCCAGTTCCCATGCCAATCCATTCCTGATCCCTGCGACAGAGCAGCCAGCCACAGTCGGACTATTATAAAGGCCTCATACCAATACGGAATCAACTGATTTTGAGGGCATGTGTCAATAGCGCTTGCATGCAGCAGGGCACCATGCAGGGCCCCTTTGACCACATTTGGCCTTTCACAGACTCACTACGGGGCTTCAAGACAGTGAATAAATATTTAACTTGCTTGATGGTTTGATGGTATATTAGCATTTTAAGGACCACCTTCAATTTAAATAACATATTTGGAAACATATTTGTTTTCTTGTTGTTTATTTTCTACTTTCTGTGAATAAGATGTTATATTATTATTATATTGTGAATGTGAAGGTGTCGTTTTTTTAGCTTGTTCTATTTGCAAGATTTACATTTTATTATTAATATTTTAACATAATAACACAGCACTCTTTTTGATTTCCATACAGTTAATCAAATTTTCTAGAAAATCTGCATCGTTTCCAAATATTCACTTTTATTAGAAATTTAAAAAATGCGTTAAAAAGACCCTCCTTCAGATTTATGATACATAGGATTTTACTTTCATGTCTCTTTTTTCAGCAGGTTTAGGTCCCTTTTTTTGTTTTTAAACTGGTGCATGTACATTACATTTTGACAAAAAAAATTTGTTGGTGTACTGTTAATGAAAGCAAACCATGCAGTGAGACGTATCAGTGATCAGTTATTTAGTTTCACTGAAAAATGCGGAGAAAAAAAGTCACAAACACAATACCCCGCTGAGCTTGTTCCATCTCACAGAGTTTCAAACAATAGCAGCAGTCATGCATCAGAAAGAATAATTGCAGCTGAATGTTTGTGCCTTATAAATTGTGGGTATGTGCTGTCGACATTCGTGTCAGGGAGTTTCATGTGTGCGCTAGCTTGTATGAATCAGTGCGTGGCCTCCCGCGCGTGTGTGCGTGCGTGTCCTCATGTTCATATTTGAGTTGCGCATGTGTGCGTGTGTATGCAAATTGTAAAAGTATGAGCTTGTTAATTTCAATAAGGGACTTTGCCTTGTTGTGGTTTGGTGGGATGGGAGGGAGGGAGAGTACTTGAAGTGGCCGACCAAGATCGCCAGAAATCTCCCAGAATTCCATCCAACCACCCAGTGCCAGCTCTCGTCTCCCTCTTATGTTGGCTTTACCGTTCCTTCGCACACGCCCCCACCATGAAACCATTTTCATAATTAATATATCTATTTAATCATTTATCTCCTTAATTACTTTCCATTTCTTTTCCCTTTTTTTCTTTTCTTGTAACTTGCCTCATCTCGGAACAGCTGGGCGGTGTGGCCGGCAAACCAGAGCGATCTCTCTCTCTTGTTTTTAAAGAGACGTGCGATACAAATGGGAAAGTAAACCTTTGAAGAGAAGTAAAGAGTGGGTGATAAAAATAGCAATACGGAACACTGAAGGCTGACTTCATAGATGTCGTTTCATCTTTCTTTCCCCCCAGTTTTCTGATGCTGAAATGAAATCCAGATCTGAATTAGAGAATGATTAGTAATGAAAGGATATGTGAACTGGGTAGTGGGGGTTGTTTGCTGGGAGAGAAAAGGGATTTCTCCACTCTGTTAGTCCTGACTCATATCCACCACACTGCGAGCCCCCTGGTGATGGTCACACTGATTACTCACACTTGGCTATTGCAAACACACTCACTTGCACGTTTTAAGTTATTCCACTACTTTACACATGCGACATGACAAAAATGATTGTAGGAAAGGCTCAATTGTCGTCACGCTGAGCAAGATGAAGCTGAAAAGAACATAAAGACTACTGGAAATCCATTTAAAAGACGACCAAATTAAAGTTTTAAAAACGACTTCACTTGCCCAACTAGTATACACAAAGACCTCGCACTCATTCATTGTCGCAGCCTATGTTTAAACTAACACACCCTTCCAGTCTGCCAGGCAGGAAGAGACACCCTCAGCTGGGCATTGTGTGCAAGAGGGCATGCCACTTGGCCTCTCTCAGTCTTTCACATACACATATGCGCACACTGCTGGGTCACTTAGGCATCGCTCCTAACAACCGGCGCCTGGGTCTCATGTTTCCATGGCAATCTGCACCAGCAATCTTCCCACGGTGGCAGAGGAAACAAGTGCCGCGAGTGAGCTCTGTGTGTGTGAGTGTATAGAGAGTGCTATCTTGTCCAGTGAAGAGCCCAGATGTTCAGACACTCAGTGGGGTGACTTCTCTCCTTGACCCTTCAGTACCTGCCCTCATCTCTGCACACACAGGCTGAATAAAAACGATTTGAATAAGCTGGGTTTATCTGTGCCTCACTTCTTATCTTGAAATACTTGAAGCTGTAATTTCAAAAAGATAGTGACAAATCTACATCTTGACATAGAATGCATATGAAAGATAGATGTATAATTAGTTGGATATTTAAATATATAAATGGTTACATATCCCAATATTTCTGGATAACTGTTTTAAAGCCTGTTTATGCTGTTCGACTGTTGCCAGAACCAATCATATTTAGATGAGAAAGTGGAATGCTGAGTCCTCAGATAGCGCTAGCAGCATCATTTGGCAAGATGGCATGTTTTTAGACCCACACATCTATATGTATAGTTTACATATACTGTATATAAATGATGGGCATAGCCTCTGGGTTCTGCAGTCTCTTTAATGGCCAGCAGGGGCAACTCTTTAAAAAGACTTCCAGTTACTCAATAATAGTTTCCTGGTAATTTTTGGGGTCCATTGCTAGTTTCAAGTCAGTGAAGGAAACATTATGTTTTTGGCATACATTACTGTCTTCATTAGAGTAAAAAAGGAAGATGGTACTCTGACCGTTGATTTCACAGTTAGATCCACCTAGTAACAGGATGGCAATACTAAAAAAAACTCAGCTAATGGGACACTAACTGATAGCTGATATCACAGTGGTTATGTCTATCTTTTTTATACAGTCTATGGTGGATTTCCACATTGAAAAAAAAAAAATCACTCACTCACTCTCTGAAATTTACAGCTTGTTACCAAAACCCTTTCCCACCAGATCCTTTCTGTAGCCTACTATTGCCAATTTTTATCGTTTCATAGCAATTTTTCATAAACGTCAACTATGAGTGTTAACTGATAGCTGAGCTGTGTGGTCAGTTCTGGCTCCATAAAACAACCACAAAGCAATATGTCCATCTCTTCTACACAGTGATATGCTTTCTTTTAAAGTTTTCTAAAACTTTGTTGACATTATTTGTCACACTGGAGATTGATGCTTGATAAAAGTGTTATTTTCAAAGGTGAACATAAATTATTGGCATTGCTTGTAAATCCCTGTAGTATACTCTTGTAATGATTTAGGTACTTTAAATATCACCTTTTAAAACAAGAGCAAAAAACAGCCAACACTGTTAGTTAAACTGCTGACACGGCTTAATTATTCCCATAAAATCTTTCTATACAAGTATAAAACTTTTCTATTTGTATCATTTATGGAGCTCAAAGGTCGGCGCTGGCTGCGTTTCATCTCTGCAGGCGTGTTTTCACTCTGTGCCGTTTCTCTCTCACAACACAAAATTGCTCAAGAACTCGAGTCAAAAGTGACTCGTGAGACTGTGCAAGTATCAGATGTTGTGCATCGCCTCTGTATGATGGAGTGCTTTCACAGTTCATAATTCCCACACTCCTCACCTCGCTCTCCCTCCTGTTGCCATTGTTCTATGGAACAGCATAATTAAAGGAGCAGAATGAGAAAGAAAGCAGGACAGAAGGAAGGAAGGAAGGAAAGCAGGATGAAATTGGAGGCTAATTGACAGAGGATGATTGAGCAAAGGGGTGGAAAGATGAGGCTGAGGGGGGTGCAGGAGAGAGGGAAGGAGGGTGAAAAGCCAGAGAAGGGCAGATTAAAGGGAGAGAGGAGGGACATGGAAAGGAGGCGGGGGAGCCAAAACTGGCAACCCTGCCCAAACTGCCAAAGTCCTGTTTTGTCATTGGGTGGCTGTGACAGAGCGAGCGAGCCAAGAGAGAAATAACAGTGAAAGAGAGAGAGAGACTATGATTGGATGCCAGTGATAGAGTACAAGACTAAAGCAGCTTGTGAATTTTCTTAGTTGTCATGGGCCCTTGGGGGTTGATCAAGTGGCACCACTGACTCACAGAGAGGGAGAGAAAAAAAGAAGACGCATGAAGAACCGACGACAGCGAAAACAACAAACACGAGTGACAAGAAGTAACTAAGGACAACAGAGCTCTTATAAGTAACCGTGCAAGAGAAGCAGAGAGTGACGGGCACGCAGGGTGAGTGCTTCATCCAGAGGGAGACTTCCTAAAGAGGCAGAGGCAGGAACCAACGAGATCATCCAGCCAGACCTGTCAGTCTCCTCGTCCTTCTGTCATCAGTCGTCATCGCTCCAGCCAGTGAGGAAGGGGCAGCGAAATGAAGAGACCTCACGATTACAGCTCTCCGGACTCGGACACCGACGAGTTCATTGACGTGGGCCAAGAAGATAGCTACTGGTGAGCCTCCTTCAGTCACACCTGAGATTGTAACACGTTCCCTCCAGTCATGTTTGAAAAGAAAATTACATGGCGCGCGGCTGTATTTAGCAGACAAAGTTAAAGGCAAATTTGCCCCGAGCATGTTTTCCAGTCTGCTGCGCAGTAACGAGTTTAAAAGACTGTGGGAAAAGTTTGAGGTCCCACAAGGTTGTGTTTATAAAGCAATTACAGCAAAATAGAACTTCTTATTATTTAAAGATTCCTGCATTCAGGTACAAAGTTTTTTATTTTTATTTATTTTTTAAGTCTTGACACGGTTTAATTTGCATATTATAAATCTTTAAGCAAATTTAACAACCACGTCAGTGATGTCAGTGTAAAAACTGACGTGTCAACGAAGTTTGAGGCTCAAATCAGCAAATTTCTCTTGTTCAGAAAAGCAGATTTATTATAGATTTATGTTAGATAGATAGGTAAGATATACAGTGTTCACTTTCTGTGTAAAACAGAAGCTTTACAGCGGTTGTTGCACATGTAAGTGTAGGGGTTAGTCGAAAAAGCTGCGTGCATGACCATCCATGTAAAACAAAAAAGGCCTGTCAACGCTGAAGTGTCAACACAGGAGATGAAAACATGAGCAGGAAGTCATTCACTCAGGAATATTAATTGTATATATGTATATTTATAAAAAATCTATTGATTTGAACCACAATGAGTGATTATAGTATTATGTCTTAAAATGAAATGTCTGCAGTTGATGTAGAAAATTTCTTCACATGAGAAACACAAGTGAAAGCTCATGAGTTGGTTTTAATAAACAACTCTAAAATAGTTTTAATATTTTACGTCACATTAAATATGAAAAAAGTGCATTTTCCCACTTGAGTTTAGTGTTATTATTCCATGCAAACAGTGTGTTATTTAATTAGCAACTTTATGAAAGATCTCCTCGTCTATGTCAGACACACATTTTTGCTGCATTTCCAAGACTGCATTTTCAGGCATAGAAAAACTGCTTTTTCACAAACAAATGAGTTTTTCTATGCTTTTATTATAAAGTTATAATCCCAACACTGAAATCTTGCTTTTGCACTGGAAAACTCCGATAAAAAATGTGAACTACACAGTTAAAATGGCTGGTTAAACGCTAAAATACTTCTGGAAGAGGAAAAAAAAATCTTCTAACCTTTGAATGCAAACGCGGCCTGCAGTGCCAAGGTGATTAAGTGCAGTCCACTGCATGTAACTTGTTCCATTGTTGTGGAAAATGCCCGATAAACAGTAAAATGACTCTGAACGCTGCACACTCTATTTTAAAGTCATTAAAGCGTTTTGCTTCTTAGATAAATTTGTCAAATTCCTTGACTTAGCATTAAAAGACATTTGGATTCAAAGCGCCAGTCATTAAAGTGTATTTGTAACAGTATACAAAAACTCATTCCCAGCAGTGCTGCTTACATCACAGGCGCTGAGCGAGCCAGTAACGCTAAAGACGGTTTAGATAAATTAAATTGCCATGTGACATGCAAACAGAAGACAGCGCTGCTTTTTCAAGTCAACCCCATCAAAGATTAACCTAAACAAAAACACACAGCTAAACTGGCAGCCCTCATGTTAAAATCTAATAGAAATAAGTCTCTAGCGGGGCAGTTTGGAGGGAACTGTGAGGCTCGGAGTCTCTTTCAGGCCTGTAAGATGAGAGTTCACAAACAAACACAATCCATATTGGATGACTGTACTCGGAGGAGCTCATGCTCCCATTGCAGCGTGCTGGAGCCCCATGTGAGCGCAAGCATCGCCTCGAGGCTATATAATCATCTTTTCTAAAAGTGCTTTTGCTCAGACGGAAAGGAGAACAGCATGTCATTTCACTGAGACTAATGTCCAGAAATGCATTAAAGTGAAAACAATCTCATTTCCCTCCTCTCCCGGGCACTGCTCTTCTTTTCTGTGCCCAAAAAACAAATTAGATTGAAGGGAGTTGGTGTGCCATCCTGCCTCTGTGTCATATTAAGGAGGGTAATAATAACAATATGCAGGAAAATCAAATGATTTTTCTTTCTTTCTCCCTCTGTGTCCCTTCTTACTCATCTCGCTCTCTTGCTTCAACACTATCTTCGCGGTACAGCCCAGTCACTGGGTCCATGTCTCCAGGCAGCGCCTCGCAGATTCTGGCTCGAAAGAAGAGAAGAGGGGTGAGTGGATTAGGTCATTGGATGTTAGTCGGTTCTGTCTCTTTTTCAGTTGAGTCTGCAACTCAGTTTGCTTTTTTTTTTCTTATGCAGATCATAGAGAAGAGGCGCAGAGACCGCATCAACCACAGCTTGTCAGAGCTCCGTAGACTGGTGCCTAGCGCTTTTGAAAAACAGGTAAGGAATGAATTTGAGATGATGATATTTTTTGTCATAGTTAGACAATAAAACTAAAAGACTAAGCAGCTTTCTGTCATCGTGCCACTGATCAGAATGTTGCTAATTTTCACTGCAGGGTTCATCAAAGTTAGAGAAAGCAGAGATTCTACAGATGACAGTGGACCACCTCAAACTGCTGCATGCCATGGGAGGAAAAGGTGACAATTTGGACTCTTGCTTGCTGCCCTATTCGGATTCTCCCAAACAGCCGTTCCACATAAAGCAGTGATTCATAATTATTTATTATCCTCCTCTTTAGAAAAGAGATTTTTACTGCCTCCCCCTGCATTTATTCAGCAAAGACTAAACTGAACTGTTTTTCCACCTCAGGATACTTTGATGCGAGGGCTCTGGCAGTCGACTACAGGACCCTGGGCTTCAGGGAATGCGTTGGAGAGGTGGTACGGTACCTCAGCTCACTTGAGGGGGACTCCCCAGACCCTATAGGAGCTCGTCTGGTCTCCCACCTCTCTCACTGCGCGAGTGAGCTAGACCCTCTTCTCCTGCAGTCACCCCCTGCTTCTGCCCTGCCCTTCGCTCCTTGGCCATGGGCATCCTTCCCTCAAATCTCCCCTAACTCCCCAGCCTCCTCCTCCCCTCCTTTCCCCAGTGGGCGAAGGGATCTGGCCCTGCTAGGGAGCTACCCATCGCCCGCCTCCCTACGCCTCACCCCCCTGGCCGGGTGCCAGCAGGGTGCACCACAGCTCCTTGCACCTACAGCTCTTGCCACCGTCCACAGGGTGCCCTCCCTCGCAGCGTCTCCAGTCCTAGCCCCCTCCAGACCGCCACAGCCGTCTCCTCACAGCTCCAGCAGGGCCTCACCTCTACCTCTCTCAACCCCTTCCTCTTCCTCTCCTTCAACCTCCTCCTCTTCCACTTCCTCATCCTCCGCCCCTCCACAAGTCTCTTTCAGGCCCTTTGCACCTATGGGGTCTCCCACAGTCCAGCGCAGGGGCTTGAGCGGATCAGCCAAGGCGGCCCAAGGATGGGGGACTGAGATCGGTGCTTTTTGAGGGTCAGCTCTTTATTTGAGCGGACATGGACCTCCCATGTGCTCTATGTAGCAAATATTGGTTCCTTTGGAGAAAGAAGTATTCAACCTTTGATGATTGTTTCTGCTTCTAAAAAGCCATATCCGGTGATGGGTAAAGTTTCAGACGATCACAATCATATGTTACGGAACAAAGAGGGAATGTGAATGAGTAGCTCTGAATAAAGTCGTATTGTTGATTTTGCTTGACAAATACACACAAAGAAGAGTGTCCACCAGAGCCATAATCACAGTAAAACACTCAACAGAGAGTGCGGTTGAGATTTTACTGATCCCAGAACTGTGATGTTTCTGTTTTTCCAAAACATTTATACTTTTGATCATGCTTTCTGAATGTTTGACAAAATTTCTATAAAGACCAAGTGCCTTTATCTCTTTGCTCAAGTTTTCTGTGTTTTTCTCCGATTATATCAGTAAACGCAAACATGTAACTGCAGATATGCCATCTGCTATCAATACAAATGGGAAAGGAATGGTTTAAAAAAAGAAAAGAAAAAAGACTGCATGTTAGGCGTTTATCCGTATATTAACTATGTCTGCAAACACTGCCTGCATGTTCCCCAGCCATAACCCACTTGGTATCTGAGCTGTTTCCAGTGACGGCTGATGGGAGCTGTGGTCTTGTGGCTGCAGAGGATAAACATGGTGGGAGATGGTGATGTTTTTGGGATGCCGCGGCGAGGCAAGCAGGCCCATCACTTTGCCCTCTAATTGGCGGTCCCCTGTAATTAACTTTACCCTCGTATCAGTCGATGTATCTTCCTCTCCTCTGCTGTCTCTCTGCCATTCTTTCTCTCCAATCTTGCGGTACACCAGCGGATATCTTCTCTCCCTGTTTGTCTGCGCCACTGTCTCCTCAACAATGGAGAGACAGAAAAGACGAGGGCGAAAAGGGAGGGATGGAGAGAGAGGAGAGACAGACTGAGAGAGGGGAAAACAAAAGGAAAAGATCTGAAGGGCTGTGGTTGAGTGACTGATTTGGTGTAGACGTTCAATAACAGGGTGGGAGGGAGGCAGGAGACAGGGTTACGGGGACTGCGAGGGTTTAAAAGGACAGGAAAAGAAGCAGTGTGAATCACAGAGAGTGGGCCAGCGTGTACGGGGTGCACGAGAAGCACCCGAAAGCTGATGAATGACACTTGCAACAAGCTTGTTTCTCAAAAACATCAGCATAATTGTGCCATGCTTCACCAAAACTGCTCTGCGGGGATGAGAGGGCAGAGAAGAGCCTTGTGTGTGTTTACTGCTGGGGAACGCTTTGATCTACTTCAGGATGCAATGTCTGTGGTCTGTGGTCCAAAAATGTGTGTGTTCCGCAAAGTGCATATTGTTTATTTGAGTGAGTGTGCTTTTGTGGGCTCGAGCCAGTCTCTTGCGCTTTCTTCTTTGTGTGTGTGTGTGTGTGTTTTGTTGAGTGTTTTGTTTATGCAGTGTGCATGGTCGTGTGTGTGTATGTGTTTGTGTAATGTGAGTATTCAGGGCTGGCGTCAGGACTGAACCGCGGTGACGGCGTGGCTCTCGTGCGATGCCGGCCGGCGGTCGGACCGACGGACAGTGTGGTGGTGGAATGTTTGTGGAGGGTGTACGCACACACATACACATATACACACACAGATACGCACTCAGGCATACAGACAACACACAACACAGACACACATAGGCTGGCTGGCACTATTCTAGCCCCTGCGTGGAGGAGCCAGAGTCACCACCACAGCTTCCAGGAAGGACAACCACAGTCACACTGTGCTGGGTTTCCCACGGGGGAGGGGAGAGAGTGAGGGTGGAGGGATGTGCAAGGAAGGAGGGAAGGAAACTTTGGAGAAAGAAGGAGGGAAATGCTGTGTGTATGTGAGTGTGCATGTAGGGCAACAGGACACGGTGCAAACTCAGTGAAGAAAAGAGGAGGGTTCAGCAAGCAGGAAGGATGGCCGAAACAAATCGGAGAGAGAACAAAGTAAACTCAGCCACATCAATGCATCACAGCTGATTTTTTTTAATTACATGTCTATAGATATAATTTTCCGAGAATAGGAACATGGTTCATTTTTTGTTTGTCTGTGCCATAGACAGGGGAGTAAAAGCCAGTCTTTCTAATGGCCAGCCTGCAGATGACATGCATGCATCACTATTGATTTTTTAAATTTTTATATAATTTTATATATATATATAACTAAATATATGTGGCTAACATTAGCTTAGGCGACCCCAGCCCATTGTTACTTCTTAAGGATTTTGTGGGGCAGCTGTTGCACTCATTGAAATCAAATAAATCTGATTATCATGAACTCCAAGTGATAAATTCCTCCTGTCTCACCCCACATCTAATTTATCTGGGGTGAATAACTGCCTGTCAGCTAATGACGGACAAATACTATAAACAAAAGGCCCCAAAAACTCAACTTTAAATTTATCTAATGAACAGAAAATGAAAAAGCCATCAGTTCTTTATTTTTTGAAGGAAAATCAAACTGACAAGCAGACCGACTACAAACCAGCTGATAATGTAATAGCCATGTCCATCCTTACTATACAGTCTTTTTCCAGGCTAACCCTAACCCTCAAACCACTGCACCACCGTACTGTTCTCAGGCCCATGTTTTAAAGGTTTAAAGAAGCATTCGGATCCCCAGACGTTGTATAACACTATTACCCAATAGGGTTTACTTATTAGATAATGGTAGTGCTAGCATATAAATCTAACGTTAAAAAGATCACTGAAAATTAAAGTGATTAGCACATCCACTGGCAAGTAAATGTCCAAAGTCTATACTGAACACAGTATGAGCACCAGTGGTTTATGCAGTTAATTTAGTGACCTCTGCTGTCAAAACTACAAAGGTGCAAAAGCAAAGGAAGAACATGTAGGGACAAAGATTCATTTCCTTCTATCAAAATGTAATAAAACAAATAAACTGCACAATGCAAAAATTGATCATTTATAAACATATAACAACAAACATTTGTAAACAGTTAAAATTCATTAAAACAATGTTCATCCAGAATTGCCACCTTGCACGTATATTCTCTGTTCACGTCACTGTTTGTTCAGGATAGTGGACATTATATTTGTTGCATGAACTTTAAAACCACAATTTTAGCTGATTTTATGTGAACATAGTGCTGTAGCCCCGACAGCAGTTTCCATTACACCTGTTACTGCAAAGTGGTTCAACTCCTGATGTTTAGAAGAAAGTCCTCCAAATTTAAAACAAGACGGGTACATTTACTAGAACACAGAGAAATGTGTGTATCTGGGAGCATTTGACTGTTAACGCTGTTAACGCTGAGTCCCGTCTGGACTACAAAGTTTCTCTTGAGATGTTAGGATGCCGATAAACATGTTCTTTCTTCGTCCATGGTGTAAAGTATTCACTTGAGGTTACAAACATCCGCCACAAGGTGGAAGCATTGCAAAGAGGAGTGGTTATTCTTTACAAATTTTGCCATCTTGGTCTATGGTTTGTGTCATGTTTATTTAAGCTGGAGGTGGGCTTGCTCTGCAATTTTCAGGCAATATTTTAAAGAGGCCGGTGTATATGTTTATGTAGCTGTTGGTGTTAGAGATCATGTGGCTAGAGACTGCCATGTCCTCACATGTGTAGAGATATCCCATTATGATTTGGTGGTCTGGGCTTGGCATTAATTTGCTTTGTTTCTCCTTTGTTTTCTCCTTTCTTTTGTAGCCAGAGCCACTGCCAAATGTCCTGTACATATTTTCCATAGTATGTTTTTGCTTTTTTCTCCTTTCTGAATGTTCTCTGTATGTCATTAAACTGCTGTAAGAACCCCTTTTATTGTGTCTTGTGTGGCAACTAATTACCCGGGCAGAAGTTTTGGGAGCTTGTTGGGGCTGGAGCATGTACATGTGTGTTAATACAAAACCATAATCCTCCCAGGAGCAGAGATTCCAGCAAATTCGCCCTAAACACAGAACGTGCAATCCTTTGAGAAAACCCAAACAAAACATAAAACCCAAGAGTTCGTTTATAGATTGCAAAGGCCTCAGTTAACATTTTAAATGTTAAAGTTCATGTCAGCACAATCACAAAAAACTGAACAAGTGGCTTGTTTGGAAAGTTTACAGAGAAAAACTCTCATCTGACTAAAAAGAACATAGCAGCACATTTTAGGTTAGGTTAGCTGTGTTGCATCTAAACAAACAAAAATTTCTGGAACATTTTCCTTTTGGTCAGATGAGACTAAAGTGGACATATTTGTTTAATAAACATGTCAGACAGACAGCTCATGTTTGAAATGATTTATTTAGGTTCCACAAAAATCCCACTGAGAGCTGTGAAGTCTTCAAACTTAATTTCACACATGTTACAAGTAGATCCCTGAGTCTATGGGCAGTTTTTAAGGGAGAAACCCGACACAACATTGGTGACTTTGATGACTTTGGGAGGAGCAGGGATGGTGATGACACGCTTCAGGTAGCAGCGACGCCTACAGTACAAAACCCAACAGTTTAAATTAGAGACTGGAGATATAGTTGTCATCAGATTACAAAAAGTGTGAATACAACAGATTAATAAATGTGACGTGGTTTCTGGGTGCAACGTGAATTACTAGTTTAAAGTGTGCACAGAAGTATTCGTAATACTTCACCGATAACTGCGATCAAAGAAGGTTTCATCAACGTAGGTGTAGAACTGGCAGTGAGGGTCCTCAGTGCATGTCTTCTGGCATGTGTCTGCATCATCCATCAACTCATAGCGAATGTCAGAACCATTGAAATCTACTCCTTCATAAGCCACTCTGGCCCAGTCTGTTAGCAGAAACACATGTCACTGTGCTGAAGGGATGGACACATAAAATATTCCTGTGCATAATTACAGTGTCTTTAACAATATTAGGCTACCTTTACAGAACAAAGCCCAAAAGATGATTGTCTCACATCCACATGTTGTATTAGAGGAAAATGACATAGATTTGGTTTGTCATCATGTCTGAAATACTAATTTTTACATTAACCCTCTCGAGGCAGGCGTTGCCGATTTGCAACAGTTAAAAACGAACAACCCGATTACCCCACATACATATTTCTGTTTTGTTTGAAGCTAAAGAAACACTTTCAAAACAAATCAGATTTCAGTGATGTCAGATCTATACTTGTATGACCTCAAAATCCTCCTTAGTAGTTTGTTTGGCCCCTAGACGTGCATGCCTAAGCCTGTTCTGAAGCGGCCTAACCACATCAGGGCATGCATGTCTAATCATACTTATGAGACAGTCGATGGTGTCCTGGGGTATCTCGTCCGGGATCTGGACCAGTGCAACCTGACAATGTGGGACTGAACCATAATGCCCTAGAGGTGGGGGAATCAATTACTTCATCCTCCAGGAACTGCCTGATTGAGTGTTTCTTAAGGTGTTCCAGGTTCCAATAAATTGAACATTTATGTAACAGTGATATAATTCAGTATTCACCCACATTTATTTGTCTACTTTTTAAATTTGTTTGATGATCTAAAACATGTAAGACTGTGAAATATTCAGAAAAATGAGAAATCAGGTAGGGGCCAAATACTTTTCACAACACTGTATGCTGTTCAGTAACTGTTCGCTCACAAACACGTTCATGCGGAGCATTACAGGTTGATTTGCGCTACTCACTGTCGTCAAGCTGACAGGAACGGTGTGGTAGCCCTGAAGTGCCTGTATCTGCCCTGGTGACTATTTCATGTGTGTTTTCCTTCAGGTAACAAACAAAGGTATTCCTAAAAAACAAACAAATAAAATCAAAAAGCCTTAAAATCAAAATGTGTAAGAGGGTCTAAATGTTTGCATATAATGTAGAGCTGTAGAGCTATAATTCTGCACTTAAGTACAGTTTTATTACACTGCCTGTTAGACATGAAAGAAAAAGAAAAACACATAAGATATTTGTTTCACTCTCAGATGAGACGTTGTCTGAAACACAAACAACTACCTGTTATAAGTGAAGTAGGTGCAGCGCGGATGAGTTGAGCACAGAGTCTGACAGTGTTCAGGAGAGGCAGCAGGCAGAGACTCAATGTCACTTCCTGGGATGTCAGTGTTTGGAAAAAGCTTTCTCTGACATACTGAATATAAAAGAGGAAAGACATTTGTTTTGTTTGATATGCTTTTATATTCCCATGTGAAGCACTTTGTAATAGATTCTAGTCTTAAAAGGCCCATATAAATATATTTTACTTACTTACATTAGGAAAACACACAGGCAACAAACAGGAAGTGGGCCGAAAGCTACTTGGGAGAATCCAGATGTTACACCAGCTTTTCTTTCAATAACAGGAGTCCTTGGTACAGTCCAACTGAATTTTAGGTAACACTTATACCTTAAACAGAACAAGAAATCATATTCTCCTTTGCTGTTAGAGTGCAAAATATCATGGACAAACATGGACATGCAGTTTAAAAAAACAAGATGTGACGCAATAAAATGCAATAAGATGAACTTTGGGAAATGCAGAGGTGTAGGACAAATCTTTTGTGGTTAAACAATAAATAAATATGGAAACATGTTTAAAATAAATACACTATCCTAACTCAAATTTATCTGACTTTACTATTTGAGAAATTCTGTTTTACAAAAGTGAAGAACTGACACGCAGGGTCCTGAGTGCACACTCGCTGGCACTCCTTGTGGTCACCTGTGAACAAGGACCTGTAGTCTCCCCCGATAAAGTCCATGTTTTGGTACAGCTCAGACAGGCAAGGTTCTGTTTCAAACAATAGAAACATGCATAGAGAAAGGTAAACTGGAGGTGAACATACTTCATGAATTGCTTAATTTTTAAAATGGTTTATTAATGGTTGTAAGCCTACGTGGGCCTGGGCTGCAGGATTTTAGAGAAAAACCAGAAGTGACACCCTGTACTGGAGTCTGAGCACTGGGCTCTCCTGAGGGAGTGGACTTTAGGTAGCAGTAGAAGTGCCTGCAGAGACCGACAAGTGGAAGGAGCCATAGTAAAACCAATATAACACATATAAAACAGATCCTGAAATAACATGACATACTGTGCTTCCTATAGCTGGATATGGGTCTTTAGACTTTTGGCTGAACTCTGTGAAATCTTAAGTTGCCATCAGTGAGAGGCAGTAACCATGGGTGAGTATACTGGTATACAGTGTGGGACAGCTCTGTAGCATCTCGTGGAAGTTGGGGAGAGTGCCTCTGGATTGGCAGACTGGAGGGATGGTGTGTTCAAACTTCAAGGGGATCAACCTCCTCACTCAAAAAAGTATATGCCATGGAACTGGAGAGCACAGTCTGTTGAATTTTGTGGTGAAAGAGAAACAAGCACAAAGGTGATTTTGATTTTTGTCAATCTAACTTCTCACTCTCACCCAGGACCAGGAGTAGATCACAGATACAAGAAGCAGAAATTAGTTCAGCTCAACTTTAGAGATACGGTGCAGAGAAAGGTCATTTGGAAGGAACTCGTCGCCTTGTTTGGGAACACTTTGGTGGTGTTGCTTAGACTGCTGCACCTTACAACCTGCCACTGCAAGATGGACCTGGATAAGTACGTGTATATATTGCAACTCATTTGTGCCAGTCATACCTGTCATCGTGGGTCCAATCAGCACGAATAAAGCTAAAGAAGAGGCAAGAGGGGTGCTGGGTGCACAGGAGCTGACAGTGGTTAACATCAGGGGAGTAGAGAAATGTTATGTCATTTCCCGGGAAATCCATGTTCAACAGAATATTTGGATTACATGCTGAAGAACAGAAAAGGGAAATATTTAAGGAAACATTTACATGTACAAAGACGTTGTTCATATATCACAAACATTTAACCACACAAAAGTGCCAAAAAAAGCATAATGGTACATGAACAGGTAGTTGCATACGTTTAGCCCTGTCATAACAATATATTGCATAGTGCATCATACCTTGACATAAAGAAGAGCTGAGGAGGGAGAGAAGACCAACGAAGATCAAATGTGTTATCATCTTTAACGTTTAACATCAGAGGAAATGAAATTCATCAAACACGACTACATTTAACGAAAAGGCTGTGCAAATAGAAAATGGTCCTTTGAGCCATCCAAAGGGCAATTTTGCAATCGGATCTATTTGCACAGCCAATCTCTGGCACAGTCAATAACCTGCCCTACAACTAGAGTTTAGATAATTTTATGTTGGCATTTACCAAAGTGAAAATTTATCATGTGCTTTGATTATTGTGTCTAGCTTTGGTTGTTGCCATATTCCATAAATGAAGCTGGCCTCCCATGTGTACAGGCTGATTTTGGGTTCATACTGAAAAGCGTGTATGAATGTTTAAGTAGCAAACTGCAGAATTTAGTTTATTGCTCTTTACTTTCAGACACTGACTTTTCCAAATGCAGAGAACAAACAACACACAAACTGAAATGCAATCACAGATACTAACAGGATCAGTGCCCGATGAATGAAGTGAATCCATCAGCAGAGGGCAGTGATGTTGTACTCTTATCATTATATAATCCTGTTGAACGATACAAAGGACTCCAACTGTAGAAAGACAGACTGGTGTTATGTCTGGAGATTCCCACACAAAGAAATGTTAACATAGGTGGTTAATGTCATAGTCCTGCCCGCAAGAAACCTTGCATGTTTTGCTGTTATGTGTCTTGCACAGTTTAAGGTTTTTCTGCCTTTTCGTGTCAGAATTTAAACATCTTTATGTTTGATAACAGTTGATAACATTATCAGAAAGGAAACACTCAGGAAACAATGACATACAAGAGTATAACAGAATAACCAACAAAGCACTAAAATGAATTTAAAAGAGTTTTGACTCAGTAGCTTGGAGCACCACAGTCTCACCTCCTTTCCTATTTCTCAGTTTGCACACACTTGATTTGTCTCCTTGTCTTCTCTCCTTGGCTCTTAGTCCTTCCTACCTGGCATGTGAACGAAGGCCACTTGGGGAGCGTGGAACAGCTGCATCATAAATTGTTTCATTAAAGCCCAACTACTGCCGTGTAATGCTGTCAAATGTAACAGTGCTCCTCAGTTTTTCTTTGATATTCAGGGCTACATGTAATTACAATTGCAACATGGCTCATACAGTGATAAGATATTATTCCAATTTTGTTTTGTTTTGTTTTTTGATCCCCCACACACAGTGGGTCGAACATCTGGAATGAGTAAAACAGCTTGTGTACACAAAGGACTAGCTGCTTAGAAAAGCTAAAAAGAGAGGAAGGCTGCTTTGTGCAGAGGAATGCAGTGCACTAACTGAAACACGGCAAGTTATCAATGTGACCTCACAGCTAATCTGCAGCTGATTAGCTCTTCCTTTGATATTAATTTACCAACATTAATTTTTTTTGCATTATTTTTTTTTCCATCTGTATTCGACATCTTAGAATAGATTTTTGAACAGGTTTATGATTTAATCCTGTCACTGGTGGTTTTCTAGTGCGCCAGCTGGTAGTAGCCTTCCAGGTGTGGTCAGTGAAAGTTGCTCCCACTTACTTTACATGCGGATTTGATCCTTTGTTTGGTGTTTTGGTTTGTTGATGGTAATTGTTTGCCTCCTGTTGGTCCCATCTTTCTTTCTTGCCTTGGTTAGAATTTTGAAAACTCACATTTGCTTGCCACGGCTTTTTAGATAGAAATTGCCGCAGTGACATGTTAGAGGGAAACATTGGGATCATGTGTCCTTCCTTTATGTACAAATGATAACCCACTGGCGCCAGTGCCGACCTCTCAATGCATGTAGACATTAAGAGTTCTCGGGAGGGGCCATGCGGACACCTGCTGCTTTCTGGCAGGAAACACCATGCCCTCCCGTGTTTTAAATGCACTCTAGAACAACACGCGGCAAAACTACACATGAGCGGACGGAGGGAGGTATGGGGTCTTCCCACACCCCGTTCTCTGTTAGCCATCGGGGCAGAGGGGCTGGACGGAGGTGTTGGCCTCCAATTGGGATCTGGGATGCAGGGGGCGGCCTGCTTGTCTCCACCCCGGGGGAAAGGGTAGCATCTGGACCTGGACCTGAGTGTCACGGCGGGGTGCGCCGATGTGTGCGGAAGCAGGACCCAAAAGCAGATGATGACGAGGGATAGTAATGATTAACAGAAAAGTGAACCTTTATTGCGATGACGGCAGGAAATAAACCAAGAGACCAAAGCAAACAGGCAAAACACTAAGAAACAAAACACTGAACTGACAAAACACTAAGAAACAAAACACTAAAGGTACTAAGACCAAAAACTATAACTATGACCGAGGTGGAAAATAAACAGGCTATGACTATGACCATGATTCTGGTGAGAATAAACAGACGAACTGACAATGGCATGAAGAAAACAAAAGGCTTAAATACAGACATGAGGTGATCAGGGGAAGTGGCGACACATGGGGGAAAACAGCTGACAGACATAAACCTAATGACAGGACCAGGAGAGGAAAGCTAAATACAATGAACAAAGAACACATGACATTGTCAGAATAAAACAGGAAATGACAACACAACTTAACAGACCTAATACGTGATGAAATAAATAGAAAACCCCAAAACATAGAAAACCCAGGAACAATAACTGCCTAAACTAAAGGCAAATAGGAAATAACACAAAACTAACAACATCTCAAAAAATGAGAACAATACAAAGAAAGCTCAAAGTGCTGGGTCGGAGACCCAGCCTGTGACACTGAGGTAGAGAGTATGTTTGGGGAGCGTGATTGTGTGTACAATGTCCATTTGTGTCTGTCTTTACGTTGTGTGAGTGCTGAGTATTTGTATATGTGTGCATAAGGGTAGGAATGCACGTTTGTGTCTGCGTGTGCCTGTTTGTCTGTTTCTATATGTCAGGTCGGATCTCAGACTCCACCTCTCTGGCAACATCTCAGGACTATCTCCCCTCACCACACTCCCTGCTGGTGGCCAATGGCCTCAGGTGTCAGTGTGTTGGTGGCGCCCGTGGCTCGGTCGGGCCTCTTCGGGGATGTGGGGGGCCCTCAGGCCTTCGGCCTCTGGGCCTGTGGCTTTGGCACAGCTCGCTGCGGGCAGAGCCTGCGGGCACACCACTGCAGCCCCTTCTGGCTTCTGCTCAGTGGCTGCTGGGTGACCTCTCGTTTGGGACTCTCCTCAGCTCTTCCCAGGAGGGTGGCATAGTTGCCCCCCTGGTGGTCCTCCTTGGGCTCTCGCACTCTGGGGCCTCTGGATGTCTGGGGCCTAAGTCTCCTCCATACCTGCTTCATGCCCTGGGGACGGGGCTATGGCTCCCCAGACCATCTAGCAGATCATTACGTGGAGAAACCTTTTGAATACAAGCACGCTGATACACACAGGTGTGCACACAGGTGTACACAGACGCAAACGACACCTTTCTTGGCTGCTACCTCAAAGCACATTGTGCGCTGTCGGTCCTGCGTGCTGCATAACAACATTCAATATTTAGTATTTACTGTTATTTACTGTTAGCTAGATTAATGCGATAGTGCTGTGTTTATTATGTTGCTCCCTCTTTTTACTTGTTTTCTCTTTTTCTCTTTTCTTTTTCTCAACAGGTGATCCGTGAGATTTTTTTTCTTTTTAAGTGCCCTTTCTCACTGTCCCTCTTCCCCTCTGTGTTTTGTTCCTTCATCTTTCTTTCTCCCTTTCCTATCCCCCAGTCATGTCTGTCCCATCTGTGACAACTGAAAATAAAATAAAATAAAATAAAATAAAATAAAATAAAATAAAATAAATAATAACAGCAAAGGTCGATCAAATGGACCAAAACAGCAAGGCCGTGATGATCCACTTGGCAAAGTAAATCCATTAGGTATCTTTGTTGCCTTTCAGACATCAATTCTGACGGCTAAAAAACCATATGGGACAGGCAAAAAATAAATAAATAAATAAAATAAATGATAACCCATGCTGACCGTGTCTCAGTCATATATGTGCACACATATAGATACCTCCAAAAACAGTTTTTAACAGTGAAACTTGACAGAGCATTGGTGGCTTTGGTAACTTTAGGATGAGCAGGCAATATAACAACACAAAATTAACAACATTGCGAATTAGACACCGGAAGTACAGCTGTCATCAAATTACAAAAAGTGTGGCTTTAACAGATTAATAAACATAACATGTTTTCTGGATTTAACCTGAATTACTAGTTTTCTTTTAAAAATCAAAAATATATGTATTTAAACAATTGTGCATGTAAGCAACCACTTTTGAACATTATCTGTCCACACACTGCAAATTCTGAAATGTAATCCTTCACGAGCCACTGTAGCCTAGTCTGTTGTCAAACAGTTAAACTTACAGATCAGTTACACTATGCAGATTTTAAATGAAATTTCCAATGAAAATATGCTGAACTTTTCTTTACAAATTGTATACATTGTATCCAAATTATATCCATTTAAATGACAAAGTTTAAATGGAATGTAACTGAAAAAATGAAAACAATTATTTGGCTGAAACTAAACTTTATCAAACTTAAAATGTAACTCTAATAGTGTCACTTAAAATTACTTGTAATACTCAAATAATTTCCATGTGATGTTTCTCAACACAAAAAGGTGGAAGTGCACTTGATAAAAATTCTTCAAACGTTCTTTAGATTTAAAACGTATGTTTATGTCAGATCAACTGAATTTAATGTGACACTTATATGTTAGACAGAACAAGAAATTTATGTTATCAATCAGCTAATCACTCAATCAATCAGTCAATCTACCCAGACGATATACGAGATGATGATGAACACTGGAGGGAAACATAGGTATGGTGTTTAAAAAAATAGCCTCCACCACTCCATCAAAACTCCAAAGCTGAACTCTAGGAAGTCCAGAAAGTCCAGAAAGACGCAGTTTTGCCTGTTTATTCTTTCCTTTCCTTTCAAACCATTTGCATCAGTAATAGTGTAGAGCACTTTAAAAAGCACTGACTGACAAATCTAGACTTTTCTAATCAAAGTTTAACTGCTTTTGTCTTTGAAACTCTCTTGTGTAAAATATAAAAACTAACATGCAATGTCCTTCTCTCAAAAGCACAGCCAGCTTTATGTACAGCTACCATGAACACAAACTTAGAGTTTAGATGATATTGTGTTGGTATTTTCTGAAGTAACTGGGGGGGAGGGGGGGACGTAGAAGGCAACATACAAAACCAAGAGTATGAACTCAAGAACAGCATGCTCTAATTGAAGCATGGGCCACAACGTTTTCTTGATATACGAATCTATGGTTTGGGTGACAGTTGAAGCAAGCCACCACCTGCCCCTGTATCACTTTCAGACCTGCCCCTGTATCACTTTCAGTCACCATGGTCCTGGGACAATAGGAGAAACCAGATAGCTTTAACAGTGTCAAAAGCACGCTGACAAGATGACCACTCATATTTGATTTTAGCCTTCAGTTCTATGACAGCAACCAAACAGTGACAGCCAATGCAAACTGGGAGCTGGTTCCAGAGCAGGGCCCTGAAAGCTGAAGGTGCTGCCACCTGTTCTACTTTTGCATACTGTAGGAATGACAAGTAAACCAGGAGTCTGAAAAAAATGTTATGTTGGGATAGTATGAAACTATGAAATGATACGTGACTATCTAAGACCTTTTATGTAAGTTAAAGGATTTTAAAATTCATTCTCAATTTAACAGAAAACCAAGAGAAGCTGACGGAATAGATATATGTTCTCTTATTGTAGTCCCAGCTAATGTCTTCAAAACATTCTTGGAGTTTAACTAACTAACTGGACTGCATCATATGGCTTCATAGGTAAATAAAGCTGGTAAAATGTATATTATGCCATCTGACAATAGTGCCTAAATGAAGCCTGGATAATAGGAATAGAAATGGTCCTGGCATAGAACCCTGTGGAACCCCATAATCAGCCTCAGCGTGTGAAGAATACTCGCCATTATGGCAACACCCCAAAAAACACAGAAAGCTCATGAGCTCCTTCTTGTTTGGGGAAAACAAACATTGTTCAGGGGAAAAGGTTTTAAAACCGGTTCAACAGGTGAAACCACTCCAACCTCCCAGACAAACAGGGCAGTGGATAAGACATTTCACACAGTTTTAGTGATCACATCCCTCTTTAACCAAGTCCAAAAGATGCACATCTGTAAATGGCTCTAAATGTTTTGGAACTCAAATGCCATAATTTGTGATGGGGGTCTCCTCTGTACCTGGTTTGAAACTTGCTGGCTCATAAGAGACACATTAAAAAGAGGAAAAGGAAACAACTCCCTTTTAGGTCAACCGAGTATTTATGGGCCCTGAATTTTCTGAACTACACCTTGATAGAATTGATAGTCTATAACCAAACCTGGAGAAAATACTCACTCTCCCAGTAAATATTCTCTTTAGCAAAATCCCCATGGTGAACCCAATAAATCAAGTTGCTCTTAATTTGAGATCTTTGCTTGCTCTTTGCTTGAGTCCATTATGAAAAGAAATATTTACAATCTGAATAAAAATTGTTCAGAAACAATTATTTAGCTGAGTCTAGTGAGCTGTCTCTCTTTCTCTACAGAAGTTGCAGGAAGGATCATGTCAGTTTTCTTGAAAAGTGCATCCAAACATAAAATCTGCAGTGAAAGGTGTGAAAACCTAAAATAAACTCTAATAGGTCTTTTGTGGTCAATAATATGATATTAATAAAGCAGACAAAACTGAAACTTTTTTTATTGCTGTTTGTTCACATCACAATGAGAATCAGACAGTTTCAGAAACAAATGATGTTAAAAAATACGAAAGGATAGAGCAGTACAACAACTGGAAATAGATGAAAAACACAACAGGAAACGTTAGCTGGTTAACCAAAGAGCATCTGAATCTCAGATGTCTTTAAGTATGTCCTGTCCTGGTGTCTCCTTCCAAGTAGGAGGCCAGGTGGCTTTGATGCTGGGTCTGTTCATCAGAATTTTATAGTATTCTGTCAGTTTTGGGTACCGCTCTTTAGAAAGCCTGCAGGAAAGAAAAAAGCTGGAGTGAGTTCATTGCTATTTTTATTACATCCAATCATCTAGCCAGGCTGCTAAGAGATGTTTCTGGTCATTTAGTCCACTTACCCAAAGCGGTAGAGATAAGCAATGGATGGAAAAACAATCACATCGGCCAGGGAAAAGTTCTTTCCTGCCAGGAAACCGCCTGATGTCTAAAAAGAAAAGGAGAAGTAGTTATGTAAGAAAAAATTGGAAAAAAAGCTAGAAAGCACACTAAGTAAAATAAAAATAGAAAAATAGCCATCACAGGGGGTTATAGCCTGGCTTAATAAATGTTCTGCATTGATTATGTTTCCTTAAAAACCAAGGCAAGATTGACTTTGATGAATAAGGCTTGCTTTATTCTACAGACATGAAGATTAGCACTGCAGACTGATTCAAACTACCAGCATGGCCTTGTTCAAGTAGAACTACATGGATGTCTAAAGATCAATAATTAACACATAGAATTTTGTGTAACACCCTTAAGGGCTAAAGTCTGAAGAGCTAAATTGTTCTTTTACAGCTTGCTGACCAGGATAGTAGTGTTAATGCTGTTAATGCACACCATTTCAAAACCTTTTGCTATTTTACCTCATTTTTAAAAATTGTTTTAGAAAAAACTGGTAGAAATATTCTGAGTTTTAGTTTAGCACGACAGACTGTAGGCATACACGTCATTCACATACCTTCTGCAGGTATCCCTCCCAAAGCTTGACCTCAGCGGTCAGAGCTTCTTTGTTTCTCTTAATGGCAGAGTCGTGTCTCTCTCCCTCTGGGACCTTCCAGGTGTAGTAGATAACATTTCCTAGAAAAATATAACACACAAAAAAAATAAACCAACAAAACCTGACATATAATTATTAAAGTGTATCTCTACAAAACCTAAATAAAATCTACCCACACACCAGCAGGGAATTTTACGAGTACCAAATCGCATGACAAACAAGTGACTTTACATGCAAAGCTAGTCTGAGCATGTGATCACTGGTGGGATTAACATGTGACCTGTTAACATCAGTGTCTGTTATGAGAGTTGCTCACCAGAGAAATGGACTAAGGGATTTCTTATGGCTTAATTATGTGAATGCACAGATCATTAGTGTCTGCAGTGTGTTTTGAACAACTAAAGGTCTCAAGGGGAAGCTGAGGAGGGTTGGTTGCTGAAGACAAGTGACAGTTGTTAGTGTGGTGTTGCCAAGTACAGCAGTTCAAAATCCCAGAGCACAGACCTCTGAATGGCAACATCAGCCAGGTCACACAGAAAGAGATTTAGCAGCCTTGATATATCCTTTACAGACTCACTAAATCCCTGTGGTTCTAATGTTGTTTGGGGTACACACACTGTGATGAAGGAAGTTCAGGTTTCAACAGTTATGTCACTGCACGGCAAAACAAAACTGAGACATATTCTGCATCTCCGAACTAACATACCCATTTTGTCTCCGAATGTGTTAACCTCAAACACACGCTGGAACATCAATGCTTGTTCCGCATCGCAGTCGGGGATCAGCTTGGTTCCCTGTGACTTGTACTTGGACTGTTGGGGGAAAAAAAACAGCAAGAAGCTCTCGTTCTTTACATCTGTGGTATAGTGTGTCTGTTTTTACAACGCACTGTTAAAAATATAATCACAAGCAGCTCTGCTACCTAGGAACTCCATGGCAACATAGCATTTCAAGTAGGGCCAGATTCAGAGTTCTCACCTCTAAGAAGAAGCATACACCGCAGGACTCATTGATGATTTTGTCCCCACATTTGAAGGCAGGAAGCTTTAAGAGACAGTGCAAGGAAAACCATAAACACTTTGTTTGGTTCAAGTCTTCTTATTTGTGAATGCCAAGTGAATACTCCATTTACTCCATTTCAGGAAGACAAATGCTGATTTCAGATATGAGAGTGTTTACATAGTGTGATATGAACCTACCTGACCCCTGGGGTTAATGTCCATGACTTCCTTTGACTTGTGCTCCCCCTTCTCAAAGGAGAGCAGTTTTTGGTTGTATCCTTGCAGGTTCTTCTCCTCCAGAGCGATCATTATCCTCCAGCAGGGAGGAGATCCAGAGCCCCACAGCAGAGTCATGTCCTTGGCCATGATTTCAGAGTGAAGCGCTTAACCTAACAGCTGAAGTCGAGGAAGGTTGAAGACTGGAGCTGCAGTCGATGAAAAGGCTGGCTTTATAGCTCCAGTCCTCTATGTCAGGTTTCCTGGAACAAAGCCCCATCCCATTTCTGTGCTCCAGCCAAAGAGCTGTCACACCAAGATAGCTAATGCCCGTAAAGGTTAAACACGACATGACGTCAACCTGATCCTGATGAATATTTAAGATGTGTATTCAAAAAACAAGATAAAGTGAGATTTAGTAACCATTTCAGTGTGAATTGTCTTTAAAATAGAATGCAGCCACAAGGACTCCAGACCATCACAGACTACAGGACCACCAAACCCTCCCCCGCATCCTCTGATGTCTCCTTCCTCAACGAGCTCAACAACTTTTATGCTCGTTTTGAGCGAGGGAACCCCACAACCACAACCAAAGCAGACATGACGCCAGACCACCAACCTATGACTCTCTCCCCCACCGATGTAGGAGCGGTGCTGAGCAGGATCAATGTCCACAAGGCTGCAGGCCCTGATGGCATCTCCGGGCGTGTTCTCAGAGCGTGTTCTGGGGAGCTTGCAGGAGTGCTCACAGACATATTCAATCTGTCCTTGGCCCACGCTGTGGTACCGGCCTGCTTCAAATCCACCTCCATCGTCCCGATACCCAAAAACTCCAACCCATCTTGCCTCAATGACTACCGCCCAGTAGCACTCACCCCATCATCACTAAGTGCTTAGAGCGACTGGTCCTAGCACACTTCAAATCCTGTCTCCCCCCCACCCTGGACCCCCACCAATTCGCATACCGCCGGAACAGGAGCACAGAGGATGCAGTCTCCATCGCAATGCACTCTGTCCTCTCACACCTGGACAACAACAACACCTACGCCAGAATGCTGTTTATAGACTTCAGTTCAGCATTCAATACAATCCACCCCTCACAACTCATCAGGAAACTGACAGACATGGGTATCAGTTCCCTCATCTGCAAATGGTTACTGGACTTCCTGACCAACCGCCCCCAACATGTCCGGCTGGATAACCGCTGCTCATCTACCATCACAATGAACACCGGTGTACCACAAGGCTGTGTGATGAGCCCTTTCCTCTACTCCCTCTTCACCCACGACTGCAGACCTGCTGATGGTTCCAACACCATCATTAAGTTTGCAGATGACACCACGGTGATTGGCCTCATCAGTGACAACGATGAGGCCGCCTACAGGGAGGAGGTGGATCGTCTGGCTGAGTGGTGCGACAGAAACAACCTGCTGCTTAACACCGAGAAGACCAAGGAGCTCATCGTGGACTACAGGAGGAATGCTGACCCACATCCACCCATCCACATTAAGGGGACGGCTGTGGAGCGTGTGAGCAGCTTCAAGTTCCTGGGAGTCCACATCTCTGAGGATCTCACCTGGACGACCAACTGCTCCAAGCTGGTCAAGAAGGCTCACCAGCGCCTCTTCTTCTTGAGGACTCTGAGGAAGAACCACCTGTCCTCAGACATCCTGGTGAACTTCTATCGCTGCACCATCGAGAGCATCCTGACCAACTGTATAACAGTCTGGTACGGGAACTGCTCTGCCTCGGACCGGAAGGCGTTGCAGAGGGTCGTGAAAACTGCCCAGCGCATCGCCGGAGCACCACTTCCTGCCATAAAAGACATCTACAGGAAGCGGTGTCTGAAAAGGGCTGGGAAAATCATCAAAGACCCCAGTCACCCATCACATGGACTCTTCACCCTCCTGCCCTCTGGGAGGCGCCACAGGAGCCTCCGGACTAAGACCACCAGGTACCGGAACAGCTTCTTCCCCACAGCTGTCAGACTCCTGAACTCTGCCTCCTGACATCTGACCCACGTTAACTCATGGACTGAACATACACACACCCACAATGGACAACTGTACCCTCAAACACACAATAATAACATGGACTGAACCACCACTCACAACCACTAGCACTTTATATAGCCTCTGTAGAAACTATCTACACCCTCACTTATCTTAACTGCACTACTGTATAGTTCTGTGTAAATAATCATTCTGTACATTCGATAATCTTTAATCCTACAACTGTTTACAACTTGCATAGTTCCCATTTCTGTATAGCTGTATATCCCAGATTCTGTAAAGTTATTTATTTCATTTCATATTCTGTATAGTTTTTCATATTTATATCCTGTTCATATCCTGTACATAGCTTGTACTCACTACAGCCTGTACATACTTATAGTTATAGAATATTCACAACATACTTCATACCGTGTACATTATAACATACCATAATAGACCCATTTCTGTAATATACTCACATATCTATATTATTGCTAATATATATTGTAATATATCTATATCACTAAAGCACTTCTGGATGGATGCAAACTGCATTTCGTTGCCCTGTACCTGTGCATGTGCAATGACAATAAAGTTGAATTCTATTCTATTCTATTCTAAGTACTACAAAAGACGTGTGGAGGAGAGGTGACTTCTCTTGCTTTTTATAGAAACTCTTTGATCCGAAGGCGGCCAAAGAATGTGAGGGTACATGGGAAAGAGGAAACATGAAAAAACTCCAGCGAGTCAGGAAAAACAACAAAAAAAAAAAAAACCTTAACATTAACGGGTGGAACATTTTTCTAAGACACAATAAAAGACAACGAAGCCACACGGAAACAGTGTTTAAAGAAGGATATAGTGGAAGTTAGAGTGTTACTGCTATGCGCCCGTGTGGTTAGGGCTCTTGCAGGTTTTTGCAGTTAAACCTTTTATCGCTAATAACTGTTGCATATCAATAATTCAACGATTCCTGCAGTAGTTCGTTGTTTTGCTCCTGCTGTTGCTGGTGAACGACGCCCTGAGAAGTGAAACCCGCGGTGATTCAACACTTTGTATTCAAATCTGCACACAGTTCTGACATGACCGATAAATCACAATTACACTGAATGCATCTAATAGGACCGTAATGCAAATAAAATAAAATGTGTATGACTGATTAAACTGTTGGTGCATACTCGGCAGTTTGCTTCTCTGAATCTTTGACCTCTTTGCAGCGGGCACATAAGCAGCTGTGAATATCATTGTATCAGTAAGGCAATGACGCAAACTGTGTGTGCGCCTACATTACTGCAGTTGCTATGTCGGCATTTTGAGTCCGTTTCAAAGGGCAGTTTGTTCGTGCATGCAAAGAACAGTAGTGAATCCGGTTTGATAATAAATCGGTATTACAAAAATAACAAAGGCAGCATGTACAGAATGATAAATGCTCTCTCTCTCTCTCTCTCTCTCTCTCTCTCTCTTTTTAAATGCTGTTGGTTTTGTCATGTTGAACCTGTTCCGCATGCATCAATCACCCTCGTGCATGTTTGTTCTCCCTTTCACTCCGAACATTCATTAATAACGGAACGTTATGTTTTTGTGTTTGGTGTTTAGAAAAGAAAAGTTTTTTTGAAGTATTTTGAAAAAAAAAATCCCAATATTTTACTTTTATTTTGGAATATCAAGCAAAACTACTCATAAGGTTATGAGAGAGTTCCTGTATTTAAGCATGTAAACTCAATGTATTCTAGTACACAGCTTAAACTAAATTCATAACTTGTACATGACTGCGATACTCGCTCATGACTCCTCCCACTTTTGTTTTAGTGAGGCTTTTTCATGAAGTGACATTGCAACAATCATGTGGTCTGTGTTTGTATGAGAGAAATCTGTGCCATCAGAAAATGAATTTGAATAAGTTAAATTCGAATTTGAATTGCTCGGATTTAACGTGAATTGTAACTTGAATAAATGCTTTTAAAAACTGAATATGAATTAGCCTAATTTGAACTAAAATTGAATTTTATAGTTTGAAAATGAATTCATTTGCTTTGTAATTGTATTTTATTGTTTAAAAATTTAGCTCTCGAATAATTTCAGATTCACTTCTCACCATTCAGTTTCAGTTCTACAATTCAATTTCAGTTCCAAAATTCAGTTTTTTGGGGACTTACATCCGGTTCTGGTTCAAGAGTAATCGAGCGCAGATTAATAGAACTACGTTTTACTAGCGGACGGAAAGTGTTACTGACGGGAATCTACAGCGTCTTGAGCTGAATTAAGACTTCAGAAGTCATTCATCATGTCGATTGACCAGCGGATAAACTCTCAGGTTGGTAATAAATGTATTACATGTATAAGGGATGCTGTGTAAGACATAAATAAAGCTAAAATACAAAGGTTTGGACACCGTTTTGTAGTGATGGGCAGATGAAGCCCCATGAAGCACTGAAGCTTTTCATCCAATTGGTTCACCCCAACGCGAAGCTTCATGAAGCTTCATTTGCTCTAGCAGGACACCTACTGGACGTAAAAATAATAGCTGGCATGAATTTGAAGAGTGTGGCATTTTGCACACAGCCTGTAAATGTCAACAACAAAAGGAGTGTGTAAAACATGTATATTGTAGTGATGGCAGTATACTGTGTATATTTATAGTGGCAGTATGGGAAATGATTATTTGGAAATGCTTGAAATGGAAATGATCATTTACTGTGAGGTGAGGTGTGGTTGGGGTGTGGACAGTGGTTGTGCTTTTGTAACGTTGAGGTATGGACAGCTACACACTGAGGCTTTGAGCCTCAGTCCTGCCTGTTCACATTTTATTCTGTAAAAACTAAATTTTCACTGCTTTTATGACCTTTTTAGTGGGGAGAACATAGCTAGGATTTAATGATTTAACAAATCTTTTGAATCCTTTGTCCTCCACAATGCTAAATGGCTGGGAGTCCTCAATCACCATGGTAACCAGGTCTTCATCTATTTGAGATTGTTCTCCTGAGGAAAGACAATAAAGACAAAGCACAAATATAAATATCACATACGTAACTTATAACAGTTGTATAATATTGTTATATCATTTAGTAACATTACTGCATGCTATATTATCATGGCATTTGATGGCTCACCTGGTCTTGCTCCACAATCGGTGTCCCCCTTATTCTCATGCAAAGCTCTGTAGTGCCTAAGCATGGATGAGGTGTTGTTGTTATATCCCAGCTCCCTGGCACATAGAAAACACTTCACCTTGTACAAAAGTCAAGACAGCTCAACATAAATTGTATTGCACCATCAGTATCATGAAAATACATCTTCTGTAGAAATTTACATACCTTGTTGGGAGGAATAAGATCAAAATGTTCCCACACAGGGGAGGACAGCCTCCTCTTCTTAGCTGGCTCCATTCTCTCCTGACTTTCTCTCCTCACTCTCATAAACCTCCAAACGGTCTCCAAACTCTCACTAACCGCAACTCTCCATCAAACACCCACATTGTGAATGAAGTCTGAGGGGTTTATATCGCTGTCATATCTCGCGGCAAAGTTCGAACCACTTCATGAACCAGTCACGTGGTACAGCCGGGCAGCGAGGCTTCGGACGTCATCATTTTCAGCTCCTCCCATAAATGAAGCAAGCCTCGATACGCGCTTCGCGGAAACGCCCCCTCCATTACTCGACACACGCTCCGAAGCCTCGATACAGAACGTCCCATCACTACCGTTTTGATGTTTCCCTACTGTAGGGGTCTCTGCAAGCATACAGGGCTCTGACAGGGTACAAGATGACAACTTTGGAATTCTACTAGAAACAGTCGATCATATTTGTTTGTCAAAGCTGAATTAAGGGCAAACTACGCTAAATTAGCGTTTTTAGCTAACAGCTACAATAAGCATAAAAGTTACTGTACGGCTATCATTTGTTAACATGACGTTTGTTCTTATACATGTAATACATACATTCATTTTCAAACTATAAAATTCAATTTCAGTTCAGTGATGATCATTTTCAAACCAATAAATTGAATTTCAAATTAGGCTAATTCATATTCAGTTTTTAAAAGCATTTATTCAAGTTACAATTCACATTCAATCCGAGCAATTTAAATTCAAATTTAACTTATTCAAATTCAGTTGTTGATGGCACAGATTTCTTCCCATATGTTTGTGTCAGTATGCTGAGATGGCAGCAAAGTATTTAGAAGTTTTGTGTGTACTGATATTTATCTTTAGCCACAAGTTCACACGTTTCAAGGCTTGTTCTAACCTGCAATGCAACTGTAGGCAGAGTAAAGTAGGACAAAGCACAGAGGTTAGCATGCCCAAGTAAACCACAGGCTGCTGGTTTAATTACTACGATCATAAATGTTTTAATTGCAGTTGCATTAAACCCCAAATAAACATAATGAGTAATACATTATCATCAGGTTGTTCTAAAAGTTTCCAGAACAGCCATCAGTTAATCCAAAGCTCTGTTGGGTTAGAGTGAGAGTGCTGACAGAGAACATGTAGATTTAACATTTAAAATTGTGTTTTAAATATAAAAAGTTACAAATATTTTACTAATTGTTGTAAAAAATGACTCGAAAAAAACATGTTTTTGTAAAGATTTGAGCTAAATGTGGAGAAATGTTGCCGTTAATTTCAGCGTGTTTCACTTTACAAACGGCACCACATAGTGAAAGGGACTGTGTT
This sequence comes from Rhamphochromis longiceps, assembly GCF_057381845.1. Lineage (NCBI taxonomy): Eukaryota > Metazoa > Chordata > Actinopteri > Cichliformes > Cichlidae > Rhamphochromis > Rhamphochromis longiceps. The sequence continues at coordinate 24,717,967 of NC_140577.1, forward strand.
GTGAAAGGGCCGTCTGATTGTTGGGGTTGATTGTTTTCTCTGTGTTATTTCAGATCTTTACCTCACAGTATAAAGCCCCTTGAGGCAACTGTTGTGATTTGGTGCTATATAAATAAAGTTGAACTGAAGTGAATGTGCTTATGTCACTGAATAGCCACACCTGTAAGCTGCTATGTGACTCGACTATGTCTTTTTAAAAAAGCTTTTCTCCAACAGTGAAGTGGTTGAGCATAGTTTACATTTATAAACTGCTTGTATAACTGCACAGATAACCTTTCCTGTGCACTCTGCAGACACAGCTACTGGAAAATAATGGAAATGACTTTTTGTGATCCTTTTTTTCCCCATAGGACTTAAGCTGGCTCTCCCATTAAGAAAGAAAGAAAACACACACACAAACACACACGTAGAAGTTTGTTTGTGTCTGTAGACAGACTTCCTGATGTATTGTGAGTATGAATTGTGGGTGACAGGTTGATATTTCACATTAGAACATGTACCACATTATTTCTTTAATCACATCAAAAGGGACATCTCAGCAGTAATCATAAAAACAAGAACATTTTCATTTAATGTCCCCTTCTGTCAAGACTGCACAGGTGCAGGATGAATGTAAGGTGGGTGTCTCAAATAACAAATGTGACAAAGTCACTGCAGAGCAGCGCAGACAGCAGGAAAAGTTAGCTCAGTCGAAGATGCCTTTAAAAGTCTCACTCCAACAGTGTCCTTCCTAGCAGGAGGCCAGCTGCTTGGGATGCTGGATCTGTATGTTTTTTGTACATAAATAAAGAGGAAATTTTAAATGAAATGAATTCAACTTCAAGGCTGGGCGTGTTGGGGAGTTCAAAGACGATCTTCTGCAAACCTTGGTTGTAACGTGTGGTTACATTAGTTGCTGTTCCTCTCAGATCAAATGTGTCAAGCTGTTCTTCTCTGAACTCTGGCCTCAATATGACTGTTCTGTCCTTGCAGTGAGTTTCCATTTTTTAAACTTGACAGATCACTTACACTATGAAGATTTTCAATGGAAACAAGACTCACCTTGTCTTTACACCAACACACACGCACGCACACACACAGGTCACCGTGTTTTCTGTTTTCTCTCTAGGCTGAGTCCACATGGTGAAAAAAGAGAATCCAGCAGCAGAGGGCAGTGAGGTTTTATATTCAGCGGGAACAAATTGTTTTCCGTGTGTGCCACACTTCTTTTCAAAGATAAAACGATTTCGCAAAGGAAACAGCGTAGTATTCTCAATAATTTCTCCTCTGGCAATTCCCACATTTGTTTTAGGAATTAAAGCATCCTTAAAAATGGCATAGCCTTTCTGGATCACAGGCTGGAGGAAAGAGGACAGAAAAGTTGAGGAGGCACACATTAGAAAATAAATAAAGCCTTGAGTAGATTTCTCCACAATACAGCAGGCGGAAATGCTGTAGTGACGTCAGAAACATGGCCTGTTCAGTTTCTTGCTCAGTTACCTGCTCAGGTTGCAGGTCATGCATTAGCTCAGCCATCAGTTCGGCTATTTACTCCACCACCTATTCAGCGATCACCTTCATCTGCTCCTCCTGTACAGCAAATTATGTCAATACAATCCGTAAAGGACTGTTTTGCAACCACTAATTCAAAGCAGAGAGACAAACCTGTTAAGACTATTTCGTTCCTCAAAAGGTGGCCTGCTTGGAGACAGTAACTCTCTCCAGGGCTTCCCCAGAGACTGAGTTTCAACCCTTAGCCGACTCTGGACCCCTGGAGGCTAAGAAGCCAGCTGAGGACTGCACCCTGCTGTCGTTGCCAGAGCAGAGTAAAAGCCCTGCGCAGCTCCAGCCTGCTTTGTGTTTGCCAGAGGTATCTCAGCCTGCTGGTTCCGTTCTGATCCTGCCGAAGGTCCCTTCACCTGCTGGTTCTGTCCTGTTCAGGAGGTCCCTTCACCTGCCAGTTTACGTTCCAGCTGGAAGGTCTGAGGGGCCTGTCCAGCCATCTGCCTCCACTGGAGGGTCCAAGGGGCCCTTCCAGTCGTCTGCCTTTGCTGGAGGGTCCGAGGGGCCCAATTCAGCAGCCTATCTTCGCTGCTGAACGGTCCTGGTCCTGCCTCGTCTGGTCCTGCCTTGTCTGGTCCTGCGGCTGCCACGCCACCATCAGTTTCTGCTCAGTCTGCACGTCCATGTCCTTTGCCAGAACCTCGTCGGCACTGGCCACTTTCCAGGCCATCAGCTGGGCATCTTCGCCATCATGGGCGGCCTCCTGAACTGTTTTGCTGCCACCGGACCCGTGGCAGGCCTCCTGAAGGATGTCGCCAGCATCACCGCCTGCCGGGTAGGCCTGCTGATCTGCTCCGTAGCCTCCATTGACGTAGTGGTCAGTCTCCTGAACCGCTTCTATGCTGCCACTGCCTTTGGCACGGTTGGCTTCCAGAACTGTTCAGTGATGGACTGTTGTGCTGATTGGCCTCCGGGTTGCCCCTCTGAACTATGTTTTGGACTCTGTTTTTTCGAGCTCCACTGCCTTTGTGAACATTTTGTGTTTGGACTCCTGGGGGTTTCTGTTTTGTTTTGTGTCATTCGGCTGCTTTCCTGAGCAGCTGAATGAAATAAAGCCTTTGCTGGGCTTTTCTCACTGTTGCTGTGGTGTTGAGAGTCCAGCTCAGGTCTGATGCAACCTGCAGTCCCAGGAATCTGTGGCCGTTGGCCCTCTCCACCTCTGTCACTTTGACGATAAGAGGCTGCAGGGGAGGGGGGGTTCTTCCTGATGTCCAGTATTAATTCCTTGATCTTGTCCATATTGAAGATGAGGTCGTTTTCCTCACCATAGACAAGAAAGTTGTCCACAAGATGCTGCTCCTTTGAAGATGCTCCAGTCTGTGGTCTCTAAGCAGCCCTGCAGGCTGGCTTTTGCACTGTCAGTCCAGGTGTTAATAGTCCTGACAGTGCAGCCTCCTCCTTAGCAGAGGAGGGATATACACGACACTCACAATGATGCACTGCAGTTCTCTGGGCAAATAAAACGGCATTAGCCTTGGAGTCAGAAATTCCACATTTTCAGTAGTTTGAAATGATCTTACAGTCAGTACACCACGATTGCTTGACGAGGGCGTCCGTTCCTCCGCTGCGGATCTTGCCACTTTCCGTAGCGCTTCAGTCCGCTCTGAAGACCGTTTAGCCGTCTGGTGTTATTGCCACGCTCTTTGGTTCTGTCCATCAAAAGTTTTGGTGCCAGATATGTGAAGACTTATCAAAGTGTCTGAAATCTACAATTTCGGATAAACATAGTCCACATGGCTCTCGCCTCCTCATGCATTGCTAAGACTGTCAGTGTGAACTGCAAAAATAAAATCTGTCCAGGGCGACCTTATGGGCTGAGGTTTTGGTTGGCCTGTGGGACTTGGGTCCTGGCTGGTGTGCCACCGGGGTTGTGGGTTGGTGTATGCACTGAGGCCAGGCCCTTGCCCAGGAGCCTTTGGTGCATTGGGAGGTGTTCACACAAGTGTGCACACAGATACCCACAGACAAACCTTGTGCCACTGCCTTTCCCCAAGTTCACTTTCTTTCTTTCTTTTAATAAAAAAGGTAAAAGGTTCTGATAGCCCTTATGGTCTGAGAAGCTTTTTCATTTCCAAAACACAAAGATTTATAGCTGGGTGAAGTAACCTCTCTGCAAAGCTGATGGAAGGGTGTAATGCAGATTCTTAACTTGATATCCAAACATCAAACCTAAAGTTTGATTTTGGTTAACATTATATTAACAATAAATATCCCCACTGCAAAGAAACAAAACACAGATGAGCTATAAAATATAAACTCAGTTTTTATTGCTTATTTAGGTCAAAGCACAGTAATAATCACACATTATTGTCACAAATTATATTTTAAAAAATGCATATGAATCACTAGTGCAGTGCAAGGAGTGGTAACAAATGAGCGCCTGAATCTCAGATGTCTTTCAGTGTTTCCTGTTTCGGTGCGTTCTTCCAAGTAGGAGGCCAGCTGGCTTTGATGCTGGGTCTGTTCATCAGACCTTTATAGTATTCTGCCAGTTTGGGGTAATGCTGTTCAGAAAGCCTACAGGAAAGAAGAAAGTCAGTGTGAATTCATTTCTACTATTATTCTATTCATTCATGTGTCTGGTCATTTAGTCCTCTTACCCGTAGTGGAAGAGATAGGCAACGTTTGGGTAAACAACCACGTCGGCCAAGGTAAAGTCCTTTCCTACAATGAAACCGCTCGAGGCCTAAAAATAAAAGATATATAAATTATATCCTTAAATTCAAAGGCAAGATTGATTTTGTGATATAAACCTTATTGCTGTGATGCTACACTGCTAACCACCATGCAGCTGTTTTGCATCTACTTCTGCTGCTTTAATTATACCTCATATTTACATTTATGCTACTGTTTAAGGATTTTCTTAAAGGGAACTAAAATGAAGCCTCATCACTCCTATCCTGCAAAGATTAAATGTTTTTATTCAAAGAGAAAACACTACTTTTTCCAGAGCACCTATTTTCTTTGTAATTCTGGAGCACATACATATATGTGTGGCTAAAACAACAAAATCTAAAAAGAAATTTATGGACCAGCTTATTTCTGGCAAGGTTTACAATCTACTCCTGTGGCTTTCCAACGTTTGTATTCTGGGTTTAGTTTAGTCGTTGAGATCGCGTGCACACAGGTCATTCACACACCTGCAGGTATCCCTCCCACAGCTTCAACTCAGCGGTCAGAGCCTCTTTGTTTCTCTTAACGGCAGAGTCGTGTCTCTCCCCCTCTGGGACCCTCAAGTTGTAGTAGATAACGCTTGCTGGAAATGTGTAAAAAGCAAAAAACTGAATTTTATATTGTGCCAAGGTGCTAAAGTGCCAAATCTCAAGACAAACAAGTGACTTTGCATGCAAAACTAGTCTGAGCATGTGATCACTGGCGGGATTAACAAACATCAACATGGGTTTTTAGTGTTGCCAAGTTCAGCAGTTCAAAATCCCAGAGCACAGACCTCTGAATGGCAACATCAGCCAGGTCACACAGAAAGAGATTTAGCAGCCTTGATATATCCTTTACAGACTCACTAAATCCCTGTGATTCTAACGTTGTTCGGGGTACACACACTGTGATGAAGAGAGTTCAGGATCAGAAGTGCGTCAGAACAAACTTACATGATTTCTCAACAAGCGCGTTAACCTCAAACACATGCTGCAATATCTGCGCTCTCCCAACCTCGCAGTCAGGGATCAGCTTGGTTCCCTGCGTCTTGTACTTGCACTGTTGGAGGAGACATGGAAATTTTTAACATGCAGTAAGAAGCACTGTTGTTGTTTTTACCTCTGTGGTGTGGGGTGTCTGTTTATGCAATGCATTGTTTAACATATAATCACAAGTAGTTCTCCAAACTAGAAACTCTGTGGAGACATAACATTCAGATTCAAGTCATCATTTGAGTTCTCACCTCCAGATGAAAGCATGCAGCACAGGACTCGTTGAGGGGTACATCCCCACATTTGAAGGCAGGAAGCTTTAAGAGACAGTGCAAACCATAAACACTTTGTGAATGCCAAGTGAATACTCCTTTTTCTCAATTTCAGGAAAACAAATGCAGATTTCAAATATGAGTGTTTACATAGTGTGATATGAACCTACCTGACCCCTGGGGTTGATCTCCATGACTTCCTTTGACTTGTGCTCCCCCTTCTCAAAGTAGAGTTGTTTTTGGTTGTATCCTTGCAGGTTCTTCTCCTCCAGAGCGATCATTATCCTCCAGCAGGCATGCGATCCGGAAGCCCACAGCAGAGTCATGTCCTTGGCCATGATTTCAGAGTGAAGCGCTTAACCTGACAGGTGAAGTCGAGGAATGTTTAAGACTGAAGCTGGAGTGGGTGAAAGCCCTGGCTTTATAGCGCCAGTCGGCTTTGTCACGATTCCTGGAAATAAGCCTCATCCCATTTCTGTGCTCCTACCAAAGATCTGTCACACTAAGATAAATGACACTCGAGAACGTGATGTCATGTCAACCTGATGTACATTTTTAAAAAGAGGTGACTTGTCTTGATTTTTTTTAGAAACTCTTTGATCCAAAGGCAGACAAAGAATTTGAGGGTAGATGGGAAAAAAATCCGAGTCAAAGGGAAACATGAAAAAACTACAGCATGTCAGGACTAAACATTAGACACTGAATGTTAAATAGTGAAAAACTTTTCTAAAACATAATAAAAGACAATGAAGCCAGGGGGGAAACAGTGTATAAAGTAGCTAGAGTGGAAGTTAGAATGATAGTGCTGTGCTCCTGTGTGGTTAGGGATCTTGTCAGCTTTTGCAATTTGCATTTAGTCATACTTCAAACAAATGCTTATCGAGAAATTGTGATTTATGCCTTTTTTCTTTTTCTTCTTCTCCTTTGTTTTTTAAAATTATTATTTTACATCAAGGTATTTCCTGTGTCTGCATTACTTTCAGTATGCTGATTTTGCTTACGTTGCACGACATATCAAAAAAAGTTCATTCTGTTCATCTGGACGTAGCAGACACACTATTCAGTTTTCAGTGACTTCTTCAGACTCACTAGAAGTTTTGAATTTCCTTACCTGGATGATTCAGCATGCATCGAGACACTGCATACTATACTAATTTTCTGTTGAGAGATCATATATTAAAACAGAGCATGTGCTGAATGACAAATAGACAATGGTAGCTGGGGTTTTTGTACAGTTGTTCGTTATGTTGAATTAGAGCCTGCTCTGCATGCATTAATCCTCCTTTGCTGCCATTGTGGAGGTTTGTTCTGCCTTTCGCACTGGGCTTTCATTAATAAGGGAGCGACTGCTCAGTGCACCACCCTCTATAAACAAAGTCTGAATTAAAGGATGCTTTATTTTGAAATCTCATAAGCTGCTTCATGTCATAGTGATGACAGTGAACCTGTTAGACAGATTTGAGCAGTTTAATGATCGTTATTTTTTTACTTCTCTAATTAATATTACAGATGTTTCCCAAACTGGGCTGATGGGACAAAACAGGAGAACCAACAAGTCCAAAATAAGCTTAGAAAAATTTCCAGAACATTCAGCAGATAGCACAGGTAAAAGGGCCAAGTCACAGGAAGTCACTTTCCACCAGTGCCTTAACTATGTCAGATAAGAAAATGTTCACAAAGCTCATTGTGGCCAAAATACAGTACACTCAGTGTTCCTTAAAGAGAGTGTGCATTTAATAAAGCAATGCAAATTCAGGCAAATGGCATAAAAAAGATTCATTCAAAGTGCTTCATTTATGCAATGTCATGCTAACTCACGGCTTCTGAGTTACCTTTGTGTAGAGAAAAGTAGTTCCAGCACGCCCATTCAAATAAACTCTGAATACCTTTGTTAACACATAGATGAGGGTACATGAGATTGGACACCTGAAGCTTCTGATGACACACTGCAGCACCTGTTCCAACTCCACTCTAAGCATTAGATTTTGTGCTTTCCTTCAGCACTAAAATGTCTGTTTTATTTGGTTAATGTTGACAACTGAGTTAAAATGCATTTAAACCTAATGCAAGTGCAACCTAGTAGGCAGTGGCCAGCTGGCTTTAACACTACGTGTCTCCTTCAGCAGATTGTAATACTCTCCTAGTTTAGGGTAAAGCTTTGCAGTAAGCCTACAGATCATACTGGAAAGTATTTATAAAGTGTTGTGCCTGTCGACACTTATTATACTGACAATACTGCAAGTAACGTCTCCATGTGCTCAACCAAACGTGAAAAGATAAACTGATGGATAACTGCTGAGAGAGCCAGTTCAGACAGGTGACAGTCTAAGACCTACAAAATGTACAGGCCAAAATCGAAGCAGGTTTAGTGAGTTTGAAGTTGTGTTTATGCTGTACATACATACATTTCTCTAAGTAAGCCTCCCAGAAAAACAAAACAATGACTTGAATAGTGTGTCTGATATACTCTGTGGACAAAATTTTAGGACCACACCTCTTAATCTTGGAATTCAGGCGTTTTCAGTCTCATTGCCACATGTGTATGAAATGAAGCATCTAGCCTTGCAGCCTGCCTTCACAAACATTTACAAAGGAACTCATTGTTCTATTTAGCTCATTTAATTCAGCTGTAGGTGGTATTATTGCAAACTGTACTTGGGCTAGAAGAAATACGGACAAAATGATCACATCTATTTTCCATTTTCCCTTCTGTGGCTATTTCACATAAGAACAGCTCTCAAATATGTAATCTACTTCATTTAAATAACTCAAATACGTTAACTCAGAATTGTGATAGTGTTGTTGTTTTTTTGTGTGGGGTTCTTTTTGTGTGTGTGTTTTTAGTGGGGAGGGCATGTTCAAGAAAATATTGTACATTTACCATGACGTGTAACTTTTCCATCCTTTAGTATAGTTTAGTTTTCAGGACTCTGCTTTATTTTGTTCATTTATCTTTTCTCTCCCTCTTTAAGTTATTCTTTCCTATATTATGTCTAAAATGCTTTGTTTTTACTCTACATATTTATGTGGTTACATTTTTACTTTTCTACATATCATGACCATGTAGTAACAAGTTTGGCAGGCCCTTAAACAAACAAACAGCTTTTTCTTCACTCCACAAGCAATTCCTCGAGCTACTGCAGCTAACTTATCCCACCCCACCTCAACAAAAAAACAAAAGAGAAAATAAGGACATCTGCTGAGACCTATGGCTTCTTCAACTAGTTACTAGCAGTGTAGGGACTAACGCGTTATTAAGTAACGCGTTACAGTAACGCGTTACAGTAACTACGTTATTATTGTGGTAATGAGCACGGTAATTAGTTATTATGCCAAAATCAGGAACGCGTTAATCATTACTGGGATTTAGGTAAGGTCATTATTCGTTACTTCGTGTGGTAGCTATCACGGAGCTTCCACAGATTCAGTAACATTAGCAAGTGGTGGAGGCCAGCAGGTGGATGAGGGAAAGGGGAGGCCGGAGGAGCAGAGACCTGAGGTGGCCGCCGGTACGAGTGTCAGGTGAACTGAACTTCAGGTAAGAAGTTATGACCTGCAGTTTATCTGGGTCAGATATGAACCAAGTTTAGGTGGAGTTTATTTCCATTATGCTGACTTTTTTGTAATGGGTACTAGCTAGCATGACGGAGTTTCTATACAGCTGGGTGGGTGCTATGATGTTACTGATGTTGAATTTTATTTTATTCATAAGGTTAATTATTAGAGTTGCCAACCGTCCCCTAAAAAACGGAATCGTCTCGTATTCAGAGAAAATATTACGCGTTTCGTATTGAGGTGAAAAGGAACGTAGTTTGTCCCGGACTTCAGCTACGATGAAAAAGACACAAAGCTGGAGTTATTCTGTGTCTTTGCTGCGCAGCTGCCTCTTCTTCTCTCATTCTCTCACCCTCCCTCTCCTGTTTCTACTTCAATCATGAAACTGATCAATGGTCACTTGCCCCTCCCTTCCTTCCCTCCCCATCTCCAACTGCCTCCCTCTTCCCGCTCCACCACAATCACCCACACATGCAGGGCCTTGGGGTAAAGGTGTGTCACCCGGGTGCAGGGGAGGCATCCCCCCCCCTGTCCCCTTCTGGCTGCCTGTGCCTCAATTTTATCTCACAACTTAGACATTCACATTACTCACACTCTCATAACACATACATATAGGATCTTGGGGGTGGGCACAAAAGACCATCAGGGTGTATGCCTCACCCCTGGTGTCGTTGCCCACCTCTCAATTTTAAATACACGTAGACATTGAGGGCTATCAGGAGGGGCTATGCGCTTACCTGCTGCTCTCTGGCAGGTAGCTCCATGCCCTCCTGGGTTTTAAATGCATCTTAGAACACACATGCATCAACACTACATATGAGGGGGCGGAGGGAGGTTTGGAGTCTTCTCTCACCCCCGTTCTCTGTGGCCTGCTGGAGCGGGGGGCTAGGAGGAGGAGTTGGCCGTCCGACTGGGGTTTGGAATGTGGGGCCTCCCTGCTGCTGCGGAGTCGGAGCGGTCTGTTTCTCCCCACCGCAGGGAAAAGGGTAACACCACCTGGGTCTGGGTGCAGTTTCCCCCTCCAGGGGCAGGGGTACCTAGACCCGGGGCTTAGAGTACGCTTGGGGAGTGTGATTGTGTGTACAGTGTCTCTCTATGTCTGTCTCCACGTTGGGTGATGAGATGAGAGATGAGATAGCCTTTATTTGTCAGTTGCAGGTCTTTTGCCCACAACCGAGATGACAGACCTTGCCGACCGTACATACAATACACAAACATCACATTGGGGAGACAGGTCAGGCTAGGTAGCGAGGAAAAAAACATCGAAATGTGTAACACAAAAGGATAATACAGGAATGCACAGATATCAACACACCATAGCACAATAAACACAGACAAGCAACATGGGAAAGAGTTCCAGTGTGTACATCTGATCTGGGACCGCTGCAATCTTCGACTGCGCCTCCAACTGACCCGATGTCCACATCAGAGGGGAGGTAAGCGTTGGAGGTGGCGTTGGATCCGGGGTAGGGAGGGTGATGCGTCAGTGAGTGCTTATCAGTATCAGTATATGTATGTGTGAGCGTGTCCAGAGTTCAGCTGAGACAGTGTCCTTCACCCTGCCAGGCTAAGTAAACAGTCTTCCAGCCAACCCAGGTGGCCTTGCATGGAATGGGAAGGAACAGACTAAACACAGTCGTTATCAGGGTGTTTTGTTCAGCTCCGGCCTTGCAGCTGGCGCCGAAGGGGTATCCGCATAAGTGATGTTATTTTTTACTTTAGTGTGAACAGCTCATATGAATTTCAAAGCAGTTCTACAGTCCAACACTGGTCTCTCGATCTCCCGTTGGAGAGCCTCGAGCTTCGCCATACTTGTGTTCTGTGATGTTGTCATTTCTTGTGCTCAAGGAGCCAATTTCTGAGAACTCACGGCAGTGTGCCTCCCTGAGATGTCATCCAATTTTGCGCCCAGAGATGTTATTCCGGGCTAGCCCTTCCGAGATGTATCCAGTCTGCAGTCAGAGATCTTATTCTGAGTATTCACAGCAGCCGTAGCCTCTCCAAGATCTTATCCGTGCTGACTCAATGGGCCCATTTTGAGAAACTCACGCCTCTCCCATCGTTCCAATCCCAGCGGGCAGCCTTGTGGGGGTTTGAACAGCCGGTTCCGCTTTCTTAATTCTTCGATAAGTCAGGGCCAAGCCAGCTCCGATCAGCCAGAACCCTGTTACCATGGTTCTGAATAGATATCTTCAGCACTCAGGCCCAAACTTCTCGTTGAGAAAGGGGTGTCAATTGCATTTAGGGACCAGTTGATCCAATCCATAATTCCTCTTTTAGGTTATAGAGAACAGACTGTGAAAGAATTTTCCAGGGAAAATGCAAAAAAAACACGAGACTAGACAAGGACATAAGCAGGGAAGATAAGGGAGAAGCGAAAAAGTGCGTCCGCCTCCTCCGAGAGCCAAAGAAGCCAAGGGGGGGTTGCAGTGAGTTGCAGTGCTCTCATATGCAATTACTCAACACTCACTGTTGAGTAATTGCATATGAGAGCATGAGGGTGGGAATGGATGTCTGTATCTGTGTGTACCTGTATGTCTGTGTCCATATGTCAGGTCGGGTATCAGACGCCACATCTCTAGGGACATCTCGGGCCCTCCAAGGTATGGAGGCCTATCTCCCCCCACCACTTCCCCTGCCAGTGGCGGACTCCCTCAGACATCGGTGCGTTGGTGATTCTTTGTGTCCGGGGATGGGCGTCCAGGTACACACCGGCTCACTCCTTGGTGACTGCTTGTCGGGGCCTGGAGCCTGGGGCTCGCTTGGGCCACTTTGGGTGTGGGGTGCCCTCGGCCTCTCGGCCTGGGGCTCGGTCACTCTGGCACAGCTGGCTGCTGGCGGAGCTCACGGGCACGTCAATGCAACCCCCCCTGGCTTCTGCTCCGCGGCTGCTGAGTGAGCCCTCATCTGGGACTCTCCTCAGCTCTTTCTGCGATAGTGGCGCGCAGTGGCGGTCCCAGCCTGTTTGGCGCCCCGGGCGAACACCCCACCACCACCACCACACACACACACACACACACAGAAGAATCAACAGTTGACAATGACTAATTAATATTAAAATCTGTAACATAATGTATTGTTTGGAGTTTAGTCTGTTACTGTTACTATTTTTACCATTTCTCTTTGGAGCAACTGTAACACACATTATTTCCTTGGGGATTAATAAAGTATTCTGATTCTGATTGTTTCAGGATACATGACCTGCCATTATCCAATGACACATCTGCTTACCTGTATCTTTTGCTCGTTTCTCCTCCTCTTCTTTTCTATTTTTTCTAAACTGAGCACCTGATGGCTTTGAACTTTTCTTGTCCATCTTCCATTGGTGTTCATTTTGCACTCCAGTATGAACACCCATCCCCCAACTCGAGGATCACCACAATATAACCTAATAGACCTACACCTTAGTTCACAGATTCACTTTGTCTAACGTGTATTTCTGGGATTTCACACAACCCAGGATTCAGATCAGGAATACATAATGGGCTTGGATTTACATCATTATGAATGAAATGCTCTCGCGCTCACTTTTCCCGTATGGAGACATAAAAGGTCACAATCTTCAACAATGCCCCGCGAGGGAAGCCGCATGTAGTTACTGTAAGAAAAAAAATGTTGCCAGGATGTGCAGAAACAAAAAACTGTGTGAAGTCAATGCTGCAACAGTTTCAGAGAACAGCGATACAGATGATGAGGTCACTTTCTTGGGTTCCCTCTCTGTGGACACCAAAGAGAGTCCATGGGTAACAGAGATACATGTGGACAAATGCAACACACTCTTTAAAATCGACACCGGAGCAGATGTCACAGCAGTCCCAGAGACTTTCTACACACAGCATCAGTTGAGGAGATTGGATAAGTCCAAAAGGGTTCTGCAGGGCCCAGGAGGAACACGTCTGAAGGTAAAAGGCATGTTCACAGCCACTCTCAGCAAGAACAACCTCAAAACCAAAGAAGACATTTATGTCGTACAGGGTTTATGCACAACGCTGCTGAGCGGGCATGCTGCAGTGGCACTACAGCTGGTTGCTAAAGTGAATCATATTAGCTTAGACTCTATTGATGCTGTCAAACAAGAATTCCCCAAGCTTTTCAGCGGCTTAGGCAAAATGGAGGGGGAGTACAATATTATTCTGAAACCAGAGGCACAGCCGTTTTCCCTCTCGACCCCTAGGCGAATCTCTCTTCCACTCTTACCAAAGGTTAAAGAAGAGCTGAACCGGATGGAGCAGCAGGGTGTCATTTCCAAGGTGGAGGAGCCCACTGATTGGTGCGCGCCTATGATGGTGGTTCCTAAGCGCACAGGCAAGGTGAGAATATGCAGCTATCTCACTGAACTAAACAAATATGTCATGAGAGAGAAACATCCACTCCCTTCAGTAGAACACACACTAGGACAGCTTGCAGGAGCAAAAGTGTTTTCAAAGCTGGATGCCAATGCAGGATTTCGACAGATTCCCTTATCCAGGGATTCTTCTTTGCTCACGACCTTTATTACACCTTTTGGTCGGTATTGTTATAATCGTCTGTGCTTTGGAATCTCATCAGCCCCAGAACACTTCCAGAAACGTTCTTGAGGGCTTAGAAGGAGTTCTCTGTCAGATGGATGATGTGCTCATCTGGGGGACGTCACAAGCAGAGCATGATGAGAGACTTCGAAAAGCACTGGTTCGACTACAGGAGGCTGGAGTAACATTGAACGACAAGTGTGAGTTCTCCAAGAACAGGATAAAGTTCCTGGGGCAGGTCATTGAGGCATCGGGGGTTAGCGCAGGTCCTGACAAGGTGCATGCCGTGAGTTCCATGGATGAGCCCAGCAACATAAGTGAGGACAGACAGTTCCTGGGCATGGTGAATCACCTAGGAAAGTTTCTTCCTCACCTGGCAGAAAAAACGCGCCCCCTAAGAGATCTGCTGAAGAAGTCCAACCTGTGGTCATGGGGGCCACAGCAGCAGCAGGTTTTCGACGGCATCAAAAAAGAACTGACAACACCCCCAGGGCTTGCTCTGTATGATCCAAGTGCTGAAATGTGTGTATCAGCTGACTCATCTTCATATGGCTTGGGAGCAGTGCTTCTCCAGCGGCACGCTGATTTAGGGTGGAAACCAGTAGCATACGCTTCAAGAGCTCTCGGCGCGACAGAGCAGCGATATGCTCAAATTGAGAAAGAGGCTCGCTTCAACATGGGCCGGTGAGAGGTTTGCAGAGTTCCTAATTGGGAAAACATTCCACATTGAAACAGACCACAAACCTCTGGTTTCGTTGCTTGGCTCCAAGGGCCTGGACGAGCTTCCACCTCATATACAACGTCTACGCATGCGATTGATGAGGTTCTCTTATACCATATCTCATGTTCCTGGTAGAGACATTGCAACAGTAGATGTACTGTCCAGAGCTTCTGCATGTGACACAACTGAGGGTTTGCCGGAGGAAGAAATCAACTTGTATGTGGAGTCCGTCATAGCAAGTCTGCCAGCCACAGAGCCACGACTCAGAGAAATCCAGACACATCAGGACAATGACAGCAGTCTATGCCAACTGAAGAAGTTCTGTGTGGACGGATGGCCAGATAAGTACTCCATTGAAAGGGTTTTCCAGCTTTACCTGCCATTTTCAGGTGACCTCACAGTCCACAATGGTTTGCTTCTTTATGGGAGCAGAATAGTGATTCCCACATCACTCAGAGCAGACATTCTGTCTAAACTACATGAGGGACACCTAGGAATAGCGAAATGCAGAGAGAGAGCTAAACAATCTGTTTGGTGGCCAGGCCTGAGCAGTGAGCTGATAAAAGTGATTGAGACCTGTGACACTTGCTGCCGTGAGCGGACTAACCACAAAGAAACCATGCTACCTACGGAGTTCCCACAAAGACCGTGGGCCATGGTTGGAACTGATCTGTTCCAGATAGAGAATAAACAGTACCTGGTCATTGTGGATTACTTTTCCAGATTCTTCGAAGTTGCCAAACTGACATCTACAACATCAGAGGCAGTGATCGAGCACTGTAAATCAATCTTTGCACGTCATGGCATACCAGAGCGGGTTCGCTCTGATAATGGACTTCAGTTTTCATCTGATTCCTTCAAAAGATTTGCACAAGAATGGGGTTTTAGCCATGAGACATCCAGTCCCCACTTCCCTCAGAGCAACGGGGAGGCCGAGAGGGCAGTCAGGACCATCAAAAGTCTTCTTAAAAAGTCTGGCGATCCCTATCTCGCCCTTATGGCATACCGGGTTACTCCATTGGCAAATGGCTACAGCCCGACTGAGCTTCTCATGGGTAGAAGGATAAGGACAACTATTCCTGTCATCCCATCACAGCTAAATCCAAGAGGTACGGACACAGACAAGCTTAAAGCTATAGAACAAACGTACAGACAAAAACAAAGACAAAACTTCAACCGCAGACACAGAGTACATGATATGCTACAGCTCAATCCTGGAGACAAAGTGTGGGTCTCAGACATGGATACTAGAGGGACAGTTGTGTCCATGGCAGGCTCACCAAGGTCCTACATTGTTGAGACCTGGGGCACCAGAGATTTCTGGCGATCCACCAGAGGCTTCACCTGAGAACTCTGTTCCAGTTGCACAGAGTGTGTCGTTTCCAGACACTATCTCACAGGAGGCCAGCCAGCAGACTCCTGAAGCTGGGAGCCAAATCCCACCCAGGTCTAGGAGGCCTCCAGCATATCTAAAAGACTATGTTTGCTCATAGGGCTAGGAACTGAGTGAGCAATGGGGCAGAATAATCCCCACACTCAGTTAGAGGGTTGGGTAGTCTACACCATCCCTCATAGAGACAATGAGAAATAAAGCAAATGGTTGCACTGTTTAAACATGTTGTTTGTAGCTGCACCAGATAGTTCAGAAATGTGCACTTATGCTTAGTGTTCAGAGTTGTATACTTTGAGAGTTTATTTTTGGACATTCTGAGTAGTCTGGGTTTAAACCAAACGAGTTCAGTAAACAAGCTGTTACCAGATAAAGCACAAGGAAATAGTATACTTTAACCCTTTAAGACCTACCATAGAACCAAGTCCGCCAGAGCTTATATTATATTTTTACATGCTGTGGAGCCATTTTTGGGAGCATTTCAAGTTGCTATACATCAATACAACCATTATAGCCCAGATTTTAATAATATGTATTCATTAAGTGCATAGTAATTACATAAATTGCAAAAAAGTGCAATAAACTACAAAAAAATTGAAAATCGTTTTTGATTTTTTAACATATATTTGTAGTTAGAGAAATTTAAGAGGCTTATCCCTCAAAACTGTAAATACAAAAAAGTTGCACAAAATAGTTTCCCACCACAGGAAATTTATTTTGAGTGTCTTCATAGTTTTATTTTTGAAATACACCAATTTTTATACACTGCAGGAAAAACAAAAATAAATATTATACTGCAAATTTGCAAAAAAGCAGCATATGCATCAAAATAAACTATTTCCAGCAGTGCAATATGAGTCCTAAGCATCCCAGAAACGACACAGAAAGTCATAAAGTCAAAGATAACTTTTAAAAAGAGCAGTATAGGCCCTGAGGCCCTGATCGCAAAAAAGACTACATTTCCACGAAAATGACGTCACTTCCGGTTTCGGCCAGGTAATGGCGGAAATGCAAAAGTTCGCGCTGACGTCTATTCCAACGTAGGAAGTGTTTTGAACAGCTGATCGGACCGGCAAAGCGTGTTTCTGGAATATTATGTTTTTGTTCCTGCAAGGGCTTTTTATGCAGTTTTTGCAAAGCTTTATGTGGAAGGAAACCGTGACCTAGGACAAGCTGATGGCACAATATGTAAGTACAACTCCTCCGGTTTCATATGCAAAAAAAATTTTTGCGCTAGCTTACGTGGTTGCAGTGCTACCGGGATTTAAAAATAGTTACGCATAACAGAGCGTTCCCGCTCCGATCGGCTCTAAAGGGTTAAAGCGTGCGGGTCTAATCTGTTTTCTTGGTTATATCCCAGCATCACATCCTATTTAGTAGGGGGGATGTAGTATCAGGTAAATGTTAAGAGGTAGGAACGTTTCTGCTGGGCTGTTGTGTGGGGGGTGGATGAAAAATAATAAAGGACACTCATTGGAGTAATGGCGCATCTTGTGTGTCTGTGAGTTATGCCTCCAGTCAAATAACATCCATAACCTCAAATAATGGAACATAAACTACTAACTCTTTTATGCTACGTCCACACCTACACGGGTATTTTTGAAAATGCAGCTGTTTCGTTCACACGTAAACAGCGTTTCAAATCACTGAAAACTGAGATTTTTTTTTAACTCCTTTTTTGCGTTTCCATGTGGATGAGGAATACAGAGTTCGTCACGCAACGTCAAAAAGAGAAGCTTATCCAAGATGGCGCCGAGTATGGCAGCCTCGTCGCGAGCTCCCCCAAGCAACAGCTTTTTTCTGTGTTTAATTTTACTTTTCCTTCATTTTTTCGCGAGTAGCACATGTCTCCTTGTGTACGACCGACAAACCTTACTGGACATAAAAGACGGTCTTTCTTATAACTTTCCGGAGTTCAAGTTTTGCAACACGGACGCTCCGTTTGCAAACCCCCCATTCATCTCACCTGAGACGCCTTTGTTCTCTGGCCCTGGAGGCCGCAAACGCCGACGCAGAGGGAGAAGATCTGGCGTTCTGGTTCGACTGAGACGGCGCACTAACAGACCACCGTTACCCAGTTTATTACTGGCTAATGTGCAGTCTCTGGAGAAAAAGCTGTGCGAGCTTCGGGCACGGATCTCATTCCAGCGAGAGATGCGGGACTGCTGCGTGATCTGCCTCACAGAAACCTGGCTATCGGACAAGGTACCGGACTCCGCAACTACCGGGGTTCTCCGTGCATCGCGCGGACAGGTCACAGGATCTTACTGGGAAAAGCAGAGGCGGTGGTGTATGTTTCATGATCAACAACAGCTGGTGTGATTATGCGAACGTGCACCCGGTCAAATCCTTCTGCTCACCGGACCTGGAGTACCTGATGATTAAGTGCCGGCCATTCTGGCTACCGAGGGAATTTACAGCAGTGATTATTACGGCTGTTTACATTCCCCCACAAGCCGACACTGACCGTGCACTCAGGGAACTGTACAGCGCGATCAGCAGCGAGGAAACCGCACACCCAGAGGCAGCGTTTATCACAGCCGGAGACTTTAATAAGGGAAACCTGAAGAAAGTCTCACCCAAACTCCACCAACACATCCATTTTAACACCCGTGGAGACCGGCTACTCGACCACTGCTACACCTCTTTCCGGGATGCGTACAAAGCCCTCCCCCGCGCCCCATTCGGCCAATCAGATCACCGCTCCATCCTGCTCCTGCCCGCCTACAGGCAGAAGCTGAAACAGGAAGCTCCAACCCGGAGGGCGGTGCACTGTTGGACGGACCAATCGGAGTCTGCGCTGCGGGACTGTTTTGATCAGGCGGACTGGGAAATGTTTCACGTGGCTGCTAGGGACATTGACGAGTACACAGACTCAGTCTGCGGATTTATCAGGAAATGCGTGGAAGATGTCGTCCCATCCAGAACAGTTAAATCCTTCCCAAATCAAAAACCCTGGATTAACGGAGATGTTCGCGCGGCACTGGCGGCACGGAGCACCGCCTTTGCCTCCGCGAACACATCGGACTGCAAACACGCACATTACCAACTCCGGAAGACGATCAAAGCAGCCAAACGTGAGTACAGGGACAGGGTGGAGCAACAGTTTGACAACCCTCGGAGTATGTGGCAGGGACTAAACACGATCGCAGACTTTAGAGGGAAAACCAGCACACCGCAGACCATGGCCTCTCTGTGTAAGGATCTAAACGTATTCTACGCTAGATTCGACACAGCGAACACCATGAGACCGGACAGTGTGCGCACCGCGGATGACGTCAGTGCGCACACTGTGTCTGAGGAGGATGTGCGGAAGTGCTTCAGGAAGGTGAACGCACGCAAAGCTACTGGTCCGGACGGGATTCCCGGCCGCGTCCTCAAGTCATGCGCGGCTCAGCTGGCTGGAGTGTTCACACACATCTTCAACCTTTCCCTCTCTCTGTCTGTAGTCCCAGCCTGCTTCAAAATGGCCACCGCCGTCCCTGTACCCAAATCCTCCACCATCTCCTCATTGAACGACTGGCGACCTGTAGCCCTGACCCCCATCGTAAGCAAATGCTTCGAGAAGCTTGTCAGGGACTTCATCTGCTCTGCACTACCCGACTCACTGGACCCTCTACAGTTTGCATACCGCCACAACAGGTCCACTGATGATGCCATAGCCCTGACACTACATACTGCCCTGTCACACCTGGAGAAGAGAGACACGTATGTGAGAATGCTGTTTGTAGATTACAGCTCAGCATTCAATACCATCGTTCCCTCGAAGCTGGACAGGAAACTGCAGGATCTAGGACTGAGCAGCTCCCTCTGCAGCTGGATCCTTAGCTTCCTGTCTGACAGACGCCAAGTGGTCAGACTGGGCAGCATCACCTCATCCCCCGTCACACTGAACACTGGTGCTCCACAGGGGTGTGTACTGAGCCCTCTCCTGTACTCACTCTACACCTACGACTGCACAGCCACTAACAACTCCAACATCATTGTGAAGTTTGCGGACGACACTACAGTGGTGGGTCTTATCACCAATGGTGATGAGACGGCTTACAGGGAGGAGGTCAGCGCCCTGACCCACTGGTGTCAAGACAACCATCTCACCCTCAACGTCGCAAAGACAAAGGAGTTGATAGTGGACTTCCGGGGGTGCAGAGAAGTACACACCCCCATCACCATCAGCGGCGCTGCTGTGGAGAGAGTGAGCAGCTTCCGGTTCCTTGGTGTACACCTGGCTGAGGATCTTACGTGGTCAGTACACACAAACAAAACAGTGAAGAAGGCGCAGCAGCTTTCTCAAGAGACTGAAAAGATTTGGCATGAACCCCCGCATCCTCAGGACCTTCTATCACTGTACCATTGAGAGCATCCTCACTGGATGCATCACCACCTGGTATGGCAACAGCACCGCCTACAACTGCAAAGCTCTCCAGCGAGTAGTGCGGTGCTCTGAACGGATAATTGGAGGTGAGCTTCCCTCCCTCCAAGACATCTACAGGAAGCGGTGCCTGAGGAAAGCGGGGAGGATCATCAAGGACTCCAGTCACCCCAGCCATAAACTGTTCAGACTACTTCCCTCAGGAAGGAGGTTCTGCAGCATCCGGTCCCGTACCAGCAGACTGAGAGACAGCTTCTTCCATCAGGCCATCAGACTGCTGAACACGTCATAGACACCTCAGCTTCACTACTGGAACTTTAACATGATGCACTCCATACTGTACAGTAATGCCACTGTTTTGCACATGTCTCAACTCTGTATATTTTTATATATTTTATTTATTGTTTACTCTATTTAATTTGTAAAATATGTGTACACACACACACACACACACACACACACACGTAGAAAAATATTTAGTATACACATCCAGAAATGCATATACTATTATATATTGTACATATATTTATTAGTTTCAGATGTAGCCATTCTTGTATTTTGCTTGTTTACATTATTGTATTTTGCACAACTCTGTTGCTTGTGAAGCTCGCACACAAGAATTTCACTCACATGTGCTGTACCAATGTACCTGCACATGTGATGTGACAATAAAAGTGATTTGATTTGATTTGATTTGAAATTTATGTGCCTTTTTTCACGTCACGCTGTGCGCCACGTTATTGTTTACATGAGATGAATTGCAGAATGGCAGATAGAGGCAAAATACTGTTACTGTTAATCTGACTATCTTCAGGTTTTACACGCTTACATATATACACGCAGTCCATTTAGAAAGACAGAGGCGTCACAGTGTGATTACTTTAGGTGTAGTTGTGTTTTTTCCTGTGTAATAATATTCAACATTGCTGTCAATTCATTTTCCAAAAATGCCTCTCTGTGCAAAATGGGTTTAAAAACATAAACAACTGTGGGATACTGTTTGGCAGGATCAGCCTGACATTATTTGTATCCCACTGTAACTTTACTGTATAAAGAGCTAACATCTCCAAAATGTCAGGAGTAGTTAGTCATTATGAGAAGTGTTTGTGAACTAAAAATCAAGAATGTGGGATGCTGTTTGCCTGTGATTTGAAGAGCCCAGCGCATGCTCCCGATACAGGGAAAACTAATTCTGCAGGGAAGACCTACCTCGGCACTTATGCAGGTGAAGCCAAAGGGCAGATATGCTTCACCATATTTTCTAGTCTTTGGCTTAGAATGAAGTTGGTTTGGAAACATATTCAGCTATGCTTCATCTCCTGCTTTGCGTTTGTGTGGGAGCCCCGTGCTAGCAGTGTCCAAGTGTTTTGTTTTTTTCCCCCCTTTTTATACCGCGCACCCCCTGCAATGGCTCTGCGCCCCCCCCCCCCCCAGGGGGCGGGCCCCACACTTTAGGAAGGTCTGTACTAAGAGATCAATTCAGTGTCTCCATCATTGTGAGCAAATATGTCTGATTCCTCATAGAGAATTTGCTGTACCTTACTCTGGTCATGCTCAGGCAGGTGATCTAAATCAACATTTGGTTGCCATTTTTCTTCTGCGTTGTCAGCCCTGCAATTATTTCTTCCCATTACTGTGTCTATTACTGGTTGAACTTACTGGGGTAGCGCACAGAAGGGTATCATTGTGTGGTTCTGCGAGCCTCTGTGTAGTTGGATGGATGTTTACAAGTGTACTTTCAACAATTTCCCCAGTAAATGCTTTTGGAGGTTAAAAAAAACCAAAACATCATGCCTTGTGGAATTCTGGATTGGAATTTTCCCTATTTTAGAGCCAATACTCTCAATACTGGGAGTGACTCTTCCGGGGGTGGCTTTGAGTTGATCACACAGACAAAACCTTCAGCATCACTCTTCTGAATTATCAAAGCCTCTGAAAGAAGATACACTAAGTTGGTGTTATCTATTTGATCACAGTTCCCTGCATTTATCTCTTGTATTACACTGAAGCCTAGTAATGGGCTGCTCACACCTTGTTGACTTACTAGCTTGGGAACATAAAGAGCAACTGAGGCTTATTTGCTACTTGTGATCTCATTAAGAACTTCTATCCACCCATCAAGTGGAACAGCTATCCAATGAGTTACAGTAACTTTGAGTGGGTGGTCTGAGAGTACACTTTCAAGTGGCTTAATTGTCACATTTGGCAAGGCTTTCTGCACCCAAAAATTCTCCACTATGCTTGCCTGGGTCCCACTATCCAATAACATCTAAAGTTTGACCCCATCTAGATAACAATTTACCATGCACCTACCCCCGATCAGCAGGCGAGACATCCCCTGATCCTTGAGGCTCTTCAGTCATTTACTTCTCAGAAAGTCAAATATAAAATCAAAGAGCTCCATCTCAGTTACGTCATCACGGGGAAGATTTTCCACCTCTTCTTCTTGACATGATATTGCAAGTTTATGGAGCAATTCCGAGTTGGAGCCACTGGTCAGCTGATTAAGCTGTTGCTGGATCTCCCATTGTAGGTCGTGCCAAGTGGCCATGCCTGGATAGCTGAAGTCTGTCGCTCTGGATAGTAGTGCTGTTAAGCATAGGGACATGAATCCCACGGTTCTTAGTTGATCAGCACCTGACTACCACGGCACTAGTACCGGACAAGCGCCCAAATTTGTTTTCTCCCTAAGTTGGTGGTCAGAGGGGCAACTGGTTTCCTTTGCCAGCAACGTATAATGCTGTGATAAAGAGTAGAAACAGTACACAAGTTGAGCTTCATAAGAGGAAGTTTTACTCTTCTTCTGTGCCCCAAAACACTACTCAATACCAACAGCGCACTATGCACCCTCTGGCGCCCGAAAGTTCAATAGCATTTTAATACCTAAAACTGCCATAATCCGACAATAATGTTTAAATGACAGGTTACCAAATACAAATGTAACAAAAAAAACCTTTAGGCTTGACTCTCTTTCTCTTTTTATTTTCAATATTATATTTTAACAGATGGCTATTTTCAACTCTCTAAATTTATATTACTTCAGAAGTCAGATGTTGAAACTCTGGAGTGATGTCAGGTATATGCATTAGTGGGTTGCAGTAGGAAAGTTGGAAAAAGAAGGAAAAACAGGATTTATTTTTGCTTCTTTGGCAGGTAGAGCTATTTGGGTATCACAAGCAATACAGCATAACATTTGTTGTTTGTGCTTCGCTGCAGCACGTCTGTGGACTCAGCATATGGTTATTCAGCAAGTTATAGTTTTACTGCTGTTTACATTCACTGCCAGCATTATAGATTGTTAACCTCCTGGTGGAGGAGTTGCTCAAACTTTCCAAATGAAAAATCCAGGTTAAGGGGGTGTTCCAGATAAAAATTCCAACTGGGAACTCAAAAATTCTGTCAATACATTTTGTCTTCCCTTCTGTAGTCTCTGTTTTTTCTGTCTCTCTATGCTTTGTTTGTGTTTCCTATGTTATGTTTTAATCTCTGCTTCTTTTTCATTTCTCTTTCAAATCCTGTGATACATTTGTTCTCCTGGGACTTAAACTAGCTATCCCATTAAGAATTAAAAAGAAATAAACACACACTAAAAAGAAATAAACACACACACACACACACACACACACACACACACACACACACACACACACACACACACACACACACACACACACACTTGTTTGTGATGCTGAATATAATTCTAGTGTTTGTAGAACATCTTTATAATTTGTGAGTTGGACTGTGGGTAGCAGGTTGTTTTTTTGAAGCACAACATATATCAGATCTTTGTTTTTTGGTGTTTTGTTTGTTTGTTTTTTGTCCCCTGGATTTTGTAGAACAGATCAGTGTTTCATTTAATGTGACTTTGATGTCTTTACAAATCCATACAGTGATTGCTCAAGTGTTGCTACCTAGATAGGAAAGCTCAGTTTCAAAGAGAAGAATGACAACAATCAAGTAAAGCGTTAAAGTTTTGATTTAGTGACCTTTCCTGTCAAAACTGCACAGCTGCAGGATGGATTTAACCCTTTCACACATAGTGGTCACTGCAGTGGACAGCAATTCAAAGGCTTTTTTTTGTATTTGTGTTAGTGTTGATGGTATACTTGCAAATAAACCACTACATTGGACACTGATGTGTCACTCCATACACATCAGTTGTCCACCTAAGTGGACATATAAAAAGGTCTTTGAAAAGTATATGTTAAAAAAAATATTCATCATATTGTACTGAAATACGAGGAATAGTAACAAATTAAAAACACAACAAGAAAAGATTGGCTTGTCAGCTGATGAGCCTCTCAATCTCAGATGTCTTTCAAAAAGTCCTGTCCAGGGGTGTCCTTCCAAAGTGGAGGCCAGGTGGCTTTGATGCTGTGTCTGTCCTTCAGATTTTTATGGTATTCTGACAGTTTGGGGTAACGTTTCTCACTTAGCCTGCAGGAGAGATCAAAATCAGGGTGAGTTCACTGCTGTTTATTATTGCATTCATTCATCTTGCCAAGCAGCTAAACGTCAGCCTTAGTAAAATAGCTTACTTACCCCATGCGGAAGAGAAGAGCAACGGTTGGATAAACAATCACATCAGCCATTGAAAAGCTCTTTCCCGCCAGGAAACCACCTGGTGTCTAAGAGAAAAAAAATAAAGCGCTGTGAGGGGAAAACAGTGCAGAACTCAGATTCTAAATATTCCACAGTGTGTCTTTACATTTAAACATAAGTAAAATTTTTAGGTAAGATTTTTACACAAACAGTGTTAGCGTATATATTGACTGTTTAAATTTGGTACAGATAGTCTGCCTGGCTTTGTCCAAATATCATCCAAACATGTCCTGCTGCTTTGTTTTTTAACTTTTGGTGTTTTTCTAACCTTAACCCAGTTTTCTTAAGAGGCTTTAGAATCTGCCAGATTGTAGGAAGGTTTTTCCTGTGACTCGCCTGGTTAAAGAAAAGAGTTGCATCTCTGTAACACAGTGCAATAGGCTGTTTGGGTGTAAAGTACGTGATTTTACCTCCTCCTGCAAAGATTATGTTTGTGTCAAAACATAAACTTTCCTCAGAAAAAAATTCCCAGACTGTTTCTCCCACTACAAAGCAGTTGGAGCACAAAGCCAGAGCAACACAGCTATGTAGGTATAAGTTTTGTGCACTGGATGCTTGTAGCAGTAGAGTGAAAGTCCGTGCAGGTCATTCACATACCTTCTGCAGGTGTCCCTCCCACATCTGCACCTCGCCAGTCAGCGTCTCCTTGAGTCTCTTAAAGGCAGATTCCTGCCTCTCATTCTCCGGGACCCTCCGGTTGTACATAAAAACATCCACTGCAAAATATCAGAACAGACATTTCATGAATATATCCACTGTCTGAGGATTTAAAGCTTTGAGAAAAAAGAAAGTTTCCACACACTGCACAGCATCCACTTCCATATTTTGTATTTTTGGTATGTCTGTGCATTGCTGTGTAACATCAGGCTGTAGGCTGTAAATGCTTGCTTTGATAAACGGAGATTAACATCCTGTTGTGAGGGTTACTCCCAAGGAAATAGTGCATTATGCCAGAGCCTAATTATGTGAACACACAACTTATTTTGGGTGGCATGTTTTTTGAACAACGCTGACCTCGGGAAGAGCAGGGGAACCAACTCTGAGGAGGTTTGCTGAACGCATGAAGTATCAGTGGTTTAAAGGTGACAGGTTCGTGCGTGATGTTGCCAATCATTGACTCAAAATCCCAAAAGGCAGATCTTTTAATGGCAACAACAACAGATAAGTCATGTAGAGAGTGAGCATGTCCCACTAAAACCTCACTAAATGTAATTTGGGGGATCGGACGTGAAAGTGCAGGAACTCAACAGTTATGTCTTTGTGGTTCAAAACCAGAGAGAAGATTTAAGCTAACATACCCATTTTCTGGTGAAGCGTGTTACCCTCAAAGGTACGCTGGAGCACCAGGGCTTTCTCGCTGGAGTTCACAGGGATCAGTTTGGTTCCCTGGGACATGTACTCACACTGTTGGTCGAGACAGGAAAACAGTAAGTGTTATAAAGAGCAGCAAAAAGCTCTGGTTTCTTTTACTCTGCAGTGTAGGGTGCATGTCCAAACAATCATGGTAAACCTAGTAATCCCTCAACTTGACCTCCAACAACCTATCTCCTTGACAACAAGGCAGTACCTTGCTCGAGTTCTCACCTCCAGGAAGAAGCATGCACCGTAGGACTCGTTGATGATTTTGTCCCCAAATTTGAAGGCAGGAAGCTTTAAGACAAAGTGGAAAAAATATGAATAGGTTCAAGTTCAAGCATTCAAAGTCCAGATTGAAACCTGTGATGCAAGCCTACCTGACCCCTGGGGTTTACATCCATGACTTCCTTTGATTTGTGCTCTCCTTTCTCGAAGGAGAGCAGTTTTTGGTTGTATCCCTGCAGTTTCTTCTCCTCCAGAGCGATCATTACCCGCCAGCAGGGAGGAGAGCCGGAGCCCCACCAGAGAGTCATGTCCTTGGCCATGGTTTCAGAGTGAACAGCTTAGTATGGCAGCTGAAATTACTGAAGGTTAGAGATAAGAAGACTGAAGCCACAACGACTGAAACAGTCTCGTTTTATAGCAAAACTCCAGCCCTCCACATCCGGATTGGTGGATTTAGGTACCGTCCCATTTTGGTCTTCTGACAAGAGATCTCTTACCCTCTTACATCACAACCCCACAGTTTATATGACATGATAATGAAAGTCAGAGATTTCTGCAGCAGCACAGTTAAATTTATTGACTGTGATTTAATCTAAAGCTGCTCGTATTCACAGGTGTGCAAAACTGTCATTTTTATGTTGAAAAGCGTTTGGAAATGCAAACAAAACAATTCACCTTCAGATCAAATCAAGTGCACAGAGTAAAGTGACACTGGGCGCTTTGCTGCCGTGCTCCCGTGCAGTTCGTTCAGATGTCATCATTCCTGCACGTTACTTGTGTGTGCTTCATTAATACGGTTGCATGTCAACAGTCACAACCTTGGTATCCATCTAATGTGCATATGTTAAACCCTTAAAGATCGTTCTTCATGCATTCATATATTCTTACAAGTAATGCTGTTGATTTGTTGAAACTCACGGTGACTTAGCACTTTGTTTTCACACATGCACACAATGCACACACGATTCTGGCACGTCTCTCACGTCCATCAATCGCATTAGTTCTGAATGTGTCTAATATCAACTATTTTATGTATCTTTGTACTTGAAATACAAATTTCATCTAGCACTAAAATATACACAATATAATACTAGTTGCTTTGTGCTTCATTCTGTAAGCCTTTGAATTCTTGTCAAAGTGCACTTGAACAATTGCCAATGTCACATAGCGGTGAAATAAGCTACAGTGGACACATTTGCTGCGATCACTATCTCTGCTCTTCTGGGTCCGTTTCAGTGGACTGTTTCCTGAGTGAATGATTGCTAGAGGAAAGGCAAAACTCGTGGTTTTTACTGAAGTCCCTTTGTCCAAGTAACACACACACACACAGCTGCAGCCCTGCAATATTATTACATGCAAGTTTCAACAGTAATAGGCTGCATCGGGATTTCTCTACACCTAAAAGGAAAGAAAAGGCATATGCCGAGAATTTAATTTGAAAATGTGCTTTCCTGTGTTTCCATTAATTCAGTATTTTCATTTTGCAGATGTAGCATGACACACTCCTTTTTTGAGCAAGCGTATATTCAGACGGACCATGCAGCAATGTTTCAAACAAGTCAGAATTGTTGTGGGTTCCCAACACACACACTCAGAAACAATTGTGCTTTTTGGTCTTTGTACTCTCCTTGTTCCTGTTGGTCACCTCCATACTCCATTCAGCCTGTTTTAAACTGCTGCCAGCTCTCCTTCTCATTGTAAGCCCGCTTCCGTCTGGTGTGCTACTGAATAAATAATGGAGGCAGGTTAGACAATGTGTAACAGGTGTCTCACACAGCCTCTATCCCATAGCCTTGCAGCCTGAATCACCTGCTCTCTCCCTCTTCAAACAGCTGAGCCAAAAAACACACCCCACCGAAAGACAACCAAATGGGCCTATGAGGTTTTAAACTGTGATCACAGCAAACTTGGTGGACAGATTTGGACACCTCATCCAAATAATATTGCAAATGCATTTTCAAACTGAGCTTTCACTGATCCTTAATAAGGAGAATGTGCATTTAACATAGCAGTGAAAATTCACAAATGACATAAAAAGGATTAATGCAAAGTGCCTCATGTATGCAACCTCATGCTGTCACGGGCCATTTGAGTTACCTTTGTGCAGAGAAAAGTGGTTGCACCACACCCAATAGATAAAGGACTCTTTTGATATGATGACCTTTCATTGCGCTTTATTTGTTTAAGCTTGTAAATGCTATAAAAAGGAATTTTACTATAAAGTTAGGCTATTCAAGCTTTTCTGCTGAAGCAAGCCTGTTTATATTTTAGCAGCACAACACCACTGAAATTATCGTAGCTTTAGTAACAATAACTTCAACAATCAATAGAGGGTTTTATTGATTTTTTTTTGATCAGCTGAAGGCATAATAGTGTTATTGCACATGAATGCCTAAAATGTAGGCATTAATATGCATTCATATCAAAAGAGTGGGTGAGAAAAGAAATTACTATGACTTCTACTGCAAAATGAATGCAAAAGCAGTTTCTGCACCACTGCAATGTAAGCAAAGGCCTGGCCACCCCAACAAAAAATCTGATGGCTTTGCCACTGCTCTGATTGTGATACGGCAGCATAATTATAGAAATGTTTTCGTAAACATGATTGTGCGATGTTTTCAGAGAAAACAAAGCAAAAAGTTTAATTTAAAGTTTCTGTTTGGTGATCTCTCCTGTCAAGACTACGCAGCACTAATGTGAGTGGTACCTCGTTAAAAATAGCATCAAAACTTTAAATTTACATTGACGGGCCAGGTTTGACGCCAAAGGTCAAATTTTATTGGTGGAAATTTAACTTGAAAATAATGAAGCAAACAAAAATAAAACTTAGTTTTTATTGCTTTTACTCACAGCACAACAGAAATAAGATGGCATGTTCAGTAACAAATGTTCAAATATCCACTGCAGAGCAGCACAGGGTAACAAATTAAAAATGCAACAGGAAAAATGTGCTCGCCAGCTGATGGGTTTCTCAGTCTCAGATATCTTTTAAAAGTTCCTGTCCTGGGGTCTCCTTCCAAGTAGGAGGCCAGGTGGCTTTGACGCTTGGTCTGCCCTGCAGCTTTTTGTAGTATTCTGCCAGTTTGGGGTATTTATCCTCGCTTAGCCTGCAAGAAAGACGAAAGTTGGTGTGAGTTTGTTGCTGTTTGTTATTCAATCCAGGCAGCTACAAGTCAGTTTTGCAAATTTAGCTTACTTACCCCATGCGTAAGAGAAGAGCAACACTTGGAAAAACAATCACATCAGCCATGGAGAAGTTCTCCCCTGCCAGGAAACCGCCTGGTGTCTTAAAAAAGAAGACAAAGAAAAAAAGATTTTGGATGGAAGCTAAAAAAATCTTTTAAATAGTTGGTGAAACTTGGCTTACTAATTCTTCTACATATATTGTCTCCTTAACAGCAGCTGCTGAGCAAATCTCAACAAAAGACTTCAGACAATCAGCTCGTCATCATCCAAGTACTGTGCATCGGCCAACTGTCAACATTCGGTACTTGTTTTTTTGACTTGCCTCTATTTCCTCTTGAGGCAGTCTGGCCACTATTGTAAATAGGAAGGTTTTGCCAATGACTTGCTTAGTTAAATAAACATTACACTGACTTCCTGCACAATCTTGTACTGTGAGTTGGTGTTTTCAGGAACGTAAACATCAAATGTTCAACATCAATTGATATCTCTGTGAACAGATGTTTTGGACATTTTTTTCCCCTTTAAATCATTATAATGAGTCAAAATACCGAGGGGATAAAAAGAAAAGAAAATAGACAAAGTGCTTTTACACGGTAGCACCCATTACATCCAACAGCTTATAACTTCCTGCTAGGGTTATTGCCTGTTTCTGCAGCTTTGTAGCTGTCGTGCTCTGGGTGCTTGTGAGTGCATGCGCATCATACCTTCTTCAGGTGTCCCTCCCACATCTGCAGCTCAGTAGTCAGCGTCTCCTTGAGTCTCTTAAAGGCAGATTCGTGCCTCTCATTCTCCGGGACCCTCCGGTTGTACATAAAAACATCCGCTGCAAAATATCAGAACAGACAATTACTGTCTAACATCAGGCTGAAGACTATAAAAAGGTACCCAAATAACATCTATAGCAGCTTATTTAAAAATGAGTGATCATGTTAAGCAAATGTTCATTTTGGTTACATGGGATTTTCTGGTGTCATTTCTACACTGTCTCAGGAATTTACTTGCAAGGCTAATTTGAGCAGAGATTAACATCCCAGCATGTTGTGAGGGTTACTCCCCAGAGAAATAATGCATTATGTAACACTCTTAAGTGAAGGCACAGCTCTTTTGTGTGTTGCATGTGTTTTGAACACCTCGGACCACGTCGGTGAAAGTTGATGTCAAAGCCTCTGAGGAGGTTTGCTGAAGACATGAAGTCTCAGCGGGTTAAAGGTTGCAGGTTTGTGCGTGATGTTGCCAAGCATTGTTTAAAATCCCAAAAGGCAAATCTCTGAATGGCAACAACAACAGCTAAGTTATACAGAAAGAACTTTATAAGATTTTCTTTATAAACTCTGTAAATCCCCTGGTTTCAGTGTCCACATCAGCATACAGGGATATCGAGCTCAACAGGTATGTTCAGAAGGCCATGACAGAGTTAACGTACCCATTTTCTGGTGAAGTGTGTTGCCCTCAAACACACGCTGCATTATTAAAGCTATCAAAGCGCAATTGTTGTCAGAGCCGGCGCAGTCAGGAATCAGCTTGGTTCCCTGGGACTTGAACTTGGACTGAAAACAACACATGAAAGCACACGGAAACACATGAAACGAGCAACTGTTCTGAGGTGCAGTGCACCCTGCGGTGTAGGGTGTCTGCTTATACAAAGCATTGCAGAGCATGCAATCACCAGTCGCCCTCCAACTTAACAACTCCTCAGTGACATGAAATTTTAAGTAAGGTTCTCACCTCCAGGAAGAAGCATGCACCGTACGACTCATTGATCACTATTTCCCCAAATTTGAAGGCAGGAAGCTTTAAGATAAAGTAGAATGAATGTTATTAATATATACTTCAAAATTAGGCATTATTATTTGTAATTGCACAGTGAATATAAAGTACTTCAGGAGGTGGGGGTTTGAGTGCAGTTTAAAGGTATGAATGTGATGCAAGCCTACCTGTCCCCTGGGGTTTACATCCATGACTTCCTTCGACTTGTGCTCTCCTTTCTCGAAGGAGAGCAGTTTTTGGTTGTATCCCTGCAGGTTCTTCTCCTCCAGAGCAATCAGCACCCTCCAGCAGGGGGGAGAGCCGGAGCCCCACCACAGAGTCATGTCCTTGGCCATGGTTTCAGAGGTTAACCTGGGAGCTGAAGTTAAAGGGAGGTTAAAGATGAGAAGACTGAAGCTAGAGCAGGTAAAGAGCCTCATTATATAGCAAAACTCCAGCCCTCAACATCCGGATTGGTGGCTTTAAGTCCCGTCCCATTTTGATGCTCTGACAAGAGATTTCTCACAGATAGCGGGGTGTGAATTATTTTTTGAGCGAGATCACGCACCTGCATTTTACCTGACATGCTGCTGTCGGAACATTTTTGTAGCAGCACAGTTTGAAACATTTTGTTTGATAAAGATTGTTGTATTCACAGCTATTGCAAAACCGCACCAATATTCTGAATTTCAGTGAATAATAATGTTTATAACGTTAAAATCAGGTGTAGAAACTAAAGTGAAAGTGAAAGTCTCTGTGGGGTTTATCAGAACCCAACTTTATTCCTGTGGGCTTTATTATTACGGTTGCATGTCAACAATCACAGCTATAGTTGACATCCATCTGTTATACGTATGTTAAAAACTGTTATCATCCTTGTTCGTGCTTTATAGATTCTTGCAGTGTTGTTGCTGATATTTTGAAACTCACAGTGACTCAGCAGTCGTGTATTTACAACTTCACACGCAGGCACTTACGCAACACTGGCACAGTTTTCACGTCTCTCTGTCTGATACCCCTGATTTTAATGCATTCTTTCATTTGACATCCACATTTCTAGCTTCACCAAATCCCTGCTTCTGTTTTTATTTTCTTCTTTTGTGCTTCTTTCTCATGTTAGTGTGCACTTGGCAGCATGGACTTCTGCATGAACAGCGGTGAAGAGAACTGCATGTTTGCTGCGATCGCTGTCTCTGTTATCTTGGGCTGTTTTTCAAAGAAGAGCTTGCTGTGGGATAAACTTCTGCAAGATTTCCCCATACATGTCAGAATAAGAAGCACGTTTTTCTTCTTGCCTTTGACTGATACATACATACACATATATTGTGTTTGTGCATTACTTTCAGTGTTTTCATTTTGCTTAGTTGGCATGATGTAAGCATTTTTTGCTGACTACAGCAACAGTTTGTTTCTGATGTTTTTATCAGGTCCACTGATAACCTGGCAACCTGGTTGCATGCCACACGCATTACTTGTCCATTAGTGGAATTTTATATCCGTTCTTTTGTTTTCTTTGTCACACAAGGCTCCCATTGAAAATAGAGGAACTCCTTAGTGTACCACCTTATATGAATAAAGGTTAACTGAGAGGCTAAAGAGAGGGCAAAGTCACTAGGTGGAAGTATTTTCTGATCGACTGTACATCTGAACATTTCAAATTCATGTGTATGCGCTCTCCTACTCGGCAGAGGCTTTCGGGCAGGTTTGTGCAGCTCCATGATAGTTACTTTAACCTTTCCAAGCAAGTACAAAACCAGGTGAAGCTCCAAGAACTGAGTACCTGACTCAACTCAATTCAACAGGTACAGCAGAGGCACGTACTATGAAACATGTTTAGCATAGTAGTGATATCTTGGGCCTTATCTGGCTTCATTTAACCATAACAACTGCATTCAGGATAAGCGGTCACACGCAGTGTTTACCAGCTTGGTAATCCAGCCCAGGCTTTTTCCAGCACGTTCACATGAAAGGGGCAGAGCTGGCAGCATATAACCAGTCACAAACTGCTTCCTACAGGAAGACGGGAGGTTTTTTTTGTTTTGTTTTTTACAAAGAAAATCAAAAAATATTAAGAGATTAAATGAACAATAAAGGCTATAAGCAACACAGCTGCTGCTGCTGCTGCTGCTGGGTGTGATAGGAGAAGCACTAGTGTACAGTATAGTACACTACAGTATAGTATTAAAACATGCTGCATGAATGTGTGGAGACTTGAAAATGCCGTGGTTACGACTGGAAGGCTATCGTATACAGACTTTATTCTGCGTGACACCAGGCGAAAAACAAAACTGCTGATGTCAGAATGAGTGAAATGACGTTGGTGTGCGACAAAAAAGCAAACAAAATGCTGCAAAGCAAAAGAGAAATAAAACCTGTGTGAGCTGACATTAACTGTGTCCCTCTCATACAAGTTCCCTGATAAGAAGTTGACCAACTTTATAAAACTAAAAAGGCTGGGTTCATCCTGAAATTACCTCACTCAGCTTCTGATCATGCTTTGCAAAAAAACCCTCACGTAAAAGGGTTTTAGTGGTGCCTAGATGTGCAGGATCTGAGTTCATGTTCACAAGCATAATGAAATACGTCAACAATGCTGATTGACACAAGTTTATTTTTAACTGAAGTGACAATGGCCAAAATACAGTACACTCAGTGGGTATACATGAGGCTGTGAATTTAACGTAGCAATGTAAAATCATGCAAATGATATCAAATTGAAGCATGAGGCATTGGAGTTCCCTTTGTGTACAGAAAACTAGTTCTTAGTCCTTTTCTTCTTTAGCAAAAAATGTTCTGACTCCAGTTCACTGATATAAATTTATTAAAGGTTAAAAAAAAGTGTAGATTTAATTTTTTTGACTGTTGGTTGATGCTACATGACATCTCATATTAAAAACAAACAAACAACAAAAAAAAACTGCTGTTAATGGAACCTGAACTTGTATCAGTCAACAGAAACTGTTGTTCGATATACACACAAACAAAAGCTGCAATATTATTATGTGACATTCATTCACGTCTGCATGAATGTCAGATGTCTTTCAGTGTGTCTTGTCCCTCAGGGTTCTCCAACCAATGAGGAGGCCAGCTGGCTTTGACACTGGGTCTATCCTTCAGCAGATTGTAATACTCTCCCAGTTTAGGATAACGCTTTGCAGACAGCCTACAGATCAGAGCAGAAGGTAGAATATAGAATATAAAGTTCAGTGACTACAGATCATCACTTATTATACTGATGAAACATGAAGGAGAAGCAGCTGTCATTTCTATTTCCTTCTCTGCCACTCTTACCCAAATCTGAAAAGATAAGCAACTGTAGGAAAAATGACCACATCTGCCAGTGTGAAGGACGGTCCTGCCACATGAGAGCCTGAGCCCAGCTTGGATAAAAGAAATGCAAATTACAGCACAGTTTGAATAAACCAAAGCAGGCGATGTCAGCTTGTGTTTCTGTGTGTGTGTGTTTGTGTGTGTGTGCCTTCACATACCTTCTGCAGGTAACCCTCCCAGAGTTTGAGTTCAGTGGTCAGAGCCTCTTTGTTTCTATTCAGAGCCGATTCATGTCTCTCACCTTCAGGAACAAACCAGTCGTAGTAGATAACCGCATCTGAAAATAAACAAAACTCAATCACATGATGCTAAAAACATTTTTTACTGTAAAGGCATCGCAGCACTATTTTTATCAAGCACTATTTTTGGTAAAAGACTACCCACTCTCCAAGAGCCCACACTGTGATTTTGAGTTCACTGTTCTTTACAATATTGATGTTGATTTTATTGGGCAGCTGTAGCTGAGGAGATAGAGCAATTCATCTACCAACTGGAAGGTCACTGAATTTTATCCCCTGACTACTCCAGACTCCAGTTTTCTCGAGCAAAATCCTGATGATGACCACCTGATGCATCTGTATGTGCGCACAAAAGCATTTAGGTACAGGAAAAAAGTGCTTTTGTGTGACTGGGTGATGAATGAGGCTTGTAGTAAAAAGCACTCTCTGTGCTTTGTTAGTGTTATATAAGCAACACTCCATTTACTATTGTACCATTTCTTTTATCAACTCAGAGTCATTGCCAAGATAAAGTC
Source organism: Rhamphochromis longiceps (assembly GCF_057381845.1). NCBI lineage: Eukaryota > Metazoa > Chordata > Actinopteri > Cichliformes > Cichlidae > Rhamphochromis > Rhamphochromis longiceps. Next base: position 24,753,173 of record NC_140577.1, read on the forward strand.
CGGACTTCCTCAAAAGGGCCTGGAAAACCCTTTTATCACTTCCCACCTGGACGACTTTCTACTTTGGTACAGAATAACTATCTCTGTGCCACCTGCTGTAAGTCAAGAATACAGCAGTTCATCTTTTCACTGGTATTGGAAATCATGAACACGTCCCTTCATTGGTTCCCTGTCCATTTTGGAATTGACGTTAAGATTTTATTGCTAATGTTTAAGATTTTTAAGTGGACTGCGACCTTTGTATCTGTCTGAGCTGCAATCATAAAACACATTCATAAACCTGTAAGAGCTAGGATATAAATGGCTTTCAAATACATACAAAATCCACTGCTCATAAACTGTCTAAAATGTTTTGTTTTGGGTCTGGACTTATTTCAGTTACTTATCTCCATCATCATCTAACGTGATGGAACACCAGTCTAGTAAGTTTGGCAGGCTCTGAAGGGAAGAGACTGCTTCCTCAAAGTTCACCCATATCTCCTCAAGCTGCTACTGCTAAGTCAACTGTAAAACTGTGTAGGCAAAGTTTTCGTCTTACTGAGTTTCTCGTAGAATGTGAGACCCTCAAACATGCGTTGGTACATCAGAGCTTGTTCTTCTTGGCTGTCCGGGATCAGTTTGTTTCCTTGGGACTTAAACTGGCTCTGCCATTGAGGAAAGAAAAAAACGCGCACACATATGAGCTTGTTACTGTTTGTGATGTTGAATTTAGTTTTAGGGTCAGTATAATTCTTAATGAATTAGAATCCTCACCTCCAGGTAAAAACAGACTGCATAGGAGTCGTTCACAATAGTGTTTCCATGTTTGAATGTTGGAAGCTGTGGAAAAAAAATTAGAACGTGAGCAAGACAAACTATCAAAGCTGCCATTTGAATCACTTGGATACCCGAAGTTTGCTATGTTAATTGCACTGAGAGCCGCCAGTAGCAGATTGCTATGATTACATGTTGTAGTGCATCACAAAGTGCAACATATAACATATTGTAGTTTGTTTTTGCCTAAGTTAGCTGCTAAAGCTGTAGCAGGCGTGTCACCCCTCCAATCTGCAGAACAGGTCAATATACAGTACTGTCATGCTAATAACGTCTTGCTAACCTTTAGCTTCACAAAGTATTTGACCCTGTTGTAAAAAACAAAAATCCTCGTGACTTTGACAGCTTTAACTACACTCCAGGTTCTTGGTGCTAACCCGCGTGTGCTGAGCAACTTTTAATCCGTTATGCCCAAGGAGAAATCAGGTGAACAGGCCAGTATGTTAAGATCTACATTGGATAAGATTTTGTAATATACCAACAATCAGTGTTGACAGAAGGGCACTGAACTGAAACAGCTGCTCTTGGGACACAGCCCACCATTGGCCAAAGGTCAACTTTCACAGCTGCCTTTCTAAAACTTAAAAAAAACTAAGATGGGCGGGCTGAATAATGTTGTGTAACCAGCTTTACTTAGCTAGTAGAGCAACAATACATATATCATGTTGATGAGGATGAGGTTGTTGAGGTTATTATGCAAAGTGTTTTTAAGCATTAGACTTAATGATAATATTGTATGGTACATTAGCTAAGGTGTAATTTTCTTAAGGCCCTACCTGTCCCCTGGGATTTATATCTAACACTTCTTTGGACTTGTGCTCCATTTTATCGAAGGACAGCAGTTTTTGGTTGTAGCCCTGCAGGTTCTTCTCCTCCAGAGCGATCATCACCCTCCAACAGGGAGGCGATCCGGCCCCCCACAGCAGAGTCATTGCCTTAGCCATGGTTTCAGAGGGAATTCTTACAACTGAGAGTGAAGTTGTGGAGGGATGATGAAATGAAGACAGCAGCTAGAGGAGCACAGACAGATTTATAGCAAGCTACAGCCCTTCCCATTTTATTGTTACGTAAAAAGATCGGTGCCTCAACACAAGACAGATCAAACACGAGCAGCCCCCTTAGTAACAGCACTGCTGATTAACTATTAACTACATCTGTGCATTATGAGTCGCCATGGAGACATTGTGGCTCCCTCTTTACAACGTTGCTTCAGTTCATTGTGGTTTTCAAGCATTCATTCATGGACAGCTTTGTTTTAAAAGGCCTGCGACAGCATTTCAAGGTTGAATCCAAGTTTCTGACTGGGACTCTGCAACACATTAAGTTTTTTCTTTTTCTGTTATAGATTTGCTGTCTCGTCATCTTGTTGCTTGAACCAGATTCAGCCAGGCTTTAGCTGTTGGACAGATGGATTCATTTCACCCTAGAGGACTTTGGGATCCAGAGGAGTTCATGGTTGACTCAACATTTAACATGCTAGCTGAGGTCCTGTGGGTACAAAACAAATCCTCCTCAACCGAGCTGTACAGCTGGTGTGAGGTATTTGTGCTAATATGCTGCATTTGGATTTTGCTACATGTGGCGTTGTGCATTACATCGACTGTACAATTTGGTCTTGTCTGTTTAAAGGACACTGTTCCCGAAGTCTTGTGTTTTGTTGCAGTCTCTCTGAGCATTTCCAGTCTGACCTAGGGATGAAATTACTGGGATGTCCACTGCTAAGAAGATTGTGGCGTTGTGTTAACACAGTGTGTGACCAGCACACTGCCAAAACCTTCCTTTTTATAGTGGTGCTCAAAAATATAATTAAACATTTAATTACCAACACTTGGCTGTGACTTATCCTCTCAGTTTCTATGGAAGCAGAAAGTTTGAACTTAGTTTTTCATAGGACTGCATAGAAGACTTTTTTTTCACATGACTATATAAACGGTATTTTTTTAAAGTGACAAAACCTGTAAAATATAACACAAAAGTTTAGTGAGTGTTTCACTGTGCACATTGGTGGCTAATTTCAGGTTTATAGAGCCCTCGAGTTGTTTTATTTGAAGTTCCTGATACCTCTCAAAATAGTCCTTGATCATGGTTTACATTTTAACAACCTGCTGTTTTCACGTTGCACATCCACTGGTGATATCGCTGGATGATTACAACTGATAAAGGTTATACGGGGGGGCAGATAACATTCACAACTCACGTGATCATCTCTTAATATCTGTTGAAAACTCACGATGACTTAGCATGTCATGTACATGGAAACTGTCCAATGCATGTCTCTGATGCCACCTATGTAAAAGCAACCCCAGTTTCTCTGTGATGCTTCCTCACAAAACTCAGAGTAAATGTCCACCTGAGCAGTTCCAGAATCAGTGTGGCAGTGGAAAAAAACGCAATCACTCTCCACTACTCTAGGTCTGTTGTGGCTTCCAGATGATAATCTACCACAACAAAAGCACGTGGTTTTCCTCCAACACACTCCTGCAAAGTATTATTTTCATGTTTTTAATGGGTTTGACATTATAATTAAAATTTTCTCCATAATAAGAACTTTTGCACAAGTCTTCTTTAGCACGTCATGTTTATTTATTTATTTTTTATTGGATCAAAATGCAAGATTGCGTAACACTGAACTATGTGATTTATGCAAAGTCATGACAACACATGCTTTCCTGTACTATTGTATGACTGAGGGGATGAGCCTGGATAGCTACTATACGACTAACTTTTGTTAAAATGCAAAATCATGCAAATGGTGCACTACTGAACTATCAGCCTAAAGAAATGGTAGCACAATGGATTTGATCAACTGTTGAACAGGAAAAGCCAGTTCTAGTCACGTAGCAGAATTCCTTTACTGTGGTGTGACTGGGAGGATGAAACTGGATAACTACATGGGTTACTATTGAAGTAACCTGAACATGGTTAGATCACAGATTGTCTATTAGGGTAACAAAAGCTGCTGTGATATTACATTAAGTGTGAGGAACTCCCAGCATGAATGTGTGACTGTCTTCATTGCTTCTGCTTGAATTTGTGCAAGTCTAGCATACAGTGTTTCCCGTAAGGGTGAGACCTTCCGTCATGCATCGGTACATTAGTGCTTGTTTCTCAGAACTGAAAATATTCAACATTTTCCATGTTTTAATTCTTGCTGTTTACATCGAGGTGTAAACATGCTGCACGTGGGTGAATGCAGGGAGCTAATAGAAAGAAACTGACAGAAGAAGTCAGGCTGTCCGGCTCAACATTGTGTTCCATAAGCATCTTAAGACTTTTGTTCATTTCAGAAAAACAGAGAAAGCTTTGCACTACACAAAGAGTACTGACAGTAAGAGTGCAATGCCTGAGAACGGATCAGTCAGCAGTTTCCTATATCTGTGATGCCCGAGATGTGAAAAGAGAAGCAGACACACCAAAACGGCTTCAAATATGCGCTACAGTTTTTTATAGAAGTTCATAGATTCACAATAAATCGACAGCTGTTAATGAAAAAAATCATTTAAATTATTTAAGGTGATAATTTATTTTGCCACTCTTTCCTACTTCCAATATTACAGTACATTTTAAAACTAGAAACAAGCTTCAGTCTATTCTCTGAAAGCAGCAACAATAAAGCCAGGAGGTGTAAAAAGAAGCAGTGATTTCTGGAAGTGATCCTGGGCCCACGCAGTGATTTCCATGACAGAATCATGCCAGTTTTTAATGCATTGCCGCTTGAGGCAAAACATCCTATAATGATTTTTGGTCTGGGTGCTCGCACACAGAGCTTTCTCCAGATTCACTGAACCTTTTGATGACATAATGTGCTGTTTTTTAGGCTTTTTGTTCTCTCCTTCTTTTTAAGATACATGGTAACTTGTATGGAAGCACAAGAGTTACATTGTTTTAAATGTGAAAATCCTAATAAAAAAGAAATAACTCCACAAAACTAGTGAATGTTTTTGTTTCTTGGAAGGTTTTTTATTGACAGGATAGAAAAAGATGCAAAGTCATGACTTCTGCGGTGAAGTTAAACTGCTGTCAGAAAAAACGGAATACGTATGAGTTACCAAAAGCTGCAAGCAAAAAAACAAGAGCCGCTCTGTCATTATGCAGCATCATCTATGGATGAATATCAGATGTCTTTCAGTGTATCTAGCCTCTTGGGGTTCTCCAACCAATGAGGAGGCCAGCTGGCTTTGACACTGGGTCTCTCCTTCAGCAGATTGTAGTACTCTCCCAGTTTAGGATAACGCTCTGGAGACAACCTACGAATCAGAATTAAGAAGACTTTCAAGTCCCATGTCTACAGATCATCTTTCATTTTACTGATGAGACCACGTGGAAATGCAAACAGCCTCTGCGTGCTTACCCAAACCTGAAGAGTGTGCCAACTGTTGGAAAAACGACCACGTCTGCTAGCGTGAAAGACGGTCCTGCCAGGTAAGAGCCTGAGCCCAGCTTGGAAAAAGAAAATACAGTTGGAACAAATCAAAGCAGGCCGAGTCTGTCTGAGTTTGTGTGTTCATGCACATACCTTCTGCAGGTAACTCCCAGAGTCTGAGTTCACTGACCAGAGCTTCTTTGTTTCTCTTCAGAGCCGATTCATGTCTCTCACCTTCAGGGACAAACCAGTTGAAGGTGTAGTAGATAACAACGTCTAAAAAACAAAACATTAAAAGATGGCACATTCATCTGTTAGCAGGTTCACATGATGTGAGAATCTTTCCATTTTAAAACATAAGTTATCCAAAGAGGCATTATTTTGGAAGTTGATCCAAAGGTTTTCTGTGTAATAACTTAATTTTTTTCCTTGAAATTTCCTGAGAGACGAGGCTCAGAGGAATAATAACACTTACTGAGTTTCTCGTAGAATGTGAGACCCTCAAACATGCACTGGTACATCAGAGCTTGTTCTGCTGGGCCATCTGGGATCAGTTTGGTTCCCTGGGATTTAAACTGGCTCTGCAAGACATTAGTAAAAGACACACATTTAACTGGGGCACATTTTGTGATGTTGCATTCAGTGTGAGTGAATATTTTGTCAAAATGACGTTCTCACCTCCAGGTAAAAACAGGCTGCATAAGATTCATTGATGACATTGTCTCCATGTTTGAAAGTGGGAAGCTGAAAAATAAATAAAGAAATGAATAACAATAATCATAATAATGACAAGTTATAAAAGTGTGTTAGAGTCAATAAGCTGCTGTGCTGGATCAAACAGGAATCCTTAATAATAATTACAAGAACAAGTGAGATTACACACAACGTGTCACATATTCAGACACCAAACCTCACATTTCTGTGTTTTATTTAACGCTGTTCCCTAAACAAACTAAACCCAGTAACACATTTTTAAAAATGGGCCAGTCTGGCCATTCGATTAAACCTGCTCGTCAAGTTCAAACTGGTTCTTTGGCAGTACTGGAAATCATCATGGTACTTGTGGGCAGGGCGCTTCAACTCCAAGCTCTTATTCATTATTATATAACCAAGTGTGAGAAAAAAGAAAGAAAAAGTTTGAAACCCAGCTGCAAACACAAGAGCTCAGTTATCTCTACACCCATATTCACTACGTGTCAGCTCACGATAAGTGCTCGTCCAATCAGGTGCTGCAAGGCGTCTCTTGGAGCGTCTTAAAAAAAAAAAAAAAAAAAAAAGTCTACTTGAATAACGGAATCTTTTCCGCCAGAGCAACAACCCATATTTCAATGTTAATTAATGACCGTGATGTCGTCAAGGTTATTGTGCAATGTATTATGCAAAAGGATCAGATTCAAGGATATTCGTCAGTGTTGTGTTAGTAACAAGGGCTTGTTTGCAAAATAGCTCACCCTACCTGTCCCCTGGGATTTATATCTAACACTTCTTTGAACTTGTGCTCCAGTTTTTCTAAGGAGAACAATTTTTGGTTGTATCCTTGCAGGCTCTTCTCCTCCAGAGCGATCAGCACCCTCCAACAGGGAGGAGAGCCGCTTCCCCACAGCAGAGTCATGTCCTTGGCCATGGCTTTAACTTGAGATTCACGGCGTCACGCAAAACACAACAGCACATTTGAACTTCTCTTAACAAGTGTGTCGCTGTCCAGCTTTTAAAAAAGCGCGTATTGCCACCTACTGGTTGGAGAAAGTAACTGCAATTGTCACGAATCCATTTGACTTTTTCGTAGGGTGCACTGCAGTGGTCACTTATACTTAGGAAGGTCATCCTTAGGAGACCCGGATGAACCTGCGTGGCGGCCATAATACGAGCTATACTTATTCTCTAAGGCAGGGATCTCAAACTTAACTGAGCTGTGGGCCACTGCTGGAGCTGTCACCTTGTTTGAGGGACACTTTAGTGTTCAAGTAGTACAACCCCCAAACAAACAAACAAGAAAACAATGCCAAATATTTACAAAAATGTAGTGTAGTGTTTGCTTTTCAAATTTTCAAAAATATTTTTTTAAATATTGTATAACAAGACATAACTGCAGAAGTTTCTCACTCTTAACTACCTGAAGCCTTTCATTGAACCAAATAAACAAACTGGTACTCTCTATCGGGCCACACGCGTGGCAGCACTTCTGCTATAATTTTGTTTGTATTTAACAGAATAAAAATGCAGACATAAGTACACACATTAGTTTTTGACTGCTAGTGAAAACTCTTTTAGTGAAAACATTGCACTCAACAACAAACAAATCCTCCCTAACAAAAAAAGTAACTTTAGGGGCCAATTTGCATTATATTTCTTCACGTCAACATAAAAGGGGTGATGTGGGCTTAGTGGACTTTGGTGTATTAAACATTTTTTAAGCATACTGTAAAAATCATTATGTAGTTTTAATAACAATTCATTACAATGTAAGCACTCACAAAGCTACTTTGTAAGATACTATAGCTCCCTCTTAAAGTTGTCAGTAAAACCTTCTTCCCAGGATTGCTTTTTGAACTCTCTGAGCTAACAAGCTAAAATAGGCTCATGCTGAGACATGAGATGGAAAAAATTCTTAATTTTATGTATTGATTACATGTTTTAAAATAGTAATCATCATCATCAGTAAAAGAAATAATTTTATGGTTTGAAGGTTCCAAATCAAAGAAACCATTGCCTCAAGTTATTTTAAGAGAAAACCCCCAAAATTGAGTAATGATGATGTAAATTTGGTTTCTTATTTGGAAATGTTCTTTTGCAGCAAAGATCTCAGACTGTTTTTAACACTGAATGTAGTCAGCTGTATGAAGCTGCATGAAGCTGCATGAGATTTTCTCTGACAACACTAATCTGTCTGATGACAGATAAAAGATCTTCATTTGTATGATAAACTAGAAACTTTAATCTGAAATTATTTAACACTGTGTTAATGTTGCTAATGTTGTGTTAGCAGCTATAAAGTAATTGAGACTCATGCAATTCATACAAGACTAACCAGAGAGGATCATTTCACGTTGAAATATATAAAGTGATACAGGACTGAATATAACATCATTGTGTAAAAGTCCAGAGCCTCTGAGCTTCTAACATTACACAGAGCAAAGGTCACTATCATGAAGTCCTCTGAGGGAGCTGCTGGTGAAGATGGAGAGTCCTGCTTGTTCCCTGCGATGAGCTTACAGATGATGTTCCTGAAAGGACAGCTCAGCTGTGATGAAAGAAAGTTTCTCCAAACCTCTGAACCCCAGAATTCAGACCCATCCCTGTCCTGTCCTCACAGTAAATGTAGCTGTTTATAATAATGTGGGCTCAGGGGGCTCTGTGTTGCATGCCGTCACTGGTTCAAAGCAAAATAAAAAAAGAACACTTGTTATCACACTTTGTCTCTGCTTGTGTACCTTCTATATTTTGTTGTCGGTGATAAAACAATCATATTTGACAGGAGACACTCCCTGCCCCCCCCCCCCCCCCCCCCCTCCATATTCAAATGTGGTCACCCTCTATCACAATATAATATATTTAAATATTACTAGAATGGAAAGTTATCTCAATATTTAATGTATAAGGCCAGTGAATAAAATAATTTAAGACAGAAGAAACGTTCCCACATTGTTTTTTGCATATTTTATATTGCCTATAACATATTGAGTTTGTAGGTTTGTGGCTCGCTTTCAGCTATACAACGTACATCATGTACAGAGGAGAGAAGGGGGTCACAGCTCCTGCGACAGATGAAATGTAGACAAAATGCTCAAAGAATTCTGAATTGAAATCATCATCATTGTCACTTTGTCTTCTGTGGTTTTCAGGCGTTTTGTGCATTCCTTCTTTTTAAGAATGTGCCAGACTGGATTTGGCCACTCGTAGTTTAACACGGCACGGTGGTTAGCACCGTTGCCGCACAGCAAGAAGGTCCTGAGCTCAATTCCAACATCAGGCCGGGGTCTTTCAAATCAAATCACTTTTATTGTCACATCACATGTGCAGGTACATTGGTACAGCACATGCGAGTGAAATTCTTGTGTGCGAGCTTCACAAGCAACAGAGTTGTGCAAAATACAATAACATAAACAGGCAAAATATACGAATGGCTAAATCTGAAACTAATAAATATATGCACAATGTATAATAGTATATGCAAAAAAAAATAAAAAAATTTCTGGATGTGTATACTAAATGTTTTTCTACGTGTGTGTGTGTGTATACACATATTTTACAAATTAAATAGTCAACAATAAATAAAATATATAAACTTTCTGTGTGGAGTTTGCATGTTCTCCCCGTGTTTGCGTGGGTTCCCTCCGGGTACTCCGGCTTCCTCCCACCGTCCAAAGACATTCCGCTTGTGGGGATAGGTTGATTGGATAATCCAAATTGTCACTAGGTGTGAATGTGAGAGCGAATGGTTGTCTGTCCCTGTGTGTTAGCCCTGTGACAGACTGGCGACCTGTCCAGGGTGTACCCCGCCTCTCGCCCTATGACAGCTGGGATAGGCTCCAGCACCCCCCGCGACCCTGAAAAGGATAAGCGGAAGCGAATGGATGGATGGATAGTTTATCACAGCAAGTTCAGGAAAATGTCTAAAAAGCTCAAGAAATGGATCCAACAAAGAATAAAACATGAGGTGACTTTGTATGTGTATGGATTTTTTGTTACAAATGTGCAAGTCTTGAATCAGTGCTCAAACATACAAAAGAAAAACATCTCTACAAAGCTAATGCACATTTTTTTTATTGACAAGACAAAAAAAAGATGCCAAATTGTGGAAAGGATGCATTATTGAACTATGCAAAGTCATGGAAACACAAAGCATTTGAGCTAGCTTTGAGCAGGGAAAACTAGTTCTTTACTTTACGATAGTGTGACTGAGTTATTCTGCTATTAGACAAAGCTGAACATGTATGAGTAACCAGAAACTGTTGTTAGATATACACAGAATGCATAAGGGCAACAAAAGCTGCTCTGTCATTATGCAGCATCATGTTTACATCTGTGTATGAATATCAGATGTCTTTCAGTGTATCTTGGCCCTTGGGGTTCTCCAACCAATGAGGAGGCCAGCTGGCTTTGACACTGGGTCTCTCCTTCAGCAGATTGTAGTACTCTCCCAGTTTAGGATAACGCTCTGGAGACAACCTACGAATCAGAATTAAGAAGACTTTCAAGTCCCGTGTCTACAGATCATCTTTCATTTTACTGATGAGACCACATGGAAATGCAAAAAGCCTCTGCGTGCTTACCCAAACCTGAAGAGAGTGCCAACTGTTGGAAAAACGACCACGTCTGCTAGCGTGAAAGATGGTCCTGCCAGGTAAGAGCCTGAGCCCAGCTTGAAAAAATAAAAAACAAAAATACAGTTGGAACAAATCAAAGCAGGCCGAGTCTGTCTGAGTTTGTGTGTTCATGCACATACCTTCTGCAGGTAACTCTCCCAGAGTTTGAGTTCAGTGACCAGAGCTTCTTTGTTCCTCTTCAGAGCCGATTCATGTCTCTCACCTTCAGGGACATACCACTCATAGTAGATAACTGCATCTGAGAAAACACAAAACTTTATACGTAAAATATTAGCGTTACAGATGCAAAATGTTACCACTAGATGTCAGATTGCAACTGAAAACTGTTCTCGTACCCCTCCCAATTCAAGTGCATAATCGTCCCTATGGTGGCCGCTGTAGGACAAAAATACTTCAGTGAGCCGACAGAGATCATAATAATTACATTTAGACGGTTTCACATCAGAGCTACAGCACTGTTTCTAGTGCTGTTTGTGTAACAAAAGATTGTTGTGCACACTTGACTTTAACATATTCACATAATATCAGCACTTAGTGATAAATCTGGAAATTTAAAAAAAACATATGGTCAATGAAATACACTGCTCAAAAATTACAGGAACACTTTGAAAACACCTCAGTCTCAATGGGAAAAACATGCTTGATATCTACACTGATAGGGAGGAAAATGTGTCAGAAATTAAAATCACCAAGCTACAAAGGGCTGAATTCAAAGATGCCTGAAAACCAAAGTGAAAACGACGATGTAGCAGGTTAGTCCATTTTACTGAAATGTCAAAGCAGCAACTCAAAATGGTGTGCAGAGGTGCTGAAATGGATTTAGGTCAGATGAGTGTGAGGGCAAGCTGATGTATCAATTCCTTGATCCTCCATGAACTCCCTGCATACTCTCATCATATGAGGCCGGGCACAGTTGTGCTTCTCTAGACCCTTTCCACGTCTGTTACACGTGCTCAGGGTGAACCTGCTCTCATCTGTGAAAAGCACAGAGCACCAGTGATGAACCTGCCAATTCTGCTAGTCTATGGCAAAAGCAAATCTGGCTCCATGGCGTCAGGCAGTGAGGACAGGGGCCACCCTCATGAAGTCAGTTTCTGATTGTTTAGTCAGACATTCATGCCAGTGTCCTGCTGGAGGTCATATTCAAGTTCTGGCAGTGTTTGCCCTGTTCCTTCTTGCACAAAGGAGCAGATACTGGTCCTGTTGATGGGTTAAGGACCATCTACAGCCTTGTACAGGCCTCCTACAGCAACTTCCTGTCTCCTGGAATCTCCTCCATGCTCTTGAGATTGTGCTAGGAGACACAGCAAACCTTCTGTCAATGTTTTGCATTGATGTGCTATCCTGGAGGAGTTGGGCTACCTCTAGGGTCCAGGTATCAGCTCATACTAGCAGTAGTGATAATGACCCCAGCGAAATGCAAAACTAGTGAAAAAAAAACCAGTGAACAGTTAAATTCATCAACAGCAAAGCAGCTGAAACTGATTTAAAAAAAACCTCTGCTACTAAACTGACCAGATCAATATCCTACAAGTGTAACTGACTTTATGCAATACTCTGATTAAAAATGGTTCCTTTAAAATTTGAGATATGCATTTTGCAGCATTCCTAAGTTCCTTGAGAGAATTGAGGCTCAAAGGAATAATTAATAAAAGGAGAAATCAGGATTTGAAAATACAGATAACACTTACTGAGTTTCTCGTAGAATGTGAGACCCTCAAACATGCGCTGGTACATCAGAGCTTGTTCTGCTGGGCCATCTGGGATCAGTTTGGTTCCCTGGGATTTAAACTGGCTCTGCAAGACATTAGTAAAAGACACACATTTAACTGGGGCACATTTTGTGATGTTGCATTCAGTGTGAGTGAATATTTTGTCAAAATGACGTTCTCACCTCCAGGTAAAAACAGGCTGCATAAGATTCATTGATGACATTGTCTCCATGTTTGAAAGTGGGAAGCTGAAAAAGAAATTATAATAGTGTCAGCAAGAAAACTGTCATTAGGTACTGTATAACAGGTTTTAATGCTAAGGCTACTGGGTGTTAATTAGGTTAACCGTTTGTATATCAAACAAATACAATTAAAAAAAAATTGATTACTTATTTTAACAGAACTTTACTGGGATAAAATAACACTCTGCAGTGTTTCCCGTATTTATGGTTAAAGGCCAGTTTCCAGTCTGAGATTTGGAAAGTGTAAAGATGTAAATTAAACTGCTTATTTTACTACACTTAGTCAGCTGCAGGTTATATTCAAGAGCCCATATTCAACGATACAACCCCTCATTTCTACATTTTATTTAACACTGTCCTGCTTTTGTGCTGTTCCCTAATAAATTCAATAAGACGCATTTAAAGTCTGATGGAAATGTGCTAGTATATGCTAGTCAAGTTCAAACTGGTTATCTTAAAGCTTTAATATGCATTTAAACATTTTAACCTAGTCGGTTTTTATGATAAATGAAGACAGCTACACGGTGCATTTCTCGCCTCAGATGCTTTCATAAACACATTTCCGTTAACTTTTCTCTAACGTAAACGAGCCGCCATGTTGGTGCAGTTCGGCTTCAAACTCGCGTGCTCATTTCTACACGTGTCAGCTCACGAGAAATGTTCGTCCAATCAGGTGCAGCAGGGCGTGTCCTGAAGTGTTTTCCTGCACATCTTTATCCGTTAACCGTCCTGCAGCACAAAAGCGCCGATATCAGCGTTTATAACAGTGACGTTAACGTGAGATTGTTATATAATATTATGGCGCAAAGTCAAGTGTTGTGTCAGTTATAAGGGGTGGTGTGCTAAAAGCTCCTCCCTACCTGTCCCCTGGGGTTTATATCTAACACTTCTTTGGACTTGTGCTCCATTTTCTCGAAGGACAGCAGTTTTTGGTTGTAGCCCTGCAGGCTCTTCTCCTCCAGAGCGATCATCACCCTCCAACAGGGAGGAGAGCCGGTCCCCCACAGCAGAGTCATGTCCTTGGCCATGGCTTTAACTTGAGATTCACAGTTTGGACGGTCACTGAACTGGACGCACAAAGCAACAGCGCATAAGAAAAATACCCAGTTACTTTTCTTATGGTTTGTAGGAGGGGATGTCAAGCTTTTATAAGAGCGTGATTGCCATCTACTGGCTGGAAGAAAAAACTACAACTCTATCATCATCTTTCATTTGCCTTCTTCATATTTTTGATAGTCACCACTGAATGATTTGTTGAAATAATAATAATAATAATAATAAAATAGGTTTGTTTGTACCTTCTGCACTTTGTGTAGTCGATGACAAGATGGTAGTCACATTGTACACTTCCTCCCCCAAATATTCACATATGCTCTGCCTCTATCCCAATACAATATAGTATTATATAGTATTTTAGCATAATTAGAAAGGTGACTGACCTGAAATAAACAAGCTGTTTTTATGAAAAATAACTGATGGAAGCTGTGTCAACATTTAATGCTATAAAACTTAATTCTGTTCCCGAACATTACTTTAAGTCATTTTATTTGTAAGCAAATATATAAACAACAAGCATCAGCCCCGGTGATGTAAAACAAAAATTTAAGTTGGTTTTGAAGACAATGGTCAGGTCCTGATGTGAAGCAGCAAGCAGGTCCAAAGTTCAGTGGCAGCTACAGCAAAGGCCCGATCTCAGGTATATGCAGAAGCATCTGGTCAGATGATCTCAGTGATATTTTGGGAGAGTGTGTAGTTAAAAGATCAAGAAGGTTGAGATGATGATGTATTCGATGACTCAGAAACAATAAATAGTCATAAAAATTTTTAAATCACCTCTTAAACACATCAAAAAAGCCAAAGCAATGGGACTATGGTCTTATGTGGTGACTGGCAAAAAAAAAATCCAAAAACATAGCAAAGCCTGGCCGATGCCAAAATAAAGCCTATTTTAGTAGTCAACCCTGGATAAAATACAAACATGAAATACTTTCTCAAAGCCAGCAAAAAAGAGAAAGGGCTTAGCATTTGTAAGGAACCTCAGTTTGAAGAAACTAGCTCTGATTTGTTTATCAACAGCTTTATTAACAGCTTTTATTTGTTTATCAAACTTGAAGCTTCCACCTTTAGAGGAGGGTCAGGAGGCCCGAATACTACCACTTGTGTTTTTTGCTCATTCAGGTTTCAAAATGATTATTTATTTAATTTTGAGAGGGAGATAGATCAATGAGTCATCAGCATAACAGTGAAATGAAATTTCATATTCTTTGAAAATTGATCTTAATGAGAGAATATAAAGGGAATTAAGTCATCCTAGAAATGACCCTTCCAGGACCCTACGTGTCAGTGAAGGAGGTGACGATGAAAACCACCCAACGTCATGGAAAGATTTCTCCTCAAACTACAAAAAGGTCATATTGCCACCCACTACATGGGACAAGGACCCATGACTAAAGTGCTGTATCAAAGCTTTACCTCTTATAACGTGATTTGCTGCTGCTGTGGTCAAGTTTTAAGAATAAAAAAATTAATAAAAAGAAAATCTCGCGAAAAATTAAGTTTACAATAAGCAAGCTGTTAAAATAAAAAAAACGGCCATAAAACGAGCTGTTCTAATCCCTCAACATGTTTGTGCTCTCTGCTCGTATTACCTTCATATTAAATCATTTTTTGGATTTTTTTCTTTTTTTTTTGCCTGTCCCGTTTGGATCTTTAGCCATCAGAATTGTTTTCTGAAGGCCAAGAAAGATGCCAAGTGGATTTACTTTACCAAGTGGATCATCATGGCCTTGCCATATTGGTCCATTTGATTGACCTTTATTATAATTATGTATTTATTTGATTTGATTTTAGGTTGTTACAGACGGGACAGACATGACTGGGGGATAGGACAGGGAGAAAGAATGAAAGAAAGAGAGGGAGAGGAAGAAAAAACAGGGGAGAAGAGATGGTGAGAAAGGGAGGAAGAAGAAAAAAAAGAAAAGCAAACAAAACACCTGGATCACCTGTATGGAGATAATTTAAAAAAAACAGAAGAGAAAACAAACAAAAAAGAGCAACATAACAAATACAACACCATCGCAATAAACTAGCTAACAGTAGATACTAAATATTAATTATTGTGCAGCACGTAAGATCGACAGCACACAGTGTGCTTTGAGGTAGGAGCCAAAAAGGGTGTAGTTTGTGTGTGTGAGCACCCGTGTGTACACCTGTGACCATGAGCGCGCTTGTATTCAAAAGGTTCCTTCATGTGATGATCTGCTAGAGGGTGTGGGGAGCCATAGCCCCGTCCTCCAGGGCATGAAGAGACATCCAGACATCCAGAGACCCTCAGAGCACGAGAGACCAAGGAAGACCAACGGAGGGAAAAGAGCTGAGGAGAGCCCCAGATGAGGGGTCACTCAACAGCCGCGGAGCAGAAGCCAGGGGGGGTTGCAGTGACGGCAGCCAGCTGTGCCAGAGTGACCGAGCCCCAGGCCCAGAGGCCGAGGGCACCCCACTCCCCGAAGGGGCCCAAGCTAGCCCCAGGCTCCAGGCCCCGACAAGCAGCCACCAGGAGTGAGCTGGTGAGTACCTGAACGCCCATCCCCGGACACCAAGAACCACCAATGCACTGATGTCTGAGGGCATCTGCCACTGGCAGGGGGAGTGGTGGGGGAATGCCTCCCCTGCACCCTGGTGACACACTTTCACCCCAAGGCCCTGCATGCGTGGGTCATTGTGGTGGAGCGGGAAGAGGGAGGCAGCTAGAGATGGGGAGGGAAGGAAGGGAGGGGCAAGTGGCAAGTGGTTTTAGCCATCCAGAGATAAATTGAAGCCTGTTGGCTAAGAAGTAGTGCTGAAAGTTAGGTAGATCTAATCCTCCTTTATCCTTGGTCTTTTGTAGTGTTTTTAAGCTTATACGTGGGGGTTTATCTTTCCAAAGGAATTTAGACATATATGAATCTAGAGATCTGAACCAATCTTGTGGCGGTTTCGTTGGGATCATTGAGAATAAATAATTTATTTTTGGTAAGACCATCATTTTTATAGCGGCAACCCTTCCCATGAGTGATATGGGTAGACATTTCCATCTAGCCAGATCACCTTCTACTTTCTTTAAAAGTGGGATATGGTTTAATTTAGTTAGATCTGCAAGCTTGGGAGAAACATTAATACCTAAATATTTTATATTTCCAGATTGCAGGGGAGTAGAAGAATAATTATGGAAGCAGCAATTAATCGGAAGGACTGTAGATTTTAACCAGTTAATTGAGTAATCTGATATTCTTGCAAAAGGGTTTATCAATGCAATTACCCCAGAGGGATTGGTTTGTGAGTTTTGGAGAAAGAGTAACATGTTCTTGCATTTTTTGATTTTTAAAGAATTTAGTTTAACATTGCACTCAACAACAAACAAATCCTCCCTAACAAAAAAAGTAACTTCAATGCCAATTTGCATTATATTTCTTCATGTCAACATAGAAGCGGTGATGTGGGCTTAGTGGACTTTTTAATAACAATTCATTACAATGTAAGCACTTACAAAGCTACTTTGTAAGATACTATAGCTCCCTCTTAAAGTTGTCAGTAAAACCTTCTTCCCAGGATTGCTTTTTTGTAACTCTCTCAGCTAACAAGCTAAAATAGGTTCATGCTGAGACATGAGATGGAAAAATTCCTTAA
Source organism: Rhamphochromis longiceps (assembly GCF_057381845.1). Taxonomy (NCBI): domain Eukaryota; kingdom Metazoa; phylum Chordata; class Actinopteri; order Cichliformes; family Cichlidae; genus Rhamphochromis; species Rhamphochromis longiceps. Next base: position 24,770,295 of record NC_140577.1, read on the forward strand.
TTTTATGTATTGATTACATGTTTTAACAATATCACTCTAGTAATTGAAATATCACTTTTGTGTCATTTAGTTAATTGGAACCCCAATTTGTTTATGCAAAAATATGAATAATCACTGCTGCAGATTAAAAGGAATATTTATATGGTTTAAAGGTTCTAAATCAAAGAAACCATTGCCTCAAGTTATTATAAGAGAAAACCCCGAAAATTAGAGAATCCCCTGTGAGCAAGCACTTGGCGACAGTGGGAAGGAAAAACTCTTAACAGGAAGAAACCTCAGACAGAACCAGGCTCAGGGAGGGCTTCAGCCATCTGCCGTGGCTGGTTGGGATGTCTCTTTCACAACTGAGGAATGATGATGTAAATTTGGTTTCTTATTTGGAATTGTTCTTTTGCAGCAAAGGTGCCAAACAGTTAAATTCTTTACACTCAGGAGCATAAATAGTTTGCTGTTTAAGAAAGCTGCTGATCTCAGACTGTTTTTAACACTGAATGTAGTCAGCTGCATGAAGCTGCATGAAGAGGGCATGAGACAACATTAACAAAAAAAGTAACAGACAAAAGGTCTTCATTTGTATGCTGAACCAAAAACTTTAATCTGGAATTATTTAACACTGTGTTAACATTGCTAATGTTGTGTTAGCAGCCATGAAGTAATTAAGACTCATTCATACAAGACTAACCAGAGAGGATCATTTCAAATTGAAATATATAACATGATACAGGACTGAATATAACATCATTGTGTAAAAGTCCAGAGCCTCTGAGGTTCTAACATTGCACAAAGCAAAGGTCACAATCATGAAGTCCGGGGGTTGTTCATCTTCTGGGGTGGAGCTGTAAAGATTTCCCTCTGAGGGAGCTGCTGGTGAAGATGGAGAGTCCTGCTTGTTCCCTGCGATGAGCTTACAGATGATGTTCCTGAAAGGACAGCTCAGCTGTGATGAAAGAGAGAAAGTTTCTCCAAACCTCTGAACCCCAGAATTCAGATCCATCCCTGTCCTGATGATCTCAATGTTTTTTTTCTACCAAGAGTAAATGTAGCTGTTTATAATAATGTGGACTCAGGGGGCCACCGTGTTGCATACCATCACAGGTTCAAAGCAAATACAGAAGGACACTTCTGTTATCACACTTTGTTTGCTTGTGTACCATCGATGTTGTTGGTGATAAGACATATTTGATATTTGACAAGCAACCCCCCCTCCATATTCAAATATGGTCACCCTCTATGTCAATATAAAATATTTAGACATTAGTATAATTACAGTGGTTTTCATTAAGGATAACTGATGGAAGGTTATCACAACATTTAATGTATAAGGCCAGTGAGTAAAAAGAACATTTACAACAGAAGAAATGTTCCCAGTTTTTTTTTTTTTTCCCTATTTTATATTGCCTATTACTGACTTCAAAGGTCTGTGGCTCGCCTTCAGCTATACCACGCACAACATGTACAGAGAAGGGGGTCACAGCTCCGGCAACGGATGAAATGTAGACAAAATGCTCAAAGAATTCTGAATTGAAATCATCATCATTGTCACTTTGTCTTCTGTGGTTTTCAGACTTTTGTGCATTCCTTCTTTTTAAGAATGTGCCAGACTGGATTTGGCCACTCGTAGTTTAACACAGGAAGTTCAGGAAAATGTCTGAAAAGCTCAGGAAATGGATCCAACAAAGAATAAAACATGAGGTGATGTTACGACCCGGCTCAAAGGAGGCAACAAAAAGAAAAAGAAAACAAAAAAAGATGAATACCAGAGTGTTAGTGAGAAGAGGTTTTTTTTTTTTTTTTTTTCTTAAAATGGAATGCCTGGTTGGCTAAAATGGCTGGTGCCACCAAGGCAAAGACAAGTGATCTCCCTAGAAGCTTGCCTCAGGTATGCTTTTATCCACACCTGACTAGGTGTGGCCAATTAGCACCAGCTGAAAACATTGAGATTAGGGGCTGCAGAGGGACGTAACACATCCTCCCTCAAAAGGGTTCCTCTAGGACCCCTAAATTTATTAAAAGCCCCTCCTTGACCCACAAACCTGAAATAAAAGTAAAAGCTAACAGAAGCACAGTGTTCACATTATAGTTGGCATCTTTAAGCATGGATGCCCCTGCATGAGGATTTGAAGTTGCCACACTGAACACACAAAAAGGAACATGTGACCAACACAAAGGAGCACAACAGTCAAACCCAAAATGATTACCTGACCTGCTACAACACAAAACCAAAAGTAGCAACCAGAGATGGGCAGTAACGCGTTACTGTAATCAGATTACTTTTTTCAAGTAACGAGTAAAGGGATTACTATTGCAAAACGGTAATTAGATTACAGTTACTTTCCCGTAGGAACACTGCGTTACTAAAACTGTGATTTTTTGCAAGAATGTCTCACGACAGTGACGTAAGCGAGTGCGCCGTTAGTGACAACAGCTGTGTGCAGATCAACAATGGATCACATATCGATTGTGGGAGAGAGTATGAGCGTGCAGCGTTTAAAGCGTGGAAGTACTGACCTTACTTTGAGTTTGATTCCATAAAAAGTGACAAAAACATTAGCGTCCATCGTGCGTGGGAAGAAAACTTCTTTTTACAGCGAAAAAAAACCCCTAAACTTCCGAGCAAGCACCGAGTGCGCAACGACGTAATGGGGAACTCACAGAGAAACTCGCGGATCCTTCCACTGACCGCTGCGGCACACCTGCACCAGGGTAAACCTCCGCCTACCTCAGTCCTGCTTTACAGGTGAAAATAGAGCAACAGGACCGCTGAGTCTTTGACTTTATTGATTTTCTGCTGTGTTTTACTTTCATCTATTTGAAAAAGAGTGAGTGTAAACACAAAAAATATTTTATTTTATGTGCTGGAATGTGCAGAAAATAGCTTTAAATATTAAACTAATTTATTCAAGTCAGAGAATGTTGCATATAATTAAATTTTTGCTTGATGCATAAAGTTAAAAGATTAAAACTGATAAAACAAGTTAAAAAAAGAGACTTTTCCATTTGATTACATTTTGTATGATGAATTATGCAGAAAAAGTAGAATTGGGCTGAAAGATCTATCACTTTATCACCTATTCAGGTTGTAAATCATGTTTTTAAAAAGTAACTAAGTAATTAATTACTTTTGAAAATAAGTATTGTATTGTTGTATCTTTATTTGTTTCAGACATATAAAACAAAAAAACAATATATACACACTACATATATTTTCATTTACAGATACGAATATATATGTAGATATACACACACACACGTATGTGTTCAGATAAACAAAAAAATAAAAATAATGAAATAAAACAAAATCGTCTGACATAATGTAACAATGTTTGGTCTGAAAAGGAGTAGGAAGAAGTATGAACATACTTATTAATTCCTACCCCTGCTCAACATCTTATTGATCCCACATAATTCACCTAATTCCCATCATCACATACTCCACACGATACACGAGGAGAACCTATATAAACATGGCTACCGTGATTGATATAATTTGGATATAATTTGATATTTTTATACATACAATGGGTGATCATCTTTATCGGTATCATATTCTTCCAAAATCAGTTTTCGAAGTTTTTTCATGAACTTACTAATTCCTGAGCATTGCTGTAGATCTATAGTAAAACTATTCCACAGTTTTACCCCATAAATAGTGACACAAAAGGTTTTGACCTTTGACCGTGCTTTAAGAATCCTTAGATTCAATTTCCCCCTCAATTCATAGTCTCCTTCTCTGTCATAGAACATCCTCTGTATATTTCCTGGTAACGTATTGTATCTGGCCTTGTACATAATTTTTGCAGTTTTATATTTTATAAGATCCATAAACTTCAGTATTTTTAATTTCAAAAACATGATGTTAGTATGGTCTCTAAATCCTGCTTTATTAATCATCCTGATTGCTTTTTTTTGAATTTTACATATTGGTTGAAGTGCAGTTTTATATGTGTTTCCCCAAATTACCACACAGTATTCCAAATATGGCAATATAAGTGAACAATAAAGTACCCGGAGTGATTTGGAAGGCAAAAAATATTTAACTTTACTTAGTACGGAGATGCTTCTTGACAGTAAAGTAATCAGTAAAGTAACGGGATTACTTTTTTGGGGAAGTAATCAGTAATTAGTTACTGATTACTTTTTTCAAGTAACTTGACCAACACTGGTAGCAACAAATAATCACAACCAATTGATCGGTTGTCTCCACCACACATACAAGTGGCCTCATACCACAACAAGTTACTTTAATCCACAAGGTTCAGTAAAGCAAGCATACTAGTGACCAACCACAAAATGGAGAGCTATGGCCACACAATGATCACATCAAGGGTGGCTCAGCACCCCACAGTGTTATTGCCATCACCTGGCCAACAACACTCACAAGTGATCCAACAAAAGTAGCTATATTCCCCACAACACTAAAGGTCACAGCACAAAACACTCACCTCATGAGGATCTCATTAGCATCCATCAACACTGACATTAGATGCACACACAGTGTACACACTACGCCAACTTAAAAATGCCCTACCTGCCTCAGCTGCAGACCATAATTAATGGTCTCAAACCTCTTGCCAAGTTTGGTGCCACTGGTTTACTATGTGCAACTCCCAGCCTAAAATGCTTTAAAAAAAATAAAATAAAAATAAAACTTTACCCGTCTAGTCTTCAGTGGTGCACCGGGCTCAAGGCAACTTTAAACGCAAACTCAAGGGTAGGCAGCAGACCGGGGTACAGTCTCCCACCAAACCCTGAAGCGTACCCCCACCCAGGATAACCACCAAACACAATAAACTAAAACAACAAAGCAAAATAACAAACAAGTGCTTTGATGGAAGGGCAGCACAGCCACCCAGCTGAAACACACTTACTAAAGGGACGTTGCTCAATCACAGTGAACACTTTCACTCACCCACTTAAAAGCAAAACAAACTGATATTTAGTCTCCACAAAAATGTTCAAACAATCCTGGACGAGCCCCCACTTATGTTACGACCCGGCTCAAAAGCCGCGACATATAAATTTTTTTTTTAAAAAGATGAATACCAGAGTGTTAGTGAGAAGAGGTTTTTTTTTGTTTTTTTTTCTTAAAATGGAATACCTGGTTGGCTAAAAAGGCTGGTGCCACCAAGGCAAAGACAAGTGATCTCCCTGGAAACTTGCCTCAGGTATGCTTTTATCCACACCTGACTAGGTGTGGCCAATAAGCACCATCTGAAAACATTGAGGAGATTAGAGGCTGCAGGGGGCCAACCGCCAATATAACTGTAAGAAAGAAAGAAGGCTGCAGAGGGATGTAACAGGTGACTTTGTATGTGTATTGCAAATAGAAGATTTTTGTTACAAATGTGCAAGTCTTGAATCAGTGCATGTCTACAAAGCTAACGCACTTTTTTTAAATCTGGAAAAAGATGCAAAGTTGTGGAAAGGATGCATTATTGAACTATGCAAAGTCATGGAAACACAAAGCATTTGAGCTAGCTTTGAGCAGGGAAAACTAGTTCTTTACTTTACGATAGTGTGACTGAGTTATTCTGCTATTAGACAAAGCTGAACATGTATGAGTAACCAGAAACTGTTGTTAGATATACACAGAATGCATAAGGGCAACAAAAGCTGCTCTGTCATTATGCAGCATCATGTTTACATCTGTGTATGAATATCAGATGTCTTTCAGTGCATCTTTCAGTTTATCTTCGTCTTTGGGGTTCTCCAACCAATGAGGAGGCCAGCTGGCTTTGACACTGGGTCTCTCCTTCAGCAGATTGTAGTACTCTCCCAGTTTAGGATAACGCTCTGGAGACAACCTACGAATCAGAATTAAGAAGACTTTCAAGTCCCATGTCTACAAATCATCCTTCATTTTACTGATGAGACCACATGGAAATGCAAACAGCCTCTGTGTGCTTACCCAAACCCAAAGAGTGCGCCAACTGTTGGAAAAACGACCACGTCTGCTAGCGTGAAAGACGGTCCTGCCAGGTAAGAGCCTGAGCCCAGCTTGAAAAAAATAAAATAAAAAATACAGTTGGAACAAATCAAAGCAGGCCGAGTCTGTCTGAGTTTGTGTGTTCATGCACATACCTTCTGCAGGTAACTCTCCCAGAGTTTGAGTTCAGTGACCAGAGCTTCTTTGTTCCTCTTCAGAGCCGACTCATGTCTCTCACCTTCAGGGACATACCACTCACAGTAGGCAACTGTACCTGAAAAACAAAACATACATAAAATATTAACGTTACAGATGCAAAATGTTACCACTAGATGTCAGATTGCAGACACAGAGCACCAGTGATGAACCTGCCAATTCTGCTAGTCTATGGCAAAAGCAAATCTGGCTCCATGGCGTCAGGCAGTGAGGACAGGGGCCACCCTCATGAAGTCAGTTTCTGATTGTTTAGTCAGACATTCATGCCAGTGTCCTGCTGGGGGTCATATTCAAGTTCTGGCAGTGTTCACCCTGTTCCTTCTTGCACAAAGAAGATGGGTTAAGGACCATCTACAGCAACTTCCTGTCTCCTGGAATCTCCTCCATGCTCTTGAGATTGTGCTAGGAGACACAGCAAACCTTCTGTCAATGGTTCGTATCCTGGAGGAGTTGGAATACCTCTAGGGTCCAGGTATCGCCTCATGCTACCATCTGCTACTAAACTGACCAGATCAATATCCTACAAGTGTAACTGACTTTATGCAATACTCTGATTAAAAATGGTTCCTTTAAAATCTGAGATATGCATTTTGCAGCATTCCTAAGTTCCTTGAGAGAATTGAGGTTTAGATGAATAATTTATAAAAGGAGAAATCAGGATTTGAAAATACAGATAACACTTACTGAGTTTCTCGTAGAATGTGAGACCCTCAAACATGCGCTGGTACATCAGAGCTTGTTCTGCTGGGCCATCTGGGATCAGTTTGGTTCCCTGGGATTTAAACTGGCTCTGCAAGACATTAGTAAAAGACACACATTTAACTGGGGCACATTTTGTGATGTTGCATTCAGTGTGAGTGAATATTTTGTCAAAATGACGTTCTCACCTCCAGGTAAAAACAGGCTGCGTAAGATTCATTGATGACATTGTCTCCATGTTTGAAAGTGGGAATCTGAAAAAGAAATTATAATAGTGTCAGCAAGAAAACTGTCATTAGGTACTGTATAACAGGTTTTAATGCTAAGGCTACTGGGTGTTAATTAGGTTAACCGTTTGTATATCAAACAAATACAATTAAAAAAAATTGATTACTTATTTTAACAGAACTTTACTGGGATAAAATAACACTCTGCAGTGTTTCCCGTATTTATGGTTAAAGGCCAGTTTCCAGTCTGAGATTTGGAAAGTGTAAAGATGTAAATTAAACTGCTTATTTTACTACACTTAGTCAGCTGCAGGTTATATTCAAGAGCCCATATTCAACGATACAACCCCTCATTTCTACATTTTATTTAACACTGTCCTGCTTTTGTGCTGTTCCCTAATAAATTCAATAAGACGCATTTAAAGTCTGATGGAAGTGTGCTAGTATATGCTAGTCAAGTTCAAACTGGTTATCTTAAAGCTTTAATATGCATTTAAACATTTTAAACTAGTCGGTTTTTATGATAAATGAAGACAGCTACACGGTGCATTTCTCGCCTCAGATGCTTTCATAAACACATTTCCGTTAACTTTTCTCTAACGTAAACGAGCCGCCATGTTGGTGCAGTTCGAAACACGGCTGCAAACTCGCGTGCTCATCTCTACAGCCCATATTTTTTCGAGCACGTGTCAGCTCCCGAGAAATGCTCATCCAATCAGGTGCAGCAGGGCGTGTCCTGAAGCGTCTTCCTTGAAGAAAAAAATTTCCTTGAGTAAATGAATATACGCTAAATGAAACGTTCAGTTTTTATGATTTTGTAAAAGCATTAATCAGAGTTGACACTATTTGCCGCCGTTACTGCAACTCTTTATCCGTTAACCGTCCTGCAGAGCAACAGCGCAGATATCAGTGTTTATGACCGTGACGTTAACGTGAGGCAATTATATAATATTACGGTGCAAAGTCAAGTGTTTTGTTAGTTATACGGGGTGATTTGATAAAAGCTCCTCCCTACCTGTCCCCTGGGGTTTATATCTAACACTTCTTTGGACTTGTGCTCCATTTTATCGAAGGACAGCAGTTTTTGGTTGTAGCCCTGCAGGTTCTTCTCCTCCAGAGCGATCATCACCCTCCAACAGGGACAAGAGCCGGTCGCCCACAGCAGAGTCATTGCCTTGGCCATGGCTTTAACTTGAGATTCACAGTTTGGACGGTCACTGAACTGGACGCACAAAGCAAATGCGCAGACGACAAACTCAACTTACTTTTCTTATGGTTTGTAGGAGGGGATGTCAAGCTTTTATAAGAGCGTGATTGCCATCTACTGGCTGGAAGAAAAAACTACAACTCAGTCATCTTCTATCAGTTTGCCTCCTTTATATTTTTGATATTCACCACTGAATGATTTGTTGAAATAAATAAAATGAATTAATAAAAAAAATAAAATATTTGTTTCTTTGTTTACCTTCTGCACTTTGTGTAGTCGATGACAAGATGTACATTGTACACATCCTCCTCCAAATATTCACATATGCCTCTATCCCAATACAATATAGTATTATATAGTATTTAAGCATAATTAGAAAGGTGACTGACCTGAAATAAATAAGCTGTTTTTATGAAGAATAACTGATGGAAGCTGTGTTAATATTTATTGCAAATTGCAACATTAAGTCATTTTATTTTTAAACAAATATATAAACAGCAAGCGTCAGCCTGAGTGATGTAAAAATAAAATAAGCCAGTAAAAGCAATAAAAAAAAAAACACAATACACACAAATAATGAATGTTAAGACTCAGAGAAAAAGCCAAGGAATAAAAAATATGTTTTAAAAGACAGTGGTCAGGTCCTGATGTGAAGCAGCAAGCAGGTCCAAAGTTCCGAGTCAGCTACAGCAAAGGCCCGATCTGAGATATATGCAGAAGCATCTGGTCAGACGACCTCAGTGATATTTTGGGAGAGTGTGTAGTTAAAAGCTCAGGAAGGTAGAGACATGCTGATTTTAAAATCACTTCTCAAACACAACAAAGAAGCCAAAGCAGGGGGAATATGGTCTTATATGGTGACTGTCAAAACAACCCAAAACCAAAGCAGAGCCTCAGAACCTCAGTTTGTAGAAACTAGCTCTAACAACAGCTTTTATTTGTTTATCAAACATGAAGCTTTCACCTTTCGAGTAGGAGTGAGGGTCAGGAGGCCCGAATACTACCACTTGTGTTTTATGCTCATTCAGGTTCAAAATTCACTGCATTCATTTATTTATTTGAGAGGGAGATAGATCACTAAGTCATCAGCATAATAGTTAAATGAAATTCCATATTCTTTGACAATTGATCTTAATTGGAGCATATAAAGAGAACAAAGTCATCCTAGAAATGACCCTTCTAGGATCCTACATGTGAATGGAGGAGGTGACTCTGAAAGCCGCCCAACATGATGGAAAACTTTCTCCTCACACTACAAAAAGGTCATATTGCCACTCACTACATGGGAGAAGGACCCAAAACCAAAGTGCTCTAACAAAGCTTTATCTATAAGGTGATTTGTTGCTGCTGTGGTCAAGTTTTAAGAATAAAAAAAAATCTTGTGAAAAATTAAGAGTACAGTAAGCAAGCTGTTTAAATGTTTTTATTTCACAGACTTACAGGAATTCTCTAAAATGACAAAGGGAGGATTCTTTGTGTTTCAGAGGTCCTTCAGGATGTCATAACCCTGTGGACTGGCCACCCAGTGTGGGGGCCACGTGGTTTTAATGCTGGCTCTGTTCTTCAGCAGGCTGTAATATTTGGCCAATTTAGGATAACGCCCCACAGACAGCCTAAAGAGAAAACACATCATGTTACTGGAAAAAGGCGATTGGACTGCAGCTTCACACAAATCAACTGCTTAGCTACCCACCCGAAACGAAATGCACAAGCGATGCTTGGAAAGACGATCACATCGGCTAGGGAGAAGGCCCCTGCTAGGTATGAGCCAGCAGCCACCTAGATGGAGAAGTGAAAGACGCAGTACTGTCAACACAGTGTGTGAGTGCCTGCAAGTGTATACAAGTGTGTGCGTATTGTTCGTACATTCTCCAGGTAACCCTCCCACAGTTTGAGTTCAGCAGTCAGAGCCTCTTTGTTTCTCTTTACAGCAAAGTCGTGCCTCTCCTCTTCAGGGACGGAGCAGTCGTAGTAGATAACTGAATCTGAAGCAGAACGCACATTAATGTGTGACTGTTTTCATGGCTTCTGTCCCCTCTGTAACTCAGCGCTCAGACTTGTGCAAGTGTAACTTACTGAGTTTATCAGTGAGGGCAAGGCCCTCCATCATGTGTTGGTACATCGCGGCTTGGTCATCAGCACTGTCAGGAATCAGCTTGATGCCCTGAGACTTAAACTGATTCTGTTTCAACAGTGAGAAAACAATAATCAAAGCAGTGTACTAAAAGCTAAACAAATTATAAATACAATAAATTCAAGTAATCAATTAAAATATTGCCGTTTACCTCGAGGTATAAGCATGTTGCACAGGACTCATTCAGGATGATGTCTCCGTGCTTGAACGCGGGAAGCTGACAGAAAAAAATTGGCAGAAGACGTCAGGTTTTGAGGCTCATCATTGTGTAGTGCACCTTGTATCTGTGCTGTTAGTGCCTTTGAGAGCACGTTATTTAGGACGAATTAGCAGATGCCCCTGTTTGTGTGTTGTACCCATAGTTTGAAAAACAAGCTTACAGACACACCTGAACAGGGACTCTACAGACATCTTTTACATACAGTCTATGTGTTAGCTGCTCCCACATTGTGCCTTCATCTCTGTCAGTAAGAGACTGGTCTTCTATCCAGACGCTACCGCTGTTGATGTGTTAAAATAACTATAATACTTTTTTTTTTTTTTAAAGGCTGTTATGTCATGGTTGTACACTTTGCTGTGATCATTATGTGCACCTACCTGTCCTCTTGGGTTGACTTCCAAGACTTCCTGAGATTTGTGCTCTCCTTTCTCAAAGGACAGCAGTTTGCGTTTGTAACCCTGCAGCTTCTTCTCCTCCAGAGTGATCATAACACGCCAGCAGGGAGGTGATCCAGCCCCCCACAGCAGACTCATTAACTTTGCCATGGACGCAGGGACCAAAGACGCAGCGCTGAGCACTGATTAACAAAACTATGAATGAATGCAGAGCTGCACAAACTGGACAAACACCGTAAAGCGAGCAGCAGCAGCAGCAGCAGCAGCGCATTTTACGGCACCTGATTATTCCAAAGGTTATCAAGTAGAACCACACCACGTGGCTCACAATCACAGAGGTGAACGCTGGGGGAAGGAATGACACGCAGATCCAAGTTTGCACTCTATGGTTTTTATTTTATTGCAGAATGTGTATACACGGCATTTCAAGTGAAAGTGTTTATAAGAACGTTCAGCTCACTACATGGCATTCATGCAGTGGTGTTTCCCAGTTTCTTGCGTCTAGACTGTTCAAGTTGGTACGTGACAGAGTGTGACCACAGAGCTCAAATCAAACGTCCAGATAATGCTCCTCCCTCTGTTTCTCTCTCTCTCTCTTAGCAGGGAGCAACACATTTCTTCAATTCACAAAAAGAAAAAACAAGCCACAATTGATCCTTTGTCTCAGACTATAATACACGTTTCTACAGCAATTACAAAAATAATACACAATGTGAAATGCACTAAACATGCACACTGTAGAGTTTACAGTATTTAGGACCTGGCAGCTGACAAGGGCATTTACACATATCATGCAGAACTGTCTGCATGTTCCTCAAAATAGATTATTAAAATGTTTTTGTTTTGTTTTTTTAAAAAAAAGTCCATTTTTTTTTCTTTTTACACTTTACAAACAGTTCCTCTGAGATAAAAACTATTTTTTGTGTTTTCAGTCGTTCATTTCAGCATGAGACTATTAAAGTGGACTTATTATGCTCTTCCTCGTTTTCTGGCAAATATGCACTGTTACACTGGCGTATGCAGTTTCAAGTAAGCGTGTCAGCATATATGCAGTAACCCCGTGAGCCACACACTTCAAAACTGAGCCTTTTTTCTTTCCTACTCATGGCACTGTATGATCGATGAGAGCAGATATCCCTAATACGATCAAATCTTTTGTTTTTAAGAGAAAGCCAATCAGAAAAGAGTTGGCTTAAAGGGCGGGGGGGGGGGGGGGGGGGGGGGGAGTTAAAACGGCTTGTGTTAAGATTAAAGAAGATTCTTTTTAAACTAGCGGAGCCAAAAAACTAAAAATATGGAGTGGGAAATGAGCACAATGGGTCCACTTTAATGTTATTTAAGGTGCAAGACGTCAGAGCTTTGCAAATAAATACTGAAAAAAAACAAAAAACAAACAAAACAGAGAAGATTTTCAACAGTAATACTCATGAGAACCATGCCTTAGGAAGTGAAATTTAGGACGTGAATACGTTAACGAAGAGAGAACGGAGGTACAGCATCGCCCCTTTGAAGTGAAAGGCACTCATCAGCTTGATAATCTTTCGCGTCCCTACAAAAGCACAGCCACGCTCATTACTTTTCAGATGTGTAGATGCTCTCACTGATAATCTTTGTTTTTTCTCCAGGGAACAAATTCAAATTCATCCTCAGCCTGGCAAACTTCACAACCAAAATTCACAGTTTAAACAAATGAAGAAAAAAAAAAAAACACAAACCCCAAAAACGGTGACGTCACAGCTGCTGACACTCACAAGCGAAAATCATCCCAGCATTCAAATCGTTTTCAGATAAATAAATAATTCAGTGTAGAGGCAGCGTCACTTGAATACATTTTCCTTTTCCTTGCCTAACTGAACAGAATCAGTCCTTATGAGAAGCATTCCCTCATGACCTCCACTGTTTCTTCTGGAAGGTGAAAATGTCGTAATGCCGCCTCTTCACTCAGAAACATCAGGCAGAAAGAGCCGCTGGGAAAAACCTAAAAGGACAAAGGCTGACAGAGATTTCACACAGACATCTGAAGCTGAGTTTTCACGGCGAGAGGTGGATGATCACATCTGTGGCTCTGGGGAATCAGTTAGCCCTAAAGCGAGAGCTTCTTCTGGCGTCAGGCCGTTTTTCAGCGTCCGCCTCACTGTGAAGAGAAGACGCGGAGAGTCACCGTGCAGTCGTGTGATGTTTTCATGTTCTCCAGTTCTGCACTACGTACTAACTGAATGCATGCTCCAGGATTTATAATATACTGTAATTAACCTGCTGAGACTTACATCTGCTCTGCATGGGGTTTATTACAATCCATATCTCGGCTTTGGTAACAATCAACAAATAACAGTCATATTTACTTGGTTTTAAACAGAGAAATTAATGGTGAACATGTAATTAAGAGGCCATAAATAACCATTAAACTTATGCAGTTGAGTGCTTACATTAGAAATCTATTTTTTGACGTGAATAGGTTTTTTGAAATTGCATGTTTAAACATGCAGATGAGCTCCTAGCCATCTAAATTACCACCTCGGTATTTGCAAAGAGATGTCTAAGTATGAGATAAAGCCAAATTTCACTTTGTTGACTAATAGAAAAAATAAACTGTTTACACACGGAGGATTCTGAATATTACGTTTTATGACTTTATTTCCTATCAATGTGCTGCTAGAAAAAAAATCAGGATCTGAAAGGTTCCAACACACAGGACCTGAGCTGGAAAGTCTGGTATGTAAAAACTTATATGTAAAAGCTGCTGAAGTAATGATTTCTGGCTCAGAGTATGTGGAAAACATATCTTCTACTCTGAGCACATTTAATGGAGACATTGGAGAGAAACGTGTATATTTGGCATGCAGAGTGGAGCAGCTGGGGGTTTATGAGAGCCTTTGACTCAAGCATGGGTTAGACTCCTTGATCCGAATGAGCGAATGAAATATACTCTCATTAAATATGCAACAACTTTCTGAAATTTCCAACAAATAAAATACTAAAATATACATCTAAGCAGACATTTACTAGTATGAAATAAAACATGTTTGGGAAGCAAAAAATAACTATATACGTGTGTGTGTGTGTGTGAAAACTCGGTTTCATGTTAGACCCACCAGGCACCAGGTAGGTAATGTTTGGTTTTAGAAAGATAAGACAGATAAAACACCATGCTTGTGGTTTCAGCAGCAGGACTTTAATAACCACAGTGTGTCATTTAAGGATCTGTATAGAGTCCATCTTTTATATACAGTCTACAAACTGTACTCTACCTCATGTAGAAACAATTATGTTTTTGCCTGTAGTGACTTTAAGGTGCTTAATTTCCCTTCGCTTTCAGCTACTCTGATTGCTGTATTTAGCTTTATATTTATATGAAAGCAGTGTCATGATTTTGAAGTGTTTTTTTTTTCTTTTTTGAAAAATCTCAAACTATATTTCACATATTTTTTCTTATGCTTGTTTCCTGATGTCTTCTTGGAGGTGTTACTCATCATCCACGGTGCAGTCAGCTTCTTAGATTAGATACATTTTCATGGTCATGCTTTCAGTTTGAAAACCTGATATATTCAGAACTTAAATTAGCGTGACATGTGCAGTTGGGACAGAGGTGAGCTCGTACATGACTTGCGGTTGGCCCTGGATCTCCTCCTCTCTCTGGGCTGGGTTCTGGTTCCTGGACCCTGAGTGGCTGACCTCACTATGCGCTCCATGATTTCGTCTGCAGCATCATCTCCACAGATCTGAGGGTCCTCCACAGGCGGAGTCCATGCCTGCATGCTGCGTCCTGCATAAACAGGTGAGAAAATCTTTAGTAGGGAAATCCTTTCGAGTGACCCAACTCCAGAAATCTTCTTTCTCCCTTCCCCACCTCCTCGTCCAGGCCGTGACCTGGTCCGTGTCCGCAGTCCCGGCACGCCGCTGCCCTCCTTGTCACTGCCACTGAGGCTGGTTCTCAGCACCGCTTTCATGTGCTCGTGCTCTGCAGCATCCTCGGCATGCTCCAAACCCTGAGGCTGCTCAATTTCCTGACCCCCACTGGGGGCGCTGTTGTTGCTCCCTGCGCTACTCCGACCACACTGTTGGAGCGAGACGGAATCAAAGAGGATCAGAATTTAGCAGCTGAGTATTCTGAACTTTAACACGGCAAAGTGGAAGCACCAAGAAAAACATCCAACTGCAAACAGTACAGTGCCTGGTGCCTTTGACGTATCGTTTAGTCGTTTAGATGCAGTTAGTGGATTCATGCACACAAACACACAGACAGTTGATACCTCACGCTCCTCTTCATCATCAGACTATGGGAGAAATAAAGAGTGAAAGTCAAAGAATAGTTGCGGATAGAATAGAATGAAGCGAGAAAGATGAAAAAGCAGCACTTCAGTTTGAAGAACAAAAAGGGGTTGGAAGTGTGTGTGTGTGTGTGTGTGTGTGTGTGTGTGTGTGTGCGTGTTTGAGAGAGAGAAATACTCACAGCAGTGTTTACGTCCATGATCATCTTTCCTCGGGTCTTGTTGCGCTCGCGATGGTCGGCTCGTTTCTGTTTCTGCTGCAGCACACGCTCTCGGGTGGTCCGGTACTCCAGCGCAAACTCGCTGAGGATTTTACTGAACCTGTGGACGCTGATCTCTCTCACACTGTAGGCCGGGTGACCAAGGAACAGCAGGAAGGAGTGGAACCTGAAAGGAAGAAGATGAGGGTGATGGCAACTCTTCCTACCTCCTGTTTTATGTGTTGCACTACACAGATTTCCTCATTCACACAGCACAGTGTTGGTTTTAGTAGACTAATTAGTTTTTTGTTTTTTTTTGTGGTAAACATCAATAATACATGATTCAAACTGTGAGACGAGCTACCTGTTGATGATCCTGCGGTGAACAATCTTAAGGATGATGATTCGCTCTGCGCAATCTTTGAGGAAGTCGGACATCTTCTGCTTCAGCTGGGGCTTCATCTCGTGCTTGGCAATCACCTTCAGGTGGTCCCACGAGGCTTTGCAGCGCCGCTCCATTTGACACAAGTTCTCCTGCAGCTGGTCAAAATCCACCTGTTGAAAATAACGTTTATACAATCCAATTCAAATTACTCAAACACAGGATATCTTAGTGCCCAGGGGCGTAATTTCCAGGGAGATTTGGGGTTTATGGCCCCTCCAATAATCAGACCCAACCAATATAACCCCCCAATAAAATTAGGAATTATCTTGCATAAATAGGCTGTTGATTTTCTTTACTTATTTCAGTTATTACCAGCAAAATAGTTGCACGTTTAATCATCTGGGAATTTACGCAGATTTATTTATTTATTTAGACAGAGATCTTGACCTCCCCAATGTTCAGCACAAAGTTATGCCGATGTTAGTGCCCATTTACAAGATTTATGTAAAATGATACTAAAGATTTAAAGAATGTCTATATGTGTGTTCATCTTTATGTCCTCGGCTTATATTGAATTTTACTTCAAAAATGATTCTCAGTTGTCTGGATGAACAGCCCCTCTAATGGTTTCAGGTCCATTTTAAAGTCCACTTACCATTTATATAGGTGTTCCACAGGGATCTATTCTTGGACCTCTTTTATTCACTCTCTATATAAGCAACTTTATCTCAGCCACTCAAAACTGCAATGTAGAATTTACATGCTGATGACACTATTCTATATGCCACTGGCTCTTGCCTTGATCTGGCCATTGCAAATCTACAGTTTAATCTACAGTGGGTCAAAATCCTCTGGTCATACATAAATTTATTTTAAGCACTAATAAATCAAAATGCATGGTATTTATAAGGTCACCTAAAAGTATCCAACCACATTCAAAACTTTCATGGTGATAGAAGTGAAACTTTTAATTGTTATAAATATTTAGGACAACTACTCTTGCACATACATTTTTTTAAATGTGTGTCTAATAATTCATCCTAAACAACACCAATTTTAAACCAAAAACAACGTCTCAACCTTCAAAAAGGCCCTGGGATCACACACACACATTCAACCAACAACTAACCAGGGATACACTTTTCCTCAACAGCTTTTGTTTGCATGTTTAACAGGTAAGGTTCCTTTCCCCTTCTGCTCTGAAATTTAAATGATTATTGGCTGCGGGTTGATAATTTGATTGTGGCGTGAGGTGCTTCCAACTTCAGTTCAGTCAGGGGAAAAAAATTATGTTTTATCTTTTTAGGTTTTTGGACTTATTTTGACAAAATTCAAGCAAATGTAAGTCTTGATCTTTTACAGTGTAGAGATGCAGAATAGGTTAGCAGTGAATGCACAGCATACTTTTGCAGAGCGCGTGATGGCTCCTATCTCTGAGTAGAGGTCGGTGCTCTGAGGGAAGTTTTCCACCACCACAGAGCAAACGTGATGGAGCAGTGACTGCTTATGGACCGTGTCCTTTACTTCTGGAACCTTCTCCAAATAGGTCAGCTCGAAGCCTTTAGCCTGGAACAGGAATGTTGTGTTTATTTTGAGAAACAAACTCAGATTCTACTGACTTGTCTCCCAGTAATCTGATGTAATAGTCATGACTCACATTGGTGCCGTTGAGGAAGTTTCCGATGGAGAGCAGCGTAGAGAGGACGTAGCGGATAGTTTTGTTCTTCTCCAGCTGATCCATACCCTCCTTCAGATCCTGCAGTGGCTCTGCTACTTCCTAGTAGGAAAACACACACACACACACACACACACACACACACACACACACACTTATACAAGTTAATTAAGACTCCCAAAGACATGTGTTTCATTAGTCTGCCATTAAATAAACAGCGAACAGGTGCATGTTGTCTGCCACCTAAAATCTGCTCTTGTTTAAGGTCGCGAGAGGTTGCCACAGAGGTTGCTGCTTCAGTCAAACTTCAGCACGAAACATGTTTCTGATTAAGTCGACCTCTTGTTTCTGTGCAGCCGGTTCTCTTGAGTGCATGTGTTTGTGTGCCTGCATGCTGTGCTTCCCTCCATTAAAGCTTCCACTTCCAAAGCGGAGCCGGGAGCACGGCTCTGCCGAATATGCGGTGGGGGGAATCGTGCCTTACATGGAGATTAAAGACAACAACATCCCGCTGGATGCTGTAAAATTTACAGGGCGGTAACAGAGGGGCAGCATGTTTCTCATACTCCAGGCTTTGGCTTTGAACTTCTCCTCCTGGATGCATTCTTCGCTCGAATAAAACACGACGCCGTGCCAGAAGAAGACGAGGTGCCGCTAATAAGCGTGCATATTTTGTCATGATGTAACTATGTTGATGCTTTGCGGATGTTCTTTGTACTAAAAGGATGTTGATACTTAGTGATACGGGTTTAAAGAGTACACACAATAAGCACACATGCTGAGCACATTTGCTCAAACCTCTGTGGTCTGTTTCTGCTTTAAGGAAACCACTTTTACTTGCTAAGTATCATTTCAAATGTGGATGTAGTGATGGTGTTGGTTCCCTCCCCTTATGGAAAGTACATTTTTCTTAACACTCTTGAGGTTTTTGTTGTTTCACCTTCTCCGTTGCCTCGTAGTCCATTTTAAAGGCCCAGAGCTGGAGTCTGGCAGAGAGCTCACTGATGGAGGACAGGGTGAGGAGAAACTGCTCTGCAGAGCCCAGCGGGACATCAGGGTTGGCCAGCTGAGCCTCCTGAATCTTCTGCTTCTCCTCCTCTGTGGGGATCATCGTCAGGATTTTCTGCGAGGGGAAAAATGAAATTGTGGGATTAGAGAGGACAGCAAAGTGCAGATGTGATCTGTTTATCACTCCCTTTCTTTTTTACCATTGTTTGAATCTCTCACCTCTATGCCCTCCTTGTTGAGAGCATACTCGTCAAAGTTGAGGATGGCTGTCTTGATGGTGCGAGGTGGAGGCAGGACTGTCAGACCAATATTGATGGCGTTGCTCCTTTTGGAATCCAAAACGATGATCTCTTGGCGTTTGCCATCGGCCGCTGTTTTCTGGAGCATAAAAATACAGACGGGGGGAGGGGGGGGTCACTGCTGGATCTCTGTTTTGCTCCCTCCTGTATTTTCTGCGTCTCGTTTCTCAGTGTGGTCTGGTTTATGGGCTTGTAAGGATTAGAAATTTCAACAACGTGGAGCTGCACTCCCAGAATGAAGGAAAAGTTAATATACTGTGTAGGAATTTAAGTACAACACAATGTGAGTTTGTACAAAGACCACAAGACCTTTTTGCCATCCAAACAGAAACTTGTGACTGTTTTTTTATTAGAACAAGACGAGGATTAACATGTGTCTTTTTGTAACTATGCAATGTGTAAATACAGTTTATATGTTTGATGTTTCCTTCCAATAGTTTTAAGCTACCTGGAGACAGAGGGGTTGCATGTCTACTCTGCTGGCGGTATGCAATTGCAACAATATTGGGAATAAATAAGCATGTTCATAGCATGTTTTTGTGTGTTAGAGCAGCGGTCTCCAACCTTTTTTGCGCCACGGACCGGTTTATGCCCGACAATATTTTCACGGACCAGCCTTTAAGGTGTCGCGGATAAATACAACAAAATAAAACTAGTACCGGTACCGAAAAAAAGAAGATGTATTCATAACACACGTGAAAAGACCAAGGAAAACCGAGTGAACGATCAAAACGATAACAAAATAACGCTGAAAACCGATAAAAACCCTGAAAACCATACTTTTCACACCTGAGCCTCAACTCTCGCGGCCCGGTACCAAATGACTCTCGGACCGGTACCGGTCCGAGGCCCGGGGGTTGGGGACCGCTGTGTTAGAGCGCTGAAATCAATTCAAGAGATTTTTTTCAGATAGTGGTTGTGTTTTGTTTTTTTCACTCCATTTTTCCTTCTTTGATGAACAGGACCCCTCTCAGATGATAAAAAAATGGTATGATCCTTCATATTCAGAGTCGGAACGTGCAGACATGAATTAAAATTTGCCTCCACAGGACGCAAATGCCTGAGTTCCCTTTTTACTCTAACTTTGTTGTACTACATATGTGTCTGCTGTATAGCCACATACATGATGGTGGGACTTCACAAACCAGTGTCTAGTCCTATGTATTTTTCATGTATTGATTAAGCTCATGAGAATACATCAGTTTGTTGGAAGACGTACTTACACGCTACTCAATGTAAATTTATGTGTACAACATTCTTTTTTTTCTATTAAATAAATAAAAAACAAACGACTGACTGTACCTTTAAGCTTGGAGACAAAAGAAATACGTGTCACAAAAGTACACCGGCTGTAGAAGGGAAACTTTATTTGATTTTAAATATTCTAACCATGTTATTTTAATAGGAAGGTTAAGAATGCACATTATGAGAGCAACATGAATGAAGCTTCTTCTGACCTCAGATGGCTTCAGTGCACCGGTGGTCCACTGCTGCTTTGATAACTACAGACCACCATCATGCCGTCACATTATTTGTAGTCCAGTAGCTGAACTGAAGTGACCTACTACTAACTCATTCAGCTCAAAAATATATTGGGGGGGAGGGGGGGGGGGGGTGGTAGCAGTGGATCAAAGTGCGAGAGGCCTGGCTTTATCTTCCCTTCTTTGCAGATCATATTTTTCTTATTTTGAGGCTTTGTGAGAATTACAACCGACTGCACCGTTTGATCAGGATCAAGACACACATGA
Source organism: Rhamphochromis longiceps (assembly GCF_057381845.1). Lineage (NCBI taxonomy): Eukaryota > Metazoa > Chordata > Actinopteri > Cichliformes > Cichlidae > Rhamphochromis > Rhamphochromis longiceps. The sequence continues at coordinate 24,790,902 of NC_140577.1, forward strand.
CCTTGTTTAACCTGTGAAAAATCTGCCTTCAAAGTAAAAAAAATAATGGACAAAAACTTTTAACTGCTTGACAAAGATTTGATAATTTATATAAAAAGCAAATTTTGAACTAGTTCTATTTATTGTTATTAAATGGATAATCTCGCGGCACTTCTCTTAGATGCTGCTAGAACTAGTTTTTGGAGTCAGTATCGTACAGTTACATACCTTTGTAACTGGTATTTCCTTTGACTTTGTCTCAAACAGGTGTTCCAGTTTGGCTGTGTCCAACTTCACCGGTTCCAGTTTGGACCAGAATGACTCTCCACTCCTCTTGTAGTCCCTGTACTGACAGTCTGTCGGACGCACCTGATCACAAACAAAACAAGCATGAGTGCATCAGATGGAGACATGTGTCAGACTCCCACTTCCTACAATAAAAGAGGTAAATGAGAGACTCTGAACTCAACGAACCACAAATACCAGCGGCCAAAGGAACATGTTGAGTGAGTCATTGTTTCTGGTGACTGTTTCATCTTAACTGGCTAATGGAAACATGCAGTTAAAAAAAAAAAATCAACTTGGTATTTTGGCCCATAGCATCTTCGGCAATAGAGAATACGTGGATACGTGCTTATATTGTTTAGGCCCTCGAGCAGTATTAAAAATCACCACTGAAAGTGATTATACTTCACTGTTGCACAGACGGATCCAAGTTATAAATCTACCGTGCAAGAAATAGAAAACACTCGAAAGACTTCCAGACAAACTAACACATACTCTAGGACTGGACACCTCAGGTCCTGAATGCTCACAATGTGTAACACAGTAGGAATATATTTTTCAAAATGTAATAACAACGTCCTGTTGCCTGTATTTGATGTGTTATTGTCGGTTGAATAAGGGATTTAAATGATGTGCGAATTATAGCATACTATAATGCCGTGCAAAAGTCTTCACCCGCCCCTCATTTCTATATATTTTGCTAGCAAATATATAGAAATAGGGAAACATGCACAGCAATTTGTTTCAACGTCAGCAAACACACTTGGAAATATAGTATAAAAAGGTAAAAACAAGAGTAAGTACAATTATAACAAGCTTCAAAGTCCGTATTCAGTACGACCACCTTTATTCTGCCTGAACACTTTTAGGTAAACTTTCCTGTATTTTCCTTTCAGGCTTCAGGAATAGTTCTCCGGGCTTCTTAAAGGACTTTCAAAGCTCTTCTTTGGATATTGACTGTCTTTTATCCTGTTCTCTGTCAGGATGATTCCACGCTGCCTCGATAATGTTGAGGTCTGAGCTCTGGGGAGTCCAATCCATGACTGATTGTTCCATTGTGTATTTTCCTATCCTATGCTTTTGCTGCACTGACAGTGTGTTTTAGGCAGCTGTCACGCTGTAAAATGAAGCCAATCAGATGCTTTCCAGGTGGTATTTTATTACACTGTATCTGTTGGTACTTTTCTGCATTCATAATTAAAATTATAACGTGAGTGTTTTTTTTCTCACCTCACTCCAGAAGAGTCTGATCGTCTTCTTCTTTTTGTTAAAGAGAGGCAGCTCTGGGGGAGGAGGCACTGGAATTAGGGCGTTAAATGAAGGAGGTGGTGGAGGCCTCATGCTGCCAAATAAGGGTGGTGGCGGAGGGCAACTGCCCAACATGGGTGGGGGTGGAGGGAAGCGGGGGATGCAGGGCGGAGGCGGAGGCAGGGGCGGGAGCTCACCGCAGCCCCCCATCAAAACGGCATCGAGGATGTCCTTGTCGTCTTCCTCTGTCAGGTCGGTGAAGTTGATGTCCCCGATGCGCAGCTCTCGAGGGCTGGCCAGCAGCTGGTCCCAGATCGTGTCCGATTCCTTTTTGGGCGGGGGAGGAGGGGGCTCGTTGGCTGGGCTGTCCAAATGAGCGTGAGTCGTGCTGATGTCCTTGATCAAGTCTCCGAACCGCTCGGCGATCGGTCGGATGCTGCCGCGATGGTCCGACTTCTCGTCCCTGCTGTTCTTCTCTTGGTCTTCCCCAGGTTGCCTGTTTGCATCCTGCTGAGCCTCTTTGTCCTCCCCTTCCCCCTTCTCCTTGTCCACATCTTCCTCTTCCTCCTCATCGCTGGGCTTCTTGTTCTGGGAGTACAGCATGTCGAGCATAAAGAGTTTGCTGTTGAGGAGTTTGTTGCAGTTCTCATTCACCTCTGCCTCCTTAAAGCCTGGAAAGAGGGCGATGTGGTTAAAGACGGAAAGGAATAAAACGCACACTGCAGCTCAGTGACTTTCTAGTTTCATTAGAGTGAAATGAATCATAAATGCAGGTTCTTGAAACCAAATCTAAATCATAAAAATTTATTAATTTCCACTTTTTCCTTTTAAAACCCACCGCTCTCATTGCTGCCCCTCTCCTCTCTTTCCAGAGTGCTGCTGGCGGAGGAGATGCTGGAGGCTGAGCAGTTGTCCTTTTCATTTACTTCCTCATTCTGCCGTTCCTTGTCGCTCAGGATGCCACTGTCCTCCTCTGCCTCCTCTCTCTCCTTCTCTGGTTCCTCTGCCTGTTCCTCAACTTCTTCCTCTTCCCTTTCTGCTGTCACTTCCTCCTCTATTTCCACATCTTTCCGTCCTTCCTCTTCCTCAGCAGTGGCTTCTGCCTCTTTCTCCTCTGCGTCTACGCTGGCACTAAAGTTGTTGGCTTCTTCTGTCACAAAAACATCAGAGTTATTTACAGAGTTATTTACCTCCTCTCATGTTTTTTTACAACTTCCATTGAAGTTCAGTCACACAGAAACATACTGTATGGCACTACATGTGACATATCTATGACAAAATACTGTTTGAAAGATGTATTTTAAAGGCACCTGTGTTGCTCGTGACAAGAAAAGCAAAAACACAGAATGTAAATAATACAGCACATACACAAAGCCAGGCTGTGGCAGGACCAGGATATGAGCAGGAAATGAAGAATTAAGTTCCTGTTTACACCGAAACACACATGTGTACACGGTAGACACCCATAACTCAACAGCACAGTCCACGCACTGAGACCGGCAGGGTTAGAATAACACGGCAGCGCGAGGCCTCAAACACCAGCCTGTGTGAGCGACACAACTTCAGTTTGCGTGCACTCCCAAAACGAGGCTGTTTCCTTGCATGGATGTTTTGGCACGGCACATTCAAAAACGTCTTTCAAAAGTTCATTTCACCCCTTCACCCATATCCCCTCACTCTTTTCCAAAAGTATCCTCTCCTCTTACTACTTTCCACAATCTGTCTCCCTCTTGCTGCTTCTTTTCCCTCGCGTCTGTATGTTAATTTAAATGGTGAGCTGCAAAGTAAAAACCATGCAAGGTTGAGAATAAGTGCCGTAGGCCCCTCAGATAGGAACTGAACAGGACATCCTGTGTTTTTAACTATTAGTTTTCAAAGTATTTGCCAGCAGCACTGGACACCTTTCACACATCATTGCAACCGTCTGTACACACAGTCTATGGTTACAGGTAACATTAAAACTGTTACTAACATTAAAATAAATCCATATTAATCTTGGCAACTGTCTGACAAGCACCACGCAGACAAAAGAAACTAGCTTTTTAGTTAGAACTGAATCAGGTGACCACAAAACCTTCTTTAGTTACACTGCAATAGGCCTAGGATGCGTCGGACTTCCCATGATTCACTGGGTGTTTCTACTTCACTCATTTTTTTCCCCTCTGTGTTTATACACCATTATGCATTTAATCATTAGTTGTTATTAATATTTGCCTCTCTTCCACAGTGTGATTTCTGTGGAAGTGGACCCTCCCCTCGGGAACAGCTAGTCATGACAGATGGCTTCCTGCTAAAAAGTAGTTTTTCCCTCCCACTGTCGCCAAAGTGCTTGTTCACAGGGGGTTGTCTCATTGTTCGTTTTTTTTTTCTGTATCGTTTTAAGGTCTTTCCTTTACAATATAAAGCAGCTCTAGGCAATAAAATGAACTGAATTGAAGGCTGTTTTTTTTCTCTTTTGGTACGTTGCACTCGGTACTGAGAAGCGGATGCTCCCAACCTTGATCCCGTTAACGCCTAAAACTTTACATGTATCATAGTAGATCCATGTTGCCTTTGCATGCACTAAGGAGCTGTAACTCAATTTATGTTTGAAATCTTGCAGAAAGCAATGGCATTTTCAATTCAGTTTTATTGATATAGCGCAAAATCACAACAACAGTTGCCCCAAGGTGCATTATATAGTAAGGTAAAGACTGTAAAATAGTAGGTAGGTATGAACCTAAACATTGCCCTGATATTGTTGTGTGCAGGATCCATACCAGTCTGCGGTAGCAGTAATATTTTAGAATACATATCGGTGCCAACTGGCTACAGTTTTGTAACAAGAGACGATTATATCTCCTAATAATCGATCATCCACGTCCTCATTGACAGATCGATGCATCGAACATGATTCTCAGCAATCCTACCAGTCTCAGGTGGAGTGCAGGGAACGGCAGTTGGGGTCTCTGCTTCAAGCTCAGCCTCTGCGTCCTCCTGGGAGGCGAAGGAAGACGGCGTGCTGCTGCGTGATGATGACGGAGGCCAGGCTTCCGAGGGTTCAAAGTTCAGGTCGACGGCAGGTTGATTCCTCGACACCCTTACGCGCTCCCTCTCGTACTCTTCCGCTGCCAGACGTTCCACGTTCTTATACCTGAAAGAGGAAGAGAGGAAAAGGATGGATGTAAAAAACAAGAAAAAAACAGAGAGAGCTTTAGACAATGTCTGTCTCGGCTCTCACAGCAGCGCCATTCTCAGTGTTAGTCTTTGCCAAATCACCCCAAACTAAACCACTTGTCACTGCTCTCTGCCAAAGTACCTGAGTTCATTAAAAAAATACAAAAAAAACCAAACTCCCACCCGGCCTTTTTTCCCCTCTGCAGCTGCCATGCCACTTTACCTCTTCAGAATTTAATCCCACCTCTCTCCTCTACCTCGCCCCATTAATCGTTCACAAAGCGTTCGGTGCGTTCATCACTCATTTCCTGCAGCACAACGGTTCACTGTCTTGCTCCCCACTAGCCTCTTGTCCTCTCTATCCAAATGCTCAGCTTTCAGCAGCAGTTGAAACATGCAGCAACAGGGAGGTTAAAGAAGAGGAGGAGGAGGAGGAGGAGGGAGTGCAAGGAGAAGGACAGGAGAGAAGAATGAGAGAGATGCGGAGAAGTTAATGTTAGTTTGGCTGCTCTAAAGGCTAAACATCAGAAGTGAATCAGAGTAAACCTGTTCAACATGTGCCTCCATCAGCTCTGCTCTCAGGTCCATTTCCCCTCCCTCTCTCTCTCCTCTTCTCCTCTTCCTCCCTTTCTCCTCCTACCAAATGTTGCCATTCTGCGAGCCAGAATGGAGATTTATGGGCATTGATTCAACCTTCTCTCTCTCTCTCTTTATAACTCCTCCTCTTTCCCACCGAACCACGAATGTGTGGAGCTTCTGTTCAGGGTTCATTAGCATCAGTCCACTTCAGAGGTCTGAAGAAAGAAGATACTAGCATGTGTTGGTTTGCATTTGCACGCTGGAGTGAGTGAGCTGAATGTACACGAGGTGCCCGAACCAACAGGCAAACTCATAAAAGCTCCAGCTGTTTATGCCAACAAATCACTTTTAAATAAACTGTATCCATCTTTAAAGGGGGACCTGCTCATTTCCAACTCTGGGCCTTTACTGGAGCAGATTTACACAACAATTAGTTTAAAATAATCCTTATGTTATGCTGGGCCACGTTGAAGCCCCACAGTACATCGTCTGTCTGGAAAAAGCTGTTGTAGCTTTTTTTAAACCATTCTTTTCTACTGATTGGCTGCCCCTCACAGCTCAAAGACTTAACAGCAGGTGGGTGGGGCTTTTACTTACACCCAGAGCTGTGCACCTGACATGACCATATTAGGGATATCTGTGCTCCCCAATATAAAGACATAGAAAACAAAAACAGAATGTGAGCATTTAGAGTGCTTGAAGCCTGAGCTTGTTTAGAAAAGCACTTAGCCTAACTCTATAATAACTCACACACGCATTGTTCTTGTTCCCTATGTTACCTGACTTATCTGCAGTCATCTATGACTGTCACCTGTATTATTTAAACTGTGTTTCTGTTAAAAAATATATTCTCTAAAAAACGTACGCACAAGAGCTTAAAGTGCTCTTTAACAAAGTTTTTTGTTATCAGTGCTATAGCTAATCATAATGCGATCATGTTTAACTTTTGTATTTTAGCTACCAAACTAATTTTTTCTTTGTTTTGATGTTAAAATGTTGCCGATATTTTAATTTCAATTAAAACAAAAAACAAAAAACAGTCCAAACATAATATGTGCAAGAAATTTATTTAAAGATGATCTACTCGACTAAGTTGTGCTTTTCAGGTGTGTGTTTATGTTGCTTTTTTTTTTTATTCTGCCAGTTTTCATCATGTTTTAGAAAAATAAAGACATAATGTTTCTACAGACAGTTTTGGAAACAGGGAATCGGACCACCAGAGCCTCCACTTCTGACCTCCACACAATCCACTATGCACTGGACCCCTGCAGCCCTTCCTGCATGTGGTTGTGCCCACAGGAAGGTGGGCCCATGTTGGTCTTTCAGGCTGCACCAGGCCTCAGTCACTGGGTGGTCTCCCTCGAGCAACTCACACACCCACCCATCCTTAAACCCTCTAATCAGTATACAGGGTGGGCCATTTATATGGATACACCGTAATAACATGGGAATGGTTGGTGATACCATTCAAGTTACATTGAAACCAAGCACACCATTGTTTTTCTTGTGACATTACCAATACGTTTGATGTGTCACATGGCCCTCTTCATATTGAAAAAACAAAAGTTGTATCCAAGATGGCCGACTTCTAAATGGCCACCATGGTCACCACCCATCTTGAGGAGTTTGCCCCCTCACATATACTAATGTGCCCCAAACAGGACTTTAATATCACCAACCATTCCCATCTTATTAGGGTGTATCCATATAAATGGCCCACCCTGTACATTAAGGAAATGCTAGCAAAAGAAAAAAGAATGAAAAAAAGAAAAAATTCAAAAGGATGTTTTTATTTTTATGGTGTTTCTATGAAATAAACGTAGTTAAATACAGGCTTATTTGTTTGTCCAGAAGCAGGTGTAATAGTATAATTATTTTAACCATATCGCTCTATTCGCTCATTTTAATTGCATCAATTTGGTGTAAACTGACTCTTTTAGATGAGCTGAGGTATGTTGTTGTTGCTCTGTCTGTTGTCTGTTATTAAAGCCATTGGATTTTATGCACGTCCTTCGTGACCAGGTGTTCCAGTGCTGTTTGGCAGCTAAACGCTAAGCTGGGGAATTTAAAAAAAAAAGGTCATGTTTTTTCTGATGACCATGACACCGTAAATAAATCAGAGTGAAGTCGTGGATAAATCTCCCACATGTTCACTCAGCAGCTCATCTGCAGCTCTGGCTTCTGTCTGTCTCTGCCTTATTTCTTCTGTTCATAGTTGAATCCAACCTTTACCTTTTTTTTTCGCTCTGTCTTATTGACTCTGTGTGCTATTGCATTAACTGAGCTTTAAATGGAGGGTGAAACAAGCCTGGGGTAAAAAGAAAAGCAATAGTGCTCGGCACACACTCTCAGAGAGTGGAGAAGATGAAGAAGAACAATAAGAAGGCGCAAATGTCAGTGATGACCAGCGTAGAGGATATGGCATTTACCCAGCTGTCATCAGCCCTTATTGATATATATGATCGTGACCTCCTTAACCCTTCTGAGTAAATCTCTTTCTTCCTGTGATTCCCATCTGCACACAAACACAGATTTATTAGCCTCGTGAAAATTCTTCTGGTGTGTGTGTGTGTGTGTTTGTGGCCGTGCACGTCCATTCATTGTGAGAGGCTTGACAAATCCAGGAACCTGATTTTCTCACAGCACACAGCCAAAACAATCAGGCCCTTGGCAGAGAGCCGCAGTTAAAATACAGCTTCTTAAGGAAACGAAAGGCGGACGGAGCAAAGAAAATCAGCTCAGTACTCCCCCCACCCGTCCAGCCTCTGGCAGGCAATGGTCACCTTTTAACCTGCGAACAATTACGCTATTACCGAGCTTCCCAAACCAGCGGCTCAAACATAATCCCAACTGATTCAGCGGCTCTGTGCTGTTTTGATTTAGTGTACACACACACTCACCTCTCCTCCCGCGCGAGCCGGGCCTCTTCCATTTTATCCACATAGCCGCGGCTGTGAGAGGAACAACAAACTGTTTCAAAAGGTAGCAATCATATCACGCACACTGTGCTCTGTAGATCTGTCTAACAAGTTTAACCCACAGTCCCACACCTTTGTCTTATGTATGATATGATCTATTCTTGTCAGACTGTTGAGTAATTTAGGAAATTAGGTCAACACACACACACACACACACACACACACACACACACACACACACACACACACACACACACACACACACACACACGTTTTCGGTGTTTGGAAACATAATTACTCATTCTACAAACTAAAACAGCTTTTATTCATTTATTGTTCTCGCATAAAGCATTTTATGACCAAAGATGCCTCACCTGTGCTTGTTCCTCTCCTCTCTTTCTATTTTCTGTAGCCTCTCTTCTCTCTCCACACGGCGGCGCTCTCGCTCAGCTGCCAAAGATTCTTGGTGCTGGCGGTAGGACGAGGACAGAAGGCCTCCCAGAGCAGGTCTGAAGGAGCAGAGACAGAGTGAGGAAAAGGAGGTTTCTGTTAGGATGCCTGGGTCGTTGACCCAGGATGTTTGAGTTTATGTTATTATTTATACTTTCTAGTTTTTGGTTTCTTTGAGTTCCGTCTTATGGCTTATGTCTCCCCTATCACCTGCATCCCCTTGTCTAGTTCGCGTCTGTGTATCCTAAGTTCCTATATCCCCGTGTTCAGTCAGTGTTTGTGTCTGCCCTGTTCCCACGTCTCTGTTCCCTTTGTAGTGCCTGCATATGAGTCTGTGTCTTTGTTCAGTCTGTGTTATGTGTTTCCTGTTTTACTTTGAAAGTCCATGTCTGATGTTAATGTGTCTGGTTTTGCTTCCTCTTGTCTCGTTAGGCCCGATTTGCCCCAGCTGTGTTTCCCTCCTGTTACCCATTCCCTGATTGCTCCCTCTGTGTATTTAAGCCCAGTGTTTCTCTGTGTCTGGGTTGCGCTCTACCGTTTATTTTGCATGTCCACCGGTATAAGTTTATTTTGAGTTTTTCTAGTTATGTCATGTTGCGTTCAGCATTAAAGCCTTTTTGAGTTCACGTCTGTCTCCGGAGTCTGCACCTTGGGTCCTATTCCTGACTGCACACAGCCTCACCTAACAGTTTCCTTCATTTATTGATTTTTATTTCTCTATTCCCTGTCATCCTGATTTCTGCAGCAGAGTTTTAATCTGCTGCTCTCTTCTGATAAAGCAGCCATAACACAACATACGCCCCTTACATAAGACCAGCCTCTATGTGTTTAGGTTTACCAGAGAGTTTAGTAAATCTGGAACCAACTAGCTTAGATCACATTCACTTTAGTATGTCATCGGCACGAAAACACGGTGGGGCCGCACATGCTCCGTATTTTTTACACACATGACTCTGTTCCTGTGTGTGAACCTGTTTACAGTCTGGCGGTGCGTAGTTTAAGGATGTTTCCACACCTCATGTTATTGCTGTGGCTTCTCACCTTGAGCTAGTAGGTGTACTCGGGGTACTGAGAGAGGAGTAGGACGTCAGGGCTCCGTTCCTGAGGGAGAAAAACAGGGAGTGACCTCTCAGGGTTGCACAACACGGCATGGACTAACTGGCGAGTGCAAAACTCGTACCCAGAAATGAATGTGACCCTAATTGCTAACTGCTGTCGTGTTTATTCTATTATGCCCCTGGAAATTTTCAGGCAAGGCGTCTGTCCTCACTAAGAGTCTGCTAAAAAGACCTTTGGCCTTGTCAAGCTATTATGCCGGAGCAGACAAGAGCTTTCTTTTTTAAGCTTACGTTATATTATTTAAGGTTCTGTTGCTGCGTGTGCAATACAAAGCAAAAAAACATCTGATTCTTGTTATCTATAACTTGATGCATGTAATTCAACTTCTGATTGGGAACACTTGATTACTCATGCAGCGTTCTCATGACAAATTTGGTACAGATTAAGTGTGAATCTTTTGGAAATCTAGTTTTAACCACAAAGAGAGAAATCTAACAGCTAATCTTTGCCTGACGGTAAAGGTAAGGAAATGCAAAGTTTCAGCAAAAAGCAAAGAGAGACTAGTGAGAAAGGGTTAAAGAAAAGAAAACAGTGGTTGTGCTGTTTTAGAAAAGAGGGGAAAGGAAATGCTACTGGGAGGCCAAGTGGGGATTGCACATTAAAAAAAAATTGCAGTGCATCGAGGTCGTGGAGGAACTAAGAAAAGACGTGAAGGAACGAAAAGTGACAATAAGAGTCGAGAAACTCAAGGTGAGATGCTGTGAGGTGAAAGAACTGAAAAGAAGGGAAGTGATGAATAACAAAAGAGATGCAAAGTGGCTCCAAACTGGTGCCTACACACACACACACAAAAAGCCAGAAGCAGAAGTGGAAACTGGCAAAGTAAAAAGCAGGACATCTGAAGAGAAGGAAAGCTTCTTGAATTCATTGGTGAGCTTTACTGCCCATCTGACCTGGGAGTCGTTGGTTTGGGTGACTCCTCGCTTGGCTTTCCCAGAGCCGGGGGCGACGGCTCCTCATCGAGATCGTACGAGAAGAGGTGGAAGGGCGAGTGGGGCAGGTAGGGCAGGCGGTCGGGGGAGGGGCGCGAGCTGCCACGCAACGGCGGGCTCACCTCCTTGGTAGCTGGCACAGTGACGATAGACTTTTTTCTGGCCAGCAGTGTGGCCAGGAGCGAGGGCTGTCCTGGAGGACTGTGAGTGCAGGACACAGTGGGAGAAAGGGTTGGGGTAGAGGGGGAGGAAATGCTGCTGGTGGTAGTTGTTGCTGAGGTCGGTTCACTCCAATTCCTCTGCTCTGTCTCCTTTACAGACTCCTTTCTGGACGTGATGGTGATGGACTGAAGGGTTGTTCTTTGAACAGTGGATGGAAGATGTCTAGCGGGGCTAGGAACAGAGGAATGGATCGAGAGGAATAAATGGGTAAAAGCAGAACTGAGCAGACCGGCAGGCAAATCTACAACAACATGGGCCACCAGAGCAAACCAGCTGGACAGGCAGGGACTAAAGAGACATTCGAGACCATTATGAAAGCATTATTTCATTGCTATGTTACCACTACGTCCTAAAATACCTGGAGGTGGTCTCATTAGCCCCCTCCTGCTCATCCGAATCAGACTCAGTCACAGGAGTCTCCTCTTCCTCTTCCTCCTTCTCCTCCTCAATGCTATCCTCCTCACATTCCTCCACTCTATCGAGGTGGATGGGGGGTGGGTGGGGGGGGGGGTGGACGAATGAATACACAGACAGGTGGACGATTTGAGGTAAGGATAGGGGAGAGATGAAGTGATACATAAGAAAAGCATGCAAATAGAAATCTCCACAGAAAAAAGAGTGTTGGAGCAAAGGGATGGAATGGCTGAGGGGTCATGTGTGCAGAAGATGTTTAAGTCTACACTAAAAAGTCACAGTTAAGACACTCAAGGAAAACAAACAAAGACAAGGCAAGACAAGAGAAAACACACAAGAAATGAAAAGGGGAGAGATGGCAGATGAATGTTTCTGATTATACACTTCATGCCTCCAGTTAGGTGGTTTTACATGCGCATGAACACAGAACATGATAACAAGGAAAGAGGGAAAGGAATGCTGAGAGGAGAAACCGGCTGGGGGATCGCTGTCACCAAACTGCTGTGCTGTTTTATAGTGAAACCAGATGAGTCCTGTTGCAGTCAAGTCCGTCCGCGCTGCCAGGTGTTGTTCCACAAGACCACAGCCATGTGTGTGTGACGAATGGGATGGTCAATAAAACTTGGGTTTGTTTTTCTTGTGTGCGTGCATAATACGAAGCAGGATGCGGTCCCGGACGTAAACAGCTTTCACCCACTGATTAGATTCATTCAAAAATAAATCACGGGATAAAAATGTATCTTTTACAGTACAGCTGACCGCGTTTGAACCCGTTTTTCAGGATTCACAGGTATGCTCAGGTGTGCACGATTTAGCTCTTAAACCCCATTGTTTGTCTACTAATGTGACAAAAGCAGATTACATTTAATCCTTCATCTATTATTATATTCAAATCTAAAGAGGAGAAGAGGACCAATAGATGAAAGATTTGCCTTTAGTAAACAGTTAAAGTCCCATCCTGATCCCATTTTGTTGTGCTCTTACACACATCGTTGAGAAAAGCCTGTGCTGGTTTAATATCGTGTTCACCTCTATTAGAATTGCAAGCAAACCCCGAAGGCGTGCGCAGCTGCTGAAAACAATTATTTTTATTCCAGTGCAGCAGAAGTCTGCAGTGGGGTTTAGGTGCAGCAGGAAAACCCACGCTGTGAGTAGGGAGGACACATGGGTTGCTGTTACAGCAGGTCTGTGAGGAGCAGAGGCTCAGTGACGTTTGGACTTACATGGACTGAAGGTAACCTGACAGTGCTCTGGAGCAGAAAGCAGTAAAACAGTCAGAACTTCTCTGAAGAATGAGAACATATTAAAGAACTATCGCTTTTTTGTTTGCTTTGTCACCACACCTTTTGAGTAACCCTGCACCTAGATTTTAATAAGTGATACGTAACTGTTTTATTTTCCACCACCCTCACCTCTCGCTCACGTCCTCAGATCTGATTCCATTGAAAGGTTGGAAGCCGGCTCTCTGTGGGGACGCGGGGCTGCAGGGCGAGGCGTAACCGGATCGTCCAAGAGAAGCCCTGCGGCTCCGCCTCCTCTCCAGGCCATGTCTTTTGTCCCCGCCCCCAACACTGGCTCGCCTGCGGTCCCGGCGTACCATTGGTGGAGGCTGGCTGTCATCATCACCATCTTCATGCCGTAGGGTCGTCTGGGGAAAGACATGACAGGTTGTAAAGTGAGTGGTACTTAAAAAAAATGTTAGGGTTTAAATGAAGCAAAGTGGTCTGACCAAAATCTAAATCAAAAATTTGTAGATTTTTTGGTAAATGAAAAATGCTGGATCCTTTGGTCTAATGAGTGGAACTTGTTAGCAACACGCATTTCCAAAGCTAACATGCTGTGAGACTAAATTATGGCTTCTTATAGTTCTTGTTCTTCACTTTCTGTTTCATTTATTTATTTTTAGTTATCACCCGTGCCTTGTTTTTAGTTTTACTTCCCTCCCCTGCTTCCATGTCTAGATTGAGTGCAGCTGAGTCTTGTTACTGTTGTGTTTCCACTTCCCTGATTACCCTCGTGTATAAATAGCCCTGACATTCCCTTTACTCCTTGTCATAGCATCTGTTAACCTTCCATGCAGAGATGGGCAGTAACGCGTTACAAGTAACGCGTTACTGTAATCTGATTACTTTTTTTCAAGTAACGAGTAAAGTAAGGGATTACTATTGCAAAATCGGTAATTAGATTACCGTTACTTTCCCGTAGGAACGCTGCGTTACTGCGTTACTAAAACTGTGATTTTTTTGCAAGAATGTCTCACAACAGTGACGTAAGCGAGTGCGCCGTTGGTGACAACAGCTGTGTGCAGATCAACAATGGATAATATATCGAGTGCGGGAGAGAATGTGAGCGTGCAGCGTTTAAAGCGTGGAAGTACTGACCTTACTTTGAGTTTGATTCCATAAAAAGTGACAAAAACATTAGTGTCCGTTGTGCATGGGAAGAAAACTTCTTTTTACAGCGATAAAACCCCTAAACTTCCAAGCAAGCACCAAGTGTGCTATGACGTAATGGGAAACTCACAGAGAAACTCGCGGATTCTTCAACTGACCGCGGCACACCTGCACCAGGGTAAACCTCCGCCTACCCCAGTCCTGCTTTACAGGTGAAAATAGAGCAACAGGACCGCTGAGTCTTTGACTTTATTTATTTTCTGCTGTGTTTTACTTGCATCTATTTGAAAGAGTGAGTGTAAACACAAAAAATATTTTATTTTATGTGCTGGAATGTGCATAAAATAGGTTTAAATGTTAAACTAATTTATTCAAGTCAGAGAATGTTGCATATAATTACATTTTTGCTTGATGCATAAAGTTAAAAGATTAAAACTGATAAAACAAGTTAAAAAAAAGAGACTTTTCCATTTGATTACATTTTGTATGATGGATTATGCAGAAAAAGTAGAATTGGGCTGAAAGATCTATCGCTTTATCACCTCTTCAGGTTGTAAATCGTCTTTTTAAAAAGTAACTAAGTAACTAAGTAATTAATTACTTTTGAAAATAAGTAATCAGTAAAGTAACAGGATTACTTTTTTGGGGAAGTAATCAGTAATTAGTTACTGATTACTTTTTTCAAGTAACTTGACCAACACTGCTTCCATGTATACTACAGCCATCTCAGTGTGTTCTTTGCTGAACTTACTCTTTAGGACTTTAGCATAAAACCAAAAATGTTTTTGTATTTGTTTATTCATTCTGCCTCCACGTCTGCATTTAGGTCCACTGTTCAACGCTGTGATTTTCAAACAATAACTGTGAAGGCACCGTTATTGCTGGAGGATGTATTTCACTAGCTGGGCCCACGTCCTCATTTTAGGTTTGACAGCGTTTTAGTAGGTGAAAAAGCTTTGACATGAAGTGAGCTGCGGTTTGTGGAAGGCCTTGAAGGAGACTGGCGATGGCTCCCGGGCCTTGCAGATCCCAATGCACTAAGTAGAAATGAAAAAGTTAAAGAATAGAGAAAAAGGAGGGAGGGTGGGGCACGTAAACGAGAATGAACAGCTTGCAGAACTGGGGGAACCTATATAGATTTCAACCGGAAGGAGCGTGTTTGGAGGGGTGGTCCTACTCCTGAAATTCCGACACATAATCTCCAAAGAAAGTTTTATGAGCAGCATATGCTCCCATCCAGATGACACGTTTTTATACCTTTTTTTTTTCACAAGACAATGCCATCCTAAGCCTAAAAGAATGAGCGTTAAGAATAATGCCACCAATTTAAATAGACAAAAACTGGACTTTGATATAAAGTTTTGCACTATTTTCAGCTATTATGTTTGGTTTAAATGACTTACAAACCATAAGATTCTGTTTTTATTTTTATATTTTACATGGCACTCTGACCTTTATTTGGGCTATTAGTACAGCATTTACAAGCTGAAAAGGGATCAGTAATAACCCATTTTCAACCGCTTTTAATGTTTTGTTTGAGTGTCTCAGACCTCATATATATTAAGCTGCTCGACCAAGTCAAGATCGGTTCCTTTCCTCCCCAGATGTCTTTGGGAAACGGTCTCCATGCCCTGCTCCTCCAGACCATCCACCATATCATAAAATGAATCCTGGTCGGGCAGTGCTGCAAGAGTCTGCAAAAAGAAAGGAGACGTCGTCAAGATGTAACCAAGGTTTAAAACGCTTTGCACATTTAAACACTAATGACTAAAACACTGCTTTGATGCACATAATCATATATTTAAGTTTTTCATTTTGGGTTTTGAAGCTGCAGGACTAAAACTTCGCAATACAGTTTATATCTACATGCAAAATGATAAAACACAAAGTCAGTCAATCAACTGATCACTTACTGGAGAAAACCAAGATGCGTTTTCCATAAAACTGAAAATGTTCTATATCCACACAAGAAAGTACTCAGCAAAGCCATAAACTATAGCTTTGCAAACCTTATTGATGAGGGTCATTGCATAGACGAGAAGCTCCGTATCCACTCCATCCTTCTCATGCAAGATCTCCATAGCATTGGACCATGGCTTGCTGCCTAGAAGTCAGTCGATTAAATTCCATTACTTCAAAAATATTATCATGCAGACAAACTACAGTATCTTTCTACTTTAAGCCCTCAGCACATGGTGGCATGTTAAGCTTTTAGTACCTCTCTTCATGTCCACAGAGGTGATGGCTTGGATCAGCAGTGGCGCGTTGGATTCTGAGTACTCCACAAACACCAGCAACAGCTTCAAAGCTGTTTTCACCACCAAACGAAACTAGGGTGGAAATATAAAGAAACTTGCATAAAGTATGGACAACTGTGTTCCTATTGCTCTCTTCATCCACTCTAAACATTTAGAATTCAAATGTTTAGCATTAGTGGCAACCAAAACATACGAGCAGATGCTATTTCATTATTTGTGTGTGTTGTGCTTGTCATCATGCTGCAGGGACATAATCTATTTATACAGTTATACTGTGAGCCTCTGTTTTAGGGATGCTGGTCTGGGGAAACTTCATAATATAAATTACATTTTACAGGATTTGGTTTAAAATTTAGGCAACGTGACATTTTGGTTAATTTTATTGTAACGGACATCATCAGGCAACTAGGAATTATGGTTTTGGTTTGGGTTAGGAAGGAATTTCATGAACTCGTTAACAAAGATGGCTGCAGATGCTGCAGAACCGTAGTTGTTCTGCTTATACTGCTTATATGATCCAGACCATGGACTCTCACATACCCATCTATGATAAAAATACAGCACTACCAAAAAATCTCAAGGAAGTAAATGCTGATCAACATACTCACTTTAGTACTGCGGCGCAATTTATCCCACCTAAGATAGTCTGATAGTATGCCAATGTCTAGGGCAAGACATGGGGCAATGTCTTGTTGGCGAGCAACTCCCTTTACTCATGGTGGGACCATCATCCTACGGGCCTGTAGTCTGCAGGAAGAGCAACAGGGGTCTAGCACATTGTTTTGAGGAAATAATCGCAGGCCAAATTCCACTAGAACTGCCCTGGATGAAAGGGAGAGTGCAGGGTGGCTACGCCTACAGCCCTGTGGTTCATCTGCTGTGAACTAGAAGATCGCTTCAAGTCGAAGAAGGGGTTTTGAATGCTTTTACTCCAGCGTTCGACACGGAAAGCGCCTCCTCTGGAGATTTTATTGCTATATGTTCTCACGCTGGCGACAACAGTGAAACCTGGGGGGTGGTAGTGTAGGGAAAACAGTCCCAGCATGAGTGTCTTGGTGCCTAGTGCACGAGGACACCACAAAACCAACAGAAGCCGCCACCCACAGCTGGAAACACACAACACAATCATTAGGGTATGTGTTTGTGTGTGTTTCTTTGGATAAACGCTAAAAATAATGTTCTGCAAACAATGGCTGGTTAACCAACGTCAGGGTGGTGTGTGTGTGTGTGTCCTCTGAGTTTTTTAGGATGCACGCTTGACTTGATACCTTCGAGCCAACGAGAGTGTAGAGCCACTGGATTGTCTCAGGATGGCCAATGACGCCATTCATCCCGTCCACGTAGAGCATGATCTGCCCGAGAGCTGAGGAAGAAAGGAAAAGTCAGAAAAGTATACGGAAAGATGACTGAGAACTTGTTGTAAAATAAAATAAAATAAGATGAAATAAATAAAAAAAGAACCAAAATGAATTAAATAACAGCAATAAAATCAGTTACAGTGACAGCAATGATTCTGATTATGCTGAGAAAATCAATCAGTCATGACAACGATGGCACAACCATGACTAACAGCTCCATAGAAAACCTCTGAGTGACAAACATGACTTAATTCCATTACATTGCTCTTTTTGTATTGCCATCTTATAATAATATTCAGCAGAAATAATAATAGGGTTAAAAACTCTGTTTAAAGCACTCGAAATGCAGTTTTTCTGCATTTGTTTCTCATTTTTACAATTTTATTTTTCATGCATATCTTCTAAGTAACATGTCCAAATCAGTCGTGACATGCCGTCATGACCACATGTGCCTAGACTAGCTGAGAAACACAAAGGAAAAGCTGATGCTGAATGCAGGCTATTTCAAGAGAAGTGGAACTCTGAAAAGCCCACATCTCGACAGGGTAAGGAAAGATCCTGTGTCTCCGTAATTATTGTCTTCACTTGGATGCTTCTGTCCACACGCCGGCAAAGATGTAGAGCCATAAAGACTGAGTGTTTGCTTTAAAAAGTCACTGAGCCACAGAGGCACACGACTACAGCACGGTAAATTTCTCAGAGGCCAGTCCTTTCACTGAGAACTACGGGCAAATTTTATTTTTATGTGCAGACAATTTCAGGCAATAGAATCATCAGATATCATTTGATCTTGTTTGTTAATTGTTATACAGGATTTCAAAACATGTTAAAATAAATGTCTGGCCCTTGATGTGAGTCCCATTTCACAGTGTTGCCCCAGAGAAAGATAGAATGACCCCCCTGATCTAAGCATGTAGTATATTATTGTTATTATTCTTAGCATATATCATTATGCAGCATGCAGGAGACCATACCTCTTAATATGTAGTTCTGGTAGTTTTGGTCAGCTTCTGCTCCCACCTTGATGAGACACGTCAGACCTTCAGCCATCACAAACTCATGGACCAGGTCTTTGTCATCCTGAAGGAAAATGAGCACAAATAGAGGAAGCACGGGATAACCAGAACAGAGCTCGTAATTTCGTGGATGCAGTTAATGCATTTTCTTGTGTTGCCACTTGATGTCAGTGATGTGGAGGTTTAAGATTTAAGTTGACACAACACAGATTTTCAAACCCTCCTCTGGGATCAGACCAGCTGGTATACACACTCACACTTGTCAGCAGACATGATTTTTTACAGTTTTCTGCTTTTTATGTGTCATTTCTTAAAGAAACAAAAACACCTTCATGTGCACCGTTAAAGCTCCAGGTTCAGGCATCCTCTGAGGAGAAGGTGGTAGGAAATAAGCATGGAGCTTGCATGGAGGGTTTTTTATGTAGTGTTTAGTTGCAAAAAAAGGGCCACTTTTAATAGCTTGAATGCTGCACTTTTTTGAACAATCTGGAAGTTTGCACAGTGCTGCTCCGTTTGCTGAATCACTGTCTTTTTACATACGGAGTGCTTCTGTTCTGTTTGTGCTGCAGAGCTCTTCTTTTTTTTAAAGTGGCTAACTCTTCTCCACTTAAAATAAAAGATTCCCACACAAATTTCAATGCAAACACACACACACGCGCGCACATGCACACACAAAGACAGAGAGAGAAACGCCACGTTGATGGAGATCCTGTCATCACAGAAGCACACAGTGGCCACAATAACCGACTGTATTCTGCAACAATGTACTCACGGTAATTGCATTGAAAAATGTGTGTGTGTGTGTGTGTGTGTTTGTGTGTGTGTGTGAGAGAGTGTGTTACCTGAAAAATTTGCTTTAGAGAGAAGAGTGCTCTTCTCAAGTCACGTCCATTGGAGTTATATAGTCTTTCTGCAGAGGGACAGACAGAAAAAGACACATAGATGGTTATCTGAGGTTAACTGAACAAACATGGGAACGTATGCATAACCATAACGAATAAAACGTCTCCACCTTAAAGCTCTCGCACTCGTTTTTGCTGCCTTTTATGTTTGCTTGTGCATCTTTCATCTCTCGCCAGTCCTCATACTTCTCATTCCGATGAGTCGATCAATAAAACTTGTTAGCAAAACGAGCCTCAGCTGTGCAAAAAAGCTGCGCAACAGCATCCGAGATGTGAGAGGAGAGGTGCGATTCGATGGAACCAATCACCCCACGCGGCTGTAATCACCTGAGGCAGGCACTTCATCAAACACTTTCACCGCGTCCTCGCTCGCGGAGCAACACGTGCATGATCTCTCTTTTCCCTTTTCCCCTCTCTCTGACTCTCTCTCTCACACACACACACACACACACACACACACACACACACACACACACACACACACACAGTTGCAGTGGTGATTAGGGCTGTATTGGAATGTTAATGAGCTGCTGGCTTGGCTTCATCGCTGAGGTATTCAGGTCACGACACGGAAACCACTCAGAACTAAAGGCTCGTATATCATGATGCTGATATTATTGTTATTTCTATCCATGAACACAAAGACGTTATCGCTGTACTTCTACAACAGGCCTTAAAATGACTGGCAACAGTCTTTAATAACCATTGTTTAAGGTCATATGATTATATAACATATTAGTTATTATATAATAGTTGATTAGGAACAAGTTTTACAGCAATAATGGTTAGTTAAGATTACTAACTTTCATCTAGTTATTTCTTAAAAGTGAAATAACTAAACTTAAAAATAACACAAATTTGGGTAATTAAAACCTAAGATGAATGACAAAACATGACATGTTACATCTGTGTCATTATTTAACAAAAATTAAGCCAAAATGCAGAGACGGTGTGTGGAAAAACTAAGTGCACTCTTACTGTTTTCATAGGAATTAAGAAGGTAAATAGCAGCCAGGTGCTGCTAATCAAATGAACTTGATTAACTGATTATCAGCAAGTACCTCTGTAAAAGCAGTATTTTGGCAGTTTGCTGTTTTGGAGCATTCAGATGTGCGTCAACACAACGCCAAGTAAGGACAACATCAGCAATGATCTTACAGAAACAGTTGCTGCTGCCAATTAATCTGAGAAGAGTTACAAAGTAATTTCCAAACTGTTTGAAGTCTAATAAGAAAAAATATTGAAAAGTGGAAAAACATTCAAGACAGTTGCAGATCTCCCCCAGGAGTTAATGTGCCAGGAAAATGCAGTTCAACACCTACGTCTCAGACTCTACAGGCTTCACTTAACATGTTAACATTTTTAAATGTAAAAATTCTTGACAGTACAAATAGAAAAAGACTGAAAAAGTATGGCTTGTTTTTAAAAATTGGCAAGAGGAAGTCTCTTCTCTTTAAAAGAACATATGTACACATTTGTAAAGGTGTATCCGAACAAATCGCAAGACTTCTGGAGCAATGTCCTTTGAACAGATGTGAAAATGTTTGGTTATAATGCACAACACCACGTTTGGAGTAAACCGAAACGCAGCATATCATCACAAACATACCAGCTATCAAGTACTGTGGTGCAGGGGTGGTGAGCTTGTTTTTTGCAGCCATAGGACCTGGACACCTCGCAGTTATTGTGAATTCTAACCATCCGTCTAGCACTTAACGGTTGGCTGACATTGGTTAATGCAACAAGACAATGAACCCAAGAAGAGCAGCAAATCTACATCAGACTGGTTGAACAAGACAAGCTCCAGAAATGATTGTCGTACACAGAACAGCTTTATTACGAAACAAAAGCGCTCTCTGCCTGTGAGCAAAAACAAAACCAACAAACCCCCCAGCCTTTCCTATTGGTCGAAAAATGTATCATGTTGACCAATCAAAAAAATGATATGGCAACATGGCATTTAGATGTTTAGGAAGGGGGGAAGTTTTAGGAGTGACGGCGGTGTTTTGAGATGTGAGAGATTTGCAACGTTTAGCGCAAATCTTGTGTAGTTAGTGTGTAGTGTAGTCAATAGTTTTGTTGTGTGTGTCAGAACAACGAGGCGACTGCTGAATGTTATAGGAGTTACAGGAGTGATACATCTCCTGTTGTCAGGCCTGCAGGTATCAGGCTGTTGTTCTCCTTTATCTCATAGTGGACAGAAATTATTTTTTGGAGTGGCACAAATAATTTGTGTGGCATCAAACTTGATGCAGAACAGCTGATTGTTCTGTAAATAGTTTGAAATGTTTATTAAAAAAAAAAAAACGCCTTGGCTGTATTTTTAGGTAAACAGCTGCAAAAAACTTTGTTGTTTGCATAACTCAGTTACTTTTTTTGAAGAAGTAACTATATAATTAATTGCCCAACAGTGGCCATTATATTCTGTTACAGGACTCTCTCCCAGACCACAGACTCATACTCATAATACAAGTCAGAGCTTTATTTAAAAAAAGAAAAGAAAAAGAAATAAAAATAAAATAAAGTTTTGTTTTCAAAATTGGAGTTCAAGTTCTTTTTACTTCCAATAGTGTTAACATACTACACAGGTCATGAACAAGATTCTTTTTTTAATTTTCAGTGTAAGCAGTTAATTAAAAGTAAATGTAAATGCTGTAATTTGATTATTTTAATAAACCATGTAACTTGGATGGATTCGATGCTGGCGTTGATCACAGTGCACACGTCTGCTGTCGCTCACAGTGGTACTCAGGGAGTATGTGTGTTCGCTCAGACACATGAAAAATTAGAGGGAACATTGGGTGGGACATCAAAAAAGCTGTCCATAAATGATGCCTGTAAACTTCAAAGAACTTTCTTTTTCATATAATTTGACATAGCAAAACAACAAAAACATTTGTTTTTACCAAATAAAGGGCCAAAGATGGGCAGTTAAATTCAAAACATGGCACACTTAGTCCTGACTTATACTAAACTCCAGAAATTAGAATGTTTTAATGTTACCATTTTTTTTTTACAAAGTTCCAGATGTATCTGAAGTTGCAGTACCGTCTTTTTTATTACTTTTGCATTGACTGTATCATCACTGGATTACAGACCTGTAACAATGAATGAAGAAGAGATTAAACTAACATTTACTTTCTGTGAACAATCACACTGTCATTGACAGCCTCTCTTTGGAAGGTCATGCATGATGATGAAATAAGCACCACGGAGGCCAGATGTCAGTGGAAATCTGTTGTAGTCCCCTGTTGTAGACTGGACAAAGATAGATGTACCCACAGTGACTTCATCCGTTGATTAGTGAAATCTGGTTATGAAGCCTTGAGATGAGTATGTTTTTGCCCTGATAGGCATTTAAAAAGATGTTTTAAGAACTTTTATGTTAACCTCACTTTTCAGACTTGGATTCATCATTTACACTTCTATGGCTGCAGTTCATCACAGAAAAATGTTTGTTTGCACAGGTAAGCAGAGTACCCTCTGTAGTGGAATAACAGTACAGACATATTACAGTCTAATATTCCTTGTGATTCATTAGGGATTTTGGGGGGAGGGGGTTCTTCTCAGGGCATTATGTGCTGGGATTGAGTTTTCATGTGTGCTTTATACTGTCTGTATGCTAAAGGGTTGAGAAACAACAAATACTACTGATGAAAACAATAAAGTTAAATATTTGGCAAGACCATGCCATAAAGATGCTTTGCTAAATGTTACTCTTGATTTTCCACCTCTTATGACTACAGACTGCAAGAATAATTTTCCTAAGTGCTCTGTATTAAGCCCAACATCTGTTTATCTGGGTGTCCATACTGTCCCTTTGTGTGCATAAACAGTTGTGCATTCCACTGTGTGTCAGCAGGGGGTTTGGAAACCTGTGCGTGTGTGTTTGTGTGTTGATGACAAATCCTCCAATTCCCTTCTTTGGGGGGAGGCTGGGTAAAAAGGTATAGATGTAAGAGCAGGGACAGACAGGGTGCATGCCCCCTGATGTGGGACCGCACGTGGGCCAGCCTGGCTCCGGAGCCTTCCAGTCTGCCCTGCTGTCTGGAGCTCAGTGGTAACCGTTGCTAAGCTAGGCAAGGCTAACCCAAGGCCAGGGTCAGAATCATTATCATTCCTCACGCAGGCGAAGAATTACAGGCCTGTGTCTCTTTTCTGTGAGATCAGCATTCATGAAATACTATATATCTGTGATAGTCTGCAGCAGAAATACTCAAGTCAAATCATCCAGCGATTAGTGCTAAGAGGCAGTCAACATACAACAATAAAAGCATGCGAGAGAACTGAGTACACATATACAAGTGAATGTTTTTATACATAAGAAATCACATGCATGGGTCTGCTGTAAGTTTAGCCAGTTTAGACTGATTTCCTGGTTCTCCCTTCTCTAGGTTTCCCTGGAAATCAAGTGGCCACTTGATGTAAAAATGTCTGACTCTTGAGTGTCACGGTTCATTCAGACAGTCACATGTAATTTTTGTCATCAGGCCACTAATGGGCCTGTTGGTGTAACCTTTACCAAATGTCTGCCATGCATCAGGAGCATGTCAGCAGCACTGATAGGACTGGACTTGTTTTGAACTATTCTGGTGTTTTGCAAAAACGAACGTTGGCTGTTCCAAATCAAGCAAGAGCATAGATACATGGACGGTGTCTGAGTGTGGGTCTGACACATTACTATATTAAAATATCAAACTTTCATTCAGTCATTTAGAAACAGGGAATACAGGTTTTACAATATGAGCTGACTTTATGTTAAATGACTTTCCTGATCCTAAAGTTAGCTAATGCATAAGGGTGAAGTACAGGAAACCAGAATGTCAGTGACGTAGTAGCTCTTCCAGCTCATGACTCAAATCCAATTCATAGTTTACATTAATGTGTGAAGTACAGAAAAAACTGGTTGGCTGCACTGGACAAACTAATGAGAATTAAACTCTAGAAGGCTCGAACAGTCATCCGGGACAAATCATTTCATTAAAATCTGATCTGCTGCCAGATCAAATTTTAGTATGAATGCATAATTTAGCTAATACGTTTCACCTCCTTAAGAATGGCTTCTTGACAGCCACCCTTCTAATGAGACCATTTCTGATGAGGTGAACAGTAGATGGAAAAACTAAAGGTCTTTGCTGAATTTTTAGTGTTCATCTCTGTATTTTGTTTCTTTCAAGCCTTTCACAATTTCTTTGTTTTCCAGATGTAAGATGGCAAGCATACGGTGGCCCTAAGAGGCCAAACAGACTGCAACTTAAGAAGCAATAAGAAAAATGCTGCAAAAGCACACAAAACGCAACTGAAATAGGAAAAAAGAAAACAGAAATAGGAAAAAACAGATTTCCAAAAGCACTAGTGAAGTGTTTCTGGGGAGACAATAACTCGACGGACCAGTTGCAAGAACCAAAATACACTAAGAATTGCGCTGGGAGACACTTAAAAGAAGTGGAGGATCTATCGGTTTTGTGAGGAAAGAAAAGATGAGAGGTAAATGTGTTAGCCTAACTATTAGCCTAAAAATCCATCACCAGTATTATATGAATCATGAGATTAAAACACACTTACCTAGCATGTTTTGGTTCCTGCAACTGGTCCGTCGGGTTATTGTCTCCCCAGAAACACTTCCCTTGTGCTTTTGGAAATCTGTTTTTTCCTATTTCTTTTTCATTTTTCCTATTTCCATTGTGTTTTGTGTGCTTTTGCAGCATTTTTCTTAAATTGCAGTCCGTTTGGCCTCTTAGGGCCACCGTATAAATATGAGGTGGCAAAGTGTTCCACATTTTTTGACCAGTGAGAATACACCGTCTGGGCATTCGCTTACAAGTATGAATGCATTTATACAATCAAAGTAACAAGTGTAAGAAAGGAAACACATGATTGGAGAAGCACTGGTTGAGTCTCAGCTGTGCACAGGTGAAACAACAGCCTCAGCCTACATACCTATTACATCACTCGTGCAGTCACAGCAATCACCTGATTTTAACTAAGTCTTGTCACCATAATTACTCCTTCTCTCCAGAGTAAATAGAGTTTGACATGCTAAATATAAATAGACCCATTTCTGAAAAAGGCCTCCAGCTGTCTTAACACCGCTGACAAGCTGAAAATAATTCAAACGTGAACCTCTCTTACGTTTAACTACCTTAACCAGACAACATGGCTTCAGTGCCTGCATCGTTTTAATGGAAGAATTAACTAAATGCCATTTGTCCAAAAAGACACAGACCCAGGAAAACTTAGGAAGGTAAGAAAAATGATGATTTCCACGTCTCTTTTACTGGTCATTCTCTTTTTTTCCTGGCACTGGGTTTTATTACTGTCTCAAGAAAAGCTAAAAGACTCACTGGGATGTGCCATTGTGGCTTGTGCGTGTGCTTGTGAGTGACCGTGTGTGTGTGCCCACGTGTAAGCCTTTGCTTGTGTTTGCTGAGTGAAGAGAGGCAGATGAAGCAAAGACAGAAAGGCACATTTCATTTATAGGTCCGCTTGGAGTTTTACTGTTTTGTTTTGGAGGACTTGCAGTTCTCGTCCACGCTATTTCACCATGACCTCACATGCACTGCAGTATGTCAGACCATTTAGCGCCAGTTCTCCATCTTAAAATCTTAATTTTCTTGAAGTAAGTGGAAAGAAGGAATTATTTCTGCTCCTGAACTAGTCGCCCCCTGTTTACGACTCTCTGTCTCAACTTAAAAATCAGCCTTTGCCCTTTCACTGTTGTAAATCTTGCACTGATGGATGCTTGTGTTAAATACAGCAAAACATCAGGCTTTTTTTTTCTCTATTGGATCTTTATGATGAGGCAGAGTGCTGTCATCCTTAATATGATCATCTCAGGCGTTGTTGTGTCCACACATACTATTGCATTTGTTCTGTAGATGCATTTACCAGAAGCGCTAGAGGGCGCTAGTGAGTATGTTGTTCTGGTTGTGGTTTTAAAGAAGAAAAAAGAAAAATAAAGAAAGGAGTCAACTCCGGTAATCCTCTGTTCCTACCTGCGTGTGTGTGTAATGCTTGCTGAACTAACACCACACAACAAGTGGCGACGAGAGTAGTGGTGATTAAGTTATGGCTCTGCTCTCTTTGCAACCCCCGGCTGTGTTCCTGGATTGCCCGGGCGAACCGAAAATTCCATTTGCTACGTGGAAAAAGTTGTTCGATAACTACTTGCTGGCGACCGGGGGTAATGACTTTGCTACGGAGAGGAAGAGGGCCCTGCTCATTCACTGCTTGGGAACGGAGGGACAACGAATCTACAGCGCCTTACCACTCGCTACGGATGATTACGAGGGATCCGTAAAGGCTTTGGAAACGTACTTTCATCCTAAAGTCAATGTTGTCGCCGAGAGATACCGTTTCAGGCAACGAGCCCAAGCTGTCGGTGAGTCTACAGATCACTACGTTGCAGCACTGCGTGAGCTCGTGAAACAATGTAAGTTCGGGGCTATGGAGAATGAAATGTTGCGGGATCAACTTGTAGAGAAGACAAATAATGCTCGTATACGTGAAAGACTGCTAATGGAGGAGGATTTGACGCTCGATCGAGCTTTGGAAATTGCTAGGCGTACAGAGGCTGCAATAGCTGATGCAAAGGCCATTGCTGTCGGTGAAACAAAGCCTGTTGCCGCTGTTCAAGTACAAAAGAAGATGCGCAAGCCAAAATACAAAGCAGCTAAAAAAACGGATACAGCTCCGACGTGCTACCGTTGTGGTTCAGCTGATCACAAAGCCAATGATAAATCCTGCCCCGCAAAAGACTGCAAATGTAATACGTGTGGGAAAATCGGACATCTTTCGAGAGTGTGTAAATCTTCTCATAAGCTTGTTAATGAAGTGACTGTTCCTGAAATGTGTGTTTTAACTGTTGACAATTGTGTCAGTGGTGATCCGGCTAAATTGATGTGCACTGTTGCTGTCACTGTACCAAATACTGCACAGGCATGCACTGTTAAGCTACTAGTAGACACAGGGTCTGGTGTTTCCATACTGCCTGAACATGTTTACAGCACAAATTTTGGCTCAGTTAAGTTAAGTAATCCAGCTGTTCAGCTTATTACATATTCAAAAGAGAAACTGGATGTATTAGGGTGTCTTAGAGCTGACATTACTTACAATGGCAAGAGTGCCTCCACAGATCTCTACATTGTGAGAACAGGAACACCCATACTGGGAATGGACTTGGTGACTGCCCTCCAGCTACACATAAAAGGGGGACAATTAGTTCTTGACAGTCCAAGGTCTGTGCTGCACTCCAGCAAACCTCGGCTCTGCCCACTCAATGTAAACAGGAATGTGAGTCTCCAGTTGCATTCGGATGTGCAAAGGACTTTGTACATAAAGTGAAGGTGCGACCTGAAGTGAAGCCAATACAGCAGAAACTTCGACGCTTACCCCTGTCAGTCCGTGATGCTGTTTCCGCAGAACTCAAGAACCTTGAGGAACATGGCATCATAGAGAAAATTGATGCATCTGAATGGGTCTCCCCGATTGTAGTCACTAGAAGGAAGACTGGTGGCATACGCATGTGCGTTGATTTGAGAGAACCTAACAAAGCGGTGGTCGCTGACAGTCATCCCTTGCCACTGATAGAGGACATACTGTCTGAGCTGCGTGGGGCTGTCATGTTCTCCACCCTGGATCTTAAATCCGCCTACCATCAGCTGAAACTACATGAAGAGAGTAGAGGGCTCACTGCTTTCATTACACATGAAGGACTGTACCAGTACTGCAGAGTTCCCTATGGGTTGAGTTCAGCACCTGCAGCCTTCCAAAAGATGATGACACAAATCCTACGCGGCCAGAAAGGGGTGCAATGCTACCTTGATGATGTCATCATATACGGAACGTCAGAAGCTGAACATGAGGCCAATCTGCGTGCTGTGTTACACAGAATCAACAATGCAGGACTGAAACTCAATGTTGACAAATGTCAACTCCGTCAAACTACTCTGAGCTTTTTGGGTCAAAAGATCGGTCCAGAAGGTCTGCTGCCAGATGACTCTCATGTCACTGCCATCCTGCATGCTCCGCCCCCTACTGATCCTGCAACCCTGCGCTCATTTCTTGGCTTGAGTGCATGGTACAGCAAGTTTGTGCCAAATTACGCGACTGTTGTTGAACCTATGAGAGCTCTTCTGCGAAAGGACTGTTCATTCCACTGGAACGAAGCAGCTCAAGCAGCGTTTGATCAAGTCAAGCGGTTAATCGTGCACAGCCCTGCCCTGGTGATGTTCGACCCCAGTAAGCCAACCATAGTCTCAACAGATGCCTCAGACTACGGTGTAGGTGCTGTTTTGACTCAACTTGACGGTAATGATGCAGAACATACTGTTGCATTTGCATCTCGCAGCTTGTCTGATGCAGAGAGGAAATACTCAATCGTTGAGAAGGAAGCTCTAGCTTGCGTCTGGGCTGCTGAAAAATGGCGCACATGGCTCTGGGGCAGAAAATTCCTCCTACGAACAGATCACCAAGCACTGACAACACTGCTGACTACTAAGGGCAATAACAGAGCTGGTCTACGCATAGCCAGATGGTCAGCTCGCCTGTTGGAGTTTGATTATGAAGTGGAATATAGAACTGGGTCACTGAACCATGTTGCTGATTGTCTTTCTAGGCTCCCACTTTCCGAGACAGACATGGCATGTGCAGAGGATGTGGAGTCAGTTGCAGCCATCCTCACTGATCTGAGTGCTGTGTCAGAGGATGACTTCCAGTCAGGGTGCAAAGACTGTCCAGTGTTCACAAAGCTCCGTGTGCAGATACAGAAAGGCTGGCCTGCTAGGAAGACGTCACTGGATCCTGACTTACAGCCGTACTTCCCAATCCGCCATGAACTCGCGGTCTTGAACGAGTGCATCATCAGAGGTACACATCGATTGCTAGTGCCTGAGTCGTTGCAGAAAAAACTCACTGATATAGCTCATGAAACTCACCAAGGCATCGTCCGTACCAAACAACGCCTGAGGGAAATGTACTGGTGGCCCAAAATGGATTGTCATATAGAGACACTGATAAAGAACTGTGCAACGTGCAGACAGAATGACAAGTCCGCTGTCACCCATGATGCTCCACTCCAACCCATTCCTTTACCAGCTGCTGCTTGGGAAAAGGTGTCTGTGGACATCATAGGCCCTTTTGAAATAGCCCCTTCTGACTGTAGATTTGCCATCACATTGGTAGACTACTTTAGCAAGTGGCCTGAAGTAGCTTTTGCTCCCCGAGCTGATGCGGCTACTATCATTCAATTCCTTTCTGTAGTTTTCTCTCGTGAAGGGAATCCAAAGACACTGATAAGTGACAATGGCTCTCAATTTCTCTCTGCTGAGTTCACTGACTTCCTGAAAAGCAGGGGAATCCAACACCTGAGATCCTCAGTGTATTACCCAAGAGCTATTGGGGAAGTTGAGAGATTCAATAGATGCGTTAAAGACTACCTAGAGACTGCCTCGATTCAAGGACAACCCTGGAAATCGTTCCTGAGAACTTACCTGATGGACTACAGAGCAACCCCTCATTCAACAACTGGAGTTTCCCCTTCAGAACTGCTCCATGGACGACGAATGAGAACAAAGTTACAGGTAATGGATATGCCTGTTCCTCAGACAGAGAGGCATACCATGTGCGAAAGAGTTAAGAATAAGCAAATGAAAATGAAAGAATACACTGATGCTCGCAGACACGCCAAACCATCCAACTTTCAGCCTGGTGACAAGGTACGGGTTAGGAAGCCGTGGAAGGTAAAGAAAGGCGAGTTAAAGTTTTCCAAACCAAGGACTGTCATGACAAGGAAAGGACCAAACACTTATTTGCTGGATGATGGACGGACCTGGAACGCCTCACACTTATCGGCTCTGTCAGAGCTGAACGCAGGTACTGATTCTGACACAACAATGGACTGTCATAAACCAGGAACTGATCTAGCATCTAACTTTGAGTCTGATAGTAGGCTTAGGCCCACCAGGATGAGGAACCCACCTTGCTGGACCCAAGACTTTGTCATGGGAAAGTGAATGTTACTGAGTAATGTGAAATATGTTAAACGTGTATTAGGTGACATACATCAGAATGATGAAGTCAGGTTCACATAAGAAATCCTTGTTCAAAGGGGGAGATGTTGTGTCCACACATACTATTGCATTTGTTCTGTAGATGCATTTACCAGAAGCGCTAGAGGGCGCTAGTGAGTATGTTGTTCTGGTTGTGGTTTTAAAGAAGAAAAAAGAAAAATAAAGAAAGGAGTCAACTCCGGTAATCCTCTGTTCCTACCTGCGTGTGTGTGTAATGCTTGCTGAACTAACACCACACAACAGGCGTACAGAAGGTCTACCAGCTTTGAAACCTGTTTGCTAAGGGTTAGCTAATCCAAACACGGAGGGTGGCCTTAAAGGAAGACACCAATGTAAAATATTGAACTGAAAATGAACATTCATCCCCGTTAATTATGTTGCACAACGTATAAAAATCCTCCACCATGTGCAGAGTCTATAACTTAATAAGAACTAACTGTTACTGCTACTGTTGGAGCTCAGTTTACATTTTAAAATTTCTTAAATACCACAAATGAGAGCAAACAGAAGAAGATCTTAAGATAAGATATCTGCTGTGTGTTAAAGTCAGTCCTTGTTTTTCCCATCCAGTAACACAACACATTGTATTTTGAAGTGAGTATATAATAGCAGATAATGTAATGGAAGAGCCTTGACTGTCGCACGCGTCCGTGTTGTCAGCGGGGAAGCAGGGATTCCCCTGGTGCCCAGGCTGCCTGTTAAGTTGTTCAGGAGTGGTCAGATCGCTCCTTCTATTCCTGCCATAATAAGATTAGCGCTGTGACCCTTTAGCTTTGACTAATCCCTCAACATTTCCTGCGCCATCTACACATCTCCAAACAGAAAAACACACAGGCCAGCTCAGGCTACGCTAGACCTAATCCTCTGCAGTTACACTCAAACTGCATGGTTTTTGTGGCACTTGTTACACAAGGTCTGTGTTCTACTTGCGCTTAATTGGCATTAGCAAGGGAAAACAACAATCTGCTACTATCATAAGACAGAAAGACAATCACAAGAATCAAATAAGATACTGGATTTACTCTGTGCACTTCTTTTTTTAGCCACAGCAGATACTTCATTGTAGAAAAAGTGCTCTAAAATGAGCTTCCTCCTAACATAAACAGGAAACAGGCAAAGTCATTGACTAGTTAGCATAGTAGAGCATGTGGGAGCTAACTGATGCTCTTATGGGTTGCTAGACAGAACCCAGATTAGACATGCTAACAATTTTATGCTAGCTAGTTTGCTCAACAACTAAAGTGGCAATATGTCAGCAGTGGCTTAGATCATCCTGTCCCCAGGTGGATCTATTATATTTATTCAGTGTTATATGTGTGTTATATATCCTGTTATAGAGCAGTAAATGCACATGAACATGGCCAAAGTTTTAAATAGTAAGTATGTAAGAGTTTATTTAAATATCATTAAATATCACAAAGTGGTTCACAACAAAAAATGTTAAAAAAGAAAAAGAACTTAACTAAAAGCAAGTTTAAAAAGATAAGCTTTTAGCTACTTTTAAAAGAAACCACCCATCTCAGGCTTAGACCACAGTCTGGGGCCCAGTGTGGTAAAACCTCTGTCTCCTGTAGTTCTTAGCCTTGTATGATTCATAGCCAGCAGGCCATGATCACAAGACCTCAGGGACCTGCTGAGGATGTATGGATGTAAAAGTTCACTGATGTATGGCAGTGCTTGCCCATGCAGAGCCCTAAAAGTCAAAAAGCAGAATCCTAAAAAGGACTCTGAAGTTGATGGGGAGGCAGAAGACTTTGTTAGTAGCTTTCTGCAACAACTTGCAGATTTTCCAATGATGCTTTGTTGAGACAAATGATGGAGGAATTACAACAATTTAGATGAATATTTAAAAAAAAAAAGGCATGAACAATAATTTTTAATTCAGAGTGTGATACAACAGAGATCATCTTGGCAATGTTTCTTATATGAAAAAATCAAGTGCCAACTAGAGATATCTTGAGGTCAGCACATGTGGAAATAATCCCTACAAGCCAAAAGCTCAGGCTTCAGACTGCTCTGAACACTTAGTGTCAGACAGGTTTTTTCTACTTTTGTATCTTTCTGATGCCATAGAACCTGTATATTCCTTATATGGTCATTCCATATGGTTTATGTGAGATCAATAATTTTTCCAAACTGTAAATATTGAAAAGCTCCCAGTAGCTCCCGAGGCTAAAAATATATGACCATTAAACAATTCTGCAAATTGATGAGTAGACTAAAAACCTGCTGCTCCTTTTACAGCCATAAGGTGCTGGCTCTAAGCTCAGCGTCAAACTTGTCAAACTTGAAATTTCCAGTAACTAAATATTTAGCCCTCACTCGGGGGGGGATCTTACTGTACCAACCCTAGCTCCGCCCACCATAAATCCCGTTGGCACCACAGATTGACATAGTGCTGACGGTAAACCCCTATGATACATATGCTACCTCTGCGATCCTTCTGCTTCCCTTTTCTGATCCTTTTCAAGTCACTCTGTAGCTTAAATACTGAACATAATTAAGCTCAGCTATAGCCATTCATTGGAAAAGGAAAAAAAAAAGAGGAAGAGTGTCTACAAAGGAAATACATGCAGGCTAAGGGGAAACCCCATTACAATCCCCGATACACCAAATAAACAAATGTAACCTCTCTACCAACAAAGAGTACACATAAACCATTTCTTCTACTGTATGTGCTTTGAGCGGGGGGGTCAGTGTGACACGTCATTATTAGGCATGGGATATTTACAGATAACTATGCACTGAGGTCAACCAAGGGTAATATTTTTCTGCAGGGTATAACTGTCTACTGGCCAGCCAAGAGAAGGGTCACAGCTGGTAGCCCTACATTTAATCTCAGTTATAACCGCTGACTCGTGTTTCTGGTGGATTTCATTGCACCCCTTAAAAAAAAAAAAAAAGCCCCCATGCGGCTGTCTGGGCCGATCAGTCAGCTGGCTTTAAACTAGGTCTGATCAGTGTGATCTAAAATAAAGAAGTGCGAGGAGGATGAAGTGTAATGGCACGCTGGAGAGCTTGATTTAATCCCAGGAAGTCTTTCCCTCTCTGTGCCGGTGTCACGCTAAATATAGGAGAGCAGGGTATCAAGCATACTGTAACAGCCCCGGACACTAGGTTCAAGCTTTGTTCAGGTCAGGAGGTGCACTCTGTGTGCGTGCTGCCCTGTAACACTTTACATTCAGTCAAATTAAACAACAATCAACTAGATGAGATGTTGTTTTTGTTTTCACTTCACTTTAAATCAAGTAAAATTCTATAATATTAATAGAATAGAATAGCCTTTATTGTCATTGTACAGAGTACAACGAAATTGAAGTGCCACTCCCTTGGTGCAAGTTTCAATAATAAATATAAATGTAAAATATAAAAAGTACAAAAAAACAATCGTAAGTACTCAAACAATAGTATGTACAATATATACAGGATAGCAGCATTAATATAATGACAGTATGAATAGCAGCATAATATAATGACAGTGACGGTATGGAATAGGTTCAATTGTTTTTGTGCTTATTTACTACGGTGATAGCTCTGGGAAAGAAGCTATCCCTGAATCTGTTTGTCCTGGTTTTATGTGACCTGTACCGTCGGCCTGACGGTAATAGTTCAAACAGTTGGTTGCTGGGGTGAGAGTGGTCCTTGATGATATTGCCAGCTCTGCTGAGGTACCGAGAGTTTGCAGTGACCTCCAGGCTGGGCAGAGAGCAGCCAGTGATCTTCTGGGCTGTGTTGATGACCCTCTGCAGTACTTTCCTGTCCGCAGCTGAGCACCCTGCATACCATGTTGTTATGCCGTACGTTAGGATGCTCTCTATGGTGGCTCTGTAAAATGTCACCAGCAGCCTCTCCTCCAGGTTGTTCCTCCTGAGCACTCTCAGAAAGTGGAGACGCTGCTGGGCCTTTTTAACCACCGCCGTAGTATTTGCAGTCCAGGAGAGGCAGTGGCGTGCACAGACATTTTGGGGGGCAAGTGCTCCAGGGGGAAAAAAGGGCACTTTTTGCATATGTGGAAAACCTTTTCTTTTTATAATAAAAAAATCGCACAGGTTAAATGCAATTTGACTTTTATTTCAAAACATTCTCTAAAAATCAAAAATCACACCACAAAAAGATAAAATCTGTATCCAACTCTAAACTATATACATACATATTCTCAAGTGTCCATTAAATGGAGTGTACTGCTCTAAAGAAGCATCCTTCTTGGTGCCATGTCTTTGTAGATGTTGATGACCTCGTTGTAATTGATCTCCACATCTTTCTCAATGGCCAACAAGAGGAGATCAGACAACCTTTCTTCTCCACACAAACTTCTTAGTTTATTTTTGATTATTTTTAGCTTTGAAAAGGATCTTTCAACTGTCGCAGTTGTCACTGGTAGTGTTGCATAGATCTGAATCATTTTGACAAAGGCAGGAAAGATCAGCTGGCCATTGTTTTCCCTCAGTATCAGAAATATTTCTCTGAGGTCTTTTGAACTAAAGCTGGAGTGGAAGACCTTTAATTCTGTTTTGAGCTGGTCCTCATCTTCTCCATAGAATTCACAGAGGATGTGGACAGCTTCAATGGCTTCTGGGTTTGGTGGGCCTACCCAGTTAGCATGCACAGTTAAGGGCTGGAGGGACTGAATGATTCTGGCCGTTGGGCTTCCAGTATTGTCCCCTTTGAACCTCCTGTTCAGTTCCCCAGTCATGATGTCCAGAAAGGTGAAATATACACCACTCCTGAAATATGCCTCCACTGACTCAAACTGAGCACCTACTTGAGACACTGTGGTGCTGTGTTGGAAACGCACTGGAACTTTCCGCTTTCTCTCCTGACCAGGCACCACGGTAGGTACTGGAATGTTGAAACTCTCTGCCTTCTCTGATGCACATCTAAATATCTCTCCAAATTTCTCCTCAGACCTCATGGTTTGCAATGTGTGAAGCACACCATCAATTACCTTGTAGGCAGTGGAATGGTCCAACCCTTCTTCCTGCAGAGAATCTGATGCCAAAGCAGTGACTTCGAATACTGGTGTGGTGATTTCCATGCAGAGAATGAACATAAAATTAATGGCATTTCTGTACATCTGAGCATCACCTTGGGCCAGGTTAGGTGGGTCACTGTCACTGATGTCATCAAGGAGCATCAAAATGGCTTTCAAATTTCTCTGAAGTGCCTTCAGTGCTTTTTCCCTGCAAGCCCATCGAGTATCTGACAGCTGCTGGAGCTCCATAACACGTTGTCCAGGAAAGAGAGACTCCTGAAATTTGACCAAGGCAGCATGACGCTTTGGGGAGCCTGAGCAAAAGGCATACAATTTCTCCACCAAGTTGAAAAATGTCACAAAATGCTTGCTGGACTTTGATGCCTCCACTAGTACCAAATTGAGGCAATGGGCTTTGCAGTGCACATAGAGGGCCTTCTCATTGTGTGCACGGATTCTAGCTTGGAGACCTTTATACATGCCACTCATGTTGGCTGCTCCATCATAGCCTTGACCATACATGTTCTTCATCTCTAGGCCATTCTTTTGCAGAAGCAAGAACACTGTATTCTCCAGCTCCTGGCCTGTAGTTGTATCAACATTGCACACTTCGATGTATCTCTCCTTTATTTGCATATGATGAAAATATCGCACAACAAATGACACTTGCTCTTTGTGTGAAACATCAGAGGTTTCATCAAGTAGAATGGAATACATTTCAGCCTCTTTTATTTCACGTTGTATCTCCTTCCTGATGTAAGTTCCTAGTGCTGCAATGATGTCATTTTGACTTCTGTTGGAAAGCAGTGACACCTGGGGCCTTGTCTTGGTGGCTTTAACTGTGGCAATTTTTTCCAAATGCATTTTCAGCACACTATCGTAGCGGGAAAATACATTGACTAATTCACGAAAATTGCCACGGTTATCACTGGACTCACTCCCATCATGACCTCGGAATGCTTGTCCCTGACGTGCAAGATACACTGTTAGGTCAATTAATCTTGTCAGGATTTCTTTGTTTGTCTGCCTCTCTCGCTCTCTAACTTCCACCCCTTTTACGTCTGAAACATCAAATGCAGACTGAAGGGCCTTTTTCTGGAAATTGATCCATCTAACCATGCTTGTCATGTGCATCTCTGCGCTGGAGTGTTGTTTGATTTTTTCAAGAGCAGTACTCCACTTTCTGATGCCATCAGTTGTCCAGGCTGTTCTGCTTTTATATTTTTCATCCGAGAGGAAAAGCCGACAACTAAAACAATGCATTGAATTAGCAGTGGGTGAGTATTCCAGCCACACATTAGCAGAAAACCACTGTTTCTGGAATGATCTCCCCTCAGTTTTGGGGTAAGGTATATCAGGCTGACATGGGCCCACATTGCAGCACATTGAAACGTATCTGTCATTGCGCTTTATTTTAAATGTATGGATGTGTGTTGGATCTGTTGGGTATTGTAAAGCTGCTAACTTTGACATTATGTGATCGATCGGTTCTTCCTCATTGTGGTCTTCAGAGAGCACTACATCAGTGTCTGTATGCCTAACTGAACCTGTTGCTGCATTGGTCGCGGCTTCATCTGTTTCTATATCTCCCTCTTCTGCTATGCTGGTAGATGGCATAGAGCTGCTTCCCTGCTGTGACTGACTACAATGGAGCAATAATAATAATAATAGTATTATTATTTATCATAATAATAAGCTTAAACAGATAGTTTTAATAATAACCCATACTGCAAGTCTTGTAACATAGAAATAACTTTCGTAGGTACAAAATAATAGTTAGCTCAATGCCTGCTGATTAAGTTCATTAAAAACTAAGTGTGAACAGCTTTTAAGATTTTTCAATAGAATTAACTGCAAGGAGCAGGTTACATTAAAACATTAAAATAGAACCTGACTCTGCCCTTGACTCTGACCTTTCATCTTCATTTTCCTTTGCTTTCATCCAGGAGAGCAGAGAACTGCTTCCCTGGGCTGCCTGTTGTAGATCCCTTTCTTTCTCCTTTCTCAGCCTCTCTTTCCTAGGCATTATGCTTGCTGAAATTAGTAAATAAATAGACCAAAATGTATGAGAACGAATAAGACTGACTGTGGTCATTACAAGAACAGGGCAGAATGGTCGTTTTCACAGGCAATTGGGAACTGCCTATTTTTCCTTTAGCAAATTAATGTGTTAATGTTGCCAATATGTTACACCAAAAAAAATTAACATGTCTAACCAGTGCTTCTCAAAACTTTTAACATGCACCACCCCCAACACCGTACCCTTCAAACTACCAATAACAACGTCACTGTTCTGTCACAATCAGGTCACAACACAGTGCGTAAATGTCTGCGAGCATCGCTGAGTCAGTAACAACCAGTTAGGCTAAAGACTGCATCTTTAGACAGTTGGACGGTGTTCTAACTTTCTCACAGGAGACACCTACTAAAGACAGTCAAAAACATTAATTTCAATCTTACCAAAGTAGGACAGTAGTTGACGTTAGTTATGGAAAGGCTAATCCACAAAAACGGAGAAACGTCCATAATTCTATTATTCATAATCATGTCAAGGTTTTAGGTTTTTCTGCAGTTCCATCTCTAAAAAGTGTGATGTCTTCCCGTCACTGACTTCAGTTTGAAAACTTTGTATTTATTCACAGATTTCCGTGAGATCATCCTAAAATTTGTAACGAAAAATGGGCTCAAAAGAGCCCTCTGCCTAACGGCATGTAGCCTATAGCATAACGTGATATTTTCAATAGTGTATGCAAAAAGGTTGGAATTGATGGAGAGTGGGGTTGCCTAAATGGTTTAGGTTACATTTTAAATGTGTCGTTTTTTTGTTTATCCATATGGATGGATGGAGGGGGCAAGCTGGCAAAGTTTGTCATGTGCAGTTTCTGACAGGCTACTTCACAACAAAACAATTGCAGGTTGGTCTTAGAGGGCAAACAGAATAATTTCACTCGATTCATGGGTTACCTGACTGGTTGGGAAGGGAAAGAGCTGCCGTGTTGTCCGCCGTGGCTCCCAGTCGCTATAGTTAGCCTACTATGCCTACTCCAAGTAGTCCTATGTCATGCCGCTGCTACACGCCTCACAACAAATGAACTGCAAGCGTGTTCACGTGACACGGTGACAGTGAAAAAGCGACAGGGTTCGGGTGTCTTTGAAGAAGGGGCACAAATCAAGCCATTATTTTCACACCTTTTTAAATCGCGCAGCTTTAAAAAAATAAAAAATCACGTCTTTCAAAAGGGCACTTTTTTGGACTGAGGGCAAAAGGGCAAGTGCTTCAGCACCACCTCGTCTCTATCTGTGCACGCCAGTGAGGAGAGGTCATCAGAGATGTGCACGCCCAGAAACCTCATGGAGTGTACCCTCTCCACACAGTTCCCGTGAATGTAAAGTGGGGCCGGGTCTGCTCTGCCCTTCCTGAAGTCCAAGATAAGTTCTTTAGTTTTCGTGGTGTTCAGTTGGAGGTTGTTAACTGAACACCACTCAGTCAGTCTGTTGACCTCATCTCTGTAGTCCGACTCATCCCCCCTTGAGATGAGTCCAACCACTGTGGTGTCATCCGCGAACTTTATGATGGTGTTTGAGAGATGGGTAGGGGAGCAGTCGGATGTGTAGAGCGTAAACAGGAGGGGACTCAAAACACATCCTTGTGGAGACCCGGTGCTGAGTGTGATGGTGCTGGACCGGTGGGGGCCGAGTCTGACAGACTGTGGTCTATTTGTCAGGAAGTCCTTGATCCAGAGGCAGATGGGGTGGAGAGTCCCAGGTGAGACAGTTTCTGGACCAGGATCTCCGGGATGATATGATTGAATGCTGAGCTGAAGTCCAGAATAACAATAATAATAATAACAATAAAAAAGTTTATACACAAATTGAAGATTTGTTTAATTCATTTAATTCAGTTATTGATATTTCAGGTAACTGAACTCTCAATCTAAGGTAAAAGCCAGTGAAAGATTAGCAATTACATAACTGTAACCCTGCTTTTGTTTACCGCACATTTCTCACCATTTACGTGAATGTATGCATCTGCAGAGTGGCATAAAAGATTAAATACTCCATCTGCTGTAACCTCATGTTTGGACAATAATGCGTGCTTTCAGTCACATGTCAAGTGAAGTGAAAAGGAAAAGTTGGCAGACAGAAAAGGTCAGACTGCTGAGGACAACTCGGTTATTTTGCGACTGTCTATTTTTTGTCTGTTGGTCTTGGCCTGCAGTACAAGCACTGGAGGCTGCTGATGGTACAGATAGAGAACTCATAGGCCCTGGCTATGGGTTTGTGTTTGAGAGGGAATGAAAGGAAAACACATATAAACAGCATGTGCAGTTTAATACAATTCCCATAAATTCGTCCCCAGAGAAACCATTCGTGATCATACAACAGCAAACACAGAACTTTGTAGTAAACGACGTGCTTAAATATCTGTGCCGTAAAAGAGCTACATACTACAACCTTGAACCGTGATGAAGGCTATCAGCTGTGAAAGAAGCTCAAAAGCAGATGTCTTCAGTGAAGGAACTCATGACCACATAAACACATTCGAACAACTAAAAATATGCATGCTCACAAAGGCATTCAGTCCCCACACACTGCACTGCAAGACCACACTGTGCCCTGTGCCCTTCACATGCCCCTGGCACCTCTGAATTAGTCCAAACACTCACACATAAATAGTCCCTCACAACACAAACAGAAATATAGCCAGCGTCTCCTACAGGCGCCCTGTGTTACCAGAGCAGTAGCTAACAGACTGTATATAAAAGATGGATGCAGTCACAGTGATGTTTGTTGGTGAGTGAAGCCCTGAAACCTTGAGCTGAGCAATTTATTGTAATGTTTTGAAACTGGATGAGACAAATAAGGGGTGCATTACCCTGTCTGATTATCCTTTTTGTCTCTAATGGGACAATAATTTACAAAATGAATGTTACATTGTATCCAGCGAGGTCTAGAAATAGCGAAGGAGCTGATAAAGTCATACGTGGGCTAATTTTCCAATAAGATTTTGCTGATTTCTGACCGTAACAGAAAAAAAACAGGTTTAAGGGTCTTCCACACTGGTTCATAAGCTAGGCCCATCTTTAATATACAGTTTGTGAGCATCCTTGTCATAGTGCTTTGTAAGTGTGATGTTTTCTCCTAATTAACCACATATTTTTCATAAATACACTTCTGCTACACCAAACAATCCGGTTTCATCAACTTCTTTACATTTTTTCTTTTACAAAGCATTGCTGTTTAACTGCTGATGAGTTGGTCTGTAATAATGCTTTCATATGAAGTGTAATATGTCTTTTTCTCTGGTGTGCAGTCAGACACAACAGCTGGTTGTGGGAAATACTCTGGTGTCCGGGCCCACATGCAAATGTGCACACGTGAAACAAGTGCCCAGTGTTTTCCCTTGCACTTCCCCCACCCTTTGTCATTGTGACTTACGCATTCTCACGCTCCATGACGACATCGCTGCAAGTGACTGGATTCACTGGGCATGTGCAGTGACAATGCGTGTCATAATTAAGGCAAAGAGCAAAGAAACTAGGTTTTGCAGAGCTGCGTATTCAGTTTTGTTGTTAGTTCACAGTGAGTGCTGATGGTCATATAGTGCCAAGTGACACTGTTCCAAAAAAGCCAACACATGATTCTTTAAAGGAGGTTCAAATGGCTGCAAAACTCTTTTGCTGGCTTTGAAAAATTACTTCTCAACAAATGTTCTTGGAAACAGACGTGTATATATATATATATATATATATATATATATATATATGGACAGTAGACAAAAAGAGCATGGACAGCAGACATCAAAGGAAAAGGGAAAACAGATGCAGAGAGTGTGAGCACGTTAAACACAGAGGGTGAATCCAGCAAAAGTCTAACAGCAGTGAGGATGAGTAAACAGAGAGGATATTGGAGGAAGCGTCCTGCTCGCTGAGTGGATTAGCTGGTTGAAATCTTGCTCTGACTCATCACGCTATTGCTTGTTATTACGCCTCCCTTATGTGTATGTGCATATTGTGTTTCCCTTTGTGTGTCCCTAATAGAGATGCCAATGTGGTGTATAAGCACAATCACATCTTCCTGAAACTATTTCCCCTCTTGTTCTCATGACCCACTGTATGAGTACTAGTGGCTGCTAATGGTGTGTGCCTGTGTGTAATTCTGAGAAGGAAAGAGTTTGTGTACCTGAAGCAGTGTTACAGAATTTCTCTGTGTTGGCTTTATAGAAGTAACTAACATGAACTCAAATCATATTAGAAGCAGTCCAGCCAAATCCAGTCACTCTATTAAAGAAGCCCAGTATAACCAACAGATAACCTCAATATGGTTAGTTACTTACTAACTAGTTACTAACTAGTAACTAAGTTTGCGTGAATAGCTGAGCTTCTCTACACAATACAGTATTTGGTACATAATATTGTAGTTCATAAATGTTAACAGGCAGCTAGTGCTAGCTAATACTCAGAAGTGAGTGCGCTGAAACCTCCATGAATCAGGTGACCTGCTGATGTTGGCTATTTTCACCAACAATGGTCAAAGGACTTTTTCAGCTGTCATTCTTCTAGCTAATGTTAGCTAACCTTAGGTCATCTGCTAAAATAAATAAATTGCTTAATACCCAAGGTAGCAGCTAACTGGCTAAGCTTAGCTTGCGGGAACCTGCTATCAATCAAAGCAATCACTATAGCACCTATTTGCAACCACTGATCAGGGTTGTTGCTTGCAAAGGCAGGGGAATTTGGATTTTACTTAATCTTAGACACTTAGAAATTGTCATTGGCAATTATAAAGTTTTAAAACATAAAAAAGTTGCACAGCAGCCAGAAATTCTCAGCCTTTGTTAACTCCAACGCAGGTTCACATTATTGAACAAGA
This sequence comes from Rhamphochromis longiceps, assembly GCF_057381845.1. Lineage (NCBI taxonomy): Eukaryota > Metazoa > Chordata > Actinopteri > Cichliformes > Cichlidae > Rhamphochromis > Rhamphochromis longiceps. The sequence continues at coordinate 24,833,045 of NC_140577.1, forward strand.
AAGCCACAATATATACTAAATCTAGAAAACAGTGCCATATTGGCTTTACTCTTCTTCACCTGTAAGTCAGCAAACCGTTGAGCTGTGACGTTCAGAGATCCTGGCTCGCTGCTTCAGCTCTGTCTGGCAGGTGCATTTCCTCCTTGCTTTGTTTTTCCCTTGTGTTTCTTTCCCTAAGTGCTTTACCATTTCCCTGGAAATCATCCCTCGCCCCGTCTCTTTCCACACATCCCCTAAACCCATCATCTCTGAAACCCTACGGCTGGATAAGATCCCAAGCCCGCAGATTCTCCTGATTCTGGATGTTTAGCTCGGGGTAATTGTAATGTTTTATTGCATTATGTAATACCTTCAAAATGATTAAAACAGACCAGCCAGAGCTTTTTGCCGGCACACTTGGGTGCATATACGAACAAGTCCAGACATAACACTCACAAGAGCGTACAGCCACACACACATACTCTATGTCAATATATATTTCTTACTTTCTTCCATTAAGCCCACAGAGGTTTTGGAGAGCTAACCCCAAAAAGCAATATGTTGTGCCACAGCGCAACAGTTGGCCTTCTAATGTTTGTCAGCATGACTGGAGCGTACGGAAAACCCTGCCACATCCACAGAAAACACAGCGTTATAACACACACCACACCACATCAGCGGATCAATAAGGAGACACACAGCTGGAAAGCAAGACCAGATTACACAGAAAAACCATAAAAGCTATGAATACCTAGTTTCCCTGTATGTTCAGCGGATGGCTTAAAGCTAGAGAGAAGGAATAAGCAAGTAAAACCTAAGAGTTTAAGGACTTTTCATTGCCTCTGCAAAATACATTTAAGACCTTACTGTGAGGGAAACGCACTTTAAAAATGAAAATATACTCTGATGTAAGTTCAAACTTAACAGTGAGGTCAAATGAAACTGCATCCAAATGTTAAATTATAAACTGTAAATGGTCTGGTACTAATATGGCCCATTTCTGTTCAGTTGAGCACCAACAGCGCTTTCTATTGCAAGTCATGTTCACCCAAAACACACACAAACAGATACAGCGCGTTTATGATGGATGTGATATTGCCCAAGGGCACTTCGACACACGAATTAGAGGATAAACCTTTAGACTGACCTGACTGGTAGACAGCGTGCTCTACCACATGAGACACAGCTGTATTCTAATAAAGAGACAACAATACACTGTAGCTGTTGTCAAACAGGCCAAGAGACCTATTGTTAACCCCTCTGGCAACCTCTGGTTGCTAGGGAAATTAGTAATTCCCTGACTAGTTGGCGGACTGGAGGTTGATGGCTGTCACCTGGTCCGAGCAGTCATAAAAACAGTGCTGTTGCAGAGCAGCGACCTGCTATTGCAGCTCTTCAGATTCGGTTTCACCCAGCGACTGCCAGCACCCTCCTGCAACAACCCACCAACCAGTGAGAGAACACACATTTTTCCCTAGCAACCTGTGGTTGTCAGGAGGTCACTGACCGCTCTCTTGGGATGCATGACTGGGACTAGGCTTTAGCAATACATTTTACAGCCAGCAACCTTCAGTAATCATTCGCCAGCTGTTTGGGGAATGTACATTTTCCCTGTAGGCCTGTAGTTGCCAGTGAGACTGGACTGGAGACCCATCCTCAACCACTTGTCCCTAACCACTTACCAACTGGTTGGCAAATGCGCAGTTTCCCCAAGTGACCTGTACAGTAGTTGCCAAAGGGTTGCTTTAGGGTTGCCTAAGCCACAAGTTGGAAACATCGACAAGATAAAGCCTTGCAATTCTTTCCAGAAACCAACATTAACCACCAAAAATCATAAATGCGAATCTCTTTGTCATTAAACTCGCACCTTCCCTCTCTCTAAAAGGCTAGCTAGCAAGCTCTTTTTCATTATCATCAATTTGAACATTTCCATAAGTGCACCGCAAGCTGGAAAATCTGGCGCCAATGCAACTATAAACATTTAATCCCTTCAAACTGGATTCTCCTTCATTGCCTGCACATGTGCTTTTTCCAGAGGTTCCAATTTTAGCAATAGATGCAACATAATCTACTACTGAAGTGTAAATAAAGTCAAACAGCATTAGTGCAGCAGGAGAAGAGAACGACTACAGAAAAGATAAATGCTGGTGGCTTTTCTACAGCAGCCACTGCTGGAAAGTTTTTCACCACTACACCTCCATCGCTAATGCCTCATCTGCACATCTCTCCATCTCTAACAGCAGTAACTAAAGCATGACTCATGTGGGCTCTCCTCAGGGTCTCAGCTGCTGGTGAGGGTAGAGGGGAAACTATTTGAGTGATTTTTTTTTTTTTGATTTTTTTTAAATTTCATTCCTTCCTTCTCTCTGTGAAACACACATTAAAATAAGAGCACAGTGTTCTGTATTTGGAATGCAGAAGTGCTGATTTTAGGTGGTGGTGGTGCAGAAAAAAAAATGGACACATAAACATACATTTTCACAGAAGGTGCTCTGGTTGTGCATAGATGAAGCAGACTGAGCGGCAGGACTAAACTTGTCTAACCCTTTGCACACAGTTCATAAGCATAGCGAAATATCTTTGTTGACTCAGAAGTTAGCAGGAGGATAGTGCACAACTTCTTGAGCCAAAGCCACAGGTGTCTATCAGAACAATGAAGCATGAAGATTATATGGAGCTGAGCTGAGTAAATATAGATTCAGAGGAAAAACAATGCAACCCAGGAAAAGTAAGAAATGTTGAGGTTAAACAACTGCAGCTGAGTCTTTTTGAATAATATAATTCAAGATATGGTGGGAAACATCAACAGGGGACAAATGGACGGTGGATTAAAAAGTAGGGTAGCACAGTTATTAGAGGGCACCATGCCAACAACTTGACTGCTCAGTCACAGATGTCCTGCAGCAATACCCCCTCCCAGCTTACCCATTAGCAAGCATTATCTCCATGCCACACCATGCCATTACCCGGCCTTATCTCCCACAGCAGGGGGACACCAATGAAGTAAATCGTTGTCAGAACCAGCTGTAGTCATTTCTTTTTATATAGCATCTTATAGCCAGAGTGAACAGAGGTCCTGTCAGGAAATCTAGCCTAAGTAGCGACTACTCATTTATCACTCAAGACCACCCTGTTGGCAAGCTTAAAAAGATTGTAATTTCTCTAACTCTCACTGATGCCATGAAATCCTTAAAATATCTGTAGTAAACCCTCGTTTGTTTGTTTTTTTTCTTGTTGTTTTTTGAATAGGGCCCTGTTTTATTCAGTAAAGGCAGGATCAAATTATAAAACTGAAACTGAAATGAAGATTCTGATGTGTGAATCCTGCAGTGAGCCGAAGATAAGACAGATACAGACACAATCTTCAAGTTTTCAACGAGTTGCTAGTTTGTTATGTAACAGTAGAACCCGCGAAAATCAAAGCGAGTTAAACTTCCCTCCACCCTAACCTCTGGCCTCCACCTCTTCTTGACAATACGATGGGGGGTGATTAGAGACAGATAATTGGCGCGCAGAAATCCAAGCCAATTTTTTTAAAGGGCTAAATTCCAGAGCTCAGTGCTAAGGGATTGAAAAGGGTCCAAAACACATGCAAGGCCTTTTGTTCTGCACTCCGACTCTTTTGTTTCACCTGCTGTACCACTCATTACAGGGAGCTTTACCTGTCAGAGAACATACCCTCGCTGTTTTTGATCACTTGAATTACTGCATATCCTTTGACTTGAGGAGAGGCTGGGAAATGAGGCCGCATGGGAAACAAAAGCTTTGGGAATCTAAAACCATTTACTTCCTCAAGCTCAGGTCCAGAGCCCTGGGAGTTGGAAGGTTCTGCTCATAGACAGCGTAAAAAGAAGGATGTAGCTTTCAGAGGTGGGGCATCGATAAAGGATAGTATTGTAATATTTTTCTTGGCAATATTGTATCGATACTGGGCACTAAACATCCATTTTTTAAAAAAATTAAATACATCAAATAAGATAAGATAACTTTTATTAGTCCCACACGTGGGAAATTTGTTTTGTTACAGCAGAAAGTGGACAGTGCAAAGCTATATAGCAAAAATTAGAGAACACTGGAATAGAATAAGAATAAGATACTGTACACAACTGTACAGAATAGAATAAAATAAAATACTATATACAATACAATAATATATACAATAGGATAAAATAGAATTCAAATGCTATATACGACTGAGTAAAAATACAACTTTGTCAGAAAAAGACAATTGCACTTAGTCTCATTGCACATGTGTGGGTTTGTGTGTTTGATCAGCTGCAAATATATTCTGGGAATACTACAAAATGGCTAATCTTCTGCACCAACATCCTAAGATAACATTAGCCGAGCAAACTTACATTAAATCAGCTCAGCTGAAAAACCAACGTCGCACTTAGCTTATTATTGCACATGCACAATCACTTTTGACTGTAAGGCGATTACACAGGGCATCTAAAAGGAGGCAACCTTTCTGCAAACAGTTGCAGTCTGACTTGGACTGACTGCAATCACTCTCAGAGAGATGATCAGAAAAGTCTGCAAATAATTGCTAATTTTTAAATTAGACAGATCGGCAACATGTTGCCATCGGTCTTGATTACTCTTTGTCAATGAGCACAACATGAGGGAACTCGACTCAACTGGCTGCAAGCCGATTGCATTGTGAGTGTATTTAATAGCAGACTGTCTTATGGCAGGAGTTCAGTGACAGTGTTGGCAGGTTTGACCATCTCATTCAGCAAAAAAAACCCCAAAAAACAAAACTAAGGTGCGAGAATGTTATCTTACTGGATAAATCAGAGTTTGAGAACATAGTGAAAGAAAGACGACAAAATGCAATATATGTTATTTGCAATACTTAGCATATCACAAAATGTTAAAAACTGAAGTATACTGTATTGTACAAGTATTGTGATAATATCGTATCGTGGGGTGATTCCCGCCTCTAGTAGCTTCCAGGTTTGGTGAAGCCACCAATGCAAAACTGCCTTGAGTCTGCACTTAGTGGACACTTTCCTGATGGCTTCATGGACTCATCGCTTGATTCATGTTATTCAGAGAACAACATTAAATCCATATTGTGAATTTTGATCATTCTAAGCGTCTGAAAGGAGTATTATCTACGGTATGCTCACTGGCTTGTGACTGACCAGTTCTTAGCCACTCAGAATATTGATTTCACAATCATATCCATCCTTTATTAGTAACATCTGGTTTAAAAACATCAAGATGACCACGGTGAAAACACTCATCCCTAGAAACTGATGAGTTACATGACAGCAACTACGTCCATCTTACTGTCTATGTTTCTGCACGGGAAACGGGAAACCGCCAAAAACTGCAGTTCCTTGAATTGCCACTAGGGGCTAGTTCAAAAAGCGAGTCAATCACCAATAATTCTAATATTAAAATTTCCAACTTTAACAGGAGAAATAAACAGGTTTGCAGCCTGGTACGATTTTTTACAAAGAGTGGATTTACAGATTGACTGGCTTTAAATTCCTGCAGTCAGAAAAATCCATCAGAAGTACAACAAGAGGTAAACTTCACATCATCCTTTCCCTTCCTACCTCTAAACTTTTAATACCCCCAGTTCTCCCTGATCTCCATCAATCAACCCCTTTGCTTCCTTTAACTCTCACATTTAGTGCAAAGAGGCTCCACTGTGCTGCCTCCCTCACGTGTTTCTGTGCTGTCAACACTTTCTAAAGATAACACCTCAACTTCACCCCCACCCCAGAACCGCCGCTCTGTACTCATCAGCCACGATCCACAACAACTCTTCGACTGTGACAGAGGCAGCTAAAATTAACCCTTAAACAAAGGGTTCTGGGCAGGCCGCGTGATGGACCGATAGAAGGGATGTGAGTGTAGGTGGAAGTCTGCACAAGCAGATATTAAAAGTTAAAAGAACAACTGAAAGAGACAGTGCAGCAGTTGAAAGTATAAATAATGAGGTTCGGGCCACAACTTCTTAACCTGAAGCTGAGGACAGTGAGGACACCCACAATGCATAAAAAATGAACAAAACAGCCTGATTTCCCAGCGGGGTTCAGGCTGGAGACGTTCAGAAGACCTGGATCATTAAAATGCCACAAGGGCCTCTCGAGCGCAGACAGAGTGCCTTCACCAGCAGTCAAAGTCATGGCCTTGCTGACCATGTCAGTGTGTGTTTCTGTTCATGTACCAGGGAAAAATTCATTAACTCACAAACATAATCACACTCTGACTCACACAAACTCCCACTGTAGAGCTGCTTTAATCCCAACCGGAACGCCTGCATGTAATTCAATCTATCTGCAGAAAAGCCAAGAAATGCCCAAGAATGCTGCGTTTCTCTTAGTCATTCAAACGTTTCTAATCCCTGCAATCTTGAAAGAAGATCACTGGATGACTGAAGGAGATGTATCCAACATTTAGCCTCAATACAATGATGTTTAGATCTTTGCTAATTGAACCTAGAAGGTCACGAGACCAGTAAGATTAGGAAAATCTGTAAGAAATGGAGCATTTCATGCATTTTAATCATAATAAACGCACAGCTTTTCAGTCACAAACATTTCATTTCATCCTTGAATGCAACGTGATTTTTCATTTAGCGGACAGTTTGCTGTCCACCACTCGGAGGATTTGAAGGTTAAGGCCTAGAAAGATTAGAGAACGTTAAACGGGTGGATGAGTGGACAGCTGAAGCGACACTGAGTGATGGGGGGTGGACAGCAGATCTTTAAAGTGAATAGACTGCTGTGACACGCTTAAGCTATCTGCTTGCATGTCTGTTTAATGCGGCAGAATTACACACTGCCACTTCCAAATATCAAGTCCCGTGCAGATTTAGTCGTTGCCCTGCATCTGTGCCGTGCTAACTGAAATCTGGATTGCGGTCAGCATAGTAAACAAACTCTATCATCGCACGTTGGCACTGGATAAAAATAAGCGATGCCCTTCAAAAGAAAATGTCTCTGCGTTGATGATGGCGATGCAACTTTTTCTAATAAGAAGCTGTTTTTCATTTTATGCGTAAAGGGACAAATAAATATAGCCCGGCGCTGTTTTTTCTCCAAACCATGGGAAGATCCCTCATAACGGCTGGATGTGTGGGTGTGTGTATTACATGGTCATGGGTGTGAGAGAAAGATTTAGCTTACATCAATCCTCAGTGCATTCACTCAGGCCCATCAGAGGATGAAGAAAAACACTGTAGCAGTTTTACATCTGTAAGCAAACAGCAGTTTATATGTTTGCAGCAGATGGCTGCAGATCCGGGTCAGTCCTCATCCCTTTCAGAATGAGCCCGTCTGTTTCCAACAGCCCTCGAGCCTAAAACTTTCTTTAGAGGACAGCAACTATACATCCATCATAATCTACTGAAAGGAAGTGGTTTAAGGGAAAGTGGGAGGATGAAAACTGCCGTTTGCAAAAAGAAAACTTCATCTAATTACAATCTAATCACTATAAAAGGTGATCAAATGCAGCCAAATCTCTAACAGGTCCATTTCAGAATACTTTTTTTAAACTATTTTTAAGACAGCAAAAAAAATGCCCCATATATACAAGAACTATATTTTTTGTACCCTTCCTAAGCACTGCTTAGACTGACCTTTCACCTCATTAACATCTCGGCCGGTCTTGATTCTAGGATCCAGAATTAGCTCTGCTATCACTGGCATGAAGAGTGTTGACCAAGTAGGAAAAAGTCATGGAGGAAATGGGTGAAGAAGGACACACCCCGGGGAGAGAAAGCATGATAGAGTGGGATAATTTTAATGGAGGGTTTTCCCTAACAAAACGTAACCACAGCGCTAAAGTGTTTCAGTGCAGTGCCTCAGCCAAGTGAAAGGAAAAAACACAATCCCAAGAGTTCTCCACTGCTGTGGACAGAAAAGACACTGATAGGGTACAAACTACTGACTAGGAAATTGCACATTATTCATCTCTATACTCTCTTGCTGCCTTATAAGTTTCTTATAACAGCGGTCCTCAACCCCCGGGCCACAGGCGGGTACCGGTCCGTGAGTTGTTTGGTACTTGAGCTACAGTACCAAGATTTGTAACATTTATAAGGTGATTGTTTAAAAGCCTGAACTCAAGAAGTGTTGATCTGATGAGCAGGAAAACTGAAAAATAGGCCAGAAACAGCCTGTTAGGTGTAACTCCACAATACCTCAGTTAGCAGGTGTGTAGCTACACCCAGATCTATCAATGTCTACAGATGGATGACTAAGCAGAAATTTAACACTGTCAAAAAAGCTGTTTTCTTCTGTTTGAGACCCTAATCACAAGTGATCGTCAGCGGAATTCATGTTCATAAAAAATTACGCTGAAATCCATTCAATAGTTCTCAAGAGATTCAAATAATGACCTGGTAGCATTAAACAAGTTAGCTCTCAAGATCTAACATAAATTATGTGCACGGTCCTTGTCAGCAACACAGAAGATCCAGGTTTGTAGGCTCATCTTAGCTGCCTCTGCCACAGAGTTGTCCCTGTGCTTACTCTCCTCTCATGCCCCTCCTTTGCGTTTAATCTCATAAACGGCTGTGGCTACAACTGTAGCTGCCTCCACCAGTGTGTGAATGCGAGAGTAAATGAATAGTGGAATTGTAAAGCGCTTTGGGTGCCTTGAAAAGCGCTATATAAATCCAATCCATTATTATTAATATTAGAACTTTCTCTTCAGACTTATCACTAAATACTTGAACTTTACTGCTGTTATCTTTTTTCCACCCTCTCACATAAAGTGAAAGTCACACCTCTCTCCCTGTTGTTTTTCTCCCCGTATAGCAAAGATGAGTCAGGAGCATCACACTGTGACGGCTTCACCAGAAACCAGAAGCTTCTCTGCAAAAAGGCTCACACGCGGCAATGGTTTTTTTCTCAGTGTGTCAAAAGATGTGGCAAAAACATGAAATTGCCACATTAAATTTAGAGAAGTTTCACACACACCAGTCAATCCAGCTTCCAAGTGGGCGGTTTCGGGTTTGAAGTGTACCACTTGGAAAACCCTGGGACGGCCATTTAAAGGGGGGTTACAATGTGCTCTTAGGCTCGCTGGTGCATCTGACGGCATGTGCATGTGTGTTTCCAGGGAGAAATGTGTTACAAACATGTGGCACAGTACTCACCAATGCAGGCGTGGACGCGGACTGTCAGCTGGGTCCGTAAAATAACGCTGTGCTTCTTCCCTCTGGACCTGAGAGACATTGGAGGGAGGAAACAAGAGAATTAAATTTGAGTCAAAACTAAATTGTCTAAGTTTTGTCTCTTCTATCATAGCCAAAAACAGCTGACATGATGAGACTGATGCACACAAACGTGGGCGTGCATTACATTTATACCCCCATATTGATACACATCTGATTCTTTTCAGACAGCAGAACGGCAGCAGACATAACAGGCATTTTCACAAGTGCGCACCTCCGCGTGGCATCGTTCCCATGAGCAAACACTCATGGAAACCCTATTTTCAGTGGGAAGGCACACAAATGTCAAGATAAAGTACAATATTATGTTACGCTATCTGTTATACCCTTACGTCCTAATCGCTAGGAACTAATCAGCGACTTCAATCACTAACAAACTGATACCATTCAGCCCACGCAGGGAAAGCATGACTCTGATAGCATTTACCGCTGGAATTATGCATAACATGCTCTTAGGAAAAAACAGTCAAACAAGAGAGCACCTGGCCTCTAATCCTTCTATTACAATGTTATCAGATTTGCTAGGAAATAGAGCAAAATGTTAACACAATCTTTGAGATGCGAACAAACACAAATTCATTTTTCTTTCTTTTCTGGTAGTCTGTTGTGTAAGAATGGCAGTCAAAGCAACTGAACTGTGGGAGGAAAGTTAGGCTAGCATGAAACACATAGTGGTGTGGGCACACAGTTTAACTATATACTGACTTGTCAGTCACAAAGTAGGCCCACTCTAAAGTATTCCCATCATTAATTTTGTTGATTGAGCTTTAACATCAAGTTGCCATAAACAAGACGGTCGAGATGGTGAAGGCAGTTTCCAGAGGTTCTCTGTCAGAAGCTTCCACTTTCTGGACTTCCAGTTTCATTGGGGCATTGAGATAGTCCAGAATAAATGAGGCTCCTTTTTTGGGTCATTAATGGTCTTCTGGGGAAAAAATGTGGCAATAAAAAATCATCATGGAGTTGAAAGAAATGGAGTGACTGCAAAATATTGACTGAAAAGGTGTAGCCTGTAGCTTTAGCTTATTACATCCACCCTTTTTACATTGAAAAATCTAACTGGCAACACTTTTATAACTAGATTTTACCAAACAAAGACCAAATCACCAAAGAGAAACTAATGCTTCATAAACAATCGGTCCTTAATTTTATACCTAGTTAGCTTTATACCTAGTTAGCATATTATTTTCATTTTATGCAGTTGAAACAATAGATACAGTTCCAATTTTAGTTTTTTACTTTTTTTTTTTTTTTACAGATTTCGATTGAAATAAAACACCTTTGGATAAGTATTAGGGACATCACAGTACCGTGGGCCACTTTGGGGCTGCTGCTACACACAGGCAGCAAAAGCAGAAACTTCAAGATTCTTGACCACAGTCACCTTCAGACACCACAACCAGCTGCGTCTTGTACGCACAGGTAAATAAGTGAATAAGCTACACTTGTAACGTCTGAGGTCTTTTTGCAACCACACACAATACACAAATTGGACATAAACAGCTTCAGGATCTGGAAAACGCAAAGCAACGCAAAGTGTGTTGAACCTGCCTTCTTCTTCATGGCCACCAGTGGGCAATACTCATGGGGGGACTTTCTTATTTCCCAATGAGTTCATGGGCTCAGTCACTCATTTATGTCTTTTATGTAAATCTCGGCCATAATACGTTTCAGAAATATCATCCAGGGTGCAGTCATTGGCTAATGATTTGTGATTAATGAGACGTTAGCCAATGAGCTAATGTTTCAAAACAGCAAGATGACAACATCTAAAACATTCATCTTGCGACTTCACAGACCAACATTTGATGTCATGGCAACCATGTCCACTTTTTATACCGCCTATCTTTGCAACCAGGGAACTCGCCCCCTGTTGGATGTTAGAAGAATGTAGATTTAAGGCACTTCTATATTGCCTTTTCAGACTCATGGAAGCTACAGTTAGAACAGAAGCAAAAGTTATGGGCCTAACTGTACATCCTTCTTTTATACACAGTGGATGCCTGTGATTGACATAAGTATGATATGTTGAAGTCAGGCGTAAAGGGTTCAAAGGGAGATTCCTTTGCATCACAAGCTACAGCCATCTACAGTGACTTCCAGTGGAAGCAGAGCAATTATTGTCACCCGAGGGCTTTGTTTACTGTAAGCTGTGGAGAGCACTGTCCTGCCATAGCTGCAATCACAACACTGTGTTTGATGTGTGGAAGCATAAATTCAGCTAACACCAATGTGCTCTTTAGAAACCTGCAGATATTTTTAGTGATAGAGAAGTTTCCGTTTTCTGGATCAGTTATTTAGTAAAAACTACAGGGAAAAAAACCCTTTTCTCATTATTCTATAAAAGATATTGTATGTGTGTGACCAGCAGACTTTATGGTTATTTATAAATTAAAACTGTTATTGTGGGATTATAGAGGTTGTGGCTGATAACTATTTTAAATGGATCCATCTAGTCAATCCTGATATCCACTGCTTAAAGTTTTTATTTCCCAGATGCTGTTAAAGGGAACCATTGTGTTATCATTATGCTTACAGCTCTTGAATTCTACTGCAGGAGTTTTCTGTGATTCATAATTGCACTTTTTTATCCCATGCTGGGCCTTAATGCAAGTAATGTTCAACGTTGGATCAAATGCAACTTAGCCAAGTTTATTCTGATTGGCTGCCCCTCACAAACAGAAGGTTTGAACAAGAAGTGGGCAGGGCTTCTTGCCTAAGATGACCATATTAGGGGTATCAACCCTCATTGACATCATACAGCTGTCTGAAGATTGACCTTTTTGCTCACAGATATCATTTGCATGTACTGACCTCATTATTTGAAACTCATTCAGCAATGTAACAGTATATACTTAGTATGACAGAAAAATACGTTAACGCATCACTGAGCCTATTAAAGCACATGTTAAAGGTACGTTCTGACATTGGTTGGGATTAATTTAGTCTTTTATAACACTATATAGACAGCTTTCATTGTGCAGAATGAATTTAGAAAGAATTCATCCTCACCCTTTGTGACATTTTGCCAAGACGAGGTCAAACCCAAACCAAAAACGCATGATTCATTTCTTACTGTCAGCTCATTATGACCTCGGTTAAAGCCACAGTTTGATAGAATGACTGACAGAACTGTCCAATCCAGTTCCTCAACACAAACGAGCCTTTCTTCGCCTATCTGTCATCTGTCATATGGCTTACCGAGCGCACAAGAAAGATACACACATTTGAAAACAAATAGATAGATATGCACATGGAAACAACCACTTATAATAAACACAGAGACTAACAAGGCTCTGGGGTCTGCCATCACTTATCAGGCAGCCGCCCCCAGTCCTAAACAGACTGACATACCTACACAAACGTACATTGTCACACACATGTGCTGCTGCTTAACAGCTGCCTTCTCCGTGTGGCGGTCAGAGCTCTTTGTGTATAAACGGCTTTGAGCCAATGTTTGCCCGTTTGTGTTACAGCTAATTAGCTAAAGTTACAAGGACTGATCAGCTAAGCAACTGTTTATACTCGTTTTTTTAGATGAGTCTTGGGCAATCAGATCACAAATGAACAGCGCTAAAGGCAAGTATAAAGACGAGACCACCAAGACACATTGCAATTGTTCAAACCACTTCCCGAGGTGGTCTGGGGAGCTTTTGACCACATATCCTGTGTGCTAAAGTGTCCTGATCAATCCCCAACTCTGGCATAACGGGAAATTTATTCGTGGTGGTCCTGTTTGGTCTGGTTCTGCACCTTCTTGGGTGCCACAAATGACTTTGTCCTAACAAAATAACCAGGAGGAAGAGCTAGGACAAACGTATCAGTTCTTGAAATACTTTGTTTTCTTTGCTAGCCCTTTCTTAAACCAATTTAGAGCTTATCTGGCAACAGATTGACGTAATAACTCCCACATAATCACTTCTGTTAGTGAGAGAGTAGGGAAATCTGACCACAACAGACACTTGAAAGCCCCCAACGGTTACCAGTGAGCCAGCGAACGTGGAGTAATCATGCTACAATAATGGTATAGCATTGACAGCATTCCTAACTTTAATTTGTTCTATTACCTAATTTCAGGATTTTCCAATTTAACTAGCTCTATTAATTGATATTAACAAAATATAGTCACCGTTTACGTTTTTTTGAGTTACTTTTGCCTTCATATCAACTCAAAGCAGTTTGGCCGTTCTACTCAAAGTCACTTAAATCTTCTTCATCCCCATTCTAAAGCTCAGTTTTCATTTCAGCAGGTCACGTTGACCATCTCTACTTGTCTAAATGGGCTGATTAATGAGAAGTTGAACAGCGTGTGTAGCTGGAAGCCACAAAGACAGGATTGCATAATAATGTTGGACTCAAATTCAGGTTTTGGTTGTAACTTGAATCCTATACAAATGTATCCGACGTTGAACCTTAGTTGCTGGTGCTAATATGCTAGCCTCAGGCCCTGAGGTTTTCTCACAGTTTTTAATTGCAGACACTGGCCACCTATCAGAGAAGAAAACTGTTTCCATTTGCAATATAAAAATTAGCACACTTACATGACCTAAAACAATACCATTCAGAGGAATAGGCGGAGAGATGCTAGAGTGGCAGGAAAATTACATGTTATGGGATTTACAACAGATCCAGGGTAGGGTTGCTGTAGCCTAAGTGACACGCTAACACAGTTTAAGGAATAAAAAGAAAATCAGGTTCACCAGGGACTGAAGTAACATTCACTATAATGGAAATCATATGCTTGTCAACACTAATGAGCCACATACGAGTTTATGAGTTTTGAACAATAGCCAAAGCACATAATCTAAGGTGATTAACATATTAAATATTCCATTTTCTGGGTGTAATCCTAATCCTGATTTACTGAGATGTCAATACAGCCAGGAGGTTTGATAGAGGTTTCAAAGCCCTTTTACAAAGTCATCACACCGTCGTCTCTACATTCAAGCTGTAAACTGTGAAATACTGTCACAAAGAAGACGAGAATATTAATCATACAATGGGAGAATAGCTGTTGCTGTGGAAGGGAGGGCACACGTGTCCTGCTTTCCAGAGTGCTTCATACTTTCCATGAACTTGCGCTTCCAAGAAATCCATATCCAACAGCTTGTGATTCTCCCCATTTTATAAGAATGAAGAAACTCAGAAAATATGTGTACGTGTATGAGGGGGGAGAGGGCGCGGGGGTCTCGCTGCTTTAGATATTTTCGAGTGGTGAAGAGAGAGAGACTGTTTGGTATAAAGGGTACATGAGTCACTCTCACCCTGTGTCGTCCTGCTGAAAGCCCTCCAGCTCGTCCCTTTGCTCAGCCAGCGAGGACTCCAGATCCAGATAGGTTCCATTGTGGGACAGCTGAAGTGCACAGTCATCAAGCTACGGGATGGCAGAAACAAAATATACAAAGTTAAAGTAATAAAGGAAATACAACAAACGTGTCACTCTGCACACAGGGATGACCCATTGGGCTTCCTTTGTCTAGCGTCCCTTTACTATGTATATCCATGATTCACACCCCCTTTAAAAAAATAAAACAAGAAAGAACAACACTTTGAGCCTGTAAAATAAAGCCAGTTTATGGGGCAGGGGTTTGAACACAAGTGCACACAGTGGTCTGTGAAGGGGTGAGAAGCATTTGCAGGGTGCCTCTGCTTTCTGCATTAAAAAGCTGTTAAGGGAGTTAACTCGTAATAAAGGCCGCAGAACATGAAACCAAAACCAGAGTGGAACACAGCGACGGAACGGCACATTTTATTGCATTAAATACTAGCTGTGAAAAATATAACTCTCAGCTCGGCTCTATATGTTCGTTGAGCGAGCACAGCCTTGCACATGTCCAAGTTTTCGCGCTGGCGATTGATGACTTTCTGAGTTTTTTCACTTCTCATCCACCTCGCCTTCATGCATTTGCATGATCTAAGGTAACACTGCAGAGGGGCCTTTGTCAGAACTGACCCCCTGTGCTGTGTAAGAAGAAACCCAGCTGAGTTTGCGACCAGGTGCACAGTAATATATCAACCCGCCACTGGCACCAATGTTTATGAGTACGGTCACGGGTCGATAGCAGGTGGGAGCATCCGTCCCAGAGACAACTCTTAAAAAGCAACTTACGTCATTAGCTCGCAACAATCGGCTCTGTTTTTGCAACTGCTTCCTGAAGCTGCTGAAGTACGAATAAGTGAATGAGATCAGAGTCGCGCATTGGTATGTAGCAGCTCGGTGGCATCAGTGGGTTTAACTTAGATTGGCCTCTAGTGTGCTGCCAAATCCACACCCACCCACCCGGACAATCCATTCAGGCTGTGTGACGACAATTTCTGACCACCGATCACAAGACCTGCTGCTGCTTTCTGTCCATTCCTCCCTTTCAATCCTAAACAGAGAGACGGACTGTCGCATGGACTCACAGCATAAATATAACCTTGCTATATTTACTCTCCTCTGAGGCAGCATGAACACTGGAGCTCAAGAGTGGGTGTGTCTATGGGGGCAGGCAGCACTGCCTGAGCTGAAGTATTGGAAAGGGGAACCTAAGAAGCAGCAGGTTAGCATTATTTAGGTAATCCCAGAAACATGACAGTTGATAAGGACACAATGAATCATCTGTGTCAAACCTTCTAAGGCTGAAGGATGACATCAGTGTGGAAGTGCCAAACGCTGCAGTTCCTCTAATGGCCATTCAAGGCTGCCTCCCAAAGCAAGTACACTCATGTGATAAAATATTTATAATAGTATTCTACGGATAGTTTCCCCCTTCATGACAATTCTGCATTTTTTGGGGGTTTTTTTCTCATCTATCTGGATATTTGAGTTAGGGGCGTGGCCACATTGATTGACAAGTGTGCCAGAGCCTGCCTGGCTTCATCCAGCACTCCAAGGCACTGGGTTGGAGTTCTTCACTGCGTGCAGGCTGTTGGTCCCTCTTGGAGGATTTTCAAACAGAATATGTAACTTATATTAAGGCTTGTTGTGCGATGTACAAAGAAACAGTTTGCCCACTCTACCCTCTCATCCACCCTTTCATCCGGTGGTGGAAAACAGTGCTAATGCTAACAAAATCCAAAACCAGGGACTGATATCATGGTGGCTATGTCCCTGTTTTATACTGTCCATGACAGAAGCACATACTGTTTCTTCAAAGTTTAAAAAAAAGTTAACTCTAGCACAGGCACCATGCTAACAATAGGTTGGCATGGTAACGTGCTACTTAGCAAACAATGCATTACTTTGACAGAGTTTAACCACTGTGTGGAAATGTTTAATACCAACGCTGGTGTTGGTATTGGGTCGATACTTTGCTTCTATCCTTCTATTCTAGCCCACTGAACTGTGTTAAAAAAATGTAAAGGTAATTTTTTTGGAAATGAAAAAAAATATAAATAAACTTTTAGACAGGTACATTTAGATTCCAGGTATGAAAAAAATCAAAAAACACATAACTAGCTGAAAGGTATGTTTTTTTTTTCGATTGAATAATTATTATGAACAGTAAAAAATCAGTGATTTATTGTGCTCCCCTAAATATACTCCCTGTATAGGTTTAAAGTATCAATGTTGGTATTTATTTATTCACTTGGTTTTGGATCGATACCAACATTTGCAATATTGCACAGGAAAGATGGTGAAAAATCAGAATATCATCCAAAAATGGGTGTCATGTTTGCATGCCCTATGTTATTTCCATCCATCCTGAGGCTGTTAAGACATTTCACTGAAAAGCACAGATGTCGTCCTCACAGTGGAAAAAGTCAGGGGATCAGAAACCTCACAGGGATACATTGTCTTTGAAGCAAACACACCAGACCACACTGTGATCCCTCAAAACCTGTGAGGCTGCCACCGTGGCTCAAAATGTTAACCAGCTGAAAAGGAAATGCAAACACTTTAAAGGTAATCTCTGCGCTCCATAAATAGTTTCCCCAGCTGTTAAAGTCAAGCGCGATGCTACTGTCCTTCACACTTTTCATGCACGTGAGATTTGGTAAATCTCAAACCGAAAGAGAGGGGGTGGAGACAGTGGGCAGGTGAGGGTGGGGTTAATCACCCTTTGTCCCAGTGGCCTGGTTTTTCATGGAGGGACTAAAACAAAACAACAAAACATTTCTTGTGTCTAATCTGCTGCCATTATCAGCATTTATTTTCTTTTCAGCAACATCCCAGGCACGCTGTCTGACCCCCGCTGCCCTCCTTTACCTCCACACAAGCACACTAACACTGCTTCAGCAGCGAGGAGTAAGCTTGGTCGTCCAAATGATGTCTCTTTTTTCTAAAACACGTAGTAATAACACAACACATCACGCTGCATGAGGCCGAGAGCAGCGGTGGCTCCAAAGAGGAACCGCAGGCTCTTCACAAGTCAAGTCTCTGGGGACTTGCTAGAGCAACACTTATTGGCTTGTATATACTTCGCGCTCGTTTTAATCAAATTCTCCCTCAAGAGCAAAGCAGGAGAAAATAGGGGAGAGTAGAGGGAGTGGGGGGGAGGAGGTGTAATTACTTCCATGTTAAAACAACACCGGGTCTGGTGGTGGTGATCGCATTTAACAACACTCTTACATAACTTACAAGACAACTTTCTTTAAAAAAAACTTTTTTCTTGCATCAAAATCAAAGCCTCAGAGGCTCTTTGAAGAGCGAGGGGGAGGGCGTGTTCAGCGTCGGCCATTAAACCTCCAATGCTGCTTTACTGGGAACCTTTTGGTAGTGGAATAAAAGTCGAGCTGTGAAGTCTGAGCTTGTTTGTGGCAGAAGCTGTAGCTGGTCGACTGATAGCGACCTGAATATCTGATATATTATTTTTATAATTTTTTTTGTCTCATTGCCTAAATTAAGTTGGGAATGTCTACAATCTAGCCTTTAGACTGCCTTTATCATCCACTTTAAGTTGACTTCCTTTAAAGCAGGAAGAGGTCAGTGATGATCTCTGCTGCCAGAATCCAAACTTCTGTTTAGCAGCTGGGACAAAGTGACACATCCCCGTGCACACCAAACCAGCAATACACTAATTTAGCTTTGGCAAGAGGTTCTAACCTTGTGTGTCTGTGTTTGTGTGTTTGAGAGTACGAACTGCTGCACGGCCATGGAGGTGGAGGAAGAGATGGAGGAAGAGGTCAGGAAAACCGCGGCACCCAAAGTGAGGAGAACAAAGTGTCGCAGGGATCCAGGCCCCGGCCGCAGGAATTCTGGGACAAGTGACCTATACTTTACATGCAGCCCAGCCAGCCGTGCACAGAGCTCTACCATCATCACAGCATAATAACACAGCAGGCTTTTTTTTCTTCCCCTTAGAGGAGAGCACAGGAGGTTAAAACAAAAATCAGGGAAAGGCTGTTTAAACAAAGACTAACTGAGAAAGCAAAGAGAACTGTCAGAAACAACTGAGCGCTTTTGACATTTTCCAATTATATAATAACACTCGAGCATTATAAGCACCAAGTTTTAGATCTGGACGGTCTGACGGGCAAATTTGCAACCACTCAAATTCATCCCTATAATCTAAGTGCAATATCCATTTGCCATTGCGCACAGCCTTCCTGGTGATGCGAGCGAAATTGCAAACACAAATGCAGGCTGTGCCATCTGTCCGACTATAGGTTGTAATCATAAGCTTTGCTGTGCTGTGGGCCATTTTTCATTTGTTTCGCGGTTTTTAAAGATGGGGGCAGCTAAAGATCGTCTGGTTCGGAAAACCGCTTCTGCTGCTTTGCTCTCAGGTCTGTGTGCCAGCAGTTAAAACTCCCCATTTTTTCCAGACTGTGCCAGTTTTTGTTTTTTTGTTTTCAACTCTGTTTAATCTACACTTTCAGCTTTAACTGTATAGCAGCCACATAAATCATAAAAAACAAGGTCACATCTGCTGCACTTGTGCAGCCTCTGTGGGTGTGTTTGTGTGTCTGAGTCAACCTTGTCTGTAAGGAATGCGTTGCTTTTTCCTTCTTTTTTTGGTGGGGGGGTTGCTTAAACACTGAAATTGACTGAAAATGGTATCTCTTCTTCTCCGTCACACCCACCGTGTCCCATCGCATGTAGGTGAATGAGGCACCTCGGGATAAATCTGGCTGAACTAATGCCTCTGTGCAGCCACCTGTCACTGCCGCATGCAAAGCAGAGAGCAAAAAATACAGTGGGAAGCTTTATTCAGTGTATTTGGGACTTCAGGGAGGTGGGGTGTCCGTTTGTGCGTAGACTTCTCAGCAGAGAAGTTCCATTTTAGAGATTTCCTCAAGCTGGTGGAGATCCAAAGCCTTCCTCTGTGGCACTTTAGTGTCAGAGTGCCCACATTTACGAGTCATCAGGGGCATTTAGAGAAGTTGGTGTGAGGCAGGATGCCATAATAGGACCTGTGATGGAATGTAATTTACTTAGGTACTTTGCTGAAACACACTTTTTCTCAGGTTTTGCAGTTGAAACTGAAGACCCCACCAGTGAGAAGCAGGTATAGCTACTTCAATTCAGCCTTGAGGTGTTTGATGTTGTAAAGTAAAGACCCTACAATGATAAAGTGAAAACCATGACAATTAAATTACCCCCTATTAGCAAGGCTTTGAGCAACAGTGGAAAGGAAAAACTCCCTTTTAACAGGAAGAAACCAATGGCAGAGCCCGGCTCAGGGAGGGGTGTGACCGGTTGGAGGTGATGGAAGGAAAACAGGACAAAACACGCTGTGGAAGAGAGTCAGAGTGATAACAACTAATGATTTTATGCAAATTGTGTATAAACACAAAGTGAATGAAAAAAGGGGTGTGACTAAGAAACAGAGTGCATCATGGGAAGCTCCGAGCAGCTTATATCTATGGCAGCGTAACTAAGGGAGGATTCAGGGTCATCTGATCCAGCCCTATCTATATGCTTTATCAAAAAGGAAGTTTTAAGCCTAATGAAATGAGGGAGAGCCTTCCCTCCCATTCTACTTTTATTTTCTAGGAACCACGAGTGAGCCCGCAGTCTGAAAAAACAGAACTTAAAAAAGCATATTCACTGAAAATTGCAAATGAGCTAAAGGTGCTGCTCAGTATACGCAGGAAAAAGAGAAGCGTAAAGACTAAATGTGCCCAGAGAGGTTGACTGGGATGGGAGACACAGGTGGTGAGGGCAGACATGATGGAAATGAGGGAAAGAAACAAAGACCAGAAATTTAAAAAACAAACATAATGCAGAAAACAAACTTTCAAAGATAACCGAAAATAACTGATAGTTTCTAAACAAAAAGGACCACGACAGTTTTAATGTACTTGTATCTACTCAGCAGTATATTATTGATCAGTAAATAATGGGACAGACACTTACATGTAATCAGTGAATCATTATGATGTCATAATGTGATATATATGATTCTGAAAAGGCCTATTCTGCATAAGTTAACTTTGGATGTAATTTAACTATTAAGCATAATTGTGATTCCAAATAACTAAATTGTGCCAAATTTTCTCCTTTAAAAAACCCCCACTGTATTCATTTGTAATCAAACACAATGTTTTCCCCTCCTCTTGTTTTTGGTACCCTATGCCACCCCAATTTTTAAAATTCCGGAAACGCCCCTGTTAATCAATGTGAAGTGAAGTCCCCTTCTTCAGGAAGCTCCGCGCTTCAAGGCGAACACTTTATTTCAAACCCAGCGAGTTGTGCTTCCATGTGTTCTTTAAATAGCCTCTGGTGGATGGTGGCTCTGGAAGTTTACTTACAAGAGGCTTGAGCATAAAACCAGCATGCGTAAACTGAATGGAGTACGCATGTTCATCTATAAGTGTGTTTGAGTCAAAACATTAAAATAAATAACTAAATAAATAGCTCCTCAGTGACATTGTTAGTTGTCTCTAAGTCCAGAGTCATCTCCTAGCTTTGTGTGCAGCATGACTTGTTTACTACCCTGTTAATCCTACCTTGTGCGGAGCTTTGAGGAGCCGGTGGACTCCTGCGAGCTGGTTGATGAGGGGGATATCCTCTCTGAAGGAGTACAGGGGGGGTCTGGTCGGCTCTGGAAAGTTGGTGCTGTTGAAAGGATCGGTATCATCTAAAAACTGAACCCTGCAGACGAACGTGGCCATGGTGCATCCATGCAAGTGGTTCCTCTGTGAGGGCAGCCCGGCTTAATCAGAAGCGGAGCAGCTTTCTCTCCTGGTAACGACAACAAACCGCGGTCTCCAAGCAGCGCAGCAGCCTGTCCTCCCGCAGGACGGAGTGGATGGCACAGAGCGGTCCTCGCTTTGGTTCTGCTCCCTGAGCCTCCTCCTGCTGCCGCCGTGTTATTCTCGGAGAGGCAGGTGTCTGCAGGCGGACTTCAGCTCGGTGCCGGAGAGTGAAGGATCAGCGCAGCTTGGGACAGCCGGTCTGCTGTCTGAGTCCCAGTAAATCCACCCCCACCCCTCCGGTGTCTATTTTCCCCTCAGCCTCATCTCCCCCTCCTCCCCCTCCTCAGATCACTGTCTCCGACTTAGCTGTGGCTTTCTATCTGAAGAGGAACGACACTAATCCTGTGGTACGTTTATGTAGACCAATGCAAATATTGAAATATTAATGCATGACCCAGAAGACCTTAGAAACATTACAGACGAAGCAAACCACCGGCTGAATACAGAGAAGTACATATATAAATACATATAAGAATGAATGTAATTTCCTCCTTAATGAGAGTTTACTTTACTTTATTTCAATACTGTGACACCTTTATTGAATAATGTATCAAATGAAACTATACAGGCATCTACAGTGAAAAGTGTGTTTGATGGAGTTTGAGGTTAGAAAACAATTCAGGTCAATTGTGACCTCTTTTGGCCAAACGCAGAATTGCAAGTGAAGACGTCTTGACACCTGCAATAGACAAACAGCTACCGCAGCTCTCCTTTCTTCTCCTCAGGTTGGCGACCGTTGCCTACCGATTACAGCACCTCATGGCCGTAAACTGGAGAAATGATTTTAAAAATGGATGAATAAAATCCAGACTAGTCTCATTTTTATTTGTTTATTTGATTTATTAACAATTTGACATTGGAGCTGCGTTATTAACCCCTATGTGGACTTACAACTACAAGGTTATTCATCATTTAAATGGTAATCAGCCTCTTGAGAAATACTTCAGTTTAGATGAGGTGCGTGGAGGGGTCAGTGGTTATCGGCTGCTGTTAATTTTAAGTGGGGTCATGAAATAGGAGACAAATTATACCTCACAGCTCCACGTTGTTTTGTGTGCGTGTGGACAGGGCCTCAAACCTGAAACACCCATGCACATTTACAGATATGTTTTGTGGGTTTATTTATGATAGGCTAATGGCAGAGAAGGCCATCTGATATCACCCTGGGTCAACACACAAATGATGATTTCATTACCAGGCCTCTGGAGAACTTCAAGACATATTGAGGAGGTAATTTAGCCATTTGAATCAGCTGTGTTGGATCAAGGTTACATCTAAAGCCTGCAGGACACCAGCCCTTGAGGCCTGGAGTTCCCCCACCCAGGGTTTCCCGTTTTTATCCCCGGCTGTTTTTATTCACATCTCTAACTATAGGCAGGACAATGGAGGCCTCTTGCATAGATGATCAGGTAAGTGCGTCAGGCTACAGTCACACTAAGCCAAACGGTGGTTTGAGACCACATAGTGCAACCAAAATTATTGCCACCATGTGCACCTCACAATGAAAACTAGTTGCCCTGAGGTTGAGGGTGCTGCAAGCTCAGCCTCTGGGTGGCCTTTTGATTGCTGCAACCAAGAGCAATTGATCTTAGACAGCAAAGAAAGTGCAGTCAGTCACCGACCAGAGGTTTTCCTCAACGTCAACCTGTTTTTCGTCTGATCTGACTGGAACCTTAAAGTGGACCTCTTAATGTTTCCCTTATTCTCTACCATTTATCTGCCATCGCTCATATTAAACAATAAGTTCCAAACACTGAGAATTGTGTAAGTGATCCATGAGAGCCAAAAGCTGAGTGCGCACACTGCTCTGTCGCAACAAGGCCCTTTATAAATGGAAATATAAACAATTAACTCATGCAGTCACAGATGAACTTAACAGATAGAGTTGTATATAACAGATTTGAGCATAAGTTTGCTACCACAGTGAGTGGGTGACGTGTCTTAGTCTGTTTAACACACCTGTCACCTGTGTACACCGCAAGCACTGTAGTGCAGTGGGCGAAATACCTCTTTATTACCACCAGAGGGCAGAAGGCCAGTCTCTTTATTTATTTATTTTTTGTTTTAACTGCGAATGAAACAGTGAAAAAGTAGAAGGACGTTCAGGAACCACTTCCACGCTGGGATATACAGTACTTTCCAGAGTCTAAAGTACCACGAAGGAGAGATAAAGGAAAATAAACATCAAGGACAATTATGCAAAACACACGTTTGCGTTATAGCAGCGACCCCAAGTGGTCTAATGAAGCTGTGCCGCTTGTGCTTCCTCAAAACAGGGTCCCAAGTCCATGTTCAAGGTTGGTGATAGATTCTAACTGCTCTACTGTGTGATGCAATCACAGACAACCACCAATCACAGCAAAGCACTGAGTCTATGTATGGGGCCATATACCGAGCGACCTCCTGTTTGTCGCTGAACTGGTTTGACAGACACATTTCTACAAAACAAAAGAATAAATTACAATTTGAAAAATCAAATCCAACCAAGAAAAATCCAAATATGACAATCTGATTTAAAGTTTACATGCAGAAACACTCATCTAGTTGCCACGCACCGATGGCACCATGGTGCTCGAAGGCCAGACTGTGCTCCACCTCTTCAACAAATAAACATAGGATACTCAAAGGCAACTTCCTCAGCAGAGATAAGACTCCACACAGCATACATCTTATGTTGATTACTGGTTGTAAATAAAGCGTAAAGGGCATAAAGAGTTTCCCACACGCATCGAAAATCACAATTTTACGCCTGTTATCTTATCTGTAGTCTTGGTACATCAGGATTAGGAAACATCACCTTGTCTAAATGTGGGCTTGATCACCTCCCAACCACGCATTTACACCGTGCATGGAAGTCATCATGAATAAGATCATTTGCAGCACCTTAGTCATTGGGTGGATGGCATTAGCTGCAGGTTATAATACAATCTTTTTGATGGATTATCAAAATTGTACAACTAAAATTATATATATATATATACCTCTGACCACCACCAGTAGGCAAACATGGGGTTAGTATCTTGCCCAAGGATATTTGGCATGCAGGCAGGAGGCAGCCTGGGATCAAACCACCAACCTTCTGATTAGTGGCTGACCTGCTCTGCCACCTGAGCTACAGCCACCTCATATAAATAGCTGCCTATGGACCTGCACATGTGTCTATACAAGGGGGCTAAATTTGTAAGTTTGTTTGCTTACAAAGAAATGAACAGTCTCTCATTTTTATGATAGTTTTATTTTAATAGAGAGAGAGAATATCAACCAACACATTACATGAAAGTGATTAAATAATTTGGTCCATTCCTCTTGGCTGCTGCTGGGCAACTCAAAGTTTCGGCTCCTTCCACACATTTCCTGTAGGACGGAGGCCTGAAGACTGGTAAGGCCAGTACATGACCTTAATGTGCTTCTTCTGCAGACACTGTTTTGTTGTTTTTGGGATATTTTTTCAGTCATTGTCATCCCAGAAGACCCTTCTTTGAGCTGGTTGTAGGAAGGCGTTTCTCAACCAAGATTTTACAGTACACGGCCCCATACCGTGGCCCCTCAGTCTTGTCTGTTATGATGGAGAGGTTGAAATGGAAGAAACAGATCCTATGTGCTTCATACATATAATGAGTTGAGATCTATCTGTAATTAATCGATTGATTGTAGAATGTCACAGAATTCTGCTGTGGTGAGCTAGAATTCTGTGACATTCAAATCAATGTGTAACCTCTATGTAATGTGTTTTTTCTGTATTTTTAGTTATTCTGTCAATCTCAATTAAAATGAAACCACCACAGAAATGAGGAACTCTTCATTGTTTTGCAATGGGGCAAACTTACAGATATAACAGGGGATGAAAGAAGTGTTCCCCCCACCTCACATCTCTATGCAAATATGTGCATTTCAAACTGTTATACATATGGATGCCACTGTATTGAATCAAAATACATTAAGAGGATGAACAAACAGAAAGGGATGTCATGTACCGAATACAATGTGTGTGTATTTATTGTTTCTTTTGTGTGTCTTTTTTTTTTTTCAGATCAGAAAACACAACAAGTGAAATGACCCACACCAAATGTAAGACGGCTCACTAACTGACCCTCGCTGTTTTTTTCACCTGGCATAACAAAACTGCTCAGGGTTTGCAGATTCGTGCTGGCTGACAGACTCTCGAGTGACCTTTGAATGCATCGCTTGAGCAGGCATTGCAGAATTTTTAAAGGTCCACTGAATCTAGCCGGGCTGATACTTTCCCTGAAAACGATCATTGCTTTCTGGTAATGCCTGACTCTGTGTGGATGTGTTTGGTTCTGTGAAGTGTCCCCCTGTGTCAGCATTGTTACATAAACGTGTGCTCCATTTGACAGTCTGGGTATGCAACTACTTTTATTACACAATCACTTTGATTCCTACAGCTGAAGTAGACTGAGTGACAAAGCCAGTATGCAGGGATGTTGTAGTTTTCCATATAAAGGACTATGGGTTAAAATTTATTTACCTCCAATCTTCTGCCTGTAGTCACACATATGCAGTTCTCAGTTATTTACCAATAACGCTAAGCTCTGAAGAACGGAGGTTTTTTTTATCTGAAATGGTAACATCTCATCCTGTTCCTTGAAGACGACATGAGTGTGTGCAAACTATGCAAACACACTTATGGCCAATCCAGCAGGACCTGGAATTGCACAGACACCTACGAAGAAGTGGAACATGGGGCAGTGGCAGAGTGGAGATCTGCTCTATGTGCTTTCATGGCTTCACTCCAGCTTCCTCGTGCAGTCCAAAGACATGCGTGTTAGGGTCACTGGTAATTCTACACCAAGAGTTTAAACAAAAATAGACATACTGTAAGGAAATAAAGGTGATTATGATTGTTGACTGATGGTCTGATAGACAGTATTTGCACCATAAACTCCAAATACACTGAATTGGATTTTTCAAAGGAATCATTATCCAGTGTAATCTATTACCTTAAATTATCACATGGAAACTGCATGAACCTTGACCAGTATGCCATAAATAGAGGTGTGTTGCAAGTAATGCAGATTAAATGTTTTCATGATTCAATTTCATGGTCACATGTCTGAACCTCGAGTATTAGTAACAGCCTAGATATGTAAGAGAGGGAGAAGGTGATTTCAGACTGACATCGAACATTAAAAATGGTATTAATTCCTCCCTACTTCAAATTACACCGACTAAAACACATCAGCATGAAATAAAATAATTTAAAAAAAACAGTAGGAGGGTTTACATCAGTGAAGAACTGATTTTATTTCACTTGTGTATCTTATTGAAAATGCAGTAAAGTGCAAGTAACTATGCTAGAATCACTTTTGATGATTTTATCTCAACCTCATTGAACAGCTGTAATTCTGTTTCTGTGAATAAAAAATCTGGTGGGAGAATATAAATACCGGAGATAAAAAAAAACTGAGCATGCATAATCTAAAATGCTAGAGACACAATAAAAAGCCCGATGCGTCATTATGGGTTTAATATCCTGGCTCAAAGTAATTTGTGTTAAACATTAACTTACAGGTGAATGGAAATCGCTTCAAAAAGCTAAAACATCCATTTGAGAGCAAAGACCCACCGAAGCGTTAACGCACTGTACATAAAAATTTGTGTCCATAGAGTTGATGTTGTTTTGCTGCAGGGACAGTGGTTGTGACACGATGCTATCAGCACATGCAAACATCAGTTAACAGACACGTCATTCAGAGGAGCATGGAGCCAACATAAACTGGTCAATCTATCACTTTGGCATATTAGCATCAGCTAATTAAGGGCTAAATGCGAATGACTTATTTGTAAATCTAAAAAGTATATACATTTTTATTTACTATTGTAAAAAAAACCAAAAACAAATATATAAGAATATATTTTTAAAAATGCTCATGAAGTCCAAACTTCCCATATGAGCAAGTTTAGCAGCTTTGAGATCTGTGTAATATTGGGCTGTACTTTTGTTTAGCTGATCGGTGCTTGTATACAGTGATTAACGTTTAGTTTGTGTTACTATCGGACAAAAAGTAAGAGCCAGAAGTTCAATGGGACAGCCACCTTTCCCTATAGAGGCCCAATCATGTCGAAAATGAAGGCTCAAAACCCGATGTGTCATACAGCTTCTCCATATCAGCTGATTGAAATCTCTGTTATCTGAAAAAGATGCTCGACCAAGAAGCGAACTTTCAACCCTGACCCCACTCCACCTGCATTGTCACGCGTGATAATGAAGACAGTAAAAGCTCTGATTGGTGCATTTTCTTACTTCGCATGTTTAACAGTTTCTGAAAGACTTACGTGTCAAGTTCTGAAATATGTAACTGACAGTCTTGAAGAGATTGAATTGCGAGGCCGTTAAATTAGTTGAGGAGAGGGGAACTGTGAAAAGAATAATGAAGGTCGTACACGACACTTTATACGGCAGAAATAATAAATCTTTTCCGTTTGTGTTGGGGTTTGAAAACATCTAATGTTCCAGTGGTTACAGTAAACAAGGTGTGCGTTTAACTCATTGTACACAACTCTCGTATCTTTCAAGCTATTTAAGTTTATCTCATAACAAATGCCCGAGTGTGCTTTTATGGTGCCTTTCCTTATCGTGCACGGTATTTCCCATCATTCCGCTATCGGATGGCTTCTTTGACCCCCTCCGTGTTATTATGCTGCTTCAGAGAATACTGACGAGGCTTGAGGTCTCTCATGGCAGTGTGGATTCTCAGAGCCACGGTGTGTTTTTCAGTCTATACAAATGTACGGGTGCACACAGTGAAGTGAAAACCATTTCTCCCTCTTGCCTTTTTGTTGTGTTGTTTGTTAGCAATGTTTAATGCTGCTGTTTCATTTCCAAATATCAACCATGGAAAAGGTTCCAGCTTCAACCAGATATTTAATTATAAGTATTTCATTTAACAAACACTCAGCTGATCTCCAGAGATTTCTAGAGGCAATTGTAATAATCAATATTGGTCAAGCTACTTGAAAGTAGTAATTAGTTGCTAATTACTGATTACTTCTCTGAGAATGTAATTCCATTACTTTATCGATTACTTATTTTCACAAGTAATTAGTTACTTTATTACTTAGCTACTTTTAAAAAAACGTGACACACAACCTGAATACAGGTTAGCAATAGACCTTCCAGCCCAATTCTATTTTTTCTGCATAATCCTTCATATAAAACTGAATCAAATGAAAAAGTCTCTTTTTAAAACTTGTTTTATTAGTTTCGGTCTTTTAACTTTATGCATCAAGCAAACATTAAATTATATGCGACAGTCTTTGAATTGAAGAAGTTTGTTTAACATTTAAACCTGTTTTCTGCGTATTCCAGCACATAAAATCAAATAATGTTTTGTGTTTACACTCAATCTTTCAAATAGATGCAAGTAAAATACAGCAAAGAATTAAATAAAATCAAAGATTCACTGGCACTGAGTCCTGTTGCTCTTAAATCTATTTTCACCTGTTTAGCAGGAGTGGGGCCGGTGGAGGTTTGCCCGGTGCTGCACCAGTCATGTCAGCGGGGGGATCCAGGGGTTTCTCTGTGAATTTCACATTCCCGTGGCAGCTGCCTGCTCAGATTGAAAGTTTCATTTTTTGTTTTCTTCCCACGCATATTGTACAGCGGACGCCAATGTTTTTGTCACTTTTAATGGAATCAAACTCAAAGTAATGTCAGTACTTCCAAGCTTTAAAACGCTGCATGGTCGTACTCTGTCCCACACTCTGCTGCTGATTTTTCCCAATCAGTCCACTAATACAGTGGTGTTCCTTAAACAGTGGGAAAGACGCCATTTTTAATCATTGTTTTTTTTGTTATTTTTTTATTGCTTGTCCTGTAAATAAGTCAGTGAAGCACCGCAGGTTGTTTTATAGAGTCTGAAGGGAACAGTTTCTCCTCTATTGCAATCATAGAGGCCATAAAGTTTTGCCCCGGCCTCTACACGATGCTTGGAAGTACAGAAGGACTGCTGGTTCCTCTGCAAGACCTCAAAATTTTACGAATACCTGTGTCAGTGTGCTAGTTTGTACATTGTTTCTTTATTGGAAAAGTGTGTTTGTTTAGGATTTTAGAAAATGAATCCTTGTCATCCGTATTGATCCTGCTTATCTTTGGTCTGTGATCTGTTAATTAGTGGTTAGGATTATCAGATAGATTTGCAGGCGTCACCACTTTCTGTAGGATTATTACCTAAGTGTCCTAAATGGTTAGTTGTTAGATTTTCTTTTCTATTCTTCCAAATATGCTGCTACAGCTCAACACTGTTTCTGCCAAAATCATCAAGCACAAGAACACCACAGAGCATCCTGTTCCTCCTTCAAAAATGTCTTTTTTTCCCTCAAATCCAAAGAACGTTTGCCAAATTCTTTTGATGCCTCAATGAGTGACACTGATATCTATCCATGCAAAAAGCAATGACATCAATTCATAATCTGCTGCTTATCTGAGCCTGGGTCAGTCAGGAGAGAAGCTCAGACCTCCGTCTGGTTGGGTAAACGGATGTAGGGGTGTGTGAGGTTGTGTTAACATATTGTGAGTTTTGTGTTCTGTACAAATCGTTTTAGATATTTTGTACAATTTAATTTGTTGAAAACAGCAGGTTGAAAGCGGTTTTTGTATCTTTTGTGACAAGATGAACAAACTACCTGTGCTGCGCTGCCCTTTTTACTCCCACATGCTGATCCAAATCTGTTAGAAATACGTGCATAGATACATTTGGATAACTTTCTCTCAGCATATCTACACTGAATTAAAGAAAGCATAGTTTTTACAGTAGCAAATGAAATATTTTTAATGAAGCAATATCTTGAGATTATTTTTATTATATTAGTGATTTCCATTTAAAAATGACTGATACTCAAATCTGACTTTTAAAAAAAACATTATTTTACACATTTCTTCACAGACAGCCTGAATGTAACATAAATCTTCATAATTTAAGTGCTTTTAAGCTTCATGTATCTTTCAAAAAGACATCCAGTATTGTCTTTTAACATGGTCCCATGATGACAAACCTTTAAAAAAAAGAAAGAAAAGAAAATCCTGAATTTAGAGTGCTGTAACATAGCACTGTTGCCTCATAGCAAGAAGGTCCTGAGTTCTATCCCACCATCAGGGTCTTTCTGTGTGGAGTCGACGTGGGTTCTCTCCCACAGTCCAAAGACGTGCAGTTAGTGGGGTTAGGATAATTGGTGATTCTAAATTGCCCATAGGTGTGGATATGAGTGCGAGTGGTTGTCTCTATGTGTTAGCCCTGCAACAAACTGGCGACCTGTCCAGGGTGTACAGGCTCCAGCCCCCGCCCCCGTGACCCTGTCAAGGATGAGTGAAAGAGAACGGATTGATGGATGATGCTGAAAAAACACTGAATCCTGGAGGCAGGGATCTATTAAGAAAGAAAGAATTGTGATGAAAGTCAAATGTAATATTAAGAAAAAGAGTCACTGTGATACTAAGACAAAAAAATGAATAGAGTGGAAGAATCAGTCATTTAGATGCTATTTCACCCCCACAGTGAAGCATTTAACATTACTGATGGTAACCTGCTGACTTCACATGCACAAATGAACTATTAACTATTTGATGATTCGGTCTGCAGCAGGCAGTGGGGAGTGAGCATAAGAGGAGTAAGTTTTTTTTTTGAAGTTGCAGGTAATTTCTCACAGGTCAGCAAATATCACCAATGTCACAAATTGTTCTGCACAGGCTTTAAAAAAAAAAAAAGGGAAGCCACGGTTGCTGTAGCTGCAGTTTCCACATTAAAAAAAAAAAGCAGCGTGTAATAAATTCACTCTCAGAGAAAGATGTAAGACAAAGAGGTCAAGAGAGGAAGAAAAGAGATTATTCTTCAGAGGCAAGAACTGCTCAGCAACAGACATTTTACAAAGCAGCAACAATGGGAAACTCCATGTTAGATTGAAGTAGTCAGACAGTGGATGTGTACACAAAGTGCTGCTTGAGATATCTGGTTATTTCATATTGTGAAATGTCTTTAAAAACAAATTACATTATAATAATTTCATGTTATTAAGAAGTACATGGGTAGTTAGCGCAGGCTAAACTGGGACTGCTGTGTTGCGGTACAGTTTACAGTGATGGACGGTGGTATGCATAGAGAAGGGCTTGGAAAAGAATTGAAAGAATTCTGAATTGGACAGAATTTTGGCAGAATTTTGCAACAGCAAAGGCGATGGTAGAAGTAACTTCCAGGGGAAAATGCTGTTTTGTCTTTTTTTAAAATGAGATTTGATGGGATATTCTGTTCATGTAGTTTTGTTTTTGTCCTGTTGACCACTGAAATAAAAGGTAATGCTTTACAGTAGGTGAAGCAATACACCTGTTGTCCTCAGGGGTCAAAAATGACCCCAGTTCATTTGAGTGTTTTTTAAAGTACAAAGTACAAATTGTCAATCAATTCAGTGTTACACCTTAGTTTAGCTTAAGACCAACACATTACCACAAAATTTACCTTTCATTTTGCAATTTGGGACCACCAGAAATTGTTTACATAAAGTATAGCCTGTTTTTTAGCGAAAATAAAATCAGACAATAAAATATTTAAATGTTTAGATTATTTTGACTATTTGACTAACCACAGAGTGCTGTATGTTGAACTTTAGTGAGAATGTTTTTCTTGAAGCATTTCAAATTTTTAAAGCAGCACATAATCACACCTGTTGTCCTCAGGGGTCAGAAATGACCCCATCTGGTTTGATTGATACTTAATTAATATGAAGTGGATTTTTCACCCAATTAAAACTTAATTCAAACATTTTGACACTATTTCTTTTTTAAGTCTGATAAAACCTCATTTAAATGAGCTTTTCCTTTGTTTTTGGCTAACACTGAGTAGTGCTGATTTTCTAACACTGGAATATTTCTAACATTTTGAGTTATTTTCCAGTGTTAGAAAATCAGCACTGCTCAGTGTTAGCCATTGTTAATCTTTAAAACTGACTAGGTTACTTTTAAACATATAACACTGTCAAAAGTGTTAATTTAACACTCAACAGTGTTGTATTTAACACTCAGAGGTGTGGACCCATATAGACACTCTCTAGTGTTAATTTAACACTGGAGATTTTGCTGTGTAGCATGTGGTCTAAATATTGGCAGTATTTTCTTTATCTTCTAATCCTGGATCCTCCTGATCGTTGATTCTTCCTCCTCATTATATTAGAGGACAATATGTGCATTGTTCTACTGGTCATTCCTTTCCACAACATGGTAAAAAAAAGAGTTCTTTTAGGGTCAAAAATGACCCGAGGACAACACAAGGGTTAATCTGATGATTTTCTTTAGTGACACTTTCCAAACTCCACCTTAATATTTACCTTCTACTGCCCCATTATTTAGCCAAGTCCCACTTTACTCCCTGAGTGTGACTGCCAGTTACATTGATAGTGGAAATGCACCACTCCGTAAATGTTGATGCCAGCCTTTCATTAGTTAGTTATTACGTTAGAGAGCAACACTGATAAGGTTTACAAGGGCCGTGAACTACTTGACAATCATACTGTGAGGTAAACATGGTATAAACTTAGAGAAAAAAATCACTTCCACAACTCTGTGATCATTTTAAAAATACTTTAATGGTTATCATTTAAAATAAGTCACAAATGAGCTTTCACAGACCGAATAATGTTCTTATTGTAGCAAGAAATAAGCCATCTAGTTTATCAGGGATTACAAAAACGTGACCCGATGGTAAAGATAGAGGTTTATATTGTATCATTTCCGTTATTAGAATTCACCCAATCACTCTTCGCCCAGGGAAAGGGTTATTGGCAGCATCTCGTGTAATGTATTAACCACTAAGAACAAGGTTGCACCTTTTTCCGCTTAAAGTTGCTGACATCATATAATATAACACAGGTTAAGACAAGTGACTGATAACCACAAGTTAGGTGCAACGGGTCACAGTAAATGCCTCAGTGTCCCTCACCTGGACACACAGTAGGGATAAAGGACTCAGAGAGAGGGAGGAGAGAGAGAGAGATAGTCCTCGGAGACTCAGGAGCCGACTGCACAGAGGAGGTTTACTTCTGAATCCTCTCAGTTGCTTAAAAATTTACAAAAGTAACAGAACTTCTTATTAAAGAGAGACACAGAAGCTCTTATTTCCAATTTCTTTTTTGCACGGAGGAGGTTTACAGCAAGCCACCATGAAGCTGAAATTACCAAACCCAGGACTGGATGACCGAATCCCATCTCATGAAGATTTGGAAAGGATGGAAACCGAGGAGGCTGGGGACAGGCCCAAATGGGACAACAAAGCCCAGTACCTCCTCACCTGCGTGGGCTTCTGCGTGGGACTCGGTAACGTCTGGAGGTTCCCGTACCTGTGTCAAAGCCATGGAGGAGGTATGCAGGGACGTGTGGGGCAGTAGATGTGAAAGATATTTGAATATAGACTAGATGCCACAAAAGAAAATATCAGTGGATTTACTTTGTTTTTGCTAACAAAAGGACACTATGGATTTTAGTGATTAGAAAGAAATTATACCATTTGAGAAATGCTTTTGTTAAAAGGTTACAACCAAGTGATAGGACAAAGCATGCAGACATGTTGTATCAACACAAAGAACCCCACAGTATGAATTATGGAAATGCCCGTTTTATTCACCATAAATAATCAGATATAGATGCTGACTAGATTTTTATTGAATTTTATTTCTATTTAATGAAACTCAAAAAAATAAAGTCTTTCTTGAGATAAATGCTATGGGAACGGTAATGTGTGAGTCTTATTCTTGGTTTGTACAGTTCCTAGTTTAGCTAATAAAAAGCTGCTTTTCACAGTTTACAAGTATCTTTGTGCTTAGTTTCCTTTGTTAAAGTGTCTAATAAAGTGAAAATCTCACCACTTTGCTAATTCATTATGAATGTTAATGTTGTGCTTTTAGGAGCGTTTATGATCCCGTTCCTTATCCTGTTGGTTCTGGAGGGAATCCCGCTGCTGCACTTAGAGTTTGCCATTGGTCAGCGCCTGAGAAAAGGCAGCGTGGGAGTGTGGAGAGCAATCAACCCTTACCTGACTGGAGTTGGTGTGTACAAAAAAAAACATGCATGTGTGTGGGTGTGTGCGCCTTCGTATCTTTGTGTTTTATTGTGTCTATGTTGGCAAAATGGCTCCACAGACAGCAATAAGTTATAATTCCCGTAATGGCTAAATATCTCATGTATTAACTAATTTAGAGTTTTTAGAGGATGGAATTGTTCTGTTCTTCCATTAGGTTTGCTTTTGCAGCAACGGTTACTCAAGCTAGGTTTTAATACAAAATACAGACCGAGTAATCATTCCTATCCAAGCATTTAGAAAAAAACACTCAATATTGGGATCACTTAAGTGTACACTGAGCACCATAATGAGACCAAATTCCTGCCAAGCATATATCATATGTAACATATATAAACATAGCACTTACTATGCTGTCATGCTAAAATAAGCTAGCAAACATGGCCCACATCTTAAGCAGATAATCACTGTGAGTTTTTCCACTGCTTTCTTCATTCTTTTGCAGGCATTGCATCGTTACTTGTCTCATTTTTGGTCGGTATGTATTACAACACCATCATGGCCTGGATCATGTGGTACCTGTTCAACTCCTTTCAAGATCCTCTGCCTTGGAGCCAATGCCCTCTCAATGCTAACAGCACAGGTGTGCCTTCATCTAACAAGAGGTTACAATAGAACGTTATGCGATGATTA
The DNA here is from genome assembly GCF_057381845.1 of Rhamphochromis longiceps. Lineage (NCBI taxonomy): Eukaryota > Metazoa > Chordata > Actinopteri > Cichliformes > Cichlidae > Rhamphochromis > Rhamphochromis longiceps. The sequence goes on from NC_140577.1 coordinate 24,868,064, forward strand.
GCCTGCCATCAAGTTGCTCTTGCTTGTGCCGTTTGCAGGTTTAGTGGCTGAGTGCGCACGGAGCACCACTGTTGACTACTTCTGGTACAGAGAGACTCTGAACACTTCAGCAGCCATTGATGACTCTGGAGGTTTGCAGTGGTGGATGGTGCTGGCCCTGTTCGCTGCCTGGACTCTGCTGTATGTGTGCTGCATTCGTGGCATTGAGACTACTGGCAAGGTCTGAAAAATCACAATGTCTAAGAAAAGGAAGTGATTTTTACATGTAGGTTTGCTCAGATATACACGTGCCATCTTTCTTTTTTCAGGCTGTCTACATCACCTCCACTCTCCCATATTTTGTCCTCACAATCTTCCTCATCAGAGGATTGACTCTCAAAGGCTCTACAGAGGGAATAAAGTACCTCTTCACACCAGATGTAAGGGTTCAATGTATCACATGTCACAAGAATCAGAAGGGACAAGATGAACTTATTTGTCATTATGGTTTTTGTACAGTTTTACAACGTCTGTGGAGAATTACTCAATAACGTCAGTGAAACCTGGACCTCATTGTTTCCACTCTTCATGCTTAGCTAAGCTAGATGGCTGAAGGCTCATATTTATTGCACAGACATTACAGTAATATATGGTTATATAACTGTTAGAAAGTGTACTTACAGAGATACAAGCCTATTTCTTTAAGCTATTATTTGCCGTTTTAAGACACCCAGGCCTGAAACATGAGAGCAGTAAACCTTTATCACAGGACTGATAAAAGCTGATATAAAAGCTGATACTGAAGGCTGAAACGCAGCACAGTTAGTACTGTAAATTCCAATACATAAGTAATCTAGATAGGCACTTTAAAGCCAAATTACCTGGTGACAATTGTGCAATTGTGCATTGTGTGTACCCTCTTAGATTATTAACTAACAACAGCCAGTGAGGTGGGAAAGTGTCCGTTTTAAAATTCTGTATAGGTCAGAAATCTGCTCACAGCTCAATAAGAATGCTTATCTTTGGATTCTCTTTAGGTGGATGAGTTAATGAATCCACAGACTTGGTTGGATGCAGGAGCTCAGGTTTTCTACTCCTTCTCCTTGGCTTTCGGGGGCCTCATCTCTTTCTCCAGTTACAACTCTGTTCAGTGAGTAAAGGTCTTGATTACACAGTCATAATGGAACTCACTGTCCAGCAAGTGTCCTCACGCTATGTCCCTTTAAAATCTACTTGCAGCAACAACTGTGAGCAAGACGCCGTTCTCATCTCCATCATCAATGGCTGCACCTCGGTGTACTCTGCAACGGTGATCTACTCCATCATCGGTTTCAGGGCAACGCAGAAATTTGATGAATGCCAGGGAGAGTGAGTTTCAGTTTGCACAAAAGATGACATTACAATAGGGGGAAAAATGAGAGAGTGAGATTTACTTGTATCTAGATAGACTCATATGAGTTTTTTCTTACTTTTTTTCAGTAACATCCTGCATCTCATCAATGCCTTTGACTACCCTGAAACCTCCATCACAATAGAGAACTACGATCAGGTTCTGACCAGCCTAAATCAGACAAATCCAGATATCATCCAAGGTTTGCCCTTAAAAACCTGCGACATTCAGAATTTACTCAGTCAGGTCAGTGGAGCCTTTATTTTTTTGTATCCTGTTAATTCCCTGATTATTTGCCCAGTTTGAGTGTCACAAAAATGATTCAAAATCGATTCAGAACTTGAAAGATTTGCCCTGTACCGCTTCAGGGTGTGGAGGGAACGGGCCTGGCCTTCATCGTTTTCACAGAGGCCATCATCAAGATGCCTGTTTCACCTCTCTGGGCAGTCCTCTTTTTCATCATGCTCTTCTGTCTCGGCCTTTCAACTATGTTTGGGAACATTGAGGGAGTGGTGGTTCCCCTTCAAGACCTTAGAGTTCTTCCTCAAACTTGGCCTAAAGAAGTTTTTACTGGTAACTTTCTCACATTGAGAACTTCTTCATAACCACCATGGAAAACTGGGTATGATTGTAACCGCCTGCTTGTGTTGTTTTTTCAGGTCTTACTTGCTTAATATCCTTTGCTCTTGGGCTCATATTCACCCTACGCTCTGGGAACTACTGGCTAGCTCTTTTTGACAACTTTGCAGGCTCAATCCCCCTCCTAATCATCGGTTTCTGTGAAATGTTTGCAGTTATCTACATCTATGGGATTGATAGGTAAGTGTGCCCGTCCTTAGGTGATCATTGAGTCAGCTTCCAAAGTAATGACCTTCTAGGTACTTTATCAAACATCCGACCATCTAAACAGAATCATGTTTGTACTTGTCATTATGGGAAAGTTCGCTTTCCTGGTATTTTCATAAGAGGCAGAAAAGGTCAGTGTTCAGTGAGGCAACCAACAGTTCTTGTTAGAGTTCAAACAAAGCGTTGCCTTCTGACCTTGCAGTAGAGATAATGTAACTCATCACAGCAGAAGTGTGTTTTAATGTTGCAACAGGAAGGGGAGGAATGTGTAAAATGTACTTTTGGCTTAGAGTTTCTGACCATGCACATGAAAGCAGTTAAGTTGACTTATTTATAACAATTATCTAATAGTTAGAAGAAAAGGTGCAAAAAAGGTGGTGTAATATACATCTTTTAATGTTGTCAATTTGGACTCAAAGTTAGCTTAGAGAAAAATAACAGACTACAGTCTGCTTTGGTATCAGCCAGTTGAGCAAACAGTGACATGTGATGCTTTATTTACTGTAACTAATAAAATCTACAAGGTTGCCTTTTATGGATGATTTTTACACATATGTATGTCTCCCTCTTATTGCTTTCAAACAGGTTCAACAAGGACATTGAATTTATGGTTGGCCACAAGCCCAATATTTTCTGGCAGGCAACATGGAGAGTGATTAGCCCACTCCTTATGATCTTCATCCTAATTTTCTACTTTGTTACCCAAGTCACCAAAGATTTAACCTATCTGGTGTGGGACGAGGAAGCGGTAAGTTTGTTGTTCACAGTAGTTTACAACAAGTTTTTACATACAGTAACTGCAGGAATAAAGATGTAGTTTGATGTTTTGTGCTGCAAAATGTAACTTTTTTGTTGATCCCGATCACAGGCGAGCTTTCCCATACTGGAAGCACGTCCCTATCCCTCTTGGATCTATGCCATCATCTTTATCCTTGCTGGAATTCCCAGTCTGGCCATCCCCATTTTTGCGCTCTTTAAATTTTTCCAGAGGAAGTGCTGCAAGGACAAAAGCTACAAAGATCACCCAGTGGACACTATCTCAGCCAAAATAGAAATGAACGGCAAAGCAAAGTTCTAGGTTGATGTCGCCTTGATTGTTTAATGTGACTGATGTGTACTTGCTTTTATTGATGTGTTCTATGCACAAGATTGCGACTGCTGACTATTATCTTTGAAAAACAGATGTGTATTTTTAAGTTGTTAGTTAGTTTCTGCATGATTGTGCACTTTGGGAGATTTATTATAGGGCTACAGGACACCCAATGGCTGCTTAGCTTATCTTGGCAGAAGGAAACAGGTTGACCTGCTCTGTTCATAAAATATGCTTACAAGCATCTAAAGCTCAATAATTAACATGTTCTCAGATTGCATCTGTATGGAGTGCACAAAGAAAAAAAAATGGGTGAGCCGGTCTGATATGTTTCTCCTGTACCCACAGAAAGTAGTAATGTTAAGTTAACCAGTCAGTGGTTGAATATATAACTATTCTTTTGATATTTTAAATGTACCACGCATGTATGTCTAATACAGACAATTGACTAATTATGGGACAAATCCTGACCATCGTTCCCTAGAGTGATGGCTTTGCAGTCACTAAATCTTTCAGAAGAATGGTATTCATTCATTCAATCAATGCAAAGATGAACTGAAGATGCTTTGGTGTCACGTGGCAACCCAGCATATTACTCAGACACTTTATGTTGCATTTTCCTGTGGTGTGCCGAGTGCCTCTATATACATGAGGTTTATTTTAATATTTTGTAAATAATCCTTGGATTAAGTAAGATTTTTACACACTGTAATAATGTCTTAGATTTTTTTAAGCTGGAAAAAAACGAAGAATACAGGCCTCGCTACCATTCAGCCCCCTTTTGTGTTGTTTGGTTATTGTGTTTTTAAGGCGGACTGTTGTAAACTTCTACCTTGTGATGTACAGTTCCAAGAAAAGGTTTGTGAAATTTCTGCACTGATCCTAACTTGAGGCACAACTATTGATAAACTTTGTCTGACTAAACTAGCACAAACAACGGAGCTTTTCATGTCATTATTTGAACACACTGAGCACACCGATCATGTCATATGTTTGACTTACTAAATATTGAATTGATTAACTCTTATACTTTCTTTAGCAGCGTCCATGAGATGTTTTCAGTAGCCGCTCGTGAAAGTTCTGCGATGAGCAGCAGGACTTTTGTAAAAGTGTTTCAGTTTCTCAGTATTTCTGGAATGTTTTGTACATCACTCTTCATCAGAGCTCGTCTTTTTCACTGTGTTCTTTGGCTCATTGAAGTATTATAGCACCCAGCAATAACAATTGGTCATGAAACCAGTATCGATGGCTGCAAGGCAACTGGGACAAAGCAACCCCAAACCATGATGAAACCTCCGCCATGCGGAGATGGAGTTTTTGGTGTTAGTGTTCAGCAGGTGCTGGCTGACCACTTCTGGTCTCGATTCATCCGGCTGTACCTTCCAAGCCTGCAGCTGCGGCAGAAATGGCAGTCATCCCCCGCGGATGTCACAGAAGGTTTGGTGGTGATGATCGTAGATCCTCAGCTGCCTCGCACTTCCTGGCTCGTGGGTCGCATCTCCAAAGTCCACCCCGGTGCAGACGGGCACATCAGGTCTGCTGACATCAAGGTGAAAGACAGGACCTTCACCCGACCTGTGGCGAGGCTGGTGGCACTGCCTGCCCTCCCGGACGAAGACAGAAGGCAATCATAGTGACTTTGTTTGTAAAGTTGCCTTTTGTTGTGAGCAAATGTACTCCATACATTTGGGGGCGGCTGTACAAAAGGCCCCGTAGTTACGGTTGTTGTTCAGTTGTTAGTTCACCTGTAGTTTTTTTAGAGTGGCCAGTAGAGGTCACCCTACCGCTTTGTATGAGAGAGACTATGGGCAGGGAGAAACGTGGGCAAGGCACCTGAGCTTTTCTGCTCCGGATTACCAGCAGAGAAGTGGTCATTCCGTGAAAAGTGTGCGTTAATGAGCAACGTTAAGTTTGTGATGTGTGACGATGTGATAATAAGATGTGTTTGGGACTGTAACTGAGGTTAGGGGGGAAATTACTATGTTTCTGTCTGTGCCGCTAGCGGGCGCTAGGCTAAGCTAAGCTAACTCTCCTGCCATGTGGTTGGGTATAACTGTGTACTGGGTTAGCTCTCTCAGTGGGTCTATACGTGAGTCGTGAGTAATATATGGCCTATGGCAGGGGTCTGCAACCTTTAACACCCAAAGAGCCACTTCGACCCGGTTTCCACGCAAAAGAAAACACTGGGAGCCGCAAATACTTTTTGACATCTAAAATGAAGATAACACTGCATATATTGTTTTTTTACCTTTATTCTTTGTATGAACAACTAAAGTAAGTAAGTAAAGTTTATTAAGCGCTTTTCACAGAAAGGCAGTCACAAAGCGCTGTACACAAAGATTAAAATAAACAATACAATCAACAGACATTATACACAATGTAAAAGATCAAATGTAAATAAAGAATATAAAATACGTAGATCAACAAAAGGCTTGTTTGAAAAGAAAAGTTTTTAATTGCTTTTTAAAAGAATCCACAGAGCAACTAAAGTGTTGCTTATGAAATCCATGAAGTGCTACCGAGAAAATTACATTTTATTTATGTAATTAACACATTTTGAACTCTTAAAGAAATATAACAAAAGTAAAGACACCCAGCTGAACTAAAATGATCCATGTAGCAAACAAAAACTGTTGTGAGCCGCCACCCTTATATCGCCTTTGGGCTTTTGGAGCCTTGACCTGACTTTTAAAAAGTAATTGGAAAAAAGCACTATGCGGCTAAAAAAAAAAAAAAAAAAGATATTTGCAAAATTATGCCTAAATATGTATTTTACCTGGTTAATGTGTGTGGCGGGGCGTGGTCTACCTGAGCGGCACCCGTAATCACGCCTCGCCACCTTAAAGTCTGTGCTCTCTATGCTGTTGTGTTGGTATGTGTCGGGCTGTGAGCTGAAAAGCTACAGCCGGCTGTATGCGTACAGCAACCGTGTGTGAAAAGCGGTCAATAAAGAGATGCTGAAAAGCATGTTCATGCAAACATCGTCGGGTCTGTCGTGATATGTTTACAATAAGACTTATGGTCCCGAACCTCTGCGCACAGCGTCTGCAAATCGGGGCTTTCATCTTTACGCAGGACTGTAAGCTGTCATCTGTGGGGCGTGAGCGGTGTTTGTTTTTAACGTAGTTCACGGTGGAGAATAGCTGCCGACATAATGTGGATATGAAGATCCATAATTGGCCTACCTGGGGTCGAAAGTCTCGATAAATGCACGGCGTTTCGGCTTCCGCGAGTGTGACACTTATTTTGAGCGATGAAAAAATAATAAGATATAATTAAATTTTTATATTTCAAAATCACAATAATCTTCCAATTTAGAAGTACAAGTTAAAAAAAGAACTAAACACAAATAAAATACACTTCAGCTAAATACTTCTAATTTATTTTCCCAAACCACCCAGAGCCGCAAAATAAAGACTAAAAAGCCGCATGCGGCCGACACTCCGGGGAGTGGTAGCGGCAAATCTGAACTAGCATCTTACAGTACTCCCAGTCCAAGCTATCTACCCAACAAAATGCCTCAAACAATCAACGTAGCTTTAAATAGCTGCATGCCTTATGACAAAACTAGCAAACGCTGGGGGGAACTAACTAATGCAGTGACACATTGTTTAGCCAGGGACATGATGCCTATTCATAGTGTGGAAAGAGAAGGTTTCAAAAAGATGCTTAAAACGTTCAATTCACGCTACAAGCTACCCACCAAGAAATACTTCTCTAAAGTACTGAGGTGTCAAATGCGTTATCTTCAGTGGAGTGCGTCCACCACGGACATGTGGTCAAGCCGAACATCGGACCCCTACATGAGCCTCACAATACATTATGTGGACAAAGACTGGAAGCTACAAAACAAGTGCCTCGAAACAAGTTTTTTTCCCCGAGGACCATACTGGGGAAAATATAGCCAAAGTCTTAAAAGAGTTCCTCAGCTCAAACAAGTGTGTGTGATGACAGACAACGGGGCCAACATTGTGAAAGCCGTTGCACTCAACAACTGGACCAGACTTTCATGCTTCAGACATCGCCTGCACATTGCAATAGGTAAGTTAATTATAACGTCAGATTAAGCACTTATTGTATTAGTTTAAATGGTAATAATACTGTTTGTGTTATTGATCTCTGAATGTGGGTACTTGTGCTGCAAGATATATATACAGGGTGGGCCATTTATATGGATACACTGTAATAAAATGGGAATGGTTGGTGATATTAAAGTCCTGTTTGTGGCACATTAGTATATGTCAGGGGGCAAACTCCTTGTGATGGACCGAGTTGAAAAACAGGAGGAGTCCCAGGAATTATTAGAAAAATATAATTTTCATTTATTTAACCCCAAAAAATTATATTTACAAAAGTAATAAATGTTGAGCTCATAAAAGAGGTCAAAGAAACAAAACTGAACTCAGGCAAAGACTGCAAACTTAACCAGGCAAATGACTGCTCAAACACACATAATTGACCTAAGCATGAAATGACATACAAGGGTATATATAATGGCTGATCAGACCATTGTGACACATGAGGGGTAACAAACAAAACACAATCATAAATCACAAACGATGCAGTATTAATAAACTAAACACTAAAGAAGAAAATCAAAAAACCCCATTAAACCCTAAACTCAAATATTTAATTAAATACAAATACTTTGTTTTTAAAGTAAAGAAAACACACATTCCCCCCTTCAGCAGGAAGTGGTGGTGTGGTCCAATTATCTTCCTTTGTATTTAATGGTTTCAAACCCTGGCTACCATCTTTTGTCCAGCAACTCCCAGGGATAATGGCAGGTAAGAAATAAAAAGACAAAAGTTAGTCAGAAAGCAAAGAAATGAAGTAGTATGAATACATAAGTAAACTAAATGTGCGCGCTTACAAATAGAACAAATGTATCCAAACCAATCAATAAAGTTATTGGCAACTAAAATGTATTACTATGTTCAAATGAAGAATGAAAATACAAAAGTTACCGACTTTAGAGTGTGGCCATGGGTTTGGCCATCACACTCCTCAAGATGGGTGGTGACCATGGTGGCCATTTAGAAGTCGGCCATCTTGGATACAACTTTTGTTTTTTCAGTAGGAAGAGGACCATGTGACACATCAAACTTATTGGTAATGTCACAAGAAAAACAATGGTGTGCTTGGTTTCAACGTAACTTTATTCTTTCATGAGTTATTTACAAGCTACTGACCACTTATAAAATGTGTTCAATATGCTGCCCATTGTGTTGGATTGTCAATGCAACGCTCTTCTCCCACTCTTCACACACTGATAGCAACACCGCAGGAGAAATGCCAGCACAGGCATCCAGTATCCGTAGTTTCAGGTGCTGCACATCTTCACACCATAGACAATTGCCTTCAGATGACCCCAAAGATAAAAGTCTAAGGGGGTCAGATCAGGAGACCTTGGGGGCCATTCAACTGGCCCACGACGACCAATACACTTTCCAGGAAACTGTTCATCTAGGAATGCTCGGACCTGGCACCCATAATGTGGTGGTGCACCATCTTGCTGGAAAAACTCAGGGAACATGCAGGCTTCTGGGCATAAAGAGGGAAACGCATCATCGTGTAGAAATTTCAAATATCCAGTGGTCTTGAGGTTTCCATAGATGAAGAATGGACCCACTATCATTGTACCCCACATACCACACCAAACCATCACTTTTGTTGTTCCAACAGTCTTGGAGGGATCCATCCAATGTGGGTTAGTGTCAGACCAATAGCGGTGGGTTTGTTTGTTAACGTCACCATTCACATAAAAGTTTGCCTCATCACTGAACAAAATCTTCTGCGTGACCTGAGGGTCCTGTTCCAATTTTTGATTTGCCCATTCTGCAAATTCTGTGCGCCGATCTGGGTCATCCTCGTTGAGATGCTGCAGTAGCTGGAGTTTATAAGGGTGCCATTTGTGAGTAGCTAATATCCGCCGAAGGGATGTTCGACTAATGCCACTCTCCAGTGACATGCGGCGAGTGCTACGCTGTGGGCTCTTTCTGAATGAAGCTAGGACAGCCACTGATGTTTCTTCATTAGTGACAGTTTTCTTGCATCCACATTTTGGCAAATCCAACACTGAACCAGTTTCATGAAACTTAGCAAGCAGTTTGCTAACTGTAGCATGGCAGATGGGTGGTCTCGTAGGGTGTCTTGCATTGAAATCTGCTGCAATGACCCGGTTACTGCGTTCACCAGATATCAACACAATTTTGATCTGCTCCTCACGTGTTAACCTCTTCGACGTGTCAATGGCTGTGAACAAAGAGAAACTTGTAAATAACTCATGAAAGAATAAAGTTGCGTTGAAACCAAGCACACCATTGTTTTTCTTGTGACATTACCAATAAGTTTGATGTGTCACACAAAAGTTGTATCCAAGATGGCCGACTTCTAAATGGCCACCATGGTCACCACCCATCTTGAGGAGTTTGCCCCCTCACATATACTAATGTGCCACAAACAGGACTTTAATATCACCAACCATTCCCATATACTTTCAGCAGCATATTAAACATATCAGGTCCCCATAAGGAGAATCATGTGCTAACGGCTATCTAAATGACTCGGGTAAAGTTTGTAGCATGCTTGTCGTTTTTGTCTGCTTCCACTTGTCTTTGCACTAGGATGATGTCGGCGTAAATGTGCAGTCATGTTCGTTGTGTTCCCACTAGTGCTGTCAGCGTTAATCTCGTTAAAATGACATTAAAGCCATAACGCGGCAAATCTCCGTTAACAAGTTACCGCGGATCGCCCTGTGCTTGGGGCTGGACGGCGTCAACACGTTAACAAGCTAACTGCGCTAACGCACTAGTTCCCACAAATTGAGCATTGCGTGGCACATACGACATGCTGTTTTACTTTTGTCCATGACGCGCTTACCATCAGGGTCATGCTTCACATGAAAACCAAGATAGTTCCAAACGCCAGATCTGAATGAGGGTGGGGGAGGTTCAATTTCGGGTAGCGTTGAGGTAGTTGCCATGTTGCAACGAGCTTAGCTTCTGTCTTGCTAGCTTGCGCTGCGCTCAGTGGATCTGCACTCGACAGTGCAGTCTAGGCGGAGTAGTCGAACGCAGATCCACTGAGCGCTCAACACAGACAGCATCGTCAGAAGAAAAGTTGATAAAATAAATTAAAAATATTTTATTGTTCGATACATATGCGTACCGAACCGAATGCACTGTATCGAACGGTTCAATATCGATACGAGTATCGTTGCACCCCTAATAAATATGTGTGTCTATATGTGTGTGTAAATAATTGTGTGTTATACATAAAACTTAAATGTCACACATTCCACACCGCATTGATATTGCTGTTGAGTAATGAACTGTGTTTCCTTTTAAATGTATGTCTTTTAGAAAGAAGTGTGAAGGACCCAAGGATCAAATGGGCAGTTGGAGTGGGAAAGAAGATTGTTGCTGCTTTTGGCCACAGCTGGAAGTGCCAGCAAGCTCTGCAGGCTGCCCAAAAGGAACTGGGCCTACCAGAACACAAACTCATAACTGAATGTTGCACTCGTTGGGGTTCAAAGCAGAGAATGATCCAACGGCTGCTGGAACACGAAAAAGCTATAACACAGGTCTTAGCAGCTGATAAAACCACAAGGCACCTCATGTTGCCATGGCAAGACATTGAAGTGCTTGACTTGGTCAGCACTGCATTGAGTCCACTCCTGGAGTTTACAGATGCTTTCTCTGCTGAAGAGTATGTAACCATTTCATGTGTTAAGCCTGTTCTTCAGATGTTTAACAATGACATGTTAAAAGTAAAAGAAGGTGACACTGAGCTGACCAAAGACATCAAAATAGCAATACTTGATTACATGAACAAAAGCTACAAAGACAGTGTCACAGAGAGGCTTGTTAACATGGCTTCTTTCCTCGATCCACGGTTTCATACAGAATATTTCTGTGAGAGTGAAAGCGAAGCCATCAAAGTTCAAGTCATGAGTGAACTAGAGCATCTTGTGTCACACCAGGGTAGCACAGCCACAGGTTTTTCAGAAACACCTCATAAATCTACTGAAGACCAAACAAGTCAGGGAGCTGTTAAAAAGCCAAAGAAGAGTCTCGGGAGTTTTTTTTGAAGGGACCAGTTAGTGTCAAGATAGAGGTAACTGCAGAGAGGTTATCATCTGAACTGCGCAGTTATGTGAATAGTCCACCAGCAGACAGTGAGTGTGATCCTCTTTCGTGGTGGAAAGTTCACACAGTAAACTTTCCCCACATCAGCAGATTAGCTAGGGAATACCTCTGCATTCCAGCAACTAGCTCTGCATCTCAAAGGTTGTTCAGCACAGGTGGAAATGATGTAACTTGTCAAAGGTCCTCCCTTAAGCCCGCATCTGTGAACATGTTAGTGTTTCTGACAAAGAATCTTAAAACTTGAAATGTAGAAAATGTAGCATAATTTATCTATGTTTTTGTTTGTTTTGTTTTTACTCAAGAGTTTGTGCAATATTATTATTTGACTTATTGATTTTGCACACTGCACTTTTGTTGCAAAGCACCTCTTAAGTTTTGTGGATATACATGGTTATCCATAACCATGTATATAACAGGATAACCACTGTTCAATTTTGTGTGGCTGTAATGCACATTAAAATAAACAGCTGCTTGTTTAAACAAGAAGAAATTGATGGGTTTTTTTTCCCACTAATAAAGTTGTGGAGTTGTATTTTGTTTCGTGTCAATTATATCGTCAGTTATATCGTTATCGCAAATTTTCAAATCTACATCGTGATAAATATTTTTGGCCATATCGCCCTGCCCTTCTCTGTGGGGGTCAAAGTTTGCAGAACTACGAACGCAGCTGGAATCCATAGCTGTGCGTGTTCATGGTGCTTGCATTTTCACCTGCTGGACATCACTACCTGACATTAACATGTGTATCTCTGTACTAACAAACATGCCATATTGGCCCAGTTTATTTTTCTTATCATTGTTGTGAGGAGACCATAAATAGCATTGCATTTTCTGTCGTACAGCTCATTTGCTGTTATGGAGTTCTTGTTATGGATAAAAAGTGTCTTTTTTTGTTTCAAAATAGCTGATAACTGCAAACATCTGCGAACAAATGTGATTCTATAAAGTGGTTCTATATAGCGTGTAACTGTTAATATAGAGCGTTATTAAATTCATTGCTAATGCAATCATATGGCACATTGACTTCTGAGGAAATTTTAGATGGCACTCATCATCAGAAAGGTTGCCGATCCCTGGTTTATTTTGATGTGCTGTGTTTGGTTTGGTTGCATTATGTTCAGTCATCTCCCCTTTGGTCTTGTCTGCCCAAACCACAGTGGCCCTCATTTCCTTAGTTGTGACTAATAAGTGCTCACTCAAACAAAATTTAGCCCCGGATACAAATTTGTCTTCAGTCTCAGTTCTGCACGGGAGATGAATGCTGATTATGGCACATGATACAAACACAAAGGGAAAACGTAACATTTGTAGGGATGATGAAATGAACTTAATATAGAAGCAAAGCAAAGAAATTGGATTTATAATAGACGCTCATTTAAAAACATAAATGTTAATAATTACCATGCGTTTCACGATATCTGTCTAACATTTTGTTCAGACATATATACATACATATGCTACCCTTATTATAGTAAGATTATTATTATTATTTTATTATAAGATTATTCTGTTTATCTTATGTTAGCAAAAGAAAACATCTGATAAAGGAGATTAAGCACTGTACTAAAGTCTAAAATGATTAAATACACACAACACAAATTTAAAGACTGCAGCTTTTTGTGCGTTTGTGTGTTTTGCTGATTGCCCATAATTGTGACATGGGTAAAACCCAATGCCAATCAATATAAGCTATAGATATTAAAAAACAGTTATAGTCAGTTAAAAATCTTTGTGGTTCAGTTTAGATTATGGTTCAAGCAATGATTTAGTGTTTCAGTGAGAAGAAATGTGCTACAAAAAGTGATGAAAATAAAACTGATGCTTAGAATAAAAAAAGAGTTCTGACCATAGCAACAAGAGAAATGGGTTTTGCTCCTATTTCTGTTCTTTTAAATGTTCATGTAGACTGTTAACTAATTTGTAATAAAACTAAGAAACTCAACGGCTATAAATGAAGGAGAAAGTACAGAGTGTGCCTGTGTCTGGTTAATCTGCCCAACACTGCAGATAAAGTAAAGGTCATAAATCGTTTCATGATTACCCGACGCACACACATGCACTCCCCCCTGACAAACGCTTCACCAGCAGTAGACACAACGTGCGCTTCAGTATACAGTGGACACCATGAGACTGGTACTTCCTAACCCAGGACTGGATCTCAGAATCCCCAGGCATGAAGATCTGGAGAGGATGGAAAAACAGGAGGCTGCAGACAGACCCAAGTGGGACAACAAAGCTCAGTATATACTAACCTGTGTGGGGTTCTGTATCGGTCTGGGTAATGTTTGGAGATTCCCTTACTTATGTCAGAGTCATGGAGGAGGTAAGCTAAGACAGAAAGGGCAAGATAACATATCTGGTTAATAATCAGACAATTTAGTGATTTACTGATTTTAAAAAATGTGTGTTTGTGGTATACAGGAAGTAATTTTTATATTAATCTAATAATTATTATTATTATTAATAATATTAATATGCTTTTCTTTAAATAATTAAAACTTTAACTGCAACAAAATCACTTGACCTTTGTACCAACACTTAAATGGAGTTAAATTGTCACCAATTCATTAATACAAGAGAGTGCCCTTAGGTTTGCAGTCAAGCTGCATTAATGATTATTCACCAAGATGTCCCCTGAGTCCAGCTGGTTAAGTTTAAACACAATCTTAATTATGTAATGACAGGTGTTGACTTTTATGCAGTTACCTTATTGCACTCAAATATTTTTAAAATATGCATTTATTTTGTAATTTAATCATTCTTTTTAAATCGTTAACTCAAGCACAGTATCATGAGCTATAGCAACGAGTGTCCTTTCTGTGCAATAGTGATGGTGTATACTGATTAATACAAAACAGCAATGTGACCTTTCAGGTTGCACTGACACGAAATCTTATTTTTAGCCTACAAAAAAAAAGTGCTAAATATAGCCAAACACATCTATGACTAACCATAGTGATAAACGTCGCCCATCGTATTTGTACATAAGAGCATATCTAACTTTTAGGGCCACACAGTTGCTAATGGCTAACTGCTATTAATAACTTTTATTAGAAGATGTTTTAAATTATCATAAATATGTCGAATTTTGAACATTTTTAAGTTCCTACACACTTCATCGTGTTGTCGCGTTATCAGACAGAATCAGACAAACGGACACTTGTCAAAAACATAAAGCATTAAAATGTAGACTAACAGAAAACACTTCATTTAACAAACTCAGAGCCTTGTTCAAAAAACAAAAATAAACCCACACAATCTGATTATCAGTCCACTTCTTGTGTAATTTGGAATACTTAGCCTTCATGTACATGGATAAACTGAAGGGTTAGACGTATCTCTGGGGTCCTGTGTCAAGTTCTTGCTGGATCTGTTTTCTATTTATTCAGGATGTGACTTTCAGGTACTGTTCATCAACAAATCATTGTTCCTCCACCACTGTATGAGGTCTTTGGGCTCATATGCTGTGTTAATGGCCAGACATCTGCACTTTGGGTTTTATTTCTGTCCAGCGTACAACGGCCCTCTTTTACTGATATGTCTAATATGACAAAATTACCATCAGATTTATGAAATGCGCAAAGCAGTCTGTTTTGTTCTTACCATCATGCGTAAATTGAATCTGAATCATTCTGAACCAAATCCGATTTTTTCCATTAAATAGACACACTTGCCTCTAGGTGAAGCAAAGAAAGTGGTGATGATGTAGCAAGGGAGGAGCTTGCATCACCATGCCAAGAAAGCAGAAACTGAAACTATTAAGTTCAAAGAGGAAGCGCAGCTTTCCATTGGAGTGATGAAAGCCTCAAAAATGTAAAAGGAAAAAAAAAGAGCCTCTGGCTGAAAAAATGAAAGTTCTGAATATAATTTTTCCTGAGATGATCACTGTGGCTCAAGTAAGAAAAAGATTGGACATCAAACCCGATATGTTAAAACACTAATAGACTACAAGAAAAACAAGAAAACATCTCATGGTCGGTTAGACCGAAATGAGAAAACCACTGTGGTTAAGAAAAAAAAGCAAAGAAATTAGACTTTAAATGATGACATCCAGCAATGATAAGTAATTTTAATAAGACGATTAGTAGTAGTAACAGTATTAGTGGTGGTATTTAAATTTTCTAAGAGAACCTGGCCGTTGTTTGTTCGCGTGAATGGTTAGAGGCAGTTTAGATTTATTCATATAGCACAGGCTAATTCAGTTAATAAAGCACTGATTTGAGAATAAAACATTCATGTGCATGACTTACACCCACAGTCGTGTATGTCTGTCATGGCATTAGTTGTTCCCCAGAATTCTGTGCTTGAAAACAGTTGTGTGTTACTTTCACCTGTTAATGATATACTAACAATCTCTAACCTACTTAAATATATTTGCAGGTGCATTTTTGATTCCTTACCTGATTCTGCTGGTGCTAGAAGGAATGCCTCTCTTACTGCTAGAGTTTGCTATTGGGCAGCGCCTTAGAAAAGGCAGTGTGGGAGTGTGGCGGGCCATCAGCCCATATCTGACAGGTGTTGGTAAGTAAAATGGTCCCTGCAAAAAAACCAAAAATACCCAGTGTGTGGTTTTTAGTGATTGTGATGATAGATGATTAATGCTGTCCCTCAGGTATTGGCTCCATGTTAGTGTCCTTTATGGTTGCCCTGTACTACAACACCTTAATTGCCTGGATCATGTGGTATTTCTTCAATTCCTTTCAAGATCCATTGCCTTGGACTAATTGTCCTCTCAATGAAAACAGGACAGGTATTTGTACACTGATTTTCATCCCACACACACAAATCATAGCATCTGTTTTGCTATGTTTAAGAGTGGGTTTTTTTTCCCACTTTAGGATTTATACCAGAATGCCAACAGAGCTCCACGGTGGACTACTACTTTTACAGAGTCACTCTGAATGCTTCTAACTCAATAGCAGACTCTGGAGGACTCCAGTGGCCCATTATAATATGTCTGTTAGCTGCCTGGACAGTTGTTTGTATCTGCTGCATACGAGGGATCAGTACTTCAGGCAAGGTTTGTAGAACCTTAAATAAAATGATCACTCTTTACTCTGCCAATGTTCCTATTTTATTCATTAACGTGAGTATCCATCCCTCCATCCATCCATCAGTTTTCTTCTGCTTATCTGGGGCCTGGTCGTAGGGACAGTACCCTGAGCAGAAAAGCCCAGATCTCCATCTCCTTAGGCATCTCCTCCTTATCTGGGGAAGTGCAACACAATCCTGGTCCAGCTGAGAGATATAACATTTCCAACATGTCTTGGGTCTGCCCAAGGGCCGGGGTCCGGAAAGAAATGCCAGGAAACCTCACCCAGGTGGCCCCTGGAGGCATCCTAGTCAGATGCCCGAACCTCCTCAACTGGCTCCTTTCGATGTGGAGGAGTGGCAGCTCTACTCTGTGCCCGTCTCAAATGACTGAGCTCCTCACATTATCACTAAGGGAGAGAGACCAGTCACCCTTTGGGGAAAGCTCATTTCTCCAGCTTGTACCCACAATCTCATTCTTTCCGTCATTACCCAGAGCTCGTGACCTTAGGTGAGGGTAAGGGATGTAGATCGACCAGTAAATCATCAGCTTCGCTTTTACACTCAGCTTTCTCTTCACCACAACAGTCCGGTGCAGCGTCCACATCCACGTCAGAGCCATTTGTTAATCCCTCGCTCCCCTCACTCGTGAACAAGACCCCGAGATACTTAACTTCCTCCACCTGGTGCAGTAATTCGTCCCTGACTTAGAGTGGGCACTGCTCACTTTTCCAGCTGAAATCCGTGGCCTCTCATTTCAAAGTGCTGATTCTCATTCCTGCTGCTTCACATTCAGCTGTGAACTGCTCTAGAGTAAGCTGGAGGTCTTCACCTGATGAAGGCAACAGGGCCACATCATCGGCAAAAAGCAGTGACGAGATTCTTAGACCACCAAAGTGGAAGACTTCCACCACAAAGCTGATTAATCTAATGTATTTTTAAAATCTGGAATTTTAAAAAGACATTTAATATGATGCATTGATAGCATTAAGCTAAGTACCAGAATAGGTTTCCACAAAAAAAAAGAAAGAAAAAGCATTGTAAATTATGAAATTTTGTATGCTAATTGTTATAGCTACATTTCCATCCCACAAGTTGTTCCACTCTCATTTCTGTCCTCAGGCAGTCTACATCACAGCCATCTTGCCATACATAGTGCTGGCCATCTTCCTGATCCGAGGACTGACTCTTAAAGGTGCCCTGAGTGGAATAAAGTTCCTCTTCACACCAGATGTATGTTTCAAATCTTGATTTTTTTTTAAAGTATGAATTTAAAGGTCAGAAATACATGTCAGTGTGTGTCTCCCTCTTGCAGGTGGAAGAGCTGATGAATCCAACTACTTGGTTGGATGCAGGTGCACAGGTCTTTTATGCTTTTGGCTTAGCGTGGGGAGGGCTGATTTCCTTCTCAAGCTACAACCCTGTTCAGTAAGGAACTGCACTTTTAGCATTTTGTTCACTTTAATTTAATTTCTTTTAAAAAAAATAGGCAAAATAAGTCATTGAAAAATGTTCTAAAAACCAAAGTCAGGCTGTTGTTTCCTTGTTCTTTTTGCACGTTTAATTTCCAAAGCAACAACTGTGTGCAAGACTCTGTGATCCTGTCTGTGGTAACTGGCCTCACCTCAGTCTATGCAGCCACAGTGACCTACTCCATCATTGGCTTCAGGGCCACTGAGAAATATGACACCTGTATCAACGAGTGAGTAAAGCTTATTTTAAGGCTTTGAAAAAGTTTACTACTTTTTGGTAAAAGGCACTAAACTTACTGACCAGGAATTTAAAAACCCTGTGACGTCCAGGTACCCCTACCCCTTAACACCATGCTTTCAGCAAATGTAATTTGCATCTTTTGAAAAATTTTCTCCCAAGTCTTGTAAAAAACAAACATTCTGGCTTTAGCACAACAGAACTATTAGCTTCTTTTCTGCAAAACATTGAGTTAAGGTTGTAAAGGTTTTTATCCTCTTTGTTGACTTCACAGTGTTCAGTTATAGGTACAAAGGTTTTAAAGTCAGTCTAATGAGATCGTCATCATTGCAAGCAGTCTGCCTGTAGACATGACACCAGCTGGTTTGTCAGTCAGCACACAGCACCACAACATCCTTATATATTCACATCAAGCTACGGCAAAATATGTGTTTAATGTGACTAGAAAATGCTAACATGCTTAACTCAATTGTGGGGATGGTAAGAATACCTGATGAACACCTGCATTTGTGCATTGCCATTATAAACATATGTAAGCATATCCTTTAAGTAGATAATAGTAACCCCGAATTACTAATCTGATGTAATTTCTCATCAGAAACATCAGGACGTTACTAAATGGATTTGAACTCCCTGAAGACAGCATCACTGCCAGCAACTACAATGCAGCCCTTCATCATCTGAACAGCTCCAATCCAGATACTGTTTTTGGACTGGACATTAAAACCTGTGACATGCAGAAACTCCTCAGTGAGGTGCCTATTTTAATGAAAATCTATTAAGTTCCCATGATATTATTATTATTATTATTATTATTATTATTATTATTATTTTATATTCTAATCTGCATTGCATTTGTTCAGGGAGTGGAGGGAACAGGTCTGGCCTTTATAGTCTTCACTGAGGCCATTACCAAAATGCCGGGTTCCCCAGCCTGGTCTGTCCTGTTTTTTATCATGCTTCTCTGCCTCGGACTCTCAACACTTTTCGGAAACATTGAAGGAGTCGTAGTCCCTTTGAAAGACTTTAATTTATTTCCCCAAAAATGTCCCCATGAAATATTGACTGGTAACTTAGCTTTATTTTATTTTATTTTATCTACATTTGATGCATTCCTCAGAATTTTACATTTAAATTGAACATTTTTAGAGTTTCTTGCTGGATTTTTAACAAAAGATCCATTGTTCTTATTTTTTAGGAGCAACATGTTTTGTATCCTTCATCATCTGCCTCCTGTTTGCACAACCATCAGGAATTTATTGGTTAACTCTCTTTGATAACTTTGCTGGATCTGTTCCACTGCTGACCATTGGATTGTTCGAGATGATAGCTGTTGTTTACATCTATGGCATTGACAGGTTAGTAGTGCTTCCATTTGTTAGCAGAGCTGCTCTGTGCAGCGTTATGGCATAATAATTTTAAGGGAGAATAAAAAGTCGACACACATATCTCATTCCTGACGGAGGACTCTACCACTACACTTCTCCAGTCCATTCACAGAGTCGTTGCATGGTAAGACATGGATAGGAAGTGGGCGGAGCCTTTTACCGTCATTTTATTACGACGCAAAGTACAAACACCTGTGGACACACAATCCAACACCATTAATTTCAGCTGCATATTTGGAAACTCAAGTAAAGTGTCAGGAAGAGTAGCTTTACATTTCACTACTATTAAGCTGCATAAGGTAGCTCAGCTTTCTGCAAAGCACAAAGAACAACGGGGTTAGCTTGGTGCAGGCATTTCAGCACATATCAAGCTAAAACAAACAGTTCAGGTATTAAGGGAAATACCTGAACTTAGACATTAAGATTCTTTGTCCGTTTGGAAAAGCAGCATCAAAAAGTGGTAATTTTTTGTATAACATGATGTGAAGCTAACTGAAATTTTCTTGTTTGGCAGGTTCAACGAGGACATAAAGTTCATGGTTGGGCGAAAGCCTTCTATTTTCTGGCAGATTACGTGGCGATTTATCAGTCCTCTGATTGTCCTGGTTATTTTGGTTTTCTACCTGGTGACTCAAGCCCAAAAGCAGCTCAACTATCTAGTCTGGGACATAAATTCTGTAAGTTTGCAACCACCATCCTAGTTACTGAATCAACTTAAGCACCTCCTCTTTGTTTTGCTTTGTATCTTAATGTTCACTGATGCAATTATATGGCGTCCCAAATGTTTATATTTATCATCATAAGTAAAGTCAAAAGACAATAAGCAAATTGGCAGCAGTCACATAGCTTACCAGTTTGAAAAGTTATTGCATAAACTCATAATAGGTTGTTGGATTTTTTTCATTGTTCTTTTACAGGAGACATTTCCAGCTTTGACATCAATACCCTACCCCTCATGGATCTATGCTGTTATCTTCCTCTTAGCAGGAGTCCCCAGCCTGGTAGTGCCTATGTACGCATTATGTCGGCTGATCTTTGTTTGCTACAAGAAAAAAATGTCATCCAGACTATAAATGAATACATCAGAGAACAAAGAAGAATTCAGGATTATTTAACAGCGCGTCCTGCATCCAGCACCACGCCAAAACATGTATTAGGCATGTTGGTCCATGGTGTCACTCTTTGCAAGAGTGAAATGGACACACGTGCAGTAATTTGCAATAATGGCAGAGGGAGGTATTTTATCTCAAGACACCATGAAAATAATCATGGGAACGCATTTGAACAGACATTACTAACACATTTAAATGTAAACACACATTAGCCACCTAGCTTAATCTGGCTAATAAAGGACCCTGGTATACTTCATACTTCACTTCATTGTTCACTAGCGACTTCTTGGCCTTAAATATATTATCTCCCCCTGCTGGTACTGCAACATCTGCACGGTGGACCCGCGTGTCTATTGCATTGCTGCTGTGATACCGGGTTCATTACGAAATCTATTAAGTGTTTGGTAATAATCATTGCCAACAAAAAACCACATTGACAGTGAATTATAGTTTGGTAAATAGATCTCATTAGTCTGTGTAATCGATATTTATTTGATAAATTGTATTTTGGAGTGGACAGCACAGCTGTGAGGTGATTAGCACTGTTGCTTCAGAGCAAGAAGGGTTGGGTTAAAACTATTAGGCTACTTCAGAATATATTGCATTGAATTATACTGAATATGTTACTTTCCAGACCTTTTGTTGAGGATATTCTCGAGCTACACCCCTGTAACTTCTTATTACATATATCCATGTTATAGAAGAATAGTTTTTAACCTTGTTGTAGATTTGAGGAAACCTATAAAATTGATGTCTGCATGCACTTAAGCTGTTATGAAGGCCCAACACTAAGAAGCTTTTTTTAAGCTGACCCATCTGTATATGTGTTTACACTGTCATGTGAATAAGAAACAAGCATCGCACAGGTCAGAGAAAAACTAGATAGACTTCAAGGAATTATAAGGGTATGTAGTAGCCAGGTGCTGCTGATCAAATGCACTTGATTATCTGATCATCAGCAGCCTTGATGCATGCTCAATTGTCAAGACTGCTAATTAAACCCCAAAAGGTTGATTCTGTTCATCTGGCTGTAGTGTTTTCAGTGGAAGAAACATTTCGTCACTCATCCAAGTGACTTCTTCAGTCTCAGCTGACTGCAGGTTTCCCAAACATAATAAGCAGTACATTTGCATAATGACTGAAACTACCTCACTGAATTAACAATGAACAATGATCAGTTCCTTAATCATTAATATGTAAATTGTCATGACCACTGATCAACAACCACTGTCCAGGAGTCAAGGAGGTCTTTGCTATGAGTTTAATTTCCAAGATCTACATTTGATGCTTTGACATGCCTTTCTTTGCTTTGTACTATCTCTCCTTTCTTTTATGGAACCCTGTCTTTACTTTTAATGAAGTCATCCAACAGTCTGGATGCAGTGGTACCGCTCCCGACCAAACCATTCCTTGAAATAAAGATATGAGATACCGCTTTTTAAAACTAATGCTAAGACATAAATATGTTTATAAGTGCTTTGTGAAGCAAATATTCTTTTATGGTGATAGGCTAATAATTTTCATTTAAAAAGTGACTAATTGACAGATTCATTTCCTAAAGCACCTAGAAAATAGTAGAACAGACAACAGTTGTTAAGCAAATTCATCCTGAGGTTTGACTGTGTCGTGCACAGAGAAACTGCAACAAACCCAAGAGCTATAGACTCTACAGGCCTCAGTTAGCATACATTTGACGTATTAAGGAGAGCTATTGCTGTATATAATTGTGCAAGTTTTAATATTTGATCTGTTTATATGTCCGCTATACTATGTTGCCATATTAATCTTCAAATGTGTCCTATTAAATCAACGGTGCTGTTTTTGCTTTTATTCCTGTGGCTTTGTCTCTTCTGTTTAAAACATTTTTGTAAGCTTTGAATGAAATTTGTGTGAAATTATCACATTGAAAAACTGAATGGTTATAGACAAAAGTCAAAGGTACAAATGTATAGCAATGTTCAGTATTACCATGTTCTCCTATTTGTACTCACTAATGTCCCAGTTTCACTAGTAGATGTGACTTCTGTGCTTCCGTACACTCATGGACACCGTGAGATGGGTACTTTCTAACCCAGGTTTGGATGTCTGGATCTCCACTCATGAACATTTGGAGAGGATGTTGTACACAGAAGTTATCTTGAACGTCATAGATTTCACAGTAATGTTAATGTTTTTTCACCAACATGAGAACGACGAACTTCCTTATCATTATTCTTTCCAAAAATAATTCCTGGTCTTTGCAACAGCAGCTAAAAGAAGAGATTAATGTGTCATCTATTATTGGGTTCAAGTGAATCTGCTAGCATGTCATATTAATAATTCTCAAGAATGACCTCATAGGTTTTTCTAAAGTCCACAAGCTTTTGGTTTGTTCAGATGAACTCGGCAAACCTAAGAGCAATGCTGCCGTGTACTTTGTAGAGAGAAGACGCTCTCTCCTGGTAACGTCTCCACACAAGTCATGCTCATTTGCTCTTTTTCTAATTATACTGTCAGGATTTACTCAAAGGAATTTCATCTGCTTTTCAAGCATGCTGCTGATTCAACATTTTCATTTAGTGGATTTAATTTAATTGTTTAATTTGCACACTATACATTATATAATATTTTGCATAGAAAGGTTAATACTGTATTTCAAAGGTGCAACGTCAGCTTTGTTACAAGTTTATTATTCAAAGAAATGAAATGGAGATAAGAAAACATTGTTATTTTATTGCTGTGTAAAGCTAATTGGTTAGTTTTATAGTATGAAGAAGGCCGATTTGACCATAAAGGTTACTGAGCTTTCATTTTTACATTTATTTTTAACTTTCTTCCTCACATATGTAAACAAGTTGTCATCATATGGCATTATAAAAAAAATGGATTACACGATTTTAATACTTCCACTAACACTACCCTCACCAGTTATTCCACTAGCATTTATTTGCTTGCTTGTCATAACCTCGGGTAGTCTACATCACATTTAGTGATGTAGCGCTGTCGAAGAACACGACTGTCGACCTGTACAGGGCTATGAGACCATCAGCAAGAAGCTTGGTGAGAAGGTGACATCTTTCGGTGCATTCATTCAAAAATGGAAGAAATATAAAATGATTAATCATTTGCCCTCATTCTGGATCTCCATGCAAGACTTTGTCTGATGGGGTTAGTGTTTTCATGAAGCGTAAGAGCCTGTTATGGGTCAATGGAGTTATCTATCTTTAAACAGGAATTCTCAATCATACGGAAAACAAAGTTATACAGAGAAAAAAATAAAACAGGTCTTTTTTAATGTTGTAGCTTAATGGCAGATTATTAACAGACGGTGTATTATTCCATGCTTTAATCCCATTAAAGTTCATACATTTAGTTGAACCTGGACAGAGTATCATCCTGTACAGTACAACAGTACATTATCTCCATCATATTTGACAGACAATATGGTATTCCTCGGATCTCTTTCTCCATGCTTTTCCTTTCCCATCATTCTAATAGAAGTTAATCTGGGTATTTTCTGTTCAAAGACCTTTTCCTTTTCTTTTTTTTCAGAACTGTTTAAGGTCACATGAATGTTTTTTGAGTGCTTTGCATCTTGTTGTAAACTTTAGTGATGTTGTTGTTTACTCCCCCATGTAGTAAGAAATTTGTATATTAGAGGGGCAGCTCAAGTTAAGCAGTTTGGATACAAAGTTAGAGAGGCAATGCTGAGATGGTTTGGACACGTGCACAGGAGGGTTAGTAGAACACCTGCAGCAACAGATCTACAACTTCATACATAGCAGCTTCTCACTAGTTCATTATTGCTTCAGGATTACTTTAGTATTGCCGACTGTATCCATGTGCCATAAAAGTGATGCATCAGTGCATCAGTGCAATAGTTATTCAGTAGGTCTTTAGTGTCTTTACAGTTATTTCCATAATGGTAAATCAGAGACAACAGGAATCTTAGAACATGTTTTCATCGACATATTCAAATCAAACACACTCATATAAGTTTCATGTTTTTATTTTTGTTTTTTGTTTTTAGTAGTGTTAGAATTTAGCTTAACTTAAAGATTTGACACAGAACCTGGCAAGAAATGCAAGAAATCCCAAACTCAAGCTACATTTATACAGGATATTAAGTGTTTATGTATGTTTTATTTATCTGATAGCTGAAACAGAAACAAAGAGAATTTCCTTTAAAAAAAATTAAAAATGAACCAATAAGAAAAAGTAGTATAATGTGACATATGTTGCAGGTGAACTTTGTCTCTTGTTCTTTAGGTTCTTTAGGCACTTGGATAACTGACAAACTTTTCCTTTAATGATTCACAAAAATAATGATTAAAGCAAGATACATTTCCTCAGGATTTACTTGCCCATAGACTAATGACCTATATAATCACTGTACCCAAAACAGCATGGTTCAGCTTTGAAGCTTTAAATGGTGCTTAGTGAGTATGGGTTTGCACTCCAGGTGACATATTTCAAAAGAATTGTGTGCTATATAAAGTGCTAATCAATTTTTAGTACATTGTTATGACTTTAAAATGTACAGGACATTTTTACATACATACAAGGACTTTAGGAAAGTCATCTAAGCATGTCAATTGAACTAATTATTATTTTCATAGAAAAAAAAATCAGCAATCTTTTTTTTATAAACTAAGAAATTGTTGTTATCTTTTTTGGGGAAACATTATACTTTCTCCAGTTTTGAACAAAGATATATGCATAAAATAAGACAGATTAATTTTCCACTTATCATCAGTTTCTTTTGATGTTTTACATTAAAATTGTGATCATCATTCCAATAGAAATTTGTGCAAGTGAACTTGATATTATCATATCAAGGACAATAAAAGATCAACTGCAGACAGTATAATTAACATTTATGAACTGAACTTTTGCAGATGAGAAAGCAAATTCCACCATAATGTGTTTGAACATTACCCTAAACATAATTTAACTTACAACGCTGGTTGTTTCACATCTCTTTCAAATGAAATGCAGACTTGGTGAAAACTGATGCCTCAACAATAACAGTAGAATAACACTGGAGGGTAAAGTTTTGTGAACGTGTCTCATGAAGGCATGCAAATTAGAGATCAGCTGATAGTTAGATCGGTTTTGCCTGAGTGCTGAACGTCAAAACAGCCAACCTTCTGGGCAGGAGCATTTTCAAGGATTTTTTAAATGGGGACACTGCACGATGTGTCAATGTGATGCTGAAAAATGAAGCCGTGGCCAATTGCACTTTTTCCAGATGGTATTGCACTGTGTTTCATAATCTGATGGTACTTTCTGTGTTCATACTACAGTTCCAGTAATTGTGACAAGATCCCAACAACACTGGTTAAAATGAAGCTCCAAACTATGACAGTCTCCACTGTGTTTTATGGTTGTCAACACTCACTGTTGTACCTGTCAATGACCTTCTCCATAAATAATGAAAATTATATGACATGAAAATTTGATTCATTTCAGTTCTTGTATAATTTGGCATACCTCAGACTTTTCTTCCTGTTTTGCTTCTGCTCAGAAGTCCTGAGTAATCTGTTTTGCTTTACTTCCTTAAGAACGGTTTCTTGACAGTCACGCTTCCAGTGATTAGGTCTTCATGTTGTCACTTCCCTACTGTCGTCTTACCATTTTGTATCAAAGAGGCATAGGTTTTAGTTGTTTGTTTATTTTGTAAGAACAAGAAAACATCATCATTATCATCATCATTTATTTATATAGCACTTTAAAAACACACCTGGTAGACCAAAGTGCTGTACAGTACAAATATAAATATAGTAATACAACAGGAAAAACCAAACATAGCAATAAAATTAATAAAAATGTCAGTTGCCCCCAGAGTTAAAAGCCAGGGAATAAAAATCTGGACTTAAAAACTGCCACTGATGTAACTTGCCTAATATGGAGAGGAAGATTATTCCAAAGCATCGGAGCCTCAATAGAGAACACTCGGTCTCTATGCCGTGCACAATCTCAAGAAACTGCTTTTGGGAAGCCCTGGAATAATTACGGGGTACAATAAGTCCAGTGTTTACATTGTAAAAACAGCTGGCTGCTTTATTAGGGGGTCAGAACTGAGTGTGAACTGAACTTCACAGGGTCCTTCTTTTAGAGGTTTCTCAGGTTAAAAATATGTTGGAATGATTATGCCTCTTCTTTCTGAAAATTACTCAGGACTCTTGGGTAGAAGCCCCTGGTACTTCTATGTTCTTGTGCTATTTCTTCCTGACGTTGCCATATGCCAGGATTGCCTCATTTATCACATCTGAGGTCTCCTGCTTCTTGTCAGGCACTACTATGTGTGGTTGGTCAGCCAGCAGCTGCTTCTCTGGCTAAAACACTAAGTTCCTGTTGCTTTGAAATACTTCTCATTGATTCTCCTATCAGGACTGGGGACTTTCTTGTCCACATGCAGCACAGACATTCATGTACACTATCCTAGCCACTTGGTTGTGCTTCTCATGTACTCAGTCGAACTTTCTCTTACATCCTGCCGCTATATGTTGGACTATCTCAGGGACACCTTTGCACAGCCTGCAGCTTGGGTCCTGCTGGCTGCTCTTTGGTTTCGAGATATCTGCTACTTCCTCTATCTGTTGATGGTATGTCTCAAGGAAGGACTTGGTCTTCCATGATACTTCCTCATCACCATCTGTCTTCAGTTGATTTCTGGGGTCATCTTCCCGATGTATTTGCAGATGCTCTGTGTTTCATTCTGGATTGTGTCTCTAACCCTCACTAATCCTCACCCACACTCTTCCTATCATTGAGCTGGCTTCTCAGCACATTACCTTCTACAGCTGTTTGGCTGTGGCTGACCTTCATGGGTCTTTATCTTGGCTCACATCAGCCGGAGGGATACGCAGGTACTTGTAGCTGTTCCTTATGTCCACTATCTCCTGTTTTTGAAAACATTCAGCCACATTATCCAGCCCAAATGGCATCCATATGTCCTCGCTCTAGAGCCTTTTGCGTTGGAGCAGTAAATCGATGTCTTGCTTGTTCCTGGCATACATCTTAACGTCAGCATTGTACAGGAGGCGGCTGATGGTTGCTCCACTCCTGAATCAGTATACACTCTTAGTGGCAGGCTGGCTTAGGGGGTTTAGGCCTATGCAAAACAGCAATGGGGACACTGCATCACCTTGTTATCTTCTGCATTTAATGGTGATTTTTATGATTGCCTTGGAGATGGCCATGGAATATCCAAAGATGATGCACTTTTTACTTTTTGTTTGTTTGTTGTTGTTTTTTTTACTTTTAATGTGTTTGAACCTGGTGGCATGATTCTAAGCAGGTGGGTTCTAGGAGTTTTCATCTCAGTTTCCACTCTAATTTTAACTCATTGAATAGCTGGCTTGGGTTTAGAGCCTGTTCCTACCACACATGACTCCCTTTGAATTCTTCCACCATTAACTGTGAGCACTCAGTTATCATCGTCGCATAATAGGCTGCATCAAAGTTCCCTGCAAAGTTCATGTACTCCCTTATCAGCTCCTGGAAACAATATGACTTCTCCTGGGTGACTGAGTTGCAAAATGGGATTACAGGTGATCAGTAGATTCAAGCACTGTGAGGATTATTGAGAGCTACCATGCCATTGTTTATGATTAATGTTTGATTAAAATTTGTGACTTATACAGTACTGACACAGAGTGCACATTTGCTTATCAGTGCAAATGTGCACTCTGTGCACTTACCAGATAAAGCAAAAGATCATAAACTTGTTTCAACCCAGTCTTATGCTTATAATAAGCCCTCACTTTGACTTTCCAGAACCATAGAGTAACATCTCTGTTTTACTGGGCAACCATGAGACTGGTTCTTCCCAACCCAGGACTGGATCTCAGGATCCCAAACTATGAGGACCTGGAAAAGATGGAAAAGGAAGATGGTGACAGACCCAAATGGGATAACAAAGCTCAGTACATTTTAACATGTGTGGGCTTCTGTGTAGGGATTGGGAATGTGTGGAGATTCCCTTACTTGTGTCAAACCCACGGAGGAGGTAAGGCCAGAAGAAAACAGTAAAGCATCGCATTATTTCTGTCTCCAATTACAGTATTGTCATTTTTTATTGCAGTGTTATAGAGGTTTGTGGGTATGTTGCTGTTTTTGTCTTTTAAACATTTTCCTGAATTAGAAAGAATTAGAAAATAGTTTTAAAAGTTACAAAATCTGTGTGTCAAGGAAACTTAGTGGAAGCTTTGGAAATTAATACTTGACATTTGTAAGTGTCTGAATCCCAACAAAGCTACATTATGATATTTATTTTAAACATTGCCAATAGAAATAAGCCACAAACAATTTAATGAATGGGACAAATTGTTGTCAAGATAAATTTGGGAAGGTAAAAGGCCCTGAATTAGATTTAAAACCATACAATTGGCTAAAGGAAAAGGGGGGTGGGCCCTTACTTCTCTCAAGGATCATTATTGGGCAGCAAACATAATGTTTGATAAATTAAAGCTACGTTTTAATTGAAGCAGAAATTATACAGTGTATTAAAGATTTTTTATTAGAGCTTTATTTTAAGCTGTGACCTTTTCCTTCAAATAAACAATAATAATAATAATTTTTTAAATTCATGGAAAACAGAAAAAAATATTAGCTTTGACTCCACCACTGATTTCCACCAGTCTTAGCTTGATAGCCCACAAAAGCTGTCAGTGTCATGTACTTGCTATGGCAATGCCATCTCAGAAATCAAGAGTTTAATCTATGATAACAGTGTTGTTGCTTAAACAACAATTGCCCTTCTGCACATGTACAAAAGTCATGTGTGTCGGTGGCTGTCTAATTCATGCACACTCTAGCATTGTTCAGTAACGAAGAAACACATTCACTGGGGGGGGGGGGCATTTTTAAAAAGCCATTTTTAAAAATTCAAGTATTAATGTCACTGATCTCCCAGCAAGCCCCTGACAGTTTTTGTTAAACTGCTGGTTGCAGCTCACCAATCTACACCACTGCTGAGAATATGAACCGTGCTCCCACTCTCTTTGAGATCTCTATCTTTGTGTATATATTTTTCATAGGTGACTATGGGATCTCATAATTATCTGGAATTTTCTGAATGGGCGTTTAGAGCCGTTACATGTATATCACATGTATAACATATCAATGTTCACACATGGAACAGCTGATAAATGGTAAATGGCCTGTATTTGTATAGCGCTTTACTAGTCCCTAAGGACCCCAAAGCACTTTACAGTACATTCAGTCATCCACCCATTCACACACAGGTGATGGCAAGCTACATTGTAGCCACAGCCACCCTGGGGCGCACTGACAGAGGCGAGGCTGCCGGACACTGATGCCACCGGGCCCTCTGACCACCACCAGTAGGCAACGGGTGAAGTGTCTTGCCCAAGGACACAACGACCAAGACTGTCAGGGCCGGGGCTCGAACCGGCAACCTTCCGATTACAAGACGAACTGCAACTCTTGAGCCACGATCGCCTGCATAAACCAGCTCAGCTCAGATTTAATAGCATCTGACTTCCAAACCTTATTCCACTACTAAGTATCTAAGTATGTGAGGTATTGCAAACACCTCTGACTGTCTAATTGTGCTGCTGATCAACATGTTCCAGGTGCCTTTTTGATTCCTTACATCATCCTGCTGGTGCTAGAAGGATTGCCCCTTCTGCTGTTGGAGTTTGGCATTGGCCAGCGACTCAGGAAAGGCAGTGTGGGCGTGTGGAGGGCCATCAACCCCTATCTGACTGGTGTTGGTAAGTAACGGCCTCTACAACCACATACCCAAGCAACAAATGGGAGAATTATCGGTACTACAGGAACACAAAGTTGTTAATGAAAGCTTGGTCCTGTGTAAATGTGATGTTTGTTAATGATCCTTTCCTACAGGTATTGCTTCCATGCTGGTCTCTTTATTGATTGGCCTGTACTACAACACCTTAATAGCCTGGATCATGTGGTATCTCTTTAATTCCTTTCAAGGCCCACTGCCTTGGACCCAGTGTCCTCTCAATGACAACCGAACAGGTAGCTGAAAAGACACAAGCACATACTTAGAATCTGTTAGTCTCCAATATCTAATCACAAGTGTGGACTTTTATGCATTTTCAGGCTTTATATCCGAGTGTCAGCAGAGCTCCACAGTGGATTACTACTTTTACAGAGTCACTCTGAATGCCTCTGCCTCAATAACAGACTCTGGAGGACTCCAGTGGCCCATAGTGATCTGTCTGTTAGCTGCCTGGACAGTCATCTGTATCTGCTACATACGGGGGATCAGTACTTCAGGAAAGGTTTACTGAACTTTTTTTCAAAAACAAGCATTGCTTAATCAGTCTTATTGCTGTTATTTGACAATTTTTCACATCTTTTCATGACCTCAGGCAGTGTACGTTACAGCCCTCCTGCCTTATGTAGTGTTGGCCATCTTCCTGATCAGAGGACTGACTCTTAAAGGAGCCATGAACGGAGTGAAGTACCTGTTCACACCAGATGTGTGTATTTCAAAGTTCTATCATAAATATACATCATGTAACATTGTGTAAATATCTTAATACAAAGCCACATTACACTGTGTATCTCACCCTTGCAGGTGGATGAGCTGATGAACCCAACAACCTGGTTGGATGCAGGTGCCCAGGTCTTTTATGCCTTTAGTTTAGCATGGGGAGGCCTGATCTCCTTCTCAAGCTACAACCCTGTCCAGTAAGACTTATAAAGAAAGGCTTATATTTTCTGATAATCTAGATCAGATCTCTAATCCCCAGTTTCTGGGCTGCCTTTCCTCAGAACAGCCACCCCTCAAGACTCTCACCATTTAAAGCAATGCATTATCAGGGACTGCAACATCTAGTCCTTTTACTGAATGTATCACTACATGACTGTTACAGTAAGATTCGACTCACTTCTATTTTTACTTTCTTTCGCCAAGCAACAACTGCATGCAAGATGCGGTGATCCTGACTATTATAACTGGCCTCACCTCAATCTATGCTGCCACAGTCACCTACACCGTCATTGGCTTCAGGGCCACTGACAAATATGACACCTGTATCAGTGAGTGAGTAAAGCTTATTTTAAGGCTTTGAGAAAGTTTGCTACATCATTTTAGTAAACGGCACTAAACTTGCTGACTAGGACTTTAAAAACCTTTTGAAAAATTTGGAACTTTTGAAAAATTATTCTCATTTTTCTTGCAAAAAACAATCATTTGAGCTTTAGCACAACAAAAATTATTAACTGGTATATATGTATATGTATGAAAAATGGACAGCTTGTTTATGAAGAGTTGAGCATTTTCATCATTGACATCTTGATTGGAAAAAAAAGATTTAAAAAAGTGCCACAGCTATCGCCACCTGGTGGCTTTTTTTTATAGAATGCAGCTTTAAGGCTCTTCCATATTTGCTTAATTTTTCTAACCTAGATTTGTCAGTGTTTGTAATATTTAAGATTCCTAAATTAACTTTCTTGTGTTTTTCTTTTTCATCTTTAATTAAAAATCTAAAAAAGGTTATTTGCATAACTAATGTATACTCCTGTAATTACTATTCTCAACTGTAATGTCTTCTTAGAAACATCAGGATGTTACTAAATGGATTTGAACTCCCTGAAGACAGCATCACTGCCAGCAACTACAATGCAGCCCTTCATCATCTGAACAGCTCCAATCCAGATACTGTTTTTGGACTGGACATTAAAACCTGTGACATGCAGAAACTCCTCAGTGAGGTGCCTATTTTAATGAAAATCTATCAAACTCCCATTTCCCATTTTTATTCTAATCTGCATTGTGTTTGTTCAGGGAGTGGAGGGAACAGGTCTGGCCTTTATTGTCTTCACAGAGGCCATTACCAAAATGCCGGGTTCCCCAGCCTGGTCTGTCCTGTTTTTTATCATGCTTCTCTGCCTCGGACTCTCAACACTTTTTGGCAACATCGAAGGAGTCGTAGTCCCTTTGAAAGACTTGAATTTATTTCCTAAAAAATGGCCCCAAGAGGCACTGACAGGTATTCTGTTTCAAAGACTAAACAATCAACACGTCGGCCTGCAACCCCAATGTTAACACAAGCTCCCTTGTTTTCATGTCTTTCAGGAGTAACGTGTCTTGTATCCTTCATCATCTGTCTGCTGTTTGCACAGCAGTCAGGCCTTTATTGGGTAACTCTCTTCGATAACTTTGCTGGATCAATCCCACTGCTGACCATTGGCCTGACTGAGATGATAGCTGTTGTTTACATCTATGGCATTGACAGGTTAGTGCACAAAGTTTATGTACTTTTAGATAATATTGTATTATATAAAGCAGCCACACATCTGTAAAATCAGGAACATGATGTCCTGTAACCTTGTACAATCAGGCTGTCATCAATCTTTATTTGGTGCATTTAGCACAGTTGGACAACAATTAAATATTTAAGAGCCTATGTTATGCTCATTTCCAGCTCCAACTTTTATTATTTGTAGCTTTGCACAATCCACTGTTTAAAAGCATTTCTCATTCAGCCAATATTTGTCTTTGGTGCAGCCCCACCCTCTTTTTATGCCCTTTAAAACAACTTCCTTCTGACTGACTGCCCCTCCTAAACATAACATTTGAACAACATGTGTGCAGAGTTTCTTTGCTCACAGCCAGAGCCGTGTGTCTGAGATGATAGTTATCCTTTCTCGCTCAACTTTTCATAAAAGCAGAAGTAGGGATCATTTGTACACATGCTGACCTCATCATTTGAAACTTTGTCCATCCACCACTGCAGACTGTCCCTTAAAGCAATCACCTTGCACATTGCTTCTACAGGTTCTAACTTTACTGTTTACTGATCTTTGTATTGGTTCTACTTTAATATGAGTCTATTTACTTTTTGTTCTTTCATTTTTGTTTTTGTTTTATTTAAATAAAGTTATAATTCCATGAATTAAATCAAGTTTAATTTCATGAAAACCCTCTTGTGTGACAGGTTCAATGAAGACATCAAGTTCATGATTGGAAAGAAGCCTTGCATCTTCTGGCAGATTTCCCTGAGATTCACCAGCCCTCTCATCCTCCTGGTCATTTTAGTTTTCTACCTGGTGACTCAAGCCCAACAAGAACTCACCTATTTAGTCTGGGACCCCGACTACGTGAGTTCACAAAGACCACTTCTTATAAAAATCTGTGAAATCTGAAAAAAAAAGGAAAAAGAAAACAATCAACATTATCTCTCAGAATCAGCTGTTTTTCTTTTATGTTATTTTACCACATTTAATGAAGAAATTTCATTTTTACCTGCTTAATATAAAAAAAACCTCCAGATTTTCATTGTCAGACAACAGGACAGGTTTACAGGTTGTTTTCATGGATTGAAGCGGGGAGTTGACAGCTATTGCAAAGCTGCAATAACTCCTTCAACTCTCCTGTTGGGTTCAAAAAGTTCAGGAAGCCTCGCCCTGTTGGTTTCATCAACGGAGCTGCAAGCTGTTTAATTGGCGTGTCGGGTTAGAGGGTTGAGTCAAACAAATTATATTTCCATCCAGCCAAACTTTATGGCACCAACTGAGGTTCACAAGCTCATGATGACCAGTTGGAAGCCCCCTATTTTAATGATATCATGACAATCAAGGTAGCACATGGCTTTTTTAAATGTGTTTTTTATTGTAGTACAAAAAAGTTAGCTGATTCTGAGGGATTCAGGTGGGGGAGGGGCCCCTCATTTAATTTATATATATATATTTGCAATAGTTGCTTGTGTGAAGTTTAAACAGTAATGAAAACAGGCTTGTTTGCTCATTGTGATGTTTTATGGTTTGCAGGACGAATTTCCAACTCTGGCATCAGTACCTTACCCTTCATGGATCAATGTGGTCATCTTTGTTTTGGCAGGAATTCCCAGTCTGGTGGTGCCTGTCTATGCCTTGTGCAGGCTGGTTTTTGTACGCTGCAAGAAAAAGATGAAGCCAGAGAAAGACATTAATCAGATATAAACAATTGCCTAAACAAGTCAGGCAAAAATATTTTATTTTGTCTAATAAAGGAAAAGTTATTTAAATACTGTGTCAGCATCAGAAGCATCATGTCTCTTTCATCAGTGCACTTTTGTCATGGTGGGGATAAAATGTAACATATTTTGACATGTGAATACATATTTAAGTAAGCTTTGCCATTAGATTATTGTTGAGTTATTGGAGGATTAGTTCATTTAACTGCTCAGTAGAGGTGTATGGATGGATGGCTGGATGGATGGATGGATGCCGAATGCATTGCAGAAGCATATCCATACCAGCAGGTGGCAGAAACCAGCCGTGTGGAACTGTATCAATTTGAAGACAAGGGAATAAAAGATGGTCACCAAATGTTTGAAAAAGACTTGATCCTTATTTTTAAATACTCAGACATCAAAGAATCCGATGACTGCAAGATTTAATAACTATAACTGAGAATTATTAACTAAATTTACTGACGTTTGAATATGTCTATGCTTGACAGGTGATGATGTCACTTCTCCCGGGAAAAGAGAAGCAGTTTGGATATATCCACTAATTAAACATAACATAAATTAATTAATATATAATAATTAAGGTGTTTCAGGTGCAAACTGCACTTGTTATCAAGCACATTATTATCTTACCGCCACATCATAATTGCACCTCCAGCTCATCGACTAAATGTGCCACTACATGTTATGTATTAGACACTCCCCTTTATGATCCAAAGGACCAGCAAATTATTGTAAGTTCACATAGGCTGTCGTCATGTTTCCACTCTGCGCTTGGCCTATTAAAAATGTCCTGAGAAATCGATTTTTATGATGACCCGTGATGAAGGCGTGATGTCGAAATGCGCAGGTCAGGCAGTAAAATAGTTCTTTGTTAGTGCTTCAGTTGCTCCTTCAGACTTTATTCTGTCCTCCTTGCACCCTAGATGTAGGCCAGAAACCTCTATTTGGCTCCTACAATAGGACTGACACATGAATATATATAACACTGATGGGGCAGTTTAGTAACGCCTAACTTGTTTGGCTTTTGACCGGAGCACTTGAATTAAAATCGGCGCAGAGTCAGCCAGTGAAAGAAACTTCACACATAATATCTGAGACACCGTTGGCTGGATTTGTCTTTTGCTCTTTTCAATGCATAAGCGGACATCGCTGCTTAATATGGCCATAATATAGGAAATGGGACAGCTTTGGTGTGCTTGATTAGGAATGAATGTTAGCAATATCAGAGAGAGCTAGAGACAGCAATCAAGCCTGCAGCATAAAAATCTGCAACACAAGGATTCATGAAGTGACGACGGAAATGTCAACTGGCCAGGAGAAAGAAAACACTTCAAAAAATCATATTTGAGGAAGGAAGAGTGTGGATTTGCAGTTTAAATCTCAACCTGAGTTCACAGGTACAGGTAAGAAATGTGGACACAAATTATTATTGACTTTTATGTCTGGAAAAAATGCCCAAAAACATCATTTGATTAGATCGACTTTCATCACTTCAGATTTAGGTTTGCGTACATCTATTCTCAAACTAGAGCACAGAAAGACCCGGTAACCTTTTCACTCATTTTGCAAGAAGATTGTATGCGAGAACAATGTTTGATTAGCTGTTCGGCACAACTCTCCTGATGTCTCTTCCACCCTGTATCTGATTGCTCTGATGTAGGTCGGTGTAGCAGAGAAAAGCATCACCAGGTTATCCATTAATTCAAGTTTCAGCACACTCCCATTCTGCGGGAGGGAGGTAAAACCACTAAATCACCCTGGCAAGTGTTTCACCAAACTTCCTGCTGGCTGGATGTCTCAAAAAGAACAGAATCTGCACCTCTGACTCAGAGACGGGAGGGTCGCACAGAGGATGAAAGAGGAGTGCTGAACATCACGAAGACCGAACCAATCAGGAGTGTAATTCATCCAAAGTACGGAGCAGGAGGAGAATTCTGGACTAACCACAAAATATATGCAATTTGATCAGACTGCATGCTACAATTCCATTAGGTGTATTTTTGTAACACAACTGGAATTGCACTGAGTCTTTTTTCCAGCTGAGGATGGGAAAAGACGCTGGGCCGGAGGAGAGACCCAAGTGGGACAACAAGGCTCAGTATCTGCTGACATGTATTGGTTTTGCAGTGGGAATCGGAAATGTGTGGCGATTCCCTTACCTCTGCCAAATCTACGGAGGAGGTGAGATGCTGCCCTTTTACTCACTTTACACCATCGCTCCTACTGTAAGAGTATCTGTAAGAGTCCTGTTTAATCATCCAGTGTAGAGATGCTTTAATCGGTTTGCATTTCCATTTTGTTTCAGTAGGTATTAACGAACAAACCGGGTCGGTCCCTGAACCTGTCTGGAAATGAATAACTTTATGTATACCTGATTAACCATGGGAATCATTACATACTGTTTGTGAGGAATATATCCACCTTTGTTTGCTTCCTCATACTTACCCAGAGAGATACGCCGAGTCCTCATGCCACGGAGTTCTATAGGAGCCTGCTCT
The DNA here is from genome assembly GCF_057381845.1 of Rhamphochromis longiceps. NCBI lineage: Eukaryota > Metazoa > Chordata > Actinopteri > Cichliformes > Cichlidae > Rhamphochromis > Rhamphochromis longiceps. The sequence goes on from NC_140577.1 coordinate 24,905,198, forward strand.
GGGTCAGGCTGTGTAAACAGCCAGTCCAGAAAATGTGTGTGGGCTCTATCACCTTCACATATTGACTTCCCAAAAGACTGTTTCTCAAATCTGCTGAGCTTCTGTTTAACTTTGGCTTAGTCTGTTTAATTGAGTCACGTTTTTCTATTGTTAATCTCCCCTCAGATTTGTTTGGTTTGGAGCTCGTACGGTGAAGCAGCGAGGTGACACGAGAAGTTAATAATTTTTTAAAAATTTTGTAAATATAGTGGGTTTTTCTTTTAAAAAAAAAAAAAAAAAAAAAAGTCAGCCCGATTCCCAGCAACCCAGTGTGTTTTCATTAGCAGAGCTTTGCACTGTAATCATAAAAATGCCTAACTGTAAGATAAATATTTACTTCATGTCTTCAGGTGCATTCCTCATCCCTTACCTGATAGCGCTGGTGTTTGAGGGCCTCCCCCTGCTCTTCCTTGAGCTGGCTGTAGGACAGAGGCTCCGGAAGGGCAGCGTGGGTGTCTGGAAGACCATCAATCCCGTAATCGGTGGAGTAGGTGGGTAACCCAAAAAGTAATAGTAAATGTTTTTATGTACTCTACAGTTATACTATTCGAGTGTGTTGCTTTATTTTAACGACATATTAGTTAATCTAAGATTCTTAGTTGTTTTTCAACCCTTTAGTCAACTGTATCATGTACAATAATAAAGTAGAAAGTAAAACAGAATAACCAAAAAATAAATGTTTCTTTTGTTGAAATTGACACCGGTCAAAGATTCCTCATTTTTAAATTCAAAAAATAAAATTAATACCTGAAAAAATCTTTCTTATGTGCAGGCATCGCCTGTTTGATTGTATCGTTTCTGGTGGGCGTTTTCTACAACACCATTCTGGCCTGGGTGCTGTGGTACTTCTTCCACTCTTTTCAGGAACCCCTGCCGTGGAGCACCTGCCCACTAAATGAAAGCCGCATAGGTGAGACAGGAGCACACCTCGGTATTATTCTTGCTTGATAAATTTATGGCCGTACGCCGTGATTCTGCTGCTGCTCCACTGTTTGCAGATTTAATAACAAAGATAAAGTTTAGGATTATCAGTAAAGATTTATGGCTGCCTGCCATGCTCTTGGTAGCATTTCAAGAGAGATTCAGTAAAAAAAAAAAAATACTGCTGGACAGCTTTATGGCACAAAGGGAACATTGCACCACAACATAAAATAAAAAAGACAATGATTTTTTTTAAAGATAGGTGCAACTAAGACATGAGATGAACAAGTAAATAGCAATGATGATGCAGTGTTGGGACTGTTGACGCTCTGCTGAATTTGTAATTTTGCACACTTTTAAACAAATGAACAGTATTTTGTGGTAGTTTCATTTTAATGGAGAGACACAATACCAAACACACCAAAACATGATTTAGAGAAAATCCTTGTTGGCAATCACAGCGGTGAGACGTTTCCTGTAGTTGGTCAGCAGGTTTGCAAAATTCTCAGGAGGATTTTAGTTCACTTCTATTTACAGAAACTCCAAATCTTTTAGGTTTCGTGGCTGCTGTTTGGCAACTCAAAGTTTCACTCCACATATTTTCTATAGGACTGAGGTCTGAAGACTAGGAAGACCACTCCATGACCTTAATGTGCTTCTTCTTTAGCCACTGTTTTGTTGCCATAAAGATCTGTTTTGGGTCATTGTCACATTGGAAGACCGATTTGTGACCAACGTTCAGTGTTGCAGCTGCGGGTTTCTCATCCAAGATGTTTCAGTACGTGGGCCCATACATTGGCACCATTTACAGAAAAATAGTCCCAAAGCATAATGCTTCCAACTCCATGCTTGAGGCAATTGTAATTTTATATTTGTTCTATTTACAAATAGTCGCACCAGCAGTTATCTTCTCACCAACCTTCTTGTCGATGGTGCTTTGGCCCATTCCAGCCTTATGCTGGTCTACAAAATCTTTTGCGTATGTGTGTCCACGTAGACTATAATTTGGAGTGTAAGAAAAGCACTCCGGTAAATTACTTCTGGTACCGTGAAACCCTCAACATCACACCTGACATCGAGATCAGCGGCTCCGTGGAGTGGGGGATGGTGATCTGTCTAGCCAGCGCCTGGTGCATCGTCTACATCTGCTTCATCAAAGGCATCGACTCCATGGGAAAGGTCAGTGTAACTACCAAAAACATTTAATATTTAATGATAGGTTGCAGAACACTGGACGCCTAACCCTGTGCTATCACGATATGTGGTTTCTATCTTACAAAACTGTTCTCCCAAGTCATTACATCTGTCATTTCCCCCCAGAAAACATGTTATTTTAATGTTTCTATATATTTTCAGGCTGTGTATGTGACATCTACCTTCCCTTACCTGGTGCTGACTATTTTCCTGATCCGTGCCCTCACTCTGCCTGGAGCTACTGATGGACTGTTGTACCTCTTCACCCCTGATGTGAGTTGGAGTGAAATTTTTAATCTTTTGTCCCACAAACAGCTGATTTCCTAATCAGATGTTATGCTCGTGACAGTGGCAAACCCTGACGAACCCACGGGTGTGGTTGGACGCCGCCACGCAGATCTTCTTCTCTCTTTCTGTGGCGTTTGGAGGTCTCATATCTTTCTCCAGTTACAATGAAGAGAAGTAAGGACAGACACTTCTTAACCTCCCCCGGTGAACACGGGGTGATTAGTAAGCTCGTCTTTCTCTCGCTCTTTGTGTTGTTAGAAACAACTGCGAGAGAGACGCTGTTCTTGTGGGAGTGATAAACAGCGCAACGTCTATCTACGCCTCCATTCCGATTTTCTCCATCCTGGGGTTTAAAGCCACCACCGCCTTTAACGCCTGTAAAGACGAGTACGTAAGCATGCCTATTTTAGGTGGGGTTTTGCAACTACGTCTTTGCCTGATCCTGAGTACTTACTCTTCAAATCTTATCTGCAGGAACATCCTGGCTCTGACCAATTACTTTGAGTTCTCAGACCAGAACATAACCCTGCAGAACTACGATTACTGGTATGAATATCTAAATACGACATATCCAGAGAAATTCCAGAGTCTGTCCCTGAGGGAGTGTGATCTACAAAAATTACTTAAGCAGGTACTCACTCCATCTTATAGTCATTCTTCTATCCTCGAGCCCCTCCATCCACAAACACTGGTCATTTTCAGACATTGCCATTTCAAGTATCCTCATTAGCTTCTTGTTTTTTTTATCTTCAGAGTGTTTCAGGTACTGGCCTGGCTTTTATCGTGTTCACTGAAGCGGTGATATCGATGCCAGGCTCGCAGGTATGGGCCGTACTGTTCTTTGTCATGCTCTTTAGTTTAGGTCTCTCCTCCATGTTTGGTAACATAGAGGGTGTCCTCGCGCCCCTCAATGAACTCAAACTATTGCCCAGGTGGATGCCCAAGGAACTCATATCAGGTACTTGCACATCAGCTTGTGCTTTTTAAGTCAAAAACAATTTCCTTTGAATTCCCTCTTTTAAACTTTCACCTTCTTCACTTCTGCAGTGGTCATCTGTTTGATATCCTTCTTGGTGGCGCTCCTCTTCACCTTGAGCTCAGGCAACTACTGGGTGGAGGTGTTTAATGGTTACGTGGGATCTGTACCTCTGCTCATCATTGCTTTATTTGAGATTATTGGAGTTATTTACTTCCGTGGAATGAAAACGTAACTTTTTCTCCTCTTCTTCCTGAACATAACACTGTAAACTTCACTAACAATCATAATTCATATCTGTTTTACGTCTCCTCTGCCAGTTTCAGTGACGACATCTATATCATGACTGGGAGGAGGCCAAACATCTTTTGGAAGGCGTGCTGGATGGTGATCAGTCCTTTACTGCTCCTGGTGGTGTTTGTTGCCTATGTGATTGTCCAGGCACAGACACGTCCCACCTATCAAGCATGGAACCCAGATTATGTAAGCAGGAAAGCCAAGAATTGAAGAATGAATCTACTCATAAGTCAAGATTTTATTAGGTGCAGTTTGTTTGCTCCTCTATTTATCTTCAGAACTGCTCCAATTTTCTGTTCCATCACATCCCAAAGGTACATTACTGGATTGAGATCTTTTAATTGTGGAGACAATTTGAGTACAGTGAAATGATCTGAGCTGTGAGTCATAGCGAGTTATCCTGAAGGAAGATGCTACTAAAAATCAAACTGACTTCTGAAATGAATCCAGCAGCCAGACTTTTACCTGAGAAGCGACTATCTGTAATGTCTGTTAACAAACAAGCAAGAGTTTAAAAATGTCTATCAAAACCTACATTTTAACAAATATGTCGATTAATAAATATAGACCGGCGGGATAAAATGACAGCTCAGTCCTTTATGGGATTTTATGAGCCTGAAATATCTCTTGGTTGGTTTCGATAACCTTAAGTTAGCCCTAAAGCACTAAAACAGCAACCACTGACCAAAGTGCTGGACACAGCAATAAAAAATAGAATTTAAATAAAGTAAATCAATATAAAAAATGAATTGAATTAGTCAAGCTAAGCTAATTGCCTGCTTGCTGGTTGTTGCGCTCTATTTAACCCGAAGAAAGAAAATTAGCGCATTTTACCAATTTTAAACCATATTTTATAATTAAATAAATAAATGTCCTTCATTGTTTCCACCTTGATCTTTCTTTTCAGGAAAAATTCCCTGAAACTGAAGAGAAGCTTTATCCAGACTGGGTCTTTGCCATAATCATCCTCCTCTGCGTGGTGCCTGTGATTTCCATTCCTCTGGTGGCCCTCTACCAGCTGCTTCGTGGCAGATTCAGAAAGTCCTCGGTTGGGATGGAATTGAATCCCTACGACAACGACGCCTTCGTGACTGACACACAGGAACAGAAGACTCAAAGGGCTTAAGGACTGTGGAGAGTAAAAATGCTGCCATACAGCAAAAATCCAGATGTTTATCACTGCTTTTCATCAAAATTCACTAGAATTTCATACAGATTCTGATGTTTACTTGACATATGAAACATTACATTACTTCCCTTGAAAATAAAACAGGATTTATTTAACAGTGACATTCTTAATTTTCATTTTACATATTTTTTACATATCATATATCCAATATAACATTATATCCATTACACACCTTTCTTTGACTCCAAATATATGAATCTGCACAGTTGAACATAGTAAAAATAAAAGAAAATAAAAAAAGAATACAGAACCCTTCAGGTTTGTTCATTTCTGAACAACTTTAGCATTATCTAAAGAACTGAGCATATGTGATGTAACACAAAAGTAAAAAAAAAAAACAATCCTTTGGTGAATGGCTCACAACTTCTGTGACGTATGTCCTCACATGCTCTTTATGGAAAACTACTACAAGGTGTAAATCAAAGTCCACAAAGACACACACAGCTATGGGCTGAGACCTGCTCTATTACAGTAGCTGCATGACTTTCAATTACCGATCTTGACAGGTTGCTGTTGTTTGATTGTGTGCGTTTATGACTGAGGTTTAGCACTTAAGTGTTTTGCAGCACACGACTAAGTACTGTGTTTTCCAGACATGTTTCCTGACACTCTAGATCCGAAAGATGTCATGTATTGGTTTGAGGTTTTTTTGGTGATATATATTGTTAAAACACTTACAACTTAAGAATTAAACAATGCAAAAGAAAAAAAAAAAAAGGCTTTTAATATGTTTTTAACAAAAAAGGGGAGGGAATCTAGATTAAATAAATCCATACCTTTAATCTCCGAGTATTGTTCTGCGGTCATGTTGGAAACTGGGACTAGGAATAGTAATTTACGTCTGAATGGCCAAGAAGTCGACTGGAGTCCTGGGGTTAGCGGCCTGCCGCACCCTGGCCAGCCTCAGGTCCCCCAGACACCGCTCCAGACTGCGCTTTCCTGTAAAAAGATAAAGATAAGAAGCTTTTTATTTCCTTCTTTGGTGACAAACTGTAAAATCAAATGACAGGTGCCAATAAACTGCAGATTATACATGTAAAATGATATGTGTATATTGGCTAAATTAGGTGCACCTCTTACAAAGTCCACATTTAAAAAGAATCAGCCTTCCTGGAAAGCGACAGGAAGGACAGCCTTTCGTAGTGAAATCGAAAAGCTTCATTTTTCCAAACTGTAGTACTTTTATTTTGTTTTTAATTATTCTTGCCTAATTAAGCATCCACACACACATACACACAGGCAGCGGTTATTTTATCCTGCTGTAGTCCTCAAAGGTTCACCACAGCAAACAAATCTGCATGTTTGATATGGGACTTTACACCAGATGCCCTTCTGGATGCCCCTCCTAGAAGTGCACAAACTCGTGACCCCTTCAGGCTGTCTCTTCGTGTCTCCTCCTTTTGCACGTAGGGAGGAAACAAAGAGACTCCTACTGATAGTATGCACATGCACTTCTTTGGATGTTATTTGTGACTCTGCAGCAAATTATTTTTGATATGCAAATACAACTTAATATGTGAGCAGAACAAGAGTCTGCAACTGACAAAAGTGTCAGTGGTGTTGGGGATCGTCAAAATTGCTGGGCTCATGAAAAAAAGAAATGTACAGCCAGATTTTATCCACAATGAAAGATCATCTGGAAAGCATCCAATTGGCTTCAGCCTCATTTTTCAGCAACAAAATGATCCAAGACAGACTGCTAATGCAGTAAAAGCAATGGATAGAAAAAACACACAGTGCAGCACTATCAGTTTTGGATTGGCCTCCCCAGAGCCCAGACCTCAAAGAGAAACAGCCAAGATCCAAAGAAGAGCTGTGAATGTGCTTCAAGAAGCCTGGAGAACTATTCCTGAAGCCTCCTTAAAGAAATTACAAGAAAACGTAAAAGAAAAAAGGTAATCATACCAAATTCCAACTGTTTTAGAATTGCACTTTGTTTTGTCTTGTATTTCCATGTATTTTTGCACATGTTTTAATTCATCACTGTGCCCATTTTCCATTTTAGCAACAAAATCTAAAGGAAAACTGAGATGCTCAGACTTCTGCAGAGTACTTTGCGTAACATTTTAATTGCATTTTTTGGAAGAAGAATCTGAACATCACTTTTGAGACTACATACGTTTGTGCAGGTGTGCGAGCAGATCTTTATAGAGAAGACGGTGTTGTGACAGCACCAGCAAGAAGCACAGACAGAAAAGCAGCTCCACTGCTTCGTACTGCACAATCCCCGTCTGGGCCTTATCACCTAAAATCAGTCCTAGAGAGGCAAAGAGAGAAGAAATTAAGTTATTAATGTGTTTGCTCAGGTGGCTGAAGGAAAATGGGTTGAATTTTACATCACAGCTCAGTAACACTGCAGCAATTGTGGGTTACAATCCAGTACTATCCAGTGAATAGTTTAGCTTATCCTATAATAACACATGTTAATGAAATTAACATAGCGTTTACTCACTTTAGTAATACTATAGCAACCTGCTAAAATAAATGGTTATATCAATGCAGTACGTATGCTGACAACATATTGTGATATTACAGGATACCATCAGCCTAATATCCTCAAAATCACATTGAAACTGTTTAAACTATCATCCCCAGCAATTTGTGCGCTGTAAATAATGTTTATATTTATTTAAACATTCAAAAGTCTTAGGGTTAATTAAGCGCACACAACACTGCTGCAAACTAGGAATTTACTATGTGGTTTAGTCTAATGTTTAACTTTCCAGGCTGAATGAGGTTATAAATCTCCTGATTCTCCTAAACGTACCATGAATACACAGAATGAACTATAATGGAAAACAAACGCAAATTACTACCATACATCCTGAACACATGCCAAAATAACTGACAGAAGTAGAAGTAGAAGAACTTCTACTTCTAGAACATCAGAAAATATCTGGCTGTGCAAAAGTCTTGAGCCACCCTTCATATTTTTCTTAGCTGGACATTTTAAGCAGTCTTGAGCAGCAGTTCTCCGGGCTTTATGAAGATCTTTTAAAGTTTTTCTTTGGACATCATCTGCTTTTTCACTCATTTTCACTTCAGTCATGACCATTTTCACAGGACTGTTTCTTTGTTAAGCCACTTGACACTGGCCTGAATCGTTCAACATAAAAAGGGCAGCTAACCCAAATGCCAAATTTTAATAAGAACTCAACTGTAAATTACCGGAAACAGGTTTTCCAGAGTGATTAATCCAAATTTGCAATTTGCTGTTCAAGTTATTGAAGCATTGTGGGAGCACCTTGATAGAAAGTATACTTCTGTTACTGGAATTCCCACTGCCTGACCCGACGAAGCCTCGAACCATGTTAACCATTTGCCACACAGTCACCCTGACGCCACTATATTCCTCGCTCCTTTAAACTGTTTGCACAAGAATAATTAGCACCCCTGCGGAGTGTGGTCTCCGCAGGGGTGCTAATAAAAAAAAATAAAGTATGCATTAAATACAATACCATCTATATAATTTAAAAATAAGTGACATTAAACTAGCACGCAGTGATTAAGAAGATGTAGATAACTGAAAATGAAAAAGGATAAAATATAACAGCTCTGAAAGCGTCCAACTCGCAAGTATGTGGGACTCATTAACTCACAGGAGCACATTAACTTGGCTCTGCTGTTATTTGCCAACATCCAGTTTGGAGAGGAGTAAGTTTAACTGCTGTAACTGATCCTGAGTCTGCCATTTCATGTAATATAATACATTTTTGTATTCTCTCCTGTTTTCATCTGCTCGTTTAACTGGGAGCACTGACATCTCAGGGTGTTAGCGACACAATTATCACACTCTCACTGAGCTTTCACAAGCGACATCACCCGAAAAGGGCGCCCTCTGCTGGCCACGAGCCTGATGCCACTGCTGTTTGCTGTTCGGCTTAAACAAATCTATAGTATGGTAAACAGGACACCACAGCAGTACTCTGAGTGCATCTCTACCTCTAAAATCCAGCTTGTGTGGCTGCTATCTTAAGTAAATATTAAATCTATAAGGAAAATGAGAGGGAAGCATCCCTGTCACCAAAATGGATCAAACCATAAAGTTCCCAGATTGAAGAGCAACCGAGTAAAACTTGAGGAGCAAAAAAGGCACAAAGTAAAATGTGCTAAGGTCCAAAACATTAAGCACATCATAGCAGTGCTGGATTTTTTGCCCTGGTTGTCAGTCTTCTTATACCTGAACATCTTGTTTTTTTCCAACTACCCACATTACTCTTTAAAACTGCAGGATCTTACTTCACAATACAACTTGCAGAGATGCTATTACTTGATTTGAACGTGTTTATATCAAACTACTGCCCACTATTACCAATCAGTAACAAAGTGCTGCTGTGAAATGCAAAAGTTGCCTTTGTTGCTGCGTCTGATGAGCTTGTTGCAGTACTGGGCCATCTCCCATATCAGCTGCAGAAAGAAGACGGGGTTCTTGGAAACGGTCTGACCAAAGGGCAAACTTTGGGCACAGACGTGAAATCTGAAGAGGAAAAAAAAAAAAAAAAAAAAAACAGGAAGACTCACACAAAAACTGTAAATGAGGACAGGTTCAGTTAGACATTTACATTTAGAGATAAACAACAGGACAATTATTTCTTTTTTTTTTTTTTTCTTTTTGCCTGTCCCGTTTGGCTCTTTTGCCATCAGAATTATTGTCTAAAGGCGAAGAAAGATGCCCAACGGATTTACTTTACCAAATTGACCATCCCAGCCTTGCCGTAATGGTCCATTTGATTCACCTTTTATTGTTTATTTTATCTTCACTTGCTGAATATGGGACAGACTTGACTGGGGGAAAGAAAGAGGGAAAGAGAAACAGCTGAGAAGAGGGACGGGGGAGAAGGGCAAAAAACAACTGAATGAGCAGAGAAAAAAAATGCATATATCGATCACCTGGATCACCTGCTGAGAAAGAAAAAAGAAAACAAGCAGAAGAGAACAAGAGTAATAGAATAAAAAACATCACAATGATGTATGGGAAGATGACAGTAAATACTAAATATTAAACATTATTGTGCAGCACATAAGATCGACAGCACACAGTGTGCTTTGAGGTAGGAGCCAAAAAGGGTGTAGTTTGTGTGTGTGAGCACCCTTGTGTACACCTGTGAGCATGGACGCGCTTGTTTTTTTAAAAGGTTCCTTCATGTAATGATCTGCTAGAGAGTGTGGGGAGCCACGGGACAATTATTTCTAATCTCGGTGCAGGTACTGATTAATATAACCCAGATTTTTACCCAACTGGAAGCGATTCATGTTGAAGGTTCCCAGTTTGTGTTTATTGTCCATGTATTTTGATGTTACAGGTGGGTAAATGCACCAATCTGACACTGACAACAGTACCTGTACGCATGCAGCAGCACCATCTTGTACATGTTCTTGTAGACCGCTTCAAGAGAATTAGTCTGAGGAGAAAAATTTATAGATTAATGTAACGGAAAGCAAGTAGTTTACTAACATACTGATACAAGATTTCTTCATTGATTGCTCAGGTCGGATTTTCCTGTTAGTCAAAACAGAAAGCAGCTCCAAACCCTGCTGCTCCCTCTGCCATGCTTTACAGCTGGGAATTGAATTTGATTGCTTTATGGTCACTTTGGTTTTTCCTCAAAAGTACAGTTGTATAAAAAGATGGACATCGCCTCAGTGATATCGCACATTGGTTTTAGGCTGTGCATTTTGAAGGCCCAGTATTCGAGCTTTGACCAGTGCCGTCCTGTTCTGAGCCAAGTGTGACCAAATTTGAGTAAGAGGGAAGGAAAAAAAGAAAAAGAAAAAAAGAAACATGGCAGCGCAGCTTAGCTTGACAAAATTGCATTCGAACAAACCACAAGTCTTCTGGAACAATGTGCTTTAGACAGATGAGACCAGACTGGAGATTATTTTGAAAAGCAATAATCTCCAATTTGTTTGATAAAAACAGCACATCAGCACAAACACCTCATGCCAACGGTCAAACACGGTGTGGAGGGGTGATGATTTGGGCTTTTTTTTGCAGCCACAGGTCCCGGGTACCTTGCAGTCATTGGCTGTATCCCAATTAAGGGTCTGCAGCCTTAAAGGCCGCATTTTAAGGCCGATTATGTCACAGCGACGCGACGAAGGTTGTCCCAATTCGAAGGCTGCTCGAAATGCGGCCCTCAAATGCGTCCTTCATTTCCCTGAATTTTAAGGATGTGGCGGTGTAGACTTCGTGGCCCAACATATCCCAGAATGCATAGCGCGGCGCTGGGTGTGGATAATTTTGCCGAAAAAAAAAAAACAGCGGATGACGGGCTATATTCCGTACTTGAACTATAAGTAAGTACTGAATATTATGTCACTTATTTATGTGCAAATGTTTAATAACGAAGAACACTAAAACATTACTGTTGGCCACATGTCGGCAAAGTTATGTGACGTTTGTACTAACTTGGTTTTAAAGCCTTTACTTTAAAATACACGCCGTCCAATAGCTGACCTTAATCCTACAGAGAATGATCAAAGCTCATGTAGAAACAAACAAACAAATGAACAAAAGATTTTCTCCTTCATTTCTGTCAAACAAAGCTGTATGACACGTTTCCAGCTGTTAGTATCATGGTTGCTAGGCAACCTTGGCAGCACGACGGAGGCTAGACCATCCCATTTTACAAGCCTCGCACTTCCGGCGTTAGCGGTCTTTAAGTACGCGGCCCTTGTGGGCCGTTAAGGCTGCGTACTTTTAGGCTGCAGACCCTGAATTGGGATACAGCCATTGAGACGATAAACTCCCGTGTATTACAAAGTACGCTAGGATCAAATGTGAGGGCATCTGCCTGAAAGCCAAAGCTTGGCTGAAACTGAGCCATGAAACAAGACAATGATCTCCAGGATGCCAGCTAATGTGCAACAGAATGGTCCAGTCGAACATCCAAGTCTTGAAAAAAAAAAAAAGAAAAGCTTTAACAGCATGTTTTGATCTGTGTACTCAGCTTTTGCCAAACTGCACCTTCCCATAATAGTCCACAATCATCAGATCTAAAAGAATGTGTCAATGTTTAACAGTTACGGCATTCTGAAACGTCTTAAAAATATTTTTGTTCCCGACCTTCAAGTCAAAGAACAGGGCATGACACTTGAGCCTGAGGATAGCCATTAGTTTCCTTTTCATCTGCTGTCCTGCAGAGTGGGATGAACCCAGAGTAAGGCTGTAGCGCAGAGACAGTCCAGCATAGCTGTGAAACAAGGAAAAAAGCAAGAAAATTTAAAAACAACAAAACATTCAGAACTACAGAGAGATTTTTGTTTGACCAGAGGATCATTCATCTATGCCAGAATTGGCTCACGTTTATGAGTAGGAACAAAGTTCAGCCATAAACTATAAAGCCTTGACAACAGGCCCAAGGAGACACCACAATATAACACAATAACTGTGCAGTATAATTACAGCTGGAATGGACCTTTCACCTGGAATAGTCTTTATAGACGTCCAGTGTGTGGGTGTCCAGCAGCAGTCCACACCAGGGGAAGAGGCAGCGAGGGGGCAGCATGCGAATGTCGGGACAGGAAGCCGCGCTTCCCGATACCTGAAAGTTCAAAACCACCTTCTGCGGGTTGACTGCCAGACCATACTGTGGCACTCCGGCCAGCAAGATCCTACACACAAAGAGCAAGCGGCATTATAAATGCACTAAAATAAGCAGCTTTGCATGATTTGCAGTTTGAAAAATAAATAAATACATGTAAAAACTCTCTATTTCTCTTATACTGAGACTTTGTGCAGCTCACCAGGTCATCCACTGTCTCAAGCAAGCTGTTCAGAATAACTATATATGTGGATGCATTTATTTGGGGTTATACAGAAAACTGCAAATCCCATTCCAGTCCCCTACTCCAAAATATATTGTGCAGTAACACAGAATATTTAAAACTGAACTGAAAGTAATACTTGAGAAAAGCTTGTGCTTCATGTTGGTCTGGTGTAATCAGAAGGAAGTCATCCACCAGTCTCATCAAACACCTGCAGGACACAAGGAGAGCAAAATAACAGCCACAGTGGACCAAATCAAGAGCTACAGCACAGAAAGAGTGCCCTCTTCTGCCCATGATGGGTAATATGTATACAAGCTGGAGCTGACTGAAATACAGCGAGGTCTAATGTACCCTTTGTGTCCTGGAATATCTTTAAACAGGAGATTCTCCATGTGGCCGTAGCAAAGGCAGCAGAGCAAACTAGATACAACCGATCCCTGAGGAATCCCCCGGAACTGACGGTACGTCCTGAAACATAAAGGGACAAAATAGACGTAACTGCCTTGATGACATCAAAATGTTTTAGAAAACGGTGTTCGAGAATCTTACTTTTTCCCATACTGAACAACACTCCCAGTTAGCATTTGGGTAAAGAACTGCAATGCCTCTCTGCCATGAAGATCTGAGCAAAAGTGCTGCAGCAAGGAAAAGTAATGCGTTCAGGACTTAAGCACACAATTTGCCCAGCCACAGCAAACCACGCGATGAAGCCAGAGTTACCTGTTCAACCAGGATGGCGTGATGAACTTTGCCTTTTCTCTGCAATGACGTCGAAAAGCCCTTCATGTTGGTGGATCCTATGTTATCCTCCAGGAAATCTGCCTGTGTTAACCAAAACAAAAAAAGACCGACTTTCACTCATAAATAATGTTTATATATGGTGGTTTTCACAGATTCTTCTTCTTAAATTGAGTTTAACTTAGTTTGATGGCCATGTCTGCCAAAGGGTTCAGCGATGTGTTTGTTGACCTGTGCGCTTAGATCAGGGTGTGGCACACATTAATTTCCATCGGTTAAAATTAATTGCCCACTGCTGATCTAGATGGTTGTGCTGGGTTATTTGTTGGTCATAATGTCAGTATAGCTGGAGTGACTTGGTTTAACCAGACATGTAACTATATTTATGATAGGGAACAGGCATACATACACTAACTCCTCCTAGATGCACGGATCAATCTGGATGAAACTCATTATATAAACTGGGTAAGGTCGCAGGATTATCAACATCTACATCGCTTATAACACTCTAATCCTTACAAATTACATATAATATGTCTAGCAGCTGAACTACAGCAACATTAAATGTATGCTGCAGGCATGTTGTTGTTCATAAATACATTTTGTTAAATAATTTTAGTACAGTGGCACTTTGAGAGTCACTGGAATGTGTTGTCAAGCATAACTGTGCCTGTGTTCATCTGACGGTGACACTGACAGTAAGTTACAGTGTCTAATAATCAGTCCGACTGACTAGTTTATATAATGAATATGTAGTTTGCACAGAAGAAGAAAAATATGGGTTTTTTTTATTGATTTGATTGGTGCTTATGAGCAGCCCTTTTTGCAGTCGCACTGTACGTAGCGATATAATAAAAATAAAGAATAACATGTAAATTAAAATGTATGCGTTTTAATCCAACAAATACACCAGGCTAGCAGGTATAACACTAGTTTAAGTAATGTGATGTTAACTAATATTACCATAAATGTCATTTTTGGACTAATTAATACTATGTATGCTCTCAGATAAGCATGTTTGCAGATCGGATGGCTACCTGTCTGACAAAGGCCTTTTTCAGGCCTTCGTGTGAGTCTGCCCAGATCTTGGCATAGCGGCGGATGGTAAAGAGTTCATCGTGGACAGGTGACAGGGCTTGGCCAATCACCTCTATGAGTTTGTCATGCGGCAAACTCTCATAGGCTCCACTCACGTCCATCTTAAACAAAGAGGAAAAAGCTAAATTATACATTACCTATACAATATGTCCATATTAGTGTGCTGAAATTTACAGCTGTATTATCCTTAAAATAAATTGAAAGTTCTCTGCCAAACTATTAAATGTAACAACTCACCTTAACAAAATAGAGGGGTTGTGGTTTTTCTTTCTGCGCTGGTGCCAAAGAGCACAAAACTTTGTGGATGTCAGTCATCCCCCACACTGTGGATCCCAGTAGTGATGGAGTGGCACGCACACAGGCCCGCAGCATATCCAGCAAGTCCCTGACACGACCTCGGTAGAGCTGTAGGGAGGACCAAAGAAAAGTTGAAAAACCAGCCCATGGACACAGGATGTAATAACAGACAAGTCTGAGGTAACTGTTGGTGCGTACCCTTGTTTTGGCATCTGCTCCTATGACTCGTGTGATAGGCCTCATGCCATCAGTCTTGGGAATGAAGCGAAGGCGGGAGATGACGGTGCCTTTGGGCAGGGATGCCACCTGAGCTGGAGTCAGCTCCTCCATCTGGCCTTTGGAAAGGTGACCTCTACATGAAAAGAAAATTTTGTTCCTTTTTTTTGGAAGTATGCCTCATGTCTGTATGTATGCTGGCTACTGTAGTAATGTTGTGTGAGTGTACCTGAAGGCCAATTCTTGCAGTTTGGTCCAGACTTCCTGCCTGTAGAACCTGATGGCGTTCTTCTGCCCAATACTCTCTGTTGCATAGAAACAGGCTCTCACAAGGCCTGTAACATATCCATCCAGAAGCCAAGCCAAGAACTGACCCAGGACCTGTGTCCGATACGCAAGCTCGCTGGGTGGAAAACGGCCTGCAGATGAGTTACATTAGTTAGGTCGGGCATGAAACACGAAGCCATGAAAAAAAAAAAAAAAAAGACCATTGGTGCTAACCTCACCTGTTTTACTCCTCTTCAACCAATCACAGTCATTCACCTTTATCTTCCACATCAGTTCAGCCAGTGAGAGCCTCTCAAACTTGCCACTTTGCAAGAAAGTCCTGACCCTGGCAAAGAAATGCAGCCGGTTTTGATCAGAGCCCCACAGTTCTTGTGGGATCACAGAAGAGAGGCATTCCCGGACAAACAGGTAAACCCTGTGCGGTGCACAGTGCTGAGGTAAGAGTGAGTTTAGTTCTCCCTGTCCTGCATTGCTCTCCTCCATTGATGGACATAACCTCTGTAGTATTCTGGTGTAGGGACATCTCCTGTGTTGTTGTAAGAGCTGCCTAAACAGGGGGACCAAGCCAAAGAACCGCTGGGAGAGTTTTTTAGGCTTCCTCTCTACTCCATTCAAATGCGCTAGTCCCTCGAAGAAGACTATTCTTACCAGATCTTGTCCTTGAAGCCTTCTGGATCCATGAGCAGTCTTCTTCCTCCTGTTAAGAAGAAAGCCACGCATGCCCCTGCCCCCATACAGGAATCCCAGGGTACGGATAAAACATTGCGAGGGTGGTAAAGGGGGGAAAATCCCTGTTCTCCAACTAGGACCACCCTCCAAGGGAAGTACAAATGTTGGCATTTCAACAGGCTGTTTGAAAGCTGTAGGTGGTGCTGATTCCACAGCCACGGCCTGTCCTTCCTTTTCAGAGCCAACTTGTTGGATCGCCTGTTGATGTTCTACAGATGCTACTCGCCTCCTCTTTCTTGAACAAACTGCCACCTCCTCCTCTTCTCCAGTTTCCCATTTTCTTTTCCCTTTTGTCCCTCCTTTATTCCTTCTTTTCATCTTCTTGCTTGCAGGAGTCACAACTGTGCATTTCTGTTTCAAACTCACTGACCCTCGACAGCTCTCAGTCTTGGTACGATTATGTTTCCTGACTCGCGGCTGGAGAAAAAACCCACAAGAGGCCGTGGTCATGGACACCCTGTCATAGACTGGAGGGCCGCACACCTGGAAAGCACACGAAGGAGGAACTGCCACAAACACAGAGCAGCTCTCCAGGAGATACTGCGTGATGTCTGTGCCCAGACGCGTTATGACTTTTTTCCACAGGTCACTGCCGTGGATGTAGGCAGCACTCTGTGTTACATCGCCTTGGAATTTGAGGAAATCTGCATCCCGATCCTCCTGAGCCAGCGTCTGAAAATTATACCCATGTGCCAAGACATTCCTTTTTCTTTTTCTTTTTAGAGTGTTGAGAACAAACGCCAGTAGTTCAGGCAGACTGCAGATCTGTGGAAAGTATGAATACATAAGAAGAGGCCATCTGCCATTAAGCTGTTAAATCTTGACGAAGGCAAACTCTTTGCTATATTAGCCCAGAGACAAAACAATAATCTGAGTTCTTTATTCTTCTATGTAATTAAAATTACCTCAAAGTTACAGCTTGCCTTACTAACTAGAGCCATTAAATCAAAGAGTCATGGCACTCGAAAGATCCTGAAATGAAATATCCCACGTATAACTTAGCACAGTGAAAACCCTTTCAGAGTATTATTCTGGGGCCCGCCCCGTGTCCTAGTGTAGAGCCGGACGAATATATCGGGCGATATTAACTATCTGTCATTATAACTGGATACATTTAAACATGTCTAATAAAGGAGAAAAGGGGGGGTGCCCCAAAAGAAAAAAAGAGGACCTCGCTGAAGCTGAAATATCCTCCAGCAGCGCACATTTTACTCCCAGCTTAGTTTCAATGAGAAAAAAAAAAATATAGGAGTGTAACATGGTTTCCTGGCTTTAACATTATAACAGCATGGCAGGCAGAGTTAGCTACACCGCTTCAAACGTCCACAGAGGAGTGCGTGTCAACTCCTCAGGACTAACCTGGGAAATGTACATGTATACTTTTCAATAGGGCGAAACGTTACCTGTTTGCAGCTCGCTACCTTCTGTAGCTCCTTGTCAAAGCACACAAAAACACTCCTAACGAACGATTTGAAACGGTTTGTATCTGTCTGCTCAATGAGAGCTGCTTTCTGTCCCTCTCTGAACACGATGCTGTCCGAAAACTCCTCCAGTGTCTGCGTGTGCCGGTACAATAACCGAAGGATATCCAGCACACCGGACATATCAGTCGCAGACATACCGACTGTGTTCGGAGCACTTGGAAAGAGGTTAGCTACTTTACAACTGGATTTAGCTATGTTTCACGTTTTAAGGGCCCGGGAAAGCGGTTTATTAGAGCCGGCCAATCAAAAGTTCTCATACTAAAGGGGGGAATTTACTGTTGACCAATGACAAACAGGTAAAGGCTTGTTGTCTTTTGGCACGAGTGTAGTGGAAAAAGTGACAGTATCACGTGCTATGAGAACTGCTCACCAGAGATCATTCATTCTGTCACCAGCATTATATGGGCACCACAGGCGGTTAAAGCGACATTTGTTTATGACCTTAAAATTACATTTTAATTATAAAAAAAAAAACCCGCAAACGAAGCCTTCAGAAGAACAACAACGATAAAGTTTTCTACCTGGTGTGCCTCTGCCAAAGTCCACAGAAATGCCAAGAAACACAATAAGCACACGGGTGGTGTTTACCTTCATAACGTCCAGTTTGTAACAGTATATTTTAGTAAGGATAACAATACATTAGTTTTCTCAGTATTCGTGTCTGGTGTGCGTGCTTTGACGTAAAAAATAGTGTCATTGTTCCTATTTGCTATGGCTGGTGCTCTAGGTTGCCATCGAAATTACTTGCAGCTGCACCGGAGTCTGCGATAGCCACGCGCACAGGTGCTGCGCCGTAATTGGTGGGAAGACGCCCCTCTTTGTACTGAGCGCGCGAATGCACCCACGTCTCTCACAGTCGGCTGCTCGGTTAGCTAGTTCTTAGCGTGCCGTTGTACTCCCGTGGTTTAAACGGTACCGGGGGTCTGCAGGCACACCGGAGGACCAGCTTGGACGAGGCTCAAGGGGCTCTACACCTTAACCACACTTCAGCTTTCAGTTTTCTGTCAGCTACGTGGGAGAAACATGATGTCAGACAAGGAAGGTAGAGTGAGTACTTTAGTTGTCAGCAAAAAGAAACGATTCTGTTTGATGCCCCTCAGCTAGTTGTCAGGTTAGCTTAGGTGGCAGCTAGGGCAAGCTGCCCGTAGCTCTTGTGTTTTACTCTATAACAGTCAACACAAGCGGGGGTAATTTAAGAGTGTGAAGGTGAACTTTACTGATGTCAAAGCTCAGTTATTGTTTGGGCACAGTCTCTGAAAAGTTGGGGTAATTTGTGTGTGAATACCGGGCAGAGGTGAAGAAATGAGTTCACGTCTTATGGTAATGCTAACGCTGTAGCAAGGTGCGGGAACAATGAGAAGTTTCTCATAACACTGATAAATACCTAGGCCTTGTCACGTTAACAGTCAAATCACTTGATAGCGAAATTTGTTGACTGTAAAGACCAACTTTTAAAGGTTGTTGCCGATTCACCTGAATAATAAACTAGACTGGAGCCACAACACTGATGAACTTTACAGGAAGGGTCAGAGCAGACTCGACCTGCTGAGGCGGCTGAGGTCATTTGGAGTCCGGGGGGCGCTTTTAAAGACCTATGACTCTGTGGTGGCATCCGTCATTTTTTACAGTGTGGTATGTTGGAGCAGCAGTTTATCGGCAGCTGAGAGGAAGAGGTTGGATAAACTCATTAGGAAGGTCAGCTCTGTTCTGGGATGCACCCTGGACCCAGTACAGGTGGTTGGGGACAGAAGGACTCTGCCAAAATAACATCTCTGATGGACAGTCTCCCACCCCATGCATGTAAATGTTGCTTAACTGCAGAGCTCCTTCAGTGACAGACTGCTGCATCCTCGATGCATGAAGGAGCGCTTCTGCAGGTCCTTCCTCCCTGCAGCTGTCAGACTATACAATCAAAACCGCTCCCAACAAACATAGTGCAAGTGACAGCGCTGATGTAAACCTCTATTTTATCAACCGATTCACACTATAACCAGGGTTTGCCTCTTAACTTTATTTAATTTTATTTAATTTAATAACGGTACAGTACTCTGTTTTTGGTAACAATTGTCCTTGATGTAAATATGTAAAAATTGTGTATGTTTCTGTTCTGTGTCTTGTGTTTGTTTGTATATGTGTCTTTCTTGCTGCTGTTACACCCAAATTTCCCCTTGTGGGACAATTACAGGGTTATTCTATTCGATTAACTGTAACAGAAATAAATCTAGTATAAACTAACAGCTTGAGTTAGTGAAAGCTATGGATATATCTGACAGGTATTTGTACTTTTTATTTAGTTACAGTATTACTGTGTGGCCAATTATCAATACTGGTTCTGTGACCACTTTGTCTTCCAGCTGGTGCTTTTGATGATGCGTTGGAGGAGAGGGTCATCAATGAAGAGTACAAGATCTGGAAGAAAAACACCCCCTTTCTTTACGACCTGGTTATGACCCATGCCTTAGAGTGGCCCAGCCTGACTGTTCAGTGGTTACCTGACGTCTCAAGGTGGAAGCGCTTACACATTTGACCAGTAATATATCTCAAACATGCAAGAAAGTGGTATTAATGCATTAAACCTTTTTTTTTTTTTTTCTCCCTACCAGGCCCGAGGGAAAGGATTACAGCGTACACAGGCTCATTTTGGGCACTCACACGTCTGATGAGCAGAATCACCTGGTTATTGCTAGCGTGCAGCTGCCCAATGATGATGCCCAGTTTGACACCTCGCACTACGACAGTGACAAAGGAGGTGGGTATATTGATAAAGAGAGAATGTATAATGCATTCACTTCATATTTTATATACTCACAGCTTGCAAACATATTTCTCTATATTTCCCTGAAGAGTTTGGAGGCTTTGGCTCAGTAAACGGCAAGATTGAGATTGAAATCAGGATCAATCACGAAGGAGAAGTGAACCGTGCCCGCTATATGCCCCAGAACCCCTGCATCATTGCCACTAAGACCCCCACCTCAGATGTGCTGGTGTTTGATTACACCAAGCATCCCTCAAAGCCAGGTGCAACAATCACACAAAGCACAACACACCGCTGAAGATGGCATGTTCTTGAGTACGTTATGAAAAACTGGATTGTGATTGGTAGCTTGCTGGTATTAAAACAATTATACAACTTCATCAAAACATAAATACTGGGCGTACAGAATCGCTAGTCAAAAACAAACTTGTCTGTTCAGTTCTTTTAGACTCGCACCTCTCTTCCAGTGTCTCTGAATTGACAGTTGATTTTATTATGTCGTCTTTAGATACTCCAGGAGTGTGTCGCCCTGATCTGCGTCTCAGAGGCCACAAGAAAGAAGGCTATGGTCTATCCTGGAATTCAAATCTGTCAGGAGCTCTTCTTAGTGCGTCAGATGATCACGTAAGAGGAAGTAGTTCTTGTTTTATGAAGAAATGGTGCTAAATATTTTTCTGTTTTTAATTTTTAGCAGCAGATATTTCCAACTAGGGCTATTTTACAGATTTGTTATATTAGTTTCAATCACTATATTTCCAGTACCATAAATAAAAGTAAACTGCTTTGCCAAAAAAGTCACACACACAGATATTTTGGTGGGCCGACTTCAGCCTTCATGACCGCTTGCATTCACTGTTTGGTTCCAATCCCTCAAGTTGTCTGTGTGACGTGCACATGGAAATGCTCGTAATTTAACTATTAAACTGCTCTCAGCTTTGTTCATTTGCAGCTTCTATTACTGTAGTTATCACAGAGCATTATTTCTACGATTAGGTTATTGAACTAGCATTTCTGATGCCAGCTGGTGAATTAAATCATTTACTCAGCTGATCCTTTACATCAGGGGTCTCAAACTCCAGTCCTCAAGGGCCGGTGTCCTGCAACTTTTCTACGTGTCCCTGTTGCAACACGCCTGAATACAATTAATTAAAGTCATTAGCAAGACTATGCAACTTTTAGACTGCATGCTGAGGTGGAAATTCAGCCGTTTGATTCATGTTACAGCAGCTTGTGAGTGAATGAACATGGTGCAATAAAAGTACTTTTAGAAGTTCATTTTTCCAAACACTTACATTTACTTAAATTTAGCATGCAGGTGAGTTCTATATTCTCGCTAATGAGCTACTAATTTTATTCAGGTGTGTTTGCAACAGGAACACCGGCCCTCAAGGGCTGTGTCCCAAGTAAGAGACTGCACGCTTGAAGTACGCGCACTAAGTACGGTGCGTACTATAAGTACGAGAAGTGTGGAAGTGAGAGGCTTGTGAAATGGGACGGTATACGCTTCGTCGTGCTGTTCAGGTTGCCTAGCAACCATGATACTAACCGCGAGACACGTTACATACAGCGTTGTTTGACAGAAATGAAGGAGAAAATGTTTTGTTGGTCATTCATTTTTGTCATGACATCACTTTGATTAGTTGAGTATCTGAGGCTGAGACCACGGGACTGTAAAACATGATTATTGGGCTTCATTTCTGTGCTGAACAGTCATTTAAGATTAGTTAGTAAATAACAATTAGTTAATGTTGTTCATGAGACTAAAGTCAACTCACTGTGGTGATGTAAATATAATATGGCCAATATTATAGTATTGTCAGAATATTATGAGGATGTGTGTGTATATCGATCTATCTATCGATCGTCATATTCAGTACTTTTGACAGTTCACTCTTCGGCCGCTCCATCTTATTAGGGAAATTCCACATACATAAATGTAAATTTCAAAACTCAATCCCATC
Source organism: Rhamphochromis longiceps (assembly GCF_057381845.1). Taxonomy (NCBI): domain Eukaryota; kingdom Metazoa; phylum Chordata; class Actinopteri; order Cichliformes; family Cichlidae; genus Rhamphochromis; species Rhamphochromis longiceps. The sequence goes on from NC_140577.1 coordinate 24,927,438, forward strand.
ATTTAATTTGTTTTTGATTGAAATTGAATATTACTTAAACTCTCTTAAATTAACTTCCAATAAAAAAGGTTTATCATTGATTGAAATTCGTTCAGCAATGTTCAACGAATGAGCTGTCACAACTTTCAAATACAAAGTTGTTATGAAGTCTGTCACATCCCCCCCTTTTTTTTTTATCCTTTATTTATCCTTCTTATTTCATTGTACTGTATATTGTTACTCTTATTTGCCTTGTATGTCTACTGTACAAACTGAACTGGAATGACTGACTGTTCGCTTTATGGTTTCAATAAAGTTTGGAAGAAAAAAAAAACCTCTTCAGCCGCTCGCGTCTGCCGCATTTTGCGGCAAAATTATCCACACCCACCGCCGCGCTATGAATTGTGGGATATGTGGGACCACGAATCGTGCACCGGACCACGCTTGATATTTGGGGAAATGGACGGCGCATTTGGAGTATGCATTTGAAGCACACTTCGAATTGGGACAGCCGTCGTCGCGTGGCGGTGACGTAACCGCACTTAAAATGCGTCCTTCAAGCGTGCAGTCTCTTACCGGTAATTGGGACACAGCCAAGGACTGGAGTTTGAGACCCATGCTTTACATCAGGGGTGGGCAATTCCAGGCCCCGAGGGCCGGTGTCCTGCAAGTTTTAGATCTCACCTTTGGTCAACACACCTGAATCACATGATTAGTTCATTACCAGGCCTCTGGAGAACTTCAGGAGCTAATTTAGCCATTTAAATCAGCTGTGTTGGTTCAAGGACTCATCTAAAACCTGCCCTCGAGACACCGGCCCTCGAGGCCTGGAGTTGCCCACCCCTGCTTTACATTCATAACTACAATGACTTCTGTCTAAATGTTTTTCCACAAATGCTGTCAGAAACTGACCTTAATGAAATGTCAGGAAGGTATTAAAAAATGTGCACTGCCAAAAACCTGCTGTTAACAATCATTTTCCAATTTGACTACGTTTTTAAAAAACTGAAGTGCAAACATGAGGTTTGATGTGCTTTTGTCCCTTAGACAATCTGTCTGTGGGACATCAGTGCTGTTCCCAAGGAGGGCAGGATAGTAAATGCAAAGACGGTCTTTACCGGTCACAGTGCTGTGGTTGAAGACGTCTCTTGGCATCTGCTTCACGAGTCGCTCTTTGGATCTGTAGCAGACGACCAGAAGCTTATGATGTAAGGCTCTCAGTGAAATACCACGCGCAGGTGAAGCACACTTACAGTTTTTTTCAAATGCAGCAAAAGGATGAGCGTCACCCTGTGTCTTGTCCTTTAAGTTGGGACACTCGTTCAAACAATACCTCCAATGCCAGCCATGCAGTGGAGGCCCACACAGCAGAGGTCAACTGTTTGTCATTTAACCCTTTCAGCGAGTTCATCGTTGCCACCGGCTCAGCAGACAAGGTGATATAATATTCCAACACTTTTTAATTGGTATTGTTTTATTAACAGCAGGACTTTTAACTGAGTGCATTTTGTAACTGTTGACTAAATAATCCTCATGGTATTGTTAGTTTTGTAACTGCAGTGTTGTTGCCGAAAATGTTGCAGGCATGTTTTAATCTATATCTGTGCCGCCCACAGACCGTGGCTCTTTGGGACTTGAGAAACCTGAAGCTAAAGCTACATTCCTTTGAGTCGCACAAAGATGAGATCTTTCAGGTAAGATGTTTCTTTATATGAATGAAATTGTACTAAAATAAGGACAGTATCTAGTGGTGCAGTGATATAATTTTGTATATTTTATACTGATTTAAATTTTAAAATAAAGCACTGAAATAAATCTTATGTAGTATATGCCTCTTTTGACTCAACCTGCTGCCTTCAGCCTGCAGCAGGTTTGGTAAATTTAAATATTAAAGTAAGTTAGCAGTCTGTCTAAATAATATATTTTAACTTCTGCAGCTTTTGTTTTTGTTTGTATCCTACAAACAAACTTCAGTGGCTGGGAGAAACTGGAAAAATGCTTTTCTTCACCTCTGAGCTCGTTGAGCAAACATGTTGGTTTGATCAAGTACTGCTGCTAGTTCTCTTACCTGTGAGGCTTTTAATCTCGATTACAATAAGACGCGTTGCTGTTGTGGACTGTAGAAAAACTCCACCCAAACTCACCGTCTTGGTCAGAGCACCGCTTCTTTGCTTTTTGCTGTGTAATGGCTCAGCTCGGCGTTAAACTACGACAGCAATGACTTTGCTGCTGATATCAGTGTTCTTGTTGAGAAAATAGTGGCTGTGTGGGTTTCAATATACACTTCTGCATTTTGATTATTATTAATATTCCTGATGATCATTCCGATGCAGATGCCAAGACGTTCTTGTAATTCCAAAGCAGTGAATCACACAGACAGTAACTCAAAGATTTACTTTTATGATGAATGAAATGCTTTTCACCTTCAGCGCCTTAAATTCTGTTTTAGGTTCAGTGGTCACCTCATAATGAAACCGTATTAGCATCTAGTGGAACAGATCGCCGCCTCAATGTCTGGGATCTCAGGTACACAATTATTTGATAAGACCTTCTTAAAACAGATGGCTTTAAAGACTTAGTTGACCCCGGAAATGTGTGGCACAGTGTAGTGACATTGCCTTGTATAAAGTTTAACTCTCATTTCTTCTTCTGTAGTAAAATTGGCGAGGAGCAGTCTCCAGAAGATGCAGAGGACGGCCCGCCTGAGCTTCTGGTGAGACTCGCTGAAGTCTGTAGAAGTGTCGCCATCTTGCATTGATGTATGCCGAAACTTGAAGCTTCTCTTCTCTTTACTAGTTTATCCACGGAGGCCACACAGCCAAGATCTCTGACTTTTCCTGGAACCCCAATGAACCCTGGGTCACCTGTTCTGTGTCTGAGGACAACATTATGCAAGTGTGGCAAATGGTAAGACAGCTGTGACCACATGTTAGCTTTCAATCCCTCTGCCTTGTACCATACGATTTTTAATGCTTTTTGTGAGTGTGTTGTTCCATCTGCCAATTATTTTATTTATTTAGACATATTTTTACTAAAGGTTTTCTCACAGCTAATATTTTTGAGTCTGAATAACTGACACTGATTTGTCCGTGTAGGCTGAGAACATCTACAATGATGAAGAACCTGAGGGTACAATGGAAAGTGAAGCTACCGCGTAACACCTCCACGTGTCGTGTGCATTCACCTACAAGCCTGATCACAAATAGTTCCACTCAGCTACTCCGCCATCCTGCTCCGCTTCCATCGGGACACTAAATGCTAAGAACACAGTGTGACTAAATGTAGCGCTGGATTGTTTTGGGACACTGAAAGTGACTCGTTTTAGTAACTTACTGCCTCAAGAATTTCACTTTTTTCATTTTTATTTCTTTATTGTTTTTTTCAATGCACTTATGTATAATCTGTATTTTTGTAATTAACTGGCTCTTCCTTGTACAATGCTATATTGTAAATGCTTTCTTTCCCTAATAAAGTGTTATTGAACAATTAAAAGTGATTATGTTACAACGTTAAGTAAAATGCCAGCTAGAATTTGACGCAGTCCACAGAACAGTGGCATTGAATGTGACTTTCTTGAAGTAACGTTCCTGAAATCTTGTTGCTCTGGTTTTTGTGGACTACAGATGATTATAGAAGAGAGATTTAGAAGGTACTGTTGTCATTTTCATCCTGTTATGTTTTTTGTTTGTTTTTTTTTTTTTTACTGGAAATGACAAGCAATGACTTGTGATAGACAGGTTGTTGGTCTATGAGCACTGACTGCACTGGACACTCCTTTCTGACCCTTACAGTCACCCTAATTTATTAACAAAATGAACTTTGATTCTTTATGACCTCAAAATAGTAACTGAGTGTTAGCAGACTGTTTATCTGGACCATAAAGCAAAGGAGTAGAGGCCTAATTCCACACAGATAAAGCCAGAAGTCTTCAGAGTCATCGCCCTCTGCTGGCCATTTAAAGAAATGCAGGTTTTTACTTTTCAGGGTGAAAAGTTACTGTATGGAGGGCCACAAGTGCCAAAATGAATGAAATAAATCCCTCATTAAACAATTAAACATGATTGATTAGTTTTTTAAAATGAAATGTCATTAATTAAAATCAAATTTTAAAGTGACATGAATAGATATTTAAGTTTATTTAAGCCATACATTTAATGACACTAAATTATTGATATATTATTTGATTCATTTTGGTACTCATGGTACAGCATAGTTTATTCTCCTTCAGCCACAAACGTTTTTTGCATGTTTAATATTTTGCATGTTTAACATCCACTATGCCTGTAATTCTGTGAAAATGAGGATTGTCTCCTTGTCAAACGTGAGCAGTCACAGTTTTTAATCATTTTAGTGAAAGAGTTGATGATGCTTCGTCACACTTTGCTCAGGCCTCTTTTGTGTTGTGATGTTTTGGTACTTTTTCCCGTCTCTGAGGCTTACTCACCCTGTTCGTCTGTGTCCCAGTGTTTAGTTCTTCAGGCACGTTGGCCTTATAAGTACAAGAAATTCAGTCTGCTCTTCAGAGACAGACATTAACTCATCAGTGGCACTTAGATTACAAAGAACACACTGCGTTTATTCATAACAAAAACTTTCCTACAAGCTGCAGTCTAGTTTATCTTTACAAAAAAAAAGATTGTCTTGGTTTTGTCCTATAACAGCATGTATGTTTATATGTGTTAAAGTGCACTGATCAAACCTTTAGTTTACTATGTTTCCTAAAACACAAGCTCATTTTGTGTGAAGAACAGTCATGTTTCCTCCTCATTGTCACCCATGTTATGGTCCTGAATGGCATTTCTGTAAAGAAAAACAATCTAGTTACAGGCTTAAAGGTTTAAAGGTGTGGTACAGACTTGATGAACGGATTACCTGTAAAGTAGGAGCTGCTCGTTAAGGCTATCTCTCAACTCCTTGATCTCTTTGGTTTTTCGCTTCTGAATCTGTAACTCAGTCTTCAGTTCTCTGCTGCTCTCCTCCAGACAGTGCACCGTCTCCTGAGAGGCAGGCATAATGTCAGTGTTTTTGTCGTCATGCCCTACTTTTTCCTCAGTCACCTTGGTTACCTTGTACTGCCCCACGTTTTCTCTTCTTTGCATGTGGATTAGATTGAGTTTCTCCTCCAAACAAGCCCTCTGCAGCTTCAGTTTTTCTATCTCCTCCATCAGAGGTCTCAGCTGGGCTCTCAGCTCCTGGGCCTGCTCTTTGGCTTTAACGATTGCGCCAGCTGTTGCCTCTCTTCTCTTCAACAGTGCAAGCAAAATGGGCTCATACCTGGACAAGCAAATCAGAGAAAGCTTTAGTGTTTTATAGCTGTAACACTGTGTCAGTGGGTTTTTATGTCTTAAAACTACAGCACTACCAAATGTCTGTGTGTGTCAAAAGGAAGAAAAACACGTGTTTTGGTGATTCCACTGACTGCACCTGTCCTCCAATGCTTTCAGGCCACCCTCCACATACTGCTGTATGTCCCCACATGAATGCCTCCTGCATTCAGTCAGCTCCTCTGCAGTGTTGGTAGTCTGACTGGAGCTCTGTTCCTGGAGCTTCGCTCTTACTACTGAGAGCTGTTGTTGTTGGGCCAGCCTGAGCTGGCAGCCCTCTTCTATCAGCTGGAGCACCAAGGACTTCAGCTTCTCCTGGAAGAAATTCATTTAGAAGAAGATGAATGAATGGTTGGAAATGCATGATGGATGGAAATGTAATTATGTTCTTACCTCTTCTCTCTTTAGTATCTCCACTTCACGGCGCTGGTTGTTCAGAGCTGCCTGGCTGTGGGCGCAGCCCCTCGCCATTGCAAATAGCCTCCTCTTCAGCTTTCTAAGCTCATCTTGTAGCCCCTGTCTCTCCAGGTTCACCTTCCACATCCTTCTTTCCTCCTCTGCCCTCTCCTCCCTGAGGATCTCTCTCTCCCTCTTTCTTTCTCCCCTTCTGCCTTCTTGTTCTTTTTTGAGCACATTCATCAGGTCTGCCACTTTGTTATCAATCCGCTCCTCCTCCTCCTCCTCCTCCTCACTTGCCCCTTGGCCCATTTCCCCTCTCAGGCACAGCACCTCTACCAGCAGCTCCTTCCTCCTCTTCTGTAATCGCTGTACCTCTTCAATGCAGTCCTCCATCTGAGTCCCCAAGGCCTCTAATTCTGTCACACTAGATCCCAGATCTAAGGTGTCTCTCTTGAGTTCTTCTGTCTTCTCAGACAGGAGTTCATTGGCATCTACATCAATCTCAATCACATCTCCTGTTGTTTCTGTGCTTTCATCAAATATATGTCCAGGCTTCATTCCCTCGCAGTACATCGTGTTCTCTTTTGTAGTATCTATGGGTGTCTCTGAAAAGCCGAACACCTTGTCTGTTTTTAGATGACCTGGGCTTTCTGATCGGTCCACAGAGAGCTCACCCATCATGTCATGGCCAGACAAATCTTTGTGCTGGCTGCCATGTGTTGCTGAACCTGCTGTCATTCTTTTCCCGGTGTCCTTGGAAACTTGACCTTCTTCCCAGGAGTCCAATTGCATTGGCTGGCTCTCCGTCTTTAATAGCCTCTCTTGCTGAATGGGCACCAGTATTGTGCCTCTATAAAGCTGAGGGTTCTTGTTGATGTGTACATATTCTTGGCTTTCATCTGTAACCCACTCTTGGGGTTCAAAATCCATGCCAGTTTCTTCTATACAGCCCTCCAGCATGGCTAGCATCCCCAGCAGCTGGCCTTCATACTCCACCATGGTTTTGCTCAGTTTGTTACCTGCTGATGTCAGAGGCATTTCTGCCTGGCGACAGCGTTCTGTGGTCACGCCACACCTGTCGATGACAGTTCCCATGCAATGCGATTGGCCCTGGGCAGGCTTTTCTTCGGCACTGGTCCCATCTATGTGTGTGTCAATGTAGCTAGTTGAAAGATAGGCTTGGGGGTGTTTCCATGCTTCTCCACACTTTTCCACTGTTACTTCCTCTTTTGCCTGACCATGACTGGATTCATTCAGATTTGTTTCAGTATAATTTGCTGAGTACTGAGAGCCAAATGAAATACCGGTGAGCTCTTCACAGCTCTTCAGTAAGTCATCCATCTCCTGGAGGTATGGCTTTATCAAAGCTGATTGCTTTAGCTGTGCGCCTGTGAAGGTGAGGTCATGGAGGTTTGTGTTGCATTCTCCTTGTTCCATGAGGGATCTCTCTGGATTCCCCTCCTCTTCCTTAATGAAGAGTGGCTCAAAACCAGAGGATGAAATGTTATCATCTAGGTCATCCATCTGTTTGGCCTAATTCCCGTTGCCCGTTTTGATGTAGAAGTCCCCTTCAGAAAGGCCTGTTAAACCAGATGAATACGTTAGGCAGTCTCAGGCCTCTTAGCTATATATTAGGTCTGGCTTAAAATGATAACATGTGAGCATACAATAGGGGCTGGGTTAATGTTTTGGCTGGACTTGCAAGCTATGCTGATGTCATTAGCACATGTGGGCATGTGGAGGCATGGTTTAGCAGGGCATGTTTTTGACAGCTGCTCCCTTAGGCTAGGTGCCACGGGCACCAATTCAGTGCATGGCCACGGTCAAACACACCTCAGACAAGTATGCATTCAATGAACACAAAACCTCTAGTGATATAAACACACACAGACAGTTTTCATCTGAAGTTCCAGCAAGTGGCATTACAGAGATTACACCAGCAAGCAGATTATCATAACATGTCATTGTCCCTGTCGATGGATGGGCACTTGGAGTCTCCCCTGGTGAATAATGCAGCTGTAACTGTACCCTTTGAGGTGTTTGCCAAGACTAGCCAGATACTCCCCAAGGGTAAATTGATCAAATTGACCCAATAATGTCATCGGGTAGAGATTTGAGACAAGAGAGACAAGATCCATGTGATAGATGCTGTTTCTTGGTTTGAAACCAACTAAAAAAAGCAAAGAATCAAGCTAGAACTCTTGTGCTTGTATTTAACTAGGTCATTTCATGTAATTAATGAGCATATTTTAGAAGCTACATTTTGTTGTTCTTTCTTTGACATGTTTGACTGCTAACAGAACAAAGCTCAGTAGAAGATATGACAGGGACCAGCTGTCTCACTGCAGGACAGGTGCTGGGATAAGGCACAACACCCAGAGACAGCACCAGCATGCGCCTGATGTCCATCTTACACAAAAACATTTACTTATCAGTTAAGCAAAAGGCCACAGTAAAAATAAAAAACTGCATTATGAACAACAACAGAAAGTTCATGAACGTATAATTAATTTAAACCATCACAAGAACTTACTTCTCAACATATGATTCCTTTTTTCTGCCTTCCTGCTGTATTCCGATGATGAATCTGCTGAGCAAGAATAAAATCAAGGCGCTCTGGTTCAAACGACAAAAGTAAAGTGAGTGTTAAAGAATGAGCGGGAGCAGCGAGTACAGATGAACCGAGAGAGGAGGGGGGATAAAGACAGTTGACCCAGCCTCCTCTCACTCAGTCACTGTGCTGCTATGCGTGACCATGACTACCCCGGGTCTGTTTATGTCTATTAATAAACACTGTGCAGGGGGAAAGAAGAGGCACAGCAGGCTGCCTGTTTCACCCCGAGAGTATGAGGTTCCATTTGTGTCAAAATTTTGCTCATGTGCACAATTTTTACATCGACTGAAAATGTGACAAAACTTTTGTTTTTGAGCTCTGAACTGTTTTTCAAATACTACGAAACTCTTTAACAAACACACCTGCCAAAGCAATTGTTTGTACCAGGAGCTGTAAAGTGCTGAAAACTGCAGTTGTGTGCTGCACTCTGAAGCCCATTCTTTTCTGTGGCTTGCAATAATGTGTTTGCACTGCATTAAGTAAAGTGCAGCATAAGTGCGCCGGCTAAAGAGCATTTATGTGTGCTGCAGCTGAACTTTGACTGCGGCCATGTTTGACTTGTATGTGATATGCATCCAAGTAGACGGGAAGGCCATGAGCAAGAGATTTAATTATGTTGTACAGGCAGGGCTTGGTGACCAGTGACCACAACATGCCATGTTATAAAAAATTAAGAGGTAGGTAACAACAGTGAATATGACATCAATTTGATGTGAACTTTGCCATTTGTGAGGCACCGCACGACGAGTATAAAATCCTAATAGTCATCGCAGCACATCCCACTTCCTGTCTGAAAGATCCTTTAATGTGCTGATCTTTACAGTATGATAAGGCATGTTTTCTGGCTTGTATAGAAAACATTACTTGCCTCTATGAAAAGGGAGGTGCCAACTGTTGACCATCATTATTTCCTAACCGCACCCCCCTGTAAATGGTGTCATTGATTTGTACTGCTGAGGTGTGTTTGTGGTGTTGATGCCTTTTGGTGCTTTATTGTGAAATTATCTGAAAGTCATATGTCTTACGGTGTGGTATTGTTTGTGCTTCAGTTTTGGTGAATGAGATTTAGGGATTTTAGTCTCATCTTAATGAATACTATGTTGTCCGTGTTGTGCTCATAAAGCTTATAAATCTTGGTTAGCTAGCTTTTAACCAAGCTAGCTAACCATGCTTGCTAATAGAGATTGACAGACCACGTGACTTTCGCGCATTGCATTGTAGGTACGAGGGCAACAAAATCAAAACACTGCATCAAGCGCTAGCATTTCCAGCACCGGTAATCATTAATTCTGCGGTTTTAATCCCTACTTGCATTTTATTTGCCCCAAAACCAGTTATGTACAAAACAACGGAGAACACGGCAGGTCTGTACAAAGACAGACTTGACGAAAAGGCAAAAAAAAGTATGAGGAAAAAAAATCAAAGGAGTGAAAGGGTCAGACCCATACAAGTAAGGACGTTAGCGTGCTGCCCGACTTTCATCATGCACATATTTATTATTATATGGTCCTAAGTGTGAGTGCATACACTCACAAAATGTTTAGTAACTTCAGATCCCTGCAACAAGCCCAGGTCCAGTTTACTTTGGTGATTTGGACTATTCCATTTCACAGCTGTTGTTAGATTGTTTTTCTTTATCTCCTGTACAGGCCAACGCAATCTATTTGTCATTTCAGGTTGTAGTATTACACAACATTTTCGGATCTAATAGAATAAAAAGAGTTATTATTATTGACCTTATTTATAACTGGCATTATTATTTCATTCTATTATAGAATCTTACAGGAAAGACGCAAAATTGTGTTCCATTGTGCTTTATCAGCTGCTTCGGTGAAAAACAAATCAACAAAAACACAACATTGCAAAACAACATACTGGAAAACAGTTATTCATCACTTGATTGCTTCAATACAACACTTGGGCACATATATGCAGGACTTTTCGTGGCTGTTTTGATATTGCTCTCCCTCTTAACCGATCAAATCTCGCTGTGGTAGCAGCTTTAAACTCGGTATGACCCAGGTTGATAGAGAGTGCACAGTCTGGATCGCATTCCAGCATTTTGTAGGCTGGTTTTCCTACAAAATACAACAAACATTAGCCCACAAAGCCACCGCGAACAAAGCAGCATAGCGCAACGAATTCAATTCAAATTAAGACTTATTTGTAACATACATCAATAATTATGTTATGATATATTACGTAATAACTACAACAGAAGACTGACCTTTGTGGGAATGCTTGGAGCAGACTAACATGTGAGCTGGAGTGCTCTGGAACGTTATATTTGGTCTTCGAATGGCTGCAATCCAGGCCATCCGTCGGCTCTTTGTTACTTTGGAAACACGGCTTAAACAATTTCTCTTCCACGACGTAATCAACAACAAACAGCATGTCAGGGCATTATTCTCAACATCCAAATGAGAGGAAGTGTAACAAGATAACAGTATAGTTTGATTTACACAAATGCGAAACAGTGTTTTGTTCATAAACAGTATAAAAGATGGATGTAGGTAGCTACTGTGAAGTCCATCAATATTCATCCGTCAACTGAAGTACAACTACATATTCAGTGGGACGGCTGCACATTTAAACATAATTTTGGCACAAATAGGACCCCATACAGGACAGATAATGGCCTTTCCAAGTAGAAAGTTTATTAGTTCTCTCATTTTAGCTCATTTAGCTGTTTTATTTTCTTGAATTATTCAACATAATCTTGGAAAAGTCTGCCTTATTTTTAATTGCTGCTGTATAGTAAAAACAAGGCCACCAAATTCCCAGGAATCTCTTAGTCTTGACACCTTAGAGATCAGGGAGTGTAGATGCATCCGTTACGGCTGCTGAGAGGCGTGGGCATGTGTTTATGATGAAAGAACACAGCTCCAGGATTCCACCCCTGCCATCTCATTATCGAAAAGTCTTTAAATAGCTGCCTGCATTTTTCTGGCTGTTTCCCAGAGGAGGATCGTTTTCCATCCAAACTCCTGACCCCCAACAATCAACTGGCAGACAGGTGCTGCTCCGGACGAGCAGGGAATGACATGGATACAGATTATTTGGAAAATATGAGGCAGATGAAAAAGAAATGAGATGATGGCGACGATGCAATAAAGAGAAAGATAGTAAAGAGCAGATATTACTGTGACCTAAGCAGCAAAGAATTGCTTTGTGGTTTTTTTACACCAAAAACTATTGTTTAAATTCCCTTTGAGTGACTTTTCTTTTTATCTAGAACTTAAAAAATTAATTCCCTGTATGAGTTTTTTGTATACTGTTGTATTTTGTCAGATTTTATATCTTTCATTTTACACTACTCATATATTAGTACTTTCGTATTACAGCTAAACACCACTAGATGGCCTCATAGCTTAATTTGAACTTTTATGACACTGGGTAACATTATAGAAAATATTTAAGATTTTCTATAATGTTAAGAACAGCTGTTTTATGTTCTTTAAATGCAGAAATGTACTCCCAGCTGTTACTATACCATACTGTGGTTTTTCTCTCTTTTTCGTTTCACATCATCTCAGCTTGCTCAAAACAGCCAGAAGAAAAAGATGGACTCAAACTGTCAAAGATTAATTTACCACATATCCCCCTGTGATGTGTATTTACTTGACCCTGTCTACTAAATATACTTCATGTGCAGTTAACACCCTGTAAAACAGTGACGGTCGTTCCCCTGAGATCGTGATTCAGTGTTTCCATTGCAAACGTATGTCCCCTGTGCTCAAGAGAAGATGTAATGTTTATCTAATTCACCCTCCTCGACTGCTTCAGCTCTGTGTTTTGGCAAGTCCCGGCTTAGGGAAAGAGACGGTAATTTACGTGACGTTATGTCCAGGGCTGATCTGTTTCAACACATTGTTTAACACTGGGATGATGCACACCCACGCAGCCACTGGGAGAGAGGCTTAGTGGCGCTCCCTCTCTTCCTCAGTTCCTTGCCTGAAAAATGATTAGAGTATAGATGGAGAGGTGATCAGTGTGTGTGCGTGGGTGTAGAGTAGGGCAAGGGGGAAACCAAATATTCAAGGGGGTGTGGTGGTTGGAAGCCCACTGTCCCACTGAGATAGGCCATATGCTGGACTTGCTGCTCCAAACTGCAGTACTTTCCAAACTCACCAGAATGTCCTGTCAGTGTGTCGTCCTCTTTCTTCTGTTTCTCCTTTCCTTCATCTCTTTCATTTTCTCACAAACAGCAGTAAGGTGTCACTAGCAACAGAAAGCTGAACTAGCTAAATATACCTCTTAAACAGCTGTTATATTGTTATATATTTTATTTTCCAGGGTTTCTGGAAGTACATTTTGTTCTATTTCATAAACACTGATGCCATTTGGAGGGAGCAGTTCAGTTTGTTTGGCTTGCATACAGACCTGCAGGACCACCTGTGTGGCACGAGCACAGTGGAGATCACCTGCTTTTAGGTTTTCTCACTCCTGCTCCTGAACTGCATTAACTTCTTCTTTGTAACACACCTAAATAAACTAAATGTGCATTGTCAGCTGTTAAAAAAAAAGGAAAAAATCAGGACAGTTTGGGAAAATGTTTCCTGGTGTTTCATGTTGAAGTGTCCTATATGGGTCATTTGTTTGTGGTTGTGCTTGTGTTTGGGGGTCTGATCACATTTGCCATACAGGGAATTAATATTGTTCTTGTTATAAAGTCAAGATTGAAACAAAGCTATAGCACTGTGCAAAAGTCATGAAAAGAAAAGCACCATCAGATTTTGATCCACCGTGTAATATCATCTGGTTGCATTTGATTTGCAACAGTTTCATTTTTTAGCACGATAATGATCCCAAACACACTTCCAGTGCAGTAGAAGCATGCCTGGATAGAAAAACACACCGTGGAACACTATCAGTCATGGATCGGCCTCCCCAGAGCCCGGTCCTCAACATTACTGAAGCAGTGTGGGATCATCTTGACAAAGAAGGGAGTTAATGCGAGACAAATCCAGTCCAGCCCTGGGCACGACACGCAGTGAATTAATCTGAGAAGGTGCATTAAAAAATAAATGGCCGCGCCAGCCGTGCACATCGCAAATTGGATTCTACAAAGACCGGCCCACCAGGTATTAAAGCCATAAAGCCTTTGAATGAAAACAAATGCTGTTGTGACAGTGATGTACAGTCTTGTTGGTATATGTATGATTTCTATACATTTTACATCAGATAAAAACTTTGGTTGTAAGCTTAAGAAAACTATTTAATAACAGCCAGACATTTTAAATGAGAATAAGAAAGAAAAAGAAAAGTATTTCTTTGTGCCCCCCTTTCCCTGTTAATGTTCTACCTGGCCCCCCTGGCAAAACTTTGCTAGATCCACCCCTGCACAGTTACCAGCTGTCAGCTACATCGAAAAGGATCCTGGTGTTATTTGTCTCTCAGAAACAGTTCATAACTTCCCTTCAACTCATTCATGTCACCTAATCCACCACCTTTCATTGTTTATACCGTTACAAAAAAATAAAAATAAATCATCGGCCCATAAAAGCAAAAATTCACCATCGGCCCACCGAGCAAATGCCCGGTATGCCCGATGGCCAGTCCAGCTATGGTCGTGCCATCAGTTAACCCTTTGACCCCTGTCTTAGTCTCTGTCTGTGTTATGTTTCCTGTTTTACTTTGGTAGTCTCTTGTCACGTGTGTGTTATGTTCAGTTTTGCTGCCCTTTGTCTCATTTGAGTCGACCTTTGAAGTATATTTTCTCTCTGGAGTCCTGCACTGCTGTGTGGTAGGTGAGACTACACAGCTGAACCATGACAGTCATGGTGGTAGCTCAACAAGGTTTCATTTTGGAAAATATTTAATTAAGAAGACAATTTGAGTGGTTACAATTTTGTTTGGGTGTTTGTAAGCACAAAAGAAATCCAGCTGTGTAAAGCCAAAATAGAACCAGACATGATGCACATATGATAACACTTTTACTCAGAAACTGTTTATGAGGAACTGCCAGTAATGATGAAGCGAGTAACTAGTTGCTGCTTTGCCGGACTCTTAGTTCAGTGTCTTAAAATAAAGTTGCATAATTTGTTATTTTGTGGCAAAGAAACTCAGGAAATGATGGATCCACATCTCTCAATCTTGCCGTTACACATGGGTGTTCTCCTGAACATCCAGTCAAAGTGAACTGCTTCTTCAAACGCACTTTAAAAATGTGTTCTTTCACAGCCGGTCTGGAGATCTAAAGCGAAGACTATCTGTTGACAACCAACTGCGTCCTCAGGTTAGACTACTGACTCGTGTTGTTCCTGCCCATCTGTCATGTCTTATAGTCGTGTCTTACTACAGCTGAGTGTGTTTTAATGACAGTGACCTTATGTTGTGTTTACTTTGAACAGAGTGCTTCTGCTACGTAATTGTCATCTCTTTACCATCTTCAGTCACTCGCAGTCTGTACCAGTAGGCTTTTTATGGTCGTAAAGCATCACTTAATATGATGAAGTAGGCAGCCTCGTGACCTTTTTTCAGTGTGTTTTTCCACTGTTCTGGATTAAGCTTGTTTCCTCCAGTTGACAATGATGAACATGCTTACCTTTAAAAAGGCACAGAGCATCCACGGCTTGTTTGACCCCTTCATTTATCTCACCCCAGCCTCCCTTCAAAGACAATCACTTCTCTTTCAAACAAAAGCAGATTTTTTTGGTATTACATCAGCTTATTGTGACTGCCGTTCAGTGTAATCCTTGTAGGCTTCTTCACAGGCACAACCAGTTCCCATGAAGGAACGCTGCAGATGAAAACAGCTGATAAGGAAAGACGACACAAGCTACGCTCATGTTGACAGTCAGGATCATTCAGTGGCGTTCAGTCACCGGTGACGGAGCTTCGGCACAGAGTGAACAGAATCAATAAAGAAAATCATTATAGGATATGTTCAGCGCAGGTCTTGCGTTTTTAGATTTAGAGATTTTGTGTGTTCATGAGGTTGTTTGTCTGCTTGAGCTTGCATGTCAGCTTAACCTTTGCTGTAGGTGCGTGGAATTTTTAGCAAAGGAATTCATCTGATAAGAAGACATTTCTTTGAAGTGATCTTGATCAGCGATGGAAGGAGGATACTGTCGCAAGAACTGGATTTGCAGCTCATTTGTTTTAGGGAAGTGTTTTTGTACTGTGAGCCGTGAAATACCTGAAGCTGACAACAGCAGCGCGTCTTAAAAAAAGCTTTCAAATGACGACTTGCTGGGATCTTATCTAAGGGAGAGCATCCTCTGTTTGGACTGAAGTGTCATAACAGCATTTAGTGCTAATACTACTAAACTACTACTCAGGATATCACTCATCTGCTCTCGTCACAAGAGGCTCAATTGGTGCCACTGTTTTTCACAACTACAGTCATTTTAATACAAAAGCCCCTCTTGCCTTTTAAAGGGTTTACATTACAGGACATAATAAAAAATAATCTGTCCATAACAGGTGTTAAAATTAGATGACTACAAACTATAAAATATGACATATTATACTGTGTTAGAATTAAACTGAAATGCCCAACAGTGTGTGGAAATCTAAGTACACCCTTACTCTCTCCATTGAAATTAAGAGGGTAGCAACCACGTTGTGCTAATTAAATGCAACTGTAGTGTTAACTGATCATCAGCAAGTGTGAGCAAATCTATAAAACAAAAGGTGTCAACAATCAGCTCAGAGAAGCAGTTGTTGCTGGCCATCACAGCAGTCCATCGTTCTGCAGTGAGAAAGATTACTCAGTTATATTTTATTTATTTATATAGCACATTTAATTACAACAGGAGCGTTGACCAAAGTGCTGTACAAGAATACAACATACCTAATAAAATAACTTAGAGTATTGATAGCACTTTACCACTCAGAAGTGGAAAACATTTAAGACAGCTGCTGGGACCAGCAAACTCACCTCACAGTCATTCTGCACAATGCTCAAAAAACTGCAACAAACCCCAGAGCTACATCTCAGACTCTACATGCCTCTGTTATTGTGTTAAATATTAAAGTTCATCACAGTACAATTAGAAAAAGACTGAGCAAGTTTGGCTTGTTTGGAAGGGTTACCAAGAGAAAGCCTCTTTTCTCTACAACATGGCAGCATAGCTTAGGTTTGTCACGTTGCATCTTCAACCACAAGACTGGAACAATATGCTCTAGACAGACAAGACCAATGTGGAGATATCGGACCATAATGCACAGCACAGCGTTTGGAAAAAACCCAAACAATACCAACTTTCAAGCACGGTGGCAGAGGAGTGATGATTTGGGCTTGTTTTGCAGCCACAGAACCTGGGTACCCTGCAGGTATTGAGGCAGATGTGAGGCCATCACTCTGACAGCCGAGACTTGCCTGAAATTGCATCATACAGCAAGACAAGCACAGCAGCAAAGAATAACCTGATTGAAATCAATGGAGAGACCTTAAGAGGGCTGTGCATAAACGAATACCTGCAAACCTCAATGAACTGAAGCAACGCTGTAAAACGTAGGCCAACATACATCCAGGATGACTGAAAGTCACAGAAAATGAGTCCTTTTAGTTATCCCTGCTAAATGTGGCTCTGCAAGCTACTGAATCATGTGGTGTACTTCATTTCTCACTTTTGTAGTTTTTGTTAAATAATTAATGAAACAGTGTAATATGTTATGTACTGTTGTTCATCCGAGGTTGTATTTAAACAACCTTTAGTGGGTGGTAGAGGCTAGATGATTATTTTTCAGTCTTTAACGAAACAGTTTGTTGTTTCAAGGCATTTAATGGTGCATATGTAATGCACATGACAATGCAAAGGTTAATAAAGATGTTGTGCACAAATCTATTAATCCATATTTTTAGATATGGATTTACTAGAGAGTGACAGACTGCTGTTTTCAGCTCTCCTAATCTGATGTTGAGCAAGTGGCAATCCTGTTATTTTATTAGAGAACTGGCTGAGGTCACCTCAGGTTTCCTGTTGTGAGGTCGGAGCCTCATCTGAACGACCCCCAGGGGACGCTCAAAACAGGCAGATGGGGAAAGAAAGACAAACGGGGAAGAGAGACACAAAGAAAGAAAGAACGAGGTGGATGGAAAGCTGTGGCCTGTTTTTGTCCAGCCCCAACAACCCAGCGGTGACCACACCCTCTCAGGAATTCCTGCTGCAAAAATATTTCATGGCATGTTTTTAAAGGAGTAGTTCATCCTTACAAATATCTCATTTAAAAAGCCTTCATATTGAGGTTAATGCTGCAATATTCTGCGTGCAAAATGTGATGCAACAGTAAAAACACACAAGGAAAAATGAGGACAAAAATAACAGTAAAAAATAGTTTAGAAAAACTTGATGCCAGAAAATAAGGAGAATGAAAAAGTGTTGCTTTCTAATGTAACTCAGTTAAAGTAGCGTGCTCATGGGGCAGTAAAGCTGAAACAAAAATAGAACAAAAAGTAGAAAATTGGGTGTTATTATTTGAGTCAATTCTGCATGTAAGTGTGTTTTTCTGTATGTGCGTTTGTATGAATTGCAGGCCAGATGGCTCAGTACACAGCCAGTGTGTTTTGGCTCTGACTGCTTCCAGATTCTGAGAAATACTTTGAAAACTACAAAAACAGCATTATTCCTGACGTCGGACACGCAGAGCTTTGTGTGTTTGCCTGGATCGTGTTTTATTATTTTACCATCTGCCATTTATTTAATTTGCTTAACCCATGGCCATGTTTGTGTATTCAAGAAGGGTCATGTCAGCTTAAACTGGTCATCTTTACATGCTTCCTCTCATGAAGGCATGAAACAGAAGTAAATCCTTTAAACGCTGATCTTGGTTTAGTCACAGGTTTAGTGACAGTCATTTATAATAATGACAATACAGATATCCACACTGCAGCACTGAGAAACTGATTTCTTTCGGTTTCACTGTTTTTCGAAATGACCCCTTCATCATTCAACTCTAAAAAAGTGTTTCCCAGAGGCACAATAAACTCTTTCAGCTTCATTTTCAGTAGGTTCAACCCTGTATGACATGACTCAGTGATATTTCTGGTACTTTCCTTTTGCATTTAGAGGCAGTAAAATGGGCAGCTTCTTCTAGCTTTTACAATTTATAACCCAGTCTTTTTTTGCCTACATAAGAGTGGGGTAGTAACAGCAAGTTGTCCAAGAAGAAAAGAGACATGCCAGGAGAGAGAAAACCAGCATTTTTATTACATTCTCCTTCTTTTTCTTTGCACTTTTCCCCTCTCAGCTTAAATTTCTTTATTTCCAAAATCCCTTATCAAACCGAACTCATTGCCAACAGAGTCTCTGACTTCTATTATAACCATAGACTGGTTAGACAAAGCTTCCTCTGTACAGAGGAATCCCTTCTGCTCCCTTCACAGCTGAGTATCAACCTGGAATGTCTCCCCATGCTTTAAAACTATTATTACTTATCACAATTCTCTCTCTGTCCTCATGGCTTAACATCATCTTAGCTGGTTGATGTTATAAATAATTGGACTGTGGAATGTATTTGGACTTTTTTTGGTCTTTTTCACTTCTAAATTAATTCCTAGAAATGTATTCCTAGATGACGAAAATGCACATGTTAGATTAGAGTAGTTAAGACCTATTTTGGTGTTTGGTTTTATTTTGTGCGTTTAAATGTTGTATATGCCTGTTTGAGAACTGGATAGAAACAGAGAAACAGTCGGTGCAGAAAGAATGCGTCTGTCGCAGGACAAAAGCAGGTCGAGAATGATAATGCCGGGTCGAGAGAGCTGGGCTTATCCCAACCGGCAGTATGGATTTCCTGCCTGCAGCCTCCTTTCAGTCACATCCAACACAAACACTCGCACACATACACACAGGTCACTCACAAAGTGTTGTGCAACTGTGAAATTAAAAAGTAGCTTCCAAAACTTTTTCCAATATCTATATACTGCTATAGTGTTTAATAAACATCTCCTCTTGGTGTTCCATTTCTACAAAACAATTCAACAAGATAATTTACACTTAAGTTGCATATTTAGAAGTCATTTTGAGTAAGATGCAACTCTATACCAGTAGCATTCTCTCAGGGCAAGCAAGGAAAGCAGTGCTTGTCCAGTGAAAGCTAAAAATATACATCTATTTAAAGTACCAGAGTGCATCTCTTCTCGTCACATCTCAAACTGCATTCAGGAACCGTCCCCCACCTGGCACGATCTGATATCGTCGTGTTGGTGTTGTTCCCAGATCATCATAGTAAATGTTCCAGGATCAACATTGCAAGTGAACAATCGGAATGTTGTGACGTCATACTTTTGCGACTTCGGGAAAAAACGCCTTAAAACAAAAAACTGTACTTAAGCTGCGAGAAACCGCCTCTGTCCGCCGAGGCAGAAAGTAACGAGCGAGTTAACTCCCAACACTGGGGAGGAGTACAGAAGTGGATTTACTCTTTCAGCATATATAAAAGAGTAAAATGAATTATAAAAATATTACATTTAAATAAATTGTTTCAACTTAAGCTTTTTTGCCCTTAATGCCATAACATTATGAGTTTTTGAGACCTCGAGTAAGACCATCATCACTTCACTTGTCTCTTGTAATGCTTGTTAAAGGATAGCGGAGCATATGTAGCTGCAGTTGTTACACAGAGAGCTACATATGGGAACAGAATGAGGGAGGATAGGTGACACATTACCCAGCAGGATCATGATGTTCTCGTGGTTAATGATTTTTACTGCACATGCACATTTCACACAGGCGCTCCGTAGCCCACTTGCAGACATATTGAGGGTAACTGTTTTCTCTTCAATTGCCATAGAAACCTTAAAACATTTCAATCTGTTAGGCCTGAGTGAACTAAACGATGACTCATTTTAACCCCTCCCAGGACTCCAACACACACATCCAGCATGGACCCCTCCACCACTCTCTCCCTCTCACACACACTCACCAAGCAAAACCTCACCATGAATCATCTCACATTCATAACCGGCACACAGGTCGAATTTTTGAGAACAGCTAACCGACTGCCGCCCTGTCTTTACTGCAACACAAGTGACACGGTGCCTCAAAGCAAATTCCCTCCACATGTTTTAATTTACTTTTGGCTCGCTCTTTTCCATGATGTGAGACAGAGAAAGACCTCTGACGAGCGCTGACAGTACATGATCGGCTTGAGGGATGACGGTCATTAAAGCTGTTAAATATGAGAACCATGTGCTGAAAGAAAAAAAAAGCTGACTGACAGCGATATCTTTAGATCGTGTGCCAGAAATAACCCAGGAATCCCAAGAGACAGGTAATTTAGCTGCCTCATCTCAGGAGCTAAATCAAGACCGTGGCCCACAGCTCATGATGAGGCCGACCATGTGAATAAGAAAGACTTTAATCCCGTGTTGTTGGGCTACTTGCGTGTACACGTGTACCTGAGGAGCTTTCTAAGATCTGCATCACAATTATACCTGCGTTTGGCATGGGATGTATTAAGTGATGTTTTTGCTGGATCTCTGCTCTAACCAGCATGTTTACTCTTGATGATGATGAGTATTTGTGTGAGTTACAGGCTACAAAATACAAAAGGTTGGTTTGGGTGCTCATAGTATAAAATGCCAAAATTACAGTAAACTCCCTTGTTGCCAATTAACCAGATGCATGCGAGACTGCAGTCACAGGCTTGCCTCAGTCTGTTCCCAGAAGGCTGCGACACCACCTTCTGCTTCCTCTTCCTTACCCTACTGGGTCTCCTCCACATTCAGACCAGACGAGCCAGTCCCACAACACAACAACATGCTGTTGTCGGCTCGGCTCGTTCCCCACCACAGTGAATTTTGAAGCTCAGGTCAGGTTTCTGAGGTGAGTACAGCTGAATGCTGCTTAAAGGTGCTCCCCTGTAACTTGCCTTATTGCCCTAATTTCTGTGTGTGTGTGTGTGTGTGTGTGTGTGTGTGTGTGTGTGTGTGTGTGTGTGTGTGTGTGTGTGTGTGTGTGTGTCACATTTAACAAGTGGTGTCAAGTTTCTACCTGGCCAGAAAGAGGTAGAAAAGAGAAACCCTGTCTTTCAGGTGAAACGGCTGAATCACTTCACCCTTGACAGGTGACTGTTCGGTAGTCTCCCCATGGAGCTTTCCTTTTCTCCAAATAAATAAGACAAAATGAAGCCCAGGAAGGAGGCACAGTAGTGTTGAGCGCTCTATTTATGGTTACACGGCTCCAAAGGGTGTATTTTTGTTTCAAAGCTTCAATGATGGATCATCACACCAGGGTTCCTCTCCAGAGGGAGACGACTGAACCTGATCCACAGAAACGAGGCTGGGAGGAAAGACAGAAAAAAACCTAACTGTGCAGCTTCAAGTAAAGGACTCAACACGAGAGCTAAAATGTGACAGCTGGCTATGAACATGAAGAGGAACAAGCAGCGCTGTAATGGCTCACTCCTACCAGCACTGTAAGAGGGTGGAGGAGAGGCTGGCTCCGATACAGAGGGAGGGACTGTGTTCAGAGAGCATGGAGCTTCATTCACTGTGCTAAACACACACACACAGACACACACATGCTCTGTAAAGCTGTTCTCAGGCGGAGAGAAAGGAGTGGAGCAGAGGAGAGGACAGCATGCTCACGCTGTAAGTTTACAAATGTTTGATTGTTTGTTAATGTGACACGTACAGGAAGCTTGTGTGTGTGCGTGTGTGTGTGTTGTTTGTGTGTATCTCTTTTTAAAGTAAAAGAAATAGTTGACTTTTAAACTTTTTCTTCCACTCTTTCTCTTCTCTAACTCAGCCGTACGCACTTTTCTGCTGATGTGAACCACATGGCTCACGTGCATGCACACACATACAGAGACGCTGCAGAGGTCTGGAGCTCCCGTAGGGCCAGGACATATACAAGAAAAGTGAGAGAATAGAAAAGGGAGAGTGGGGGCGACTGAGTAACAGGAAAACTTTGGGAGAACAGGGTAGAAATACTCTCGGTTCACGGTTATACTTTCTTGTTTTCTCTTCTTTTCTGTTTATGTTTTATTTCGATTCCATTCCTGATCATCTTGACTGGGTTTGGATATTCTCATTAACCCAGCCTTAACTTTGTTCCTCTGTTCTTGAGTTCCCATGCCACTCTGTCCTCCCTCTGACTTTCATTTCCAGCCTATTTTTATATATTTCTCTTCTGCGCTCTTTGTCTCATCCTGCTGATCTCATTGTTGTCCCAGGTGGTGACAGACGGGGGGGGGGAAAGGATAAACGGACACTAAGAGAGGCCAAACAGGGAAGGGAGGTTTCATCAAACCCGACATACCAGGGAGGTCCAGGTCCTGTGACAAACAGTAAGACGCCTTGATCCAGGTGGAGGTACAGTTCCTTAGCCTCCAGGACCAACCTCCAGGATGTCCCGGAGGAGGTCTACAGGTGACCTGGTGCCCAGGGACATCACTGAGATCTTAGCCCGTGAGGCGAAGGCTCAGCGTGGGCAGAGGAAGCCAGGAAGCTCCCTTGGAGGCGCCTTCAGCTGGTTAAAGGGGAGCCGGCGGAAAAAGAACGCCGGCAATGGACTGAACCGCAATGGGAGTGCTGTGACAGATGCCAAACTGGGACACCAGAACCATGAGCCTGCAAAAGGTGAGAGAGGAGTCATTTTGAACTTGACCTTTTTTAAGTGTCGCCAAACACAGTAAGACTAGAAGAAATTCTAGCTCATAAACAGTTTGCTGGGGGACATTTAAAGATTTTGAATAAATGTTTTCTTAATATTTAATATAAATAGTTTAAAATAGAAGATAAAATAAATATTGTTCATCACACGAGGATTGATAGCTTTAAATCAGAATGATTTCCTATTTCTAGTACAGTTTGCATTTGTAAGCAGCATTTATACTCTAATTATACGTTTGCACTAACAGTGGATCAGATTATGTTTCTGTTGTTCAATTATAAGATGTTGCTTGTCGTGACAAACCTACACAGACTCTGCAGTTCCCCTCAAATCCGTGTAGTGTTTTATCGTCTTTTAGCTCATCCTTTTGGTTTTACGGCATGTAACTTTCCCTTGTTACCATAGCAACATGCTGTTTTCTGAAAAAAACAAACCAAACAAACCCAGAGACAAACAAAAAACAAACAAAAAAAATCCCATCTGAAGCTTGAGACGGTTAGCTACTAGCTTGTGGACTCCCTGTTGCTACCATTTGAAGTAGTGTTATTGTTCCTAGAAAGGCAGAGAGGACTGTTTTAACTTACAAGGACTGATAAAGTCCCTGTTTGGAAGCAGAGCCTTCAACCAGCAAAATATTAGTCCGTGTTACTTTTTCTTTCACTGTGTGTTTACTTTTGTTTTTACTCAAAGTCTAGTTGGCTTGAGGCACAAACCCCCTTGTTTGCTGATTGGTTAGTGCAAAAGCACCTTTCAACATTGGTGAACATGCCAGAAAGTGTCAGAGAGAATTCTTTACCTTATAATCTAAAGTGTGCTGAGATAACCCTTTTTGTGAATTTATGTGACGTAGGGGGAAAAAACAAGGCTCAGCATCTTGAAGCCACTTTTGGTTTGTCTGGTGAGTCTGCCGTATAATTTTGTCCTGTTTTGTTTGTCATGACCGCAGACTTCGTGGTCATGATGTGTTTTTGAGGAATGTTGACTTTGAGATTAAGATGGAAAGTTACAAGAGATTTTGTTATCATCGGGACATCAGTCTTTAGATTTAAAACCTGGCAAAACCGACACACACAAAGTCTGACTCCGGGGTCTAATCCCCTCTCTTCTGTTTACTCACTGTTTGCTTGCTCTACAGCACAGAGATTACCCACAGTTCCCATTTCCTGTTTTTGTTCCACCTCTAAACCCATCCATTTCTCCTCTGTCATTGCACTTGTGTGTGTTACTGTAGCAAGTCTTGGAAACCCAGATTCTGAGTCTTTTAAACTTTCTTGGTCACCTCCTTTGTGGTTTTTGTACCTCTTCTGCCTAAATAGGGCTTCCACAATCCCTTACCGTGCCTAATGCTATGGTTTTGTCACATCCGTGGAGAACTATGACTACAGGATGGGTAACAGACAGTGACTTCATTTGAAAGCAAAGATTAACTTGTAGTAGTGCTAATAATTCCCGGGCAAAGGATGTGGTCAAAGGCTGATGCGAAGAATGTGTGGGAACCCTGGTTTTGGCATCATGTTTTTTTTTCCATTATAAAGGCTAAAAAGGGAGTGATGTGAATATGAGAAGACTCAGATTGCAAACAGAAAATGAGCACACATATTGATGCAGCTTTGTGTTCACTAGCTGTGTTCTCTTTGAGTTCAGTTGGTTAAGATGGACTACAGTGGGATCGTAATGCAGCTGCACATGTGTTTGTTATCATCTGAAAGTTTCATTTGAAAGAAATCCATGATATCTGAAAAGCAGAAATTGGAGCATTGACAGGACATAGTTCCCTGTTCTAATCCTCCAAACATTGCTCAAGCAGCTGTTTAAATTAGTCAGCATCTATTCAAAGTTCACATGCATTCACCATGCACAGGGGGTCTGAGGCCTCTGCACTTCCATCTTATTCTAAGGGGAAAAAAAACAGTCGTGCTGTTTCAGAAGCATGAACTGCAAGTGCTTTCTGTCTCACCTGTGGTTGTGTGTGCATGAACACATCGTTAGACTTGAACTGCTTTTGTTTTCTTTGGCACTTGGTCTCCTAACTGTCAGTAATCGGTGCATTGCACCTTTACTTTTCTTTCACAACAGTTCATTCTTTCAGAACCAGCTAGGTGACTTTTTCAATCCGAGGAAACAAAAAATCAGTCTCCACCAAGAAAAGTGCACTCACACACAAAACTCCCTTTTAACAGGAAGAAAACTCCAGCAGAACCAGGCTCAGGGAGGGGCGGCCATCTGCCAAGACCTGAAGATAAAATGAAATAAAATAAAATCAATATAATACACATTACTTGTTACTTTTGTTATGCATTATGTTACTTAATTACTGCTTGGGGAAAATAATGTTACATTATGTTTGCATTACTATGTAACATGGCCTGTTAATTTAATAATATAATACTAAGGTTACAGTGCCGCACACTGACACAAATTGCCATCTTAATGAACATACATACAGTCTTTGTTTTAGTGATTATGTCTGAACACAATGCAACACTGAATCCCAAAGAAGCGTTAAAGTGACAACCAGTGTAATTTCACTGTAGAAACAAGTGCTAAAAATGGAGGCTAGAAGCTAACTGCGCTTCGCTGCTTCTCTTACCGACTAAACTAAAGTCTTGTTGCAGGGCTGAGGTGCACATACATCCAGCATCATTCCTGGTTCTTCCCTGGCTTTGTGCTGGCATGCTGTCTGTTTTTTAAAGGGCAAAGAGTTGCCCTGTTTGTTTTTGTCCTGGGCGCAGTTTTCACATTATTGTCACGCTCTTGTTCTTTAGTTCACAAAAAATAAAAGTTATCTTCAAATCTCCACTCCTGAAAAGTTGTAGACCGCTCCCCCACTTACTTCATTTCGGTTTTTTATTGGTGTAGTGTGTCTTGAAAAATATCAGATTGTGCATTATGACAGTAAACATGAATGTAAGCACTGGTTTGTGGATGAACATCATGAAGCCTTGTGTCTGGCTTCAAGTTTGTCAGTCTTGTTGGTTGGGCATATTTGGTTAAGAGGTTATCGACTGATGCTAGCTAGCTTGATAAGCAAGGACAAATGTCTGCTGACATTTAAATAAAATACCCTTTGAAGCGTTCTTAATTAAATTATTAGGCAAATATAAATGTAGCTTGCTGTGCAGTGAATACTATAAACAGATCAAGCTCAAAGCCACTGTGACATTAAAGTCTTAAAAAATGTCAACTTATTAAAAATTATTTGTTTTCTCAAAGGCGTAAATTAAGTGTAGAAGAATAAAACAGTTTCCTCAACCCGGTTGCAAACATGTGTTTCTCTGCTGTACAGTTGGGTGCGTGGTTGAGACAAGGGAGCTAATGGGGAGTGAGTCGCCTTTGAAGCCAGCCTTGTGTGACCGCAGGAGGGACTGAACGAACCAGACTCACGTTGCGTCTCCACTGCATACGAACGTTTGCTTAAAATCCCATAACGCATTTGCAGTTCCTGTAAATTACAGTGTTTCCATTTGTCTTTGTTGATCTGCTGCACTTTGCGTCATCCGTGCACATCTTTGTTATGTGCGGCACACTTACATCTTTGCTGGTTTACATTAGCTGCGTCATCCGTGCATGACTGATTCAGACCGTCTCCTCTGAAAGGGAGCGCTCTGCAGTTCAACACCGACTGCTGGCTACATTTTACAGAGACTCCTCTTCTTCTTAAAAAAAACAGAAAAACAAAACTGTCTTTGATGTGCTGAATTCCTGGGAGTCTTGTATCACAGCGGATTGTGTGTGTGTGTGTGTGTGTGTGTGTGTGTGTGTGTGTGTGTGTGTGTGTGTGTGTGTGTGTGTGTGTGTGTGTTAGCCTGGATGCCAGATTGGGCCTAGAGTTATGTGATGTAGAGGAGAGATTACAACGAATCACAAAGCTCCATTCAGCCTTGAGAGGACTCTTCGGGAACACTCTCTCAATGCTTTTTTAATTAGAGCAACGTCTCAGCACAAACACATGCACTCAGACACACACATCTCTGTGTCTCCTAGGTTTTTCAGCCTCTTTTCACACTCGTTAAAGAATATTTTTATCTTCTAATCACTTCTCAGATTGCTTAACGCTCTTTTCAGCACTGCTGTGGGTGTGTTGGCCTTCGCTGATTGTTACTGTGCAGTCAGCATGTGTTTATAGTTGGACGTCTGCTGAGCTGCGTGTGAGGGCGTGTGACCGAGAGCTGCCCTGTATCAGAGGGTATCTCTGTGTTTGTGTGTCAGCGGCATATTGCTGGTCTTAGGGCGGCGCCAACATTCATTACATCACCTCCACAAAGAAACACACACACATTCGAGGTTGAGTAGAGCCCCCCGCAACTACCTGCTTTGTCCAGCACAGCCCATCTTTGGTTGCTGGCTTTTTGTGCAGTGAGGTCATTTTGCGCAATCCCCGGGATTCCACACGAGTGCGTCTGTGTGTGCAGTCACTGTTTTCTGCATGTGTACAGCCCCGTGTGAGCCTTTCCTTTTTATTTTCTTTTTTTTTCCATGTGGCTTTCTAAATGTGTTTGCAATGGAGCCCACTCAGTACTTGAGTTTCTGGATCTGCTACGGGTTTATATGTGTGTGTTCGGCTGCCACATCACAGAATACAGTCAGGGTGTGTATATTCACAAACTGGGATGTAGATTACAGACCTAGCAGGGTAATAGAAGAGCAAACATCTCATTACATTGAGAACATTGTATACAGCCCACGCTTTATTACAGGCCACAACTCAGGGCTGGTTTAATGCAGTTTGACAGGATGAAGGCAGTGAGTGTCGGGCAACGAGAGGGTGTGAAAGTTTAATGCATCCCCACTGCGTCCCCCCTCGAACATCATTCATCACCAATGCGCACACACTTTGATGAGTGTGTGGTAATTTCACCTGGGTAAGCAGATACCTCATCCATCACCACAGACCTAAAGCCATGTCGCTGAGGTAAACGTCTCCTAGGCAGCAACACTGTGAGGAACGCGTTGCTGTGGCAGCAATAATAGGGTGATGTTGTCGTGAAACATTAAGCATTTTCAGGTCGTGGTTAAGGTGAAGCGTACCTCATATTTTTTTAGAGGTTCACATTCCTTGTGAATTCCCATGCAGGTCACATCAATGCTTTATATGTACGTAGGAAGAGGTTCCTAAAATTACTTGTGATCATTATCCGATGTGCTTGCAGGGGTTATGTTTATGGAATAAAAGGTAATGGTTGTTTTATAGGACATGGAGTGTGTTTGATGTGGTGGGGAAGCAGCTGGAAGACATCACTGTGGGACTAAGGGAGTGGGCATCTGTATATACAGGGAAATACAACTGATTTACCCTCAAGAATGTGTGTGTGTGTGTGTGTGTGTGTGTGTGTGTGTGTGTGTGTGTGTGTGTGTGTGTGTGTGTGTGTGTGTGTGTGTGTGTGTGTGTGTGTGTGTGGTTCAGTTATGTAATATGTTGTAACAGATACACCTGTTGAAAGCTGTTTACAGGATACAGCTGCGTCTTTGTCCATTTTTATTTCTGTGAAGAGAAGAAGACAATGATAGCACAACTCAGAACTCAGCGAGCCTCGAGTAAATTAAGGACTATAAAGTTCTGATAACTTTCACTTGATGAAAGACCTTGGAATAATAACTAATGTCACCAATGTTTGTTTCTAATCTAGGCTTTTGCCAGCTTCTTGTGGTTCAAGCTTAGATATTTACCAGGCTGCAGTGTTGTCAGGTTGTGCTATCCCACATCGGCACTTGTGCTTGACAAATGTTGATCTGGAAATACACTGTGGGGTCAGGTCTTTTTCATAGCGACTTTGACTAAGACATGCTAACTACTTAGCTTGCTATGCTGACTGCCTGTTGGTTTTCAGAGTGTAGCTTGTTTTTGCTGAGATTAATTATTCATCCCATGCTTTGTTGTTAAAGTTAGCACGTGGTAGATGGTTTTAAACAGCTGATTCATCAAACCACCTGCCAAGTATTTCTTTGAAACTCCCAACTCTTCTCAAACAATTTACAAGGTCCACTTCCACGACGCTTGTGTGAGCTTGATATTTACTTAATATCTCCAACCATGAGGAAAATAAGCATAAGTGATGAGAGTACATAAAATACTTGTTTCCTACATATAAAGCCAAATTAAATTCTAATATGACACAGACTTTGTACTGGAGAAATCAACACCAGCATAATGTTGCTTTTGAATATTAAGCTCTGTTTGGTTCAATGAATTGTCAAAATTGGTGAATTCCATTTCTTTTTCTTTCACTGGTTTTCTTTCAGCAAACAAACATGTACAAATTAATCACTATACTCTTATCTCTAGTATATGTGAAATAGCACACAACTGGCCTGGGCTTAACTGGGCTTAATGTTAACCTTTTATTTAGTTATTTCATAAATTTGACCAAAGAACCAAGTTTTAGTTGTTTAGAGCTTTTGCTTCACCAACTATTCTTGCAGTGGCATGTGTTGACTCTTACAGAAAGGCAAGCAGAGACATTTGTGCTGTCTGTCTGTATGCTACATGGACATGTTCACCTTTCTGCACTCTTTTCTGGCTACCACTATAGTTAAATAAATATCTAGTAAATTATCTGTTACCAGGACAAATCATTGAAGCTGGTTTACTTGCTAATGCTAGCTGTGTTTCCATTTGAAGCGCAGGTCGTAACTTTCTTTAGTTCACAAAAAATAAGTTATCTTCATATCTCCACTCCTGAAAAGTTGTACACTGCTCCCCCATTTCACTTTATTTCATTTTTTGGGGGTGTAAAGTGCTTTGAAAAATATCAGATTGTGCATTATGACAGTAAACATGAATGTAAGCACTAGTTTGTGGATGAACATCTTGAAGCCTTGCGTCTGGCTTCAAGGTTGTCACAGTCTTGTTTTATGCCCATATTTAGTTAAGAGGTTATCGGCTGATGCTAGCTAGCTTGATAGGCAACTGCACAGGTGAATCGGACAGATGTCTGCTGACATGTAAATAAAATACCCTTTGAAGCGTTCTTAATTAAATTATTAGGCAAAAATAAATGTAGCTTGCTGTGCAGTGAATACTATATACAGATCAAGTGAGTGAATCGCTTTTGAAGCCAGCCTTGTGTGGCCGCAGGAGGGACTGAACGAACGTTGCATCTCCACTGCATACGAAGGTTTGCATACAAAATCCTATAACATATTTGCAGTTCTTGTAAATTACAGCGATTCCATTTGTCTTTGTTGATCTGCTGCACTTTGCGTCATCCGTGCACATCTTTGTTACGTCTTTGTTACGTAAGCG
This sequence comes from Rhamphochromis longiceps, assembly GCF_057381845.1. Taxonomy (NCBI): domain Eukaryota; kingdom Metazoa; phylum Chordata; class Actinopteri; order Cichliformes; family Cichlidae; genus Rhamphochromis; species Rhamphochromis longiceps. The sequence goes on from NC_140577.1 coordinate 24,957,564, forward strand.
CAGCTCAAGGCTCCATGCACACAATAACTAGCAGGCGAGGAGCTTTATCACAGTGATGTCTGATATGAAAGGAGAGAGATCGCATTACTTTGATAAGTTTCAAATTATGTCTATTTTTAGATTTGACACGGCAAGCACTGCTTACCTTGCTTGTCCCGTTGGAATGCCAATGAGGCGAGACACTGGTTGGGGTGGAAATGAGGCAGGTATAGGTTTGAATGAGGATCTCTAGGTGACCAGAATGAAATGAGGCGAGTCATTCCAGTCAATGTAAAAGGCAGAATGGCAGAAGAGAGCTGACACTTAAAACACAGAATAGAGGCTGATTGGCTCACAGAAGGTAGGATTGAAAATGATTAGACCAGATTGATGACGACAGAATGAAAAGTGATGCAAAGAATAGACTGGCAGGAATGCAGGCTGACACAGGAATAGATATCTTTCTTACTTAACTTGCCCATAAGCTTGAGTTTTACATTTTGACACTTGCCATCCGGTTTTCTATCTTTTAAGCTGGACATGGCCATATTTGGAGAAGACAGTAGAGCTAGGGAGTTACAAAGGAAAACATGTATTTCCCAACCAGTTGACAAAAACCTCCCTGACACTGCTAACACCAGCATATTGTTGCAGTTGTACTTTGAAAGGAAGTGGAAGACTTGTCAACAAAATAAAAGGAAAAATCTCTGAAAGCTGTAGTACAAATGTGAAAAGTGCTACACAAACTTTTTGTCCCCCTTTTTCAAGGTTTGCTACCACTTGGCTAGTAAGTGTTTGAAAACAAACATGAAAAAGTAGAGGCAACCGTAGCAATCTGCTAGCAACCAAAACAGTCAGAAGGAGTCTTTCGTGCAACACCTTCTTTACAAACGATTTCACCCAACCACATCCAGGAGCCTCTGCCTGACAGTTTCCCAAGCAACTGGTGGTTGTATGACATCCACTATGGCAGACAACTCTTGAGCGATGTGCTCATGAAATCAGCTCAATGCCAAAGAAAAATACTTCAGTTGCACCTGCTTTTTTAGTCAGCAGATGTCACCGTTTAGACGGGAACTTCAGGATCATACCTGAAACTTTCACCTTCGCTAGTCTGCAGCTCTGCAGCTGAATGTTAATGACAGAGTGCTTTTGCAACACCAGCGTTGTTTGTCCTCAGGAGTTTAAATAGTGATAGCAGAGCATTGCCACAAGATGGAAGTGCTGGGCTGATGTAGGCAGAATTATTGAGCTTGAGGATTTCACTCTAAATGTTCGTGCCACGGTGAAGGGATAGGATCAAGGTCATACAGCACAACAACGTATCATGACGAGGAGGCTTTTAATTTGCAACTTCTTTAAACAGATGCTGTCTGACGGGGCGCTTTTGATGGGACAGATATGCTCACACACACACACATACACACACACACACACACACACACACACACACACACACCAATAAAAGTGTAAACAGTAACATTTAAAGAGAGATTCCTTAGTCCTGTTTTGAGACTCTGGTGATGGTCTCCATGACAACAGCATTCCTCTACACAAATGTCCTTTAATGTACGCATGCGCACATGCACGCACATGCACGTGCACGCATGTCGACTCCCCTTTGCATGTTTCTCTTTTTTCAGTTCCCTTCAACTGTCAGATCCTCAACTGTCTCCTGACTCTGACACACGCTTTCATCACGCTCATATTGAAATGTATCTAGGGCACGTTTGCCACTATGCTTTGCTGCTCACAGGTGAAGGCATGTTGCAGAGCATCATCCCTGTGCGTGACCTGAGTGAGATCTCAGAGTTTTATGAGGGATGAGACGAGGAGCTCAGTGTACTCTACCAGCGCAGATGCACTGGGTGTGGTTGTGTTGGCGATGCATTAGGAGGCAGCACATCGTTCTGAGTGTTTTAGTGAAGATCGTTTTACACTCTGCAACAGGAAGCTTGCTGATATCATAAGCGCACTTCTCTCCTTTCTCCTTCCTCTGTATGCAGACACAATCTAACACACATATAGCATGAGCATTCATATTTCATATTTGGAAATTCCCAGTAAGTCCTCCTGCTCCTCAGAGCCAAATCGATTCCTCTTGTAGAAAAAGAAGGGATTGTAAATTCTTTGCCCAGCAGCTCTCCCGATCCACGCTCCCCCTCCCCTGACAGTAAATCTGCTTTTTTCTTTTATTGGAGCCTTTTTTTTATCTTCTTCTCTACACATCAGAAGGAGCAAGGGCTGGAGGGCTGTGCATGAACAGGGCTTCGCTCATGAGAAGTGCGCATTTTTTCTTCACCGAAATCTCACTTTCACCTGATAGGAGCACCGTGCTACGTGGTGATGGTGGTGATCATCATCACCATCTCTTTCTCTCCACACGCCTTCCTCTCTGACCTCCTTCTGAACAACTGCAATCGATCCACAGGCTCTGGGAATGGTGTCATTCCTATCTGGTGACAGCAGAGGTCATGACATCATCACTCCAAGACACATAACCTGCCAAATCGTCACTCGGTGTTCATTTTTAGGGTTAGACGGGGAGGTGGGAGGAGCCAGAAGGAAAGGGAGCACAGGGAACGAGGAAGAGGATGTTACAGGAAAAGATTGGACTCGACACAAGTGATTTAGTTTCCCCAGAATTCCCCATTATCCCTATTTCTGTAACTCATCTGTCTGGCTCAGCATTTGTATTTCCTCTAAGCGTAGTCGGAGTGATCTCATATCAAAACAAGCTTTGATCCTCTGACTATAGTTTTTATATTCGGTTTGTGTTTGTGTGTGTGTGTGGGATGAAGGGGAATTTCAAAGAGTGCCAGACAGAATATCTTCACCTGTCAAGATCGGCTGAATTATTAAGCATCCATATGCTGTTCTAAGCCCACACTCTTTCCTTTATTTCAGTATTTATTACTTATTCTGTGTTACTCATTCCCAGGCAGTAAATGCTACAGACCACCCTTCTCATCGGGCAGCTTTTGGTTTCTGTTTGCGTGTGAGGCTCGAAATGATGGAAATAAGTCTAATGTGGTGCTTGTGTGAATCCTCTGCTTTGGAGCACAGCGATCACAGTGGGAGGGGCACACACACATACACACACGATTCCACGCATACATACGTACACACCCACAAACTGAGGCTTGTCAGTGCTGAGTGTGTCTTCAGTGGCTGTGCTTGACTAGCAGTGGTGAACGGCAGATTTGAGTGGACATTTATGATTTATGGAGCTTTTTTTTGTTTGTCGCACAGGAATGGTGTCAGTGGGTCTTTAGCAAAGATAGTCCACACTGTGGCATGTGTGTGTGTGTGTCAGCAGGACTGAATCAGCAGGAATGATTTGAGCTTTATTGACTTTGACTCAGAGTGTATGCTCATGCTGGAGTAGAAAGGATTTAAGAGTAAGGATACAGATGTAATGTCACAGGAGGAAAACATGGTAGAGCCACTCTAGGGGCCAGAGGACTGCCCCCCTCTCTCAGAAAAAAAAAGAAAAAAAATGGGAAACGGTATCCAGAAGAAGAAGAAGACAGAAAAAAGCTCATCTTCCTCTCCATCCTCGTGCCTGAGTCCCAACAGGGAGAAACCTAAAGGCGTCTGGCTGTTTGGGCACGCGGACAAACTGACAACAGGTAAGGTTTTGTCATTTGCTTATTGTCATTTTAAAACTGAAGGAGGAGTTTGAGAAGAGATGAAGCTGACTTTTAGTTGTGGCTACTCATGCAAGGTTGTGCAAAGTAGTTCCCACAGTCAGCTTTTTATGTGCAGGGTGAATATTCCCATGCTGACTTCACCTTAGTCAGCTGCAAGGGTTCCTGCTTATTGCACCAGTGTGCACAGGAGGACTGTGTGTGGGTAAAGTTCTGTGTTTGTGTTGTGGAGATTTCTTTTCCTGCTGACAAATGATCAAGTTAACAGAGCGTTTTATTTTAGCGCTAACTTTACTCTTTTTGTTCCTCACTGCTCCTCTACCCCACCCTTCCATCCATCCTGAACCACCCTCAGTGTGTGTGTTATCTTTGGGCTGAGAGTGGGGGATTATTTTATGACTGTCTGACCGCTATACCTGCTGTGGAAAATAGAGCTTGGCCTGTCCCACACTGATCGTTGTCTCTGTTAACTGTCCCCAAAGCAAAAAAAAGGAAAAAAAACCCTGACAAACAGGTTCAGCCCTGACACAAACAGATAGATAGTCAGATAGCGCTCTGCTACTGAGATTTGTTTTTCCACCAGGGCGCCATGGCATAATCTTTTTATTTATTCCTCTGGAGTGGCTTTGTGTTTCATGCTTTCTTCCCTGAACCAGTCCTATTTTTATTCTGCTGTTTGTAATGGTGACTGATAAAATCTGGTCACTTTAGCCTGTCTTCTTCTCTGTCTCTGTATTCTTCTTTTAAAGTTAAGAACAAACTAGATCTGGGGTTGTTAGGTTACAACACACATGGTTTTATTTTGACTAAGCCTGGGTTTCCTTCATAGACTGTATATAAAAGATGGGCACATCCACTGTGACATCACTGACTGGTGTCTGGCTCCACAATTTAGTCACCAATATGTTTATATTTTCAGACTATAAACATGGTTGTTTGTGCTGTTTAACATGGGAGTCTATGGGGGATGGAGTTGCTTTTGGAGCCTGTCTTTTTCATTATGGGGAGATTAAATTGTCAATGCTGACCTTGCAAGATCAGAAACTAAAAAAACACTTTATGAAGGCAGCTGGCTCACAGTCTCGTAGACATCCCACTCACAACAAACCAAAGTGTCTTCATGCTTGTTGCTGTTAAAAATTTGAACAAACTGTGTGGTTTACTGTGTGCTTGCATACACGTCTGCGCTCAGGGTGGTCAGTGTCTTTGCGAGCATGCGTGGTTATCGTCTTCTGTTCTCCTGTTCTCATTCATGGGGGGGTTTATTCAGAAAGACTGTGAATGCATTCCTACATTCCTGCTGATTTACTTATGCATGAGCACTCATCCTGCACACAAACCCACAATTTTGAAGAGCAAGTCAAAGTGAAGCTTCTGAGGTGATTGTAGCTGCCCTTTGCAACACAAAGAGGCAAAATAAAAACAGCCTAGAGAGAAAGAGAAAGGGAAAGAGAGTGTTGTATTGCATACTGTTGAGCTCTGTGCTGTAAGTGTAAAAGGGAAACACACAGAAGATGAACTTGGTTAACTATGTTTCTGTCTCTGTGGTTCTGGGTACGTTGCAAACCGGAGCCCTGCCTCGCTTTCATCTAACTCTTGAGAGCTTTATATCTGGGATTTTGGCACCCGACAGAGTGAGAAACGACTGGATGTCACACCTACACCACCTCACTTGTTCTGTATTTTTGATCAAGGTCATCAACTGGAATGTGGGATGTTTCCCAAGGCTGGTCAAACTCTGTTAAACATCTCAGACTACATAATGTGAGAAAAAGCATTTGCCGCTATCCTGAGTTCTTAGTTTTTTGCTTATTTTTCAAACTTACATGTTTCAGATTGTCAAAAAAATCTAATATGATAAATTAAATAATCCAAATAAATACAAAATGTAATTTGTAAATGATGAGTTCATTTATTGAAGGAAAAAAACTATCCAAATCTGCCTGGGCCTGTGGGAAACAGTAATTGCCTCATACTGTTAAATCATGAGTTAACTGTGACTAGCAACACCCAATCAGGAAAGGAGCAAATGCTTTGTCATGGCACAAGATAAATATATATGCACTGTCCTGCAGAGCCCTCAACCCCTTGAGCCAGCTCATCACCAAAACTGGATATAGATTTACGAGTCGAGTGACCATCAGCCACCTCCTGTATATGGATGACATCAAGCTGTACACCAGGAACAAACAAGGCATTGATTCACTGATCCACCTCACCGGGATGTGCAGCAAGGGCATAAGGATGTCACTCAGGCTGGATAGGTGTGGCTGAATGGTTGCAAAGAGAGGGAAGGTGATCCAGACTGAAGGGGTGGAGTTACAGGACAGCTCCAAGTACTAGCAAGCTGAAGGGTGGTAATAAGATTTGAGTTATCAATACAAATGCCATACTGGTCATCAGATTACTATGCTGGGATGATAAGCTGGCCACAGGAGGACATACATGTCACTGATGTCAGGACACCAAAACTCCTCAAAAGCGCCTACAAGAGGGCCTCAGGCAGCTGAAGACAGATGGTGATGAGGAATAGGAAGAGTGGGCCGATGGCGCGATATGGCAGCCTCGCTTTTGTCAGTCTGCCCCAGGGCAGCTGTGGCTACAACTGTAGCTTGTACCAGTGTTCCTCCACCAGTGCTTGAATGTGAGAGTGAATGAATAGTGGAACTGTAAAGTGCTTTGAGGGTCTCAAAAAGTGCTATATAAATGCAATTCATTATTATTATTATTATTAAACACACACACAGCCCAGGAGTGTGAAACAGAGGTTTTATATACAGGAAGGATGGATGTAGCCACCACTGCATCGTGTACTGGTTAGTAAAGTCTCACGGTGAAGTCTTGACCTGAGGTAGGGAGGGATACTGGGAGGGACACTGCATAGCCACAGGGTAGTGACGAGTTAATTACGCACTTAAGTCATACCTTGTTCTTCCTGACTTGTTGGTTTTAACAGGAATTATAATTTACAAAATAAATGTAGTGTTCTTTCCACTGGATTTCTTTTTGCAACCAGAGGACCAAAATAAACCATGCTGGTTTGAGGCACTTTTGCTTTGGTTTCATTTTTCACTCCTATCATTTAAATACAGTCTGTGTTATTAAGTAATTCAATTATTTTTTTCTTGGCTTTATCGACCCTGACAGAACATATTACAAGAAAGCCGTTGTAGCAGATTTATGGCACATCCACTGTACATCCACTGATGTCAACTGTAGGGCAGTGGCTACAGTGGATTAGGTTAAATTATACACACACAAACACACACACTGACTGCTGATGGGCTTGCAGATGTTTCATATTACTTTCTAATAACTGTCCACTGTGCTGGAAGAACCTCACAGCTGGCTTTTATCACGGGGAAGTCTGAGTTCATCTTCGCTACGATGAGGTGTCAAATAACACATGGAACAAACTGGTATTACTGTAAATTTCAAATATCAGTACATATCCTTGAACCACACCACTCCTCTAAATCTTAGTTCGGCTTTCACTCCTCTGTTTGGTTATCTTCTTAACCTTGGACTCTTGGCGAGTTATTTATCTTAGCATTCAAAAGGACAGATATTTACCCTGGACTGGGCAAAACGGGAAAAGAATGTGGTGTTGTAGCTGATAAAGGCCAGAAAAGTGAAAGAACGCAGATGACAAAATTAGGGTGGGAGAATAGAAAGAAGGTTATACTGGTAGAGGATATAATTGGGACAGAAGAAGAGAGGAACACATCGTATAAATTCGTGACTAAGGCTGCCAGTGTATTTCCCTCCCATTCTTATTACAACTGTCTTGTGCGGGTAGTGATATTCCATATTCCATTATCCAGCCAGGTAAGGCTTGCCTAAGCCTTTTGATTTCTGTAAGCGGGGCTAAGATGCTTTCTTCCTGGTCCTCCTTTGAAGATCTCATTTACTGTGCGCCACTGTCAAAGTCACGGACTCCCTGCAGAGGAGCTTAGCAACACACAGTTGGATAAAGACTAGATGACTCTTCATCTCCGCTATCTATCCCTCCTCTATCCTTCTCCCCATCTGATCCTTCAGCACTGATCGGTTACATTGTGCTGATGTTTCTGTGTGCATCTCCTCTGGTTTACATGCAGCTAAGTGACACAGATCAGGTTATATTTATAGTTCACATCTATTCACTTCCTTTCAGTTTCTTTCCTGCTCTCTCAGAAGCTGCGTTTCCCACCTTATGAGAAAAAACAACGGGGAGAAACAGGCTGATATTGCCATTCTTAAATCTCTTTCCTCTTTACCTACAACTTTGTGTCTGCACGTCAGTACAGTTTGCAGAGACAGACAGACCCCTGTGTTTCATCGCTGTTTCTCACAGGTATTACCGCCTTTTAGTGTCTGCCCGTTTTAGCAGCACAGCTTCCCACCTGTAACATCATGTTTTAACTTGTTGCACAAAATGTCACAAAAGTGATGAAAGCGGATCGTTACCTCCTTCCTTTAGCCTGTCCTCCCATGCCCTTTAACCGTAGAAACGTTTGTTTTCTTGCCCTTGAGGAAGGGACAGTTTCGGCAACATACAATTGTGGCAAGTCTGAAATTTCTAGCCCTAGATGCCATTTCCAGAATAGTTTGAAGCAGGCATGCTAACTGATATAGAGCCAGTTTGCAAATGCTTTGCATGCAAAAAGAGAGAGGAAGTGCAGTTGGTTTTGATTTGTATCACTATTTAGTTAAGTTTGTGCAGTAAAACTGTTTGGCTGGAATTGAAATACACAATTTATTATACCAGTGTTCTCTGTAAAGGGGGACGAGCACACATTTTCTATGCACTCGCTCATTCTCAGGGCTGCTAGCTCTCTGTAAAATACAGTTGTAGGTCCCAACAATACCCTGCACAAATACTGACCACTGCAGTTACTTTTAGGGGAAGATCATCTCAAAATCTTACATGAAGTTGAGGCACATTCAAGTCATTGCTAACTGATTGATGCACTTCCTGATATTAGTATCAACGCTGGCTAGAGCTGATGTATATCACAGTTGAAAATCTTGTCTTGTGACTACATGTCACACTGTCTCTGAAGCAGAGAGTTGAATAACGAGCTTGTAGCAGAGAAAAATAACAAGATGTTTAAGAAAAACTAAACACAATTGTTGCAAATTGCATTAATAAAGTTTCACATGTCCTTAGATACACTCCTAATTCGTGAGATTCATAACTACTACTTAAAGTAAAGGACTGCACGTTACTGATGTAATAACACTCACTTCCAGAAGGGGGAGACAAAATTGGCTCTTAAATGCCGTCATTTCAGCCGTGCTAGCATTACTCTACTTAATTAGGTCAGATTCATTTGCAACTTTTTTTCCTAATCACTGCTACAGTCGTCTACAATCCTGCATTAATAATAACTAAAATGGTGTGCATCGTGTCTAAGAAGGCCCTGCAGTAACAAACCCACAGAGAGTTTTCACACAGCTCTGCAGTTCTTCACTGCTTAGGGCCCGTTTTAGTTTTCTCATAATTGTCTAACCTGCAAAAGTGAGTTGAAATAACACAGTTTCCTGAGGCAGCGTCTGACCGTTTGTTGTTGTTGGGTGTCTTTTTTTCAAAAACTTGAAAAACACCGGCGTCGTGTTTCACGCGGTCCAAAAACACAACATTAAACAAATGCTTATGTTTAACTGTATCTACACCGAATATGCGAAATGGCAATTATTCCAACAACGAGTGGTGATTGAAGTAATGTATTAATGAGTAATTAATGTTGCTTTCATTTGGAGAAAGGGCAATACTTGTGTTATGGGGAAAAGCAGTGTTGACATTGTTGGTTAGAGCTGCATCTCTGGATTTTTGAGTATATTCTGAGTAACAATCCATCGGGTTGCTAAAAATCTGGTAGCTTCAGTGCAGCTGAGTGATCCCTCTGTCTCCAGTGCAGAAAGAGTTCATGCATTAAAACATAAATTCAGTCAAAGCGTCTTCGTCTGCACAGACAAATGCAACCCATGGTGTTTGTGGGAGAGACATCGTAACTCAGAGGTCCGTGTTTTTGCTTCAGACGTGATTGTAGAATTGATGGTTTAATGATCACCTTTTTAAAATAAGAACAAACTCATACTTTATGCTTTCATTAAGCCTCGCTTTCTGACATCACTCTGTCCGATCTTTAATTCAAAGCTTGCGACAGTTTCATTAAAGCTGGTCCTGCCGAGCCAATAGATGAATTTTCAACTTCACCACAGTGGCTTTAATTCAAGTTAATCATCCGTGAAAGGGGCTCTTTCATATAGATTTGTCCTCTTATGTAGATAAAATAAATCTGGTTTGTAAGCTGCTACAATTGCTGCTGGTGAATGTTCTGTCCAGAGTTAGAGGACTAACATAGAAACTTGGAGTTATTTTGCAAAAGCATCGAGAAAATTTCACCAGCAGCTCAAACAAACTTAAATTTCTTCTCCTTATCCAGTTAAGTGTGGCCAAGCATTGATAATATAAATGCTGCTGATGTTGGACACATGTGAGACAGCATGTGAAAACTACTACATTAATATGCAAAAGGCCAGATGTCATTCATCTGTTTCTGTGTATTTTCTATGAATTTTTAACTAGAAGATGTCAAACTGTGTCCAGTCTTTGATTTATTGTGGTTTGCCTATGAGCCAAATAGATAAACATTCATTTGTAGCAACAAGAAAAAATGATTAAACCTTTGATAAAAACATAACAAGGTTTACAAGAACCGGTTATCACACGGCATCATCAAAAGTTGCCAGTCTCAATAAGAGCGATACATTGGCTAATTTGTGGTGTGTGTGGCTGCAGTGAGTGTGTCGGTTTCCCCCTGATAACTGAGAGTTTTACTGAATGAGCATTTTGAACAGAAGTGAGCTGTTTGTTTTTAATTTATCCATCAGAAATTGTCCGGTAAGCTAAAGTTTTTCAGGCATAGTTTTGAGAGATATTTGCAAACAGTGAAAAACACTGGAAATTTTGGAAAGGACAGTTCTTTGTGATTGTGTCATTGCTTGGCTGTTTATTGTGGACAGTCGGGATTCTGCGTCTGCATGCATCTCTTTTCCCGTGCTGTGCCACATATACAGAATGTTAGGATAAAAATGTGCTGTTTTTACCCCTCAGCTGTAAAAGGACATGTTGGCGGATGGGTGAGCGGTGAGGTCACTCATGTTTGTGAATGAAAGTAACTTGAGAATGAGGATAACTTCAGAACGATGTGGGATTTTGAAATTCATACCATAGATGCATCTACAAAAAATCTCAGACAACTTCGAATCTCAGTGACCTTGAACTCAAAGTCAAGGTCAGGTTTTCTGAAAATCTTTGAATGTGATAACTTGTGAAGGATTTTCAAATTTACACCATATACTTGCACCTATACTAGCAGGCTGACGGGAAGCACTGGCAGGTGCCAGCAGGGGTGCCACCAAGGGGGGACCGGCAGGAGGTAACTGCCCCCCCCAATACTTCCCTATGTTGATAATTTTAATAAATGCGAGCACGAGAGAGAGGAAGATACCCTACAATGAGCTGAAGCATTAGCTTATTCTTTATTGTTATTTATTGGGCTCCATCACTTTGCAAATTGGGCAACTTAAACAAGATGACATGTGTGAAATTGGTAAAATAAAAAATAATTATTTGTGGCTGTAACTAAAATGCGAGCACCATCGCTTCATGCTCGACTCTCGGGGTTCAGTAAAGCTCTCTTATTGCATGTTTATGGCGGCAGGATGGATGTTCACAATTAAATTTATTTCATTCACAACCAATTCAGTCTTCCTGTTTTTGATCAAATTTTCCCCCGTCTGGTCGCCCAATTAAAAAATAAATAAATTCTAGAAATGCCCCGGGTCAGGAGACCTTGGATTCATGCAGGCACAGGCGTTATACACTGAAGCAGAAGGCTGTGAGGTGGTGCCAGCTTCAGCCTCTTTTTCTACTCCAACATTTGGCAGCAGGTTTACTCAAACGCCTTTTCACACACATTTAAAAGTGTTTTCAGGCCGATTCAGTCCGAGCGGTTCTGACTTGTTTACGAAAGGGAGGCTTAGCTCATCGGCCGTGCATAATGGGATCTCGCAGAGGAAGAGTGATGAGCAAGAGAGAGTGTTTCTAAGACTTTAATGAAGGCTCACAGCTAGCAGAATGAGCTGTTGTTCTCAGTGGCTAGAAGTCACTCGCAGAAGTTAGTAGACACATGCTAGACTCATTCTCTGCACTGCTGGTACATTTACGTGTGTGTTTATCACATGTGTGTTGTAGTGTACGCTGAAAACAGGCTGCGTCTGTTCAAGCCTAATGCGAACGGTGTGATTCGGATGACGTGCACTTAAATGAAGATCTCCGCCCCCTCGTTGCACCTCACAGCCCTCTGTGCAGGATGTCAGCAGATCCTCTTATTTATTTATTTTTGCTCCACGTAAACTCTGCTTTTCACATTTAATGGTGGCAATACAAACAAGTTTATTTAAAGTATACCACAATGCCTTGGCATATTCCACAAGTGGACTTGAAACACAGCTATGACATTTTCCACAGCTTTGACAGCCTCTCTCACAGCAGCTACTGGCTAACTCTCATGCATTTATCCATCATAACAGACTGATGATCCATTTAGAGGAGAAAAACAAGGGGTGATTGTTTTGAAGAAAAAGAACTCCTTTAACTTCTCGAGGAAAATAAGTGCCTAAAATTATAGAAATGGCATTTTGGTTAAATAGGAAAAAAAGAAAAGAAATGCAGACATAGCTTTTGTCAACCGATGAGTCAAGCCAGAGTTTGACATTTACATTTTGTGGCATTGCTGTCATTGAGAAAAAAGGTCGAAGAGGTTGGGAGTTTGAACAGCTGCTAAACGTCAAGCAGTTTACTCTTTATCTCGGCTGAAGTTTTATTGTGAAATTTCAGACAGGATCCTTATCTGAGACAGCGGTCACGTTATCCTGTGAGCTTTCATTTTGCAAGCGAATTTTGGGAACGTTCCGAGGAAAATGATAAGCATGAACATGAAACACGGGCTGTGACAAAAATCAGTTTTCTTTGTAAAGCTTACAAATTCAGATAAAGGAAAACGAAAAGAATTATGCATCAGAAACCTGCATAACTGTGGCCATACCATTGTGCAGGAAGATGGTGGGCTGCCCCCTACAGGTGGATAGCGAGTTAAGTTGTAAAGCGCTATACAAATACAGACCATTTACCATTTACCAAGTTAACCACTTAAATTGATTTCTGGTGTCTTCGGGCAAACCCTGCAGATTTGGACCTTGGTTTTACTTTTTTGTTTTGTATTTTTGCTGATCTATTTCATTTGCAATCACATTTTACTGTACTTTGCTGCATTTGGGTAGGTTTAGCCATTAACAATTGCTTGGTTAGTGTCCGGAAAAGGTCATGCTTTGGGTTAAAATGCACCCATTCACAACAGCAAACCCCACACTGAAAAATTATGATCCAGCCCTGCTCAGAGATGAGTCCTGACTCCTCACCATTACAGGTGCATGGGCTCAAACAATCTGCCTCACCTGTTTCCGTTTTCATATCCAGCTGTTTCTTTCAGGTACATTAGACGTAATAACTCGGTTTCACAACACACGAAACTCTCATTTTATGTTTAGTTCAAAATGAACTGAATTTTGATCTAAACAAAAAAGTGAGATGCCACTTGTAACAGTGGAAGAATTTTCCAAGGTTTTAGCTTCTGTGCAGTTGTGGTTTTGTCGGTCCATTGGCATCCACCTCTGTGTGACTGCACACTGGGCATTATTATTGCAGTATGCTTTACACTTGCACCCTTTTGTCTTCTCCCATGGCAGATTTCTCTGGAGGCCCACATTGCTCTGCAGGAGTCCGGGGTACCCCTGCACTCCCTCCCACACACCAGTTGGAACGAGATAGATTTATTATCTTGTTTGGAGTTTGTAGATGAATGTGGCAAATAGCGGGTCAACTGTGAGTGTGCTGTGAAACATCCATATGTGTTTATAGAGCTTTCAGTCTGGCTCACAAAAAGCTTTTAAATGGAAGCGACAGGCAGCACAAACAGCTCACGACTCCTTCAAGAAATATATGCACAATCCCCTTATCTGGTTAAGAGAGACAGAGAAGAGACAGAGGGGGGAAAGAGGGATAATTACAAAAAGAGTGACGCTTTCTATTTTTAAGCACAGTGGCTGGTGTGGCTCCTAAGTTTGGCTCTGTGTTTGTGTGTGAGTCCATTCACCTCGGCTGAGGTTTACACCTGCTTCAGGTCGGGATTAGGAAAAGCAACAAATACAGGATTTATCTCCGGTAAATAGGCACCGGTGGGTTAAGACGACACATGAGCTAACAAGGCATTGCATTAATTTAATTGTGCTTAAGCTAAGTGCAGAGAGGGTCTAAATGAACCAATTTTACATTTCAGAACCTGTATCAGTATTTGTTTGAGATCTCACCTTTATTACATGTTTTTTTGTGTATTGTTGGCCCCTGAGTCCTAATTTGTTAAGTGATTAGTGCTGGTAAAGCACCTGTAAATATTCTATTACTGGCACTCACTAAACCTTCACTACAATATTTCAACTATGAGTAAAAATGTTGTTTTTCACATAAAACCTATTTACCTACTAAAATCTTGACGTGCAATGGCTAAACAGTAGCACACTATAGAGTTTGCATTTTAAAGCACCAGCATTAGAGTCTTTCCAGCAATGATCACTGGTTGTACTTCAAGTTATCCGTGTTTGATTAAGTTTGGTTAAGTGTAAAGTTACCAGCTAATTCCATCGAGACTGGTTAGTAACCTCCAACCATAAGCTGCCATAAGATCAACACAGACATAGATACCTACCAATTAGCGCTAAATTACAGACTAATAAAATACTAGAATTTCATGTACAAAAACCAAAATCCAAACTTCTATGGCAGGCAGAACCACACAACAAGGCATTATTTATCAGATAATTCCTTTAAAAATGCTTGAATAGGTACCAACATCACCAAAATAATGATAGCTAGCAAACCTAGCTGATAGCTAGCAAACCTAGCTATCAGTTAGTGCTGCCTGTGTTGGTACACATGCTAGCTTTTAGTCTTAGCAAAATCCAAATGTTACAGAAAAAAAAAATCACCCACCTCTTCTTCATAGAGCGCTAAATCATTGTTTTTCTGTTTTTCTGTAAGTTAGTTGTTAAACTACCTCATATCGCTGAGTCACCAGTGATGCTGACAAATGGGAGTTTTTGCCTGCCTGGCATAAAATCTGGGCTCATTATTGATGTTTGTGCCTAACCAAATAACCTGTAGTTAAATGATCTAGAAACTGTCATACTCTTTCAATGACATAATTTTGACCACAACTCTTCAGATCCTTGTTTGCTTCAGTGTTTCCTTTGCCCTTCTCATCCTCCTCACCACATCTATTCAACCCACTGTCTTCCTTTCATGTTCCCTCTTCAGCTCACCACCTCTGTTTCTCACCCAGAGGAATTCAGAAATGTGGGTGATTCATGGGTAGCGACATTTACCGTACACAGTGATTTATGTCCTCTCCATATCCTCCTGCCCTCTTCCCATTTCCTCCGCCCCTCTCTACCTTCCTTTAGTCCTATTTTCTTTCTTCTGCTGTCATCTTCGCACAATCGCCATGATTTTTTTAGTACAGGTTTTCGTTTTTGTCTGTTTGCATTTTTTTTCGTACTCTCTGAATGTCAAATGTAATCAGATAAATAAAGTGATAAATGAGCATAATATAACAATGCAATGTTTCCAGACACATTATCACAACATACATGAAATATTCCAATAGATATGTGTGTAAGGGCTGTCGGGCTAGCCTTCATCTCTCCTTCGCCCTGGTAAATACTGCACAACTAAAAGCTGAGGGGAGCTCATAACTCAAGTCCACTACAACAACCACTGAATACAAATCAGGAGTGTAGCAGCCAGCTTGAATAATGACACCTGTGTGTGTGTGCTCCTGTGTTGGGGTGATTGGAGGTTTATTGCTGGTCACACTTTAACCCTCTCTTCCTGTACTGTGGCAGCTTCATTTGTGTGTACAGGGATGGAAAGATCAACCTTAGAAGACTCAATCGACTGCAAACCTTACACTTTCTATCTGCTGATAATCACTAAACGCTGAATCATAAGACAAGGCAGGTGTCATCTAAAGTCCTGATTGTGTTACTCTGTGGTATAGAGTTCAGTTTTTGTCCACAGACTATTTATTGAAAAAATACAGATCCACTGGCTGGATGCTGTGCTCTATGTAGTTTATATGTCACACACCACTGTGCTGCTGTAAATATTTACTACTTCAGCAAACGTATGTTTATCTGACTGAAAATAGACTCCAACGAAAGCTCTGTTTACTCCAGCTTGATTATCTCTGCTACAATCTACTGCTAAAACATGAATGTTTTGTATCTGTACCTCAAAGGGAGCCTATCATGATCATTTTGAGCTTCATGTTCTTGTTGTTGTTCTCTGCTAGCATAGCTTTGTGTCATTCACATTTCAGAGTCATCCTTATTTATCCTGGACTGGACTTTGGAGCGGCTCCTTAGTTAATTCACTGTCTAAAACAATCCATTTTTAAGTCCATTGCTCCACCCTTTGAGCTAGCTGTCTTCTAATTGGTTACTTTTTGTTAAACAGAAGTTTTGAACAGAAAGTGGGTGGGGCTTCTGTGCTGACATCATACAGAGCCATGAGTGCAAAAAAATGCCCGAAAGAAAGCATTTAGAGACTCAGATCTGACTAAAAGCACTTACTTATCGTACATTGAGCCTGGTCCTGCAGGAGGTTTCTTCCTGTTAAAAAGGATTTTTCTTCCTTCCCACTTTCACCAAGTCCTTGCTCATAGGGGGTCCTCTGATTACTGGGATTATCTTTCTAATATTGGAAGGTCTTAACGTTACAATGTAAAGTGCCTTGTAAAGCCACACACAACCAGTGGAAAACATTACTTCTACATGCCACTGTCACCTGGTGTCCCCCCCTCTTTTTTTCTAATGAGCCCAGTGTTAATGTAGTGAACCATACACCCAGTAATAAACAAAAGCACTTTTGAAACCCAGCCAGGCATGAAGTGGAAACCCTGTACCTTGTTGTGGTCCAGTGGCCCATGTGCTCACCTGATACGGATTTTGAGGTTGTGACAAAAGCAATACAGCTATCACTTCTTAGTCTCTTCTCCTCATTTCTGCGGTGTGCAGCAAATGAGAGGGTGAGCCGAGGATGTGTGATGAACCACTATGAAATTATAAAATTTTCCATCAAGGGTGTTTATTTCTGTGTGTGTTAGCATCCATGGTTGGGCTTGGTCAGCTCACTGGGAGTCATATTTTATATTCAGCTGCTTTTCTTTTGCCACTATCAATGCAAAGTGGCCATGTGTATCTGCTGTAAACATCCTCATCGAATGACCTGCTTTTTTTGCAGTCTCATACTTGCAGTCCAAGCAGAATCAGAGCTGATATAGCACTCTCTAGTGGAGCAAGACGCTATATGGGTGTGTTACATGTTTACCAGAAACCATAAAAAGCTTATGTCTGTGTGCTGCTCTGAGAGATAAGGTAGCTGTGTATAGTAACATTGTTATGCTTGCAGCTTGTAAAGTAGGTCAGTTTCGAAGTTTTTAATAATGTATTGTCTGTTTTGTTTATTTTCATATTTGAAGTGATTTTTTTTATTACAAACGGGCAACTTTGGATAAAGAGTAGAGTTAATTAATCTCATTAGTTTGGATTTAAAGATGCTCTACAGTTGTAATACACATGCATTTCATTTAATTGTGATTAGGGCTAATCTATCTGCTCAGATTATAGACTTTACACACAATATCTATGAAAATAGAGGCTCTAATGATAGTTTGGGAATTGAAGGAGTCAGTATTTATTATTTATTTTGTTCCCAACCTAAAACCCTGTGTAGTTTGAAAGCCTTGTCCACTTCTAGGATAAAAAAGAAAATAATATTG
Source organism: Rhamphochromis longiceps (assembly GCF_057381845.1). Lineage (NCBI taxonomy): Eukaryota > Metazoa > Chordata > Actinopteri > Cichliformes > Cichlidae > Rhamphochromis > Rhamphochromis longiceps. The sequence continues at coordinate 24,975,139 of NC_140577.1, forward strand.
GCCAGGACTAGAACTAATAATTGTTTTCCTCTTAAATAATCAGTTGTTACATCACTAAACAAAGCTGCTAATGTAGCAGCTAACTGCCCAACTTAGTTTCCTTCCCTGATAATGTTATCAGTAGTTAAATGTTATTTAAAGACATATTGTAATTCAGTGTTTCTGCCACTTTGGAGTTTGTGTTGGAATTGTTTGTTGATGTTAGTGGTCAGTACTGTTTCTAAGCTCACTGATTAATATTATTCATTTCCAATTTAAATTAACAATGTATTCATGTATTTTGTGTTAAATACATAAAAAAGCTGAATCAACTTTTTGGGATTTCTTTACCTGAATGATTGAGCATGCATCAAGACACATGAAAAATGCTTCACGTGGTTACACAGAGAAACTTTGAATGTGTGGTTTTATTTGATCAGCAGTCAAACATCTGTAAATAACAACCCTATAGGAAGGTTTATTATGACAAATGAGTGTGAGAAGAGATCTTAAAAACCATAAAATATTGAATTTAAATATATGAGTTTTAAAAAAAATGGGATGTTCAAATAAACAAATAGACATTTTTCTTCCAAACTCCACACACTTTACCTTTTCAGCAGATCACACACCTGGCTGGAGCTCTGATACAAGATGTAAATCAGAAGGCTAAAGGAAAATAACATCCCAAGTCATTATCGTTATTTTAAATGTGACTGTTGCTAATGAAGCATGGGCTGTATTTTTGTGCCTGTGACCTTTTAACAAGCAGGTTTTGTTGGCTGTCTGAGCTCTGATTATTCTTTCACAGACTATTTGACCTGCAAACAAGCCCAACAGTCTGGCACTGGTGATTTATGATATTATCTTTAGACTCACAAAGACAAGGCTGTAAAACAACCTCTGATTGTCCCCTAAAAGGCACACCAGTTGATTTAAAAGTGCTGAAGGAAATAGGCTACGTAGCACTTTACAAGTAAATATTTGGCTTTTTTTCCCCATCTTTTGACCTGACACCTTGAACTGATTTGGAAACCTGCGTTAGAAAGGCTTTAGTGTCCGTTAGTTTCTGTTTTGTTTAGCTTATGCAGTGGAATGGTTTGTTGTGTGTACTAAAGGCCCTCGCTCCCCTCTGCCCTCTCCACCAGGACCAGATGGTGTCTCTTTAGGCATTCTAATGAATATTGATATGAGGGGTCTTAGTTAACAAGAGGGGGGAGGGTGCATATGTTGGGCCAGGGACCCCCAAAACTGGCATGTAGTAAAGGTCTGTGGTGAGGGGAGTGGGTGTGCAGGGGATTTATATCTGAAGAAAAGGAACGTTTGCGACTTGCAACAAAGCTCCTTTCTCATGCCCGTAAGCTCTCTCTTGTCTCATATTGGTAAGATATTAATATGGATTAGACAGTGATGAGACTGAATTAGTTGCCTGGCGATGTCATCCAGACACTTGAAGATGAGATGCAGAGCAAAGATGTGGTGCAAAGTGTGATATGGCATAAATGGGTAAGACAGAGAGATGACAAAGGTGAGGCAAGTGGGAGCACGAGGTGAGGAGATGGACAGGTTAATCTGGTGGCAGAGTTAATCCTCTGGCACGGCTCCCAGGTCTAAAGCTCCTGAATGCCTCTGTATATTCCAGCCTGGGCTCACCACACTGAGGTTGAACCACTGCCAGCACCCCGGGCTGGGCAGTCTGACCCTGGGGCACTGGGGTGCAGATTTCTTTACGGGAGAAGCTCCACTTTTATTTTACCAGTGCCAGGATTCCTGTATGTGGAGGGATAGCAAGTGAATGATTGAAGGTAATTGCATTACTACCCTCCAGCTGGTGCAAGCCAGCTGTAGCCCCCTGCTGTGACCCTGTTATTGTAGAAAAACCCCCATTCAGGGGGCAAGAGAATCAAAGTGCTGCATCTTCACCAGCAGGAAAGCAATCCCGGGATGCAGTACTGATCGTTTGTTTGGCACCGAATCCACATTAACTGAGTTGTCCTGAAGCCGTGTTATATTTCATACCCTCTGCAGTTTGTCAGGAAACATTAGCAGGAACTCATCCGCAGACAGATGATGAACTGAGGCGCTGTCAGCTATTTATAACTCAAATTAGACCTTTGTTAGATATAAGGCTAAAGGGGCAGGCAGGAAGAAGGAAGAACTATAGAAAGATGTAAAGGAGTTGAGATTGGCAGAGACAGGCAGGGGAGTGAGGGTACTGGGAAAAAAGTGATGGAGGGAGACATAAGAGAATAAAACTGGAACGGCATAGCTTTTCATCGTGAGGACACAACCTTTACTGTCAAATGCAGCCCCTGTAGCCCTTAGATAATGAGACACAGTGTCAGACACATGCATACTGCTGAAGGCTTCCAGTAGGGATGTAGAAGCTCCACAACTTCAGATTATATCAGTGACCAAGCGGGTAGTTTTAGAATCTATGGTAGAATATGCAGAAATTAGCTCTCTTATATTGGAACATTTTTCATGGGTAGCTTTGTTTTAATTAGCATAAGGAAGCTTTAACTGGGTTTGCACTGGTGGAGTGTGTGCACAAAGCTCCACACGTGTCTGTCTATACTGAGTGAAGTGGGGGGCTGGTTGCCTCCTGAAAGCCAAACTTTGACAGCCGTCTTGCTGGCGGGAGGGGTTCATCATTTGACAATGGGGAGGGAATAGCAATGGAGGGAGCCTGTGTGAGCAAAACAGACACGAGAGAGAAAGAGCAGCGGGGGAAGGGAGGAGGGTATCAGACTCGGGGATAAGGCAGCTGGGCTGAAAGCAGATCTCATTGTGCGCTTGTCCTTCCCAAGTCCCTCCAAGTCTCTGCAGAAGCACCTGCGATCATTGCTGTCGAGCTCTGCCTCCTCAGTCGAGGCATGCGGATCTCAATCGCAGGTCAAATTGACAGAAGGACAACTTGTTAGACTCTGTTTTGCTTTGCTCTGGCGTTTTGAGTGTGGGTTTTGTTATGGCACTGGTGTAGGCATGGTTGTTTACTTGAGGAAGAGCATCCACTCTCTGCTGTCCATCTTCAAGAAAAAGGGTGAGTGCCGACTCACGTGGAGGCTGCAGTAAATCTCTTTAACTTTGCTGTGATTGATTGTTTAACCAAGCTTTTTATCATACTAAATATACCTTAAAAGCAAGTACTGTTTTTTCATTTTAACTGACATCTACCTCAACAGTTCACAAACACACCGATGTGTAAGAATTAGTGTTGAAGGTAATTTGGAGGTCCTGTCTAATGAGATAAAGCTCTTTGCTGACTTTTTGGGGGGGAATCGTATTAATCAACCCAAATCCCTAAACCTCCTGCAGGGGTCTGGCAGAGTATCAGGGAGGGCTGCTTCTTCGGTTATTTGTTGCTACTGGTTAAAGTGTTACATATTTGAGTAATTGTCATGAGATGCTCACAGTTGTCAAGTGGAAGTTTATAGACTAAACTGAGTGTAGTCCATCCTAACTGGGAACCAGTGGGAGCGATAAAGGAAGGAAAAGGAACAACTCACGCTGACCCTTGCTCAGCTAAGATTTTAGCCAATTTGCATGACTGATTTCCCATGGAAATGACTTCCCAGTTCATACACAGTTGTGCAGATTTTCATGAATTTGTGGTTCAGAATCCTAGATGTAGCACTGTGATGTAGCTGCCATCACTGTGGTTAACACAAGAAGGCAAGAAGCCCCAATTTTATCCCACATGCCAAAGACATGAATGTTTGGTCAGTTGATTCTACGTTAGCTAAAGGTTTGTATTATTGCTTTTCTCTCTTTTTGTTTGCCTTGTGATGGACTGGCAACCTGTCCAGGGTGCCTCTTACCCAGTGTCAGCTGGGATCAGCTCCTTAGCTGTCATTTGACGTCGTGCAAAGCAGTCCTGCAGAGAGACAGAGCTTGGTCCAGTTCCCACACAGGAGTCCTGTTTTTGTAATAGTCTGTTTATTTGATCAGTAAGAGGTATGTGTGTTGTAGTTAATATTTCAGCAGGGTTTCTTGCAGCATCCTTGCATGAGGACAGATTATCGGCAGTAATCCCTGCGGGGTTTACAAGGAAGCAAGATACTGCAGGAGATTAGCCAGGCCATAGTTTACTGCCGAGGGCCTGGCCAGACTGGGATGTCTGCACGCCAAACTTGGATGAGGAGACTTAATAAGTGCGCTGCATTAAAGGTGCGCTGACAAACGCACATTCTTATCAGGTGGAAGTGAAGCAAGTTCTCTGTCAAGTTGATAAATGTCTGTATTTATGCTAACACCACTGCTTTCATTGGGATAGTGCAAAGAGTTGATGTCTCACTATTGTTTTAATTCTGAATAATTCTGGATAAATGCTGTTGCCAAAATTAGTAGTTCTGATGTTACAATATGTGTGAATAAAGGTTCTGTCACACAATAGGGTTCCAAAACAAATTGATATAAACTCGATATAACTCCAGTTCTGTGAGTGTGTTGCCCCTGCTCTAACAGGCATAAACCGGTGGTTTTGTGTCTTTGTTGTTAGCTGTGCCATCCCATTGACCTTGCCCTTGAGCAGGACAGTGATGGGTAGACATCACAGTTGTTGCAAGACATGGTTGGAGTGCAAAAATCGTTTTTTATAATATACCTGGACGTTTCAGTGCACGTTACAAAATTAAGACCATTCTTTTTGGTGAATTTCAGGCATTTAAAGGTATAAAATACCAAATAGATTTGACCTTTACTATTTTTTCTTATTATATCAACAGCTGGTCCCAAGGTGAATGAAGACCAGAAGAGGTTGACAGTCCATTATACAGCCTCGCAGCACTACCAGGAGAATGTTTTCATTGAGGGCAGCAGGCCTCAGTACTTGGAAGACCTGCACACTGAAGCTCAAGAGGGACTCAAGATACAACAGCAGGAAGGTAAGGCACATTCATTTGATTCTTCATATCAATATGACATAACATAACATTTTGTTAGGTCTTAAACTGAAGATTTTTGTATATCCCACTTTATTTAAAAAAAAAAAAAAAAATCTATGGTTACATAAATGATTGTATGTCTATATAAGAGTGATTGTATATGGAGCTTCAGTTTTTTCAAACTTGTCTGTTTTGATCTCTCAGAACACAAGAATGGAGGGAACTTTCCTGACAGTGAAAGCATTGCTGTAAGTGCCCTAAAAGCTCTGTGGATCATTTTACTCGTTATTCCTCAAAGCAAAGACAGCTACCTAACTACACACCTCTATGTGTGTCGGTGTGTGTGTATCCCTGCAGTCCACAGACACTCTTCATCCGGAGGATATCAACTCCAAGGATGGAGATGCATCTCCAGAGTCAAGAGCCAACTCTGGGAATACTGATAGCACAGTAACCTTTGCTGCGATGACTAGACCTGCACTTACCCGCCAAGGCAAGAAACAGCTCTGCTTGTGTGTGTAGAACTTGGAAAGGAGGGATATGTATTGCCTTCATCTTAGAGGAATAGGAGCTAATCATAGTGCCCATGAGAGCAGTTTGAGCTTTGTTCCTGAATTTACTGCTTTATGGTGAATCATAGGTGGGTACTTATTTAGCATGCACGTCTCATTCCAGCTACTTGGTGCCTCTGCAGTTATGGTGTGAAATCAAAGGAGGAGGAACTCGATACACAGACACACACTCATACTAACATACTCTTATGCACAGCTGAAGATTTTTTTTCTGTAACTCAAAGAGTTCTAAACATCTAAAGACATCACAGCAGCTCTACACATCACAACTGAAGGGGAAAGCGTGCCATTCTGTGTGTGCATGCAGGGAGTCTAATTGGTATTCAGATCATATATTTACAAAAAAAAAACCTTAATTATCAAGAGAAGAAAAGTGCCTAATATATTTTACTTTATATATAATATATTTCACTGCTCCCAGTATTTAAGCACTGTTCTTACTGGCCACTTTTTTGGGTGCACCTGTTCAACTGCTTGTTAAAGTAAGTATCTAATCAACCAATCATATGACAGCATTCCATGTAGGCATGTAGACATGGTCAATATGATCTTCTGAAGTTCAAGTCTCAATCTCTGCTGCCATATTAGGATTAGGAAGGTCAGAATTTGGCATAAATAACATGGAAAGCGTGGTTCAGGTTGGTGGCAGTGGTATAATGGCGTGTTGGATATTTTCTTGCCACACATTCTTGCCCCCTAAGTTCCAAATGATCATTGTTTAAGTACCACAGCCTCGCTGATTATTGTTGCTGACCATGTCCATTCCTTTATGACCACAATGTGCACTTCTTCCAACAACTGGAGGTTGAAATTCCATGTCACAAATCATTTAAAATGGATTTCCTTAATATAAAATTGAGTTCATTGTACTCAAATAGCCTCTAAAGTGACCAGATTTCAATACAGTAGAGCACCTCTGGGATATGATGAAGTGGGAGATTTGCATCATGGCACATCTGCAGCAACTACATGATGCTATCATTTCAATACTGAGCAAAATCTTTGTTTCTAGCACTTTGTTAAATCTGTGAATTAAGGCAGTTCTGAAGGCAAAAGATGTAACTATTAAAGTGTCCAATGAGTGTACAACTTTTTTTAGTCATGCCAGCAATCTGGCCCTAAGATTGATCATCTCCCTTAAATATGTCAGTACATACTGGAAACATTACCATTAATCCTATATAGATATCCATGGCGCCTACATATGTTGTTGAAACACTGACCTTTCCTTGAGTGCCATCATAAAATGTGCATACATATTTAGAATAAGCTGCTGAAACTGGCTGCCAGCTCGGAATATTTAGGCATTAAGTATTTTTCTTAAATTTGTTTTTATTTTTCCAGAATCTGTTATGTATTACTTGAAAAACTAATGACATTTCCATCCATTTTATTCATACTGTTTGGTACTAATTGTCACTCTAATGGGCTACACCAAAAAGTAGAAGATTTTTAACCGCATACTTGCATCCCATTACTATGCTAGGATAATCATTATAGGCATGCTAGCATGTTGGTGGTAACATCTAGCTTAGGTAGAGCCTTAAAGAGCTGCAAATATAAGAGTAGATTCTTAGGAAGGATTAGCATAAACTTGCTCCTTCTCCCTGGTTGTGGGAATACCTGAAATTTGCTGCCACATTTGTCATAATGACCATAATTAATCACTATAAAGGACAGTCAACAGAATTTCAATTAGCAGTTAGCATGAACATGAGATGGGGCTTTGGCAGTTCTACAGCACAACCTGCAAAGCAAAGAATTCACAATTCAGTTTTTAATGTGCGGCGAAAAATCAGACAAGAATATTGAAGCCTGAAATGTGCACATGTGAAAGTTTTGTTTTTTTACTTACAGGTTCTACATTCAAGCCCCTGAATCCAATCAAAAGACAAGATAAGAGCAGGAAGAAGACCAGGAGAACCACCATCATGGGTATTCCCAACCAGGTCCAGAAAGAACTTGGTACGCTCAAAGTATTGTTCTTTGTTGATGATGAACTAAAACTATATTACCATGTTACTAATGGTGCTAACAGTGATATACCTTTTTCACAGGCCTAAACAGAAACTCCACCTTTCAGCCGCTTGTTTCTACTGAGGTCTCTGTCAACACACAGATCAGTAACAGCCAATCATCAGGTGTCATCACCATTTCTACAGATGATGGGACTCCAGTCGCAAATAAGTTGGGAGCAAGGGTACATGTTTCAGAGCTGGAGGTAAAGAGTTATTCAGAAAGAACCTATTCATTGTAAATAGCTTTGATATATGTTATAAGTTTAATATGCCTTTTATATTTCAAGAATGGTCCACTCCACTCCACTCTAAGCAGGCATTCAGAGGTGAAGAGCTGGTGAGGAAGCATCTCCAGGACCACCAGGACTTTGGTTCCCAGCTCTTTCCCACCTCCAACCTAAGACCCAAGTCTCTTGCAGTACCTGGCATGACAACATCCACCTCTTTATCTCCTTCAATGTTTAATTTCCTCCAGGAACCCCAGGTAGGAATTAAATCAAGCTGTTAGATAAGAAAACTGTCTTTAAATTAGTTGTGTGAACTTTGTTTTTAATTCCTAGTTGATTATTGGCAATTTGTCACATTTACATATGAAACATTTTCTGTTTTCTTTCAGGGGCCAGTGATGTCTATCTCTCCACAGGCCACTTACTTGTCTACAATCATTCCTAATGCTGTAATGCCAGCATCGATTGAATTCATTGAGATTGACCGCAGTACCAGCCGGACTCGTGGCAGCAGTGTCAACCATGGCAGCAGTGTCAACCATGGCAGCAGTGTTCGCACTGTAAGCAAAAGCAGCCTGGCATCTGGGGACTCGGCAGTCAGCCCCTTGCTATCCAGAAGATCAGATGGTGACACTTCCCAGACAAACCATTATCACAATGACTCCACACTGGCCACATCAGCTTCAGGGTCAAACTGGAGTGAGTCAAAGTCTTCTGAGACCATTATTTCAAACTCATCCCCACTGTCCTCCAAGGGTAGCACACAAAGCAGTAACTCTTCACAGAGAGTATGTCTAAATGGGCAAACCAAACAAACTGCTGGGGATCAGGACCTTGTTAGTTTCCGTAGCTCTGTTCATGCGATTAGCAGCCCTAGCGGTAAAGGTGAAAACCTTGTTACAAGACCAGCAACAGAATCTGGTGAATCGGTGGCGGTGGCTGCTGGAGAAGAAGCAAAGAATAAAAAGAAACGTAGCCTTTCAGTTATGAAGACCAAGCAACCTCCAGCACCACCACGTAGATCAAACTCTCTGCACAGTAATAAGATTAGAGGTAACTCCAGGGTGGTTATTGTGGATAACAAAAGTCTTAATGACTCTGCTTCTGGGGAGGTGACATTTACTAGAGAGAATATTGTACCAGAGGATGAGACAAAGTTGGTTTCTACAAATAGCACTAAGATACCCGAAGATGTATCAAACTTCCTTAGGTCAAGCTCTCCAGATTCTTCCACCAATCCTCTGAGTTCTGCTAAGGCATCTTCAAATGAAGATGGGCTATCTCCAGAATCTAGTTCCTCCCCACAGAAAGTTCCACCAGAGGATGGGAAATTTGAACGGACCATTTCTCCATCTAGTGGTTATTCTAGTCAGAGTGGCACGCCAACACTTTCTCCAAAAGGGATCTCCCCAACCTCCCCAGAGAAGCAGAAGAAGAAACCAGTCAAGCCGGAAAGATCAGCGTCGCGAGCCTCATCCTCAGCAGCATCTCCTTCATCCTCAGTTACGTCTTTATCATCTGGAACATCTGAGCTTGCCAATACAGAAGTTTCTGTGTGTAGCTCAAATCAGCCTCCACAGGGATCTTCACCAACTGTTGCTACAAAAGACCTTGCACTGAAGAACAATACCTCAACTTTTAGAGAGGAAGTAAATGAGCTATTGAACATCCCACCACCTCCTAAAGTCAAAGCACCATGTCCTCCTCCTCCAGAGACATGGGTCCACAGCAGACGCACCTTGGAGCTCCTCTGTGGGCCTTGCCCTAATGTTAAACAAAAAGCAGCACAAGTACAGGAAAGCACAAGTAACGACACAGGAACCCAGACTGAAACTAGGAAAGAGATGCAGGTTTTGGATCAAATTCAAACAGCTACAGACAAACCTATCATAGAACTGTCCAAAACTCAAGCAAAGCCTGAGTTACTATCAACAATGCATCCTGACAGAGTTCATGTGGTGCAGGAGGGTAAGGAATATCCAGAACAAGAAACATCTTTCGTCCAGGACAAAAGAAAAGCAAGCGTAGATGTTCAGCAGCAAGAACAGAGTAGTAGCTTTGTAATGAAGGAGCCAGAGAGTCAAGGGACAACTCCAAAGAAAGATCCCCCTCCTGTCATGAAGAAACCCATGACACTACTGCACAAAGGGGAAATGGTCTTGGCGGAGAAGTCAGTGGAGAAAGAGAACAATGTAACGAGTGGCACAGCAGAGGTCACTATATCTGTGGAGAACTACATGTCTTTAGAGAAAGGTGTGACAGCTTTATTTGACGAGAGCAAGGCTGAGATGGACAGAAGTGAAGTCCAGTCCATGCAAACACTTTCAATAGAGGTCCCCAGAATCAATAAGTTTTCTCCGCCACCTACCCCTCCCCCAGCATACCACCCGACACCGCCTCTATCAAGGAAAACACCTCCCTCAGCAGTATCTACACCTCCAAATGATTTACAAAGGGTACAGGAGGAGATCCACATTGTAGAGTCCTCCTGGCCACCTCCACCACCTCCTTTGGAAGGGGACTCTGTATTTGATGGAGTGGATGAGGTTGACTTTCCTCCACCTCCTCCTCCATCCATCATAACCGACAGTGCACCAGATGTGATGGCTGGTTGCGTCACAGAGTTGGGCAACCCTAATGTGCAGACTGTACAGAGTTCAGATTTGCACCCAGTTGTTCCACAACCAGTTATAAACGACACAGAACCAGTGATTGACGTGCAGGTTCCAAAATCTATAGCTTTTGAGGAGATTTCTTCATCTGTTTTAGAGACTGTATTGCCTCCACCAGTGGAATCGCCTCTTATACCAAGTATGAAAAGAGCAGAAAGCCCAGTACCAAACACAGCTGTAGATCCTCCCGGCAGTTTCCAGAAGCGAGGTTCTCTGCAAATTGAAGATCCCCCTGTGTCCATCAGTACTCAGTTTTCAGCTCTGACTGTGCCTGTAGCGCCTCCTTTACCGTCAGATAATTTAACTCATGGAGTTAATTTCAGAAGACATTCCAGCCTAGCAAATCGAGATGCCAGGACCAAGGAGCTCCTCTCCCGCCACAAAAGTGTTCCCATTCCCAAAGAGGATGCTAACATACCTCTTGTCACCCCTTCCCTGCTTCAAATGGTTCGCCTGAGATCAGTCAACATGACCGAAGATCAGGTGCAAAGTCCGCCAGAGGACAAGTCCACAAATGAGGAAGCACCAGTTAAGGATAATTCCCCAGTTTCTATCCAAGGATCTCAAAACATTCCTCAAAAACCCATCCGCAAGTCTTTGTCACTGAAATCTCCCCCTCAGGCCATTAAATCATCCTCTGTGACAATGACCAGTCCTTCAATGCGCTTACAGGAAGCCATACGAATGAAAACTGCAGCAATGTCTTCAAGAGATGGTCTGCCCTCCAAACTGGGTGTGAAATCATCGACATACAGCTGCGTCAGTGACCCAGGAGCTTTGCCACGGAAATCACACGAAGGATATGACATGCACAAGTCTCCAGCTTCTACTGCTAGCTTTATCTTCTCTAGGAGCACAAAAAAGGTTGTCATAGAGACTGCCTCATCCCCTGACGCTCAGGCAAATCTAAAGCAAAGCTTGGCAGCTGAGCTCATGCAAGTGTCCGATCAATCCAAGGCTGCTGTGTTTACATTTGATGGAGTGAAGTGTGATAAAGTTCCTCCACCTGTAGCCAAGAAGCCGACGCAAAGCAGCATCAACTCTTCACCGAGTCTTCCGAATTCTTTGTCAAAGATGGAGGTCAATGTCAAAGGGAATGGAGCAGTAGTAGGAGGAGAACATAGGAGTGGAATAAACCTGTCTGAAACAACAAGTAAGTTTATCATTATATTTGTGCCTTCATTGGTGTTTTTGCTGCTGAGTTTGCAACAGCTTCAAGGTTTGTTCTGTACCAGCATGAATAAATAACTCTTCCAACTCTTGCCATGAAAAAGCAGAATGCAAAGCAGAGGTTGCAGAATAAGAGTCACCTCCGGCACAAGCCCAGTACAGATGCTGCTGGTTTGCCTACAGACTTTTTTTTTCTCCAGTTAAATGCGCAAGCATGTGCTTTAATTAACCGTAACCTGAAGCTCATGATCATGTCTCAGTAATTCGATTAGATTAGGAAGGAATACTCATCAAGCGTGTTCCTGTAACTGTATTATGGTGATGCTATAATGTCTAACCACCACTTGTCTTCCCCCTCCAGCAACCAGAGTAACAGCGGACACAATTGAAACACTGTTCTGAAAGACTTCTTTGGTGATTAAACAAGAACCAGGCTGATACCAGAGGAACAGAAAAAGGACAACTCACAAGAGAGACTGACTGACATTAAGAGACATTAACTAAGTGTTTGTGTGCATTTCCTCCAAAAAGCCTTAGCCTGTATTGGCCTTCCTTAATATTTATGCAAAAAAAAAAAAAAAAAAGTATCACTCCCAATTTCTTAAAATAGCTTTATTCTGGAGTATTTTTCTAAAAATATAGTTTATGTCCTACTGAGGCCCCTCAGGGTGAAGCACTGTACATTGGCTGAATTGCAAATATTTAGCTTGTGTTAGATCGCCTCCCAGAGGTTCCATTAGGTAGTTGTAATTTCAACTCAGAGAAAACGACTTGTCTTCGAAAAAAAAGCATTTCTGTACATAGATGGTCTGTTTCCCCCTCCTCTTGTATTATATATATTGCAATATTGTCTGACAAAAGCATCCACTGTAGGACAGGATATCCATTCCTTACTTAGACTGAGTGAAGAAATTACTGAGCTTAGCATCATTCACGCTTTTTGGTGTGGAAAGCATTTGTCAAAAAGGGATGCCGCATACTTAAGAATTCAGTGTTTTTGTTTTCCCGAGATGCACTTTTGTAAACAACATATGCTAAATAGTTCAGACTTAACAGAATAAAAGCATCTAAATACGGGAGTAGGTGAAATATCAAGTAGATGCTTTTTTTTCTTTTTTTTTTAGCAATTCTTGGGTGACTGCAAAGCCAGCTCATCAGTATCCTATTTATTTATGTGTGATTGTTTTCACCAGTAGCACTGTCAGTCACCTTTTCCTACCAAATATGAAATATTTAAGAATTTGTTTCATCTGAAAACCACCTTTAGGGCTACGACTGGGGTGACTGGCCCTGGAGGACCATTACACTGGAGCAGGATGTCAGTGTTTTCAAAAGCGGACCTATTATTGTAATCCCTGTGAACCAAAAGCTCAGACATCACGCCTCAGTTTCAGATGGCATTTTTTAGTTTTGGATGTTAATGTAAGTGAGAGTGGGGAATCTCAGGCACACAGCACTGAGTACACAGGCCTGTTAAGGAGCAGCCAATCAGGAGAAAGTTTGCTTAAACTGAGGGGAAAGAGACAAAAACAACTTGTTTCAGATGGTTGATGAATTAAAGCCTGGGTTTTAAAAAAAAAAAAAATCATTATTATTTTGAACTGTGAATCATGCAAACTACTTCATCCATTGATAAAGACATGCAGCTGAAACTGAGCACGATGGGTCCACTTTAATACATGTTCTGTAACTCTGTAAGCCTTTTTATGGTGGAAAACAAATACAGCTCAATATATTTGCACAAAACTTTCCCCCTCTCAGAATCATTGATGAGTGAATTACACGGACTCCTCACACAGGGTCAAAAAAATCTCTGTTTTGCTGATTATAGAGAAATATGTGCAGTTATTACTTCTATAAATAAAATTTAAGTGTATTAAACTGTTTCCTGTGTTCATAGTTCAAAAACTTTCTCACGGATCACAAATGATATTCTCACTCAGACTTCAACCAGTGTTTATTACACATTAGAGATGATGATGCATGGTTTGATTATAACAACTAATGTTCAGATCTGGATTTCTGTGCAACATTAGTCAAAATACAACCGTCATATAGTACAAGGCATATTGATTTTTAGATACATAGGATGTTGGGAACCCATAAAACTATGCTTAGTAAGCAGATTTGGCAGATTGGCCACAGTCCTGATGTTCACATTTACCATGAAGGCAAACAGTAAAACAGGTAACTAAGGAAACGTTCAGTCCCTTTTAGGAAACCCGAGATATTTTTCATTGGCTACTTCCACGAATAAGCTATAAAGACCAGAGTCCTTTAACTGAAAAGGCCCTTTCTTCCCCCATATGTGTACTAGTAACACTAAACAACTTCAAAGAAAGGAAAAGTAATGAATCAGGTTTTCAGAATTTGTCTAAGAGAGTTTAAAACATGTAAGACACAAGGCATCATGTGCCGTCACTCTTCAGGAAACATCCAGATGAAGCTCGATGCTGCTGCCATGGCGACTCGATGGAAGTACTGTTGCTGTGGCGAGCAGGAGCAGCTTCAGCGTTTGCGTGTTTAACTGATGTTCCCTCCTTTGAGCGTCTTACATGTGATCTGCCCCAGTTTGGTCATCAGCTGCTTGTCTTTCCACTGAGCTACACACTCGTCTGATATCTTTAGGTCAACCTAAAATACCAGATAACACACATGATTTTATAGTCTGTACTTTAAATGTTAGCTCTTTAGTAGAGGGGGAAAAATACAGCGGTTTAACGTTAAACATACATAAAGAAACATACCTGGAGTTTCTCCCACACCTTCTTCTTTGGGTTAAGTCTATCATCTGGCTTGCCTGACTCATACCCTTCCACAAAGACCCTGTCCCCTGGCAACGAACCTTCTGGAGGATCCAGAGGCTCCACCTTTCTGGGCTCGCCCTCACTGGAAAACAAACAGAGATCGGAGGAGTTGGAAATTTAAGCTAAATTTCACTTTGTGCAAAAAAACAAAACAACCCAGCCCCCAAAAATGAAACTCACATAGAGGCACACAGCAGCATGGCTTGAGACTCGATCCCACGCATCTTCTGGGGTTTCAGATTGCACAGCACCAACACCAGTCTGTCCTGCAGGTCCTCCTGTGAAATGTAGGCCACCAGCCCACTGACTACCGTCCTCGGCTCAGGCTCTCCTACATCGATCTTCTCCAGGTACAGAGACTCAGCGTCTGGATGCTACAGAGGGGGGAAATTATTTTTAAGTTCCACAGTGATTATCCAATGATGTAAAAGTTCTGATTATAATGAAATGACAATAACTTACCTTCTCCACACTGAGGATCTTTCCCACTCTGATGTCCAGTCTGGATGGAGCCAGCTCATCGTCCTCTCCTCCACCACCATCTCCTCCTCCTCCGGCCTTAACGCCCTTCCCTCCTGCTTCTAATAACACACAAGTAAGACAGCATTAAGTCTCAGTATGAAGCCACTCCCGCTTTAAGCCACAGCAGCCACACGGTTTGACACTGACTTGTCTTTGAGGGATCAGGATAGGCGTTGCTGGTAAGTTTACGGAGCTCAGGAGACTCGAACTTCTTTCTAATTGGCTCCAGTAGCTCATTTAGTGCATCCTCCACAGAGGCCTTCAGGTCTCCAGGGTGGATCATCTATAAACAGCAGTTAACTACAGGTTAAACCAGAGCTCGTTACGGGAAGACTTCATTGTTCAAATAAACCAGTTAAGGCGTCCTTCACCTCTGCAACGAAGTCCTTCTCCACTTCCTCAAACACACTGTAAACTTTGTCTCCGCCCCACTTTGCATCTCTCTTGATGGAGAACACTGAAACACAACAGTACAAATGATCAACTCATTTGATTATTCAAATTGATTTGCCGAAAAAAAAGGAAGTCTGAAGCCAGGTTGCAGGAAGAGATTGAAAAATTGTTTCTACCTCCTCGTAGAGGGAAGAGGACATATTTGACAAAAGAGAGAACTCCATTGTTCTGGATGTTGCCCGGCTCACAGAAAGCCTTCTTCAGCTTCTTCTTTACATCCTCTTTGGAGTCCAGGAGATCGATTTTCGATTCCTGGAAGCAAAAACAGATAATAAAATGAAGATGGACGGAGTGTTGAGAAAATTTCCCGTCAAAATCTTGAACTCCAATCACTTCCTTCCATGACAAACTAAGTTTATATGACCTTACCTCTTCTGAAGAGCTCATCTTAGCCCCCGTCAGCCCCGGCACCATCGGGTTCATCAGGTGGGCACGTTTAGCGTAGCCGAGAGAGGGCAGGTACTGCCGAACAACACAGGTTAAAAGCTTGAACAGCTGAACGTTATCAATTCTGTACTAGTCTGTTATCACACTTTCATATGTAACTAAATATAGAAGCTGACATGAGAGAAAACCTTAAAATTCTCAGAAAGGTAAAGAACTGGATCTGACGCTCTGATAATAACAGAATAAATGTTCTACATCTTCTATAACAGAAAAACTCGTTTGGCTTTTTGTGAGAGCACCACGACCTTTGAAGCATCAAAGTCAGGCTAACTTCGGGGTTAAAAAAGTAATCCCTACAGCACACTACATTCATAAGAGTGCAGGAAGAGGAAAGTAAATGAACTTCCCATTCCTCTCTGGATGTAATATAATATATACAAATAGCTCAATTATGAATATCCAGAATATCACAGAGATGAAATATATATGACTGACAGTTAACTCTAACCAGTAAAGTTGGTTTATTTGTTACTTTCACTTTAGAACATGTTTAAAAAGGGTGTAACTATTGACTTTATACTGTGCCTTAGATGGACGAGTTGTACTGGGATATAAGCCACAAGCAGGAATGATTTCTTTTGTCACTCGGTGGTGCATTTGTGGAATCTCAGTCTCTCGTTGAACGTGCTCCTGTGACTAGCCAGCACGTCATGGAGTGGGTGGGAGGTATTGTCCACTATTTTCCTCATCTTATATATTATAAGAGATATTTTTATATCTCGCGCGGATTTCCTCCTTCAACTTTGTTTTCATATTCTCAGTGCGTTTTTGCATCAAGTAGTGAAACCGGTTTGATGTTTACCGTTTACTTTCATAGTTTGCAAAGTGCGTGCCGCTTACAGGCAAACCACTACCACACTATTGGCATACAGCTGCTCCCTTTTTAGGTAACAAATCGTCATTGGAAGCTCACACACCGCTCTCGCACTCAGAAATAAGTGGGCTTAGGCCATTGCTGCCCACACTAGCAAACAGAAATGCATCACTATATCACCAGTTTCACAAGATACACCAGTGTTATTGTGGAAGGTATGATAAGTCACAGCACTAATGTACTGGATTCAAAGGAATCCAGTACATTAGTGCTGCTAATGACTAAAGAGTCATTAGCAGCTGTGCGCTGCTGGGAGGCTGCAGAGGACTTGAGCTAAAACTAAAGGAAAAACCTCTGTAAATGTGCAAAGGTGTAGGATACCTTCTCTGCCAGAGTGAAAATCTTCCTCTGGTCAACACCTCCAAACTGAGCATCCACTTTCAAATACTCCTCATCCAGAGCCTGAGGGCATGAGGAAAAACACAAGATACGGTTACTGTGAATAATACTAAGCTGTGACACGGACACATCTGAGAAACTTCAACTACTGCATTGTCACAGTGTGATGACACCAGCGTCTCAATTCTATGAACAGCATTACTA
Organism: Rhamphochromis longiceps; assembly: GCF_057381845.1. Taxonomy (NCBI): domain Eukaryota; kingdom Metazoa; phylum Chordata; class Actinopteri; order Cichliformes; family Cichlidae; genus Rhamphochromis; species Rhamphochromis longiceps. The sequence goes on from NC_140577.1 coordinate 24,992,309, forward strand.
CCTGTAGGCCGGGGTACAGCAGACCACTCAGGAGAGGATGCTCCACCTGTTTCACCACCTCAGCTCCAGCCTTCTTAGCATCGTGCTCTGTCACCATGGAGGACAGGCGGTACACATCCAGAGTGTACTCCCTGGAAAACATGGTAACACCTACATGTTCAGTATGAGCTGCAGCTACAGGCAAGTTTTAAGAGACTGTAAAGTTGAACGAGTGGATGTCAGATCAGCCTCTGAATCAGCAAACAGACCTGCTGAGCTGGAAGTCAGTTCCTTTGACAAACTTGAGTTTATCCAGAGGCACACTGATGCTCTCCAGCATGGCCTTGATAACCTGCTCATAGTATTTGACCCTGAGCTCCAGCAGCTCCCAGGGAGCTTTCATGTTGTCTAGGTAAGCATGCAAGTCTGCAAACAGAACAGTGACCTAAGGAAAGGTAGAAGAGGGAGTAAAAAGGCTGTTTTAATTTAATAGCAACTACAAATAAAACCATAGTCAGCTCTGCCACACCCACCTCACATCCAGCTTTGAGGAAGTCTGCTATCTTAGACATGGGGACAAAGTAAGCTACGTGGGGTTTGCCAGTGGTTGCTGTGCCCCAGTAAACCCTGAGCGCTCTCTCCTGAAGGACCTGCTTCACCTTCTCCTCTCCAAGGACCTCCTGCAATACACACACACGAGCAGAAACATGTGAGTGTGACCTGTATGCTCCAGTAACAATGAGCAGCTGCCTGCGTGTCCCACCTGGAGGTTCCTGGTGATGAGGTTAAATTTCTCATCTGGACTCAGCTGATCTGCCATGGCGCTGGGTACTCCGACTGTAACACAAGCACAGTGGTCATCCTCCTGGGGTTCTTAATAAGGGAGTTCCAGTTAAATTGCTTTCGGTTTATTGTTGATCTTGGCTACAGACAGGTATGACTAACATTCGCCTGACTGCCATGTTTTTTTCCACTGAAACAAAACAGTAATGCATATAGATTTTGCGCGTTTTAAAAAATTAAAAATACTGCAGCTCAGTTTGCTGTCTATAAGCCGTATTCATGTAATAAACTTCACTTTGATGCTCCACAGGCTGTGCAGGCTAGCCAATGAACATAACGGTAGTTTTGAAAAAGACGCAATTAACCCAAAAATAAAAATGAAAAAGCACATCTTTCCCCGGTAAATTTGCTAAAATTCAGCATGTAGCCTATAAATTTAGCTAACTTCCACCGATGAATGAAGGATCTAATTAGCGAGAAAACCATGTGCAGCTAACGTTACCTATCTCCTGTGGTTATAATCGATTCAGCTGCTTTTTTCTAATTGCTACATTTTTTTTTGTTTATCTCACAGCAATGTCGTTCTACGGTAAAATCACACTGCACAGTAGCCGACTTACCTCAAAACCGTCTCCTTTCAAAGAGTCCTGGGTGAGAGAAACCGGCTGAACGGACCGGTCAGTGTTGCATCAGCGACAGCCTCCGCTCTGCTATCGATTCTAGGCGGAAGTAATCGAGTTCAGAGTGCAGGTCCTACCGGTTGGTAAAACTTTTTTCTTTTTTGCCCTCCAACATCCTTACACTAGGAAATGAGATTTATTGGAAAAACAACGATGATAAATCATTACATTTCATATAATGATCAGAGTGTTAAAAGTTAAGTGTTAAAAGGCTCTGTCCACTTGTTTTTTGGTTTGTTTGTTTTTTTAAGAATTGTCTAATCGTTGTCTGAAACTGAAAGTTTAATTCCTGTCAGAGTACAGTACTCACTTATATTCTAATTTTTTCTTCTACTCTTGTCAAGCATTTCAGAGAAAATCTTGGGAGTGATCAGGTAATTATGATCTAATTACAATTGTGATACTTAATAATTTAAAGACAATGGCAAACAAACTCTTTTTTTTCTCCCAGGGTGGCCAGAAGTTGATGGATTGTTGGGGAAATGCTGGCAATAGTTCAATGCACCAGAGAAGAGTCGCTGACACCCAAGGCAGTAGCAGTAGAACCTGAAAGATTCCTCCTCTTTAAAAAACAAAACAAAACAAACAAAAAACAGTCCTTGTTAGGACTGTAGGAAGCTTTTTACGCACTTTTTTTTACGCAAGACAGATATATGAATGAACAGAGAAGCGTTCCAAGTAAAGCTGGTCTACTAAAGTTTCTGACATCTGAATATTTGCTTAGACTCAATTCTTTCTCTTGTCAGATAAGTCTAAAGGGCCTAAAGAGTTCACTCTGCCACTTTTAGATCTGTGCTTGTAGTAAAATTAAGAACTCATTCTGCTGTTGGAATTTGAATTTCAGTCACCTCCAGGATTTCTTGGGTGCGCTTTAAAAGTGCTCCAGACCCTCCTGTCACTAAGGCACTCGGTGTGTTGTGTGTATGACCAATGTCACCCTTGACTTTTAGTGAACTGTTTCTGGAGCAAGAAAGAGGCGGACCCCAAGGGCGTAGATTTGGCATGAACGGAAGGGACATGTCCAGCGATTATTGAATTGTCCCCACCAATAATTTGATCTCTTCGAGTAAAGAAAAACAAACCCGATAGAAAGAAAGAAAAAAAACGATCTGTCAACGTCTCATTCACCCAGTGGTGCAGAAAGAGTCCTACGTCATGTGACAAATATGGCCAATGTGATTGGCTGTGCCTTTCAGGGAGCTCTGTTTAGTTTTAGCAGCGGCAAGCCTGCGCAGTGAGGACCTGCAAGGAGGAGAGCAGGATGGCAGCAAAAAGGAAGAACCTGGATATAATAAAGTATTTTTCAAAGAAACCTGTAAGTCACTTAAAGTCAAGTTCACTCATAAAATGTGTCCGTCATAATAACGTTACAGGCTATGCTAGGCTTTGGCCCACATCAGTCTAAAATTGTATGTAGCCATGAATAACGTGTTTTGGAAACTAACTGCACAACAGGCGGCACTATTAGTTCTCTCAGTCTCAGAGTAGCATTTCTAATTTTGATTGAAACTGTCAGAGAAAACAGCAGCCTCGAGCAGCCAGGATATTAGTTTACAGAGGCTGTTAAAATTATACGTCTAACGTTAAAATGTTGGTGACACAATAATTTCATCCTAATGGCACTGACATATTCACAGGGTTAATTTTTGAGACAATATATCATGAGGTAGTCATGATTTTACAAATATTCCACCTTGTAGTGCAGTTTGCACAAATTGTTTTACAAATGCACTCACCCTACAAACATTACTGATGAGTCAAGATCTGCACAAATTGACAGAAACACTGAAGCAGCTCCACATTTTATTCTTATTGTCATGTTTGTCCTATTTGTCAGGTGACAGAAGAACCAACACAGAGCTCAGAGAGTAATGGTGATACAAGATCACAGGTGGAATTGGATGATGACTTGTTGGTTCATGACTGTATTTGAAGCACATGTGTGACTGCATGTATTTGGAATGTCTCACTGTTGTTTATCAGGTGACAGAGGCAGCTCTGCCATGTTGTAGCTCGGACAGAGGTGAAGAGGCGAGGTCACAGGTGACTGACTGATGATTTGGTGCTATTGATTAACTAGTATTTATTATCATAACAATTGTTAGGCTGCTGATGTAAATATATTCATTAGTGTACATTTGACAAAGAATCTGAATTGACATGTCTCACTTTTTATATGGCACGAATCAATGTGTTATTTTATCAGGTGGCAATATGTCCTAGTGCAGTCAGAGGGGAAGAGCCAGGGCCAAAGGTGAGGCACATCAAGCACATAATAATAATTTTAATCTGAGGATAAAACGCAGGTACTGAGGCTGAAAGAAGCTTCAGTGCTCTCAGAAGACTAAAAAGATGGCTACGGTTAACAATGACTCAAATGAGATTAAACAATGCTGCTGTATGCCATGTCCACCAGGAGAGACTGGACAGTATAGATGTAAAACAAATATGCCAGCAGTTTATCTCAGTTAATGAGAGGAGAAGGCATGTGTTTGGCTCCTTCACATAGTGGACATTGAGTTGTTGTGTGGGGCACCAGTAGCTGTAACAGTAGTTCCTGTTTAGAATAAGAAATCCCAGCTCACTGATTTGATCGGGGCAGTAGTGCCTAAAATGTTGCATAATTTTGCTGAGAGATCTTTTACTTTGTGATAATCTTAGATGAGTAGTTTTATGGACAAAAACCACCAGGTCATTCAGTGTTCCCTTAGTGCTATAACAGGTGTTGGTGCACTATAACTGAAGTAATGTTGTTAAGTCCTTAAAGTCATATTCTTTTATTGTCATGACTGTATTTGAAGCTATTGTTATTTTTGTATGATACCTGATTTATATGGAATATGGCTGAAGTAAACTAAAGCCTAAAATACTTAGTCATTTCTTTAATAGTAATTTAACATTATATAATTCACATACAGTGGGGCAAAAAAGTATTTAGTCAGCCACCGATTGTGCAAGTTCCCCCACCTAAAATGATGACAGAGGTCAGTAATTTGCACCAGAGGTACACTTCAACTGTGAGAGACAGAATGTGAAAAAAAAATCCATGAATCCACATGGTAGGATTTGTAAAGAATTTATTCGTAAACCAGGGTGGAAAATAAGTATTTGGTCAATAACAAAAATACAACTCAATACTTTGTAACATAACCTTTGTTGGCAATAACAGAGGTCAAATGTTTACTATAGGTCTTTACCAGGTTTGCACACACAGTAGCTGGTATTTTGGCCCATTCCTCCATGCAGATCTTCTCGAGAGCAGTGATGTTTTGGGGCTGTCGCCGAGCAACACGGACTTTCAACTCCCGCCACAGATTTTCTATGGGGTTGAGGTCTGGAGACTGGCTAGGCCACTCCAGGACTTTCAAATGCTTCTTACGGAGCCACTCCTTTGTTGCCCGGGCGGTGTGTTTTGGATCATTGTCATGTTGGAAGACCCAGCCTCGTTTCATCTTCAAAGTTCTCACTGATGGAAGGAGGTTTTGGCTCAAAATCTCACGATACATGGCCCCATTCATTCTGTCCTTAACACGGATCAGTCGTCCTGTCCCCTTGGCAGAAAAACAGCCCCATAGCATGATGTTTCCACCCCCATGCTTCACAGTAGGTATGGTGTTCTTGGGATGCAACTCAGTATTCTTCTTCCTCCAAACACGACGAGTTGAGTTTATACCAAAAAGTTCTACTTTGGTTTCATCACATGACATTCTCCCAATCCTCTGCTGTATCATCCATGTGCTCTCTGGCAAACTTCAGACGGGCCTGGACATGCACTGGCTTCAGCAGCGGAACACGTCTGGCACTGCGGGATTTGATTCCCTGCCGTTGTAGTGTGTTACTGATGGTGACCTTTGTTACTTTGGTCCCAGCTCTCTGCAGGTCATTCACCAGGTCCCCCCATGTGGTTCTGGGATCTTTGCTCACCGTTCTCATGATCATTTTGACCCCACGGGATGAGATCTTGCGTGGAGCTAGTGATGGCCCGCTTGAAGCTGAAGCTCCGGCGCGTGTGTCAAAAAAATCAACACACTGCTTCAGAAGCACTGTATCGAAGCTTGATTCGTTTGGCCAGAGTCACGTGATCAGTGACGTCCGAAGCTTCATTTAGAACCTAACTGCTTCGATGTCTGATTCAATGGTTTATAAGGAAGCGAATCATTCACGGGATTTGTGGAGTGTTTTGATGGTGACAGCGAACCACTGATCATTCCACTGAGAGATTTGGAGCCAGCGAGGAATATAGAGGAGGTTCTGTTGTGTGGGAGAATTTTGAGTTGATTTTTGTCAATCGGGTGGGTTTTACAGCTTTGTGTTCTGGCCGTTTACTTTTGTTTTGTGCGTGTTTATTATATCTGAAAACGGGAAAAAGGTAAAATGTCAAAAATCTGCCTCCATAATATAAATATCATTAAATAACTTTAGAAAAACTTTCACTTGACTCTTTACATGTAATGTTGTAAAAATATATATATTATTGTTTAATTAATCTGAAAATGTTAGTCTGCCAAATGTGCAGCAATTGAATTTATTTATTCTCTTTAGCTGATAGTTGGTGGGGCCCAGGTAGACTGTAAAACTGCATCTCTACCAGTTTCTCTGCACTCCAGCCTCCTCTGGGCCATGTGAAGGGATTTTCCTTAAGGCAGGATAAATGATCTCCACGAAAAGGAACAGGTTCGGCCATCGCACATTAGAACAAATTCTCTTTTTAAATAAAAATGAAAAAGGGTTACCTTAAATGCATCATGTTTTTAATTTGCAATTTCATAAGCATTTTTCCTTTTCCATTTCACAATCAATTCTACCCCCAGGTCAAAAATATGTCTGGGAAAATTTCCCTAATATAATATTATTTATAGATACACCTGTCTAGCGATTAATTGCATAAGTGCATGGAGGCAGGACCTCAGAGCAGAAGCATACTCCATAATGTGTTGTACATTATTATATGTATATATTATATGTAACGTGGTATTTTTCAATTATTGTATTTACTAACATCAAGAAGTCACAAGCAAAGGAAGACCACACCATGGTGCATATTTAAACAAGGAGAGTTTACTGGTCAAAACGATTTATTAAACAAATAAAACACATTTTTTTAACCACCAAAAAATACACGTTCAAAGCAACACAACAGCGGCCCAATATCAGACAAAACTCCACTCTGTAGAGTGGGCAATCATAATGAAGCAGTTGGTTTTATTTTGTGGATTCAAGCTGCTCTTCATATTTTTGGCCACCAGATGTCACCAAACAGGACTGTGTTGAAAAGCTTCGAGTAATGAACCGTTTTTCAATACAAGCTTCAGTGCTTCAGAAAGCTTCATTTGGCCATCACTACGTGGAGCCCCAGATGGAGGGAGATTATCAGTGGTCTTGTATGTCTTCCATTTTCTGATGATTGCTCCCACAGTTGATTTTTTCACACCAAGCTGCTTGCCTATTGTAGATTCACTCTTCCCAGTCTGGTGCAGGTCTACAATACTTTTCCTGGTGTCCTTCGAAAGCTCTTTGGTCTTGGCCATGGCGGAGTTTGGAGTCTGACTGTTTGAGGCTGTGGACAGGTGTCTTTTATACAGATGATGAGTTCAAACAGGTGCCATTCATACAGGTAACGAGTGGGGGACAGAAAAGCTTCTTACAGAAGACGTTACAGGTCTGTGAGAGCCAGAGATTTTCCTTGTTTGAGGTGACCAAATACTTATTTTCCACCCTAATTTACGAATAAATTCTTTACAAATCCTACCATGTGGATTCATGGATTTTTTTTTTCACATTCTGTCTCTCACAGTTGAAGTGTACCTCTGGTGCAAATTACTGACCTCTGTCATCATTTTAGGTGGGGGAACTTGCACAATCGGTGGCTGACTAAATACTTTTTTGCCCCACTGTATAAAACTATGAATTGTGATTTTAAATGGTTTAAAAGCATGTAGAATAGCATATGTAGGCAAGTATATTTCTCCTTTTTTTTATCAAGAAGCAAAGACAAAAAGGAAAAAAATAAGAAACAGGGCAGAGTTCAGTGGTTGAATCATCCGTCCCCACCAATGCCAAAACCAAATCTACGCCCTTGGCTAATACTGTAAAAAGCAACCATTAGTTTTCTTTGTAATATCGGAACATTTGTTTTGATAAATACATAGGTCAGTATCAGGGTTCATATGAGCTATTTTAGCAGTAATGTTACACCTCCACTATGATAGTATAGTAAGCCAGGGTTTGTAATTCATTCTTAATTTAGCCACGCTGCATGAATTTGGATGATAACATTTTTGAAAATGGCAGTTTACTTTATCGGGCAATTATAAAATCACATTTCTTAGGCTGGCTTTTAAGGAAGGAGGAAAGGTATGTATCAGGTGGCTGAGAAGAAAGATGGAGGTGGAAAGGATGTGCAAGCTATGGGACAAAGTTGCTGAGACTACGGTAGGTTAAAAAGAGGTGATGATCATGCTGTTCTTGCAACAGCATGAGAACTGACAGAGGTGAGACAGCAGAAAAGTTTTTATTTATTTTTTATAATAAGTTAAGGAATTAAGTGAAGAACAGTGATTAATTAAATTGTTTCTTGCATTTTTGATTTAAAAATGAAGCCAACAAGGAAGCGGCAAAAAAAAGAGAACTGCTGTTCCTCTTTAAGCCACTTGAGGCTGTCTCAGAAAGAGACAGTGAAGTGAGGGGAGTGGTTGCTTTGACTGACAGGTGTGTTGACACAGGTATGTGTGTGAGCACTCGCTCTCCTCTCTCACTCTGCATCGCCTGCATCAGTCTTCTCTGTGGCCCTGCTCTTTTCCTCCTGCCTGGAAGCTCCACCTTCAGCATCCTTTATACCACCGCCTCTGTACACACATCCTAGCAGGTCTAACTACTATCTTGTAAACATTCCCTTTCACTCTTGCTGCTATCCTTCTGACACACCCACTCCACCCTCCCTTCTCTTCTTCACCTGTAGGACACTGTCCTTCGCTTTTGGATATCCTGATAGTCTTCTGTGTAAGTTGTTATACAAAGGTTTCAAATCTATTTCTTTGGAATGAACATAAAATGAGGAAATGCAAAAGAAAATTGTATAATTAAACATATGAATTATGCCAGAATATGTTTAACAGTTTATTTAAACCCATCTCATGTTTGTGCTTCCATAGTAAGTCATCTGTTGAGGGATTCTGGGCAAATAACTGTTGTAACCTACACAGATCTCATAGATTGCAATTATGAGCCCAGATATTCACAAACCAGTCAGTACCCCTGGGCTGAAATGTGCTATGTTAATAATACTGTGACATATGAAAGTACAACACACTTAAAAAAAACGGTTCTAAAATACCAGGAACAACAAAATGAGTTGGTGATGCAACTGTATGCAGTAAACTTGGGGTTTTCGGGCTCTTCCAGGACGTCGGTAAGTGTTTCCATCTGGTTATCCAGACTTGCATCTTCAGTATTCAGTTCCTTTTGAAGACACAATTTCTGAAACTCGTTTTACATCCTGTTGCTTCTTTGGATTTTTTCCAACTCTCATAGATGAAAGCACTTGCCACGTAAAATCTGTTATTATGCCAGCAGCAGACTTCTCATCCTGACTCACACTGATCTGAATGAAACACAGTCATGATCGCATAATTAATGAAGAATAATCTGTGTGAGGGCTTAACACAGGACATTACGCTCAAATATTTTATTCTGTCTGTGACGTCTTTTAGTCTCCCTGGCAGAATAAAATATAATATCAGTCATCAGATCAACAATACCATAAAATAACCAGTTTTAATGTCTTAGGGGTCGGGGTCAGAATTTAGAGTCAGAAGTCGGGCTCCAGCCGGGGGAGCACCGGGAGGATGAGGTTCCCAAACGAGGAGTCCTGGGTGATGAAGAACCCGGAGGAGTGGACGTGAGCGTGCTGCAGGGCGGCCTTCTGTTGGGCTGCGATGTGCTGCTGCTCGGCGCTGTCCCTCACCTCCTTCAGGCTGGGTCTGGACGACAGCGGGATGTTGGCTCCGGGGCTGTTCATGGACTGGCTCTGCAGCAGCCGCCTCTTCTCCTTGTCCAGCTCCGCCAGGATGGCCACACGGGTCTTGTTCTGAAAGCCCTGTCCCGGCGGGTTAGCAGCCATGTTAGCTAAGCAGTTAGCAAACACCGGTTTCACGAGTCCACGAAGCACATAAAGCCGACTGCCGGGATTGCTTCTTTAGGGTATGTGGGTATATAGAATATCTTCGCTATGGAGAAACACAAAGCACGCACTGTCAGAGATAAGACATAAAATACCGCCTTTAGGCAAAGGAACTGGACAACTTCCGGCTAATAGTTCTCCTTTCAAAATAAAAGTTCACGGAAACGACATCAGTTTTTTTTTTATCGTTTTATCTTACGGAAACACGCAGATGACAACGGTTAAATGTTTATTTATGTAATGATGTTTTTTTTTTTAAAAGTATAACTTCTACCAGGAAGAAAATATTCATCCAAATGTCGCCGTTTATGTGTGCGAAATAAAACCAACATTCACCAAACAGTTATTGCAATTTCGTGACTGAACACTAGATGGGATCAGTTCATTATGAATCATAAACCATGTGAATGTGAAAACTGGGTTTCACTAGAGCCACACCTGAAAATACGACGAGGACTCTCGTCATAGTTGGAGTGCAAAGAGTGGCCAAATTATATCACTAAATACACCATTAAGCAATTAAATGGATGAGTACGTAATTAAAATGGAAATAAATAAATAGTGTATTAAATACATATGTCAATTAATCTTTTTTGAAAACATATTTTATTATTTCACCATTTAATTGATTATTTCATGGTTCCTTGGCAATCTGCAATCTGTCAGCCTTACCCATTAGAGCCAGGGCACAGGGATGACGCTGATCTGGTCAAATATGTCAGCAGGTGTTTCTCAATACTAAGTACACACAGTTTGTACTTGTATACTTGCACACTCGCTTCCCCGTTTGAGGACGGGAAGACACGTCTTGGAGGCAAACAACACAGCTGATGACATAAGCTGGGCCTCATTGTGTACTTTACTCCCCCTTTCCCCTTACAAATCCTGGACCAGAAAGACCAAAATCCCCTCTGATCATAGAGGGAGACAACTGATCAGCAATGCATCTTGGAATCTCATCCATCCACATGGGATGTGTGGATGGAGAAGAAGTTCCTTATTTTTAATCCACACAAGGAGGAAGTAAAGACTACTGCCAATTTCTTTTTCCCCCACAGTGCACAATGGACATTTATCAGTTAGTGTTTATTAACATATTTTTCCTCCATCACAGTATTTTTTTTCTTAAATAGCTACACCACAGTGTAGATGGGTTCATCCCACTTGCAGACACAAATATAACAAAGATATATACACAAGTATATACATATGCACAGGAGGCGCCTGTGTGCCTTTGTCGGGATTAAAGCTTCACACATTTGGCTACAGCCTCACTCAAGAGTCAATAATAAAAAAAAAAATAAAAAAAAAAACAACTACACAACAAATTAAAACAAGACAGTATTTACAGGATGTAGACTAAACCTGTAGTAATTGTAAGGATGTACGTTCTCTGTCCTCTTCAGCAGAGGGTAAAGAAAACGAGCATGAATGAAATAAACATTGGCAACTCAGTTGTCCGAATCAAATGCCAAAGATGTAACATTATGTATAACATATGACACTCAATGTACACATTTCCATATCGACAGACATGAAACATAATCCTCGTGATGACAGATTGGCATGTGCTTCTCCAATAAAAACATATATACAGATAAACATAAACACCCATCGATAAGAGCTCCGCTTTCTATCTTCATCTTTCCCCCCCCCCCCTTCTTCTTTCTCCAAAATGATGCGCTTCCCTTTTATAAAATGCATATGAAGCAAAGACCGCAAAGGAGGTTAAACCTGAATGCCCAGTTGGCAACAGCTTTACAGGCCTTAAATAGAGTTAAATAATCCAAGAAGCATGGCTTTCTAGAAAACATGAATTTGAAAAGGAAAAATGAAAACTAATAAATATTTAAATAATGATATCACTAAATTACAGGTGCCTGTAGCAACTTAAATTTAAAGCATTGAGAGAGAAAAGGTTTTTCCTGCCATCAGCAGCTGTCCTTATAAATAATGGAAATAATGTAGCTGCTGAATATACAGACATCAGTTATGTTTTTGAAAAATAACTGCTTTCACTCCTGTAGTGGTTTCAGTGTGACGGTGGAGTACTATTAGAAGCCCTTTAGAGCGCAGGTGTTCCTGTTTGGCCACAAGTTCAAACATCACCATTATTTATAACCTCTTATAAGAAAAGCCAGTGGGATGGGAATAAGATGAAACAGGCTGGCTGATTGGATTGTGTAAACTATGAAGTGAAAATGTAAAAATACAATTTCTATTTTAAAAAAACAAAACAAAAAAACCCCCCCGACGTTTGCATCAGCTTTTTAAAACCCCGTAAACGGGGGAACAAATTAAGGTTGTACCGCTGTTCAAGTTCCTCGTGTCGAACGCTCACATCTCAGAGCCTCCTGAGGTCGCTCACGTTCGACGTGCGTACATAGCACCATTAATACTAATGAAAACATGCTCTTAATGCTTTTCATAGTTCTTGTGTGATTTTTGACTCAGAGAAAGACCAACTAAACAAAGAAAATGAAAAGGATCTTTTCACAGTACATCTAAAAAATAAGGCTTTTTTTCCCCACGAAAAACAGAAACAGAGAAGTGTGCCAGGAAAATATCACAGATTCACAGATGGGAGGGTTGTCTTTAGAAAAGGCCTCAGGGTGGCTGAAACAATGACACTTGAGTGAATCAAGTACTTCTGGAACAGCAGCATTAGTGGACAAGGCAGTGATCCGACAGTCGCGGGTCTGTTGGTGCCGTCCGGTGCAAAAGTGCCATTCGTTCACCCCACTGGTCTGTCTGGAAAATGAGCTAGACCACGTTGGCTAGTTCTGCTGAGTCCGTTTCAGAGTCCGCCTCATTCTCCCTGTGAGACGAGAGACTTCGGTTGGAGGGTTGCCTCACACAGATGCAACACACACACAGAAGATGGTGAAGCGTTTGGGTCTGTGCACTTACCTCAGGTCCTGTAGGAGTTTGCGGTTAGCTTGCCTCTTCTCCTCATTGATCGGGTAAGAGTAAATTATGGACAGGCCAATCGCCATCAGAGCTATGGGTGCCGCCGAAACCAGTAATTTCAACGTCAAGTCCACTTCCTTAGGTTGAGAGCAGCCTCGGCTGATGTAACCCGCAAAGCTAAAAAGAAGAAATAAAATTATTAGCTTTTAGCGCAGCAGAGATATTGATGTGCAGGAAAAGTAACAAATTACTCATCAAATGAAAAACACTGCTGTGGTTGCTCATGTGATATGTACCCACATGCACTCTATAGCCTCACTGTAATCTAATGGAACGGAAAGGAACTCCTTGCTTTGATGTGGGATTTTAGGTGCTGAGAAATTCAACTAAACAAATCGCTGCAAATGCTTAAACTTGGTGCCAGTGCTTACTCTAAACTAAGAGTAGAGATGCCGAGAGAGACTCCAGAAGCAAACTTGGTGAAGAAGACATAGAAGGAATAGAAGAGCGCTTCGTGGCCGGTGAAGTCAGGATTTTGCACTTGGAAGTCGTCGACGACATCGGGCAGCATAGACCTGAACAAACAAAACGTGAGGCTTGGTCATTTATGTGCATTCCTGATAAGAAAAAACGTTTTTATCTATAAAGTCATCAAATACGAGCCAGCGGAGAGGCATACCAAGGTAGCAGGAAGGCGACAGCCACTCCAACGCCAGCAGCAAAGGAGCAGATGTAGGTGACAGCCAGGTTACTCTTCAGGGACACCACCAGGATCATGAAAGGAATCACAGCCTGGAAATGACAGCAGTGAGAGATTTAAATCCCAAAACAGGTCTCTTAATGATACTGCATCAGTTTTCCTATGAAAGAAAAATTCCCCTAAGTTTTATGGTTTGTTTATACTTTTAACAAGATTTCAGGGACTTACCAGTGTGCCAACGTAAACCGCTGTCTTCTTTCCAAAACGAGTCAGAAACCACTGCCAGAAGGGAATGGCCAGAGTAGCGGAGAGCTGAAAGAGGGGGGAAACAAAAAGCAAGTGTGGTTAACCAACTGTTTTACCAAAACTCAGAGAAGTTCCTGTAAGTTTCTCCAACGCCCCTCCGTATTCCAGGTCAATATCGGGAAAAACAACAACAACAAAAACCCTACTTTATCTGTGTTATATAAAAGAAGAGAAGCATGTTAGACATCTGATGATGCAGTCACAAAGCACTTCAGATATCATCTGACCTAAAGAGGACATGAAGAGGCGGGACAGCCCCCAGATCGTCGTGGCGAGAACACCCAGCCATTGTGCACAGTGTTCTCGGTATTTCCCCACCTCTCCTTCTGAATGCCTTCGATAGGAAGTACATGAAGGACTCTTCATGTCCTTCATGTACTTCCCGTCACCTCAGTCTCTCTGTGCAGTCATCTGTAGCTTTCAGACTCATTTCATGTAGTTTCACTTTAGTATACGAGCACACACTCTGTTTTAAAATGTATGCACTTGAAATTAGTCTTGCTGTTCTGCAAACACTTCTCTCAAACCTTTGCCCCCATGAGCCTCGCTGTTTTTTTCCTTAGAAATCAAATATCAACATCACGCATCAGCTTTCATCTTCTAAACCAACTTTGAAGAGAGTTTCACACAAACTGCCTTCACTGAAACTGAGCAGCACAACATTCTCATACAAACATCCTTAAGAACGACTGCACGTGCTGTGCATCCAAGCTGGATCTAACATGAACAGGCGCCACACAGGAGGCTTTTTCTGCCTTCCTCCTCTTCCCTCAGTTATTCATTACTTTTGACCTTTGCTGCTTTTGCTCCTTCGACTGACAGCCAGTGTGAGGTACATGTGCTTTTATAACGTGTGCCAATTTGATTTGGTTTATCTTATCGTTGCCATTATAAGATAATGAGATCACCTCACACATCATCAAGGATTACCATCTCTCAGTGCTGATTAAACAAAGTCATTTCAGTGACTGCACGTACTGGTTAATGGTCACTACCTTGGCTACATAATCCTGTCCGTGAAGTAAAGGCTCAAAGCATCTAATCTCTTCACCCTTGCTAACCTGCACTTTCTCACCCCATACCGTTGCGTGAGCTCAGCACATCTGTGGATTAATTAGCTTTAATACTCGTCGGGAAGTTTGCGTGACTCTTTGATATGAAAGCTTTTTGTTCCCCTTATACCACAGGTTTATATAAAAGAGACATGAAAGCAGAGGTGACTGTGGCTTCTTTACGGTCTGTGGGAACGGGGTGGCATTCGGGCCGAGTAGTCACACATCACTGAAACAGCCATGCAGGAGCCTTCCTTTCTGACCGAGTACAGAGTGGATTTTGTAATTGAAGACCATTTACAAGAGAAGGCTTTTGTCTGCATGCTGACGTTAATGGCTCATTTTGTTCCGCACAAACGGGCTGCTCTGGGTTTCACCTGCCAGGGGTGGCTGGAGTCATTTCTATGGGAACAGTGCACCTAGCTGTCTGTGTCTATGTGTTTGTCACAATAAACCACCTCCCGGTCACCTCCTCTGTGTCTCTACTCACCATGATGACCAGCAGAATATTCTGGAAGTCGTTCCTGAAACCCAGTGTGGCGCTGCAGAACAGGGCAAAGTTTCCCTCCAGGAGCTGCAGGATGAGACAGAGAGGTCACTCAGTGTATTGCTTGAACACACAAACACGCACACACATGCACATGGGGCCAAGAAAACTCTGGCTGGGAGCACAAACATGCGAGACACTAAACAGGCTGAAGTTAGTGACTGAAAAACGCAAACATGGAAAGTTATCCTGTATACAAATTCATTTACAGTAAAATATACAGAGTGTGTGTGGCTCTTTCATGTACGCACCATGAAACCTAGTGAGGTAAAGAGGAAGGCCATGACCAGTTTGGCATATGGTCCATACCCCATCACCAGCTTAATCCCCTGAAAGAAGGACATGGGCTCAGACCTGGGACGAGAAGACTCTGAAAAGAGAAAAGACACGAGGGAGTGAACCAAGATGCAGAATTCACTTTGAAACGTTCTGATGTCCCGTTTCTAGCTCAGTAGGTAGAGTGGTGGCCCCATGATTGGAAGGTCGGGGGTTCGATTCCCCTGAACAGCTACCCTGAGGTACCCCTGAGCAAGGTACCGTCCCTACACACTGCTCCCCGGGCGCCCAATGGCTGCCCACTGCTTCACTGAGTGAATGGGTTAAATGCAGAGAGGGATTTTCCCCACGGGGACCAATAAAGTACACTTTCTTCTTCTTCTTCTTCTTCTGAGCTTTTTTACTTTAAATGACACTTTTCATGTGCAGCTGCCTTTAAGCCTCACCCTGAAATAGCCAGACATCTTATTACGAGGTCATAAGGCTTTCACTTTGAGCAAACTTTGTGTGCTTCCTCAGCCCATAATCATGGAGCTGTAATCACACGAAGGAAGCGTACATGTGCGGCCCATCGGGAATCTGACATCAGTGATTTTGGCTTTGGATAAAATCTTAGTCTGTTAAAGGATCCAACAACAGAAGGATGGTTGATTCTGATAAACGCTCACCTTTTTGTTCTCTCACACCGAAGAACAGCACGACAGCACAGATGATGTAAATCAAGCAGATCACACCCGACGCGATCATGTAGGCTGTTCTCTGCACAGGAGGAAGAAATGCGCAATGAGTATTCAGAAGATTTCACAAACCGCCGTCATCAGCTCGCATCTAATTAGACGAACTTGTTAATTAGCCAACTGATAAACGGTTACCGTGTGCTCCAGGGAGATGACAGGCTTAGACTCATTAAGTCCAGGGGACGCAGAGAAGTTGCTCGGCTCCGCCAGGATATCGGCGGGCCCCGGGATGCAGGGAGCGTTCGCCAAGCCGACGATCTGGCCCTGGATCGCCGTACCGAGCAGGGTGCCCAAAACCTCCACCGTCATCCCTGATGAGGAGACAAGGAGGCATCGTAAAGAGGCTCCAGGAGGTTTATCTAAGAGGACGGCGCTTTAACATGCCGATACTCACTGTAGGCAGTCGCAGAGTCTCTCTCTTTCTGCTCTGAGCTGATGAACATGGTGAGGGCCGAGTATGGCACATGGAAGCACTGCGGGAAATCACAAAGAGTATGAAGGTGAGAGAACAGCTTCAACAAATGATCGATACTTAGATACCACAAGCGCTGCACGAAGACAGGAAACTGTTTAAGTAATCCAAATATATCAGACTTATAAAGAAGTTGGGGTTAATCTTCCCATGAGGTGCTACATACTAATATTATATATATACACACACACACGGAAGAAGGAAATACAGAGGGGAACATTCTTTCCCTCTGACATCACCAAAGACCACAGTTAGGCTGCAGGCCATACTCTGAGAACCCTACAATGAAAGGTTATAGTGAACATGTTTGTGCGTGCACATGTGGTACTCACAGTTTGGAGGCTCTGGAAGAGGCAGTAGAAGAAGAGGTACCAGATGACTTTGCCATTCTCAAAGGGAGGAACGTACCATATGAGGAAGTAGGAAATCACAGCCAGAGGGGTTGACAGTACGATCCTGCAGATGAGATAAAGCAGGAGGAAGGGGGAGGGAGGGAGGGGAGTGGAACAGGAAAACATAACAGCAACAGCGTCAGTCGGTGTAAAACGTGATCTATTCAAAGTGTGGAACATCTCATTTTGTAAACAGTTTCCAGGCCTAAAAAGTCTCTCATTGCGTAACTACTCATGGCTTTTCTATTCTGCTCGTGCCAACACTTCTTCAGTGATTCTGCACTTTAGTTAACTGTCTCCTGATGAATATATTGTGTCTATGTACTTTACATGCAAGGAGGCTGAGCCTCAGATATGGCCTGATCTGAGGGTTACTAGAGGATGAATGACTTGGGGAATGCTGCTGAACGACATTAAAGGCACCTTTTGTTTTCATGAATTCACACAACATACAGGAACTTTAACTGAGCATAAAACCCCACAGAAGTGAAATTCTTTTGCACACTTCCCATCCTCCAGTCACCTCCTTCCTATGGTCAGACAGCTACAGTCCAATGAGATGTGAGATTTTGCCCTGCAGTTACGCCTCTGTGGATGCGTCACATTCCAAGAAATACACATGGAATATGACAGTTCGTGCCATCCTGCCAGGCCGTTCACTGACAGGTCCTGTCTGAAAAGATCAGACAGCGAAATCATGCTCGAGTCAGAGTGGCCCAACAGCTAGAGCAGGCCTAACTTCTCTCCACAGTGCTCAGAAAGCTGAACAACTCGCTGCCAATCAATTCGAGCCCTTGCGAACAATTATCAACATAATCACGCACCGCAGCGAGAGTTTGAAAGAGAGAGAAGGTCCGGCGGAGCAACGTGCTGTCTGCTCTCTCGCCCATGTGATGTGATTAACTGTACCCTTGTTTGAACACAGTGTGGGAGTGTACAGAAAGGGTGGACAAGCTGGAACACATGATCCATCCACATGCAACAATGCGCTCAGGAATGCTTGCTCCTTTTTTTCCTCCTTTTTTAATACAGTAATCAACTCCAACCCATGAGATGAACACAAACGCAAGGAATGTCATCCACACAAGTCACCAGCAGAAACTGTGTTGCTTGGTTTGTTTGTTTTTTTAAGGCACGTGTTCACTGTCTGCAAGCCTAAGATAAGCTTCGCACCATCCTTGCAGAACTCCGGAGGCACACTGGGCCATACAAGCATTGACCTACATCACATTTAAACATCTTCTGAAACAGCCGTGCTGACAAGAGCGAGCGTTATCTACTTTGTCAGCGAATTAACTCAGCGAGTGGCAGCTTTAAGTCTATCAACAGTTTAGTAAGAGTGAAAAGCTATCTTAAGAGCTTCTGCGTGTGAGTGTGACACAGTTATCTCTCCATTTTCTCATTTTTGGCTTGGCGGCTGAAGCAATAATACATTTTTAAAATTCAGTTTTTGACTTTGTGCTTTCATAAGTCAGAAATCACGCGCCCCCCCCCCCCCCCCCCCCCCCAAAAAAAAAAATATATCACTCTTTAGGTGAAAGTCTTCAAAACTGGCTCTTCATACTGTAGCCAACTGCAGAAGCTGACAGTGATATAAGATAAGCAACAGGAAGGCCTTCGGTCTGAAAATTCACTGCTAGAACTTGAACTCCAGTAACCTCCTGGATTCCTCAGTCACTCTTTAAAACGTAATACAGGCACTGAAAGCTGAGCAGCTATTGGCTAAAACTAGTGGTGTGTTGTGGGCAGGACCAATGAGAAGCTCGCTCAGCTCCGGTCACCCTCCCCCCACTGTGGCTTCCAAGCATTAAAGACAGAGCAGCTCTGACTGCATCTGCAGCTTCCTGCCTGCTCTCTGCACATGTGTCTGAAATGAACTGAGCCATAATATAACCAAAAATGCCAAACCCACCCCCGCTACAACCAAAAGCCCACGCCCCATTTCTGACGAGAAGTGGAGGATGCACTTTATCCCCCCCCCCCCCCCCTTCCTCTGTGACCCACTTTTGAGATTCAAACATCAGCATCTCAGCAGTAATTACAGTAACGAGATAAAATCCATCACCCTCTTGCACATTCGCTTCTCAGTCAAAATTTTTTGACAAAGAAATAACTCTTAATATAATTTTTACATCATCGAGTTCAGCGCTCCTTTACGGGAACTCCCATTAACGATTTCATCACTGGTGAGGAACATTTCTATCACCGTCAGCTCTGCGAACCTCAGTCTCGCCATTATGACATTTCTTCTGCATTAGTCATGCAGGTCTACTTGCGACATACACACCCACATAGGCTGCAAGATTAAAGCTAAAAATCACAGCCACAAATACTTAGATTATTTACCACAAACTTTCTTTGAATGAGCTCTAAAACCACGGCCGTTTAACTAGAATTCATTTGAGCATCAGCAAGAAACTGTCTTTCTAAAACATTACATGACCTTTACCTCCTCTAGAAGATATTGTTTCTACAGAGCCAAGCTGAACTACGCGGTGACAAAAGTAGCTGCGCTCTACTTGTAACAAGCTAAAATTCGAGCTGTATAGGAATTATTGCAAAAAGGAATTTTATCTTGATTATCTGCTTTCATAGCCTTTTGCAACCATTTACCAAGAGGTTGCATTAACACAGGGAAAGACAGTAGTGGGCAGGCAGGGGACCCTCTCCTCCCACTCGTGCCACTTCCTACCCAACACTCATTTCCTAACCAGCTTGGGAAATTATATGTTTAATCAAGGAGGCAAGGGAGTAAATACACAGGTGCAGCACACACCCCACACCTCCTCGTGGTGGTTATTAAAGAGATGCCTTTGCTCTTTTGTTGTTCTTGACATATCCTCTCTCTCTGATACCTTTTACCTCCGGTGGCTTATTTCTACCCTCGTCACACTACAGAGTACTGCATGTACTGAAGGGACAGTGGCTCTAAAACGTCTTCTGTGCTGACAGCTCTATAACTAGCAGCTCCATAACTAGCAGCTCTGCTGACACCCCAGTAGTCTCTTACATCAGCGGAATTATATCAATTACATCTCCGTTGACACAGACCACAGGTGTGCAACGGTGTGGGGAATAGGGGTTTAAAAGTCATTAGACTTTAGAGCTGATAAGACTGTGCAAGATGCCCATAGACAGAACAATGTGGTGGTGGGGGGTGGGTGGGTCAAATCTGAAAAGAAAAGCGATCAGTAAGCCTTTTCAGGCATGCTTTACAGCCCTCCTACACACAGACAAGCTGAATTCAAACCTTAATACAAGATGGGTTTTCATATTATTCTCTGTATATTTAAGGTTTTGTCAAATAACCACACAAAGAAGACTTCCAAAGAGTCTTTGTGCGCTTCCTGTAATGCGCTGGAGTTGTATTTGTCACCAAAAACTACAATGTGGGTTATGTGCAAGAGTATCTCCTGAAGCAACTTCCTGTTTTTGTTTAACTTAAAAAAGAAAATGGCTTGACATCTTTAGGGGGTTTATAGTTCAAACAGTAGCAGTTAATGTGGTCCACTTCATCTAAAGACAGTTCTCAGTATGCTATTCTAAATAGCAAGAGGTGAATGAGAGACAGGGGAAGGAGAGTTTGAATGGACACATCCGCACATGCTGGCAATGAGGAAGTAGTACTGCAGCAATAGCATGACGCGTAGTAAACCCTCCTGAGAGAAGTCTCTGGCTTTTCAAAAGTAGAGAACAAAGCCCCGCCCTCCCCAAACACTGACATCATACAGTTGGGAAACTTCCACCAGGGCTGATGGAGACCCTGTGATCACATGCTCCAACAGCAAATACGCAACAAGTGTTTGAACTGCTTAACCTGGCTTTATCAGTAAGGTAAAGGAAACAGTTTGTCAGAGACCTCACTAAGGAAGTATATTTGTTATGCACATCAAATCAAATGGACTGTGTAGCACCACGAAACTAGGAGGGAGTAAAAGCTCACCAGGGCAGCATGCGTCCAAAACGCGTCCACGGGCTTCGAGAGACCAGGAAGCCCACTGTGGGGTCCGTTACGGCGTCCCAAGCTCGCCCAACAAACAAGATGATGGAAGCATAGAAGGGATCGATCTGTAAAAGCACAAGAAAAAGATTAGAGATGTCGACACGTGGCTGTTATACACATGTATCAGCTCAGATAAATGAGCACAGGTTATGTGGTCGTATAGCTAAACAGTAGCAGTGAAGCTGTAAAAATGGGCATTACACTTCGCATTACAGTGGGAAAGGTTTAGTCACTATCTTTTATTAAAGGCAGCAGTGAGAGAGTAACTCTTAACACATATTAGTTGCCAGCTGGCTGTTAACAGAGGGGACAAACTCGGACAGGGTGATGAATGTGTGACTTCTAAATGTACAATCTGTACCACGCTGTGTCACCCCATAGACTGTTAATTAATAGCCATGGAAGGCGAACAAGACCGAACCCTGGGAAGCCTTTGACTATCACTGCCATCATGGCCATGACCATCAGATTACTGTCAGAGCTCATTAATGCGAGCTCCCCCCCTTTATATTGTGCCACCACTGTACCCCTCCCAAAGCTTTTCAGAACAAGCTCCTGTAAGCCTCTTAATACACTGGAGCCCCATCATCGAGCCAATAATAGCAACAAGGCAGAAACTTTTTCCACAACTTTGCTCTGATCTGTGTAAAGTCCTGTATGAGGGCTTATAAGAGCAGGGCTTTAAGACTCAGCATTACTACATTACAGAGAACAGACTGCACACTTTGCTCTCAATCCCATTTAACCTTGTGAAGTCTAACCTTACTCCTATCCCTTAATGTTTTGGACACATATAGGGTTAGGCTTTCTTATTGGAAAATTTAATAGTATTTAATGAGTGTTAAATTGAACATATATGTATTTTTTTTTCCCCTAACCGTCGAAATTGACATATTTTGAAAGCACAGGTTCAGGTTACTTATCACTGATGGTGAAGCCAGGTGGCTTCATTTATCTCTTTGGAGTTTGGAAACAATTTCAACCTCCTCACCTGTGCTACGTCCAGTAGATAGATCTGCAAAAAGAAGCCCAGGGCGCATCCTGTGATCTGGTACGGAGCTCCCCCGATGGCATAGCATATCTTGTTGCAGACTGATAACCTGTTCTGCTCATGCTGCAAGTAGGCAATAAAAAGAACAGAAACACAGATTTAGAACGTGCTCAAATACATTGATCGTAAAAACAAAAGTAGGATAAGAACATTTTGTTCAACAGGCACACCTTAGAGCAGGCCTGAGACCTGCTCGTCATCTGGGAGGATCTCGCTTGACAAGAGGCAATAAACGGCTTCAATGATAGCAAACTTTTGAGGAAACTGCCCTTGGGTATTTGCAGCTGTCTGCAAACGTTTTTGGACTTCAGCGGGGCCAAGTTTTTGTAATTATAGGAGAGGTCACTTCCCCGGAGTGGCCAGCAGCAGCTTAAGCCTTACACAGCCACTGCAACACACCTACAAACAATTACACTCCCCCTGTCCCCAGAAGACAAAAAAAAAAAAAAAAAAAAAAAAAGGAAGCAGATTATAAATCGGCAACTTTCTCAATTTCTGTCTGAGGACTTAATCTGCAGACTTGCTTCTTTCTCACCAGTCCCATTAAACAATAAAACATTTTTTCCGAGCCTCACGAGGAACGTGGCCTAAATTCTTAATCGCCAGAGGGTCTTAAGAGCTCGTGAGTTCTGCTGGCAAAAAGCTAACCACAGTGTAGTGTATTTGGAAGGTGTCGGGGACAGCTGCCAGGGAAACAAGAAACCCTTGGTTCGGTAACAAGCGCTTATTCTTCAAGAGTTTCTCCGCTGAACATGTAATCATTTCCTCAACAGACAGACTCCAAACAGATCTCCTAATGGCAACACAAATCCACGATTGGTGTGAGCGTCTGACTACACCATTGTGTCACTCACCCCAAAAGCCAGGGCGACAGCACCTTGGCATCAGTTTGAGATGGCTTAATTCCTCAGTGGATGACTGCCACTGTTTGACCAGAGCTTTGACCACTGCTGCCCAAAGAGAGGCGAACACACACCCTTATCCCCGACCAATCAAAAGTTTGAGTTTTCTGCTGCTTAGTCTGACCCCTCTCTCTTTATTTATTTTTTTTTTTTTAAAGGGGGGGAGGGGGGGGGTTAATCTCTGGTGCTGAATGAGAAAAGGGCTCTTGCTGATAACCTTAAGCAGAAGAAGAAAAGCAGAAAACCTATATCAAGGTACAATCTGTTTAAAGTAACCTTCGGCATATTTCACCACTCCTCATAAGGATCAGGAAAAGGACACGGAAATGAAGCATTGCTGTCATTGCATGCAAATAAACCAGTCTTTGCCCCACTGATGCGCCCAGCTCTGCTTTTCTTTAGGTCAAACACTCTTCACTGCAAGGACAAACCAGCAGAAGAAGCAGTTTTAACCATAATAGCTGGAAATGCAGTAGCTGCAGTAGCTCTGGTGTCCATGGCAGCAAATGCAAAATCTCAAGCATCTCTCACCTTACATAACTCCCCTGAACCCACTCTACCTGAATGCAGAGCACTGACTGTACCGACACAGGTGTGTAACCATCAAGTAACTGCCACAGGAATGTGTTAATGTGACAGTGTATTCGTGTCACACACATTTGCATGGTTGTCAGGCAGTCTATTTAAAACACACAACCATAATGGATCTTAACTGAGCTTGTGGCCACACGTGGACAGATGTCTTTGGCAAAAAAGAAAAAGAGAAAGGAATGTAGCTGAGTTTTATAAACAGGACACTGAATCTACCTTCACTGATATTACTTCCAGGGCCACACCTGCTATCAGAGTTCCCACTAATGATATGTTACTACTGTAAATGCGTAACATGCGTAGGTGAGACGTTTTTCCTGCTTTTTGGGTTCACGTGTCACTCCCTTAGTTTAAAGGTGCAGACACACAAAATCCCGAACACTCATTTTGTAGTCTGTTTTCGGGAAAGGTCCTCTGCCTGCTCCTTCATTATCTGACACGTCGCCTTGGTGGGTGCTCCCTGTGGCGTTCAGTGCTTTCGGGAAAGTTGTAAATTTCATGGGAATTTTCTTCAGCAGTGTGTGTGTTTGTTTGTGTGGTTTTCTTTTTTTTTTGGGGGGGGGGGGGGGGGGGGAGACGTGAATACCAAAGCAGTGAAAAATTAAACCATTTGTTTAACAAACCACTACTATGTGAGGGAATTTAAAACATCGTGCAAATGAACTCTACCGCATTTTTGTTACTACAATGCAAATTATAGTGTCTGATTATTCCAGCCTCAGAAAGACAGGCTACTTTCTCTTTTTCGTTGAGTGTTTCTTCCTTGCAAAGGCAGAGCTAGTGGGGGTTTTAACAGAGCCCAGTGAATGCAGCACATCTATCTGAGAATGCTTATTAAAACTGATATGAAGGATAAGACAAACCACGCTGGTGTTAGCAGACTATATTCTGCGACGTTTTTGGAAAGGCGATATCGATATTCCCAGCGTGATTTAAAAAAAATGTGTAATTATTTTAATTAAAAGTAAGCCACCTTTATGCAAAGGTTAAAACCCAAATTTATAACCTAGCTTACAGATTCTCGGCTACTTTAAGGAACAACGTCAAAAACCAGCCGAACGTGAACTGAATTTGAGGAACTGATAAGACGAGAGGTATTACATTTTTTAATTCAAATGTAGCTACACGTTGCTGGCGAAATAAGGGCACAGAAAATCTCGAACATTGCCTTCCACACACGCAAACTGTGAATTAAACCCGTTTGTGTAGATGTAGCCCTCCAAAACCACGGTTTTTGGTTTAAACTATTTGAAGAATGCGTTCTTAGTATAATTAAGGTTCAGAAGAAGGAGAAAGGGCTTCCCAAAGGCCCAAATAACACTCACGTGCCAAATAACAATAATTACATTTTATTAAATTATGCGTTTATCCATTTTTTAAATTCCGTTTATATCGTTTCCGAGTTACTAATGAGACAAATGTTGGCCCGGAATGGCGCGCGCCTTATTTAAGCTAACATGAGTCACCCTTAAAGTGTCAGCTCGCTGGTATTACCCATTCATTTAAACCAGGGGTGCCCAATCCCGGTCCTCGAGAGCTACCGTCCTGCAGCTTTTAGATGCATCCCTACTCCAACACAGCTGAATCAAATGGTTTGATTACCTCTTCAGCATGCCATCGTGTTTGGCAAAGGCCTGATAACAAGCCATTCATTTGATTCAGCTGTGTTGGAGTAGGGATGCATCTAAAAGCTGCAGGACGGTAGCTCTCGAGGACCGGGATTGGGCACCCCTGATTTAAACGATCGACACCCATTCCTATCAAAGCCTGGCCCTTTCTATTTTCGAGAATTCGCGTGAAAGCGGGCCAGAATCAACCCGTACCTGAAGCTAAATTTTGAATAAATGAATTTACTCACCCTTTTAGCGAGCTGGATGCCATCCGAGTTCCCCGGTTTATTCAACAAACTGGCGTTCGAGTATTGTTCAGCTCCTTCTCCTTTCGCCATGGCAGAAATAACTTCGTCCTCGGTTGAATTTGCCTCAGAAATAAATACACAAATAAACCACTATCCTCCCTTAACAGAAAGAAATACGGTCCGGTAGCGTGTAAATTTAATGAGGACTGATGAGATGTGGTGCTGGCAGCAAGCAAGCTTGACTGGATGTAATTTTTTGGATGTCCCCGCCCTCTAACGTGAGCCATTCACACCACTACTATACCACGCCCCCTCGGGTGTGTCACAGTCATATGTTTCTTCATCAGAAGCCTTTCCTTGAAAATTCTTTGTATCCGTTTTCATCCAAGTGTGTTTACATTTACAAACGAGCTGTGACTGATCGCTCCTATAACGCGCACGCCTACTAAAAATCAAAGCTGGTGGATATATATATATATATATATATATATATATATATATATATATATATATATATATATATATATATACATATATATATATATATATATATATATTAGGGCCTGATTATTTGAGACCTTGTAATTAAGAAAGATTTGCCAATACTAGAGAAATATGCTCTCTCCATGCGTTTTCCCTGAGCTAATCATTCAAACTGGATACGCTGGCGCAGGTCAGAAGACAATCAAAATAAAACAGGAACACTCAGACAGAAACTCAGACTCAAGCAAACAGCTGGTTAAAATGTAATCCACGACATTTAGCCTACACATTGCATTTAGAGTGAAGCTGTGTCGTTCCTTCATATACAAACACGTCTTTTAGCAGCTGTTTTGTATACAGGGAATCAGCTTTGGGAAAACTCTCGTGCAACCTTTCATGAGTCCTGTATGGCGATGTCAAAACTCAAAGTAACCCCTCTGTACTGAGCATCAGTGGAATCAGTTCAAAGGCGTTGATCACCGTCAAAAATGGACACACGTATCTCCTCACTGCTAAACAGAGGCATACACGAGACGCCTCGTGTGTGGTAGAAAGAAAAAGTTTTGCTTGTGCAGTTGACTGCAGATCGCTCGATTACTGCTTGACGTGGTCTCGGATTCTCAGGTCTATATTTGAAAGGTGTTTTATCCTCTCTATTCCAGTATATATTCCCAGATTAGCTGAGCATACATTCCATAAAGCCTGCAGTATACATATGCTATACACACACTGCTACAGGTATGAATACTCACCTATGTAGCAGGAACCATTGGACTGCTGGAGATGTAAACAAACATTTGCAATATTTGCTTATGGCTTTTCACACACACACACACACACACACACACACACACACACACACACACACACACACACACACACACACACACACACATAAATACTTGCCCTCCTCTTTATCTTCGCACTAAGCAATATTTGTTTGCACACACCCTTTAAAAGGAGACTCTCCCTTTGCCTGATCAAACCTTTGGTTTGTGAACCCTAACCTTGCCAAGTGTGCAGTCAAGTTTAGACCATTTGCACATGAGGTGCAAATCTGTAATGGTGCAGGCAGATCAATATGTGTCAACATGCTGCAGATTAGATAAGAATTTATGGCCAAACATAGGGATTGCTGGTAAATGTATGGGATGCTTACGGGAAAGAAATGAAAATATATCAAGAATGCTTTAGCAAGCCCTTCCCTTTGCACACCACATTAATTGCAAATAATTGTTTGGTATCAAAATGCTGTTCCCCTTAACCTCATTTCAATATTACTAAAAGATCTGATGCAACGACTTTTGCAAAGATCAACCAGTTGCTGCAGAAACTTGTTATGAAACTGGATGATTCCTAAAAATGGAAATAATGATTTCCTCTTACAAATGAAGTTAATGGACTCTTTGCTTTCACACAGTTCTTGAGTTTCAATCGCCTGCATCACAATGTGCAACATTTCAGACGTTTGAGCATCTTAGCTGGGCACAAACTTTTCCACACGCTCTTATCCCGTTTAAATGTGCCACTCTTAAAGTAGGGCTAAGACAAACGACAAACTGTCCTAACTGATTACAAAGTACACTGTTTTGTGTGTTGTTGCAGCGAGACAAAGAGTGTACTCTGCATTTCGTATCTCAGGAGACCTAACTGTAACCAACACATCACTTTCCCATGGATCGCCTTACTCAAACCATTTCTTTTAGCACAGCTATACCGAAGAAGGATCCAGAGTAATTAAATGTACTTCAGCAGAGGAAAAAAAAAGAGAAGATGCTTGGATTTCACTTGGGGTGCTTTGTTTGTAATCTTGTTCAGTGAGTGCAAGCAGAGACAGAGTTACACTGGAAAAGCTTGAACCAGACAGTCGCACGTAGCTTGGCACATGTTTGGCACATGTATATGTTTATAAGGGCACAGTTGTGTGTGTGTGTGTGTGTGTGTGTGTGTGTGTGTGTGTGTGTGTGTGTGTGTGTGTGTGTGTGTGTGTGTGTGTGTGTGTGTGTGTGTGTGAGGAAAACTGCACTCTTTGTACTGGAATTCTGAGATGCTGGTGCTGCTGAAGTCACTGTAATGTAGACTAAACGTCACGGTGGCACATGTGATTACTATTCTGTGTATGAGTGGATAGGGTACAATGGCTGTGGCTCAAGAGGTAGAATGAGATTAGGCATCTTTGGGCAAGATAATGGACCCCAAATTGCCCTTGATCCGTTTTTGTGATTGTGTGCATGATAGTTAGAAAGCACTTATTACATGCATAGAATAAAAGCTGTATGAACGCTTGCAGCACAAAGCGTGTTGTGCAATGTGTGTTGTGCAATGTGTGCCTGAGGGGAGAGTATGACTGTGTGTGTGTGTATTTGTTGCCAAACACAGCATGAAAATCTGATTGCACTGCCGTGAATTCAGAGTCCATTTAACACGCTGAACTTTGCATGCGTCAACCAAACAGCGGGGTGTGCATAGCTGTAGGTGGGATGGAAACTTAGGAGAGTACACTCACACAGGCAGAAATAGGCATCAAACCACGTGAGGGGAGTAACAGGGGAAAGGGTAGGTGTCATGTGCTCAAACTTATTTGAAAGGTCGTTCGCTTTCAAATAAGTTTGAATCGGTTGTCAGTGTTTTGGGCCAAAGGAGATTACTGTTAGTAGTTCTCAGTAAGCATATTTTTATGATTGCGTAATCCTCAAAGGCTCAAAGGTAGTAATGAAAATGTATTACGTACCTTGCCTGTAGTGACTTGCATCAAAAGATATCACCTACACCTGAACATACCTGTGTTTACTCTGCTTTGTTATTTTGATACAAAACTCATTGCAGATTAAATTGGCTCATTTTATCAATGTTAAGATGTCTGAACTTGGATAGTACAGACAGACCTTACGCGCCAGGCTTTCATAAAAATAATTTGGTCTTAAAATCTGGTAAATACAACGTTAGATGAACAACAACATAAGACATATTACGCTGTTTCCTTATTTATTTAACAAAAATTAGACCAAAATGCAAAATCAGAGCACTCTGTTACTGCTTTGGTAGGAATTAAAAGAGTAAATAGCTGCCAAGCGCTGCTAATCAAATGGACTTCTTTCTATAAAAGCAGAAGTTTTGTGTTAACGCAATGCCAACAAGGGAAGACATCAGCAACAACCTTAAAGAATCCAGTTTTGTTGCTCATCAGTCTTGGAAAGAGTCATGAAGCCATTTTCAAACAGTTTGGCGTCCATCATTATATAGTGAGAACAAATATTCAACAGTGGAAAACATTCAAGACGTCTAATAATCTTCTCAGGACTGGAGATCCCAGTAAAATCACCCTAAGGTTACATTACACAATGCTCAGAGAAACTGGAAAAAAATGACAGCACAATTAGACAGGATGGTTTATTTGATGGGTTGCCAGGAGAAAAGCTTCTTTTCTCTGAAACCAAACACTGCCTATCAGGACAAACACTTCATACTAACTGTCAAACACAGTAGTGGAGGGGTAATGATTTCCGCTTGTTTTGCAACTATGGTTACCGGGCACTTTGTAGTCACAGAGTCGACCAAATTCCTCCACAACGACGTGAAAGACTGATACAGTCATGCAAAAATAATTACTTCAAGTTGTTACTGCTAAAGTTGGCTCAACAAGGTACTGAATCATGGGGTGTACTTATTGTATTATGTACTTATTGCGTTGTTTGCCAGTAAAGTAGGCCTAACCCTAACCCTATGCAAGACTGAGCAGGCCTTAGTTATATCACTGGTCATGTCTGGGTACTCTGAATCTTAATTTTTGTCTTGTTTGTTTGTTTGTTTGTTTGGTATGTCATGCATTGCATTTACCTCATTTTAAGAAATCAATACATACAGTAAAGTTCACAGACAAGTGAGCTAATGTCTCTGTAGTGACCCCGACTTCTAATGCAGACACAATCCATGTGTACAAAGACACTGAGGTGACCGTGTCAAAGTCCATTCGTCTTGATGCTGTGGCTCAGAGCGACAGAACATTGAACTTTACTTGCTGTTATCAGGGAAGACTGGCCTTTAATAACAACATGACATTTAACCCAGTTTGGTGATGTCACTGTGTTTACGTTGGCAGTGCATCTACCTGCCCAAATCCTCGTCTCGCCACCAAAAACAGGCTTGAACGATCTTGCGTTGTGTATGTGCACAGTTACAAAAGTTGCCCAGAGCAGATAAGCATCCTCATCTATATCTGGCCAGTCTCCCCTTAAAGATCATTTCTGGATCTCCTTCACTGCATCGCAACAGTGACAGCGACCTGATCTAGCCCCCCCGACCCTGGAAGAAACAGGACAGATGGATTGATAGATGGGTGGATGGGAAGGAAACAAAGCTGTAGTGAGATAAATCTGGTATGTAGGTCCACTGGGGACAACGATTATGTTATTATGGTAAACAAACTCTGAGCTGGCAAACATTGGTGCGCAGTTTCCACAATGGCACATGACTGATGTCAGGTCTTTTGCACTGAATGCTCTGCCTTGGATGCCTTATGATATTACAGCAGAGCCTAGCACTAACAGAGTGACCCTCAGGGACAAATCTATGATGCATGCCCCTAGATGCACTCCTGTCCTGATGCGCTGCCTTTGGGTTCAGAGATGCAAATCTTGTAACAACATGTGCAAACGAGCTTTGTTGATATCAATGGTCATGTCTAGGTAATCAGAAAACCCTGTTTCTAGTTAGACAAAAAGCATCTTAATTTGTGACCAGTTTGTTTATTTGGTATGGTTGAAAGACCTCTCTACTTCTGCTGCAGGTTCTGCAGAAGGAGTTGTGAAGTACAGGGTAATTAAACAGCTTCTGTCCAAAAGCAGAACTCCATTAACTCCCAGCAGAAAAGCATGCGTTGGTTAAACACATGTGGCATTGTTACATTTCTGGTCAGTAAGTAAACCTTGAATTATCTTCCTTTGTGCAAGCCTCTGTGACAGTAATGATGTTGAAAAAATCTTGACTCATGCCATTTTACTTAACCACTGGATGTTTGGCAACTTTAAACAAAGATTGTGTGGCAGGGGACAGTTGATGATGTGGCACACTTCCTTGCTGGCATACTCAGGATGGCTAAGAGGGAGTGTTGTCTTTCAAATGTAAATCCCAGTTAAAAATGATCCAGACATTTAATTTGTGAACTCTGTTTCTGATATTATCCAATATTCCTGGTTTCACATAAGCCTAAGTCTACAGACACGTCCATCCATCCATCATTCTCTTTTGCTTTTAGTGTTGGGGTGGGGGTGGAGTTCAGCTGCCACAGGGTGAGAGGCAGAGTACGCCCTGGACAGGTTTCTAGTCTGTAACATGGCCAACATTGAGAGACATACAGCTATTTACACTCGTGTTCACACCTATGGGTAATTCAGAATAATCAGTTAACCTAACCCGACTAACTGAATGTCTTTGGACGACTATCCTGCCCGTCTACAGCCACACTTGGTCTTAGTTAATGTCAAAAAGCTGAAGCTGCTTTGTGTGAATGACACTGAAAAGATTTGTGATCAAAAGCTCACTAAATTCCTACAGACGCTGGCAGCAAGATAAATTTGATGTGAATTCACAGATGGACTTATTACTAAGCTGTCCTTCCTACTCTACCTCACAGCGCACACCTGTCGGTTTAGCCTTTGTAAACACATATGGACCACAGTTATGCAGTTTATTGCCACGATACCACTGGGAAAGCCCCAAGGAGAAGACTAAATTAATAGTCTTGTCAAACTGTGAGCTGATTTACATTTATGTTCAATGCCACACAGCCCATCAGCAATTAAATAAAGCATCTGTTTGATTCAGTTTTTTATTCAGGGAACAGTCAGATAGAATAGAATAGAATAGAATTCAACTTTATTGTCATTGCACATGCACAGGTACAGGGCAACGAAATGCAGTTTGCATCCATCCAGAAGTGCTTTAGTGATATAGATATATTACAATATATATTAGCAATAATATAGATATGTGAGTATATTACAGAAATGGGTCTATTATGGTATGTTATAATGTACACGGTATGAAGTATGTTGTGAATATTCTATAACTATAAGTATGTACAGGCTGTAGTGAGTACAAGCTATGTACAGGATATGAACAGGATATAAATATGAAAAACTATACAGAATATGAAATAAATAACTTTACAGAATCTGGGATATACAGCTATACAGAAATGGGAACTATGCAAGTTGTAAACAGTTGTAGGATTAAAGATTATCGAATGTACAGAATGATTATTTACACAGAGCTATACAGTAGTGCAGTTAAGATAAGTGAGGGTGTAGATAGTTTCTACAGAGGCTATATAAAGTGCTAGTGGTTGTGAGTGGTGGTTCACTCCATGTTATTATTGTGTTTGAGGGTACAGTTGTCCATTGTGGGTGTGTGTATGTTCAGTCCATGAGTTTAACGTGGGTCAGATGTCAGGAGGCAGAGTTCAGGAGTCTGACAGCTGTGGGGAAGAAGCTGTTCCGGTACCTGGTGGTCTTAGTCCGGAGGCTCCTGTGGCGCCTCCCAGAGGGCAGGAGGGTGAAGAGTCCATGTGATGGGTGACTGGGGTCTTTGATGATTTTCCCAGCCCTTTTCAGACACCGCTTCCTGTAGATGTCTTTTATGGCAGGAAGTGGTGCTCCGGCGATGCGCTGGGCAGTTTTCACGACCCTCTGCAACGCCTTCCGGTCCGAGGCAGAGCAGTTCCCGTACCAGACTGTTATACAGTTGGTCAGGATGCTCTCGATGGTGCAGCGATAGAAGTTCACCAGGATGTCTGAGGACAGGTGGTTCTTCCTCAGAGTCCTCAAGAAGAAGAGGCGCTGGTGAGCCTTCTTGACCAGCTTGGAGCAGTTGGTCGTCCAGGTGAGATCCTCGGAGATGTGGACTCCCAGGAACTTGAAGCTGCTCACACGCTCCACAGCCGTCCCCTTAATGTGGATGGGTGGATGTGGGTCAGCATTCCTCCTGTAGTCCACGATGAGCTCCTTGGTCTTCTCGGTGTTAAGCAGCAGGTTGTTTCTGTCGCACCACTCAGCCAGACGATCCACCTCCTCCCTGTAGGCGGCCTCATCGTTGTCACTGATGAGGCCAATCACCGTGGTGTCATCTGCAAACTTAATGATGGTGTTGGAACCATCAGCAGGTCTGCAGTCGTGGGTGAAGAGGGAGTAGAGGAAAGGGCTCATCACACAGCCTTGTGGTACACCGGTGTTCATTGTGATGGTAGATGAGCAGCGGTTATCCAGCCGGACATGTTGGGGGCGGTTGGTCAGGAAGTCCAGTAACCATTTGCAGATGAGGGAACTGATACCCAGGTCTGTCAGTTTCCTGATGAGTTGTGAGGGGTGGATTGTATTGAATGCTGAACTGAAGTCTATAAACAGCATTCTGGCGTAGGTGTTGTTGTTGTCCAGGTGTGAGAGGACAGAGTGCATTGCGATGGAGACTGCATCCTCTGTGCTCCTGTTCCGGCGGTATGCGAATTGGTGGGGGTCCAGGGTGGGGGGGAGACAGGATTTGAAGTGTGCTAGGACCAGTCGCTCTAAGCACTTAGTGATGATGGGGTGAGTGCTACTGGGCGGTAATCATTGAGGCAAGATGGGTTGGAGTTTTTGGGTATCGGGACGATGGAGGTGGATTTGAAGCAGGCCGGTACCACAGCGTGGGCCAAGGACAGATTGAATATGTCTGTGAGCACTCCTGCAAGCTCCCCAGAACACGCTCTGAGAACACGCCCGGGGATGCCAGATGTTGCTGTAGTGATAACAGCTGCCTCGAGAAGTCCTTCACAGGAAGCAAAACTATACTAGAAAGTCCCTCATAGAATGAGATGCAGGCCTATGCAGACTGACTGAACAATGGCCAGTTTAGCTGCAGTAATTTATGTGAGTTCCAGCACTTGATCAGGGCCTAGCAGACCTTGGCCTTAGTGTGTAAATGCTTTGCTCAGAGTGCCCTCATTCACAGAAGGCTGGAAAGCTGCCCTAGATTGTAACAGATCTTTATATGCATTGAAAATGGATTTTGTAAAAGAAAAAAGGCATTTCATCATCAGCCACATGATGAAAACTGAATTTCTGTTTCTGAAAACACACTGGATGGATCTGTTTTTTGGAAATGGTCAGATAGGAATTCTTTGAAACTCGCATTTGCATTTGTTTCTGAGCTGGGAATTTTATAAGCCACAGACTGGCTAATGTAAGGCGATTGTGTTAGGAAGAACTACATAAAACTTCACTGGTATAATCACACACTGATCATATGATGCCATGCTAATATGCTGAATTTGTATTTCTTAAAGCCTTTTAACTGACCTGAAAAAGAGGGACTATAAGCTGGGGGAGGAGATTTCAACTTTCTCCGTTGAACTCTCACATACTGTACTGACACACAAAATATTGCGATGCAAACTCAATGAGCCAGAAAAAAGTTCAGACTTGAGAGAACAGTTCAGGAAAGATCAGGTTCTCATCCATGAGCAGGAGAGTTCGCATCATCTCCAGTAAGTTTTCTGCGCAGCGAGATCCATACAGTTCTCAAGGAAAGTAGATGGGATCAAAATACTCTAAAAGACCATAGAGCAATAATAAAAACACACATCGGGAGATATCTGTAACACAGGTTGTGTTTTTAATGTCAGCAGTGATGTGTCTGCACACAGTGCTGTATTTTGATGAATATATCAGATAGCAGGAAAAACTCCAGGGATTTCCAGGGACCTCTGAGGGGAAAGAATGCAAAGATGAGAACTGTGAGAAAGCCGAGAAGACAACAGCAACAGCAAACTCACCTGCACACCACAAAAAGGAGCCACAGCCAGCTCAAAAATAAAAGGTGACAACAGCAGCAGCACAAATATGGTGGGAAAACATAAGGTATTTAGTACAAGTGGAATAACACTGCATAGCTAACTGATTTATTAATCAAATAATTTGTAAATGCATTTTTATATACCACGGATAAAAACATAATCAGTATGATACTTGGTATATTTCAGCATTGTGTGCTGTCTGCTCTTAAAATATTTGACAAAACTGGACAAGTGGAGGTTCAAAGAAGAGGTGGGAGGCCTAAAATACTACCGACAGAGGGTGAACAGTGTCTGAAAATCATGCCCATTTGTATGGTGTGATGAATCCACACGTATGCTTCAAATCAGTATGCACAGAGGAGGTCAGGGAGAGGTACAAAAGTGAATCTACAGCCATCTATAAAACACGGCGGAGGCTCTATCGTGGTTTTAGGCAGTGGTGTTAGAGATCTTGTCTAAATTGATGGAATTATAAATGCAGAAAAGTACCATCAGATTTTGATTGAAATCAAATCACCATGGAATACAAGGAAAGTGGAAGGCATTTGATTAGCAGCTGCTTCATTTTCAGCATGACAATGACCCCAAACACGCTGCCAATGCAGTAAAAGCAGACCTGGATAGAAAAATGCACAGTGGAATGATACATTTCAGAAAATCGCTGCATCTATTTGCTGTTTTCCTGTTTTCCTTGCAAAATATAAAGAAATGAGCACTGGCTCTAGACTTTTGTACAGGTTTGTACACATTCATATGTAGAATGTGTTAATGACTGAGGCTATGATTTTATTGAATTAGAAAGTCAGCTGCAAAGAATAAACAAACATAGAAATAAGTCATTAATAGAACAGGGAATAAAAGTACATAATTAATAGGAGAATTTGAATTTGGGCATAATACAGGACTTCATGCTCATGGTTTAATTTGATAATTGAACTCATATTCACCCTTATGTCCTCATATTGTTGTTACTGGCTAGTAGCAAAAGCTAGGCTAGCTGTTTCCCCCAGGTCTTGCTAAGCTAAGCTAAGCTAAGTAGCTTCTGTTTGTAGATAAATACATAAACACACAGCTAAGATTAGACATTAAATACCTGTGAAAAAACAAATGAGAGCAATTTCTAAATGAAGAACTGTCCTTTGTGAAGTCAAATTAACCGTCAGGTAAGAGGATAGTTGCTCATTTTGAAATGTCTCCAGATCCTGATGCTAAATTTCAGCTAACAGCTATTAGAATTGTAACTGCAGATATAGTGTAGTGTTTGTGCTGGGTTTAATCTGTAGTTTTGACACTGATTTACAGGAACATATCATAAATTCATATACAGAGAAACAAAAACGGCTGCAGAGGACTCGGGCGTTATATATGATAACTTCAATAACACAGACATAATCAAAAAGCTACAGGCCAAGGTCCAGCTGCATGGGCGTAAGAATAGAAATTGAGGTGTTGCGCCTTAAAATCTAAAGTTTACGCTCACTTTTATTTTAATTACAGTCTTCAGAGGCAATAAAACTAAGCCATTATATCAATAAACTCAAACTTTATACCTGCACAGGCCCAATTATTGGTTCTTGGCTCTATTTCTGCCAGCACAAATAACAGGTCAGATCTGTTAGTGCCACGTAGACACTTTGGTATGACTGTGTAATGATTTATCTAGAGGTCACCTCAGGTTGCTGAAAGTCACTTTGACTCTTAAATAGGGTTGCCAACTCCCTGAAAAATAAATAAGGGACACCTCGTGGCCAGGGCCGGGCGACCCAGTTGTCTTCACCCTTCCCAGTGTGGTGAATTTTCTAGCTCTTTTTTTGTGTGTGAAATTATTTTTTTAACCATTTGACTTGAAGTTGATTTAAGTAGATGCATATTCTATTCTTTGTGATATGAACACATGTGAAACAAATGATCATTTAGCCATTTATTTTTAGCTCAAAATGACAACATTAACACAGTAAAACAGGTCTCTTTCTTAAACAGAAGCCTGTCATGCTTAACTTTTGAGAATATAAGTA
Source organism: Rhamphochromis longiceps (assembly GCF_057381845.1). NCBI lineage: Eukaryota > Metazoa > Chordata > Actinopteri > Cichliformes > Cichlidae > Rhamphochromis > Rhamphochromis longiceps. The sequence goes on from NC_140577.1 coordinate 25,029,052, forward strand.
AATCTTTCTTTAAAAGAACTCTGTCCTGCTTAACTTAAAATAATAGAAAACAATAGAAAGAAAAATATTCTTGTAACAGTGCACATTTAGTGCATTTAGTACAATTGGCTTCAGTTGAGGTATTATTTCAGCTTTTCTAATGCTAATCAGCTGCTCCTGTTTGTAAACCCGCTTGTTCCCATGATTACGCATCTTAACTCATCATCATTATTCATCTATGTATTACTTTTATGTATTAGTGATCTATTTGTTGTAATCATCCATCCTTGCAGTTGTTTATTACACAAAATAAATTATATTATCACACTTCTGGCCACATAGCGCTGATATTCACTGCACATGCCCATATTAACTTTTTCCAGCCAGGTGTTTTCCTTTTCCCATTCTTCCCTTTCTCTGAGGGGAACAAACATTGCTGCTCTAACGCTGGGCTTACACTGTGCAGTTTTTGGCCCATTTTGAGCCGATTTTTGAGTGATCGGACCGATTTTGGCCTTCATCGTGCGTCGTGTAGTATACGTGGGGTAACGAGAAGTGATTAACACCTCACGACCAGCTCCCGATCATCAATCGCTCGTGAAGGTGTCACCACAGGCGCTCACACTGCTCACGCGCAAACACGTAAACGTCGGTGAAAAAGACGGAGCAGCACAGCAGTGCAGCGTGTGATCTGGACACAAGCGATGGAGGCACTACTTGTAGAACTTCGAAAAGGCTCGGATGAGCTTTCCAATGTGGCCTCACAAAATGATCACGACCACAACAACCGTGAAAATAGTTGGATTTACATTGCTGCTCAATCACAGCTGCCTGATGAGTGTTTTTCATTAGCAATTTAGCAAAGTTGATGGTGGTGGTGTGTCTGTGTGAGTGAAAGACAGAGAGAGAGAGGGAGAGCGACAGATTTTCTGTTATAACCTTCATTTTATGGACGCACAGTGTGAGCACTCAGGTCGCATCAGAGCATCGGGCGGTATAGTGTGAGACCCTGCATCGTGACCTACCAACTTCTAACCCCTGCGAGTCAATCGTGCAGTTTGAGCAGGAGCTGAATAACGTGACTGAAAAAATCGCACAGTGTCTGCCCAGCTTTAGGTGTACTGACGTCCGAGACTTGCACCGCAGTGTCGGCGTTTGTTTCCCTGTTGGCCATGCTTGTTGTTGTGGTCATCTGTTGTCTTCCGGTATTTTCTCCGTAAGCGACCTTTCCTCGACCAATGAGATGAGCGGTAATCTGAATTGTCATACTCGAATTGTCATAAGTGTGGTGTCAGCTCATTGGTCACAAAGCAGGAGAGGGGCTGGGAATTATGTTTTCAAACAAAGCGTTAATTCCATTAACATTTATAGACTACTTTTGATTCTCACTGTATTACGGGACAAAGTGCGTCCCTTATTAGCTCAATACGGGACGTGTACTTTTGTTTCGAAATACGGGACGATTCCGTATTTTAAGGGACGGTTGGCAACCCTACTCTTAAATACTTATAGTACTGCAGGTCAGAAAATGGATATCAGTATGGTATCGGTCAGTGTCACCCGACACATTGATTCATAGGCGAATATAAGCCTTAGACTTGTCTGGTGATCCATCAGATGATGTGCTGGCGTTAGCCGGTAAAAAGACGTTATTAAATTATTCAGAAACACATCATCGTGTGACTCTGTACAGCATGCGAACAAGAAGAGCTATGGTTTCGTAATAGACCTCATACAGCTTACTGTGTATAACTGTGCTCTAAGAACCTCAGAGTTTATCTATATTTAGAATGGAAATTATGACGGGTGTGTATCTCTCTCTGGGTGGGAGTGTGTGTGTGTGCTGCACCAGCTCCAGTGGCTTCTCTGTCCCTCTGGAAAAAATAGACAAGGGCAGACACAGGAAACTGGATGTCACAAGTTCATTGCCAGCCCTTTGCCTTGTGAGTTCTTTTCATGTACAAGTTCCTTTAAGAAGGTCTTCAAATGATAAATTTTCAACACTTGTACCACCTGTTAACACTTGTCAAGTCATGGGGGACCCATCCGGGGTTTGGTTCTAAGCTACATGCTAAACAGGTTTATTTCCAGAAAGCTTTACCTATCAAATGAAGTGTCATACATTTTGGAATTGCAGGATTTTCTGATAAAAGTTCGATTTGAGTGGAAAAAAGTCTATAAAAAGAGTTGCACATTAAAAGGATCAAAGGCCTTGCAGGGCTCGCCAACACCTAACTGATGTTAACAGGTTCATTTCCAAAAGGGCCTTGAACACACCTCTGTATTTCTTATCTCCAGTAGAAAAGCATTATCTAAAATCATTAACCATTATCTCTTTAATCACTCTAGAGATATTTCAGACATTACTTCCTGCTCTCCAAGACCATATATCTTCTCTGGAGCAGTGTTTCTGAAGCAAGCATCTGTAAAGTGCAGCCATCAGTTAGAGGCAGAGCTTCAGTGAGTGAGTGAGTGGGACGATCTAAAGATTCTACATATCTTTAAAATGTTAAAATGATTATCTATGGATACATTCTCCAGGACTGTTAACAGGAATAGAGAATGTATGATTCACACGTGTGATTTGCAGTAAAACGCTCTCTCACTGCCTTTTAACAATGCTACAGACATTACGAGCACGTGACTGTAAAAGCGCCTGACACTCATCTAAAGTTATTAGCCACTGTTCAAAATCTGCTTAATGTAGTAGTACAGAGCAATGTATTCTAGAGCAGGGGTGTCAAAACAAAATCGGCCTGCCAATGACTCCAATCTGGTTCACTGGAAAAAATATGAAGGAAGAGATACATTTTGGACTTTTGACTGTGTTTGTTTTCTTTCTTCCTGATATAAACCAGCCTCATGGTCATACTACACCAAAGTAATAAAGTAACAGATAAGCAGGTAAATGAGAGCAAAGTTCCTATTTTTTCACTGCATACTTGAGAAACTGTTTTTTTTTCTTCTTTTTTTTTTCCCATTTTTACAATGGTTCCAATGTAACTTTTTCTGTGATTTCACACATTTATTTCTTTCAGTTTAAGCCCAAAGAGTCGCACTGACAGGTTTCTTTCAATTACTACAGCAGCATTTGTTTATCATGTAGTAAAACTGAGAGGTCCTGTTGAAACTGTGCTTCTTTTTCTTGTACTGAGATATTACTGGGATTAAATTTGCAATGAAACCTCTTTACACTGACAGAAAGGGCAGTTTTTATGAGTGCAACTGTCTCACAATGTAATGGTTGACATCCAGGTAGACTGACTGGGGGTAGGTTCCTTACATTTTTGCCACTTTGCTTCCACCTACTGGAAAATTTGTGTCTGTGACGCTGAGCTTGAACGCAGCACATAAACATGTGCTTTAGGGTCAGATTTAGTAGAAAGCCTTCTTTTGACCCTAAAAATCTGCAGCTTTTGTAAAAGAGGCACAGAGTCAGTTGTTTGACTGAAAGTTGTGTTTTTGCGGCTGGCCTTACGGCGTATGTATTTGTAAGCATTTCACCTTTGGGAGAAGAATATTTAAATGAATCACACAAATGTTAATTAAAGTCTGTGACTCACAATTTACTGCAGATTGTACGTGTCGGTGCAGTCATACTACGGGGAGGAATACTGGTCTAATAAACACATTTCACGGAGGAATAATAACATGTGGACTCTGTTGTTGGTGAAACACTGAAAAAGACGCCACTTTATTAGACACGTCCTCACTCAAAGTTGCTCGCTTTTTCTTGCCTTTTCTTGTAACACAATCCGTGTTTCATAGTTCCTTTTAAGCACCTCAACACACGTTTAGTTGTTATCCAGTGTTGTTCTTTTGGGTCAGATAGGTATTGTGATAGTTTGCTGACAATCTCACGATATTTCTTTGAATCAGCAGGTTTTGCATCACCATCAAAGTCTAGCTTTTGTTCACATGGAGCTGATCTACCCTTGCAGTCAGACATTTCAATCCTCTCCAGTATCATGGTTATGTACCACATAACCTTGCAGTTAATTGGAGCATGCAGATAAGCTGTTTTAACATCAGGTGGAGCTCCAAGTCATACTGGGCAGTCAGTTGAATTAAGCTCCATACTGACGTCATATTCACAGTGGGAAAAAGTCTCCTTATAGTCGGCTGTAGCCTTTTGCAACATATCTAGCCTTATGTGTTTTAGTCCCATATGAGTTTTCTTTAATTGTATGTGTAGCACTCTCGTGTGATGCGACGAGCTAATAATCACTCTCGATGTTAGTCCGCTGTAAAACTTTTAATGCGTACTCCAGCACATGACAAAACACACAGACCGCCCCGGAAGAACAAAACTCCCCCCACCATACTATTCCGGTTGGACTAGTCCCCCACAGTTATGGCAGGTCCGCACAAACAAATATTGCTTGGTGATCATTTAACCAATGATCTACATCCTCCCCATTTAGCTGGTAGCACCTAACAAAACTAATTCACTCACAAGTCTCTAGACAGTGCTTCTTAACACAACTTTAACTTACCGGTAACAATGTTTTTTGCTCGGAGTAACCCCACACCTTAACATAACAGCAATTATGAAAAATGCAAATAGCAAGCATCATATTTCAACATACTGACAACAAACTGATTACACCTAAGGCATCCTAGTGTTTTCCATTTACGTGTATCTTGGGTTGGGTCTGCAGATGCGACCTGCACGTGTAGTGTATGGTGTCTGGTTCACAATGTTCTGGCCGGGCACCTGCACAGCAGGTTGGGGCTGAGGAGAGGATGTGTTTTGTGAATCTTCGTTTGAGCGTGTGTGTGATTGCGGTGTGAGTGTGGAACTGTCCATTGTAGAATGGTTAGTGTCCTGGCACTCAGGGTCATAGTCATGGAGTGGTGGCGGAGGCGGTTCTGCCACTGGGAGGATGTGGCGGCAATTCCTCCTGTAGGTTCTTCCACCGACCTGAATGATGTAGGATCGTGGCTCCTTGCTCTTCCTTTCCACAATTCCCAGCTTGTCGTAGCCTTTCTCTGTCTGCACGCGGACCACTTGTCCTTCTTGCAACGGCTGTAGCGTGCGACTGGACTTATCATAGTGACGCTTCAGTCCGAGTCTTTTGTCGCGAAGTCGGTCACGGATCTGTCCTGTGTCTTTTGCAATGGGTGCCAACAGCTTGCTGCACACAGGAATGCCCGCGCGTGTCTGACGAGACATGAGGCGTTCAGCAGGGGAGCCTAGTTGTGTGTCACGGGGAATGTTTCTAAGGTTTAGGAGGTCAAGAAACACATCGGTTCCATCTCGGTGAGATTTTTCCATGAGCTGTTTTGCACTGCGCACCGCTCTCTCAGCAAGACCGTTTGACTGTGGAAGCTCTGGGCTGCTGGTTGAATGGGTGAAGTCCCACTGTTTTGCGAAATCAACAAACTGTTGACTAGTGTATTGTCTGCCATTGTCAGTGAGGAGCGTGTGCGGTGTGCCATGAACTGAAAAGTGTCTCTTTAGCTTGGAAATGACCGCTGCTGTGGTCAAGTCACGGAGAAGGTCAATCTCAATCCATCCTGAATAGGAATCTACAAGGACCTGGTATTGTTTTCCATGCCAGGTAAAAATGTCAGCAGCCACCGTTGACCATGGGAGGTCTGGAACAGGGTGCAGTTGTAGCGGTTCTCTCTGCTGATGTGTCTTAGTGCTGTTACACACAGTGCAAGAGAGCAGCTCTTCTGCGATGTCTTTTGACATTGCTGGCCAAAAAATTACACTCCTAGCTCTGCGCTTGGTTGCTTCGGTACCTGGATGGCCTTTGTGTACGATGTTGATGTACTCTTTGTGCAGGGACTGGGGAATGACAGTTTTGTGGCTTTTCATGATGATCCCATCCTCCATGCTGAGCTCATCTCTATATGGAAAAAACGGAGCCAGTGCGGGCTGGACTTGGCTCTCTCTGCTGGGCCACCCTCGCTGAATGACTGTGCTGAGCGCTTGTAGCACATCATCTTGTGCTGTGTGCTGTCTTAGCTCCTCCAGGCGAGCAGTGGAGATGTAGCTCACTGTCATCACTTCATAATCAGTGTGTTCGACCGGGCAGCGTGATAGCGGGGCGAGCGGGGCTCTTGAAAGGGTGTCGGCTAGATACATGTATTTCCCCTTTTTGTAGACCAGACTGATGTCGTAACTCTGTAGTCGCAGTAACATCCTCTGGAGCCGGGCAGGGGCGGCATGGATTGGCTTTTTCATTATGGTCACCAGGGGCTGGTGGTCGGTTTCAATGATTGTTGCTTTGCCATAGACATAATCTTTGAACTTCGTGCAGGCAAACACCACGGCGAGGAGCTCCTTCTCTATTTGAGCATATCGCGTCTCTGTGTCAGTGAGAGCACGCGAGGCGAAGGCCACTGGTCTGCCATTTTGCAAACACGCGGCACCCAGCCCATAGCATGATGCATCACATGTCAGTGTGACTGGCTCCTTGACGTTGTAATACGCCAATACTGGCGGGCTGGAGAGGCATGATTTGAGGTGGTCGAAAGCCTCTTGGTGCTGTGGGAACCAGCACCACGCAGTCTCTTTGTGGGTTAGTTTCCTTAGGGGTGCGGCAATCTCACTAAGGTTCGGTATGTATTTCCCAAGGTAATTAACCATACCGAGGAAGCGCTGTAGCGACGTGACATCCGTGGGCACTGGCATTGCTCCTACTGCTGTGGTTTTGGAGGGGTCTGCTTTTAGACCGTCCCTTGTGAAGATGTGGCCCACATATGACACTTGATCTAGGCGAAATTTGCACTTGTCAGGGTTTAGCCTGAGTTTGATCTCTCGAGCACGTGTCAGCACTTTTTTTAGGTTGGCATCATGTTCGGCCACTCCGTGTCCTCCGATGATGATGTCATCCACGATGACAGAGCACGGGTAACCGGTAAACAGCTGTTCCATGGAGCGCTGGAACACCTCACTGGCTGAGTTGATACCAAAGGGCATCCGCAGAAACCTGTATCGCCCAAATGGGGTGCTGAATGTGGTCAGCATTGAGGATTTCTCGTCGAGCCGTATTTGCCAGAAGGAGTTTTTTGCATCTAGCACTGAGAACACTGTCGCTCCTGACATCTGTGCTGCCACTTCCTCAACGCTACGCATTGGGTGATGGGGTCTTTTCAGTGCTGTGTTGAGGTCTTTTGGATTTATGCACAGTCTGATCTCATGCTTGTCTTTCTTGTGTGCTGCCACCATTGAGGACACCCAGTCAGTAGGCTCGGTGACTGGTGTTACAACGCCGATGCGTTGCATGCGTTCAAGTTCAGCTTTGACTCTTTCCTGCATCGCGATGGGGATGCGGTGGGCTGGACGGACCACAGGCTGCACATCAGGGTCTAGTATCATTGAGTATGTGACTGGAAGTTCCCCCAGTTCATCTCTGAACAGGTCATGGTATTGTGTGAATATGTGGGAGCTGAAATCTGTGCTGCTATCTGTGCTGATCTGGTGGACCTCAGGGCTCATTTTCACAATGCCCATTTCCATGCATGCTCGAAATCCTAGCAGCGGTTGCACTTCTCTATCCACCAAAAAGAAAGGCAACGTGTGACACTGCTTCTTTAAGCAACAAGGGAGTGTAACAGTTCCAGTGGTCTGAATTCTCGTGCCTCCATAGGCAACAAGGCTCACAGGATTCTCTTGTTTAACAGTCTGTCTTCCGCCATTCACTGTTTCGAAAGTCTTGAGTGACATGACGTTGCATTTCGCTCCCGTATCTACTTTCATCTCTGTGGGCACGCCATTTATGTGTATTGTGACAAATCCCTCATCTTTTTTATTAGCTTTAGCGTGGATGCAGTCAATCTGTCTGTCAAGCTCTACACCATCCACGTAAAACGTTTCATCTTGAAGTGGTGGCTCACTCACTGTTAATTCGTTCACAAGCCGCCTTGCAGTCTGTCTGTTAGGGGCTCTGTGATGGCTGCGTGGTTTAGACTTGCAGCAACTTTTGTAGTGATTCAGTTTTTTACAGTTGTGACACTGTTGTCCAAATGCTGGACACTTGTCTCGCTTGTCTCGTGGCTGCCTCCACAATTGGAGCAATTGGTGACAGTCTGTGGGAATGAAAGGGGCTTCGGCTTGTGCTTGCTGTTCAGAATGGGCTTTACTGCGTCGACACTGGTAGCTTGTGTTGCTAGTGTCTTACTGTTTTTTTCAGTCATTTCGTGTATTCGACACACCGAGATAGCTTTAGCAAGTGTTAGCTCGCTGTCTCTTAGCAGAGCCTTTCTCAACGTGTCGCTAATGACACCACAGACGATACGATCACTGAGCATCTCGTCAGTGAGGTCCCCAAAGTGACAACATTTAGCCTTGATCTTTAAATCACTGATGAATGATTCAAGTGTCTCACCTGGCTTCTGATTTCTGGTGTGGAATCTATATCTTTCCATCGTCCTGTTGTGTTGAGGATTGCAGATTTCTCGAAATTTTGCCTTCAAACACTCTGGATCCTCTCTGGACTCAGCAGCAGTGAGTATCTCTCCATCTGCACCAGCTGCGCGAACGGCAGGAGCATAAACGAACGAGCGTTCTCGTTCAATGGCGTCTGGTCCAGCAATATTCAGGAGAATGTAAGCCCTTGTCTTCGCCGGCTTGTCAGAGTGAGCAGCGGCGATGAAAATATCATACTCCCTTTCAAAAACACGCCAATTCTCGGCAATGTTCTCATCAAAAACCAGAGGGTCAGGTCTGCGAAATCCGTCCGCCATGATGGGGCGACTTCTTTTTTCTTTAGCGGCTAATCCGATACAGCGCACAATAAGCAGTGCGGTACCCCGACAGGGATATAAACATACGCGCTGGCGTGACGTCCGTACCGTCTTCTGACACCATGTAGCACTCTCGTGTGATGCGACGAGCTAATAATCACTCTCGATGTTAGTCCGCTGTAAAACTTTTAATGCGTACTCCAGCACATGACAAAACACACAGACCGCCCCGGAAGAACAAAACTCCCCCCACCATACTATTCCGGTTGGACTAGTCCCCCACAGTTATGGCAGGTCCGCACAAACAAATATTGCTTGGTGATCATTTAACCAATGATCTACAGTATGAACCCACTTGGCCTCCACTGTGTGTTTGCCTTCTGGATGTGTGATCAATGTGAATGTGTCGTTTACTCTAAGCAAATCCATTTTCCTGTGGTTTGAAATCTCTTGTGATATTGCAAGTTCTTGCAACTGCTACCACTCTTTTTGATCCATGCTCAATCATCCTGGTAAGTAAATCCCAAAGGTTGATTCTGTTCATCTGGACGTAGCGTTTTCAGTGGGAGAAACGTTTTGTGAAGTGACTTCTTCAGGCTATGTTTACACTGGCCCGGATAAATTTGAAAATGGCGTTTTCGTCTGAAACGCTCCACGTCCACACTATCGTTTTCAGTTGTTTTCACAGAGTTGTGTGTCCACATTGAAACGGCCAAAAACGCTTACGTTCCAGTACTGTGCATGCATTTACTTTCCAGCGCTTTGAAACATCGCACAAAATGTCGAGGAAAAGCACCGAGTTTTTTAAATGGACTAACAGTGAGGTGGAGTTGTTGCTGCGAGTAACACAAAAGTACAAAGTTGCAAAAGCGAGTGAGAATTAAAGAATTTGAAGAAAAGCTATCTGGAGCATGTACAGGCTGATATTAATCTTTAATAGGGCTGTCAAAATTGAGTGCAAACAAAACAACTGCTGTATAATGCTCTCTGCTATCTTAATTTAATTGGTGACAATACTGCATCACATGACTAAAATGTGTCAACGTTTTCGAAAGGACTCCGGTTCGCTGTCCACACTGCATGTGTTGGGAAGGTTACTTTACAGATTACAGAATACATGCCCCAAAATGTATTCTGTAACGTATTCCGTTACGTTACTCAATGAGAGTAACGGATTCTGAATACTTTGGATTACATAATATATTATCAAGCTTTTTACAACTACGTGAATGTACTATTGCTGTGATAGCTCCGATGATGATGTCAACGTGTTTACGGAAGCGGTTGTGGGATTCATCGGGAAACTAGCGGATGATACCGTGGAGACAAAGACTATCACAACGTTTCCCAACCAGAAGCCGTGGGTGGATAAAACCATCCGCGACGCTCTGAGATCCCGCACTGCTGCCTACAACACGGGACTCACGACGGGGGACATGGACCCGTACAAAGCCGCGTCATATAACGTGCGGAGGGCGGTGAAAGAGGCGAAGCAGCGCTACGGGAGGAAACTAGAGTCACAACTCCAACAGAGTGACTCTAGGAGCCTGTGGCGGGGACTAAGGACAATAACGGACTATAAAGCACCAACAACCGGTATGACGAACGCGGCCGTGACTCTGGCAGACGAGCTGAACACTTTCTATGCTCGCTTCGAGGCTGCAGCTAAGGACTCCAACGATGCTAGTGTTAGCAGCGCTAACGGCTGCAGACAGGAAGATACTGCCAGCACCGGAAACGTGCTCGTCATCTCCGAGCATGAAGTAAGGAGAGCCTTCAGAAGAGTGAACACCAGGAAAGCAGCAGGACCAGATGGCATCCCAGGTCGTATCCTCAGAGACTGCGCATACCAGCTAGCTCCTGTGTTCACTGAGATATTCAACATCTCTTTATCTCAGTCGGTGATCCCCACATGCTTCAAAGAGTCCATCATTGTTCCTGTCCCGAAGAAACCCCACCCTGCTTCTCTCAATGACTATCGCCCTGTAGCCCTCACCTCAGTAGTGATGAAGTGCTTTGAACGCCTGGTCAGAGACTTCATCATTTCTTCACTACCAGACACACTGGACCCACTACAGTTCGCTTACCGTCCAAATCGTTCCACAGACGATGCCATCTCTCATCTCCTCCACACATCACTCACTCACTTGGACACTAGAAGGGGGAATTATGTTAAAATGCTCTTCATAGACTACAGCTCTGCATTTAACACCATAATTCCCTCCACACTCACCACCAAGCTGGAGCATCTGGGACTCAGCTCATCTATGTGTAAGTGGATCTCCAGCTTCCTAACTGGCAGACCACAGGCAGTAAGGATGGGCGGACATGTCTCAGCCTCCACCACTCTCAGCACTGGAGCCCCCCACGGGTGTGTTCTGAGCCCCCTGCTGTACTCTTTGTACACTGTGTGGCCACTACCAGCTCCACCACCATCATCAAGTTTGCTGACGACACCGTCGTGGTGGGCCTGATCTCTGATAACAACGAGACGGCCTACCTGAAGGAGATTAGGAATCTGGAGAACTGGTGCCAGAGGAACAACCTCCTTCTAAACGTCAGTAAGACAAAGGAGCTGATAGTGGACTTCAGCACTAAGCAGGAGAGGAACTACCAGACCCCCGTCATCAACGAGTGCCCAGTGGAGAGAGTGGACAGCTTCACATCACGCAGGACCTGTCATGGTCCTGTCACATCAACACCGTGGTGAAAAAGGCCCGACAGCGTCTCTACCACCTCAGACGCTTGAGAGACTTCCAACTGCCCTCCAAGGTGCTCAGGAACTTTTACTTGTGCACCATAGAGAGCATCCTGGCGGGAAACATCTTAACCTGGTTCGGGAACAGCACCATGCAGGACAGACGAGCTCTACAGAGGGTTGTGCGGTCAGCTGAGCGCACCATCCGCTCCGAGCTCCCTGACGTGCACTCAATCTACAGCAGGCGGTGCTGGACCAAGGCCAGGAAGATCGTGAAGGACCTCAGCCATCCCAACAACAGACTGTTCTCTCTGCTGAGGTCAGTAAAGCGATTCCGCTCCCTGAAGACCAACACAGAGAGACTGAGGAGGAGCTTCTTCCCGCAGGTGATACGGTCTCTCAATCACACCACCACACAGTCCTGACCCACACATACAGTTCTTACACACACTGGACATTCTGGACATTGTTTTCACTTCATCACTTAAATCACTTTAAGCATATTTGCACTGCAGAAGACATAATGTGGATTGCACAACACTGGACACTATTCTTCATTTCCAGTTAATACTTGTACAGCTGCTGTTATTGTGTATATATTTATTTATATTTATATTTCTTCATACATTCTTATATAGTTCTATATTGTGTATTTTGTTGTACAGTTATTTTATTTTCAACTTTAATTTATATATTTTATCTTATTCTTTCCCAGTTAAATTTACCCTTCATTCTAATTTGTGTTGTACAGTTATTTCCTTTTTAACCTTAATTTATATTTTATTCCTTCCTAGTTAAATTTACCATTTTTTAATTTTTCATATTTATTTCCTATCTTATTCATAGCCTTTTCCTTTTTTTGTTTTCTTTAGGTCACGAGCAGTTGTCCAAGCATTTCACTACATATCGTACTGTGTATGACTGTGTACGTGACAAATAAAATTTGAATTTGAATTTGAATTTTGATTTATTACTGTTACTGAAGGTCGGGTTCCGTGTTGGGCTCGTAGCTGAAAACTAGCTTTACTTTGTTGTCTGGGTCAACTTTGCTTGCGAGAGACAGAGAGAGGCATTGAAAGGCTGCACCAACGGAACTTATTGTTTCGGAGGAAAACACGAACACAGCGTACAGTCGAGTCTTAACAGCGTGCTTACAACTAGGCTCGTCAGGCACTCTTTTTGGCTGCAGTGGTTATTATTATATTTACATGCTTCCAGCTCCTGTTTTTGCTCGATGACAACTCATACTTTTCCACTCGCCTTTTTCTCCCTCCTCGCGCTCACAGACACATAACGAGTATGGCAGTCCATTCTCCCTGCAGCACGGACTACACTGCCCATCAGGCTACATTCTTTAGAGCTATCCGATTGTAAAGTGATGACGTGACGAATCCTACTTCCGGGCCTAAAGTAGTCTGCGTTTAATATGGCTTTTGTGTTGTTAACATGTTTAATGTTATGTATTTTCTTCTATTTAATCTCAAAAAGCTCCTAAAACAGTCAGTGATCACTGTTGACCTCACTCGGCTTTTATTACCCCTAATCATTTATTTAAACTTTTTAAAACCTTAGGATGTAACTACAGCCCAGCCCATGCAGCAGTATATGAATGACTAACCTCGTATTGTGGATGGATTATCCCAGTTGTTCTCCTGGCTGAAGTTTGGTCCTTTTACAGCATCCTGCCATGCGATTATATTTGTTCCTGACCACCGAGAACACTCACGTTAACTTTTATCGAGTGGAAAAAAAGTTAGCTTGTTTATATTATGCTAACATAGCTGTGTCGCTAGCGGTCACGTAGCACATCATTATATACCAGCTAGCCAAACTTCAGTAACCCTACAAACGTCACTGCTGTTTAGCTTTCTGTTTTCATTTATGTTGGAAGTGATAGCAGAGCTGTACGTTTTCATTTGTTTCCAAAACCCCGCAGTCAGGACATGCTATATTGTATTTAGATAGAAGCTAGTGAGCTAACTTCCTGCTAACTTCTAACTCCGTTAAATGCCATAAATTCCATTTTCATGGATGCCTGGATGTTAAACTCAATTGTTACACCTGGTAGAGCCGAACGCTGATCATTTTATTAAAGATGAAAGACTTTAGACAGTTTTTCAACTCTCAGTAATGCCATAGTGATCGTTTGATATATGGACCTGCAGCGGAGTTTAGGTCCAGACACGGCTAGTGACATCAGACTGAACAACCTGTAGCATTCTGCCTATTAGCTTAGCACAACAACAACAACAACAAAAAGGCGCTCTCTCACCCAGGAAACACGCAGAGAGAGAGCGTCACCCTGTAACCATGGCAACCGTAACGCTGCCACCTGGAACAACAGAACGTAGCTGTCAAACAAAACCCAAACAGTCCTGACCCGCGATAATATGAAACAGGAAAGTACCGCCGTGTAATCCACTTATTTCAACAAAGTAACTGTATTCTAAATACCACCTTTTTAAACGGTAACTGTAACGGAATACAGTTACTCATATTTTGTATTTTAAATACGTAACGGCGGTACATGTATTCCGTTACTCCCCAACACTGCACACTGCAACACGAAAACAGCGTTTTCAAATGTATCTACTTTGGAGAGCGTTTTCAAAATGCTGCATTTTCCTTGACTGAAAATACCGTCTCAGTGTGGAGAGAAAAAATGGAGAGAAAAAGATGCGTTTTCAAACTAAAACGTATTAATGTGGACATGGCCTCAGTCTCAGCTGACTGCAGGTTTCCCCAACCTTATGAACAGTATATTTGCATAATGACTGAAATTAATGATCACAGAGGTCAGTTCTGTGATCATTAATATGTAAATTCTCATGTCAAAGACGACTGATCAACAGTTATGTTCCTTCCCTGTTTATGAGGTTGGGGAAACCTGCAGTCAGCTGAGATTGAAGAAGTCACTTGAATGAGTGACGAAACGTTTCTCCCTCTGAAAACGCTACGTCCAGATGAACTAAATCAACTTTTGGGGATACTACCACTCTTGCTAGATTGTATCACGTCATCCAAACAACAACAAATTTAACAAGTGTTAAGTTGTTGAATTTCATGCAGATCGTACATGATTTAATTGCGTTCACCATAGAAACATCAAACTATTTTCTTAAAATTAAAAGTTAGACTCTCGTAAATGTAACAACCATCCAGTTTCACTCTTTTGAGTGTAGATGAGTTAGCGAAATATAACATGAGAAGACAATGTCAGAAAATAATTGTACAAAAGGCCCCGGAGTTACGGTTTATTGCTGTTCAGTTGTTAGTTTCACCGGTAGTTTTTTAAAGTAGAGGTCAACCCACCGCTATGCATGAGAGAGACTACGAGCAGGGAAAAACGTGGGCAAGGCACCTGAGCTTTTCTGCTCCAGATTACCGGCAGAGATTTGGTCATTCCTTGAGAAGTGTGCGTTAATGAGCAACGCAAGTTTGTGATCTGTGAGTATAAGTGATGATAAGATGTGTTTGGGACTGTGCCTGAGGTTAGTGGTTAGGGTTAGAGGTTAGGGAATGAGTGTGTTTCTGCCTGTGCAGCTAATGGTTGCTAAGCTAAGATAAGCTAACTCTCCTATCATGTGGTTGGGTATAATCGTGTACTGTGTTAGTTCTCTCAGTAAGTCTATCCGTGAGGCGTTTGTAATATGACCTATAGTGTTGAAGGGGATGTTAGTTTATGTCCCACCTGTGTTTATGTTGATGTACTCTTGAGTTATTGATGTGAACACCTTAGTAATGTAGTATTTTCATTCTGTTCCTTCTAGAGACCACACACACACACACACACACACACACACACACACACACACACACACACACACACACACACACACACACACACAATTCCCATGCACCTAACCCTGTATGCATACCTGCTCCTATGACAATACCACTGTTACTCCCACCTGTGTGAAGTCAATACAAGAGTCTGCACTATCCTCTGTGTCTTTATTGTCTCCCTTCTGAACATTCATCCGGGCCCTGAGCAGTGTTCTGGCCGACACTCCGTGGAGTGGTAGCTGCAAATCTGAACTAGCACCTTACAGTCCTCCCAGTCCAAGTTATCTACCCAACAATAATACTACAATAAGTTCCTATTACTACTAGGGATGGGTATCGTTTAGGTTTTATCCGATACCGGTGCCAAACCGGTACTTTTGAAACGGTGCTGGTGCTTAAAGAATGGAGAACACAAAATTGGTCCAAAAACCTCTCATGTTTAGCTGTTTTTTTGTAAAAAGATAACAATGTTAGCCTTTTCTGCAGCTAGAGGGCATATATGGTATCACTCTTGGCTGGAAGCAGTGCTTAAACAATGGAAAAAACACAAAATTGGTCCAAAAACCTCTCATGTTCAGCTGTTTTTTGTAAAAAGATAACAATGTGTGCCTTTTCTGCAGCTATGGGGCATATATGGTATCACTCTTGGCTGGAAGCAGTGCTTAAACAATGGAAAAAACACAAACTTTGTCCAAAAACCTCTCATGTTTAACTGTTTTCCACTTTTTCTTTGGTCATTTTAGCCTTTTTGGCCAGGGTGAAGGGAGTATCTGCCATCAAACAAGAAGACAGCCGCATGTAACTACGACGGTGTTTGCTAGTTCACCTTACATGCGTTAATGTAATAACGTGGTTAGCCTACTCAACGTAAATTACACACGGACAACATTAAGCTACTCACGCAGAGAAGAACGGCTGCTGCTGCCATCATCATCCGTCATCATTTCTGCTACACTGGCAGGGTTAAGGGTCAGGACTCTCCTCTTCGTGTTTTTGGGGGATGTTGCTAACTCCGGGTCCGATAACAGGCAACCCACCCCCAGTAGATGCGCTCGGTGTGAGGTCTCGCAGCAAGCTATCAAATACGGCGCATTTTTCGGCTTTTAAAAAAAACGCTATGCGTCGCCAGGTGTTTCATCGGATTTGAGGTGTTACCTCCTTTGCACAGTATCACCTTAAAGCACTTGTTGCAGGCTGCTGAGTTTGCATATTTTGCTGTCAAGTACAGCCAGACTTTTGACCGCTTCGCCTTGGGCATTTTTAATCTGTAGCTCTTCTCTAAAAGAACGTACGTACCTGGGCCCGCCTACTATCCTCGGAAACGTAAAATGATTGGCTAGATGGGTAGCCGATATCCGGTGCCATCATGGCACCGGATATCGGTACCCATCCCTAATTACTACCATTATCATAGTTATTTTTACTGGTGCTATGTTGAAATTTAGGGTTGTGTGAGCTGCCAAAAAGCTTCAGGGGCCAAAGTTCAGCTCTGCCCAGGAGCATCTCCTTCGTGTCATTCCTGCTGTTCTCTTTCTGTTTTCCTGCCTGCTCTCCTCTGCTCTATCCCTAAAAATAAATTTTTTAATAAAACTTGTACTTAGTAGAAGAATGAAAAATGATCATTTATATGGTCATTGTCTGCTGCACATTGGTTTGTGGATTATCTGTGTGATTAATGTTAATGAAAGAACAAGAACGTCTGGTTGCTGCAGTAAAGTTTATTTCATTGTTGTACTGACAGTTAGAAGCTGAATAAAACAGTCAATAGTACACGGTGGCAAAGGAACCCTTCTCCAATTTGATAGATGGAGACATCAGAAAAAGCACAATGACTTTCTTAGCTGAGGGTGTAGGTGAAATAGAGATATCCACCTTTTGAGAGACGGCAGGTGTGCTTACGAGTTCCCTTCTGTATATTTGTAGCACAGACTCCCAGCAGGTCATCAAAGATCACATCTTTGTCATACACTCTAAGCTCCAGGTAGTTACCTGGGGAAGCTCCATAATAGTGTAACTCTTCATGCCAATTTGGGTTTGGGGTGTTGAAGACAACATGTGTTGTTGTGGATACAGGGCCACAGGACATCCTGACATATCCATCTCCATTATTATTGCCCGGGTCAGGTCGAATACCTCTGGCATACACATTGTACACCCTCAGGCCACACTGGGCGACATTCAGACCGCACAAGATCAGCAGGAGGAGACAAAGTCTGGAGGCCATGACTTCATAGAAGGCTGTGGAAGAAGAAAAACAACTAGCTTAGTATTTTTATTGTTTTTAAAATTTATTATTTTATTTGTTTTTTAAACATTTCTTTTATTATATAGAAAGTGATTAAGTAGATAATGACGTCTATATCCTCTCAGACCACTGTTGAGATACATCTCTGTGATTCTGTCTGCAGCCAGACAGAATAAGTGACAGCAAGAGTATCTATAGCAGTAGCTCTACAAGTAGTACTTGTTATTGATACTGCTAGCTATGTTATTACACCGCGTTCCAAATTATTATGCAATTGCTGTTTTTCTCTGATTTTCCTAAATAATTGATGCAAATGACAGTCATCAACCATTGGAGTATAATTCAAATGTTACTCAACAAAACTGCCAATGAAAACAGTATGTTTTTCAAAAATAAAAACCTTAAAATGCACTGTTCCAAATTATCAATCACACAGAGTTTCAAAACATTTTATAGGTTGTAGAGAATTGAAAATGGTCATTTGTTGAATTTGCAGCATTACTAGATCAATTTTACTAAATATCAAAAGCTGTTTCAATCAAAAACATCTTAACAGATCAAGTTACATGTTAACATAGGACCCCTTATTTGATAGCAGTTTTTCAATTCTTGCATCCATGGAACTTGTGAGTTTTTGAAAAGTTTCTACTTGAATGTCTTTGCAGGATGTCAGAATAGCCTCCCAGAGCTGCTGTTTGGATGTGAACTGAACTTTCTCTCCTGGGGTGGCTGTAGCTCAGGTGGCAGAGCAGGACAGCCACTAATCAGAAGGTCGGTGGTTCGATCCCAGGCTGCCTCCTGGCTGCATGTGTGGCACTGTGTTAAAGGCAGAGACATGAAAATAGTATCCCCCCATTTTATTTGATGCTCAGAGACATTTTCTTTTAGTAAGGCCACTGCAATGTAAGTTTTACTGTTGCATAAGTTCCGCCAGCAGAGGGCGCTCGGTCCTGTACGCATCGGTAGCTGACGCTACACTAGAAGAAGTAGTGTCAGTGGCGAAGAGGCAGCGTACGGCCTGCGCGCCAAAGAGAACTGATTGTCTTATTTTTCTGTTTTTACAGCTTTCTGTAAAAATAAATATGTTGCACGGGAGATGAGTTGGCCCATCATTTCAGCAGTGTAACACATGCCAAATATCCTTGGGCAAGATACTAACCCCATGTTTGCCTACTGGTGGTGGTCAGAGGGCCCGGTGGCGCCAGTGTCCGGCAGCCTCGCCTCTGTCAGTGCGCCCCAGGGCAGCTGTGGCTACAATGTAGCTTGCCATCGCCAGTGTGTGAATGTGTGTGTGAATGACTGAATGTAGTGTGAAGCGCTTTGGGGTCCTTAGGGACTAGAAAAAGCGCTATACAAATGCAGGCCATTTTATGCCGATAGCAGCCAATGATGCAGAGGTGTTCCTTGTAGCATAAGATGGTGCATTGTCTTGCATGAAGGTGGGTTTTGTTGCAGAAGGCACAGTTCTTCTCTTTCTACCATGGAAGAGAGTGGTCAGTCAGAAACTCCACATACTTTGCAGAGGTCATTTTCACACCTTCATGGAGCCTAAAGGGGCTGACCAGGTCTCTCCCTGTGATTCTAGCTCAAAACATGACACCACCACCTTCTTCCTGACAACGCAGCCTTGCTGGGACATGGTGGCTGTCCACCAACCAACCACTGCATATCTGTTTGTTGCTTTGTAATGGCCTTTTAGCAGCTGCTCTCTTAATCTGGTGTATTTGTCTGGCAGAAACCTTCATCATTGTGCCTTTATCTGCACGAACCCATGTGTGCTCTGACTCAGCCACAAATCTCTTAATATTATGGATTGATTTCAGTGATCCAAAGAGCCCTGAGACACAATTCCATCCATGGGTTTAAATGACAAACAACTTATTTAATATTTATGACACTTAAACACAATTTGCATAATAATTTGGAACGCGGTGTGGTAGCAAAAATGCTGTAAAAATGCAAATTCAGCAGTAATCTGAGAACAAGATCGATTTAAAGAAACGAAAAATGTTCAAAGCTAGATGTGAAGGCTTACCTGTTTCTAGACACCTTGCTTCTGCACTGCTTGTCTCACGTTCCTTGTTTTTATAGACCAGCGGAGCACTTATCAGATGGATAAATAAATAAATTAAATATTTGCTGACATATGGCTTGCTCAGCCTCATCCTTAAACAATCGACAGATAAGGTTTGACCTTCAAAAAATGTAGTAACCTTGTATAAAAAAACAAATTATTGCCTATTGTCACTGATTTCCAGGAACATATAAATTCATATACAAAGAAACAGACACAGCTGCAGAGCACTCAGGCATTATACATCATAACTTCATAAACACAGACATAATCAAAAAGCTACAGGCCAAGGTCCAGCTGCATGGGCGTAAGAATAGAAATTCAGGTGTTGTGCGTAAAAAACAAAAGTTTACGGTCACTTTTATTTTAATTACAGTCTTCAGAGGCAATAAAACTAAGCCATTATATCAATAAACTCAAATTTATACCTGCACAGGCCCAATTATTGGTTCTTGGCTCTATTTCTGCCAGCACAAATAACAGGTCAGATCTGTTAGTGCCACGTAGACACTTTGGTATGACTGAGTAATTATTTATCTACAGGTCACCTCAGGTTGCTGAAAGTAATTTTGACTCTTAAATACTTATAGTACTGCAGGTCAGAAAATGGATATCAGTATGGTATCGGTCAGTGTCACCCGACACATTGATTCATAGGCGAATATCAGCCTCAGACTTGTCTGGTGATCCATCAGATGATGTGCTGGTGTTAGCTGGTGAAAAGACGTTATTAAATTATTCAGAAACACATCATCGTGTCACTCTGTACAGCATGCGAACAAGAAGAGCTATGGTTTCATAATAGACCTTGTTGGAGTCTGTTTCTGTTTCTGACCCCCTCCCCAGCCTGTTGAATGGTCGGGGAGGCTGTAGTGTTTTATTATAAGGACAAATCCTATGTGAGGGTTCTGTTTTCTTGTTTAGTAAACTTCCTGCCTTTCTGACCCTTTTGGTGAGCAGGAGGTCACACAAACGCACCCCCAAACACAAATACACATACTCACGTGCACCTACACACACACACACACACACACACACACACACACACACACACTCTCGCACATGCATATGCACACATACAGTACCTGACACAATAGGGGGGGGGGGGGGGGGGGGGGGGGTTTACAGTGGGTGTTTGTGTAAACTGTGTGTCATGGGAATAAAAGGCTGCAGGGGAAGCTGGTTCTTTGGACTCGTTTGACACCGAGGGCAGAGGACTGCTGTCGTCCGGCTCCCCTTGCTAGCAAGTAAAATCGATTGATTGCTGTTCGTCTTGCTTCGTTAACGGAAATCGTCCGTGACGCCTGATGAAAGCCCCGGTACTTAATTTGTGGCCAGGCCGGTGAGTTAGCGTCTGACCTCTCCTCGGGTTGGATGGCGATTGACGGGATCCAGAGACCTCCCTGTGAATGAGAAGCAACAGTAAGTAAAGAGAGAGGGCCTTATTCGTCACAGTGACCGCGCAGTTAAACGCAGGTACGGGAGCTACCTGGTTCTCCACCAGTTTTTTAAGGAGGTCTGGTTTTTCCGCCAGTTTTTCAAGGTTGCCTGGTTTCACCGCCAGTTTTCAAAGAGGTCTGGTTTCCTCGCCAGGTTTTCAAGGAGGTCTGGTTTTCTCGCCAGGTTTTCAAGGAGGTCTGGTTTCCTCGCCAGTTTTTCAAGGTCATCTCGTTTCTTCGCCAGTTTTCAAAGAGGTCTCTTTTCCCGCCAGTTTTTTAAGGAGGGGTTCTCCGCCATTAGGTACGTTGAGTTTTGAAGGATGGTTTTATCCACCAAAATTAGTTTTTTTTTCTTCACCGCTGAGGGCGTTGAGTGTTTGGTTTCTCCACCAATATGTAAGGAGGATAGAGCTCTCGTTGGTTACTCCGCTGTAAGGGAGATCATAGGCTGATTTTCTGTGTGTGTGGGCGCGTGTGAGTGAGTGCGAACCAGACGTGGTGTGTGTGGCTGAAAGTTGTCTTGTAATGGGGAATAAACTGGGTAAGTCTGCCTTGAAAGGGGATGGAATACATTGCAAAGTATTCACCGTGCAGCACGTAGTATGTAGATCACTGCAGGTCACCAACTACCCCAGTGGACACAAAAAAAAGAAAATAGTTGTGTTGTTGACAAAATGCAATGATAATATGAAGAGTGTTTGGTGTTTCTCAGCCTAAAACAACTACAAAAAACTACCTTCTGTTTTTAAGAAAGGAGAGTTCAAAAACCAGAGAGAGGAGATGTGCGTTGTTTAAGTAGTGATGAGAATGATGAAAATGTCACTTGCAGGTGAAGAGCAGACTTGGATCAATTTTCCACATGCAGCAGTTGGAGGAAAATTATAGGTTAAACATCATTAGGAAACACTCAGGCCGAGTTTTGGCTGAATTAACTTCCATGTGTTTGTCACCCTGAGAAAACAAGCTCCAAGAATCTCTCCCTGAACACAAGGAGTGCAGTTCCAGAACAACGACAATGATATCAAGAGCTCACGACAGGTCAAGAGACAGCAGTATCCTGAGCAGTCAGAGGTCCACCAGCAGCAGGAGCAGTTGTGCAAAACAGCATCAGCATGGAGAAAACACCATCATCGTGGATGGATGGATGAAAGGATGGATGGAGGGAGATATGCGTTTCCAACGAGCTGCAACTTCACTGTGTGTGAACGGAACTTTGAAAAGACTGCCTGAGTGGGGCATTTGCCACTTTTTTTGCCAGAGGGGCAAGCCGCACCTAGACCCAGGACATGTACAGTAACCCTTCTCTCTGGGGTGGAGGCAAGCGGACCACCTCCTTATCTGCAGTAGCAGGGAGGCCCCGCATCCCAGACCCCAGTCTGACGGCCAGCACCTCCTCCCAGCCCCCCAGCCCTGACGGCTAACAGAACCGGGGTGAGTGAAGACCTCAAACCTCCCTACGCCCGCTCATATGTAGTGTTGCTGTGTGCTGTTCTAAAGTGCATTTAAAACTCAGGAGAGCATGGTACTAGCTTCCTCTCAGAGAGCAGCACGGCTCTTCCCGAAAACACTTAGTGTCTAAATGCATTTAAAATTTAAAATTGAGGGTAGGGCACCAGCGCCAGAGGTGGGTTGGAGTACACCGACCATCCTCTGGATGCTGTAAAAAGTGCCCACCCCCAAGGCCCTATATGTATGTGTTATGTGAGAGTGTGAGTAATGTGGATGTCTAGGTTGCAGAATAAAATTGAGGCACAGGCGGCCAGAAGGGGACAGAGGGGAGTGCCTCCCCTGCACCCTGGTGACATACCTGCACCCCAAGCCCTGTGTGTATGGGTGGGTGTGGTAGAGCGGGAATAGGGAGGCAGCTGAGGATGGGGAGGGAAGAAAGGGAGGGGCAAGTGGCCAATTCCCTGGGGCCAGCTCCCCCGCTGACCCCAGTAGGCACCCCCACACTCTGGAACCCACCAGGGCAAGGGGGCCCAGGCCCATCCGGACCGGGGCCCGCAGCAGCAGCACCGCCCAGCCCCACAGAGTCCGGGGCAGCCCACCCGACTCCATCCCAGAGAAAACTGCACCCACCCCATCATCCAATCATCTCCCAAACTACAAAAAACAACTGTCTTGCATGGAGAATTGAAAAGTTTCTGGAGCACCGCAAAGAGGAAAGGTACACAAAATCACATACAAACTGAAAATGAATTAACCCTACATAGACACATAATGAAGCTCATGAAGACCAGATAGCATCTTAAGCATGTGATTCTGTTTGTCATCTTGTCCAAGTCACTTAGTAAGATGAAAAGTGATACATAGACTAGTGACTAATATCATAGTAGGAAAGATGATTGCATTATAGTGCGGGAAAACAGAATGCTGAGGATGGGTCTTGAATGAGTGAGCTGAGTGAGCTGACAAATTATTGAGTTTTTGTTTCTGAGGTGTGTGGAAGAAGTTTTAACATGGCACATATTTGATTACATGGGAAGAAACTGATTATGTGACAAGGCATCAGGGTTATGTTGTGCGTTGTTGTGTGTAGACTTGTAGTCAAGACCGCCTAAACCGAGACCAAGACAAGACCAAGACCAAGACAAGACCAAGCCGAGACAAAAAAGTCTTTAAACTGCAGCCAGATGCTGCTTCGTTTACGGGTGTCAGGCATGTTTATGTGCTTTTGCTTTCGCACAGCTCTCCTCACCCGTCTACTGTCTCACTCACGTACTGAGAGGACAGACGCACGCTCCACTTGACTGTCGCATCCATCACCCTCTCTGTTTTTCACATAATGATATTATCCTATATCCTCGCATGTGATTGGCCACAATATGGAGGGATTGGAGCATAGCCATAGCTGGACTGGCCATCGGGCATACCGGTCATTTGCCCGGTGGGCCAACTGTGGTTTTTTGTTTTTATGGGACGATGTTTTTTGTTTTGTTTTGTTTTGTTTTTCCGTAACGGTATAAACACTGAAAAGTGGTGGATTGGCCAGATGCTGGGAGATGTGTAAAAATAACTCAATTGTTTGGTGGTGGCTATGGCGGAGCTTCCACAGATTCAGTAACATTAGCAAGTGGTGGAGGCCAGCAGATGCAACACGCTGGCAGGTGGATGACAGAAAGGCAGGAGGAGCAGAGACCCGAGGCGGTGAACTGAACTTCAGGTAAGAAGTTATGACCTGCAGTCTATCTGGGTCAGATATAAACCAAGTTTAGGTGGAGTTTATTTTCGTTATGCTGACTTTTTACAGTCAGTTACAATAACCCGTACTGTGTACTAGCTAGCATGACAGAGTTTATATACTGCTGGGTGGGTGCTATGATGTTATTGATGTTGAACTTGTTTTATCTTATTTTATTTATAAGGTTAGTTATTAGAGTTTCCAACCGTCCCGTAAAAAACGGAATGGTCTCGTATTGGGGTGAAAAAGAACAGTTTGTCCCGTACTTCAGCTACAATGAAAAAGACACAAAGCTGGATATATATTCTGTGTCTTTGCTGCACAGCTGCCTCTTCTTCTCTCATTCTCTCTCCTCTCTCTCCTGTTTCTACTTCAATCATGAAACTGATCAATGATCAGCTGATCGGCTTTTCTCTCTTGTTTGTTTATCGCCCACTTTGCGCCAGAAACAGGAAACCAGCGGATGTCGTGCTAAACAACAGCAGCACGTTTAAGCTTGATCAGCTGTTGTTAGAATTTATTTAATATTAATTTCTAGCATCAGCTGAGGTTTGCTGGAGCCACAGCTGTAAAGCTGCTGGTCATGATATCGGTTTGGTTATCTGGTGAGAGGGAAACATGCAGATGAAACCAGGAGATGTCCTTACTGAATCATCAGAGCTGAACAGGTGATGGAGAAACAGGTTTACCTTTTCGGTGACATAAATGAGTTAAAGGGAAGTTATGAACTGTTTCTGAGAGACAAAACACCAGGATCCTTTTTTTATGTATCTGACAGCTGGTAACTGTGCAGGGGCGGGTCTAGCAAAGTTTTTAACAAATAATTATCTGAACCTTACAACAAACATTTTCATCTAATGTAAATTGTATAGAAATCCATTATTGTACATAGTAATTTTTTATAGGGTCCCATCATAATTTCTTCAGAAGTAGCTAAGTACTGTATATGATGCCAGTATTTTCCCACATTTTCTAGATACTGTACCAGTACTGTGTGTAAAATGCCATCAAAAAGTCAATTAAGTTTTATTCTTTCTCACCTGTATTTCTGTCTCCCTTCACTTTTTAAAGGTTGCCATGTTAGAAAAAATATTTTGCCCTGCCATGCTGTTTATTGATGTGGCAAATGAATGGTTTATGAATATATATATATAAATCTCATCAGTAATCAGTAATGATCATGTCTCACCTCTAGTCTTCTCTGTCTTAATTTCAGGTTTTCACCATGTGTTGTAGATAGTTCAGGAGGTTAACTCGACCAAGCAGTCTACTTTCGGGTACTGTTTAGAATACCAGAATAGGGAGGATGGTGTAGGTTTAAGTTTATTAGACTGATACATATATACCAAGAAGACAGTGTACATCACTGTGACAACAGCGTTTGTTTACATTTAAAGGCTTTATGATTTTTCCTGTAATACCTGGTGGGCTGGTCTCTAGTCAAAATGAAAAGATTTTTTGTTACAGTCCAGCCCTGAGCATAGCTGAGCCACAGTGTGAGAGCTGAGCAGCAAAAGGAAATTAATTGAGGGTAGAATTGACTGAAACATTAATAGGCTCTATTTTGAGTTTTGTTCAAAAAAGAATGATGTTACGCAGTGAGGGGCGGTGAGGGAAACATCAGACTTCACTCTATCTTAATTAAAGTAATTGTTTTATTATCTCTTGCCAACATCATACACATGCAGACAGCAACTTTTCAAAAATGGCCCCCAATCCATTTCCTGCTCCCTTTAAATACTCTAAAGACACACCTTCTTAATACAGACTGGCCTATAAAAGAGCTGCAATTGAGGCAGGCTTCCTCTTTACTGGGAAAACAAGATGGCCACCACAAAGGTAACCTGCAACACTTTGTTACTTAAATGCTTCCCCACATTTGACTTCATATAGGAAAAAAATATATATCACATATGCAGGACACCTTAAACTAGTTTTTTAATTAAGCAGTCAGGCAGAACAAAGTCGGGGCTGTATCAAACCACAGGGACTAAACCCCAATTCAACCAGACCCAGAACTGATCTGGAATTAAAACAGGACTACAACAGTTCAAAATCAGGACTACCGAGACCGGTCTTGAGACCAAGACCGGTCTTGAGACATCCAACTCTAGTTGTGTGGTGTGTGGCTGATGGATGAATGTTTGAGATGAAACTGGCTGATGATTTGTCTTTCGTTACAAAGTTAAACCTGCCAATTAGGTTTGGTATGATTTACCCTCCTGAGATGAAGAGCATGCTTCATGACTTAACTAGGCCTTCTTTATTCCTTTTTATTTTGTTACTTTCACAGTGCACTGAAAATTTTGTTTGTGTTGAAAACACGCAGTTCTTTGAATCTTTGGGCTGAAGGAAGGACAATACTCGGTGTATCAATGCTCAATCAACAATCATTTATTTCCATACAATTCAACAATAAGAGCATTACAACGTCCGGACGGGAGAGATGCTACCAGAGGGTCAGGCACATGTCTCAAAATGGTGACGGGTTGCTCAGCTTTTTATAGTCTCTAGTGGCCCCCAGCTAGTCGTAAAAGCCAAAACATCACATTTTTTCTCTGTTACAGCGCCTAAGTTATGACCTCGGCAGTTGTTTCTCTGCTTTCTGTAAGGTGGGGGTGTGGAATGTGGTCTGTCTATCTCCCCTGTCTTTAGACACAGAGTCTCCTGCTTACAACCTTCTCTTCATGATTCAACACTTAAGCATGTCAAGAAAGCAGTGTCACACATTCCCAGCAGATCAAGGATACAGAGTGATGCACATTTATCTAATGAACTAATATGTGAATATGTTCTGTTAACTCAAAAGTATAATGAGAACTAAACTACATACAGCTCACACACTCTATATTAAAGGGTATAATGTGATCTACAGCAGTATTCTAATTTAACTACTTTGATTACATATATAAGGTAACATATAATAACAGAATAATATCACAATACCCTCTTTTGATCTCTCATTAAAGAGATCACTAATAACAAGCACTTCAGCGTTGCAAGGTCCAGGTTTTCTTGATCCTGAGGCCCTCTGTCCCCCTTTAACGGGTGGACCATATGGGGGATGACCTCTGTGTTCACGCAGTTCAGATGCAAGCAAAGTTAGATTTACAACCATAACAGCAGTTACAGATGACACTCCCATCACTCCCCATTTTCCCACAGCTTTATTTTGGTGCTCCAGTTTTCCACTCCCATTTTAATGCCCCCTTATACCTTTCAAATGTACTTAGACTAGAACCTCTGTCTAAGGAGCTTTTAACCTTTATTTTTATTGCTGCAGCTACCAGTGTCTTCCAGTTGGGTGATTCTCAGCTTCTTTCTTCGACCTCCGGGGTTAGACCACCCTTTAGTCATTGCACAGTTCTGGGGATTATTCTGCCCTGATTTCAAACAAAGATCTGTGTATTTTGGGTTCACCGGCGTGTCCCCCTTTTTGCCAAGAGCCTCTCGAACCTCGTTGGTCTGGTGTTCCTGGTTTTCGCCAACCCCTTCATGGTTATTGCTGTGTCTGTGGGATCCATCTTCTCCAGGAGCCCAAAACGTCATGACACTTGACCCCCGTTGCTGTCTCGGCTGTCCCTACATCTGTCTCTGCTGTGAAGGGTCCTCACATCTCCGTGTCCCCGTCTGGTGTCTCTTCCTTTCTCTGCAAGAGACAGAAAACCAAAACACCTCTCTCCCTAGCCTTGATAATCTAATATTGTTATCCATTGTTCTTCTAATGATTCAAATTTGGTTTAAAATATTATGTTCAGGACTTATTCTAATCATAATCTATGTGTGTGTAAAAGAAATCAAAAATTAGTGAACCCTTTCTAAGTCTAACACATTATACGCTTAAGTTTTACCATAGCTAAATTATTAAACACAGAAATAACGTCATAAGATGTTCATAACACCATTGTTTGATGTTCGGACTCAACTCCCCCTTTTTGACACACTCCCATGTGTCAATTCATTGGAGCTAGACACTTAAAAGAGAAGGTTAGTGACATCATATCTGGTAACTGGTCCATCCAGAGCTGTAACATTTTGAAATGTACATACAACAAGCCAAACCACACCTTGGTCACACCAACCCTTTTCTGCCCCGAAGATGTCCAATGCCATCCTAGTATGGACTGTCAAAAGTGGCTTTAACGCTGACTATCCTGACAATCCATTTTATAACGTTTCCTGGTCAGATTTGCCAATCTCTGCACCAGGGTTTTAAACTTTTCGCCATTTCCATTAGTTGTTATTTTTATTTAGTTTCGACTCCAGATTTTAAATTTTTACCAGTTGTAATTAGTTTTTACCAATTCTTTGCTAGTTTAGTGTAGTTTTTATTTTCTGAAAATCCTTAGTTTCAATTTAGTTTTATTTGTGTTTTGCAAAAGTTAAGTGTAACAAAATCCCAGTTCCATCATATCAGTCATGCTCTTCTGGTTATCCTTGGGTGTTGAGACTAATAACTATTAACTCTTGCCGCACCGTGTGGTCCTAATTTTGGTTGGAGTGAATTGATAACCTTTTGAAGGCGATTGTTTCACACCTTTATTTAGATGTCCCAGTCCTGTTGTCTCGGGATGCATCACGCTGCCTTATCTGGGGTTAGCTGTTTTCTGGGGATGCGGGTTGAGTGGGTGAGCTCTTCAAGGAGGGGGAGTGTGCTCCCCCTGATGAGGTCTTCTAGGTAAGCTAGGTTAACCTTCTTGTGTGAGCTTTTCAAGTGCACTTTAAGGTTAGTGGGACTTTTAGTTTTATAAATGTCCCTCATGACCCCCTGATGACCCAGTATTTCATTTTTGCACACTGTAGTACACATTTTAGTTTTTGCTTGTAGCTCGCATACTCTACTTGCCACTCCTCTAAGTCCTGATGTTTCTTAGAGAGGGCAACAGTACCTTTAAAATTATATCACACGTGTGGGGGTGTGGCCTTGCCAATTGTTTTGCCCACCTTTTCAAAATGGCTGGCGTGCCCACAAGCACATTTCATGGAAAAAGAAAGGTAAGCTTGATATTTACATTTGAAATGTTTTGTTAAACTCAGATTTTTATTTTATTCTTTTTGCAAGTACCCCTCCTCGGTGGCGAGAAACTGTTGGTGTGGTCAAGTGGGTGCTCTGGAAACAAACGCTCAGGACAGAACAGTTATCAGTCATGTACTTCCTACAAATTTTGCATATGTTTTATTCCATATTGATCCTCTGAGTGTAATGGTACATTTTAATTTGAATTTATCCAAACTAAACACAATATTTTCTTTATTTACTTTGCTCTTGTTCTTTTTCAGTACCACATCCTATCAAATGTCCCTGTCGATTATATTCTACATTTAATAACTTACTATTTCAAGTGAGAACCTAAATCATGTGGACCAATGTTTATTATTGCATATCTCTATTCTGAATGTGGCCAGTCATTCATAGGTATTGTTCAATTTTGGCGATTTTCCTCTATAAAATTTAATTGACTTTTTACAGTGGCCTGCTATGGTTAATAATAACATATTCCAGTCATGAGTGGTATCAATAGTTATCTCCACTGTAGCATTTGGCATTCCCAATAATATAACATGATACCTTAATCAAAACACAGCTAATATAGCACAGTTTTCTTAATGCAAACATCAGTAACTCAAAATCAGCAACCACAGTGTTAAGTCTGCAGTTCATACTTATGTGAAGCTAGAGTCTCCTCCTCCAGTCTCTCTTATCCTCCTGCTCCTGAAAAAACAAAACAAAGCGAAGCATCCACCCTTCTCTTGTCGGCTGGGTGAATTGTTTATGAATTGTTTATTGGCATTTACTAATCCTAAAGTGGGTGCAGTCATTGTCTCAGTATCAAGTCAGTCAAAACTTTTAGTCGACAGTCCATCACAGTCCATTCGCATGCATACCTCCATACACATTCATACCAGATGTTGCTGATAATGGAGTCTCCCGCGCAACCTATTCGAGCCTCCATCACCAGCAAGATGACGTCATCATTTTAAAGGAAAACAATTCCTTGTTGTTTTTTGGGCCGGATTGACTCGGTGCAATCCTTTTAGATCAGTGTTCCCTATAAGTGAATTTCTCCCAAGCCAATTACAATCATGGAGAAGCACACTTTGCAACTGTTTACAGTAATAATATTTTATAGCGCTTTAAATTTCAATCTTTCAGGCCTGGTTCAAAGAGCTGATTGTTAAATCATAAACTCACAAAATATCAACATATCACCACCGGTGGATCACACCTCTCAGATGTTTTTTTCTCCAGTGCACTGTAACAAAAACGAAAACAGACATAACCAACAAAATACTACTAAAATAACACAAACTAGGGCCCGTTGCAGACATGTCCAAGCATAAAACTATCCCTCTCTCGCTTACGAGAAAGAACTCAAGCCAAAGCTCACTGATAAAATCAAGCTAGCGCTAAACAAAACCAAACAATCAACCAGAAATTCACAGGAACATTTTGCTTCCTGCCGGGACAATATTGTGTGGGAATGAGAACCTCAGGTGCCGTAACACCTTTTGTTCCTCCTTGAATTAAAACTCAATCACAGAAAATGCCGTACTCCGACCTAAAACTTACACTATTAATTCATCATTTTCACTCTGTGCCACTGTTCCTCATCAGGGCTGTGTGAAGCACAGCAAAGAATTCAGTCAAGGCCTTGAGCCATAAACAGACATCACGCACAGACATTGTTTTCATAACCAAACCATTTTAGAGCTTATTCCTAAAATCTACATAAATGCCTTCTAGGTGACATATAACACATTCTAAGTAATCAATGGCTCCTCATAAAAATTATGCATTGGGATGTTTGTGTGCAGCATTTTGCATATCAGCATAAGCAAAGCATTCTTCATTGCATCAGCGTGTGTGTGTGTGTGTATGTGGATCACTTCTCAGTGAATCAGCATTCCAATGTGTGTGTGTGTGTATATGTGTGTGTGTGTCATTTCTCACTCACTCAACGAGTGCACGTGTTCATGTGTGTATTTCACTTCATTCTGAATCTGTGTGTTTGGAGACGTGTGTGTGTGTGTGTGTGTGTGTGTGTGTGTGTGTGTGTGTGTGTGTGTGTGTGTGTGTGTGTGTGTGTGTGTGTGTGTGTGTGTGTTTGTTTCTCTTCATTCTGAGTCAGTGCATGTAGATGTGTGTGTTTGTGTGGGTGTTTGTGTTCATCACTTTCCTGTTCTGGTGTTCTGGGTAAACCACTGCCTGAAGCATGGCCTGGGGTCCTGCCCCCCCCTCCTTTTTCAGTTTGTTTGCGACCATTGCTGCTGCTGCTGCTCAAAATTCAGTCCGTCCTGGTTCTGACCCCAATTGGGGCAGTCCTTTCTCCAGTGTCGATGTTCACCGCAGGTGAAACCTGCATCTTCTTCTGTGTTTTTGTCCATTCTGAGGTGCCTTCTGTCCTCAGTTACTCCTCTTGTCTCGGTCACGCCCTTTTTCGCCACCCGATCATCCGTGTTGGTCCATCACTGTCCTGCACAGTGTGAATGCAAAGTTATCAAGGTCAGCATTCTTTCGCTCGGCCTTACTTGTCATTCGGGCTTGGCGGGCGTCTCGTCACAGCTCTGTCAGCTGACGCAGTCTGGGAATTTTCCCCCGTGTAGTGAAACGGGCCTTAGGTTTAGTGCTCTCCGTCTCGGCTGCATGAGATCACATTCCTGCAGGTCTGTTGACATTCTCAGGTCGTTGTTGTGGGTCCAGCTGTTGCAGCATTTGGTCAGTGTCACGTATGGGGGAGAGCAGGAGTCCAGTCAGCCTCGGCTTTCAGGGCCGGCAAAGCAGCCTGTAATTAAATATATATAGAAAAAACAAAAACAAAACAAAACAAAAACAAACGAAAAACAAAAACAAACGAACAGGAAAATGATGTTGTGTTGGCTGTGTTATTCAGAGGGGAGACAATGGGGCCAGGCCCTGTGTCAGCCTTCTCTCCCCCTTTTTTTGTTTTTTCTCTCCCGATATAATCAACTCCTAACCCACCAAGTTGACAGGACAACACCGGTATATGTTAAAATTCTTAAGATCATGTTTAAAAGCCCAAAAAAGGAACTTTCTTTCATTCAGTAATCACTTTTATTAATCAATCAACAGAAAACATGTCACAATTTGAATCTTTTAACCACTAAATTTGTTGTGTCTTGCCTGGTTGGTTAGACCAGTGTTCCTTTTTTTTTTTTCTTTTTTAGTTAAATTGTTGTCCTGCAACCCAGAGGGTTTCTTTGTCAGTA
This sequence comes from Rhamphochromis longiceps, assembly GCF_057381845.1. Classification (NCBI taxonomy): domain Eukaryota; kingdom Metazoa; phylum Chordata; class Actinopteri; order Cichliformes; family Cichlidae; genus Rhamphochromis; species Rhamphochromis longiceps. The sequence continues at coordinate 25,061,383 of NC_140577.1, forward strand.
ATGTATAGACTTCATCATTTAAGTATGTTAATTTTTCTTTAACCTTGCTGGAAAATCTTCACGTGTTCATGAGTGTAAGCTGTTTCTTCATTGCGTGTATGTGCATTTGTATAAAAGCAGGTTAATTTTATCTTTTCTCAAACTAGGCGTTACCTTAAAAGGAGCCTTTCTCTCAGATTTCTCTGCTTGTGTGTGTTTTTGTTTCACCTTTTTGTTGTGATGCTCCGGACGCCTTCCCAACCTCCACAAGTCCGTTGGCCCCAATTTTATGTGTTAAAACTTCTCTTAATTTCTCCTCTAATTCTCTCCTCGCTGCTGTCTTTTTCACAGCTGCTGATTCGTGCTGGGTGTGGTTCCCATTACCTATAATTTTGCTTCGGCCGCTGTGCTTGTGGGGGCAGTTGGTCCAGGTCCGCAGCTTCCTGTATTAACACACTAAGAGATTTATTTAATTTCATTTTCATCACTGTTAAACAGATAAGCAGGCAACCCGCCTACCTTGACAGCGTAAACTGTACGCCAGTCTCCCAACACATTCCTCTCTGTACTCCTCCATAATTCTCCACTGCACACCTCTTACTATCTCTCCTTTTTATTTTTATTACACCACAGAGTAATACACCCAATTATGCCCGTCTATCTCTATGTGGCTCCAAATTCCCTCTTTATTTTAATTTCACACTCGTCAGGGGACAGGCACACAACAATTTCAACCACTGAAACGAGGAATTCAACCTTTTTATATTTCTTTACTAATCTAGACTCAACGTTTGTTCGCAAAATGTGTCTTGTTCTAGTCCGGAATAAATGTGAACCCGTGATTACACGGCCGTTCCAGTGTTATATCCGTAGCTATGCGGGGGCCCTCACCTCCCCAAGTCACCACCTCGGCACCCGGACGCCGCCGGTCCTGGCCACGCGTCCACGGACAGGAGGGTCGCCACTCCTAGGGCAAATGTTCCACAGGTACACTAGGCATCAACCTTTGATCCTAAAATGTGTATTTGCTCTAATGTCCTCCTAATCAAACACATTAACCGTCACTGTCACTGTGTTCACGCTTCACACTCCACACAAAACACACTCAGAGCGCGCCTCACTCACACTCTCACTCAGTGCGCGCTTCACCCACAAGACAGCACCCAGAGCGCGCCTCGCAGCTTCACACACACTCTCTCACCCAGAGCGCGCTTTGACACTCACACACAACACTTTTCCTCAGCGGGAATTTTACACAGAAACCTCTGAGCTCAACTATTAGATCTTCTTAAAGCACACTGCACCATAGACCAAAATACCCTTTTCTCTGCGCTTATGACCGCCACAACGGAGCAAAGTCGCATCATAAAAGTGATGCTTGCATCCCCGAAGTTATACCTGACATCATAAACCAGGTGTTGCTATTTACTTAAATTTTTACTTTGTATTATGGCCGCAGCCCTTTATACTCGACTGACGCCACAAACCACCGTCAAAACCTCTATCAAATGTACTAAAATTAGCACCAACCACTACTGCACTTCACGGCCGCACCACCGGAACACGCCGTATCATAAACCAAACCTACGGACGTGTTTCGCTCTCGCGTTGCCAGCGTCCAACTGCACCGTGAAGCCAGCATCTGCTTGTCCTTAAATCAACTTCTATTTCATAGCCGGCAAAAGCCAGGACATCACTGACACCATAAACAAAATAAACAAACCTCGACTTCAATGTACTGAACTAATGGCCGTGTCTTCAGAAGAAATTCTAACGTATTATTGCTACAGAAGCCAGTATTAGACAAAATTAAATGTGGAAGGTAAAGTGGCTGCAACTAGCTCAACGTAGTATCTTATTAGTTTCTCGGTAGAAGCAGTTTACTGCAACTAGCTCAACGTAGTGTCTTATTAGTTTCTCGGTAGAAGCAGTTTATTTAACACACTGGAATTCAGCCTCAACTTATGTTGTTAGTATCTTGCGCCAAAAACCAGACACCGACAAATTTACTGTGAAAATACATGTGACTCAGTGAACAGATTAATTTGGAAAGCCCAATATGCACATTTGGTATTTATAATACAACAGGCTGTGCTTACCTTTTTATTTTTGGACCGGTCCTCTGTTCACCTCGCCTCACGATCTCACCAAAGGTCAAATCTACACCTCCTCAGCACACCAAAGATCCGGGTCACGGCACCAAGTTGTTGAAAACACGCAGTTCTTTGAATCTTTGGGCTGAAGGAAGGACAATACTCGGTGTATCAATGCTCAATCAACAATCATTTATTTCCATACAATTCAACAATAAGAGCATTACAACGTCCGGACGGGAGAGATGCTACCAGAGGGTCAGGCACATGTCTCAAAATGGTGACGGGTTGCTCAGCTTTTTATAGTCTCTAGTGGCCCCCAGCTAGTCGTAAAAGCCAAAACATCACATTTTTTCTCTGTTACAGCGCCTAAGTTATGACCTCGGCAGTTGTTTCTCTGCTTTCTGTAAGGTGGGGGTGTGGAATGTGGTCTATCTATCTCCCCTGTCTTTAGACACAGTCTCCTGCTTACAACCTTCTCTTCATGATTCAACACTTAAGCATGTCAAGAAAGCAGTGTCACACATTCCCAGCAGATCAAGGATACAGAGTGATGCACATTTATCTAATGAACTAATATGTGAATATGTTCTGTTAACTCAAAAGTATAATGAGAACTAAACTACATACAGCTCACACACTCTATATTAAAGGGTATAATGTGATCTACAGCAGTATTCTAATTTAACTACTTTGATTACATATATAAGGTAACATATAATAACAGAATAATATCACATTTGATAATCTCTGTCATTTATGCAGATCTGAACAATTTGAACCAGAAGAGCTACACAACGTGTTGTCAGGAACAATCGCAAAGTGAGTTTCTCCAAAATTATAATGGGCTCGGGAGAAAGTCACTTATTTGGGACAATCAGATAGCGAGTCCCTGTCTAAAAGGATTCATCGAGGTAATTCGATCTAAATTCTTTTTCTTATTGAAATACGTCATATTGCTGAGGGTGGAAACGAAATGCAACGATAGATTCCACTATCAGCAATGAATGAATGAATGAATGAATGAATGAATAAGCAATGAGTGAAAGAATAGGGAACTGACTGGACTGGTAAAAGCTGACAAGAGTTGACTGACTTGACTGATTTGACACCACTATGCAAGGTTAACCCCCACCCAGATGTGACAAAGGGGTGGATGTATGGATGTGTGTGTGTCTTTCGTTGCAGGAGCAGCAGGAGACCAGAGGAGGAAACTTTGGGTCACATGACAGAGTGTGAACTCTGCAAATTTAACCTTTTAGCTGTAATTTTTCTGGGTGTCTGTGAATTTACCAACAGTGTGTTATTCATGACCGAGGATTGCTCACAGCAAAAGTGTGTATACACCTGCGCAGCGCTAACATTTTACATAACAGAGGGTTAATCATGTGATCTATAGAGGACACACAATTGGTTAATATTTTTTTTTATACAGGATTTCTGGGTTTTTGTGTGACGGAAACTGTGTTTACAGGTTGTGTGTTGATTATGCTATAACACTCTGTTGTTGAAAAAATGGTGGATATTACAGGGGGAAATGTGAATACAGTGTGAGACATACTGCCTTTGAAACCAGTGTTACGTCTTTTTGCAGCAGATTGTTAACTTTATGGCCTTTTTACAGCACCTCTGAATTCTGGTGACCTAGGCCTGACCTCCAGGACGCTACTGCTAATATTTGTTTCTTTTTAAGAGTGCTTGTAAAGGATTCAGCACAAACAGACAAGTAACAATTGAACAGATGTGCAGTGATTACACAGTAGAATAGTTTAATATGGGTCTAGGTGCCGTTTCCCCCTCCAGGGGCGAGGGTACCTGGACCCGGGGTATAGAGTTTGTTTGGGGAGTGTGATTGTGTGTACAGTGTCCATGTATGTCTATCCCTACGTTGGGTCAGTGCTGAGTATTTATATATGTGTACATGAGGGTGGGAATGCATTTTTGTGTCTGTGTGTGCCTGTTTGTCTGTGTTTATATGTCAGGTCGGGTCTTACGCTCCACCTCTCTGGGAACTCCCAGGCCCTCCAAAGGCCTATCTCCCCTCACCACACTCCCTGCCGGTAACTGATGCCCTCAGGGGTCAGTGCGTTGGTGGTTCTTGGTGTCCGGGGCTGGGCGCTTAGATATGTACCAGCTCACTCCCGGTGACTACTTGGCGGGGCCTGGTGCCTGTTGCTCGGTCAGGCCTCTTCCGGGGAAAAGGGGGCCCTCGGGCCTCTGGGCCTGCGGCTCGGTTCACTCTAGCACAGCCTCTCTACATCCTCTATCAGACCATTAAATGGGGAAACCTTTTGAATACAAGCGCGCTGATCCACACAGGTGTGCACACGGGTGTTCACTGTCCATAAACATAAACTACACCTTTCTTGGCTGCTATTTCCAAGCACATTGTGCGCTGTCGGTCCTGCTTGCTACACAACAACATTCAATATTTAGTATTTACTGCTGTTTACACTTAGCTGGATTAACGTGATGGTGTTGTGTTTAGTATGTTGCTCTGTTTTTTTTGCTTGTTTTCTCTTCTTTTTCTCTCAACAGGTGATGCAGGAGATTTTTTTTCTCTTCTTTCTCTTTTTAAGTGCCCTTTCTCACTGTCCCTCTTCCCTTCTGTTTTTCTTTTCCTTCATCTTTCTTTCTCCCTTTCCTATCCCTCAGTCATGTCTGTCCCGTCTATAACAACTGAAAATAAAATAAAATAAATAATAACAACAAAGGTAGATCAAATAGACCAATACGTCAAGGCCGTGATGATCTATTTGGCAAAGTAAATCCATTGGGTATCCTTGTTGGTCTTCAGACAACAATTCTGATGGCTAAAGAACCACATGGGACAGGCAAAAAAAAAAAAAAAAATTTTGAATAGTTTAATATGGGGTCATTATCTGACCACTATTGAGCTCATAGTGCTGAAATGAGTAAGTGACAAACTTAAGGAAAGTCACTGATTATAATGTGGAATAAATTGGATGATTCATGATTTGGAGCAAATTATGGCAAAAAGTAGTGGGTTTAATGATTTAGAATAAACCTGCACATGATACTTGTCTCTGTGATGCTGAATACTTTATTGCTCTTATGAGCTACAGTTGTTTGCAAATGTGAAGTTTGTTTCAACTTACAGGTTTTGTCCTACAGGCAAGGAAACAGGCTCCAGGTGGAGCTGGGAGTTAAACAAGCTTAACATTTAACCACTGGCTAATGTTTTTCTTTGACACAGGGTTACAGGTTTGGAGTAGAGTTACGCCAAGGGAGAAACCCTGGGGAATTTTTCAGAGACAATGTGCAACATTCTTGTGCATGTCTAGTTGTGTGGAGTTGACACATGGCAAGGGCCATGTGGCAAAAGAGGGGTGTCAATTTTTAAATTGCAGGTACCATGAGAAGGAGTGACTGAAGAAGATCATCCACAAGATGAAAGCTGAGGTCAGGGGCCCGTTCTTCGTACCTCGCTAAGTAGGTTAGCTGGATTTGATTGTTGACGATTTCGCGTGATCTTGGATCGTTCGGTTCCCCGAAGCTCATCCGGGACTTGCTGTCATAGCAACAGAGCCGTAAGCGTAAACCTGCTGGGGAGCAGGTTTACTTTATGTAAACAGGATTAGATCGCGGCCACGCAGGTATGTCCGCTTCATTTATACGAAAGCAACAGCGATATTCCACCACTGTTTCACCATAAAGAAATAACATCAATGTAACTAAAGATAATGCAGTACTTGATCCTTTTATTGATTTCACACAGATACATACAGGTCATTTCCTAAAAAAGGGAAATGTACTATTAATATTCTATTACATGAATGTGATTATTACAGATGTAATTCATATTTCAGAGTAGTAATTGGAAATTACTTCGTGTAATCAAGATGGGAGACCACGGCTATAAAAGCGAAGGTGGATTTGGGAAGTCTGTCGCAGTCATATCCTGTCCGTATACGCGAGCAACCCATTGCGGAAGGTGCAAGATTGATAAGGAGAGTTTTCAGAATTCAGCGTATATTGCGGGACAGACAGGATCCTTTAGCTCAGCGCGACAGTGTGCTCATTGAGAGATATCGATTTTCCCGTGAGGGTATTATTCACTTAACCAACTTGTTGACGAGGGGGTGCAGGACCACCACCTGTCTTTTTTTTGCTCTTCCCTTTTCTTGGTTGCTGTTATAAACAAACAGATTATTTCACGGTCTCTTTCCAAGAGACGAAAAGCAATATAAGTGATAAATATTACCATTCTGTAGGATATTCTTATATTTCACTTTTACCTGTTCCCATGTTCTAGTGGGTCCTGTTGTGGCTCTAATGTGTAAGGGGATATAATATAACATAATATAATATAATGTAATATAACATAATATAACATAATGTAATATAATGTAATATAATATAATGTAATATAATATTGGATAATATAATGTAATATAATAAATTTTCCCTACCGCCTACTGGTGTTGGCCAGAGGGGCCGATGGAGCGATATGGCAGCCTGGCTTCTGTCAGTCTGCCCCAGGGCAGCTGTGGCTACAACTGTAGCTGCCTCCACCAGTGTGTGAATGTGAGAGTGACTGAATAGTGGCATTGTCATGCGCTTTGGGTGCCTTGGAAAGCGCTATATCAATCCACTCCATTATTATTGTTATTATTGAATTACTTACGAGTTAAATTTGTCAGCAACTTTCTGCCAGCCCTCTCTCCTTGCTTTTGCAGCCTTTGCAGTGTTCCCTTGCGTTCTGATTAAACTCTGAAACTCCTGAAATCCCTCACTCAAGAGTTCTTGCTCTGCTGCCGAAAAATACCGAGCGCGCTCCTTCGACATTTTCGCCGACCAATCAGAGGGTTGCCGATCAATGTTTTTACTATCGATGCGTAGCCCCTTTTACGACACCCAGTGATCTCACATTACTTCATCCAGCTGTACTAATCGTCAACAGCAGGTGTGTTCGGGGAACCGGATTAGCGAGCTCACGGTTAGCACGATGATTTGGTCTTGGATGTGTCATTTGATCTTGGATGTAGTAAGCGACGTACGAAGAATGGGCCCCAGGAGAGAGGCTTCAGGAGGATCAGTGAGGAGCAGAGATCATCTTCAGCACAGCAGACATCCCACAGAGACCTGTGCTACTGGGCTTCCAGAAGATCGTCATGAGGAGACTTTGAACAGCAAACAACCAGAAGTAGTGAAAGAGATTCGACGTTGAGGAAGCCAACTAGGGTGTACAACTTGCTCTACCCTAAATCTTCAGCGGTGTTGGAACAGGGAAGCAGAAGGATGAAGGGAGCATGCCAAGCTTCATTTGACGGCCCAAAAAGGAAGTTCAGCGAAGGAATTGTTGAATGGAATGGAACTCTGTGAACAGAACAGATGCCAGGAGACTGGGAAATTACTGACAGCACTTTCCCATGAAGATCACCTAAAGTGTGTCACTTTGCCATGCAGACTTTGATACTGTGCAGAGAGGGGCTTTTGTTTACATTTGCATCATGTACACTTTTTTAAACTGGCTGAAGTTTTGAGCCATGGGCGTGGACATGACTCAAAAAGGGGGAAGAAAATCATAAACAACTTGATCAAATTTCCTTTAAAAAAAATTCTGCAGTGACAACAGGGCATTAGAGGAGTCATAAATGCAGATAATCCACCAGTTGACTCTATCCCCCCACAGGAAGAATGCCTGCAGTGAGAAGATTTGGGGGTTTCACAGAGGCCATAAAAAGGAGTGTTGACCAGGCTAAAGCTTTGAAGATAGCTGGAAGCCTCATAGGCAAACAACACAACCAACTGGTGTGTTTGAATGTCTATTCTCCAGACATTTGGACTCTGATCATATGGACAATGATGCACTGAGAAATGCACCACAAAGCTGGAATTCGTTTGAAAATGTTGATTAGTGTTTTGACTGTTAAACTGGAGGTCACAAGGTCATTGCCAGCCCTTTGACTTGTGAGTTCTTTTCATGTACAAGTTCGTTTATGAAGGTCTTCAAATGATAAATCTTCAACACTTGTACCACCTGTTAACACTTGTGAAGCCACAGGGGACACATCCGGATTTAGGTTCTAAGCTACATCTTTAAGTTGCTTGAAGACGTTTCACCTCTCATCCGAGAAGCTTCTTCAGTTCTAGGGTTAAATGGTGGAGAGTCCCAGATTTAAACCCTGTGGGAGTACAGGGCGATCGTGGCTCAAGAGTTGGGAGTTTGCCTTGTAATTGGAAGGTTGCTGGTTCGAGCCCCGGCTTGGACAGTCTCGGTCGTTGTGTCCTTGGGCAAGACACTTCACCCGTTGCCTACTGGTAGTGGTCAGAGGTGGCGCCAGTGTCCGGCAGCCTCGCCTTTGTCAGTGCGCCCCAGGGTGGCTGTGGCTACAATGTAGCTTGCCATCACGTGTGTGTGTGTGTGTGTGTGTGTGTGTGTGTGTGTGTGTGTGTGTGTGTGTGTATGAATGGTTTACCATTTATCCCTCCAAAGAGGTACAAAAGGACCACCTGATGATCCTCTACCTAATCACATGAGCCAAGGCGTGAAAACTGGTGTGGGTCACAATCAGACAAGGTTTCGGGTGAGCTCACCCTATCGCCCCACCCTATCATGTGATTTCCTGAGGTCAGATGGCCCAGGATGTGAGTGTCTGTGCTGAATCCTTTACAAGCACTCTTAAAGAGAAACAAATATTAGCAGTAGCATCCTGGAGGTCAGGCCTATAGGTCACCAGATTCCAGAGGTGCTGTAAAAAGGCCATAAAGTTAACAATCTGCTGCTGTAATAGCATAATCAACACACAACCTGTAAACACACTTTCCATCACACAAAAACCCAGAAAAATTACAGTCAAAGGTTAAATCTGCAGAGTCTGATGGATGAATGTCTCAAAACATTCATCCATCAGCCACACACCACACCATACAACACACAACATAACCCTGTTGTCTTATCACATAATGAGTTTCTTCCCATGTAACCAAATGCGTGCCATGTTAAAACTTCTTCACACACCTCAGAAACTCAGCTCACTCATTCAAGACCCCTCATCAGCATTCTGTTTTCCCCCCATCTATAATGCAATCATCTTTCCTACTATAATATTAGTCCACTAGTCTATGTATCACTTTTCATCTTACTAAGTGACTTTGACAAGATGACAAACAGAATCACTTTTTTAACATCAGAAACACCTGCTGCTATTATACCGAAGAACAATTCAATAAAACTGTCAAGGCTGACTGCAAAATGTCCATAATCCACTTTAATAGTAGAAGTTTATATGCCAATTTTCACAAAATAAGAGAATATTTAAGCAAATTTGCACATCCATTGAGTGTGATTGCAGTATCTGAGACGTGGATTAATATGGAGAAAGGAGTGGACTTTGAAATAGACGGATATGAATTAAATTTTATGAACAGAAAGAATAAGAATGGTGGAGGTGTGGCTTTGTTTGTGGACAAAAATTTAAAATACAGGGTGGTGGAAAAAATGACGGTGGTGGTAGATAACATATTAGAGTGTGTAACAATAGAAGTTAGTATGGAAAAAAAGAAAAATGTCATTGTAAGTTGTATATATAGAACACCAGGTTCTAATATTGAAATATTTAAGGAGTGGGCAGATAAAACATTTATTAGGACAAATCAAAAAGTTATGTTCATTTGTGGGGATTTCAACATAGACCTATTAAATCCAAACAAACATAGCATGACAGATGAGTTTATTAATACAATGTATAGCATGGGACTCTGTCCAGTGATCACTAAACCCAGCAGGATTACAGCACAGTCGGCAACCTTAATAGACAATATATTTACTAATGAAATAGAAAACAGATCTATAAGTGGTCTCCTAATTAATGACATCAGTGATCATCTACCTGTTTTTGTAGTGTATAACAGCAATTACAGGAAGGTCAAACAGGAAAATACAACAAAATACAAACGAGTGAGAACAGAGGAGTCCATAAATGCATTTAAAAGTGATTTACTTAAGCAATCATGGGAGATGCTGTATAAGGAAAAAAATATTGATAAAGCTTATGAGATTTTTTTAGGAAAATTTAAACTGTTATATGATAGCCGTTGCCCAGTAAAGAAATATAGTAAAAAACAAAAATATGCAGCGTGCCCATGGATCACAAAAGGATTACAAAATGCATGTAAAAAGAAAAATACGTTATATAGAGAATTTATAACAAACAGAAGTACAGAAGCTGAAAATAAATACAAGAAATATAAAAATAAATTAACTAGTATTTTGAGGTCATGTAAAAAGGAATATTATGAGAAATTATTAAATATGAATAAAAATAATATTAATTACCGCCACCAAGGAGGCCGTGTTTTTGGTGGCGTTTGCATGCGTGCGTGTCCTTCTGTCTGTAAACACGATAACTGAAAATGTTTTGAATGAAGCAACAGAACACTGAACTTTACTCACTGTTGTCAGGCCTTAATTACAACATGAAATTTAACCTAGTTGTGTGATGCCACTGTGTTTGTGTTGGCAGTACATCTTACTCGCCCATCTCCAGGAGACCATCCCACCATAGAAACCATCCTTGAGAAAAAATAGCATAGTAACAGTAATAGAACAACACTGAAAAACTGTTCCTAATCGAAACATAACAAATCTGATCTGAAGTCACAGATTTTCACTTTAATAGAAAGCAATTTATTAATGTGGAAATCATTTCCATGATCATTTTAAGTTGATTTAAAGAATAATATTTATGGAGTGTTCAACAAAGTATTGAGTCTGGTTAACATAAAAGTTTAATGGATTCATAACAAGTTTCACATACTTGTCATCCTCTTATCTTCATCAGGGTGGGGGATCGTATCCCAGGTGTCACAGGGCCAGAGGCAGGCTACACCCTGGACACGTGGTCGCCAGTCTGTTGCAGGGCTAACATAGAGAGACAGACAAGCATTCATACATATGGGTAGAATTACCAAGTAAGCTATAGCTGCATGTCTCTAGATTTGAACTCCGGACCTTCATGCTGTGAGGTAACAGTGCTAACCGCAGCACCACCACGTCACATCAATCCATGCTTCAAAAAAGCAGGAAAGCTTTGATAACAAAGCTTGATACAGAATTCTTTTGATATTTTTGTCCTTGACAGGTTAACCACAATAAATAACAATAGCATACATGTGGTGTGTGTGTATGCTTTTCTGCCTCTTATAACCCCAGTGATTTTCCTGTGGTTTGAAAGCTCGTGTGGTCTTGGGAATTTGGTGAGTCCAGGCAACTAACCACTCTTGCTAGATTGAATCAGGTCATGTCAACAAGATTAAATTAATTTGTTGAATTTCATACAAGATTTAATTCACCATGGATCCATGAAATTATTTTGTTCAAATTACAAGTTAGACTCTAGTAAATGTAACAACCACCCAATTTCATTTTTTGAGTGCAGGTAAATGCACCATGCGTTTGTGTGTATAGAAAAACGTACATATTAACAGAACTCAAACCCTACACAGGTCACTAATCACCTGTTTTTTATTACCGGGTTCATTTCCAAAAGGGCCTTGAACACACCTCTGTATTTCTTATCTCCAGTAGAAAAGCATTATCCAAAATCATTAACCATTATCTCTTTAATCACTCTAGAGATATTTCAGCCATTACTTCCTGCTCTCCAAGACCATATATCTTCTCTGGAGCAGTGTTTCTGAAGCAAGCATCTGTAAAGTGCAGCCATCAGTTAGAGGCAGAGAGTCAGTGAGTGAGTGAGTGGGAGTGAACACAACTAATGGATTAAATGAGCAGTTGTGGGACGATCTAAAGATTCTACATGTCTTTAAAATGTTAAAATGATTATCTATGGATACATTCTCCAGGACTGTTAACAGGAATAGAGAATGTATGATTCACATGTGTGATTTGCTGTTTTTACAATTATTTATTTTTCTGATTTCCTGGTAGTCTGGAGAGGTTCAATCAATCTGGAGTAAAACGCTCTCTCACTGCCTTTTAACAATGCTACAGACATTACGAGCATGTGACTGTAAAAGCGCCTGACACTCATCTAAAGTTGTTAACCACTGTTCAAAATCTGCTTAATGTAGTAGTACAGAGCAATGTATTCTAGAGCAGGGGTGTCAAAACATAAGGCCCGGGGGGCCAAAATCGGCCTGCCAATGACTCCAATCTGGTTCACTGGATGGCTTTGGAAAAAATCAAGGAAGAGATACATATTGGACTTTTGACTGTGTTTGTTTTGTTTCTTCCTGATATAAACCTCCCTCATGGTCATTAATACTACACCAAAGTAATAAAGTAACAGATAGGCAGGTAAAATCTTCTTCTTTTTTTTATTTTTCACAACCTTAAAAAACAAAACAAAATCCCGTCTTTAAATTAAAAAAAAAAAACTTGCTCCTTTATAATCACCGGGCAGTCTGGGTACTTGGAGCTGCCAGAAGTTATTCTGTGATTTTACACATGTATTTCTTCTAGTTTAAGCCCAAAGAGTCGTGCTGACAGGTTTCTTTCATTTACGACAGCAGCATTTGTTTATCATGTAGTAAAACTGAGAGTTCCTGTTGAAGTTGTGCTTCGTTTTTTTGTACTGAGGGATTAAATGTGCAGTGAAACCTCTTTACACTGAGTGAAATTATTTCCTCACTCTTTAGTTTTTTGCCTCTTTGCTACCACCTGCTGGAATATTTGTGACTCATCCCATAAGGTGAAGCGTCACTAAGTTGAATCACTGAACTGCCTCAGCTTCTGCTACTTTGAAGTAAGATATCCTTGTTCATACCTCAAACCTACCTAAGCTGCTGTGTCAGAAAGGATTTGCTGGATCTCAGCACCAAACACAATAAACCTCAGCTTAAATAGTTTCTTCTTTATATCAAATATTTTTTTACCGTAAAACGTGTCACCTCAGTCTGTTTTAAAACTTCTAATTGTTAAAAACAGTGGATGGATGCTGTCAGGGTGAAGTGTTTCCTCACAGTCTACATTTTTGTCCCTTTTGTTCCGCCTACTGGAGTATTTGTCCAATGACAGGTTCTGTGAATGCAGCATGGAACCACAGTACAAGAACAAATCGGTTCAGTCTGGACTAACCCACAGAGAGCTTGTTGATGGCTTCTTCATTAAAACTGACCACAACCGTGATGTGTTCAAAGTCATTTAAATCATCTTACTTCCTTATTCTGATGCTCAGGCTGAACTTTAGCAGGTCGTCTACAGGCCTAAATGCACTGGGCTGTTTCTATGTGATTAGCTGATTAGGTATTCGTGTTTGGACAGCTGTAACTAATGAATGTTCGATGAGCCTATAAATCACTGAACACTGCAGTGATACTTGTTGACTGATCACGTGTGCAGGGAGACAGCACGGCCAGTAGGGCGCAGTAAAGGTCTGTGTTGTGGTGATGGGCGTCTACTTCAGTTAATCAGAGACTATACAAGATAAACATCCTTCTCCAGATAGTCCAGACTAAAAGCAAATCAAAGGCCCACAAATAGTCATTAATAGGAAACAACCTATATGCAACGGACAACCCTAATACTGCAAAAAGTACACAAGTGTGCATTAATTTTGTGAATGTCACTGATATAATACCCGGGCAGATCCACTTTTTCCTCTTTTTCCTTTTCTATGTATTAAACAGGCATTCAGCTGACCACCGAATGGCTTACTCATGAACAGTGACCATATAGGCACCTATTTCTATAGATTCAGGGTCAGAGTCACATTTTAAGAAGATTTTATGTTAAATATAAAATTCAGCCCGAAACCAGGGCTGAAGTGTGAAAAGGTCGCCAAAAGTTCGTGAGATATTTTCATGGCTAAGCTTCTGTGTACAAGCATGTAAAGCAGTTCTTATTTATTAGGGTGATTTTAATCATTATTTATTTCATTAGTCTTTAACATAACTTAAAATTCTGGTGTGTTTTGATGTAAAGAATGTTTGTATTTTACAAGAATAAAATGGGCAAGATGTGATGAGTGTTGTTTTGGATCGCTCTTTAAGTACTTTTTTTGTTCATATTCAGGACAATATGGAGAATGATCTTGTTCATCTATCTTATTCCCAGCCTGCAAAGCAAATTATGTCTTTAAGACCTTGCTAAACTCCTTTGTCCTCCCTTAGTTATGCCGTGAAAGGCCCAGGCTACTGGGGGCTTCCCATGATGCACTGTGTTGCTTTTTCACTCACTATGTGTTCATACACCACTCCCCTCACCCGAGCCGGTCATGGCAGATGGCCACCCATCCCTGAGCCTGGTTCTACTGGAGATTTCTTCATTTAAAAGGGAGTTTTGTCTTCTCACTGTCACCACGTGCTTGCTCATAGGGGGTCTTGTGATTGTTGGGGTTTCTCTCCATTATTGTGGGGCATATACCTCATAATATAAAGTGCCTTGAGGTGTTGTTGTGATGAAGTGCTTTTTAATTAAAATTGAATTCAATATTGCAAAGTGAATCCAAGAGAAAGTACGTGCAACTTCTTCACGCACCACTGCAGAGGATTATTTTATCTGATCTCTTTTCATCGCTGAGCTGACCACCAGGCCTCACTGTGTTTCTTTTAGCAGAGGAGGGGAAGTATTGGATGATGTCACTGCTACCTGTCTGAGTGAGTGAGTGATTAATCACCAGGGGGCTCACAGTGGGTGGAGAGGGCGAGGGGGATCGGATTGGAATGAGAGAGGGAGGGGCGCGAGACTGATCAATCTCCATGATTGGCAGGCGTGATCTGAGGACCTGCCTCCCCGGAGGATACTACATCAACCAAAGTCAGGCGGGAGGCATAAACATGCAAACAGGGGCACACACTTGGGAACCTCGCATAGACATAAGCGAACAGTTACACACAGCCAGCACGCGCTGACTTAAAAACATGCAAAAGTGCACACAAAGAGACTCAGGCACATACAAGCAAACTGCTGTAATCTCACAGACCCACCCATGATTATCATTTCTACCTCCAACTCCTCGCTGAGAAAGTGTCAAGGCTGTAAAAAATATTCCCAGGTACAGGCTGGATGATAACAACCTGACCGTGGGTGGATTTACTGCCATCACACACACACACACACACACACACACACACACACACACACACACACACACACACACACACACACACACTTTATGTCAGCAACACAGTCTGACTGTAGTTGCTCCATGTAGGTAGAAGGGAGTGGAATTGCTAAAGAGAACTCAAGGGAAACCATGTAAACTGCAATGCTGGATTTACCATCACCACATCTAAACACGTGCGCGGATAAAAATGATAGCCTCACACGTTTTTTAAATTTTATTTTAGAAAAGATACATTAAAATTTGCAACAACAATGACCCTCCCCCCTACACACTTTTCATCTCTCCTTCCTGTTGTAAACGCCCCTCCTCCTGCTGTTACAGTATCGCCTGATGTTTAGTGGCTTTAGTTTTCCTGTTTCAGAGACAGAGAGCAGCATCTGTCACTAGCTAGGACTGACACATGGAATCCCACCCAGAGCCCCGAGGCGAGAGCCTGCCACCTGAGAGCCCACCATCAGAGAGCCTCTCCCTGGGGGCCTGATGACCCCTTCCCCCGTTAGTCACTTTATCCAAACTCAGCACTTTTGATCCATCCTTGTCTCCTTTTTTCCGAGCTTGCTGAATTTCTTTATTGCCGCCTTTTCACTTGTTTCTGCTCATCAGTCACATTTTCACAGATATATATATATATTTGGCCAGAAACTTTAGAATTTTTCTGTTTTTCCAGTTAAGATGTAACACATGCCTCCCACTTAATTAAACCTGATGAGTTTAATAAAAAGCATGCTTACAGAGGCTCGCACAGTCTCCACGCTTTCCACCGCTCGAGCTCAACAAAGTCAAGGCTGCTTTTTATGTTTTAGCCAGTAGATTTGAGCTAATGTTGTATTTATTAAAGCAAATTTCTGTGCATCTCTACGCCTATTGCAGCACATCATAGAACACATGATGCTTTATGTTAGCAAATAAAGAAAGCATCATGCAAAAATGTAATCACCTGATGTGTAATATGGTTGTGTCATGCACACACCTAAATGCTAGTTCCACCATAAGATAACAATTATTTTAACTTTCTTTCCCCCCATAAACACGACATTTGACGACCTCACTGCTACACTTAACAACAAATTCTGACACCTCAATAAAGACGTAGTTTGACAACCGTTAGTACACGTTCCTGGTTTTTCCAAAGGAGACCACTCTCAGTAACTTCTGATACAAAGCCAATCATTTTTCTCTATAGGCCGGTCTAAAACATGACAGGTTTTCAATGGGTAAAGAGTTAAACTCGTTGAATTGTGCAAAGATAAAGCTGGTGGTGTGGATAAAATTGTTGCCTCACATCAAGAAGGCTCCTGTTTGAGTCAGCTGGAGCCTGGAAACTCGGGCTATCTTGCGAAGACATGCGTGTTAGATTAATTGGTACTTCTCAACTGGCCGTGAATGTGAGGTAGATAAAGTGCCTGAAGTGTATAGAATAAAGTGAAGTATGAATGTATGGTTAGAAAATGTGACTTGCAGTTAAAAGCACCTTGAGTCATCAGCAGAAACCGGAAATGCAGCAAATAAAAGTGAGCACCATACATGTCCTTTTAAGCACTATTACCACGAAGCTGGCTCACAATAAATTCTACTAACGAAAGAAAATAAACATAAAACAGGGCCAAGTATAAAGTATCAGAAAATGGAAATAGCCTGTGTCTATGAGCTGTACTCAAAGCTGCAATGATTCAATTACTGGATGTAATTATCTAGATTATATTCTAACTTTAGGGTTTCCCACAGCCTGAGAGCATATTTCAGATTGACTTATATTTCATGTGTTTGTTTTGAATTTTAGTCATATTTAATCAGCCTCAGTGTCGCTCCTCTTATGTGTGATATTTCCAGTTTCCCGTGGTTGAGCTGCACAGATGTTAGATGGTACACATAGTGTAGCATTTCCAGCTGTTTTCTCATTTTACTGGAGAAAAAAACAAAGCTAAAAGAAGAGTGAAAACTGGGCAAGCATCATGACCCTAAACACTTCTGTAATCCAAGAGATTGAGGCTAACATGGCTAAAATCTGAGTGCATCAAACAATCCAAAAAGATCCCATCTGAATGAATGCCCTTGTGTGCCTGCGCTTTCAAGTACGGGCACTTTAAATTTGTTAAGGGAAAAAAGAAAAAAAGGAAGATTCCCAGAATGATTTGAATTCCTTTTAGGCACTGACCTTCTGCCTGTGATGTCAGAAGGCCATATGCTCCCCACACACAATGAGCCAAGGATACAAACACATTCACGCACAGACAAAGTGGCTGCCTGGTTACATTGTAGCAGGAGCTGCCTGAAGGAGGTATTGTTAATGTTAACTATTGTGTCTTCCTCAGCAGGGATAACGGGGGTGTGTGTGTGTGTGTGTAGGGGGGAGGAGGGGACAATTGCTACTTCTGGGGTTGCTTCTGGGGGAGTGGAGGAGGATTTGGGGGGGTTGAAGGATGAGCAGGCAAGTAAAGAGCCAAACAGATTAAATGAATATAAACAGAAGACTGAACAGTGTGTCATTCAGAAGATGCTTTAAGGCAAATTTTGGACAATGAAGAAAATCTCCCCAAATATAAGACTTTTTATCAAGAGTGGTATATTTTTTAAAAAGCATCACAAATATTACAGTATATACTGTTGCGTATATGCTACTGTTTCAACTACACGATGTTCTCGCCCTCAGCACACCTTCTCTGACTGACTGTGGGGACTACCATCACACTCACGCCACGGTTTTGTTGGCGAGAAGAGGAAGTAAAAAGGATTCTCCTCTCAATGATCAGCTGCCATTACTGAAAGAGAAAATTGGATTTTCCTCAGGCTGCTTGCTGAAAGAGATTGGAATTTTTTGATTTGAGCTGGCCTCTAGTCTTCCAGCGTATGAAAACGGGAACTCCGTCTGCTCTGTAGTACTACCTCATATGCATACTTGAGTTATCATGGACTCCGAGCAAATCATACAAAATAATAGACCTCTTTTCTGGGTAGTATTATGTTTTAGAAAAGTGCACCGGAGTTTTCTTGGTTTTTGGACCGTCTTTATGAAACCACTGAAGCAAGAAACGCAGGATTTTAAACTATTTTAAATACGTATTTTAATCCGATTAAAGGCTGTACCTAAAAGATGGCTATAGCTAGCGTGACATCACACATAGAAACTTCCAGTCAATAGGCAAAACTTTTTATTCCACAACTAGTTTGCAAGTGGTGCACCACAAACGTCCAAGACGCTGACCTGTCTGCAAACACTTATTAACTAACCACATAATGGCAGTGAAACTTGAAAACGTGCAACCTTCGAGTGAAAGTTTTCCTCACGGCTCAAACCAACATACTTAAACAGGAGCAAACTTTTACTTTGAAGGGGAACTCTCTCCATTTCCGGTCTGTGTCATAGTCCGCACAGTTTCATTAGTACTCAACGAGCAGTTAAGCAACTCACTGTCTTTCATACAAACTACTAGTAATCGCAACAGCCTGATATTTACCAGAGCAATCCCAGGGAGCACCACATACCTGTTTTCAGCCAATTTCACCTAGCAACAGCAGCCAACCTCTCACAACCACTTGTCAATTAGTTGGAGAATATTTTCCAACTGACTAATGGCTACAAGGGATCACTGATTGGTCTGTAGGCCAGTATAATCCAGGTTTTTAGCAGCTGATTTCACAGCAGCTGCCAGCCACCTACAGCAGCGACCCCCAACCTTTTTTGTGCCACAGACTGTTTTATGCCCGACAATATTTTCAGAGGCAGGCCTTTAAGGTGTCGCAGATAAATACAACCAAATAAAACCAGTACCGGTACCAAAAAAAAAGAAGATTTATTCATAACACATGGGAAAAGACCCAGGGAAACAATTAAAAAATAACGCTAACGACCGATAAAAACCCTTACAAACATGAAATTCACACCCGAGCCGCAACTCTTGCCGCCCGGTACCAAACGAGTCACGGATGTGTACCGGTCCGTGGCCTAGGGGTTGGGGACCACTGACCTGCAGCAAGCACTCACAACCAGTCTCTGTGTGAGTGGGGACTTAAAATAAAGACAGTGTAAACTTCATGTGAGTAAAAATTGCAGTTATGAGACCTAGCAGAGAGCAGTTAGCCCCAAAGATTGCTGCTTGATCCCAGTGAGTACAATTCATACTTCAAAGAGGGCCATCCAAACTCATATAATCTGGAATGACCTTTCAGACTAATAAAATGATCCTGATGATGTTGTCAGGGTTAAAGCCAAGTTATTGAAGCCTGCAGATCTGCCAGTTCAGTGAGCAAACAGTTGCTCTATTCATCCAGCAGACACAGAGAAAAGTCTGCATGCATCTGAATCATTTATGTGAGCCTACAGCGTCTGTAGGCTCACATAAATGCATCGGTCAAAAGCATATGGGGAAAAGCCTATATTGTTTAGCTACATCTAGTAGTCCCTGACTTAATTTCCCTGCATTTGATTAAGAATGTACATTAGCTTTTTTGCTTTTAAGAAAAAGCAGGGACATCTGTAAAGGAGGTAACTGAAAGAGTAAAGGTGTGGCAGCTGCAGCGCTGTACAGCTAAGCTTTTAAGACTCAAGCAGTATCCACTGGTAATATACAAATATTGATTATTAAATAAAACATTTGTGCCACTTGGTTGCTGCTTACCTTACATCTGTAAATATGCTTCCATTGAACGACTGCTAAAAAAAGACTTGCAGAGCTCAAATAAATTAGGCGGAGAAGTACGAGAAAACACGGAGGAGATTGGTGTTGACAGTCGTGTTTTATTTGGAATCATCGCTGTGTGGGAAAACACAGCTGCAGGGCAAATAGGCATCACCATTCCTCTCCAAAATGCAATTAGTCCTAATTAGAAATGATTACGAGGAGTGGTTCCTTTCTTCTCTGCCCATCTTCCTCTGCTGTGTAGCCAGCTCTGGTTATAGTTTCTGACATAACCTGTGGAAAAATCTCACTTGATCTGGTGATCTAGAAAATGAGATTTCAAGTGTTGCTACACTGCTGTTTAGAAGAAAAAAAACACGACGTTTACTGCTTCCAGTTAATTGAAAAAGCAGTGAAGAAGGTATTTTTTTATCCATCCATCCATCCATCTTCATCCGCTTTATCCGGGGCCGGGTCGCGGGGGCAGCAGCCTAAGCAAAGAGGCCCAGACCTCCCTCTCCCCAGCCACCTCCTCCAGCTTATCCGGGGGAATACCAAGGCGTTCCCAGGCCAGCCGAGAGATATAATCTCTCCAGCGTGTCCTGGGTCTGCCCCAGGGCCTCCTCCCGGTGGGACATGCCTGGAACACCTCACCCAGGAGGCGCCCAGGGGGCATCCTTGTCAGACGCCTTCTCCCATCACTCGCGAACAAGACCCCGAGATACTTGAACTCCTCCACTTGGGGCAGGAACTCATCCCCGACCTGGAGTGGGCACTCCACCCTTTTCCGGCTGAGAACCATGGCCTCAGATTTGGAGGTGCTGATCCTCATTCCCGCTGCTTCACACTCGGCTGCGAACCGTTCCAGTGCGAGCTGGAGGCCCTCACCCGATGAAGCCAACAGAACCACATCATCTGCAAAAATCAGAGATGAGATTCTGAGGCCACCAAAGCGAAAGCCCTCCGCCACTTGGCTGCGCCTAGAAATCCTGTCCATAAAAATTATGAACAGAACCGGAGACAAAGGGCAGCCCTGGCGGAGCCCATCACCCACCGGGAACGAGTCCGACTTATTGCCGGCAATGCGAACCAAGCTCTTGCAACGGTTGTATAAGGATCGAATGGCCCGTAGCAATGGGCCAGACACCCCATATTCCCGCAACACCTCCCACAGGACACCCCGAGGGACACGGTCGAATGCCTTCTCCAAGTCCACAAAACACATGTAGACTGGTTGGGCAAACTCCCATGCACCCTCAAGTATCCTCGAGAGGATAAAGAGCTGGTCCAGTGTTCCGCGACCAGGACGAAAACCGCATTGTTCCTCCTGTATCCGAGGTTCGACTAGCGTAGGAACTCTCCTTTCCAGCACCCTGGCATAGACTTTCCCAGGGAGGCTGAGGAGTGTGATCCCCCTGTAGTTGGAACACACCCTCCGGTCCCCCTTCTTAAAAATGGGGACCACCACCCCGGTCTGCCAGTCCACAGGTACTGCCCCTGATCTCCACGCAACATTGCAGAGGCGTGTCAACCAGGACAGCCCTACAACGTCCAGAGCCTTCAGGAACTCGGGGCGGACCTCATCAACAACCAGGGGCTCTGCCACCAAGGAGTTGTTTAACTGCCTCAGTGACCTCGCCCCCGGAAATTGGCGGGTCATTCCCCTCATCCCCAGACTCTGCTTCCTCCTCGGAAGACGTGTCAGTGGGATTAAGGAGGTCCTCGAAGTATTCCTTCCACCGCCTGACAATTTTCTCAGTCGACGTCAGCAGCGCTCCGCCAGCACTATACACAGTGCAGGTAGAGCACCGCTTTCCCCTCCTGAGACGTCTCACGGTTTGCCAGAATCTCTTCGAGGTAGTCCGAAAGTCTTTTTCCATGGCCTCTCCGACATCCTCCCACACCCGAGTTTTTGCTTCAGCCACTGCCCGAGCCGCATTCCGCTTGGCCTGTCGATACCTGTCGGCTGCCTCCGGAGTCCCACAGGCTAACCAAGCCCGATAGGACTCCTTCTTCAGCCTGGTGGCTCCCTTCACCTCTGGTGTCCACCATTTGGTTCGGGGATTACCACCACGGCAGGCACCAACCACCTTGCGGCCGCAGCTCAATGCAGCAGCTTCGGCAATGTAGACGCTGAACATGGTCCATTCGGACTCAATGTCCCCAGTCTCCCTCGGAATGCTGTTGAAGCTCTGCCGGAGGTGTGCGTTGAAGATCTCGCGGACTGGGGCCTCTGCTAGACGTTCCCAGCACACCCTCACTACGCGTTTAGGTGCACCAGGTTTGTCCAGCGTCCTCCCCCGCCACCTGATCCAACTCACCACCAGGTGGTGATCAGTTGACAGCTCAGCCCCTCTCTTTACCCGAGTGTCCAGAACATATGGTCGCAGGTCTAGTGATACGATTACAAAATCGATCATCGACCTACGGTCTAGAGCGTCCTGGTGCCACGTGCACTTATGGACACTCTTATGTTCGAACAGGGTGTTCGTTATGGCCAAACTGTGATTAGCACAGAAGTCCAATAACAAAGCACCGCTTGGATTCCTCCCAATCACGCCCCTCCAGGTCTCGCTGTCGTTACCCACGTGAGCATTGAAGTCTCCCAGCAGGACAACAGAGTCTCCAGGTGGAGCACCCTCCAGCACCCACCCCCCCAGGGATTCTAAGGAGGCTGGGTACTCTGAACTGCCACTCGGCGCATATGCGCAGATGACAGTCAGGACCCGTTCCCCGACCCTAAGGCGCAGGGAACAAACCCTCTCGTCCACCGGGAAAAACCCCAACGTACCGGCAGCAAGCCGAGGGGATATTAGGATACCCACCCCAGCCCGCCGCCTCTCACCAGGGGCAACTCCAGACTGAGACAGAGTCCAGCCCCTCTCCAGGAGACTGGTTCCAGAGCCCAAGCCATGCGTAGAGGTGAGCCCGACTATATCTAGCCGGTACCTCTCAACTATGTGGTATTTTTTTATATTCGACAGATATTTTTGTTTGTTTTTTGTCCTGGCTTTTGTTTTGACAGCTCCTTATCAGGTTGTCAAGGTTACATCTTCCATTGTGTTCAAAAGCCAGATGAAGTGCTTGTCCCCGTCAGTGAGCGGAGCGCAGGTTCAGCTTCAGTTTTCAGGCTTTTCTCTGTAAGTTCTTCAATAAAATTGTACTTGTGTTGCAGTGTGCGTAGGCTAATTCAATAGTTAAAACTGTGTTTTCTTTAGCCTTGACAGCAGCTGAATGCATTGGGAAGGGGGGGACATGTAGGCTAAACAGAATTGCTGTCTCTCTGCATTTTCAACTTCAAGGCCAGTGATCCAGTCAGGTAGTCACGAGTCAGAACATCAGTTCTCACCACAAGATGTCTGAGTGCTGAAAACTATGTGGTGAGTCGCTGCAGAGAGGAAACAAACCAAAGGACACATACAAAAAGCTGCAGTGGCACAGAAATGATATATATGACGTGTCTAAGTTTAACATGAACTCATTTTACCCATTTACTGTACTCTGCAAAAGTCTCGATCCACCCTTCGTTTCTTTATGTTTTGTTAGAGAAATGGAAATGAGGGCATACAGAAGATGATTTGTGTGTTACCACAAAGCTGACAGAAAAGTTGGTTGAAAACAGCTGATAGAGCATTTAGCAGAAAAACATTATTGTGACCGTGATTCTAGGTCAGGAAAAACCACGTGTAGAAATAAATGAAAGAAATAAAAACAGCTGCTTTGCCGGAGTTGACATACACACACACTTGAGTCTCATTCTGAGTCTGAGGATCTCCAGCTGCTAGCTTTATGTTAGCATTATGAACTGTGTACAAGTCTGGCATATTGTGTTCACTGTAGCTTTTAGTTTTTCTATAATGTTCATAGTGACTGTTTACTCTTTGCCAACACTTGTGATTACTTTGGAATGCATTACAACCCTGGTCACAGTAGACTGTATGTAAAAGATGGACATAACCAACAAAGTGACATCAGCCATTCATTCTTAGATGATGGATTTTCAAGCCTCAGTATTAGTATTTAGGCTGGCACCATGTTCGTTTTTTTGAATCAGTATTTATGTTTACTTGTCTGCAGAGAAATGAAAGATTATTCAGCTTCTGTGTTGCCTGAAGCTCTAGAGGTTGCCACTTGATTGCAGTGCACTTGTATTATTGACATAAGCAACTGACACTGAGCATTTCTGCATCTTAAAACTGATCTATCTGGTATGGTATATTAAAACAAGGTTGAGTTACTAAAGTAACTGTACAAGTTTTAGTTTGATATCTCTTTATCTTTCCTCTGCCTTTCTACTCTTTCTTTTTTTCGCTGTACGCAAATTCAAATTTTTGTTTCAAATTTGCATTAACCAGCTGTTATTTGAGAAAACCAGGCATTCATGTGATGAACGGGCAAAACCGTGATGGGCATCGGAGCAGAAGGCCAGAAACGTTCAAAACAATCAGCTGTGTTGATTAGAACACAGAAAGAACTTCACACTCACACACATTGACAAATTCCTGACAACAGTTACGTAGCACAGACACAAAAACAGAAGGTGATTTATCAGCAAAAACACTCGCAGGCTATTAGCGTGTATTTGTTTACTTCACTTTGTGTGCATCTATGCGATATAATCTGTCCTCTTGTATTGACTGACTGGGTGTGCAAGATCGTGCGCATGCCAGTGTTTGTGGTTGTGTGTGTAGTTGTGAGTGTGAGCAACGTTTCAAGAATGCTCAGAATCACAGCCCTGCCAAATCAGTTATGCAATTGCATTGTTTTCTCTTCCTGTGAACTGCTATCACATCGCATCCCTGATTTCTCATTTTCTCTCCCCTCTCTCCCTTTCCTCGCTCGCTTGATGGATAATAATTTTTTTACCCGATCGCTCATTTCACCCAGTCCTGTCTACATTCCTCCCACCCTCCTGCTAACTCTTTATTTTGCACAGCATCTTCCCCCTCCATCCCCCCACTCCTTTTATACTCTTCTCCTGCAGACCCTTGTTCATTCCCTTGCTTTCTGGCACATCCCGTATACCCCACTCTCTTTGTAACACTCATGCCTTCTCGCGTTTTTTCTGTGTGCGTATCTTTCCCGGGGTACAGTCTGTGCTGACAGGCTGTTCCTCCAGAATTGATTTTGACCAAGAATGCAATAAAAGTCACTGAAGAAAGAAGAGGAGCAGCTGAGTAACAACTGCTTGTCAATCAGTGCGGATGGCTTGCAGGGAACAGACGAATGTAAGGAGCAGAGTTCATTTATCTGTCCACGCGTTACACCTGAGAGTACCTTTGGTATTTGTATTATAGCCTCACAAGGTTGTATGGATTTGCTGTCACCTCCATACCTTTTCTGTAACTGATAATCATTAGCTGTGCTGCCATGTGATTAAAATCAATTTCTCATTTGTTTACGCAAAGTTGCTGTTTTTTTACACACTGCTGTGGTTATATGGTGACGGGCATGAGACACAAACAAGATGTTGTGTAATTTACTCTGTCAGTTAGTGAAAATATGATGCTTCGATTTTCTAGTTGAAAGGAATTCATTCTCGCAATCACTGCTGGAAAGTCCACAAATACACAGGCCATGTGAGTGTACCAAATCCTCGTTCAATGTAACTGTAGGTATTCACAACTGAATGAGCAACCTAAAAATAAAGGTCATAAAATAAAATCTTAATGGGCCTTTATGGAGTTTAACACTCAGAAACTATTCAAGATGAATGTGGTGGTAGATTGATAAGGAATGATAGACACATTGAGCAGTGTGAACAGGCAGCCCTGGAATTATAATCAGATTTTGATCTAGCAGCTAAAATAGTCCCATAACCTGATGCAGAAATGCTAAAACTGCAAAAAGTGACTCAAGACTCACACACTCCCATAGCGTTAAAAATATTTCTATAACTCAGCCATTCATTCAAACTGCATTAATAAGGCTTAAGTTATCTATGATTAAAGCTGTGGCTGCACTGGCCAACCAATGATTGTGTATTTATATGTTTATGGCCCTAACACAAGCAGCTGGTGCTGCTAGCTGTCTGCTTTGAGTCTTTCAGCAGAGCCATTTCAAGCGTGTTTGTGGCATCCGTCTCTTCTGCAATGTTTTTAAATACATATTTTTCAAATAAATAAAACTGACTGCTGCGATATAAATTGCACTAAAGAAGTCTGTGAAATGCTTGCATAGCTTTAGTTCTATGTTAGAATCATCTGTATGTGCAATGTGCTTATGGATGCTAATTGCTAACCAGGCCAAGAAGTGTTAGTTGGCAAGTTAGCACCTTACCAAGTACAGTCAGAACTACATGAAAAAAATAGTGCTGTCAATGTTAATTTCGTTAAAATGACGTTAATGCCATAACTGGATTAATGCGGCAAATCTCCATTAGCGAGTTAGCTCGGATCGCCCCGTGCATGGGACTGCACGGCGTCAACGTGTTAGCGCGGTTAGCTCGTTAACTCTGACAACACTAAAAAGAAATTTAAAAATTAAAAAAAAAAAAAAGGCTAAAAAGTTAAACACGGAAATCTGGTTGTTCAGTCTGACGTCACTAGCCGTGTCTGGGTCTAAACTCCGCTGCAGGTCCATATATCAAACGATCACTATGGGATTACTGAGAGTTGAAAAACTGTCTAGAGTCTTTCATCTTTAATAAAATGATCAGCGTTCTGCTCTACCAGGTGTAACAATTGAGTTTAACATCCAGGCATCCATGAAAACGGAATTTATGACAATTAACGGAGTTAGAAGTTAGCAGGAAGTTAGCTCGCTAGCTTCTATCTAAATACAATATAGCATGTCCTGACTGCGGGGTTTTGGAAACAAATGAAAACGTACAGCTCTGTTATCACTTCCAACATAAATGAAGACAGAAAACTAAACAGCAGTGACGTTTGTAGGGTTACTGAAGTTTGGCTAGCTAGTATATAATGATGTGCTACGTGACCGCTAGCGACACAGCTATGTTAGCATAATATAAACAAGCTAACTTTTTTTCCACTCGATAAAAGTTAAAGTGAGTGTTCTCAGTGGTCAGGAACAAATGTAATCGCATGGCAGGATGCTGTAAAAGGACCAAACTTCAGCCAGGAGAACAACTGAGATAATCCATCCACAATACGAGGTTAGTCATTCATATACTGCTGCATGGGCTGGGCTGTAGTTACAGCCTAAGGTTTTAAAAAGTTTAAATAAATGATTAGCGGTAATAAAAGCCGAGGGAGGTCAACAGTGATCACTGACTGTTTTAGGAGCTTTTTGAGATTAAATAGAAGAAAATACATAACATTAAACATGTTAACAACACAAAAGCCATATTAAACGCAGACTACTTTAGGCCCAGAAGTAGGATTTGTCACGTCATCACTTAACGACCGGATAGGAAATCTGCACAATGCCAAAAGGGCTGCTTCTCCCTTTAGCAGTCTGTAGCCCACTTTAGCATTCACACTTAGCCACCTGGCTTACAGTTAGGCCAGTTGAGCAAACAGACTTTCATCAGATATGAAAAGCCAATTTAAATATTGCATCATTACTTTTATTATTATCATTATTATTATTATTACATAACCATGCCAGAATATTGTTTGATCTGTAGTTTTAGTTAGATTGTTGCTAGCCACAGTGACTTCATAATATATCAAGCATAAAATATTTCTAGGTGCTTAAAAATTACATGTCGCAAAACTGAACTGACAACATGCTTTTGTAAAGTGTTACACATTAGATAAACTGCAAATGAGTAATTTTAGCTCATTGGTAGGTGGTTGCTGGACACATATAGTAAATAAGAACCTTCAGTGGTCTAAGATGTATCTGCATGCCAGGTTTGGTTCCTCAGCTCCTCATCCTCCTCCTGTAGGAGGAGTTCACAGACAATCAGAAAAATTGTGCATTAAAGTATTAACCCTGGAGAACCCATGGGGTCAGATCCAACACCATTGGTTTACTAGGGAAACCATGGGGTCAAATTTGACCCAATGGGTTCTCCAGGGTTAAAGATTTGAGAAGATTTTCTGTATATACACTTTATGGACATATGTCTCTGTAGTTCAATGTAATGAGCATCTGGACCAAAAGGCAATCCACTCACTCTGTATTGTGTGTGTTTCAGCAGGAGGTCAACACCATCCAGTGGGTAGCAGCTGTCACTTTTCCTCTCCTGTCTCACAGATTACATGAAGTGAATTTGCGGACGCCACAGACACACTGATGGTTGGAATCCAGACTAGGTGCTCACTGATCAGTCTGGAAAGAGTCGAGTGCAGTGGGGGTGGTTACAGAAATGACGGGAAGGGTGACCCAAGAAAGGGGGGTGGTGGTGACTTGTTTTCCCGTCTCTATGCTCACATTCCTGGCCATCATTCGCTATCCAACTCCATTTCATTTTTTTCACTTGGGTGTTTTTCTTTTACTTTTCTTTCTGCGATACAATAAATCCTTCCACTGACATAATTATCTGTTCCATAAATAATCGTATTCATGACAGAAGATGACTTGATTGGTGTATTTAGTAAAGAACCCAAACCAATGTGTTATTTTCTGATACATCATTGCCAACTGCTAGGAAACTGAGTATATTGCAGCAAACGTATCCATGTGTAAATCTAATAAGTTCAAATAACACAAGTTTATTTAAGGTAGCCTACGCTGATTTATTCACATCCCACTAATATTCTACTAAAGAAATTTTCTCGCTCTCTTTGCATATTAAGTGTCATCGTTTTAATAATCTGCATATTCTGTATGATAAACTCATATCGTTTGCTGCTGCTCCAGCAACCCCATGGGGATCGTTGCGGCTTTATTTAATCCAATTTAATCTAATGATTAGATACAACCAAATCACATTGAAATAATACCCTGTTCTATGCACAGTATGCCATAACAAAAGCTGCAGGGAGCGTTTGAAGAAAAAGAATCAGATGTATATGCACTAGTTATGTGCATGAAGACTTACGGGAGGCGATGCAATGGGTAACTTCACTATTCTTTATGAGTCCACAGTACATAGATGTAATACTTCATTAGAAGTCAATGCAGAAGGCCCGCCCACCTGTTGTTTAAATTTATGAGTGCAAGGGGAAGCCAGAAAGATGGCTTTAGGGGGGAGAGGCTAAAATGACGTTTTTAGGTGGTGGGTACTCGATAACAGTGGAAGTTTCCTCATTGTTTACTTTAATGTTTAATAACCTGATTTTATTTTCTTCAGGAACTGTCTTAAAAAAAACACTGTTTTTGAGCACTTTCCAAAGCTGTTAATACAATAATTCTCCAACACAAATTACTCCAAAGTGTAGATTTGTCTCTTCCCTGCTGACGCAAGCCATAGGCACTGATCCCGAATCAGTGGCCGTGCAGGCTTTAGATAGCTTTGGGCTCAAAAACAGCTTGGTTATGCACAAGAAAACATGCTGTTTTATATTAATATGTAAAGTGCATCGCAACACTATGAGTGTCCCTATTTTGGGAGAAGATAGCACTTAATTGGGACCTCGTGAGTAATAACATTTCAGTAATCCTATGAGACTGTCTATATGTATCAGTAAGATCAGTGCGCATCACAAACTACCCCTCCTATTTTCATGCAAAAAGCTTCACAGATCCATAGGGGAACTGGTGCAAATGAGTGTTTTCCCACTGAGCCTCACCACAACACATCCATGTAGGGATCTGCCTTTTCCCCAAATCAAATTTACATACTGCGATTAAATGTTGTCTTTGAATAAGACAATTTCTTGTACATGTAAATGATGAGAACCACAGGGACTCCTTAAACTCACTTACTTATTTTATCTAAAAAGACATTTCTTTGTACACTTTAAGGAGCGGGTTCTTGCTCTTATTCACGTTTGATGATTAATTCAAAGAGGGGAGGCAGATTAAACATTTCAAAGTAGGAAACAAGGCAGAGGGCAGAGAGGAATGAGATGAAAGCGGCAAGAGAAGGAGATATCAGGGCTAAGAGAGAGAGAGAGAAAGTGATGCAGATGGGGAAAACTGAGAGATTGCGGCCTCTGTTTCTCCAGTCTGTTAGTACTGCGTCTTTGTAGGGAATCTTCTGGGAAAACGGAGATATAACCCTCTAAAGTCTCCCGGCTTCATGTAGGGTCAAAATCTTTTGATCAGAGGTGACTGGGAATAAAAGGATGAAGGAGGTCATAGTGAAAAGTAGGCAGGAAGAACTGAAGACAGATAAATAGAGGATGAGTGACGGAAGATGGGGTTTGAGATAAAAAAAAAAAAGAAAAATGAGGAGGGTGGTGTCTGCTGTGTTTGATGGGATGATGAGGTGGACAGACTTGGATTTCACGCTGTCTGCTTCAAGCTGGAGGGGCAGCTGAAGAGGGGCAGTTATGGGAAGGATGTTCTTCAGTCATCGTGCTAAAGAGAGAGTGTGCGGGATGGTTTACTCCAAAATGGCACTAGCGAGTTGGTTTCATATGGCAAGAAAAACAAGTGTCAGCAGTTGTCCGTGTGTGTGTGTGTGTGTGACGCTCTCAGAGGGGGGGCTTTACATCATAAGCTTGATATTGATTACACAGACTGTCAGATGCATGGTCGACACCAGATACTGCAGCCATATGTCCACATGAAGGAAGTGCACACTCAGACGCACACACACACACACACACACACACACACACACACACACACACACACACACACACACACACACACACACATCAATAACTGCTTGCCCTTCACTGTTGCTGAACTTGCCCATCCATATTATAGCCCTTTATTTTTTTAACCAGTGGATCTTTTTTACATCCCAACACATGAATCAAGATTTCATACAGCCATACGATCTTACGTTGTGATTCACACGGTGTCGTGATCTCACATAGCAGCTGTACAGCATCTGCTCTGGCACAGTGCACTGACAGGCCGGTTGGTAACCAAGTCAAAGCCAGAAGTAAAAAAGGAGAAGGAGAGTTTTTCTCAAAAAGTCTGAAAGCCAAGGAAGCTGTGACTTTAAAAGTGTTCTGTTACTTTAACCATACTGTAAAATTGGACAAACAGCTTTTGCCTCGAAAACAGTAACATCAAAATTGGAGAGCAAAATTATGCTAGCTTTTTTGTTTTTCCACAGTACCAAAGTAATGAAAATACTTAATTTAAAGTTAAATTCAGAGCAGCTGGTTGTGCGACCAACAGGAAGTTGCAGAGTGCCCTCTGGTGGACAAACTATGCAGCTTCAACACTCATAACACTGAAGGGTGTTTCCTTTCTCTCTTCTGTACTATTTACATTTTCATTTATTAGCAAGACTGAATTGGATGGATGGATGGATGGATGGATGGATGGATGGATGGATGTGTTTACTTGGTTTAAATCTGACCCCCAGAATTTAGAACAAATGCATAAATACACAACAACAAAAAACATTTAGAACCAGAGGTATTAGTTAGGGGGGTAAAAAAAACAACCCAAAGCTGCTGTGACATTATTCAGTGAGGCAACAAAACCACCGACAGTGACTCCCAAAATATGATGATGAATTATGAGTTGATACACCACTGAATGATTTGTGGTTCACGAAAGTAAACACGCACAGTATCTCCTTCACCCCTCAGTTCTATAACCATGGAGAAGAGAAGAGATGGAAAAGGGTTATCACAAAGTGCCTTGTGAGCCAAATCTTTCAAGCAGTGTTGTTGCTAATTTGTTGTCAGTCATAGGAAGTGTTACTGACCGTCAGGTTTTCAGTCAGACATGAAAAGAACACTGAAATATACATGAGTCCTTGAAATCATCACAGATTTCAACGTGCAGAAAGCTTTGAACATAAGCTCAGTGAAACACTAAGAGCTGGGGGGTTACAAATCCACCCCCCATCCAACAGCTGGAGCCTATCCCAGCTGCCATATAGGGCAAAAGGTGGGGAACACCCTGGCCAAACAAACAATTACACAGCTGTTTATTAACTGCAATAAACCACACGATCAGCTGCCACCTGTTACTTCCAAAGAGAAACAGACACCTTAGCAAAGGACCGTCAACCTGTTCGACTCCAACTTCCATGAGCCAAGCAAACAAACAAAAGAGGAGGAAACAGCAGCCTAAATCGTGCTTGTGTGTGTTTACGTGTGTGTGTTCACTCAGCAGGCAATAGCATTTAAAAATTCTAAAGCTATGCAAAATGCCTGAGAGCCTCACTGCACTACACTCCAGCATATGGTGTTTTCTCTGTTTTCTTTTACACATGATGCAGAAAATCAACCCTTAAAGCTCTCCTTCCCACGCACATGCAAATGCTTGTGCATGTGCACGGACACAAATAAACACGCTCTTATTACGTGTGCGTAATTATTGCAAAAGCAGCGCGCTGTCACCTTACGAAATCTGTGTCATAACACTCAGCTCGCACTCTCGCTTTTGCGCTCCGGGCTGTTATTTTTCAGTGTGCTGCACCTTTAAACGGCGGGCGTGGCTCTCCTACTACGACCCGCCTCTTATGCAGAATAGCCAAGAGTCCTTCCCCCGGATCATATAGTGCAGCAGTCTGCAAAGAAAGTGACCACAGCCGAAGCCTATCCAGCCCTCTGAGCGGTGGGACCGCGACCAAACGGACTCGTTCACCCTCGGTGACTGTTTACCACCTGAGAGAGACACCGAGCGCAGCAGCAGAGGGAGGGAGGGACGCTCAATTTGGGAGCAGATTGCTTGTAAAGGAATCACTGTGGCTGCTTTTTCTGTGTTTTTTTTTTTCTTAGTGGTGTAATTACGCACAGCGGATCCATGAAGACGCAGACAGGTTTTTCACTTTGGGCACCAGGTAAAAAAAAACTCCTCACAGCTGACACCCAAACGCACACGTGGATGGTTTAGATAATAAGTGAACCGCTTAAAGTTATTTTAATTTTATTCGGAGAGGGGTGTGTACTGGGGGTTTGACGAATGGAAAAGCCGCATCTCCAGCGCGCCCGCTGCTTAATTAACTGATCGGCTTTTTAGACGCAGCTGAATTCCTTGAGCTTGATAAGGAGTCGAGCCGAGGAGGAGCCAAATAAAGTGCTTTACGCGCGGCTCTCCGGTCTGAGCAGCCTCACCGGGAGTACCGGGGCTGCTACCTGCTGCCTGTCTGTCCAATTAATCTATTTTCAGTCCCATTTTAATCGCCTTGTTTTCTGCTGAGCAGTCAGCGGAACACCCCCGCCCCCTCCCTTCAGTATCCTACTACTAAAACAGTGTTATGTAATGAGACAGTTGTGAAACTTTGAACTTCTCAACAGCTGCAGCAAGACTGGTGTTCTGGTTTTGGTTTGTTTTTGTTGTTTAAACCTTGCGGCATGTGAGCGGAGAATCTTTATGCCTGAAAGTCAGTGTCTTCACCTCCACTACCACTCTCTCCAAATACTGTCTTATGAAGTCTTTACCGATTTGCAAACAAGGTTCTAGTGATTTAAGTCATCTGTTACACCTTCTTTTTTTTTAAGGTGGTGGTTTATTTCCTCAAAGGCAGGTCGCTGTTTACGAGGATAAACTGCATCATTATCTAACAGGCAGCGATGCATGAAAATAGATGCATTATGCATTTACCACAGGGTCGGACCCCCCGCCCCCCCAATAAATAAACAAATGATTAAAAACAAAATACGCACAGCGGTGTTATTATTTCTGATGCGAATGAGGCTCAGTTCTGATCCAGCTGTCGGCTCTGTGTGTGTGTCTCAGCAGACAGCGGGAACAGGGAGTGATTCACCCCGCTGCCTCCAGCCACCCATGCCGGGCATTAGCTCCACCGCGCCTCGTTATGAAAACTGGGACATGGACCACCTCGACCACTACCAACATTATTTCTACGACGACCACGACCCGGACGAGGATTTCTTCAAGTCCACTGCGCCCAGCGAGGACATATGGAAGAAATTCGAGCTTGTGCCGACCCCGCCCATGTCCCCTATCCGGGCGGTGGAAGGGTCGGGCAGGGTCGGACTGCTCTACCCGTCTCTCGGAGACAAGCTGGAGTGGGTGTCCCAGTTCTTGGGGCAGGAGGATGAGCAGCAGCATCAGCAGGATGTGCCGTGCAAGCTGGCTACGACCGGCGACTCGTTCGGGAACCTAAACTCTATCATAATCCAGGACTGCATGTGGAGCGGCTTCTCGGCCGGACAGCAGCTGGAGAGAGTTGTAGGGGAGCGGTACTCTGCCTGTCCCGGGACCGGAGTGGCCGCTAAAGTCGCAGCCGGGTCCGCTGTCACCTCCCCCGGGAGGGTGCAGAGTGGCCCCGGTGACACTGTTGCCCTCGGCGGCTTGGCTGCGGACTGCGTGGACCCCACCGCGGTTCTCACGTTCCCGATAACAGGCGGATGCAAGAAACAAGTGTCTTCTGGTTCCGAATCACAGAGCGACTCTTCAGGTCAGTAACAGGTGAAGCGCACTGATGTACAGCGTGAATGGTAGCTCTTTCTCTGTGCAGTTGTGTGTCACAGTGACGTTGAACAGGTAGTTCAGTGGCCATAGTTACTTGTTCTGTTTCCACCACATCCCTGTCACGCACACACACACACACACACACACACACACACACACACACACACACACACACACACACACACACACACAGTACTTAACACACTGGAACTTCCAGACCCGCCCAGTCATGTTTTATTTAAGTCTCCTTCATTTGTTTGCTTGGATCAGTGACTTTTAGGTATTTTGTTTTTGAACTTAGTCATTTTTATTACATTTTTATTGCTTTGGTCAGCCATCTTGGCAGTAATGGCTGGCATGGCACATGATGGTGACTGCATTGCGTTACCTTTGGTGCATGCAACACATGCTTGAAGCCCAGAGAGCGACACACCCATCCAAACATCTGCTGCTTGGCAGGGATCCAGCAGACCAGCTGCTACTTCTCCCTGCTCCTCTCCTCCAGTCTGACTTATGATAACAATATCCTCTCTGCCGGCTCTCCCTGACCTCAAATTTGACATGAATTCAATAAAGAACACTTATTATTGGAACTTTATGTAACTGGGAGGGATTGAGAAGCCCCCCCCCCCCCCACACACACACACACACACACACACACCTTAGTTATTCTGTCTCGCCTAAATTTTCCCTGAGACAAGACCTACTTTTTCCCAATTTTGTATATTTTTTTTTTTTCCCCACTCCCCCGAACCCATATGATCGAGTCTGGTATGTGGGCTGCCATGTGATGTCGAGCTCGGAGCGTGTGTGGAATGCCACAAAGGGAACTTGTTGCTGCATTCCTCCGCTCAACAGGCTCCGGCGCCAATTGTGTTGGGGGGTGTATTTGGGCCGAGCCAGCCCGGGCTGTGAATAGGAGCAGTGGGGGATTAGCCCGTTCAGGAGGGTTCAGGCTGGGCCTGCACAGTCCTTTTTTTTTTTTTTTTTTTTTTTTTTTTTTTTTTGACAGTGTTGAGCATTTCATGGAGAGACAGGAGCTCTGAGAGGAGGAGAATGAGCCAGCCCGGGAAACAGATGTGTGTTTAAGCTTCAGTAAAGAGCTATTATAGGGTTACTCTGGAGAGTCCGTCCTGTATGCTTTTGTAATATGAGACTTGAGACTTGCTTTTCACATGAGTGCTGCTGAGGATAATAGCTGGGGTCGCCTTACTCCCAGCTTTGTGTCTGTCCCCTCTTCTTGCTGTGATCTTAGTTACTTAAGAGTGTGTTTTAATCTATAAGAGTGCTGAAAGTCTCCTGGGAGTCTACGTTGGGGCAGGGATAGCTCAGTAGGTAAAGTGGTCGCCCCATGATCGGAAGGTCGGCGGTTCGAATCCACTTAACGGCTACCCTGAGGTACCCCTGAGCAAGGTACCGTCCCTACACACTGCTCCCCGGGCGCCTGCTTAGTGGGCTGCCCACTGCTTCACTGAGTGAATGGGTCAAATGCAGACAAAAACAAGTAATTTCCCCATGGGGATCAATAAAGTATCCATTATTATTATTATTATTATTATTATTATTACTCGATTTGCGGGAATGGAGTCAAAATTTTTATTTTATTTTATTTATTTATTTCTTTTAAACCCTGTTTCCACTCTAGTAAATAGAGGAACAAATGGGTTTCGCAGCGCTGGATATTAGTCGGCTCATTTTAACAAGTTGAAGAAGCACCTGAGTGCTTCACAGCCTAACCTGTCTCTCCCTCTCATGCTCACTCTGTGCACATGAATGAAGAGGGGGAATTTCCACTCAGGGAGCTGAACTAATGCAGTGATGATTCAGAGCCTTGGTGAGAGTGTGTGAGTGAGGGAGATCATGCAGGTTTCGCGAGGCTCTGTGAATATCTTTTTCGCAGAAGCATTTAATTGGCCTGAGGAGGCGGGAGGCTAGAGCGAGCGTGTCAGTCAGGCTGCTCACCTCAGCTGGCATTTTAAGTCTTAAACGCTTCACTCTGTGTCTTTCTTCTCTTTGGACACACATTTATCTAGTTTCTTACCTTTTTATTTTCCCCTTCAGATGATGATGATGACAAAGATGAGGATGAAGAGGAGATTGATGTGGTCACGGTGGAGCACAAGCAGCAGCGTAAACCTCGCCGACTGGTCAACACCCGCAAGCCAGTGACCATCACAGTACGAGCTGACCCCTTCGACCCCGGCATGAAGCGTTTCCACATCTCAATCCACCAACAGCAGCACAACTACGCCGCTCCCTCCCCGGACACTCTGCCGACAGCACCCGAGCCGCCGCGGAAGAGGGTTCGGCAGGAGAACGCATCGGCTCAGGTGACGCCGCCGCCTCCCCAGAACTCTAGTTCCCACCAGCCCCGGCCCGGCCACGCACCAGTGAATTTGGACAGCAGAAACCCTCACATGACCGTGGCCAGGTCGGAGTCACCTAACCTCAGCGCCTCCTCTCCTACCTCCTCCGCCTCGCCGTCATCTCCTTCATCCTCCTCATCTCACCCCCAGAGATCCCCTTCAAAGCCCCCCTCCTTCTTGCACCTCTCCAGCCCGCAGTCGTCCGACTGCGAGGACACCGACAAGCGCAAGGCGCACAACTTTCTCGAGCGCAAGCGGCGGAACGACCTGCGCTCACGTTTTCTGTCGTTGCGGGACGAGATCCCGGGCTTGGCGGACTGCCCCAAGACTCCCAAGGTGGCCATCCTGACCCGAGCCACTGAGTACCTGCAGCAGCTGCACGCCAGCGACCGGCAGAAGGCTCAGGAGAGGAAGCAGCTGAAAGCCCGGCAGCTGCAGCTGCTGCAGAGGCTGGCGCAGCTTAAGCGCTCCTGAATCTGACCCGGCACCTCACACGTACACTCACAGGACTGAATGGGACTCTGTGAGGATGAAAAAACACTAATGTTCACTTGGAATAGTGCGGGTGGATTTCATTTTTTTTTTTCCTTTTCTTTTGTTTGTTTTGTGGTTTGCACATTAGCTTCTGAGTGACTGACGAGGCCACAAGCAGTCATGACAGCAAGCTTAGGGACTGGTGATCACACGGGGGTATCCGTGGATTGGTGTATGCGTGGGCTTTCAGTTTTAGGTTTGTCCAGCCCCCCCCCCCCCCCCCCCCCCCCCCCCCCCCAGCCCACACTGTCGCTTGTTACGGCCTGCCGCGTTTGTTTGACGAAACTGCCGCGACTGTGTCGTTAACTGCTGCACCACCTCCTCGATTATGACAAACTCTTGTTGCGCTTGCACAGCTGCGACATCCCCCCCTGAAATGTCTTTGTGTACTTTCCATCACATGGCCTCCAAGTTCTTGATATCCAACATGTTGACCCTTTGCTTTTCTTTTTATCTGTCATTGTCCTCAAATCTCTTTCCCTTTCTTGTTTTCTTCACACTACTTCTAACCTCTGGCCAGCCAGAGACGCGGAGCAGTGTTATCATGTCCGTCTCGAGCAGATGAAGTCCCGACTCCTCTGCCTGCAGGTTCCAGATTGCAGCTTTCGGTGTCTTACCCCTCAATCGTCAGACGTTTCAAAAGCATCGGCTTTGCCCTTCTGTTTCGTTGCGTTATTTGGAGAAGATACAAATTTAGCAAAAATCCCAAGAATGTTCCCGCCTGTCTTTTCGTATTGTGCCATGGAGACCAGCCAGAAGATGAATGTCAGCATCCCTTAGTTAACTAAGAGAATCTTTTAGGACCTGATTTGAAATCTTTGTCCCCCCCCCTCAAAAAATGCCTGTAGATGAAGCCCACTGAGGTTCAGCTGTATGTTTTTTCATCTTGCTGTCTCATGAAGTCTTTTTTTTTTTTTCCTGTTTTTTGCATTGATGTAATGCCTTTAGAAGCCTTTCAGTGTATGTAGACTGTCCAGTTGGATGTTATGTATATAGTACACTTCCTGTACAGTCCCTTCCAAACCAAAACCAGAGCTGTCTACTATACTCGCCCTAGTTGGTTTTTTGTTTTTTGGCTCAAGCTTGCTGGCTTTTCAGAGACAACTCAAAGCTTCTATTTTTGTTAATAAAATGATTATTAAAAGGAAAAAAAAGTAAAAATAAAACACTTTGAACGTTGATCACACTAGTCACTTTGTCACAATGTTTTTCATTTGTTACTGTTTTCAGAGCCTCCTTGTTTTCATACTTGTGTGTTTCTGGGGTTTCTTCATTTGTTTAAATAATAAATCAGACCAGTCAGAAGTTTTTATACTATATTTTCCTACCAAGTTGTGTTTCAGTGTGAGCTAATGACTGTTTTTTGGTTAATCGCAGTGGACTGGGCTTTATTGGTGGTTTATGTGCTGAAAGTTGTGTATCTTGATTGGATACCCCACCACAAACAATTCAATCACTATAGCTGTAACGCTCTTAGATCTAGTGCAGGTGTTATGGATGGTGTGTGGACTTAAGAGGATCTACTGATGAAACTTTCGGCTGTGTGTAGCCTTGATGTCGATGCTTTCTGCTTTTTCTTTTTCTTTTTTGTGCAAGCCTGGTGGTGCCTGTTGTCCTGTAAGCCATGCAATAGGACACTGTAGCCCCGGATCGAGTACTGTAAACGATGAGTTTCATTTCCAGCTTCACTCGCTCTCAGGAAAATCCATGTAGACTGCAGCTTTCGTATCATGGCTGTAGACTGTGCTTTTGGAAGGGGGGGTAACCTGTTATTATGCTGTTTGTAACAACCTCAGGAGCCACCACAGATGGGAGAAAGTGAGCTTTAAGAGCAGGAGATGAATGGATTTGGTTGAAGAATTGTGTGCTTTCCCCCCCCGCTTCCTCCTTAATGCTCATTAATTCAGCACAAACCACCAGTAAACCCAGTCAGGTTTTTCCCCCAGCAGGGTACACCCATGACAGTGGTTTACATAGTAGTAGTTGTTGTTGTTGTTTTTGTTTCGTTTGTTTGTTTGTTTGCTTGTCTCCCCCCCCCCCCTTGTGTGATGGTCACTGGTTTCTGCTGTAGCACAGTCATAGTAGCAGTGAATTCGTTTTTTTTTTTTGTTTGTTTTTTTTTTTGGTTTTTTTTTGGGACCTTGTCTCAGCACTTTTCTTTTTCCTGTACCTCATAAGCCTCAGTGTATGAAGAGTAAGTCAGAAAAGTAAATAAATTCCATGGTTTGACTTCATAAATCAATCATTTGTCTCTCTTTCTTGAGTATATCACAGAAATCAGACAATCAACAGCAGAAACGGGAAACCTATTTGCCAGTCAGTGTTGTTGCACTGACGTATGCGCACGCAGTAGCGCTTCACAACATAGTCAGCTGGGAAAAAAAAAAACCTGAATGGCCATGGGGAGGTCTTATCAGCAGGAAAAGCTGCAAAATTTGAGAAAAATAGAATTAAAAGTCCAAAATTTATGACATCCTTCACATTTTCCAAAGCTGTCTAGTGGGCCAATTCTGGCCCTCAGGCCTTGTATTTGACACCCTTTCTTTAAAGTTTTATTCTGGGGGTAAAGCTGTAAAATTTTTGAAAAGCTTTTCCTTTTGTGAGGTACAAACAGCATTGCAGTTTTCATAATTTTGGACTTCTACACCACCACAACAGGCTTAAAATGAAACAAGGATTCAATTAAAGTGCAGATTTGCACTTAAGCAGAGATAAAAGATCCTAGGGTAATTTGTGAACCCACAATATGAGCTCGACATGTGCAGCATCCAATTCTATTACACACAGACACTGTGAATGAGTGAACACAATCCCCCCACTCCTCATCCAGTGTTTCTTCTATGCGGTCTCCAGGGTAACTCTTGGTAGCATCTTCACCATGGCAATAAACATCTTTGCTCACTACTGCAGAGCGCTGGCAGTTTCCATAGAAACAGTGCCAACTATGCGGTTAAATGTATCTGCAAAAAGCATCGCACGGGTACCCTGAATGTAGCAACGAGCGATCTGATTGGTGCAAAAATACAGCATCAAAGCCATCTACCGTTATGATAACTTGGTTGCTGGTTAATTCGGAACTGGACGGAACCGGTTACTGTCAGTAAAACCGTTTAATCCAGTCAATTTAATTTATACCAGCGACAAGACTGAACCAGTATAGTAGTAGTAATAATAATAATAATAATAATGTTACAGCAGTAACGGCTCCCCGTTGCTCGGCAACAGAACCCTCCTCCTGTCTCCTGTGCTCACAGCGCATGCGCGCGGTCGTCAGCTGGGCGCCGATGACGCAGCATCATGGCGGCTTCCACTCTGAGCGTGCAGGGTGCTCTGCGGAGAGCAATGGTCCCGTCTTTAGTAGTGATTTTGGGAGCTACCGGCACCGGCAAGTCTAAGCTAGCGATCGAGATCGGAAAACGGCTTCAGGGGGAAATAATCAGCGCCGACTCCATGCAGGTAGGAACACGAGGGAATGCGCAGGGAGTCCTTGACATGGCAGCCATTATGCTTTACATGACCCTCCGGTTGTTGAAATATTTGGAGAAAGGGAGAGCAAAACGTGAAAATAAATAAATAAATAAGGTAGATCCGAATTCAGAGAAGCAGCACGTCATGTAAGGTGGTGCTGACTAATAGAGAAGACGTAGAAGGCCAGATCAGTGCGCCAGATAGCAGACAATAGGAAAATAAAACGTCAAGACGTAAAATATGAAACTTCGTCAGACGGTCATTATAGCATAGTCTAACAGATGTAACGCTTACCTTAGAGGTCTTCGAGCAGCGGAGGGGTAAGTGTTTCAAAATTTGTCTGATCTGCTTTAGCTTTGGTTTGTAGCACCCACAGACTGTATATAAAAGATGGACGCAACCACCTTGATGTTGGTTTCTGGTTGCATTTTAAAACATCAGTGTTGGTACTTTGGCCCTTTTTGGAGGCAAACTTGACCGTATTTATTCTTCTATGGCTGAAGTGCACTGTCATCAGCTAAAGCTAGCAAGCGTAGTTAGCATAAACTGTGCAGGTGCAAACACAAAAACCTGCTAATTCAAGCTTATTAGCAGGCATTTCACCAAAGCTAGGTGCAAATCTGTCAGTTCTTTTCTGCCTCACATACCTCCTCTGAAGTTGCTCTGAAAGTTGAGATTGTCTACAGAGAAACCAAAAGTTTCTTCATAGCCACTGTCACAATTTTGTAGCTGAATTTGAGAATGAGTTGGTTTTGGAGCCAACTTTAGATCATTAGAGGAGCTGTAGTTTTCTGAGGTTAGCTCTTGGTTGTTGGATGGTATTATTCAGTAACATAAAATACATATACATATGGATCTCTGTATTATCAAGCATGAAAAATACATATAGGAAGTGCTTAATAGATGTCAGGACTTCACTCAACTATCACCATTTTTAGTGAGGTGTTCATTTTTACTCATTTATTTGCAATAAATAAGTAAAAATAAAAATCATACTTGTGTAGCAGTGAAGACTATGGTAGAGAAAGACTTGTCAGAGTGATATCTTTGGTTGGAACCTGTGCAGTGTTGCACAGCGTAAGCATGAATATAGATGAGTCACACCTGCAAGCCAAATCTGGCCAAATTTCTGACCAGGCACCAGAAAGTTTTGTCCCTCCTTGCTGCAGCAGCAACTTTACTGCACCTTCAAGCTAACAAGCTAGCTATCAGAGGATAACATCAAAAATGAAAAATGCTAATGGAGGCAGTCAACCTTAAGAGAGTTGGGAGACAGAGTAGTTTGTTTCATCATTTGGAATACACACCAGCACCCATAAAAAGTTATTGGTGTAGCTAAGGAGTGAGGAGTTTAAAGCGGAACTTGTACAAAGTGTGTCATTTGAAGTGGAGACGATAGGTTAAGGTAACACTTAAATATCATCTGGTTATTTACTGAATTCATTTTAATCTGATGTGACCTCAATATAGACTAATCAATGTTACGTCATTATAACTAAAAAAAGTAAAAACAAATATTATTTATAAGAGCAGAGCTACAGATTAAAAATGTCCAAGGCGAAGCGGTCAAAAGTCTGGCTGTACTTCACAGCAAAATATGCAAACTCAGCAGCCTGCAACAAGTGCTTTAAGCTGATACTGTGATACTGTCAAAGGAGGTAACACCTCAAATCTGATGAGACACCTGGCTACGCATAGCGTTTTTTTTAAAAGCCGAGAAATGCACCATATTTGATAGCTTGCTGTGAGACCTCACACCAAGCACATCTACTGCGGGTGTGGTCCCTGTTATCGGACCCAGAGTTAGCAACATCCCCCAAGAACCCGAAGAGTACAGTCCTGGCCCCTAGTCCTGCTAGTGTAGCAGAAATGATGACGGATGATGATGGCAGCAGCAGCCGTTCTTCTCTGCGTGAGTAGCTTAATGTTGTTCGTGTGTAATTTACGTTGAGTAGGCTAACCACGTTATTACATTAACGCATGTAAGGTGAACTAGCAAACACCGTCGTAGTTACATGCGGCTGTCTTCTTGTTTGATGGCAGATACTCCCTTCACCCTGGCCAAAAAGGCTAAAATGACCAAAGAAAAAGTGGAAAACAGTTAAACATGAGCGGTTTTTGGACAAAGTTTGTGTTTTTTCCATTGTTTAAGCACTGCTTCCAGCCAAGAGTGATGCCATATATGCCCCATAGCTGCAGAAAAGGCTAACATTGTTATCTTTTTACAAAAAACAGCTGAACATGAGAGGTTTTTGGACCAATTTTGTGTTCTCCATTCTTTAAGCACCGGTTTGAGCACCGTTTAAGCACCGGCACCGTTTCAAAAGTACCGGTTTGGCACCGGTATCAGATAAAACCTAAACGATACTAGAGATGGCACGATACCACTTTTTTATGTCCGATACCGATACCGATATCATAAATTTGGATATCTGCCGATACCGATATGAATCCGATATAGTGTTTTTTAATCAACAAAACTGTTTTTTAAATATCTTGCTGCATTTTGTATAAGTTCATACTCAAGTTTAAAACAACTACACTAAAGCTATTCTGTTATACCTGTATGCAAAAAAAAAAATTTTCATAGTTCAGCAATACTGATCAATCTAATAAACTTAAACCTACACCATCCTCCCTATTCAGGTATTTTAAAGAGTACTTAGCATAAATATTAAGCAACCTAACTAATAGGGTTCCAACTCCCAGCAACAACAAAAATAAATAAATAAAAAATAGGGAACCACCCCTCACGCTCCACCTCATGATGCTTAATCGACGTAATCAACCTTAATTTGATGCAGTGTGAAAAAAAATGCACAGAAATCAATTATTTTTCAAGAAATATTAAATAGATTCAACATCTTTCTTCAACAAAATTGCAGACTGCACAGATGGTACCTTCCCAAAGGAAAAAGTACTATAGCTTACTAGGGTATATATATTAGACTTAATAGTTACTATATACAGTAATTGACTTCTATTCATTTTACATCAAATTAAAACTTTGGGTGTCAGATAATTATTTATTAAAAGCTAGACATTTTAAATGAGAATAAGAAAGAAAAGTATATCTTTGTGCCCCCTTTTCCCTGTTAATGCCC
Organism: Rhamphochromis longiceps; assembly: GCF_057381845.1. Lineage (NCBI taxonomy): Eukaryota > Metazoa > Chordata > Actinopteri > Cichliformes > Cichlidae > Rhamphochromis > Rhamphochromis longiceps. The sequence continues at coordinate 25,104,971 of NC_140577.1, forward strand.
TATCGGCCCCCCTGGCTAAACTTTGCTAGATCCGCCCCTGCACAGTTACCAGCGTCAGCTACGTAGAAAACGATCCTCGAGTAGAAAGTAATAATAAATAAATTCTAACAACAGCTTATCAAGCTTAAATGTGCTGCTGTTGTTCAGCCGCTGGTTTCCTCTTTCTGGTGCAAAGTGGGCCAAAAGCAAACTAGAGACACGGACTCGCGACAGAAAAGCCGATCAGCTGATCGTTAAGCAGTTTCACCATTGAAGTAGCAGCAGGAGAGGCAGTCGCTTGTTAAGCTTAACGCAGGAATGCTTTACAAACATTCAGAGATGGACTTACACACTTGCTTTACTTCTCTCGGGATAACTTTGTCGGAGATGAAATGCCGGGTTGCTAGCGAAGCTCCACATGCTATCCAGACCACCGACAGGTCCCGCATGCCACAGCCGCTCTATCACGTGATGCATACTGCTCCGACGTGCTAACGTTCTGAGGTGAGTTACGGCGTGTTGCAAGTTTTGTGAGGTGCTTTCGTTATATTTAATGGATCGGATTACATTTTTTTTATTTTTCTCCGATATCCGATCCAGTAATTTAGGTCAGTATCGGACCGATACCGATACGTAATATCGGATCGGTCCATCTCTAAACGATACCCAGCCCTACATAACAGTCAGATAAGTCAAAATTTACTCAGCTCATTCTTCTTGCTTCCTCCACTTCCGTACCATTGATTCATTAATGTTGAATTCTCTCGCAGCTGCTCTATTCCCGTGTGGTTGCAGTATGTTAATAACTAACCTTGTAATGTGGATGGATTACAGTGGGGCAAAAAAGTATTTAGTCAGCCACCGATTGTGCAAGTTCCCCCACCTAAAATGATGACAGAGGTCAGTAATTTGCACCAGAGGTACACTTCAACTGTGAGAGACAGAATGTGAAAAAAAAAATCCATGAATCCACATGGTAGGATTTGTGAAGAATTTATTCGTAAATCAGGGTGGAAAATAAGTATTTGGTCAATAACAAAAATACAACTCAATACTTTGCAACATAACCTTTGTTGGCAATAACAGAGGTCAAACGTTTACTATAGGTCTTTACCAGGTTTGCACACACAGTAGCTGGTATTTTGGCCCATTCCTCCATGCAGATCTTCTCGAGAGCAGTGATGTTTTGGGGCTGTCGCCGAGCAACACGGACTTTCAACTCCCGCCACAGATTTTCTATGGGGTTGAGGTCTGGAGACTGGCTAGGCCACTCCAGTACTTTCAAATGCTTCTTACGGAGCCACTCCTTTGTTGCCCGGGCGGTGTGTTTTGGATCATTGTCATGTTGGAAGACCCAGCCTCGTTTCATCTTCAAAGTTCTCACTGATGGAAGGAGGTTTTGGCTCAAAATCTCACGATACATGGCCCCATTCATTCTGTCCTTAACACGGATCAGTCGTCCTGTCCCCTTGGCAGAAAAACAGCCCCATAGCATGATGTTTCCACCCCCATGCTTCACAGTAGGTATGGTGTTCTTGGGATGCAACTCAGTATTCTTCTTCCTCCAAACACGACGAGTTGAGTTTATACCAAAAAGTTCTACTTTGGTTTCATCTGACCACATGACATTCTCCCAATCCTCTGCCAGAGAGCACATGGATGATACAGCAAACTTCAGACGGGCCTGGACATGCACTGGCTTCAGCAGCGGAACACGTCTGGCACTGCGGGATTTGATTCCCTGCCGTTGTAGTGTGTTACTGATGGTGACCTTTGTTACTTTGGTCCCAGCTCTCTGCAGGTCATTCACCAGGTCCCCCCGTGTGGTTCTGGGATCTTTGCTCACCGTTCTCATGATCATTTTGACCCCATGGGATGAGATCTTGCGTGGAGCCCCAGATCGAGGGAGATTATCAGTGGTCTTGTATGTCTTCCATTTTCTGATGATTGCTCCCACAGTTGATTTTTTCACACCAAGCTGCTTGCCTATTGTAGATTCACTCTTCCCAGTCTGGTGCAGGTCTACAATACTTTTCCTGGTGTCCTTCGAAAGCTCTTTGGTCTTGGCCATGGCGGAGTTTGGAGTCTGACTGTTTGAGGCTGTGGACAGGTGTCTTTTATACAGATGATGAGTTCAAACAGGTGCCATTCATACAGGTAACGAGTGGGGGACAGAAAAGCTTCTTACAGAAGACGTTACAGGTCTGTGAGAGCCAGAGATTTTCCTTGTTTGAGGTGACCAAATACTTATTTTCCACCCTAATTTACGAATAAATTCTTTACAAATCCTACCATGTGGATTCATGGATTTTTTTTTCACATTCTGTCTCTCACAATTGAAGTGTACCTCTGGTGCAAACTACTGACCTCTGTCATCATTTTAAGTGGGGGAACTTGCACAATCGGTGGCTGACTAAATACTTTTTTGCCCCACTGTATCTCAGTTGTTCTCCTGACTGAAGTTTGGGCCATTTACAGCATCCTGCCATGCGATTGCATTTGTCCATAACCCTCGGGAACCGTCACGGTACAGCTTCCTAGCTTACCCAAGTTCTACTAAAACATTTTTTGACAGATTTTTGAGCGCCGTGTACCACATAAAATCGGTTTGAGGTCAGTAAGTACAACCAGAATGCGAATTTGCCTTATAATCTAGTGCACCAGATTATAAGGCGCACTGTTGATTTTTGAGAAAATTAAAGGGTGATATTGCAAGTTTATTATTTTCTAGTGATTTTGAAGTTTGTTTAATCTTAAGGTTGAATGGAGATTTGTAGAAATGAGTGCAAGGACACAATTAAAGAGTGACTGTTATTCTTTTACATCAGGAAATGCTCCACACACACTATGAGTGGCTGTCGTGTTCAGGCTTATATGTCCAGGTGGCAGCCTACTTGCAGAACTGTAATCGCATTGCATGCATTTTATTGACTTGGTGGCGTCGTGGAAAAGCAGCTGTTTTTGCTGACTGCTTTAACCTTTATGTGGACTGCATTGTACGTGAGTAGACTGAGCCGGATTTGCATTTTCAGGAAAATTGAAGCGTGTCAGAAAGTTGTTTTATGCCAACCTCTGATTCAGTTAGTCATCCATCCATTTTCTTAATTGCTTATCAGGGTCGTAGGGAAGGAGGGGACTGGACCCTATCCCAGCTGTCATAGGGCGAGAGGCGAGGCACTCCCTGGAAAGGTCACCAGTCTGTTGCAGTGCTGGTGTGAGTCTCATGAGTTTGCCAGCCTTTCTCCAACGTGGCTTTAAGACTGTTGTTCTGTTGGTGTCTTTCATGGTTAATACAGTCAGTATCACAGCATTGTATACTACACAGATATACCTGTTCACTCGAGTTGTTAAACTTCAAGCAGAGTAAAGGTTTGGTGGAGGTAGGGGTCAGGTAGAGGTTACAGGCTGTGTCAGTTTTAGGGAAATGAATGTAAATGAGTGCAATGTTCTCTGCAGCGATGGAGGCACACCTCTTTGTGCGTGTCTCTGTGTCAAAGCAGTGACATTTAAAATCTCTCACACTTGTGTCATCCCCTCACCTCTCTCTCAGCCCCACCCTGCCGTTTGGTTCCCAGGCTCTGTTACCACAGCAACCAGAAAGGCACATTCACTTCTCACAGAGAAAGCTGGGTGCTGGTTTGAGTCTGGTTCATGTTATAGAACAGAAATGCACAGAGGGGGGAAAAAAAATCCAGCTATCCACAGATGCCGGTGTCCTGCGGGGCTTTCTCTTATTTGGTAACTAATCACATCTTCCATCACCTTCCTTCCCCAACCCCCGTCTACCTGCTTCTTGATGTGCATTGTCCTTGAGAGCGTCTGTCCCTGTGGGGAGTTGCCTCTTCCAGCAGTCACCTGGTATTGGGCAAACTGGGTTACACTAATAACATTTCAGCCCAGAATATCTCGGCAACCAGCGGCCCTGGTTGGAGAGAAATTGTGGCCTAGTTACAGCACGGCAGCCCCGTCCGCAGCCTCCTTACAGTATCTGGCCTTGTTGCCTCCTGTCAGTGTGTGTGACAGCGAGAGAAAGCCGGAGAGACACGCAGACACGGAGCGAGTGAGAAAGTGGCTGCTTATGTGAGAATGGGGCTGTGTATAGGCTAGAGCTGGCCTGTGTTGTCTTTGGGATAGGAAACAGTCTGGGCTTGTTTGGGAGAAAGCAGCATTGTGCTGAGCTGGTGCATATTCAGCGCCGTGCTACGCCGGGCCCGGCAGCTGAGAGTGAATGGGCACGCTGTGGCCACTGGGAAGTGCCTATTGTCCCGTGGAGAATCGGTTCCCACACTCCCTAACACTCCTATTGTGTTCCTTCACCCCCCCTCTCCTTCCCTCCCGACCACAGCCCCGGCCCCCAGCCCACAGTTCATTGGACATGCAGGGGGATATTATTCACTCATTAAACGAACATGCTATCCATGGCAAACGCACAAGTGGCTCGCTGTACTGTCACTGAATGAGGCTCTGACGAGCAGCGTAAACCCTCGGTTCCCAAAGTGGGGTCCAGGGACCAGCAGAGGTCCTTCAGTAAGAGCATTTGGAATTGGAACAACTGATTTTAAGTTTCACAGCCTTCATTGTTCCTGTCATCGCACCGGGTGTCTGCAAGTCTGAGCTGTGTTAAATAGGCAGTTATTTAAAGCTCCTGATGGTGCACAGAGAGAGAACCTCAGGTGCACATGTTCACTATTAGATTATTCCGGAACTGGGTTAGTAGTTGCATTACAGCATATCTTTAGCTAAATTTAACTGGACTTGATGCCCTTTTGCGTTTAATTTTCTGTAATTCCTTTTCTTGTACTGGTTGCAGAGATTATATTGTACCATTTTTCTCCTTTTCCTTTTCTCTCCAATTTACAGGTTTCATTGACCTTTGATTCAAGTAAAGGTTCAATTAAAAAGGTCTTTGGGGGGGACTTAAGTTTGGCTGTTTTAATTTGATCATTGATCCACTGTGGCAAGGGGATGTGTATGTGTGCACACATGGTTTCCTAAATTAAATTTGAAAAAAAAAAAAAGCTCTTTATAACAGAACCTTTATCTGCAAATTCTTTATTTATCAGGTAATTTGTGATAAATAAATGGTGATGCAGTGCTGGCTGGTAGTCTTTATTCTTCTCTGCAGTGCCAGGTGAGCTTTTGTTCAGCCACACATGAACCAGTTCCCCAGGTGATGTTATGTCTGGTTCCACTTGCATGTCCTCCAGTTGGAGCAAGTCTCCAGAACTGAAGTCGTCAGTAGCTGCAGTACAAAGCAGTGGAGCTGGAGCTCGTCCCACATTGAGACGATACACTCTCAATACAGCGGATTGTTCACTAGTAAATTTGTCACGAATGGCGTCCTTCTCTCTGACTGGGGGAAAATGGAAAATAAAAATGCATAAATGAGCAGCCAGAGTGACAGATCCACTCAGGCTGCTGTTACTGGTGACACAAACGGCAAATCTTTGATCAGTTGTACATTCTCGGGAGGCTGCTGAAGGATGCGACTTAACGGAGGTGGTCATGGGGGAAAACTGTCACACAAAGATTCTCTTTGAGGGAGGGATGACTCCCAAATAAATCCGAAGCACCGTTTGACCAGATTTAAGTCCTGAACTCAGATTTCATTGAGAATTTTTGGACTCAGCTGGCATCAGTTTGAGTTGAAAAAGGCAGCCTGCAGTTTGATGTTTTGTCAAGGTTTTTCGAATCTCATTGTTTTGTGTGTTCTCATTGTTCTGTGATTTGTGGATGTTTGTGTGTACAGCTGTTTAAGGGGATTGAACCGAAGGCCTTTGTTCCTTTGTGGGGTTGACTGGTTCCAACTTAACAGCAGCCTCCTTGTAAATAGTGGCGTCCACAGATGGTTGAGTAGCAGATTGTCGCCAACTGCCCTTGATTCCTTCGAATACACATCCAGGCAGCGTCGTGCTCCGAGTAAGAGTTTAGGTAATAATGTTGCTCTAGTCTTCGGTGTATGAATGAGATTGTGAAAAGGCAGACTGTGCAGACGTTTCCCTCTAGAGAGGAGAGATGTGTTCACGCACTGCCGCCGCGCTGATTGGACATGATGCAGAATTTGGTTGGCTCAGACGAGCTTTTGATGAGCTGCGACAGACGGACATTTGTTAATCAAGCATCACCTTGAGAGAGAGGATGATTTGTCAGGGCATCGCTTACTTACTGACAGTGCTTTGCAAGACATTATTGTTAATAACAAACTGTTGAAAGGTACTCTGTGGATCCCTCACTTTATTTGCCACTGCCCATATTTTCAGTTGTGATTCAGGTTTGTGATATCTGATAGTTTGGGCTTCTTGTACAACAAACACATGGGATATTTTGTTTTCCCAAGAAAATTTCAGGACATCAGCAAATTTTAAGAGACATCTGAGACATAAGTGGAAAATTGTGGATGAGCGTGTCTGTAAAGACCCAACAAGGATCCAAACTAAGAAACGTATGAGCCTGTTGTGTTGTTTTTGCAGACACATGCAGATAGTAGGGAAACAGGTCAAGACAGTTTCAAAAGACTGGTGGCAGGTAGAGCAGCTCGTTGTTGTCATAAAGCTGTAGTTAAGTGCTGTCTTTGTTGGGTATTAAGAGTTGTCCACTCAGGAAGCAGAAGTCCGGATGGATGCAGTGAATGAGGGCATGCGGATGGTTGTTGTTCCAAAAGAAGATGGTAGGGTTAGGGCGCGATGGAGGCAGATGATCTGCTGTAGCAGCCCCTGAAGCTAGTAGCTGACAGAAGTATTGGTAGTAGTAGAAGAAGACCACCTAAGTACAAACATGCAAAACCAGCAATACAGTTTTGTTAATACTTCAAATTCAAAGTTTGTGCACATCTTGCGATATTTTCTCATGCTTTTGTTTATTTCCCACTTTTTTGTGCCAAGGAGACCAAGAACTCCACTCAATTAAAAAAAAAAAAAAAACGAAACAAAAGTTATAATGACCGACCTGTTTGAAAGGCTTTCGGCTCTTCGTCACACGCTAGCAAAATGGAACAGATGACGCAATAGTTAAATGCCAAGCCCTGCACACGGGTAAATATGAAGATCAGTCAGCAGCGGTTGCATCCGCTCAGATTAGATCAGATTGTTTTTTGTTTGTGTGAACAGATTTTTCTCGCTTACTCACAGTCGCACGTTGAATGGATTTACTAACAACATATTCATCTCCAGGAACAGCGTAAAAGCACAGCGCTGGACTGTGTGAAAGGCGTGCCTCGCAGGGGTGGGGATGGGGTCGATTTACAACAGGTCGTGCACATGCGCGCCGTATATCTTGTGACCCTTCGCTTTATTCGCGTCTGAAAGAAGGTGCCGCTGTGTTTCTCTTAAGGACTGCATGAGCGGCGAATGGGTGGATGATTTGTCAGGCTTACTCATCTGCTGCCGAATGCGAAAAATGGGCCCGAGCAGCGGGAAAGCTGCCTTGTGTCATCGTGGCTCTTATACTCCTATGAAAGTGGAGGAGGAGAGGGGGGGGGGGTCTTTTGTAGTGAAAAACACCAAAGGGCTTATTTGCCTTTTTAAGTTGTAAATTTAGAACGTGATGGTTGTGTCGCTGTGATTTCACTCCTGTGAGGCAGCTTGCTCGTTCACAGGCTATGCTTATTACCGGCCAGAGCTTGTTACACTCACACACACGCTACACATGCATGCTACGCACAGAGGCATGGTGCTTGTCTACACATCAGACACATCCTACACTCTTATATCCCTCTAATTCTCAAGCAGTCATCCCTTCCTCCCCCTCCTTCGCTCTCATTGTGCGTGTCTCTCTCTGTGTGTCTGCCGAGCCTGTGACCTGTCTGGGCTTTGACAGATCGGTGTGCATTGGAACTTAGGCAATGCTTCCTCCCACATCCAGTTTATTATGTACCTTTAGAAGTAATCTAAGCCAGTGTAGCAGAGCTCTAGAAAAACAACACAAAACTGACAAACTCCTATTTTGTGTGTCTCTGTGTGTGTGTAAGTGAATTGCAGTCTGCGGGTGTGGTGATGCGGTCAGGCACAGTCAGGCAGCATGGGAGAGGAGGATAGCAGGATGGAGGAAGAGGAAGAGAGGGGGCGGTGGGGCTACGCCATGAATGATTTATTAGTCTGGCATTACTGGGCCATTCCCCACAGAGAGACAGAGGAGAGGAAGATGGAGGGATAAATTGTTGAAGGATGGTGCCTTGAGGGGAAGGAAGGAATGAAGGGGTAGAAAGAGAATGGGCAGTATTCATTTGTGAGCGTAACCGAGGAAAGGATTCCTGGAGACAGAGCTTACAGTCTATGTGCCGGAGCATGTGCCGCGGCCTCGGGGAGGCTGAACCGTGCCATTATCGACAGCTTCCCTCTGACCACGCTGTTGGTTTTTGATCAAAGCTTTCGGTATTTTAGTATTAAATGTTTAGCACGCTGTCGCTTTGCTGTTTGAGCGCTGCAGTGTGATTTAAATCATCATCGTGGGCTCGCTGAAATCGGAGCTCATGAAATACAAACTGCAGCACAAACACAGATTAGATCTGCGTTTGATTTGCAAAAACACTCGTGTGTTACTAAATAACATGTGTTGATCAGACGGTGTCCAATAGAGCAGGGCGATATGGCCAAAAATATTTATCACGATATATATTTGAAAATTTGCGATAACGATATAACTGACGATATAATTGATGCGAGACAAAATACAACTCCACAACATTACTAGCGCAAAAAGACAACCTTCCATTTATTTTCACGTAAACAAGAAGCTGGTTTTTATGTACATTAAAGCTTTATAAAAATGTAACAGTGCAAATGCAAATTCCTTGCTGAAAGTTTAACCCAAAGGCATTTCCAGTAGAAATGGGCTGACATATCCTGAGCATAACCATGTATAATATCCACTGAAGTTAAAAAGAGGTGCTTTGCAACATTAAACTGCAGTGTGCAGTACGCATTTTTCGGACCATAAGGTACACGGGATTGTAAGGCACATTAAGCGAAACAAAGCAGTCAGATAAATCAAACTTTATTAAACTCATTCTTCTTGCTTCCTCCACTTCTGTACCATTGATTAATTAATGTTGAATTCTCTGGCAGCTGAGCTATTCCCATGTTGTTGCAGTATATTAATGACTAACCTCGTATTGTGGATGGATTATCTCAGTTGTTCTCCTGACTGAAGTTTGGTCCGTTTACAGCATCCTGCCATGCGATTGCATTTGTCTCTAACCATGAGGAACCTTCACGTTAACTTTTATAAGTGGAAAAGTGTTACGGTGTGTTCACACCGAACGCGATGGACGCGAATAAAACGCCCCAAACGCCCCTAATTTGACGCGTGTACATTCGCGTCTCAACGCGTGTCCAAGAAAAATCCATCGCGCGTCAAAATATGATATTTTGACGCGCGTGAACCGGAAATGTGGGAGGAATGTGGGAGGGAGTTGTGCCAGACCTGGTTTTGCAAGATGGCAGCTATCGAGCTAGCGCTTGAAGAGAGAGTCTCCCTTCTCTATGTACTGTGGAGAGCAGAGCAGCAGCGTAAAAGACGTTCTCGCCATACCTGGGTCCATCAGGTCCTCCAGAGGCATGAGCAGTTTGGTGAGTTTCACCACTTGCTCCAGGAGCTGCGCCTGGATGACGGCCGATTCCAGCGCTATCACCGTCGGCCAGTTTGAGGACCTGCTTTCCCTCGTCGGTCCCAGCATTGCCCGCCTAGACACCAACTACAGACGCTCAATCCCACCTGCAGAGCGCCTGTCCGTCTGCCTGAGGTTAGTAAAACTATTTAATACGGTAGTCCTTTATTGATATCTGTGCTAATATGCTAATCCATCCAGTTATACACTGCTAACATGGATGTGCTATGCTAACAGTGAATGCTGTCGGTGTTTACTGAAAGCAAACTGTGGTACAAAGACGACTCTTTATAATATTTCTAGTGATACTCAGAAGGTCTCATCAAGTCCCGATTTAATTCGATTTATGCTGTTATCAGTGTTTGAATGATAGCATGGCTGTGGTGTCACATCAATGTATGCGCTCGGTGTTTGCTGATATCAAACTGTAGCATTAGGACCACTGAGTTAACCTTTGTAGTGATACTCACTCCTTTTTATTTAGACCTGGTTTAATTCTGGGATAGTTGAATATTTGTATATAATCCCTGCAGCTGTCAGACTCTATAGCAGGGGTCACAGCCTTTATTAAAACAGAGTTAGATAAAACTGTGAACAGTTTGGTTCATCTCTAGTTACATGGTTCTATCTTGATAAGCTGTCTTATCACAGATTAATTTTTCAAAAATATTAATGATTTAAGCAAGGAAAGGGCTACATGTCAACACACAACTCTTTATTTCTATTAATGTTTTACTTCATTCCTACCTGATTGACATGTTTAGGAATTATGAGTGATTGGCTCACTGTAGTTGTGAAAGTTGCTACCAATCAAATTATGATATGTTAAAGTTAAAACAAAACACAGCTGTTTTAGATATGATCTAATATACATTTTGTAATTATCCTTATAATTACAAAAGGTTTTATGTAAGATTCATGTTTTGTGATTTAAATCTGACATCACAAAAGTATTTTGGAATTTGAATAATGTATTTTGTAACTGCAGCACACATAATACTAATTTTGAACAATTTTGTCCAGGTTCCTTGTCACCGGGGACTCCTTCAGGACCATCGCGTTCAGTTTCAGAGTCGGTGTGTCCACGGTGAGCCAGATCACCCCCCAGGCAGCGACGTCCATCTGGGACTGTCTAGTGGACGACTTCATGGCTGTGCCTTCACCTGGAGACTGGCGCTCCATCACAGAGGGATTCCAGGAGCGCTGGAACTTTCCTCTGTGCTGTGCAGCTCTGGATGGGAAGCACATCCAGACAAAGGCACCCCATATATCATATAGGAGACACACACATTGATATACACTAAATATTCATTTCATTTCTTTTTTGTGGTGCCCAAATTGATGCACCTGCTTGATTTTGTTTAAACAATTATTGCACACTTTCTGTAAATCCAGTAAACTTCTTTTCACTTCTCAAATATCACTGTGTGTGTCTCCTGTATGATATTTAACTGACATTTTTTATTGTAACAACCAACGATTTATACAGGAAAATAATGTCTATTAACAAGGTTGCCCAAACTTCTGCATCCCACTGTATCAGTATATTTTGTCATTAGTATAATATGAAATAAATTCTACATGTGTCAAGTTGTGTGCCAACATTTGCTGTGTAGAACTGAGACATTAGTCATTATAAACATTTATTTAAAATAATATTAAAAGTCTCAAACAGAAAAACATTAAACATAAATATATAAAATATAAGAATTTACAGAGAGACAGGAATAAAAAGGACCAGCTGCTCTCCAGAGCAGGAACAAGGCTGAGGAGGAAATGCTCCATTGGAGACTGGTGTGGCCTCTTCAGGGACTCCAGGATGGCCAGCTCCACCGCCGATGGACCGTCCTGGGACCCGTCCCTCATCTGCCTCGGAGCCGTCCTCCTCTGTGGGCCTGTAAAACAGCACAAAACACAAAGAAATGAGAAGGCTGCTACTAGATTTTAATTTCAACATTGAAAAAAAAAAAACAATAACAGGATATAATCAGATTGGTTGTAGATATTTAGTAAAGGTGATCACAAGGGAATCCCACCGACTAAAAAGGTATCAGTGCTTGCTGTACATATCTGTGGGTGCAGCAGCAGGAGCTCAGGGACTGGGGATGCTCTGCTGCAGAATCAGTTGGTTCTATCAATACAGTATTAAATGTTAACAGGTTGGATATAATAATCGTAGAGTAGACAGTGGTCCCTCATTTATTGCAGGGGTTCTCAGAATAACTAGCCCCTGGTCACAGTTCTCACAATTGATTCTCAAAGTGCAAACCTTTGTAGATTGCAAAACGTAAAAGTATTATTATGCCGCGGTTTGTCTTCATCTGCCCGCCACTTTCGTGCGCCTTTTTCCCTCACGGTGCAGGTGTGTATTTCCGAATGAGGCTCATAGTTATGGGTGTTTTTGTGCTGTTTTTTCTATTGGACGCGATGGTTATCAAAACCAAACGTGATAAATTTGGCAAGCGCAGGAGATTTGTCAATCAGGCTGCAGAATGCAATGCTGTACTGTGCAATAAAAAAATCAGCGAAAAAGCAAAGCAGTGACGGATGAACAGCGGGACCACTGTGTGCTGTTTATTAATAAACAATAAAATATATTCCTAAATGATAACATGCATAAAAGCAGAACGGTATTTGTACGTCAGTGGGAAAATAGCGGTGGCTTGCTAGCTTTTGTGCGGCTTCCCCGGGTCAGTGAAAACTTTCAAAAGAGAAATGAATGAACTTACCAGGTTGCCCGATCTCTTCACATATCTTCCTCCAAGCTCGGTCCTTTTTATTCCTGTCTCGGTACTGAAAGCAGCTGGTGTTGTACAGCTCCGAGTTGTTTGCTACCGCATTGATTAGCCTTCCCCTCCATTGAAGTATGAAAGGCTTTGGCTGGATCTGCCCCTTTGACCTAGGTAACAGCCACGTCACCAGGCTCCTGATTGGTTGTCGCGGCGCGATTTGACGCTGGAGTTCAGATTTTTCCAACTCGAGCGGTAGACGCGAAACGCGCGTATGCACAAAGTGCAACACAAAAACTCACGCGCGTGGTTTTATTCGCGCGTCAAACGCGCCAGACGCGCTACACTGACGCGCGTTTCACGCGTTTTGGCGTTTTCGCGACGCAAATCTGCTTCCGAATTTTCGCGGGACCCGCAATCGCGCGTCATCGCGCCTTTCCATTGACTTTACATGTAAACCTGACGCTCTATTCGCGTCCATCGCGTTCGGTGTGAACACACCGTAAGTGTTCGTCCTCCAGCTTCACTGTTTATGTTATGCTAACATAGCTGTGTCGCTAGCGATCACGTAGCACATCATTATATACCAGCTAGCCCAACTTCAGTAACCCTACAAACGTCACTGCTGTTTAGTTTCCTGTCTTCATTTATGTTGGAAGTGATAGCAGAGCTGTACGTTTGAATTTTTTCAGAAATCTCTCAGTCAGAACATGCTATATCATGCTTAGGTAACTAGCGAAACTAGCGAGCTAACTTCCGCTAGCTTCCTGCTAACTTCTAACTCCGTTAAATGTAATAACTTTTGTTTTCATGGATGCCTGGAAGTTAAACTTTATAGTTACACCTGGTAAAGCAGCAATGCTGATCGTTTTATTAAAGATCAAAGAATTTAGACAGTTTTCAACTCTCAGTGATGCTGCAGTGTTGTTTGACCTGAAGTCAAATATACGGAGTTTGGGACCCAGATTACTCCCAGATTTAAGAGCATCTTAGTCCGACAAACACGACAATAACAACGGCCGCTTGCATGTTCTGCAAAAAAATGTGCTTTGTTGTGTATCTGACAGACAAACACCAAACCAGTTCCACATCATGGAAGTTGCACCATTTTTACAAACCAACAATCGGCCATGTGCGTATGAAAACAAAGGCACTGCGCATGCGCGTTTTACTCCCATTCTATCACGATATTTCATTTTCCTATCGTTGCCTAACATTATACCGGTATTACCGTGAACGGTATAATATGGCCCAGCCCTAGTGTCCAATAGTTTTTTGTTTTTTTTTTTAAGCAACATATGGTATTGATGTGACGAGTTATCATTTTCTTTTTTTGTAAAATGTAACATTTATAAGCCTCTCACTGGGACTATGAGCATGAACGTGCATCACTTAAATGTCATTTAGACTTTTGCGAACTTTAATTATAGCCTAAGGATTATGAGATTACACCAATCAGCCACAACATTAAAATCCACGCCTACCTTGCACAGTAGTGCAGGTCCCCTTAATGTGCCTAGAAGAGATCTGGACTCATGGTAGTACCCTGTGGGTTGTGGGGTGGGGCATGTTGGTCATATTCTTTCAGCCGTTCTTGGACATGTTTTTTTTTTGACTGGACTTTACTTTGTTTTGGAGCCAGGTGCAGAATAAAATACATCTTCTATTACTTAAAACTTCTGTTTAATTGAAAACGGGATGAAAATAACAGATTAAAAGTTTAAACTGAGAAGTTTGACTGCTGTTTGAAAAATATGTGCTTGCTTTGAATTCAGTGGTAGCAACATAGTTCAGAAAATTTGGAACCGGGCAGCAAATTGTTGCAGAAACAGTGCAATGGTTAAAAACTGCTTGTGTCATCTCACAACTAGGATTGGATATGAAAACATACAAATTGCATTATTGGTGTCTTTCAGGCAGTTTGGTAGTTTAGTTGTGACACACACATATGGCGCTGTCAATTAACAGCATTTACCATAAATCCAAAGCACATCCATACAGGGGATGATGATGATTTGAGTGACGAGCTCTTTGCCCTCTACTGCGTCAGGCTTTTGAATTTTATGGTCTGTTATCTCTGGTATGTCTGGCTTTTAAAGGATTTTTTTACATTGAGACTACATCCGGGAAATTTTAAGCAGCGCGTTGTATGGAACAGCTGTGATTGGCACATCATCAGATAGTAATTTAAGGTGCGATTCATATGCTTTTGCTTTGTGGAGTATACAGTTTCTGTATCTGTGGCTCGCATTCACCAGATAAAAGCCGCGGGCCTCTCAACTTGCGCAGCTCCAGTCATTGTTAGTGGGAGATGGACATGCCTTTATAACAGAGACAGCTACAGCATCCTATAAGCAAAAAGTAAGCGTAGCTTTCAGCAACAAATCAGATTGTGGCCACAAGAAGGAAAGGAGAGAGACCGATTTACTTTGGTACATTAACTTATGTCTGTATTTAGCTTCTCCTGATGGAATGCCACAGGTCAAGCCTAACATTAACTGGCATAATGTTAGCTTATGATCCTCTGCTCTTGTTGTTTATTCAGCGCTTGTCTGTTGTTAGGAGACGGGAGGGTCACATGTTTAATGTGCTGACAATATGTAAGTGCAACATTATCTTGATGTTCATGCCCATTTGTTAGAGCCTTAACTTCATTTCAGGAGATGAGGTTTGAGATGAGGAGGAAGAGGATGACGTTTTATCCAGATGCTGGTTGTGCTCTCTCAGGTTTTCACTTCTTTGGTGAAAGATGATAAAACATAGCTATTATCTTTCATATCCAGAATGTGAAGCTGCAGATACAAATTTGTACTATGGTGGTACATAGTGTGTCATACATAGTATGTCATGCCTTTGTGACATACTTTGTATGTGGCCACTCTCTACATAAAACATGATTGGTGGAACAGTGATGTTCATCTCGGCCACTGTATTCAATACAGCAGGCAACATGACAGCTTCCACAAACTGGGGCTCAATCCTGAGTATTTAAATGGATCAATTCTTTATATTTATGAGTAATTACAGAAGCAGGGTTTGATGTCCAGTGCGGCACATTGCTTTTTGATTGCTCTCACTCGCCAGTCAGCAGTCTGGAGTGTTTTCATGTAAGCTTTTTTAGTATTGTTTTATGCTTGCCTCAAACTTTAAGTGAGGTGCTTCCAAAAAAAAGAGAAAAAGAGTGAGCGGAGTCGGGCCATGCTGCACAGTGAAAATTAGACTTGTAACTACCAAGATGAGCTTTATCCATCATTTGCTCCTAAATGGACTCATCTAATTTAGATTAATTCCTGCCACAGAAACAAATTCAGTGGATCCGAGTTGTGCGTTCCCGGGAAATTTGGAAAATGTCTGTATTTTCATTTTTCCGGCAGCTATCATTACAGAGTGAAATTCTGAGAGCACATTATTGAAATGCCAATACTTTACAGTCATTACATCGGTCCAACAGTAGTTTGAAAGGTCTGTTTCATTTCCCTTCACCCTTTTCTTGCTCTTTGTGTGTCTTATTTTGTGTCTCACCGAGTGATTGTGTGTGTTTCTTTATTCTTTCCTCACCCTTCTCTGTTTTCTTTTTGCCCTCTTTCATTTGCCCGTGCGCCTCCCCTTTGCCTTTATGTGGCAGAGGAACAGCTGTCTCGTGCAGGGCATAAGGTTGGCCAGGCAGTCCGGCTGCAGGCTCCGCAGAGCTCGAACACTGAGCTCATTGTCTCACATACAAGCTCGCACACACACTCCCCTGTCCTACTCACACACAAGCCACATGCTCACATCCATTTAAAAGCGAGGCAGGAAGGAGTAGGCAGCTGAACCCACATTAGCTGGGTTTCCATTGAAGTGCATCAGCGTGAATTATGACATCTGAAATTGGAAAAAGCTGAAAGTGAGGAGTGCAATATGTGAAACATTTCATCAGCAACTTCTCAGAAAATGCCCTTTACAGTGTGTGCGGGGTGATCTAACACTGGGATGGTTTGGAGTAAAAATCACAGTGATCTCTTTATAAGTAGCTGTAAAGTGTGCATGTGGTCGTTTCTATGAAGATGCTGGACTTCAGTTTAAAACTCCAAAGAGGATTTTCTGGTGTGGTCTTCAGCTGGTGTGAGATGTGACCAGCATTAGCTGCAGGCAAACAATTTGCTCACCTCAAATCTATCCTTTACCTTTTGTCAGCCTTTTGTTTCTCTAACAGCGGCCTCTTCTTTTCTCTCTCCAAGCCAGCTGAGAAAGGAATTTTTTTTCTCCCCACATCATTTCAGATGCTTTCTTAAAGAAGGCGCCCGATTGTGCTAGTCACCCAATCTCAATTTTATTGTGACATCTTCTTCCAGTTTCCTCCAGAAGACGTGTAAACACGATTAGGCGTGTTGATTTTTATCTTTGATTCCTTTATGACTCTGAGCTTGAGCATCGCTCCAATTTGTAGTTCATTTCCACCGCCTCGACTGGAAGTCTTAATTTATTTCTGATTTTATTTCCTCTCATTTGCAGATCCCCCTCAAATTGTTTTTCCTTCTGTTCATATCTTCCATTCAAGCAGTTCTTTTCTCTTTTTTCTTGTTTACACTTCTACACGTCTGCCAGCTCTTGCTCTCTGGGTGTCTTTGTCCTCTTTAAGGCGAAATTAGAATCATCACCTGCTTTTGAATGAATGAATGGCACAAACTCACTTCATACATACATATATATTCATTCATATATATCTATATATATATATATATATATATTAGGGGTGCAACGATACACAAAATTCACGGTTTGGTTCGGTTCGATACTTTGGTGTCACAGCTCGATATTTTTTCGATACAAAAAATGTTCATGCTTTTTTAATTTGTCATTTATTAAAATTATAAATATATATTTTAACTCAAAAGTACAGTTTTTAAATTTAGTGTTGCTGAAACAAAGTAATAAAAAAATAAATCTATCTGATCGAGAAATCACTCATCTTTGGAAAAGAGAGTTTATTACAGAGAAATGGCTCTTTCCAAAATAAAAGCTATACTATACGCTTCTTCTGGGCTATATTCTCAGCAGCATATTAAACATATCAGGTCCCCATAAGGAGAATCATGTGCTAACGGCTGTCTAAATGACTCGGGTAAAGTTTGTAGCATGCATGCTTGTTGTTTTTGTCTGCTTCCACTTGTCTTTGCACTAGGATGATGTTGGCAATGTGCAGCCATATTCATTTTGTTCCCACTAGTGCTGTCAGCGTTAATCTGAAATGACGTTAACGCCACAACACGGCAAATCTCCGTTAACGAGCTACCGCCGATCGCCCCGTGCGTGGGGCTGGACGGCCAACACGTTAACGAGCTAACTGCGCTAACGCAGTAGTTCCCACCCATGTAATTGAGCATTGCGTGGCACATCCAACATACTGTTTTACCTTTGTCCATGACGCGCTTACCTTCAGGGTCATACTTCACATGAAGACCAAAATAGTTCCAAAGGCCAGATCTGAATGAGGGTGGGGGAGGTTCAATTTGCCATGTTGCAACGAGCTTAACTTCTGTCTTGCTAGCTTGGGCTGCGCTCAGTGGATCTGCACTCACAGTGCAGCCTAGGCGGAGTAGTCGAACGCAGATCCACTGAGCGCTCAACACAGACAGCATCGTCAGAATAAAAGTTGATAAAATAAATTAAACTTTGTATTGTATTGTGATGTTAGTTAAAGCAGGGGGGGATGCTAAATTGACCATACAGAGCTGTTTCAAAGTTGTCTTTGGTTTTTTCACCATGTGACTAACAAAGTTGTGTTAATATGCTAGGTGGGGTGGCTCAAAATGAGACACACAGCCATCCCTGTATGTCTTTCTCTATAATTCTATCTACTATACACACAGAGAAATACCAGCTGTCTCTCTGAGCATCTATCAGTCTTTCTTTCACCATTCATGCTGCCATCCTTCTAACCATCATCCTGTCTCCTCTCGGTACAATCTGTGTGAGAGTGTCTGTCAGAGACAGAGCAGGAAGGCTGCTGGTAGATAATGTGTGCAAATTTGTGAGGGAGCATCCTGTTCTCTGTAACAAGTACACAGCGCTGTTCTGTCTCCTCTTCTGCCCGTTCATCTCCTTTCATCTCTCTAAAGCTGTTGTCCTTCCAAAAAAAGAGAAACCCCTTTAAATCTTCATCCTCCTTGATTTGCTCTTCATATCCTTCATCCATCTATCCATCCATCCTTCCATCCGTTCTTGCATCCAACTCTCGCTTGGCTGAGGGTGGTGTCGTGCAGAGAAGCCGTAAATAATTTATCTGCCTTGGTTGTTCTGCCCTGCACTGCTCCCCTCTTTTGGATGAAGAACATTTTGAGAGGTACACGCAATCCACACAGGCTCTGACAGAGGATTTGATCAATAGCCTGCACAGCTCTATTGATTAACACGTGTAGTGTATGTCAAATTATAAACAGTTGTATTTTGTTGCTGACTTTGAATGCTACAGGAATACAAAAAGATGCTTAGTAGCAATGTCAGGCAGGTTTCAAGAGGATGTGGGCAAGGCGTGCACCACAAAATACTTCCTAAAAAGAAAAACAACTTTGAGATATTACAAAACAGCAATCTTTGGTTTGTGCTGACTTAATCATTCTGAGCTTAATCTGACTGGGTGAAAATCACAATATAAGACGAGTAGATTTGGAATATTTTACCCCAAATTAATGCAGAACGATTGGAAGCAGCATCATGCAATAAGCTAGTTATTGAGACACGCTCATGAATACAGCTTACAGATGCAGTTAAATGGAAACAGAAACAGCCCCAAAACTCTAAAAATTGCAAAGGTAAGGAAGTTAGAATGTAGTTGTTTCACTTCTTTATTTCTACCTTATTTAATGAGTGTGTCCAGTTACAAGAACTCGAGAACATTTGTAATGTGTAGGGTTTTTTGTTTTTTTTAACTTGTTTACACTTTGCCTGATTCTTGCTTGGTTCCCTCTGGTGGGCAAACTGTGGCGTGCCAACACTCAAAACTTGGATTGGGGGTGTTTCTCCCATCTCTTCTTTACTTTTTAAATTTTGGTTTATCGGTTGTTATAAATCCAGACACTGATACATCGGAAAACGGCTAATATGTATTTGGGGCGACCGTGGCTCAGGGGGGGTTGGGAATCGCATCTGTAACCGGAAGGTCGCCGGTTCGATCCCTGGGCTCTCTGTCCTGGTCGTCGTACTGGTGTTGGCCAGAGGGGCCGATGGCGCGATATGGCAGCCTCGCTTCTGTCAGTCTGCCCCAGGGCAGCTGTGGCTACAACTGTAGCTGCCTCCACCAGTGTGTGATTGTGAGAGTGAATGAATAGTGGTATTGTAAAGCGCTTTGGGTGCCTTGAAAAGCGCTATATAAATCCAATCCATTATTATTATTATTATTATTATTATTATTATTATTATTATTATTATTATTATTATTATTATTATCATTATTATAATATTGTCTCACCAATAAATCGGTGTGGTTATCAGGAAGGAATAGCTTTGGGGAAAAATGGTATTCCGACCCTATAGCAGATTTCCAAAGACTTTAAGATGTGGTTGCCTAACACACATTGGAGATGTTCAGATACTCAGAGTTGGCTTTGCCTTTACGTTGCCACACGTTGGTATACCAGTAGTGGTGTATATGTCTGCTGATGATGAACAGTACATATATGGCAAACAAGCTTTCACGTAAGACAGAGGCAGTGGTGGCTAATATCATTCCTCCCACACGCCATCACCACTTTATCATATAAATACAGCCCTGAGGCCACGTTCTGCACAGCATCTGTGTGTAGTCTACTGTCATCTATTCAGAGTATGTGATTGTAGCTCAGAAAGTGAATCCCCCTGAAGATGCCAGGAAAACTTTGTGAAACCCTTTCAAGTCAAAAATTACCAGTGGACCTAAATCCTGTCCACATAAAACCAGAAGGCTGAGTTCAAAAAATATATATATAAATAAAATCTTGGTGAAACACACTATTATTCAGTATTTCAGCATAGGAAAATGCAGCCTTTAATCAAAGCAGACAGCCAGCTATTAAGACTAAAGCACCCTCCCAAATGGACACACAAGTGTTATTTGTTTAGCATGAATGGACAAATGGATAAAGTCACTCTTTACGTTCACTTGGGAGCAGTTTTTTCCTGCCGTGAAAAATGATGAACGTTACAAAACCAAAGATTCGCTGTTGAACGAGTCGGAGTAGTAAGAAAAAGAGAAAAGAGAAGAAAAGATGAGACAGCTCAGAAGTATAGGAAACTTATGTGAAAAGTCAATGTATCTTTCAAGAGTTCATCAATCATCCATACACCAGCCTATGCATTCTTTATTCCTTTTTCTTCTCTTTCCCCTCTGCTTTAGAGGGAATATCTGCCCTGATCACCCCAAGTTTACCTTCCAGTGGCAGTCAAGGAGTACTCTTTGTCCCACCAAGCACTCCTGAATGCAATTTGTGGTCCATCTGCGTTCAGGTTTTTGTTGGGACAGCGTGCAGAAAGGGGGTTTTCACCCTCCACAAACGTGCTACCGTGTAGTCGTCCAAAATTCCAACCACATGTTGTTGGATGCAGATGGCCTATGCATTGGTTGAATGCTGGTTGTGTGATAAGTAGGTCGTAATAAAGAAGGGGCGTGCCAGCGGCATTCATCGGGGACCAGAGAAGCATTAAAAAAATCATCAAATATCAAAAATGAAAAGCAAAAACAGTGGCCGCAGTAGACGCTTTATTGTTTTTGACATTCGGTTTAACTTTAGCTGTTTGTAAGCTAGACCGGTTGTCAGATGTTTTTGCCACTGCCCCAATCTGACAACAAATACTCGCTGCAGGTAGATGCCGAATGCCTTCCCCGTAATTCTACTCAAGCGTAAAGGAGGTCATGTACGCCCACTGTGAATGACCATCATTCAACAGAGATTGTCGAGCACCAGCTATCACCCACCTATAGCGCAGTCTTGAGATTCCTTTCCAGGTGCATGAAGATAATGGTGGGGTGTGTGATGGTGAGGTTGGGCAGCGTTAGCGTTTAACACCTTGGCCCCCAGGACGACCTCCAAGGAGACAACCACACTAGGGGTTAAGTACCTGGGACTTCAGGTTCCATCAGTTGTTTTGGAGCTCAAGAAACTCCTTGGATAATAAGAGGTTAAACATCTTCTCTAACCTGAAGGTTGCTCTTTTCAAGGACTCAGACTACCATGACCTAGATGACTGAGAACCTAAATGGACATTAGCTCAATTGAAAACCCATTAAAATGACATTTTTAACTGTGTCTGGGCTTGCAGCACAGTCAGCCAGGACAGGACAAATTTCCTTCACTTAAAGTAATTCCCCAAGAAAACTTTAAAATGTTAAATACTATTAGACCTGACAACTCTCTAACGAACAGCAAACCAAACTGCATCATTCAGGAGCTCCAACTCTGCTGAACGATAAATATCATGAGTTACTTTTCTTTCAGGGCATTTTATGACTTGATCCGGTTGTAATGATCTCTTGATCTTTTGTCTCTTTTTTGTGTCTGATTATTACCGAGCTTAATGATACACTCCAATTTCCCTCCCACTTGTGCAATGGATGAATTCAAGTTTCTTTGTTTCCTTATTCTGTGATCCAGAAAATATTAGATATTATGTCATCAAATGACTTCTGTAACTGAACTGTAATTGCAAATGGGGGGAAATAATTGGTTTGTACAAACACATGTGAAGGTGAACATATTCAGTGCAAATTAAAAACATCTCAGTTCATGTAAAAAGTAACTGCAGATGGAGTGCACATGAACACCGAAAGGGAGCGCATCAGCTTTTGATGTGTGTGATCATCTCAGACATTTTAATGCTGGAGAAAACGACTTTGAAGTTTAAAAGGCTGAACACAGCTTCTAACAAGAGAAGCCTAGCAAGAAATGTGCTCTGTATCCCAAGATATCCCTTTCTAAAACTCTCAACTCTGTTCGAGTGTGAAAATCATGACGGACAACTGTGTGACACCCAGCTGTCACATTCCAAGAGGGAGCTCCATCGCTGGGTGATGTAAAGCTGACGGGAGATGCGTGTCATAATTTGCAGGGATGGCCAGAGCAATTTGACATGGAAGACGGACAGCACTCATCCTTCCTTTCCCTTAATAGCTCTGTGACCAGCTTCTGACATTGAAAGACACACGCACAGTCTCATACTAGCCCAGATTTCAATCCCCGACCCTATTTGTTTTATAGAAGCTATTTTTGCTGTGTTGCCCTGGGTTTTATAATTTCTCAGATTGAGAACATTCAATAAACATGCGGTCTTACAGCACATAATATAGCCTGAAATACTGTTTTCAGCATGCTCTATGTAACTTTTACATAACACACCCTTTTATTGTAAATGTCTGACTAGATTGTAAAGTAACTTTAAAAAAAAGAGAAACCTTTCCAGACTCTCACTGTGACTTCTGACACCCTGTGGACTAATTTCTGTGGGAGAGACTTTGGCTGTGGTGATGTGGTGCTTTTCAGTGCTTTGCCTCATTGCCTTTCTCCTGCTCCTTAAGTCAGCTGTGACCAATGCTAGCAAATGTTAGCTTTGAAATGGAGTCCACTAATTACCAACTGGTACCCAATGCAGACCATAACACAAACTCCAAATTAGGAGAAGACCCCCCCCACCAAACACTTATGCGTCATGTACTATTTTGCTAATTATGTTAGCGGGCAAGCAGGCTAAAGTTAGCCAGCTAGTTGCTGCATTGGTTATCAAGCAATTTCTTAGCATTAGGAGTTATTACCTAGGGTTTTTAAACATAATACTACTCTGTAATTACGTGAAACTATTCGACCATATTCAAAAATAGTCTTTCACCCCAAGCTACCCTCAAATGTCTTTTTTGCACTAGGTCAGATATAAAATCAGAGTTACATTTATTGCTCAACAAGGATGCTGTCAGCTGGCTAGCTGTAACTTAGCTAGACAGCAAGTATCTGAAATGGGTACCTTCATGAAGAACAAAAGTATGTTTTCTATCTAATGAATGTAGAAAAGTTTGTCTTTTTATAGAGTCGTTGTCTCCAACAATGAAAGCAAACTTGGTAGCAAAGTGGTTTACAGCAGCGGTCCCCAACCTTTTTTTGCACCACGGACCAGTTTATGTCCAACAATATTTTCACAGACCGGCCTTTAGGGTGTCGCTGATAAATACAACAAAATAAAACCAGTACCGGTACCCAAAAAAAGAAGCTTTATTCATAGGGGCAATCGTGGCTCAAGAGTTGGGAGTTCGCCTTGTAATCGGAAGGTTGCCAGTTCGAGCCCTGGCTTGGACAGTCTCGGTCGTTGTGTCCTTGGGCAAGACACTTCACCCGTTGCCTACTGGTGGTGGTCAGAGGGCCCGGTGGCGCCAGTGTCCGGCAGCCTCGCCTCTGTCAGTGCGCCCCAGGGTGGCTGTGGCTACAATGTAGCTTGCCATCACCAGTGTGTGAATGTGTGTGTGAATGGGTGGATGACTGGATGTGTAAAGCGCTTTGGGGTCCTTAGGCACTAGTAAAGCACTATATAAATACAGGCCATTTACCATTTACCATAACGCACGAAAAGACCCAGAGAAACAGAGTTAACGATAAAAACAATAAAAAATAATGATATAAACAGATAAAACCCCGTAAACCCTACATTTCACACCCGAGCCTCAACTCTCGTGGCCCAGTACCAAATGACTCATTGACTGGTACCGGTCCATGGCCCGGGGGTTGGGGACTGCTGGTATACAGTGCTTTGTTTTGGTCGCAGGCAGATTACCCTATTTGATCGTAGTTTCCATGGGGGATTACTTGTCTGCAAACGGAGACTGTTCCCTTCAGAGTACAAGGTTGTTCCTTTTGAATGACTTTGGCTGCATTCTCAGTTTCCAGTTTGTGTTGCACTTTTTCAAGCTTTACTGAGGGTAGGTTAGTAGTCAGTGTTTGTGGAGATGTTGGTGTCTTACATGCAAACTGCAGGTGATCGCAGCAGTCTGATAGTAACTAAAGCTATCGCAAGGAGGTTTTTGGTACAACCTATTTCACCTAAGAACCTCCAGCAACCACCAGCCAACTGGTCAGGGAACACACATTTTTCCCTCAAGACCGGTGGTTGTATGTGCATGAGCAATGTGCACATGACGCTAAACAAGAAACCTCAATCATGCTAATTATGTTGCAGAACTAATTATCTTCCAGGAATTTTAACTTCCCCTTTTGAATTATCCTGTAATAGCTCCTGTAATGGTTTTTGTAATGGCTAATTATTTATATTTTTATTTTATGTGGTAGTTTTTCCTGCCTGTTGATTCCTTTCTTTGTGTGCCTTCAGGTGTACCAGGGCCTGGACATTGTCACTAATAAGGTGACAGCTGAGGAGCGCAACCAATGCACACATCACATGATCGGCTTTGTGGACCCATTAGTGAGCACCTACACGGTGGTAGACTTCAGGAACAAAGCGGTGGCACTGATATCCTTTTTGGAGCCATGTGAAAGCATGGGAGCAGTGTTTTCCATAACACCTCTTACCGCATGTTACAACAATGCCCCACCCCAATTATCAAGTACCGGTAGTAACTGCAGAGAAAGAACTGATTTCACTCTTAGTAATTGATTTTTGTAAGTGTGCACGCATCCTTGTTTTGTCATTGTGTCTTGCTGCAGATGTTGCAGTGAAGATGAAAAGCGAGAGATCTCTAGAGACTGTATTTATAGAGGAGTCTCTGTGGTAAATCTACACACGGTCTGGGCAGTCACACCCTCCTGCAGACACTGGCCGTCACACAGATGTGGAGAGAGGAGGCGATAACTAGAGAGAGGGTATTAATAGATCAGGATGGGGTGCACGCACACACACAGACACTCGCTTTTCTCTCTCTCACCCTCACCAGCGCAGCGAGGGGATGCGGTAGCTCCAAGAATAGGCTCAGTGCACCGCGAGCCTGCTGGTGGGAAAGAGGGAGAAACGGGAAGAGATGAATACAGATTAGTAGAGCTGGAGGATTTTAACTGAAAATCAGGAAAAAGAGGAAGGAGTGTGCAAGATGGTTAAGACGCCTAATGGGTGTAATGACTCTTCATCAGCCATCAAGCCTTCTCTCTACATGCCGTTCACATAAACTCTCTCCTTCTGGACCTCCTCCTCTGTGGCTCTGTTTGCTCAGTTTTCCATCCCTCTTTCTGTTTTCTCCTCCCTTAATTTTCCTCGCTGTTTGCCGGCAGTCGCCCTCACTCCTCTGCAAGTGATGAGTGACGATGGCTGATGGGCCTTTATCTTGTTTGGTCGGGTATTTATTTAATCATCCCAGAGTGGAGAAAGTAGGCGACCAGAGGGAGGGAGGAGGGGAGAGAAGGCAAGGTGCAAGATGAGAGAAGATGCGACAGAAAAAGAGGGAGAAGGAATAAGGTGTGGCACACAGGCTCTGTCTGTGTGACCTGCAGGTTTTTTTGAAAGGGGACCTGTTATGCTTTTCTATTTTACAATTACAATTACAAAAGAGGTGGGACGAATTTAAATAAAAACAGAATGCAATGATCCTCTTCGCCTCAGTCCATTTTAAACAAGCTTTGCCCCAAAGAAGATGATGATGGTGCAGGATCATGTTCACATGCGGTTTCTTCTTTGCACGATGGAGCTTTAACCTGCAGTTGTGGATAGCACAGTGAGCTGTGTTCACAGTGACAGTGAGTCACTGAGCCTATGCAGTGATTTCCAGGACAGATTCATGCCGATTTTTTTTTACGCAGCATCACCTGAAGGCCTGCAGATCACAGGCATCCAATGTATTTATTTATTTAGTTAGTTTGGCCTTGACCCTTGCTCACAGAGACTTCTCCAGATTCTCATAATGTTTTGATGATTTTGTGCAAGGTAAATGAGATATACAATGTCACAATTTTACATTGAGGATTATTATTCTGAAATTATTCCACAATTTGTAAATAATCTTGTTACTTCTGCCTCTCTAAAACAGTCATTTTACACCCAATCATGTTACGGACCTGTTGCCAATTAACCTCTTACGTTCCAAAGTATTCCTCCAGCCTTTTGTTGCCCAAGTGGTGGAAATTAAAGGAGACACTATAATTCTGATTAAGCTGAACTAAATTGCTAATATTAAGTTTACACCTCTGACATTTGTTTCAAAGCTGTCTACTTTTTGGTCTTTCAAAAGTTTCAGGTTGCCCAGGTGGAAGCATTTCTATTGCTTATATTTTCTCCACAACAGTCTGAAATACATTCGGCAGACCATAAATAGTCTTAAGCCGGGGGTCAGGAGGTGTAATGGGTCATGACATGAGAGGCCTACTGGGGTAAGAAAGACCAGAATCAAAGTTCTGCAACACAGATTTTAAATTCTTTCCGAGACATAACCATATTTTTTGCTTTTTTTTTTTTCCTTATTGGAAAGCTCCACATCTTTAGGCTGAGGACATTTATTCAAATGACACAGTACAAGAAGTTTAAAGCTGACATAGCCAGATTTCACACTCCAGATGTCAGGAGAATCGTCCAGGCCTGGAGCGTGCAGGAGACAGGAAACCTGAGCCCAGTTGCTTTCTCTGAATTTACTGGACTATTACCTGCACTGTTCCTTCATGGGGGCAATTGGACATCAAATTGGGCACGACCTTTGTACTCAGGAGCTGGCTGATTTAAGAGTATTTTGTGTTGAGCTAAGACACCAGATTGTTTGATTCTCACATAAACCTCCTCTGAATAATGGCTACAAATGTTCAGAGTCAAAATAGCAACATAGATACAAGTCAGGTTTTTATTCAGATTTGTTGTCAATATTAACCATAAAAATCAGTGCTGTCAATAGATTAAAAAAAATTAACTACTATCGCACAATTTTCTGTAATTAATCGCAATTATTTGATCAATAGCCTGACTGCAATTACATTTTTTCAACTTTATATTTAAGCTTGTAACTGACATTTATGCAATATAATGAAGTAAATGCAGAAACAACACAGAGGATGTATGCTTAAATTCAAAGAGAATTTCAATAGTTTTCTTCAGTCTTTTAGCACAGGTTCTCTCCTCTGAAATACAACTTTTTAGAAAGTTTAAGTATTCACTAATATATAATATATATTAGTGCTCTCAAACAATTAAAATGTTTAATCAAATTCATCACAGGGTTACTGTGGATTAATTTTGATTAATCACGATTAAATATCATTCATTTTTATTCTACATTAATCATTTTGCATGAGCAAACAGACTGGAGAAAAAAGGGAAAATATACGCACTTAACATGAATGTTCAAGATTTTCAATAAACATGTTAACAAAAAACTCTGTAGACATTTATCCTCTCTCTCCGTCACTCTTGGAGAGGCACTTCATGTCCTTGAAACAAGGAACCAAATCTATGTAAAGCTCGTGTTCTCAACTACATTAACAGGTCTGCAGTTTGGTGCAATCCACTTGGTAACTGTGTCAGTCAATATGTCCGAGGTAGACTAATGAGCCCCCGAAGCTCCGTGAGTGGTTTGTCGCAAGCTGGGTGACACGTTAGCCAAAGTGCTAGCAGCATCCCCGACTAACGTGTGCTTCGCGTTAATGTGATATTTTAAGCTGGAAGTGTTCGGTAAAAAGAAAATTCCTTCTTGCACAATGTGCATAATACTTTATGTCGGTCGACTGTTCCGTCTTGTTAGTCTGTTAATACTCAAATTTCCCATCGAGGGGGCCAGTGTGCGTTTATCATCTACCAGACCCTGTGCACGAGAAAATGCTAATTTCCTGGTTTGAGACCGGATGTGGGGTTGTGCATTTCCGGTAGCTTTACTTTGCAGTCAATCGCTACTGCGAAGATTTACTCCAAAATCATGTCCAAAACTCGAAAACAGAAAGATTGCGTTAAGTTACAAAGAGCAGAAGGTGGGAACACTCACTGCTGTTGTGTCATGAAAAAAATCTAATGATCAATTTTGACGTTTAAAGAGTTTAGATCGATCAGTTGATTACGTCACTCAACACAAGCAGAACTGCATTACTGCAGCAGAAGACACATCGTCCACATTCAGAAGCACATCTCTGTATAGTGACTGGTCTTATGATTTAAACAGGCAAATGTTCAGCATTCAAACTACAGGTGAAGAATAGTCAAACCAGATGTTTCCCGTTAAGTCGATATCAGCTAGTCAAGTACACACCTACACAACATGTTAACAAACCGTGAAAAAAAGCCACACAAAAAATGAATCATTGCTGGTAAGGGTTTCTATACATTAGTATTTACGAAGGGTATGTTGTGACTTACCTTCAAAATTACAGTGGTCCCTCGCTATAATGCGGTTCACCTTTCACCTCGCTGTTTCGCGTTTTTTTTTTAGTGCAAGTTTGCATGCTTATTTTTTTTTTATGTCACATTGTGTCCTGTGTCCTGATCGCTGCAGACAATCTCCTCCGTGACGTCTCTCCTGTACAGTACAGAATCGCTGCATCGATCGCTAGCAGTGTGACTCTGAAGTGCAGTGCTGTATGTCCACGATGTCCACGAAACGTTTTGCACCGTCAAAAAATAAAATTGGCTACTTGATTTCACCTATCGCTGGTTATTTTTAGAACATAACACCCACAATAAACGAGGGACAGCTGTTTACAGATACTGAGAAATATAACATTTGAATCCCTTTTCTCTTTTGCTCGGAGGTGCGGGGGAAAAAATATCGACAAGTCGATGAACATCATTTACAGATATATTGGGTAAATGCCCAAGACATCTATAGAAATGTAAATCGCCGCTTGATTCATTCATTTGCTAAACTTGTTTTGGACCGTAAACCAGGCGCGAATAGGACACCGGAAACAAAGCTCCCCACAGGAGTTTCCGCACCGGAAGTAGCATATGCTAACGTGCACATAGTCTATTGAGCTGACTTTTTTTTTTTTTTTTTTTATTAGTAAAATTAACATACAGACAAAATGCACCATATATTACACATTTAGAGAATAAACATTCCTTACATATTAGCAACTTTCATACATAGTGAAAAGAAAATATAAAGATGGGGTCACTTAATTTAACAGAATATTAACTCACTAAATCAAAATCTTCCACAAAGAAAACAAAAAAAGCAGCCTTTTTCTTTTTAACTAAAGTCAGAGATTTAAC
This sequence comes from Rhamphochromis longiceps, assembly GCF_057381845.1. NCBI lineage: Eukaryota > Metazoa > Chordata > Actinopteri > Cichliformes > Cichlidae > Rhamphochromis > Rhamphochromis longiceps. Next base: position 25,134,401 of record NC_140577.1, read on the forward strand.
CAACAGGTTTAAGTCGTTTTTCCAGTACGCTAGCGTTGGTTTGGTCTTAAAAAAACGACATTTATTTATAAATTGCTTGCACAAGATTAATAACACATTAACACCATAATTAGCTTTCTTTTCTTTCAAAAACACTCCAAACATTATCATATTTAAGGTAAATGGGGTAATTTGAATCCCACTGGAATAAAGCCAGGTATGAAAATCCAACCAAAATATTTGTATGAAATTGCACAAAAAGAATAGATGGTCCAAATCCTCCTCTTCTGTTTCACAAAATACACAATTACCAGTTTCTATTTTGAATCTATCACCAAGGAGTCTATTTGTCGGGTAAATTTTATTCAAAATTTTAAATTGGACTTCTTTCCCTTTAGAAGGGATAGGGAAGGTGATATAATCAGTTCTTATTTTTTCAATTTCTTCCCTTTGGAAATCTTTTAATATGTAATTACGTCTACTATTGAGCTGACTGGTTCAGCTGCCCGTCACTACCAGATCAACTGCTCATTTGCGCATGTTCGAAGGTAACTCTACTTGGACAAACTGCCCGAAATGCGTTGACGGAAACATTTCAGGGATTTTGAGCCATTCTGCACTCCAGATGCGTTAATTGTGTTATTATTATTATTTTTTAAAATCACGTTAATCGTGATGATGGCGTAATCTGTGATAACGCGTTAATATTTGGCAGCACAAATAAAAATACAAACAAATTTCATGTATCCATCCATTAAGTCCAATAATATTTGAGTGTTTTGAAATACTACTGATGCTGTTAACTTCAACAGTAGCATAAAGGGAAAACCCAGAATTCCTGAAATACTGGTTCATAAAGTTTTCATTAGGAATATGATGTATTCACTCTTTCTACCTCAATTAAACAATAATGATATTTTTAATTACTTTAGATTGTACATGAATGCACAACAATGTCCTGGAATTGTTAAGCCATGCAAAATACGCTGGGATAAACTTCTTCCTTGACACATTCCAACATAGATGACATGCACAAGAGGAACAAACTGCCAATCATTGTTGGAGGAACAAACTATTACATTGAGTCTCTGCTGTGGAAAGTCCTGTTGGACACTGGCGTAAGTGTCATAGATGCTCAACTTGAATACACCGCTCTCTGTCCTTTCTGTCTTTTGTACTGTTAATCTCTTAAATGTATAAATGTCTTATTATCTTTACCCATTTTACTTTTGATAACAACATTAAGCCAGAGTGCTTAAGCTTTCGCAGCTTGAAGATAATGTAATATTTCACTTTAGTTTCATTTCTTCATGCTGCATAGTCATTTACTGTTAATAAAACTGCCACGGGTGCTTTTTCTCATCTTAATCTCTGTTTTCATTGCACATTACTTCTGACTCTAGGCACCGCTCTAAACGGACCTTGTAATGTGTTAAAGATTTGGAAGCAGGAGCTTAATGGCAGTGTTCGAGGGCAGGTTTTGCAAATACAACTTGTCTCGCAGCAGGAGAACGAGGAGCCGGGGGACGGAGGGGATGGGTCTCCGAACAGGAAGCTCGAGCTCGAGAAACTGGGAGGAGCTGAGTTGCATAAACGACTGGCCGAGGTGGACCCCGATATGGCTGCCATGTTGCACCCAAATGACAAGCGCAAGATAGCCAGGTGATACAGCTGGTGAAGGGTAATCTGTCAGTTTTAGTGATGTGGATGTTGTGTTGGGGCATGTGTTGTGCTCCATGATGTGTAGCATGCACTCTGGCCTCAGGTTAAGTTACCCAGTTCTTTAATATGAGCTGGTAAGGATGATCTTTTCCTCTTAACCTGAGCACACAGCCACAAGTTTGGTTTCGATTTAAATCTCAACAGGTCGAGAGTTTTGGTGTGTTGGTTTTTGAAGCTCACTTTGAAAGTATCCTGGTGAGAAAAGGATTGAGAGATTGTTTGTTCTTCATAATTATTTGTATTTTTTCTTGTTTTATGTCTTCATTTTTCTGAAGGATATGCCCCTGGTGCAGCAATAATGAACATTCTCACCACTTTTAAATTGTATTCTTCATTTGACCGGATTGTTATGTAATTTCAGTTTACCCTCCCAGGCCTTATAAACAAGGAGTTCAATAAAACTTCATAGTACATGTGGATTTCAAGTGTTTGATTTGAACTTAAAACTTACACAGGAGTCTGCAAATCCACAAAGAGACGGGGATTCCACATAGCCGCTTGCTGGAGGAGCAGAGGGGGCAGGAAGGCGGTGATGGTCTTGGGGGGCCGCTAAGGTACAAAGACCCCTGCATCTTCTGGCTGCATGCTGACATGGAGGGTAAGGAGGGAGACTTGTAGATGTGCTCTTTGTGTGGGGGAATAAAACAAGCTTTGAAATGTGGAAAGTGTCTTTATTTCCATGCTACATTTGTCATATCTACTTCTTTCTGTCCTTCAGCTCTAGACAAGCGGCTGGATGCTCGTGTAGAAGATATGTTGTCTGCAGGAGTGATACAGGAGCTTAGAGACTTCCACATCCGATACAATCGACAGAAAATCCAGGACAACAGGTAAGGAAATAAGGTGAGGTGTCCGCTCACCTGAATGAACGCAACCAACCAGATCCTGTTCATCCTGATGGTTTTTTAGGTTATTTGTTTGTTTTTTTCTCCTGTCAAAGAAATATGCTGTTCTAGATAAAGCCCACAGTGTTTAGACTTTGTTCTTGTGGGACTAATATTATTCTAGAATGTCCAGTAATTATTAATAATAAGGGATAAGCCTATTTATGTCTGACGCTACCAGGGGAGTCTAGTATTTTCTGCTAATTATTTTAGTGCCTCCAAGAATTTTAATTCCATGCTGAAGATAACTCTATAATTGTATTCTTGGATTGTACTAGAAGAATTTTTATGATTAACAGCTCAAAATAATCCTTTTTTTATACAAGCTTTGGATTGGTTCCTTTCTCACTTGCCCCCTTTTCCCCTTTTGTGATTGGCTACCTCTCACAAACAGAAAGTTATAGATTGGTGGGGCTTCTGTTCCCACAGCTAGTGCTACAGATGTCCATAATCCTGAGATGACTATATTAATGATATGTGCTCTCATTGACATCATAATTCAATAACCATCTTCAATAAGTTAAACTCAACTGGCCCTATACAAAAATATGTTTTCTTGAAATTAGGTTAAAACAACATTCTCTGTCAGAAACAATGCCATCTGATAAACAAAAATTAATGTGGAGTAGAGTGTAGAATTCTCGAGCGATCTGTTAATATTAGCGCAGGTTAGCTAGGTTTCAGTGTAAGCTCATTTGATGCTAACTTTAGCTGAGGCTTGTTAAGAGGTAGAAAACAAAATATGTTACCATATTTGGAAAAGATGGTAAAATGGTAGTGCATGGGAGTCAACACTACAAGGGGTTGCTAGTTTACAGTATACTGTAAATTAAAAGTTAGCTTGCAGCTAGCACTGTTAAATCAATTGAGATGTTAATTTTGGGAGGGGAAAAAGGAAATTAAATTATGAAACTGAAAATTAAGAGTTTTCATTTTTTTAAGCCTTTCATAGTTTTCACCATTTTGTTTAGTACAGCTTGTGCATCATTAGCTAACACTAGTATTAGCTAGGTAGCTCATGGCTTGCTCCAGGCTAGCTCCGGGCTATAAGTCAGAGCTGATAGAAAATTAGCATACTAGTTGGCCAAGTTATAAAAACATCAGATTCTAAGGACAGCAGTTTTTGACATTTGGCTTTATTTTTTTCTTTGGAGTTGTGCTTCTGTTTTTTTTTTTGTTTCTTTTTTGGGGGGGATTGCCTTGCAGTGTTCTCAGGTAAAAGCACTAACCTTGCTTAATTGACAAGACAGATTCTTCAGGGTTTATTTTTATGTTCAGCAACACTTTCTTTGGCAGCAACTATTCCCCACTATCTCTACCAGGACATTTTTAGATTTAGCTCTAGCAGCTACCTACTCACCATATGCTGCAATACACAAGATAACCTGCATTTTATTTATTGTATTCAGTTTCCATATGGTATTCGGATTTTTTATATATTGTTTCCAAGTAGGCAGGTAAAAAACGATTCATGCTATTCTGAGATTTAACATTCGTTGTCTTTATTTTGTATCTACATCACTACATTACATTTTTGTTAACTTTGTCTTTCCATGTCCTGTGTGTGACATGAAATGTGAAGACCAAAAAGAAAGAGAGATGTGAACACTGCTGTGTGTCTCTGTTGGCAGTCGATATTGATAGTGTATGATGGGGTGTGGCTGCAGGGAGTTGATGCACTGGTGGAACGTTGCCCAGGAACCTTCCGGTTCCCCTCCCTTTCGTTTATTTCATCACCCTATCTCACCTCCCTCGTCCTCCTCCCTGTCCCTCCATCTCTGCCTCTATTGCCCTCTGAGCAATCTGATCATCCATGCACTTTACCCCCCCCCCCCCCTCTCTCTCTCTTTCTGTCTGTCTTTCTCTGCTTTGCCCTCATGTCTCCATCCCCAGCTGGCTGCTGTGGCCAGACATCAAGGTCAGATCTCCACCCCCTTCCCTGCCTCCCTCTCTTCCTCTGTCTTTCTTTTCCTCCCTCCATTGACTCTACATTTCCTGTGCTCAGACGCTATTCTCAAATTTCTGTCTCTGCCTGTCTAGCCAGATTTATTTTTGTTATTTCCTCTTGTTGTTTCTCTTACAAGCCTAGAAATTAGGGACCTGAAATAATCCTTTTTATTCTAATATTTGCTGTGCAGTGTATTTGAGGAAGAGAATTAGATAAAAGCAATTTTGTGTGTGTGTGTGTGTGTGTGTGTGTGTGTGTGTGTGTGTGTGTGTTTTATTATAAAGATATCTTATTTGCATTTCAATGTAGAAACCTTACCTGCAAATAACAAGTAAAAGGACACAAAGTGCAAAATGTTATTATTCAGTTATTAGTTCTGATATCTGGTACAAATATGGGTGGATACTCAGTTAAGCACTTCTTACATCTTCAGACATCAGCTAGTGAAGGTGAAAATTCCCATAACAGGTAGTCGCCAAAGTAGGATGCTCTTTCGCTATGTGGATTTGCTAGAATCTAAGCCCAGACTGCACATATGGAGCATTTCTAAGCAATAATCAGACATTTGTTTCATACTTGGCAACTCCGTCATCACTTCGTATCAAGAATTTGTCCTGCAGTGAAGAATAAAGCTCCACTCCACTTGTTTGCACTTCTTGATTATGTATTGAAGCTGGAGGGATGTCTCAGGGAATGTTTTCTATTTTCTATAGGATTTCTGATTAGGGCTGCTCAATTAATCGAATTTTAATCACGATTACGATCTGGGCTTTCAACGATCATTAAAAATGACTGAGCCGATTATTAGCCCCTCCCTAATTTATCCGCGACACCTTAAAGGCCGGTCCGTGAAAATATTGTCGGGCATAAACCGGTCCGTGGCGCAAAAAAGGTTGGAGACCGCTGATTAAGAGGACCCGAGGGAAGCTCGGAAAGCTAAGCAGAAGTTATTTGGAGAGTGACTGCCGTTGGTTGAAAAGAGAGTTTAAAAAAAAAAAACTTCAGTGGTGTTGCACACTATTTTATATTATTTTTTTAAAGTCATTGTTAACCCTTTAAAGCCGGTCAGAGCTGCATGCTCCGTTTTGCGTAACTATTGTTAAATCCCTGTAGAACCTGAACCGTGTAAGCTAGCGCAATAATTTGTTTTGCATATGAAACCGGAGGAGTTGTACTTACATCTTATGCCATCAGCTTGTCCTCGGTCACGGTTTCGTTCCACATATAGCTTTGCAAAAATTGCATAAAAAGCGCTTGCAGGAACAAAAACATAATATTCCAGAAACACGCTTTGCCGTTCCTATCAGCTGTTCGTAACACTTCCCACAGTGAAATGATGCACATGCTGTTTTCTTTGCAAATCTGCATCATAGGATTGTTTTTTGTTTTTCCTGCAGTATATAAAAATTGCTGTATCTCCAAAATAAAACTATGAAGACACTCAAAATAAATTTCCTGTTGTTGTAAACTATTTTTTGCAACTTTATTGTATTTAAAGTTTTGAGGGATAAGCCTCTTAAATTTCTCCAAGTAGAAATATATGTAAACAAAACAAAAGCGATTTTCAATTTTTTTTGTAGTTTATTGCACTTTTTTGCAATTTATGTAATTACTATGGACTTAATGCATACATATTATTAAAATATGGGCTATAACAGTTGTATTGATGTATAGCAACTTGAAATGCTCCCACAAATGGCACTACAGCATGTAAAAAAATAATATAAGCTCTGGTGGACTTGGTTCTATGGTAGGTCTTAAAGGGTTAAATAAATATCGTCAAATAATCGTGATCTCAATTTCAGTGAAAATAATCGTGATTATCATTTTTGCCATAATCGAGCAGCCCTATTTCTGATTATCACAAAAACAAGGTCATAAAAGTTTGACACGTCACTGTTTTGTTCAGACAGGCACAAATTCATCCCCTCACACTTGGCGATGGTGGGAATGAAGAACGCCCTTTTAACAGGAATCGGTCTCACAGAGGAACGATTTTTAGTGCTGACTGCAGTCACAAGAAGTAAGATTGTAGCGTTACAAACGCTACAATCGGCGGCCTATTTTGTACTGCTTTACAAAAGCTAAAGTATTTCCGGTCAGTTTCAGGCTGCCTTGTCTAAATAAAGGAAAACTGGAAAATAATCAGATGAGAATGTATTTTACAGATATTGTCACAGCAGTTATTCTGCTACTGCTAGCACCTGGAAAAGCCTGATTTAGCCTTGAACTGGCTGCAGTGCTCAAATTGGGGTGGTGTGCTCTGACATTTACTAAAATGCTCCGTCTGGCAAGTTCACCAGAGGATTCTGCCCCAGCCTTGTGTCAGCCCTGGTCACCATACTGGATTTTTAGTAGCCATGGGTCCCTCCGTCTGCTCGTGTCATTCTGTCACTTTCTCTCTTGAAGGGCTTCACATCTGTTCGCTAAGAGTTTAGGAAGCGACAGAGAGATGGAGGAGGAAAGGATGAAATGAGTCACCAGCGAGTGTATAAATATCAAGTTGAAGGCCGAAAGCTTTTATGTTGATGGATAATGTTTCCTCCTCTCCTCTCCTCTCAGTCAAGACTATCAACATGGGATTTTCCAGTCGATCGGTTTTAAGGAGTTTCACGACTACCTGACGGCTCCGGAAAGCAGCACCCAGCAGGAGAAAGACTCTCTACGAGACAAAGGTTAGAGAAACACCTGATCAAAGTCACTCAGATGGAGTTGGATGCACTGGCTGGTGGACTGCTGATCAACCACAACAATCAGGTTTTGTTTTTTGTTTGTTTTTTTTGTCCTCCCTTCATTTTGTGCTTCATCTAACGACCAGCTTGTTTTCCACTCACTCAGGTATAGAAGCTTTGAAGATAGCTACAAGGCGTTACGCCCGCAAACAGAATAAATGGGTCCGCAACCGCTTCCTCAGACGTGAGTACCATTCACCCATGCAGTGAGTGTGTGAGTCGGGTGTGGGGGGTGTATTGGTGCTGCAGACAGATCCTTAGCAATCAGCACTCTGTAACAAGATGAGATTCGTGCACTCTATTAGAGACACAATAAGCCTCTCAGCCCACTGTACTGTGTTCCTGGGTACAGAGATAGCGTGTGCGTGCGCCACCTTTTTAAAGCTTTTGTTTCAGTTATTGTTATTGCCCCTTCCAGGCAAACAGAGACATGTTTGCGACCTGTTTTAAAGTCTTTCGGCTCCTCATCATACAGTTTTTGAACGTTTAGTAAGCTGAAAATTTATGCGACACAGCAGAGAAACCTGAGTGAACGTTAATTAATTCCACCTCAGTTGCCATTGTTGCCTGATCGGGATATTCGACTGATATGCTGGTATATTCATAACAATTTTAATGCAAAAAGGCAAAATTAATGTTAATGTTCATCACAGTTCATCACAGTCTTCCCTCCCCAAGGAGCTGTTTTGTGGTTCCTTTCAAACAGCTGTAGAAAGGCTGACACCACTCTGACGTGTTTCACAAATAAATCACATGTAAGCACAATCAACTCATTGATTTCTGTTTTAAAAAACAAAAGCCTCGATGGAAACCATAAACTGTGGCTTCAGTTTCCTTATTTGGTGAACATCTAAATCCAAGTTTTATTTTTGCAAAATGATTTTACGGTTTGAAAACATCCCGTGTAGCTCAGCAGGGAAAACCACAGCATTCATTTAATCACTGGGACAAAGTTAGATTTGATTTTATACAGCATGTGCGCACTACTGTGACGTAGTGATTGGATAATGTTTCAAGATCCATCCCCAGCGCACACCTGCAGCTAAGACCTGTGAAAGCTTCAACCCCCTGTGCTTCCAAATGCATAGAAATGAACTTCAGTGTTTGGTTACCTGCCAGAGCAGCTGCCACTGCAGAACGGACAAGACTGCCCACCGCAGCCAAAATCAACCTGAGATTGGAAAGTGGTGATTTGCCACCGTGAGTCAGTTTAAAGTGTAGAGAGTGCGTAAGAGCAGAGTGTGTAGTGCGTCTCTCTTCCCTTGAAAAGGAAACCTGGTCCCACCGGCAGCATGCCCTGCAGTAACCCTGCCTCCTAATCCTGTTAGGCCCAAGTGGCTTAAGGCCACGCCAGGCCCTAAACCTCAATACCCCTCTTTCTGACCGCCTGCCTACCCGCTGCACACGCCATATGGACTACATCACATGTGTGCACGCGTCTGTCTGTGTTGCAGCTATAATCATAGAAACATGCAGTAATCTGTCTAAGATTGTCTACTTGTGTTCACGTGTGTGCTTTTAAGTGTGTCCTGCCTTTAGACAATCCATATAACACTGCCCCCCTCTTACACACACACACACACACACACACACACACACACACACACACACACACACACACACACACAGACCCTGCTTAGACTGTGCTCTGTCTGCTGCATCAGGCCTGAAAATGCAGGTGGCAGCAGAGGAGATTAGCTCTCCTCAAAGACCTCAACCTCCCATCCAATGAAGTCTCAGAGGAAATACTTTTGCTTTGTTAAATTTGTGGATGTTATGATCAGAACTTTGTTGGTATTTTTTTTTTTTTTAATTTATGGACCATGATCGTTTTTATTCACTGGATTAGAGAAATATAAACCAGAGCAAGAACAGCGTCAATCAGGCAAACATCTCTTTGAGTCAGACCAAGAGTAGCTATAAAAAGTAGTCCCTTGGAAATATGTGCAGCAGTAGTCTACTGTAGCATTTACTGAGGACTGCATTTTTGCTTGCTTTATTTATTTATTCTTTTTGTTTCAAAGAGTTGAGTGTACAAGTTACAGCAGATAACAAGAACTTTCTAAAGTTTTTAAAGTATAAAGATATTGGTCTCAATTTTAAGGGTGACTAGACAAACGGATATACTAAGAAAGTATCTTTGTTGTGAAGATAAACCATCCCTGGCGTCGTGTTTCTTCTGGTAATACACACAAATTTACCAGGAAGTCCATTTGAAGAAACACATCAGTCATTTGAAGGATTTTTGCTGCGAATACCAAAACACTGCACAGTTAAGTTATCACAAGGAAGAATTTGAAGGACAGCCTTTTTGACAGGCACCAGATAAATGGCTTGAAGAAGGCCTTCGTGTTACTAGATAAGAATGTACAAGCTCATATTTAATTACCCAATGCACCAGCCTTGTAGGGTGGCTTTGCTGCAAAAGCTGAGTCATGAGGGACTGTGTTGCCGGATGACCTTCTCTGTTTGTGTGGTTCTGGAAACATGTTGTTCTTGCTGTTGACTCCATTGACGTTGTTTTTGTCGGTGTCTGTGCAGAGATGGTAAAGTGTTTCATTGTTACAGATCAGGACAGAATTATTTGGCGAGATTTACAGTTCCACACGCACTGAAGCGTCCTCACTGCATAATACTTCCAGCACCGTGTTTCACTAAGGGGGGTGGTGTTCTTTGGGTTGATTGCCTTCTTTCTGTAAACATAAGCAGCGTCTAGTTCTAGTTTCGTCTCATCTGACCAAAGGATGTGCAATATTCCAGTATTGCATAATCTTTCTCCAGGCTGCCTTAGCTATTTCAGTCTGGCTTGAAGGTGTCGCTTCTGAGAAGGGAAGTTTTTCTTCTTCTGTAGCCTCACAGTCCATTCCTGTGCTGGCTTCTAGTGACTGTCTTTTTTGAGACTACAATTCCCAGCTAGATTAAGTCATTCACTTGTGTTTGGCATTGGTTCTGGAGTCTTTAGGCATATCTCTCACTAGTTTCCTTTCCAGATTCTTTGAAATCTTTCACTTCCTGCCTCTCCTAGGCTTGTTCTGTCCTGTGTGGCTCACTTTGAATTTCTTGATGATACTTTGACTCCTGTTCCTGACACGTGGAAACGCTGTAATAATGTTTTGTATATGTCCTACTTTTTGAGCATCACTTCTTCTTTTTCTAAAGCCCAAAAATGCCAAAAAGTCTATTTTTGGCACGATGCTTTCCCAAGTGACAGTTCAAAGACATGCTGAAGTTTTTAGACTGTTTAAATTGTAAAATAACTCTTAGTTTTAACTTGATTTTACACACTTTGAGCATTACAAAGGTAACGCGCATCAGCTTTTGTTTACAGCTGGAGTTTTTGTATCATTGGGATCCAGTCAATTCTCAGTGTCAGTAACTAGCAGAATACTGTTGGCTGTAGGGCAGCGGGGCGTTTATTGTAAAATCTGACCCAGTTCCTTTGAAAATAAATCAATCTACAGGCTGTTGGAGCCAACCAAGAGAGTTGGGGAAGGTCTGAGTTAGTCACATCTGCTCAGATAGTAAAAACACACATATTAGATTAATTAAAGATTTGCCCAAGGACAGCCCTGTAATGCTACCCCTGGTTGGGGGATGCCCCTAACCAAAGTTTTGCTCTCATCCACCTTTCTGTTCTGCATCATCTCCGTTGACCTCTCTGTCTTGCTCTGACTGCTGACCTCCTTTTCTGTTTCGCCCGAGTCCCACACATGCCCGCACAGATGCCGGCAGGCCTCAGCTGAGCAGGCTAATCTCTTGAAGCGTTACAGAGCTGCTGGGAATGTGCCCCGACCACACAAACACGGGCAACAGGGTCGCTGGGGTCTGCGCAGACCAACCCAGGCATGCAGAAACTAGTGGGTCAAAGGGAAAGACAAATTGAAAACGACAGAGCCTCAGTCAGGCTAACAATGAAGTAGATTAAAGAAGCTAGAACATAATCTGAATGCTGACTTTATATGTAGGCTGAATCACATGCCTCGAAGGCACAAGTTTAACCCAGTTTTACGGTTCACGTTTAGTAGCAAATGTCAGAGCGAGAGTTCGTGGGCGTTCAGTGCTTTAAATACTTCTCAGCAGGATACGTGGTTGTTGATGGACTCAGCTCTGGTTGCTGTGAGGATTTAAGCACCAGGTCAGCCAGCTTAGAAGAAATCAAGCTTAATTTGACTTGCCTTTATTTGGGGCTGTGTGTGGGTGTACACCTATAGTGTGTGCGTGGCGAGGGGGGTGGAGTTAATTAGTTGATTTAATTACCCTTAAACTACATAGTAATCTGAGGTTATATTCCTTTTATCAGGTGCTGAATCTAATGCAGATGAGGCAGCTCCCTCTGTTTAGTAAAACTCCCACAAGGCAGGCATACAAGTGCAAACAGCACCTTGTAACCAGGTTACGCAGGTGTAGTTTGACCAAGGCCTCGTGAGCGTTAAGTAACAGGGGGATAGGTGTCTTTCAGTCCCAGGAGTAAATGAGCGAGTGAAGGATGGATGGAGGGCGACTGAGAGGAATGGCACATGGACGGCTGGGTTGGTTAAAGAAGGGAGAGTAATTTGATCCAGCTGAGGCAACAGGTGTGGGGTGAGTTTACACCCTTGTCCACTAGCAAGTGTGAAACCTTCATGAACTCTTTCTCTCTCTCTCACACACACACGCGCGCACACACACACACACACACACACAAATAAATAAATGCAATCTCATACCATGGATAAAAACAAGACTGTGTTGTTGTTGCCAAAGAGACCTCTCTGTGACCTCCGCTCAGCAGACAGGCAAGATATGTTTAGGTGGAAACGTCAAACGCTGACGAGAAATCTAAAATCTTATTTTGCTGAGGTGAGGTGGGGAAGAGATGGTGTAATAAGAAAAAGACTCGTCTCTACTCCTCAGAACAAATATAACTGGCTTGTCATAGAGGATTCAACCGCTACGCCGCAGTGGCTCATACAAATGCCACAGGGTACATGTGAATCAGGAGAGACAGTCATTCATTACAAAACACATCTGCCATTGTGAAAAACATAGAGTGACTTATAGTTGTGTCTGTAAGTATTTGGACATTGCCAGGTTTTTGGGGTTTTTTTTGTAATTTTGCCTCCTTTATGGGGTTTAATGGTTTATGAATTCCATCCATTTGTATTCACAGTCCCATTGTCTGAGCCTCAAAACTATCTGGGCAGTTCACTGTCTATGTCAGGGGTGTCCAGCTCCAGGCCTCAAGGGCCGGTGTCCTGCAGGTTTTAGATGTGTCCTTGATCCAACACAGCTGGTTTAAATGGCTAAGTGACCTCCTCAACATGTCCTGAAGTTCTCCAGAGGCCTGGTAATGAACTGATCATTTGATTCAGGTGTGCTGACCCAGGGTGATATCGAAAACCTGCAGGTAACCAGCCCTTGAGGCTTGGACTTCCCCACTCCTGGTCTATGAACTGTGAGAGCAGTAATGCTGACCCAAAATAGTTTGCCCATTTAAAAAAAAAAAAAAAAAAGTAGGTGAAGGATGCTAAAGTCTTCCGTATAAACAATTGGTGCCACTTGTTGTTTTTTTCCACTTACGAGAAGTTGATCTCTTGTTTATGCAAAGTCCAGGAACTGCTAGCCTGCACTCTTAGCTTATCTTCACACTTCACCGCTAATTAAAGCAAAGCGACTTCCGCTGCACTTTTCGGTTAATGCGGCAGCTTCTCTCGCACACTTTAATTTCTGTGGAGTGTGAGGCTGCTGTTTGCTGTTGAGCGATGTGTCAAAGAACTTTTAGGAAGATCCAACTGCATTTACAGATTTGCTTGCCACGCTTCTCCTCTCTTCTCTTTGAAACGCACTACTGTACTTTGCACTTGGACTCTGAGGTGTGTCCAGTGTTGGTGAACGGCCTGAATGATTCGGTGTAGTTTGATGATCAGTTTCAGCTTTGTGAATCTACATGACGTGTTCATCCTGCTGCAGGCTTTAATTCTTATGATAGTTACAGCCAGAATATCAACCAGAAATCTGGGGAAAAAAACACATTACGTAAAAGTTATAAATTAATTTGCGTGTCACTGAGTGGAAAAAAACCCCAAGCAAAACACGACTCAGTATTTGGTGTTTTTGGTGCTGTGGTCCCAACTGCCTGCAGGTCATTAACAAGGTTCTCCCGTGTAGTGTTGGGCTGATCCACCATGTTTCTCATGATCATTTGTAACCGATTGATCAATATGATTGTAGTCAGTCTGTGGTAGCCAGAAATGTGGGGACCTAATACTTCTTTAGAGAATGTTTATCTCTTTAAGAGTGTGCAAATAAGCTGCATTAATCACCAGTATACTGCGCTCTCATTGGTAGCGGTTTCAACTGCTCACCTTGAGGCTGAGATAAAGTTTTTCTCAAAATCTGCTTACTTCTCATCACTAATAGATTATGTTCTGCTCCTACTTTCTGTGATCTGAGGTTACCATGTCACTGTGAATGCTTCCTGTGTGAGGATGCAGCTTAATGTATAAAGAGCTTAGATTTTAGATTCCCTCATTCCACAAAAAATCCCCAGAAATAAAGTCCACTCTTTACAGATCCCTACCTCCCAAAGGAAACTTGAACCAGCCGTACTCAACCTGCTTCAGAAATTCGATCACAAACAACAGTTAAACGACGGAGCTGAGTGAGACGAGAAGTGGAAGAGGAACTTTAGGAAAGGGGAAGGAGGCTGTTGAGTCAATAGCGGCAGCTGCGGTGTTCCAGTGTGGGTGGCAGCCAAAGAAGCACAGCTGGGCCAGGGGACATCGCGCTGAGGCTGGTAGCGGAGCTTTTATAGCAAAGCACACACAGCCGCACATCCTCACTCAGCAAACACAAGGATAACACAGCAAATGACTTCTCGCCCGCTTGTTGCAACAGGTGGACGACTGTTTCAACACGCGCGCACACACCCGGCGCTGGCAGGCAGCTGCCCAGCGACAGATTCTGCTCCTTATTGTTGGCAAGGCCATCTCCCCTGTGCACTCGAAAGGCAGCGCTCACGCTTTGTGTTTTCTCCAAGTGTGCGTGCGCGCGCCCACACCGACCACCCCGCCCTTTGTCCCTTCGGCATTTCTTATCAACTCTCATTCGAGATGTTGCGGATTAGCGGGGTTAAATTTCACCAGATCCCAAATGAGAATCATTGTGGAGCATCTGGCAGCCCACCGTACAGTATCTCCCCTTTTATTTACCACCGCTCCACTCTGCCCAGGGGGGAGGTTAGCGACTGCAGAAGGGAATTGTAGGAGGGTGCTGAGAGAGATAAAAACACAAAGTAAGGAAACAGATAGTGTCAACAGGAGGGCGCAGAATGCCCACTGCTGAGGTGAAGTAAATATTAGAGAACCTGAAGGCGAGATCGCCAACTCTGCATCTGGTGCAGGTACGCCAGGTGACACTTGCTGCCGCCGCCACCTGCCTGGTATTGTGCCGCCAACACAAAAGACTTACCTCCACACTCACATGCAGGAACCATGCAAATAGAATCAGAGGCTTTGATTAACAGTAACTGCTGTTTGACAACACACAGACAAGCCCAACTGAGTTGAGGACAAAGTTTTGAGGATAAGTGGTGCACACAGATAAGAGGAGGGGAAAAAACACATGCTGTGAAGCCAAATGATGCAGGTGCAGGGTGAGATTCTGCTATTAAGGAGCCTTTTGTTTGTTTTTGCATTTGAACCTTGTGTCAGATTAATTTAAGCACAGCTGGTCTCAGCATGAAAGAATAAAATATGTCACGTGTTTAAATCGCTGACTGCAGATTAAGCCTACAATATGCAAATTTCACCCAGTGGCAGTTGAACTGCAGTTTGTACCAAGAGTGAATTGTAAGTGTAGAGCTGCCGGGTGTGGCTGTATGGGGACTCATTGTTCCCACACACACACACACACACACACACACACACACACACACACACACACACACACACACACACACACACACACACACACACACACACACACACACACACACACACACACACACAGCGCCACAGTCAGTCCTCTGACAAAGTCAACACTGTTAGTCATACAGTCAGGACTCTGTGTCTCTCTGTGATAATGGAGGCCCAGACGGCTCCCAGTGGAGTTCAGTCTATAGGATGTCTGCTGCCCTCAAGTCCACAGTTGACTTTGTGTAGAAAGGATTAAGACATAATTGAGTTGGCAAACAGCGCTTTATAGGTTAATGGGATTCGCTTACCTGAGAGTGTGAGCTTAACACACATATATTCTAATCAGACTTTGAGTTACCAAAGTTGGAAAACCAGAACAACCCCAGATTCACGCGTTCTGTAGATTGTCCAGTTTGCCTAATTTAGAATGAGTTTTTCTAACCTCTAACTAACTGGGGACATAATGGAGTGGCTACAGAGATGATGTGTTATATATTATTCCTTTGTGTTTAAGGTGTCGACAGTCTAACGTTTATTTTTTTTAAATTGCATTCAATGTAAAAATTATATGCATTGCATGCAGAAGTATGCAATGTGGTTTTGTTGTGTTTTGATGGAAAAAAGGGAAACGGCTGCAGTGACTGTGACCTGCAAACATGCAGGGTAATGCAGTATATGAGGCAAAATCAGAGGTTGCCAGTGGTTGAGGTGAAAAGCAAACATTGTCCAAAGAAGTGTTGAGAGAGAGCTCCAGAAAGCCTGGAGAACCATTTCCTCGAAACCACTTTAAACAATTACACGAATGTCTGGCTCCTTGGAAGCAGATTTTTTTTATTTATTTATTTTTAATGGAAGGATTTTGCACAGTACTGTACATTTGACCCATTCATTAACATTTACCGCCATCCACCATGTTTTTCTGTAAGCTTGGCAACTTATAGACAAAAATGTTCTCCGGCTTTCCGACTTGTCGTTCCGGGCATTTTCGCAAATTTTCCCTCTCAGCCAACCGAACCGAACATGAAGGCGCAAAAGCACAACCAAATCCCCGAGCTGTAAGCTGTCGAGTTGTATTCTGGGTAATGTAGGCTCCAGTTTTTAGCATGAAGAAGGTTTGAAATAAGGTTCTGCTGCACCTGCACGTTTGTTCAGTCATGGTTGCTGCTGTCTCATCTGGAGTCAGGTTGGTTTCTTTTCGCTGCGTCGTGTCTGAGTACAGCCTCAGAGTTTGCGCTTCTCTCGTGCATTCAGACCGCAGTCGTAACCTTGATTCCTTGAAAAGATAACCATCTAGCTAGCTTTGAATGTCATTTAAAACCCTGTCTGTTTGTATTTTCTAACCATCTGGAGGAAAAACTCTTTAGTACAATAAAAGGAAAAAGTGAAGACAACTTGTGTGACAATGTGTCGTAGTGTGCACTGAAAGAGTCAAAAAATGGAGCTCAGACTCTTTTTCTTTTTTTCTGTTTTCCTGCTCATTTATTTAATCATTAAAAAGTTGCATCTGTTAGAAGTCACTCTCTGCAAGTTGCACCGATCTAAATTTCCACGGTACGCCTTGAAGGGCAGCGGCTCTGGATGCAGGCGAGCGCTGGGATAGACAGAGACAGGAGCGGGGCAAGGTCTGGTGCTGCCGTTGCGTTCCCGAGGCCTGGCCCGGAGACTGCTGACTGATGCAAAATAGAAACACGGGGGTGGAAGAGTTTGAGGGTGAGACAGTGAGTGAAAGCTGAAGCGAGACTGATGGCGGGAGAGAAAGAGAGACGGCGCACAAGACACGAGGGTGGGAGGAAGGAGGGGGGAGACATTATCGAGCCAGTGTGAGTCAGCAGGTTGATGGAGCTTCAGGGTGCGGCTCCAGCACATCGCCGCTCCTGTGCGTTACCCAGTTTGAACTGGCCTGTCTCAGCCGTTGTAGTTTGCAGACAGACCCTCCGGAGCTTCATTGTTTTATTTATATATTTATTTATTTATTTATTTGTGTACAATGAGCACTGTCACTGTCAGAGGTCTGAAAGTTTTTTTGTCAAGGCTTTTTTTCCCCTCCACCTGTTTATTAAAAATAAATCGTTGGAAACACTGAATCCAATATCAAATCAAGTCCTCGTTGTCCTTGTCAAATGTATAAGTGTGTGTTTTTGACCTTTCTGTGTGTATGTGTGTACAGGACCAGGGGACAACATCCCTGCAGTGTATGGCCTGGATGTGACGGACGTGTCACGGTGGGAGGAGACTGTGCTGGACCCTGCACTGCAGATACTGGACAGCCTCAGTAAGGTGGGGCCTCAGCAGTCTAAAGTGGCAGCTTCCTGTTGGCTGCTTTCATCTGGTGCTGTGGAATCTTTCTCTTTTACTTCAGTTCCTTTCACTACTCTTTATCATTCTTTATCTTTTCATTGCGTACTTTGTGGTTTTACATTTCCTTCCTTTCATCCTTTTGCCATTAGTGTGTTCCTCTCCTTGTTTGCTCTTATTTATTCCTCCTTTTGAGCATATGCCCTTCTTCCTTGGATTTGCCTTATTTGGGCTTTTTTTGTCCCATTTTTATTAATTTTTCCTTTCTGCGATTTCCTAATTCTTTTTTGTCCTTCAGTTGTCAAAGGGCGATGGCGTGTTGTTGCCACACCGCCAGGCGGGTGGTGTGGACACCCGAGTTTGTGAATAATATAATTTGAGAACGAGGCAACGTAGAATTTTAAAATTGACATCACGGATGAAACTATTAAAAATGTTTGAATCTCAGTGACCTTTTTTGTTCCCTAAAAGTTTGTTTTAGCACATCATAAATATTTTTTTCAGATTTAAAACCTTAAAAAAACCAGACTTTTTTCGCTCCACTTCTCAGCATGAGGAGCCAGCTATTGCACCAGTCAGAGCGCAGGGGGCGGAGCAGAGAAACAAGCGGAGCCACCACACGTGTGACCTGTGTGACAAAGTGATCATCGGTGACCTGGAGTGGACAGGTGAGGCATAAGCATGTGGGGGGGGAAAAAAGCTGAATGTGAATATAGACGTTTGCTAACGATACTAACATGTTCATCAAAGCACCGAGGACAAGCAAACTGAGAAGTACTAAAGAAGTCGTACCATGTTATGTATTTGACTGTTTAGCGCTGCCTTAAGATTCTGTGGAGATTCATGCCCAGTGCCAAAAACAGATTTCTTTTCTCTACATGCTCACCTGATCACCTCTGGGCCCTGTTGCACCAAGTCTTGTGACTTGGCCTCTTGGTGACTTGGTCTGTTTCTCTGTCTGTCTTGCTAAATATATCCAAGGCGTGTCGTTTATCCTCTGTACCCGCAGCTCACCTGAAATCCAAGAAGCATCACTATCATGTGAGGAAGAAGAGGAAGTGCGATCCATCCTGTGACCAGTCGCAGAGGACCAGCGCACCTTCCGACTCTGCAGCAGAGACTCTTTTAAAAGACTCTTGTGATACTGTTGCTCCGGGCAGCGGTGATCAGGACTCTTCTGGGACGACACATGAGGAAGTACCAGTGACTCTTTAAAAAGCCTGCACTGACTCTGATCCACATCCATCTTCACTCAGGTCTCCATCCAGTACTTATATGATTAATTCCTGGTTTCCATAGGATCGAATTTATTTATTAATTCCTGAATTCCAACAAAAAATCCCTCCTTCATAGATGCTGAAGCCCTCGAGCTTCAGGTTCTTGCAGCATTTTTTTTTCTTTTTCTTTCCAGTAGCAACACAGACCGAAGTGAATGAAGTACGTGATTTATGGCGTGTGCAGGCAAAGAATAAAAAAAACAAATCATAATTTATTTTTTAACACTGCCTGAAAATCTAATGTAAATTTTAAGAGAGGTTTATTTTTCTATTTTTTAAGACTGTGCTGTATATACCACTGCTATGGACTCTCTAGTTTGTCAGCATTTCAGGCTTCAGGACAGATTGTTAGTATTAGGCCTGGTCACCTTTATTTCAAATAAACTCCCAAAGTTTTCTCAGCTCATGCTCCGAACCTGTAATCTTGTGACATAAAATATTTTATTATTAAACATATTTTTATTAAACTGGAAAACAAAAGTCTCTTTTTGGAATTTCCCAAAACTTTATAGAGAATTCAAATGAAATGAGCACTCAGAGCGCGCACTAACAATGAAGGTCAAGGTCAAATGCTTAGCCAACATAGATACTGTTGTCTGCTGAGGCCTAGTGTATTGTTGTGAAGTTGGTAAATGATCCATAAAAAAGATTGTGGGTAATATGAAGTTTTTGCTGATTTACTGAACAGCTCGTGCTGGTTTTGGGGTCTACCATCACGCAAAACTTGAAGATGATATCTTGAAAACTGTGGATGCTACACCGTTACAGACAAACAGAACTAATTACATACACATTTAGGGGGCGAAATCGGGGGGACATGGACTTAACGCTATAGCATTGACAGTAAAGACAGCTGTGGACCTCCAGCCTCCACCCACTGTGGAAGACAGAGCCAAGCTGCAGCAGACTCGGGTCTTTTAGGAGACTGCAGCCATGCAGAGACCCTGATGGACTGCCAACCAACTCACACGTCACCCCATGTGGTCAGGTGAGAGACCCTCGATGACATAACGAGTCCTTCCCCAGGTTTACCTGACGATAACTTCTTTAGGTGATCGGACGCTCTCCTTCTCTCATCTTGGCTCGAGTTTGGACTTTTGGGAAAGAAGCATTTGGATCCCAATTATGTTGTTTTCATAATCCTAGGAAGTCTAAATTGTATTTATCCAAGTGACGGTGCTTTTATGCCACTCAAACGAGAAGTAGAAAGCACAAAATTGGATTTCAGGGGTCTCTCGATGTGACAGCAGCAGTTTAACCTTGGTCTCATTGAGCTCTCATTGGCCTGCTGACACAGCACTGAGCTTGGTCCTTTGTTTGCCGGCTGCCACCTCATTTTACACTCATGAAATATGTTGTTTCTGGTCTTTTGTTCACTAGTCACCTGATTGGCGTGGTTTATCTCCTGAGTGGAGCCCAGCCGAGCTCATTTCAGCCCTGACGACTGTGTAAACCACCAGCAGGTCAGGCTGTGAGAGGAGTGTGTTTTCACAGCGGTGATTGCAGGTCTTTGTTTATCCGGCAGCGTGCCGTACCGCTTTCAACCCGAGGCGTGTCTTCCCCCCGCTGTAAAGCCACAATACCTGGCATCGCTCCAGAGGCTTTCTTTGGCAGTGCTTTTCCGTCTCCTCACCTTGCTCCTGCGTTAACGCTCTCTGTCTTTAAGTTTTCAGTTGCGGTCTTACAGTCTGAGGAATTACAGAGTTTAGTTCACAGGCTCCCAGAAGTTGACCTCATCCACATGGCTAAAAATATTTCCAGCAGCATAATAGCTGGAAGTGTGCGTCTGTCTGCGTGAGTTGTGTTCCACATTCTCTCTCTTTCCAAACTGGGTCAGGCCTCCAGCTTACTGGGGTATTACCATACAGTACGGGAGTCACAGTGATAGCAAAGGTCACTGTACGGCTCGTGTCTGGTTTTTATAACCACTCCTCTGTTTGGATGGTTTGTTTTTCTTTCCTTCTGTTGTCCATTTCGAATCAGCTACGGCTCTATTTTTTTCCACTGCAGTACTTTTTTCATCTTGGTGATCTCTGTAATGACAAAAACCAACGAGAGGGATCTTTGAATGAGGAAAAAGCGTTACTGTCAGGCATCCAACGTGCTGTTGAATGCCTCGCATTTTCTTTAGTAATTTTACACATGGTGTGTAGTTATCTTGAGTGGCTCAGCGAGTCTGGCTTGGCACCTCCAAGCACCACTGAATCACCTCACATTTAAGAGCCAAGCTTGCGCAATTCGGTGACATAAAGCACCTTGACTGGAATGCCAGTATCCACAGTCACAAGGCTAATTAGCGATGTGCACACTGTGAAGCAACGTGTCATCGATGCACGCACTGAATGAATAAAGCTTTGAAACAGGCTGGGGTGGTGTACTGCAGCTGCAGCTGCCACCCTTCTTCTAAATCTACCCTATGTATGTGCATGTGCATGTGTTTGCATGCATAGCTGCATCAGTTAGTGAGCCATACAATGATTCTCCCAGTTTCAGCACTTTTCTGCTTCTCCCTCTCTCTGTCCAGTCCTCACCATAGCCAGTCAGTATTTTTAAATGCTCTGAGCACATACCGCCCCATACATGAGGCCCAGTATAGGGGAACTGTACATGCGGTAGCCTAAAGATGTCCATTGGTCTGGCCTGTTCACCTTGGGGCCTTGGCCTTTAGTACTCCATATACTGCCTCCTGCGTGGGCTGTAAATCAACAGTATAAACCAGACTTCACACAACCTCACGCATTGGTAGCCTGACTCTCCAGAGCAGAGCTGATATTAGCCTGCCTGACAGCTCAACAGAAAGAGATTCTAAACAGTTTACCAAAGGTGGAGGCTAAGTATGTTTCCATGCTAGTTGTTCATAAGCACCTGCAATTGGCCACCTCGAATAATACCCATGAAAACATTTTGATTGGTCTACTTTTCTTTCAAGCAGTAAGTGCATTTTTACCGCTGAGGTACTGTTAATTTCAGTTTCTAGACCAACCAAACTCTTCGATTAAGGTGCACTCCATCTGTACTGTTAAGACACTGAAAGGAGGCTGCTGACCATTTAAAGGAGGGAAAGACAAGGCTAGGAAACTTTAAATACAATGTTTGGGTTTCTTCAAGGCCTCTCTCCACTAATTGGAGTCATTTAAGTCATTGAACTGGACTTCTCAACCGTGTTTTTGCTGCTAGTGCCTTTTAGAGCATTATTACTGGAATTATCTGACAAATAACCCGGCTTTATCAGCGCTACAGGCAGAAGGATTCTGCTTCAGATTTGATGACTGAAAATGTTGTACTTCATTAGGCTGTTAGCAGTAATGAGCAGGTAGGGCTGCTCGATTATGGCAAAAATGATAATCACGATTATTTTCACTGAAATTGAGATCTCGATTATTTGACAATATTTATTTAACAATAACAATGTATTGAATAATGGCTTTAAAGATTGTCAAAAATAATATAAAATAGTGTGCAAATACTGATAACAGTGCAAATGTTTGCAATATAAAAAATAAATGAAAAATGTAAACATCTATGTTTAGTGAACTTTTCAGTGTAGCTCTGTGGTGCAGCTACGACACCGTAGCAACGTTTACACACTATGTCTACGGTACTTGATCCACGTCTGACTCCGCGAACCCATAATGTTTCCACACCACTGAAGGTTTTTTTTTTTTTTAACCTCTCTTTTCAACCAACGACAGTCACTCTCTCATCTCCAAATAACTTCTGCTTAGCTTTCCGAGCTTCCCTCGGGTCCTCTTAATTGTTGTGACGTGTGTTCGAAACGCAGAGAGGTGCGCTCGATTTGCTACAGGAGCAGTGCGAGAGTAAAGCACGAGGGAGGTGCTAATAATCGGCTCAGTCATTTTTAATGATCGTTGAAAGCCCAGATCGTAATTTAGATTAAAATTCAATTAATTGAGCAGCCCTATGAGTAGGTGTCTGTGTTTTGCAGTACTTTCTGGATGCAGATGTTAATCAAGTTTGCTAGCATTAGCCGATAATTTAGCACTGGTCCTCACGTCAAAATATAGCTCTACAAAACCAACATGGTGGTAGATGAACTGCTAACATCAAGGCCTCACTTGCGCAAGCCTTGAGACTAGTCACGACCCCCTGGCAACCTCCAGTCACAAGGTAAAAATGAGTATTCTCCAACTGGTTTAAGAGTGGTCGCTGGTTGTTGCTAGGCGAAATTGGGCATTAGGCTAATTAGGTACCTTAGCTAAAAGCTTTTAGAGGTAAAAGCTTTTATCTAAGGTACCTAATTAGCCTAATGCCCAGTGCTTAGGACCAACAGTGGGTCAACTGGAGTTAGATTGGTTTCCCAGCTCATTCCTGCGGCACTTTCTGTTGGTGCTTTTCACCTATAAATAGAAGCGGCCTGTTTTCAGTCTTTATGCTAAGATTAGCTGAGGCAGTAGCTGTTTAATTAGCATAGCATAGAGATAGCTATGTGACTATTCTCAAGGAACTTCCTAATAAAAGAAATTGAGTAAACTTTCCTTTGATGATTTCTTGTAAAGTAACTGTGATACTGTCTTTTTAACCAGTCAGACCTTTATTTTTAATCATTCTCCTCATTAATTTCTCTAGTTTGTCCTCTAATTGAGCTCAATGGACGTCTGTATTTGAGCTTTGTGGGCTTCTCAGAGCTCTGCTTGTAGTAGTGTGTCACCCAGTGACTGTGCATCTAGGTAATTTGAAGTCCACCTAATCCTAATCTCTAATCCCGTTTGACTAAACATTCTCTGCCATCTGGCTCTGGCGAGACGAAAAAAAATGCTTGCACGTATCTACACAGGCAGACATGCAAGCATCTAATCAGATAGGTGGTAGCCAAAGTCACTGTTGAAATGAAGAGAAATATCAGTTCTGCTTGTGCGGAGAATTCTTGGAGATACCAGAGAAGGCCGAGTCTTTGCCGGGGGGGCAAAATAATAGATACCACACAGCCTTTTTAATCTCGTTTTGTGGCGTGTGAAGGACTTGTCTGAGAATGTGTATCTCTTTTGTTGACACTATAGGCGCAGACGGTTAAAACCAGCAAAAGGTCAACTATCAGGCGGTGAGCCGCTCAGTGTGCGAGCAGAGAAGATGCTAGGAGCTCACATTTGTAGCCTTTGACATCTTTTTTCTCAATAAAGATCAGTATGTGTGTGTTTGTGAATCCCTGCTTGCGAGCTGGGGCCACACTGTTTCCATGCATATAAGGATGAGGACAAAGGGAGTTTCACAAACCTGTGAGAAACACAACACTGCAAGGTGTGACTCGATAAGATAAAAGCGTATTGTGTTGTTCTGTGTGTGTGCGTGCGTGCACGAATGTGTTAGTCTTGTTTTCTATTACAAGTACCACAACAAAATGCAAGGCGGTCGCTTCTTACCTGTGGCTACTGCATGTGTTTGTAGCTCCTGCAGTATAGGTGTAATAATTGCGTGTTTGCACCTGTATGCATTATGAATTGCACACACATGGCCAGAGCTACTCAGTGAGGGATGAGTGTTGTTGCAGCCTAATCCTGAGATGCTGTTTTATAACATTTCAATGTGATGTATGCATCCAGAGCCAAGTGCAGACATCATTTATTTATATGTGTGTGTGTGTGTGTGTGTGTGTGTGTGTGTGTGTGTGTGTGTGTGTGTGTGTCTCTATAGGGAGGAACTAGGTTCACTGAGTTCATGCAGCTCTCTCTCTCTCCTCTCTCTCCGTCTCTGTGTCACACTGTCTGGTTCCTGTAGTGGTCGCAGTACACGAAAGAGAGACAGAAGGAAAGGGAGAGGAGGAGATGTGATAAGATGTGAAAAGCCTTTAAGGAAAGTGTCATAGGTGCAGCTTATGCATGGCTCCCTATAGTCTCTCTGTCTGTCCTCTCTCGCTCTCTGCTGCATATTTCCTGCCTTGGTTATGTAATGCGGGGGCTGCTCTGTACTTTTTTCCTTCTCCTTTTTCTTCTACCCTCCCCAGTGCAGAGCATGACATGCCTTCCTGTTTTTCCAGCAACCCAGTGAACTCTTTTCTTTTTTTCCCAGGGCAGTGCTTGCCCATTTTCTATTGTTACGTATTGTATGCATGGTGCTCTTATTTTTAGATAAAGCTGTTTGCACTTGATGTATTGTGTCTGGCTGGACTCATAAATGTCTCCGTCCTCACACTTCTTGGGTCTGTGTGTGTGTCTCTCTCACTCTTCTCCACACTGCTGTCCATCTTTCCTCTCTTTTGTGTGTCTGTCCACTTACTTTTCACCTTTGCTCTTAGGCAGGAAATGGGTGTGCTGGCTCATAAAGGACTATCAAAGCAGCCTAATTCTCAGTTATGTGTAAGCATGCGTGTTTGTGTGCTTATTTTCATTGGACGTATCTGTGCACTGGGAGCAATGTACTCTCTGCAGTGTACAGAGTGTGAGACAAAGGGTGTGTGTGTGTGCGCACATTGCCATTGTCAGTGAGTTAAGCGCTGTAGCCGGCTTTTTCCCGCCAGTGCGGTGTTTTGTGGGAGGGGTTTTGGCTGCGCTCAGCAGCAACAAAGAGCGTCCGCTTCCCGCCTGATATGCAAATAGATGTGAGGTGGGCGGAGCTGGGAGCCTCCCCTAATGCAGAGCTTAACGCTTTCACTGCCAGGGTGAAGGTCAGTCGGTGCATTGTATTAAATCGTCCTTATTCTGCTCACCAGGACTCTGTGACAGCATAGGGCTGCACCTACTATCTTAAATGAACAGTCTTTACTTTTAGTCTGAATACTATGCAACAAGTTATTTAACCCATTGTGATCAAAGGTCTCTGTGCTGGAATATTGTCTGGCTTTATATATACACTCAACTTTCCCCTTTATTGGACTTGTGGACTTTCCTGGTTGTTCATTAGGAGGACATAAACACAGCATTAATTGTACAACTGCAACCATGCACAGCTTGACCATCAATGAGCAGACAAGCAGTGTAGTCGAAGCTTTTGGGGATTCAAGGCCAATTGTTCTCTCTTCCAAAGAGGAGCATCAGCTAAAGCTTGTTGATCTTAGAGTTTGGAAAGTCTAATCTCTGATTTTGCAACTTTATTTAAAGATTTGTGTTCTGTGTTCATTTGTAAATATGATTTAATTTACTCAACTTACTCCTGTGTGAATCCTTTTTTATTTTGATTTTACTGACATCGCCACGCTTTCGGATTTACCAGTGAAGTGGTCAGAGTGGTGAGATCATATTCACTCATGGCCACAAAGATAAACATATAGCTATTGATCTGAAATTGGTGCAAATTTAAAATACAAATAATAATATATAAACTTTTAAACCTGCGCTATTTATAAGTTAAAGAGTTGGAACTCTAGTATTAATTTACAAATGTTGTAAAACTGTGCTATTGTATGTCTGTGTGTGCGTGTGTGTAACAGCACATGGCTCTTTTATGTAAGTGTGTTATAAAACCCAGTGTAACATTAGATGGCGTGTATGCCAATAACAGCTGTTGTACACGTACACACACACACACGTGCGCTCCTTCACACGCCACTTCATGCAGTTCCTATCAAAGCGCCTTATTATATGAAGACATTAAGCATATTAAGCACAACACACACATACTTCACAACTCCAAAATATTTTGTTTCAGTACATTGAAATATAAGTTTCTGCATTACAACCTGTATCAATAAGCAGATATTCTAATACCTCTACTAACTTTAATGAGAGCCATAATTTGCAAAATGATCTTCTTAGCACGATACAAATCACTGGGACTTGAATCTAGTTTTTTTTTTTTTTTTTTTTTACATCATAAAGTCATCGAGTCAGTGTTTACAGGGGGCACGAAGCAGAGGGGTCTTTTACCCATAGAGTTCTCTAGATTCCCCCTACTGCCTGTTAGACAGAGTTGAGCATTAATGCAACTCAACATTGACTTCTTTTACATCCCACCATGTAGGGCTGCCACAATTAGTCGACTAGTCACGATTATGTCGACTATTTAAAATCGTCGACGACTAATTTAATAGTCGACGCATCGTTTGAAGCTTTGTAAGATCACAAAAGACGCAGGAATAAGTAGTAGGATTTAAGGGTGTAATAACGGACTGAAACAGAAGATGGCAGCACTGCATGTACAAGGATGCCAGCTGCCGTTAAACCCCGAAGAAGAAGAAGCTGTGTCCCAGAATTCATAGCGCAGCCCAGCGCAGTTGTCAACAATGGCAGCAGCTAGTTAGTTTTAATATTACTCTTATTATTCTTTCTGGGTCACAAAATAAACGTTTAACATATTTTCAGGCGAGAATGTAGCTGTGTAAACCTCAAATATCTGCTCAGTTTATCAAGACACCACATATTTTCAAAAGCTCTCCGACGTTTTCGGAGACGTCTGTTACCCACTAGCTCGTTAGCTAGGCGCGGGGGCAAGGCTAACTAGAGCCGTGAGAACACCGGACTCCCGGCAAATCGTTTTCAAACCCACCACTGTCTTTCGCTACTCAGGTTAAACATGATATATAAGTCACTTAGATAACTTAAAATGTTATTGTTTGGCTTTCTTTAGTATTTTATTTGTTCCTGAGTAAATCGGTTTGGCTAAGATTAAAGTTATAGTTTTTGCACAGCTAAATAAACTTCAAGCAGACAGCTGATCATCAGAAGTTTGAGACACTGGATAATATACTCCGGTGTCCTGTTATATTTTAGAAAGCAAGGAGTTTATTAAACTTCACCGAAACAATCTGCAAATTTCATTAAAAATTAATAAATGAAATTTATTAATTTCATTTTTTAGTTAGCACAAACACTTCAAGCTGTAAGCTAATGATAGTTATATAAGACCAGATGCTGCTGGTGCAATAAGCTGCTGGTGCAATAAGCTGTACGCTGTACGTCCAATGGATGATGATCTGATTAGTCGACTAATCGCAAAAATAATCGGTGACTAGTCGACTATCAAAATAATCGTTTGTGGCAGCCCTACCACCATGTGTAACTCGTATATACAGCCTGTAGTCGGACCTTACTAGGACTACAGGCACTGGCCATGCACAGTCGCCCTGACTGTGCATGGCCAGCGCAGCTTAAAAATGTCTCCTGGCATTGATTGTCCGAGTTTCAGGATGTCTCTTGGCAGGATGAAACATCCGTCTAGGAATACAATGAACGTAGCTGCATTGCATTCTGGTCCTGATGCAGTCACTGCAGCTGCTTTTGGTTCCACCAAATGCACCACGGCGCATTTTTATAAGCATCCCTGGAAGGTGTGCTTTGCACAGAGCAGGCGGGAAGGGTGGAAAATCAGACACGAGGGCAGCATTTTCAAAATAAAAGACCCTGTGCAGATTCAGCATACTGCTTCTGAGTTGCTCTTGGTGCGATTCAGCACAAAGACGTGCATGTTTTCCAGAGGTCAGTCTCCTAAAGATTTTCTCTGATTCTAGGTTTTTGATGACAGTGGTGGAGAGCACTGACTTACACATTGGTCCAAAATCTCCTATCTGGGTCAAAGTTTGCACACTCTACATTTAGATGGGGACAGTGTTATCCTGACAGACATCAGTCCCCTCAGGAGATGAGTCCTTCATTAAAGGATAAAGGTGATGACTTGAAGCACCTCTGTATTGGTTTCTAGTGACCTTTTCCTCCAGTGGACATACCAAGGCACAAATATTTAGATTTTTGTTTTTTGTTTTGTTCTTCCCATTAGACTTTGATATTGGTGTTGTGCAATTTGTCAGCCTGTTGCTTGAGAAATATTTGTGTACTCGGAGGACAGTAGACACAGTAATGTGTGATATTTGATCCAAGGAAGATAAGTTGTGCAGTGTGCCCTGCTGATTATAAACAAGTACAGTTGTGCATTAGTTTTTGTACCTCACGGATTCAGTTACAACGTTTTCTATGTGCCAGGTGTATAAATTTTGAATGCATGTTTCTGTTTTACAACAATCAGGTGAGTTTGAGGTGTTGAGGCCAAGTCAACACTTCAAACACGTTGTGGTGCTCCTCAAACCTTCCCTAAATCATGTTTACTTTGTAGGAGGACGTGCTATCCTGCTGAAAGAGGCCCAAGCATTCAGGCAATACTGTTTCCATGAAAAGGTGTACTTGGTCTGCAATACTGTTTAGGGTAGGTGGTACATGTCAAAGTAACATCCACATGGATGGCAGAACCCAAGATCCTAGCAGAATATTGTCCAAACCATCACGCTGCCTCTGATGGCCATAAAAACAATGTAAAAGAAAACACTGATTCATCAAAGCAGGCCACCTTCTTCCTTTGCTCCAAGGTCCAGTTCTGATGCTCACGTGCCCATTGTTGGTGCTTTTAACCGTTTCAGCAGGGATCAGAATGGGCACCCTGACAGCTATGCAGGCCCATTTGCAACTAACTGTGATGCTCTGTGTATTCTGACATCTTTCTATCAGAACCAGCATAAATGTCTTTTTTTAAAATTTCAGCTACAGTTGAAAATGTTGGATTGGACCACCGCTGCCAGCCTTTGCTCCCCTTGTGCATCAGGGATCCTCGACAGCCCGTTACCCTGTCGCTGGATCGAAATGACATCTCGGTCAATTTGGAACACTGTTGGGTTGTTTCTTCTGCAGTATAAGATTTTCACGTGGTTTCATACTCGGTGCTCAAATGTCTTTTAATAACGTGAGCATTGTTAGCTATAGACACGCATTTGTGTCGATACAGACCAGATGATGGCGATACTGCAGCTCAGCTCCACACATGCACAGCAGTGAGCTCTGTCACAGCTGTTTTCTTTAAAAAGGCTATTAAACTTTTCCTTATTTAGATCTTATATTTGGTACACTGGTGCAATTGTTCAGTGCAAATAATGATGTCAGTGAATGTAAAAGTAATCTACAAAAAAGCAGACCGCTTTAATCACTTCATTTAGTTTTTTTTCAAGTGTTGGTTCCGTATGACATCAGTGAGAGTGGATATCCCAAATATAGTCATTTTAGGTACATAGCCCCTCCCACTTTGTATTTACAAGGGACAGCCAATCAGAACAAAGTAAAGTGGTGTCAAGTAATGCTTTTTTACTTTTACTGAGCGTTTTTTACAAAGCTGGCTTGAGGAGAGATGGAAGAGCGCTTAAATGGGTTGTTTCAGACAGAAGGCCACGTATAAGATTCATTAGTAGTACAAGTAGTAGTAGTAATTTTGAATAACGCAAAGCTACTCTTACAGATTGCGCTAAGATCACAAGCTTAAACATGTACAGTGAAGTTTGAAAGGAGTTTTAACTTCCTCTTCAAAAGGATATTGTGTGACTATAGGCTGCCATGTGCAGGGCAAACATTGTGTTAAATGTATTTGTCCTGCTTTACTAAAAGCTGCAAATTTGAAGTATGAATGCATTAAATTATCGCTGAATCTTTTATGTTAAGTTGCCACAGAACGGTTGTCCTCATGTCGCGCTTGCACATTCAGGCATGTACGGGCTTGTTAAAGAGCAGAGAGAACTGTTGCTCAGCACAGTTGGTCAGCACATTTGTACAACAGAGCAGTTGCTAACCACTCCGACGCCGCTCAGGCTGATTTACATTGTGGCCCGCGAGGACAATGACTGTCTGCTGATATGAAGTAAGCCATGCCAGGACTAGTTAGAGAGGGAACGACAGAGTGGGCGGGAAAAATGCTTACTGGTGTGTGTGTGTGTGTGTGTGCGTGTGTGAGTCCAAGTTCAGTGAAAGGCCGCGTGTGAACCCAGAGGAGGGAAACCACTGTTGAACGTGTATCGCGCTCATTTATGCTGATAAGGTGCTCTCGCCTTGAGGACAGTTAACGGTTAGTACTTGATCTGTCGGGGGCCGGGCCGTCGTGCGGAAGGGAAGAGAGCAAAACAACAAAGTAATAGGGGAATTTGCAAAACATTTCAGGGGAACTTTTTGAGTTATCTGAGATAACTTTGTTTAAAGAATCTAACAGAAAAGGACATTTCCATATCTGAGATGACTCTGTAAGCTCTGCTGGTTTATGTCAAACGGAGACATCGTTTAAATAAATAAGCAAAAATCCCAGAAAAGTATTTATTTACATGTTTTAATAATTTGTGTTATTATAAATTGTGTTATCAAAGATGTCTTTATGGATGAATCCAGTGTATCCCAGACTACTAACAGCAATTAATTAACATACAACTACAGTTTGGTGCTCACTCAAGTATCTGATGTGACTTTCTCTTAAATTGTTGTTATTTGCATGGTCTGTTGAAAGACAGTAAGTAGCTGCGAAGGATTCATTAACCTCTAAATTTGAATACATTTGACATTAGGGAAGTAAACTGAGACACTGGTTCTTTATTTATTACATGGCAGTTAGGGCACGAAGCCAAAGCCAGACCCATGGATAGAAGTACGTACGTACACACACACACACACACACACACACACACACACACACACACACACAGCATTTCTCTTCAAACTGTGTGGTTTGAAGAGAAATGCTATAGATTTCAGGGTAGAAGAAGAGCAATGTTTTTCCCAGTACTGTGTTTTGGGTTTTTTTCTAGATTTTTGGTTGATATTCTGTTGCTCTCCATTGACATCCAAAAAAATGAGAGACTGTTCAATTTCTTAGTAAGTGAGCAAACTTGTGAATTCAGGAGGGGATCAGAAATGTATTTCCCCTACTATGAAAGAAGCAAAGGGTTTAACTTTTTGGGAACTACCAGTATATTTGGTTCCTGGTTTTTGTGTTTTGATATTTCCATCGTATAGCAGAAAAGTACATTTACCAGAAATAAAGAAAACTTTGTATCTGACGTTTAATAATTTCTTCCTAGAATTTGCCGAATTTACTCAGGGAAATGCATGGCTATGCATGAGACACATTTCCATCATTTTGTCTGTATTTCTTAAGCAGCAGCTGCCAGAGCTGAAAAATTAAACAAACTGTAATTCTGCAGTTCCTGAAATGTCCACTTGAGGCTGACTCCACGAGCATACATGCCAACCCTCCCAATTTTTCCATGCCCCTCCCGAAAATCTCCCGGAGCCACCATTCTCCCGGATTTCTCTCGAATTTCTCCCGATTTTCCACCCGGATAACAAAATTGAAAAACCATATCCCAGATTGGCCCATCCAATTCCAGTTTCCAACAATGGCTACTACTACTGCAGCTACTTAGTTTTAATATTACTCTTATTACTCTTTCTGGGTTGCAAAATAAACTTTTAACATACACTCAACAAAAATATAAACGCAACACCTTTGTTACTGCTCCCATTCCCCATGGGATGGACGTAGAGACCTAAAATTCATTCCAGATACACAATATAACCATCCCTCCCAAACAGTGGTCACAAATCAGTCCAAATGTGTGGTAGTGGGCACATCTGCTATATTGAGATAATCCATCCCACCTCACAGGTGTGCCACATCAGGATGCTGATCTGACATCATGAGTAGTGCACAGGTGTACCTCAGACTGCCCACAACAAAAGGCCACCCTGGAATGTGCAGTTTTGTCTCACAGCAAAATGCCACAGATGCCACAAGCAATGAGGGAGCGTGCAACTGGCATGCTGACAGCAGGAATGTCAACCAGATCTGTCGCCCGTGCATTGAATGTTCATTTCTCAACCATAAGCCGTCTCCACAGGCGTTTCAGAGAATATGGCAGCACATCCAACCGGCCTCACAACCGCAGACCTCTTGTAACCACACCAGCCCAGGACCTCCACATCCAGCAGGTTCACCTCCAAGATCGTCTCTGACCAGCCACCCAGACAGCTGCTGGAACAATTGGTTTGCACAACCAAACAATTTCTGCACAAACTGTCAGAAACCGTCTCAGGGACGCTCAACTGCATGCCCGTTGTCTTCATCGGGGTCTTGACCTGACTCCAGCTCGTCGCCGTAACAGACTTGTGTGGGCAAATGCTCACATTCGATGGCGTCTGGCACGTTGGAGAGGTGTGCGCTTCACGGATGAATCATGGTTCACATTGTTCAGGGCAGATGGCAGCTGAGAATGTCCCAGTTCTTGCATGGCCAGCATACTCACCGGACATGTCACCCATTGAGCATGTTCGGGATGTGCTTGACCGGCGTATACGACAGCGTGTACCAGTTCCCACGAATATCCAACAACCTCGCACAGCCATTGAAGTGGAGTGGACCAACATTCCACAGGCCACAATTGACAATCTGATAGACTCCATGCGACGATGTGTTGCACTGCATGAGGCAAATGGTGGTCACACCAGATACTGACCGGTTCTGGGTCCCCAGACCCCCAATAGCGCAAAAAACTGCACATTCCAGGGTGGCCTTTTGTTGTGGGCAGTCTGAGGTACACCTGTGCACTACTCATGATGTCAGATCAGCATCCTGATGCGGCACACCTGTGAGGTGGGATGGATTATCTCAATATGGCAGATGTGCCCACTACCACACATTTGGACTGATTTGTGACCACTGTTTGGGAGGGATGGTTATATTGTGTATCTGGAATGAATTTTAGGTCTCTACGTCCATCCCATGGGGAATGGGAGCAGTAACAAAGGTGTTGCGTTTATATTTTTGTTGAGTGTATTTTCAGGCGAGAATGTAGCTGCGTAAACTTCAAATATCTGAGCCGACGGAACAGCAAACTCCTGGCACATCGTTTTCAAACCCCCGCGGTCTTTCGCTACTCAGGTTAAACATGATATATATAAGTCACTTAAAGGCAAGGTCCTCAGGTGGACACAGCTTCTGAATGTGGACACCCCCGCTGTTTCCGGCCAGACAATAATAACTGCGACATTTAACTTATTTTAGCCGATAAAAACAACATTGTAAAATTCAAGTTTTTTGTATATATATGTATATGTATATGTATACAACCCCTCCCCCACAGCCCTTTTGAATGTCTCTGTAATTCTGAGGTCTCAAGGTTGGCAAGTATGCTCCACGACTGAGTAAATCTTTGCAGACTCCTGTGATAAAGTGCTCAACTTCAGCCATGAAATAATCACGTTTACAGTTCAGTACACAAAGTGGGTTTTGGTCTTTGTGGAGTTTTTCTTATAACTCAGTCGACTCACGCCGAGGCTTCAAAAGGTGCGATCTAGAAAACAGTAGGATGAGCTGATAAGCCCACTTTGATATTTACAGCCTATAATATTTTCTTAGAGCCGCTTTCTTTTCTGTTCAAGCTGTTGTTGAATTTGATCCCATAACATGGTTCAGTGTCTGCAGCCCGCTGCTCTCATTTCCATATAACTTCTGACAAGCTCTCCTATCTCCTGCCCTACTTTACACCCTCCAACAATCACACCTTACAGCACAGCTCAGTCAGACTGACCTCTCAGCTGAATGTTCCTGCAGCTTATTCATCATAACAGGTGCCGCACCATACCTGAAGTTTAATTGCTCAACAGCACTGCTTATTTGGAGCACCGCATGAATTACCTCGTGAACTGTTTGATGTTCATCACGCTGCCAAAGTGAGTGTTGGTAGGGCTCTTGTGCTGAGGTGAATTACATTTCTGCCGTTTTGATGGGAACAAGCAGAGAAGGCGCAGTTTGAGTTGGTTTGTAGTCTTTCATAAAGACGTTTGCTGCCCCCTTGTGGTGAGTGACTGGAATACATCCTGCAGTAGCTCTCGGTGGGGAGACTGATATGCTACAACACAGTAATGTTCATTAATGAATACTTAATACAAATCATTAATTCAGGACTCAGGTGTGTCTCCTTCTGACAAGCTGACCGTGGCTAAAGCAAAACTAAAAATTCATGTGCCGATTGAAGATTTTGCATTTGCAACATTACATCAGATACCTTCTTGCTTGGCATTGAGTTATGTTGGGCTAAGTGTATGAATTGAGTCTAAATGTTACATTTCAGCCTCCATTACTTTGCCTTGTTTGTTTTTTTGTTTTTTTCAAATTCAGGATGCACCGTGGTTTGGTCAGCATATCGAGTAAATTATATTTTATTTTTATTTGAAGTTCATTAAAGTTTAAAACTTTAGATTTTTCCATTTGTATTCTTGCAGCCTGCAACAGTGGATTGTTTTAGTCATGAAAATAAAATTTTTATTGGTTTATTTAAAATGTTTAAATCCAATTTTAACATTTTTATATTTTTTATGCAGTGGATTGTGTTCTTTATCAGTCCATCCAGTTTCTGCTCTTCCAGGGAGACATCGAGGCTTTTCCAAGCCAACCAAGAGATGTAACCTCCAGCGTGTCCTGGGTCTGGCGCAGGGCCTCCTCGGCGTAGGACATGCCTGAAACGCCTCACCCAACTCCTTTCAACTGGGAGGAGCAGTAGCTTGACTCTGAGAGTTTTTTTAACAGATTTATGGGGATTGATGGCAAATAATTCTAGTTAAAAAAAAAAAAAAAGTTTTACATTCTTGTGCAAAATTTGGAGTTTACATCCTGCAGTTACAGACCAATTCCTGCACCATTAAAGTCACCTGCCCTCCCACTGTGGGTACTATTGCAAAACCACTGTGACCTACGCAATATTACACACTGTGAAACTGTTTCTTTACATTAAACACTCACACATGTAACTAGGTGTCTTCATTGGACTGAGTTAAACCAAAGGAAACACTGAAAAGTAACTAACACTTTATGATTTATTCCAAATTTGTAATGACTTTGAATATAATCATTTAATTGCTTTCCAGTCAAATATTTCCTGTAATTTAAAGCCGCAGACTACACCACTGTTACTGAGAGTTTACCTTAGAGCGGGGACGTCACGTTTATTTTACATTGTGTGCAGAGTACAGGCTGCTATGATCTTAAGTGGGCTGGAGCAGTGAAGCTTCTCTTCCTGTCAGTGTGAAGAAGTCTAACTACACATTTTTAATATAAAAAAGAAGTGCAATTTCAGCAACATATCTCAGTTTTTCTACATGCGAAAGACATGCTGCTTTGGGATTAAATTGTAAGAAAAAGATGTTTAAAATGACAGAAAAAGTTCTGTTAATTCATCATACAGGATGTACCTAAATTATAAATTGAACATTTGTTTTGTTAATTGACATGATGTCCTCTTATTCTTTTGTTTGTTTTTACAGCAAGCTCGTGATAAAAATCCTACATTTCTATAGTGGTGAAAAAACAGGAACTTTCTGTCATTTCATTGTTTATCTTTTACTTATTTAGTTTGGTGTGATGCAGTACGACTAGCCAAGGGGGAAGTGGAAAATACGTAAAACTTAAAAACATAGTAAAAATTTTCGAATTTACATCCTTCTTTACATTTTCCAATCTTCTGTTTAATGGGTCAGATTGGAGCTTTTGCCGGACTGATTCTGGTCCGCGGGCCTTATGTTTGACAGCCCTGTTATAGAAAAATGTGATTTTCACTTGCAGTTTTTGACATCACACCCCCAGCACCATTACTCCTACACATGACTGAACAGACACAGGACGGCTGTTGTTGAATGTAATAAATGACAAGTTTATTGTTGCACAAAATATACAAAATAACAAGCAAATGGACAGCCCCGGCCCCCTCCCCACTTGGCGTCCCTCCCCTCCCTCCGGTTCATTCGCCATTAATGAAGCTGAATTTCTGAAACCTATGACTACGGCAAGTCCGATGGTCCAAGCCAAACGCATGGTAATTCTGAGAGACAACACATACCCAATTTCAGCATCACTGAACGATTAAAAATGAATAAAAACACCTTATTTACACATTTCTGTCAGAACTTTTGCAACATGCCATCTATGTATTTATACAGAATATGCTCGCGCACATACCCCTGTATAGAAAATATATTATAAGGTCAAATTAAATAAGTAACTAAGGGCTCTAGACATTACAGCACTTCTTTTGAATCTCCTTTTGGATCATTTTTAGTTTCATTTTTATTTCCCACTTATTGATGGACTTTTTAAACCTCACTCTAAAAGAAAGCACTCGAGTTTTTATGTGTGAGTTTGTGATGGTGGTTTTTTCATATTCCCCGACGGGGAACATGTGGATGCCCGCTGTGAAAAGCTTCACGTATTTACACCGGAACACTCAGATCGCCCTTAAAATGTATGTAAAGCGGACCACCTTCCCACTTGTTTTTCACGTGTGTCTCGGCTTTTTAATCCTCTTTTACAAAAAGAAAAGAAAGATGAGTGATATAATAATACCATCAAACCCTCAAGCCTGACTCACGTGCGATGTAATAACAGAATAAGCTTTGGCACTGGGTGAAGAACTAAAAGTGTGCTGCGGTTTCCCTAAAAACGCCCTCTCAGATTTGACCCCCTTTTTTTACGCACTGAGATGCTGAAGGCTCACTCGCCATCGTGGCTAACTTGTGCACAAAAGAAGAGGATGACAAAATCACTGTATGTCCCACATCACAGCCAAACGATATCAGATAAGAAGCTGCGATAAACCACATTAGCACCATGGAGAGAGTGAAGGACGTAGTTCAAGTAAAGCCAGACAGCTGGCAAGATGGTTTTTGTGTGCAGGAACATAAACGGCATTGGGGCACACGACACGGGCGGCTCTTTATTTATTTATTTCTTTTTTACATTTTTGTTGGTGATGAGGAGAAATTTAAAGGAAAAAAAAGCATATACTTGATAGATGGATGATGAGGAAGAAATCGGGGCAAAAACAGAGGCGTCCCGTCTCCGCCTGCCTGCTTTCCTCCAGCTGCACCAGAAAGAAAGTGAAACGGGTAAAAGCAAATCTCCGGAGTGTATCCATCACATTGCTTTATGATTCACCCGTCGGTGGAGACCAGTGCAGCTGAAGGAGAGCCCCTCCAGTTCAAGCAATGGGAACCAGTTTGGGATCAGATTTCATTGGGGAAGGAGATGTTTTCAAAGTGTGTGCAAAAATACTCGTCAGACTACTTCTGGAACATTAACCCTCTTTTTTTTTTTTCTTCCTTTTTTGTTTCGTACACTTTCAGTTGGTTCTGACCTTAAATCTTCCAATATAGCTTCCTCTTTAATCCTACCTATTCTTCACCTGCTGCTCAGTGTTTCACTTTTCTTAATATATATCTATATCTTCTTTTCTGGCTTCTTTTTTTTTCTTCTTTTCTTACTTTACAAAATGAGAGACAGAATGATGGACAGCTGACAATATATATAATTATTTTCCTCTTCTTATTGTCATCAGGTCGCACTTAACCCCGGAGATGATTTTTCTCTTTGTTCGTTGTAAACAAACAGGTTTATCAGCGTTTGTTTCCTCCTCCTTCAAGTGCGCTCCTTCGTTTCCCCTCCTCCTCCCCTCCTGGTCGCTTCTTTTTCTTCTTTGTTTCATTGCAGGAGGGCCCTGATTTGTTTGGAGGTGCTGTCATCGTGTAGATGCCGTGTCGTGTATCTGAAGAAGCAGAAGCACATTCATGTCACATTCACATTTATTCAGAGCGAGGAAGGAGGAGGAGATTTGTACCTTTCTACTCTTCTACATTCATACTCACCTCAGTGCGTTCAGGAGTCCCTCCACACTGTTAGACGGTTGCTCTTTCAGCACCTTGATGCAGCCCTTCATCTGCCCACCACAAAGACAACACAGGGCATTAGAGAAAGGTCAGCGGGCTCACATCACATCATGTCCTGGTACTGCTGCTGCAAAAAACCCAAACTCACGTGCACACATTTATGAAATGTTGTCAAGAGCCTCCTGTCTCAGTACACCCTCACTGCTTTCTTAGGAGTTACGAGGGCAAGTAGCAGCCAGGCGCCGCCAATCAAATGCACTTGACTAACTGATCAACAGGAAGTGTGAACACCTCTATAAAAGCTAAATTCACCCCAGATCAGACCATCCTGTGCCCAGAGAAACTGCACAGAAACCCAAGAGCTACGTCTTAAATGCATCATCCTTTTCTCTGAAACTCGGTGAGCAGGTCAGGAACCATGAACCATGGCGTCGTTTTCGGACAGTGATCACAGCTTTTTGTATCATATTCAGGAACTTAATATCCCGCAAGTTAAAAATTCTCAAACCAACTCTGGGAAACTGATCCATGCTTTCATATCGAGCACGAGCAGGTTCGACTACCGGGATTATCCGAATCATCAGTAGGACAACTTTAACTTGTCTGGACTCCTAACATGTACATAGAAATGTGAACATGTTATCCCATTATTGAAGTGACTTCACGGGTTCCCAGTTGACTACAGAATTACCTTTGAATTCCTTCTCATGAACCTTTTAGCTCCCCAGAACATCTTGTCCTGCTGATGTGAGGTCAGTCAAATCCTTGCATGCATTTAAAAACAGACTAAGTTCTCGCAGGCTTGCAGTTACGAGTGTGTGTGTGTTAGCTTTTATTTTCATCTTAAACCTACACAGGATTTGGTGGTTTTTTTATCTACTGTAAACACACTCAGATGAACTATAATGAAATGCAGCAAATAAATGAAACTGAGACTGACAACTCAGACTCTACAGGCCTCGGCTAGAATGTTAAATTTTAGCATTCATTAAAATTCAGTACAGTTAGAAAAAGATTAAACATGTACGGCTTGACTGGAAGGTTTGCCATGAGAAAGCTTCTGCTCTCAGCATGTCTTGTGTTTGCAAAGTTGCATCCAAATAAACCACAAGACTTCTGGAACAATGCCCTTTGGACAGACAGGGCCAAAGTGGAGATGTTTGATATCTCTACTTTGGTGGAGAGCACTACGTAATGCGCAGAAAGGAGAAAACCAAACGTTGCATATCACTACAAACACCCCATAACCAACTGTCAAGAACAGTGGTGGAGGGGTGATGACTTGGGCTTGTTTTGCAGCCCTTAATGACACCTTGCTGTCATTAAGTCAACCATGAGCTCCTCTGTATATTGAAGTACTCTACAGTCAAATGTGAGGCCATCTGTCAAAACAGCTGGTTCCCAAGCACAGCAGCAACTCTACAACAAAAGGTCTGAAAAAGAAAATGTGCTGCAATCAAAGTGCAACAGGAGTTAAAGAGAGCTGTGCATGAACAAATGCCCACCAACGTCAATTAACTGAAGCTGAAGATGTGGGTCACTGATAAAGGACAGCGTGTATCAGTTCTGTGCTCGTCTATTTGTAATTCCTTATTATCAGTTTGTCCTGGTAATAAATGGATAGAAAAAGACAAAAACATTTAAGAGAGGCATTCATCTTGGTATGAAACTTGGGGATTTGAAGCTAATGGATTTGCATCAATCATAACAAAGCCCACATTACATTCATGCTCACAATACCCAGCTATTAACAACTCCATCCATCTTATGCAAAATTTAAATATTTTCATTTTTTTCTAGGTCTGTTACTCAACACTCATCACACTTCTTTACAAACATGCTCCAGAGAGCAGATAATCTGAGCTGTTATGACATAAAAAGATTATTCTGAGCTTTGAGTCGTGCAGATCTTCTCTGGTGGAGCTCAGTAATAAAAATATGGAGATTGAAATGAATGCAACTGGTCAACTAAAGCTTTGTGATTGATGACCAGCCTAACCAAACTGTTGGCTTAGCAGGACCCCTCAGGTACACTAGATTAACCTCCTTTGCTTTACACATGCAACAGAGGGCCATTATTTTCAAAGTATGCAAGTATTTGCTGTACTCACATCAATTTTGGAGGTCTTGGCGAAAGCCCCGACGGGGTGAACGTGGTCATACAGGATGATGACGCCCACCATCACCCTCATGCAGAACAGCATAGTGTCTGTGTTGGTGAACCGACAGCGGTACTCCCTGGGACAAAAACGGGAGTTAATATTTGCTCTGTTTAACAGAGGGAACGGCGGGGGTTGGGGGTGTCCACCAAATACCAGTGAACAAGTTATAGATGAGAGTTTCTTCACACAAAGACACACAGAATAAAGATTAAACATTTCACATTTAGCATGAAGGACTCTGAGCGTCGATCTATTGAATTACTGACATATTATACGGCACAGTGAAAGAGCCTGTTAATTCGAATTTAGGATTCTGACATTCAAGGAGATGGACTGAGCAAAAGAAGATGGGGAGACAAGAAGCACTTACGGAGTCTCCAGCATGACGCGACACACGCAGGCCATGGTGCTCAGGCAGTCTGTGGTGTCCTCTATGGGCAAGGTCTTATTCTGATGAAAGACAAAAGGGAAATGAAAGAAGATGTAAAAATGGCTTCCATTTGGATGAGCGGACAATGTGAGAAAGTCCTCTACACTTTACTGCACTGCCTGCGCCAAAATGTTCTGCCACAAGGTGGCGACAAAGCAGGGCAAAAAGCATGAGGACTGTGCAGCTGCTATGCTGGAAGGCGTTCATCCCCAGCACGCCCTCTACATATGGCACGAACCTCTGAAGTCTTTCTCCGTGTGGCGTGCGGCCCATCAGGATGCATTGAGGTGTAAAGTTAGCAAAAGGCTGCTGCCTCGCCCGTAAAACTGTGTTTTGACAGGAGAAGGCGGATGTTTCACACAGCAGTTCAACATGGCCGCCTGAGGTGAAGACTCGAGTGTACCATGGAAGTATATGGTTTTGTTTTTTTTCTTACAAGCACAGCAAAAACAGACTGTACATAGAGACACACAGTAATTCGGATCTAATCTATATAGAGGGCTCTGTTCTTCTATTCGCTTTATTGAGCTTCACTTCTGTGCTGACAGACTCTACTTTACTCTACTGACTCTACTTTAGTTACACCCAGATGTCTTGACAATGACCACGTCTACGACTAAGACCCCCACAGTGAGGGAAACAGGACTCCCTTTTATACTGGTCATTGTAACTTGGGTTAGCCCCTCTTTAGAACCCAAAAGCAGTTAACAACCCAGTCCTTTCATTTGCTCTCAGGTTAGCAGGAGACATCTAGTACTCTTGTTTCTTTAATTTCTCTAAATAAAAATCATTATTTTATTTTTTTGTTTTTTGCTTGGTCGCCCCACACTTGGAGCAGCTCTATCCCCCATCAGCTGGGGCCTGCTTACTGTCATATATGAAAGTTTCACTGCAAATTAATACAGTAGAATTCAAGAAACTTGCTAAAGTGGTTAGTCTACAGCAGGGGTGGGCAACTCCAGGCCTCAAGGGCCGGTGTCCTGCAGGTTTTAGATCTCACCCTGGGTCAACACACCTGAATCAAATGATTAGTTGATTACCAGGCCTCTGGAGAACTTCAAGACATGTCGAGGAAGTAATTTAGCCATTTAAATCAGCTGTGTTGGATCAAGGAGTCATCTAAAATCTGCAGGACACCGGCACTCGAGGCCTGGAGTTGCCTACCCCTGGTCTACAGTGCTGTGTTGACATGGCTGACTGGTGCAGAGCAGCTGTGGTGTTCCTGGTCAGTGTTAGGTTACACTAAAGACATCGAGTTAAATTTAAAGGGATGATGCTGATCAGATTCACTCACTGAATTACAGCTGGTAGAATTATCCTCCAAAGAGCTACATTTGACTTTTATCCAAAAAATGGGGTAATACTACCAGAAACCTTGTCTGCATTGAATACTTTTGGTCTTTTACTCATTGTTGAGGATGAATTGTGTCACCACTACTTTATTCAATATTATTGATTGGAATGTTGTTCTTGGAAATGTGGACTAAGCCATAAACACATGTAAGCAGTGAGTGGATGACGTGTACCTCTGAGACAAACTTGGTGGTGGCGTTACTCAGAGTCTTCAGCATTGGTGTTGCTTCGGCGTAGAACAGCGACATCCTGTTTGCCATCTCGTTGTTAACCTCGTTCTCCGCTTCCAGCTGCGCGCCGAAACAAAACAGATGTCACACTTAAAACAAACGTTTGTTTTCAGACGATCCGATAATCATGTCACACAGCTGGTGAAAGGAGAGCGTAATGATGGAGGCAACCCTGGTGTTAATTTGTATAACTCGAAAGTTAGATGAAATATTGATTGTACACGTCTTTGCGTCGTTGGAAGGAAACGGACACCCCCACTTCATTAATGATTAAAGAGGGGAACTGAAGCCGCGCTGAACCATTTGATCATGTATGCAGTGCAAACAGCCGGAGCCAGGCCTGCCTCACCTGCTGGTTGTTCAGCCTGTTCCTGCTTATGGTCCTCCTGTAGTAGCTGAAGTCATTCTGAATGGCTGGATTTGTCATCTGCACGGCGAGAGAGAAGGTGGCATTTAGTTTCACAAAGGCTGCTCAACGACCGTATTGATGTTTCAGTACAGTAAAGGTCAGCATCTGAGGGCTGTAATTAGAACAACAACAACAACAACAAAGATTTCCTTCACCTTTAGTTCATCGAAGCTGAGGGTGAAATGGAGGATCTCGGCAAACTGCTTGGCCAAGGCCTGCTCTCTCTCCAGGTGCTGCATGGGAGCATACGGCGGGCTCGTCAGCGCCTCCAGCAGGCTGCGCAAGGCGTTCTCTGCAAATGGATCCAAGTCAGAAATTCATCCAGTCCAGCTAGGACCTGGCTGTTTTATCTTAGTTTGGTCAGATTTATGTAATCCTCTCTAATCTAGCCAGGATCTGAGTGTTTCTTCTTTTTTCTTTCTCTAAAATACATACAATTAATCATCGTTGTCATCAATCTCTTCCACAACGTGTCTTTTGTCTTATCTACCTCCCCTCAACCCCAACCAGTCACACCACATGGCCGCCCCTCCCTGAGCCTCGTTTTTCTAGAGGTTTCTTCCTGTTAAAAGGGAGTTTTTCCTTCCCACTTTCGCCAAGTGCTTGCTCAAAGGGGGGTTGTTTGATTGTTGGATGTTTTCTCTGTATTATTGTATTATTCAGGTGTCCAAAAATTTAGAATTGGAGCCAAACAGTTGGTCTGAGAAATAAAGCTTGAGAGGAAGTGAAAGTATGCGAACGGAAAAGCTGCTTTCCTAAAAGGAAATCATTACCAGCGTGTCTTCTACATTTTGCATGAGCCTTAAAAGTCTTTCTCTGATGTGTGTCCCGTTAGGATGCACAAAGGTGTAAATTTAGTAAAGGACTGCTGCCTCTACACTGAAATCGTTTTTGACAGCAAAGGAAAGAGTTTCTTTATTTATTTCTTTATGCAACAGCTCAGCGTGGGCACCTGGGACAAGGGGTCAAGTTTATCACGGTATAAACACCAAAATGGCTTTATCACAGCAGAAAGAACGTTTGAAGACTGCGGTTCGGCAGACAGGCCACTTGTGGCTGGCAGCTCCCACAAACACTATATGCTATACACAATTTGACAGATCTATACTATTTGCAGTCTCGTGACCTAAAAGGACATGCAAGAAGTTTTATGTTCCATACTTTTACTCTTTGCATA
Organism: Rhamphochromis longiceps; assembly: GCF_057381845.1. Taxonomy (NCBI): domain Eukaryota; kingdom Metazoa; phylum Chordata; class Actinopteri; order Cichliformes; family Cichlidae; genus Rhamphochromis; species Rhamphochromis longiceps. The sequence goes on from NC_140577.1 coordinate 25,178,291, forward strand.
AAGTTCCAAAATTGAATTCAACAAACCAACAGGTTTCGTCACAGTGGCAATTTCCATCTTTTATATACAGTCAGTGGAGCCACGGGATTTGAAACAGCATGTCTGTTGCATTTTTAATGTTGCATATTTAGCTACACTTCGAGGCAGAGCTCTCAGGGAGCAGTTTCAGTTTGTAGGTCGTGAGTGAGATGATTAGAGGCAGATCAGTCCAACATTTTATGTATTTATTTTTTTGGAAGCAAATGCAGTAGTACCTCCCTGAACTGGTAAACAGACATCGGTCGTGATGGTGAACATGATGAATGTTTTTCTGCTTAGCATGAAATCCAAAATACCCACTTGCATGCTCTCCTTGCTATTGTCTTGCTAGTTTCACTTTCATTAAGGCTCTCAGCAGGATTTTATTTGCCCTCAGTGACCACAGGCTTAACAGAGCGCTCCTTGCTAAAACAAAGACTGCATGTTGCATGTTCACAGATCAAGCTACAGCTGCTCACACAGCCTGAGTGTGGCTGTGACTGCAGAGGCAGTGGCCATGGTTATCCCACCCGTGTCATCCATGATGTTAAACTAAGTCTGCAACAAATCACACTCCATAGCCGGACTCCAGAGGCTGTACGTACAGTGGTGTTGATGCCTCAGAAGCAAAAGCTCCTGGGGCTCCATCCCTTCCTCTGCATTAAAAATGCACGAGTGCCTTCTATAAATACAACATGGAATTGTTTCATCTGAGGCCCTGGGCTGATACCCCAGTCTCGCTCCTGCCGAGAGCACAGAGTGCACGATCTCCATCCTCTGACAACTTATAGAGATGCAGCAGCTGTTAATGTTAAACTGGACCTCTCCACCCCTTACTTCCCCCTTTGATCAAATAACTATAAAGCAAAAGGTGGTGCTGGGACATACTGCCACCCTTTCTCTTCAGCATGATGGAAGTATGTGATCTCTATTGTACTGAATCTCATAGCTACATTAGCCGCCAGACATCATCAATTATTGGCCAGCTCCCATTGTATGGTAATCTGAGAACACAATGTCCCTGAGACTGAAAGTATTATTGGAAGGCAGCGCAGAGGCGGCAGCTGAACTCTATTTCTCTGCTCATACTCCTCTCTCTACTCTCTCTCTTTCTCTCCGCGCTGGACCACTGTGGACCACTGTTTCCGTAGCAACGGCTGCCTTGCTGCTGCTGGGTCAGGATGCTGCAGAGATGGCTGAGAGGACATCATGGAGTATGAATGTGAGTGTGTGTGTGTTTGTTGAGGAATGCTGTCAAGCCTGGAAAGGCACAATGCTGATGGAGCTCTCAGCAATGCCAAGGCCCGTTTTTATCACTTTAAACGGACCTCCTTCCTGTTTAAGGTAACATATGCGGCGTGGACACTTTTGACTGCATTCATCAGTCAGTCTTAACAGGATTTATCACATCCTGAAATTGCTGAAAAGATGCCAATTTTAAAAAAACAACAAAAGAAAAAGCAGTATAATAGCTAGTGCTGTAGTACGATCAGCTCTAGCCTGTGCAATGAAGCACAGATGCTAAATACCAAAACAGCTGTTTCAAACTGAGATAAACAGAGGACAGAGACTTTAATCTGAGGGGTGCACCCATCACCTCATCTCCACTCATTTTCCTGCCTTCTTCTGGCTCTGCAGCACATCCACCCAGCTGACAACCCTGCTTCGCTCATAAATGAGCAGCTGACAGCAAATGCCGTCTCTTTAGATTTTAGGTTCATGTTACAGAAGCTTTCAGCTCCAACATGGCCACCAGAGATGGGGTTACATCACTCTCTGAAATGCTTTCATAGACTGCAACGGCCACACTCACCCAGTCGGAGGGAGAACTCGTAGAACCGCTTCAGCTTGGCCACCAGAGGGCACACTGCGTTCCAAGCCTTCTCCTGAAGAGCGAGGTCGCCCGGGTTCTGGATGGCCTGCAGCCCAGTAACAGACAGATGTTACTTTTAAAAACCTTGCCATCTTTTTTGTTCCCTGTCCTTTCCTCTGACCAGTGATCTCACACACAGTATCACACACTCAAATTGGCCTCAAATAATCTCACCTGATCAATATGATAAGAAAAAGTATAAATGGTTTATATTTCTTTGCATCAACAAATAACAATCAATAAATAAATCAAATCAAAACATGTTAATCCCAACTCTCAATTTCTTTACACTGAAAGAAAACAACAACAATTATTTGCCCTCATAAACATTAAATAATTATTTTGGGTAAAATGTAACTGAAATGTATAAAATCAAGCATTTATTTCTTCAAATTATTATTCATTTTTAATTAGTCATTCCTCGAGTTTCATTAAAGCCAATGTGCCTTCTATGTTGTACTCCTATAAAAAAAATTAGAGGTAAAATTTACATGTAATCAAATTTGTCAAAGTCAGCATTGTGTGGATATATATATTCGTTTTGCGCCTACTTTTGGTGTAAATCTTTAAATAGGGCACAAAAACATTTTGCAGAGGCTAACTCAGTGCTTAAAGCTGTTTAAACAAGAGGAAATTGGTGCATTTGCTCAGAGCTATTTTCAGCAGCAAATCAATACATATCAGCTCCATAATAAGCCCTTATGACTGTCATTATTTGTTTTCCTGTAAATTATTCTATTGAATATATAAGACATATAATCCTGTTGTGACGGCACTTTCTTTTGCCATCAGATATCCCCAATTTTTTTTAAAAAGAAAGAACTATGAGTTTTTCTAATTCTCTGAGCCAAAAAGCGCCACTCGAACAGCTTTACTGTTCTGTCTCTATCCTGATGGTTTTTACACAATCAGCTGTTCATATAGCCCTTCAAAGCCTGATTTATGGCCCCTTTCATTGCTAAAACACAGTGAAAATTGACTTTTTAATGGCTGTTATGGAGTGATAAACACAGATTTCCAAAATCCCTCCTGCAAAAAAAACCCTTTTACTCAAATTTGCCAACAATATGAAAGAAGACTTTTTGAACCCGGATCATCTAAATGTTCCCATTTCTGTCCTGGAAAAGTGTGCAAACTGACACATATTTAGTCAAGATTAATATTTCACAAATGCCTCAGTGTAAAAAAAATGCAGAGCAGGATATCTGTTGGTTGCATGTTATCACTAAAGATATATTTCTAGTTATCTTTACTCAGGTTTGGTAATAATACTCTCCTCAGTTTCTCTCTGCTGTGGAATTAATAATACATTATCTTCTCTATAGCCCCCGGCATACAGTATCTGTGTCCTCAGAGTTAGGATGCAAGGAAAGGAAATGATTCAGCACTTATAAATGTAGTTATCCTGACAGCTAAGCTATCAGCAGTGGTTCTCATTAATGTTTCTGAAGACAGTTAATTGTGTGCCATGTGATCATCAGGACCAGTGTACCAGCTTTGTAGCTGATTATATTTATGGAAACGACATATTGCATGAAATGTTTCTGGTGTTTCTGCTTGGATTTAGATTCGGTGCCTGCTGCACGGCAGAATTCCAACCCTGGCATCACACATGAGCGCTAGTTTCCCCATGCTGCAGTGGGGGCTCGACTGATTCATGCTCACTTCTCGTATCTCCTGGCCCGCTCCGTTGTAGGACTGCAGCTCGGCCAAGATCCCGTGAGCCTCCTCCAGCACGGCGCTGACCTGGTTCCACACGGCCGTCTCTGCCTCTGTGGGCTGGGCATCTGTGAGGGCAGGGAGGGAAGAAGGACGGGGAGTGGGAAGTGAAAGTGTCATGACGGGATGAAAATATCAAGAGCAGAGGTGATGGGATACAGAGAGGAGGGAGGAAAGGGAGAGCGAGTATTAGTGAGGAGCTTAGATGATGATGTCCTAGAAGGCCAGATAGAAACCTGAGATTAGCAAAGAATTAGAAAGACAACGAGTAATCATTGCATGTGTAAATATCTAAGGTTAAAATCTGGCCAATAAACAACCTACAGGTAGAACAATAACAGGACACTCATAGAGCGCTCTGTCACACAGCGAGGTTTGTGGTTACTCATATAACAAGTCGGCTTCGTGTCAGGGAACAGAGTTTTGCATTTTGATGGGCTGCAGTCGCTGTAAAAGCAACCATTCATGTCCACTGCCCATTCAGCATAAATGTACCAAAGCCTGGGTAGGTGTAACAGCAGAATCAGACTGATGTAATAGTCTTATAGATTTTTCTCACTCTCCTTTTCCCTTTACACGTCTGTGAAATGATTTTTTTAATGACTGTTAAGTTTAATTGTGAGAAAAAATAAGCAGCAGAGAGGGAAACCTCTGGGCATGCTCAGTCTTTATCTCAGTTTTTTTCCAGTCATAGTTTTTGCTTCGTTCATGTATGCACGCAGGACAGATGAAGTGCTTACAGGGACACAATTAGGAGGGGTTCTCTTGAGTCAGCGATGTGTTTGGTTTTTCTTGCCTCTGACTCAGGTATAAAGAGTGGGAGTGTGCCCAGGCAGCTCGCTACATGTGGTAGCTCTGCTGATTATTTTTGCACCCCGAGGCGCTGCTTCCCTGCGGAGAAATAGTAATCAAGGTATATTTGCTGTCCTGCGTGCACACCAGCTGCCATTATAAGCACAGCAAGCAGTGCAACATTAGTGAATTCTCTCTAATGCCCCCCTTCATTATTCTGGTAAACAACACATTATGTTTACTTGGTATTAATTAAGTATAGCATAATTGCTTTGTATTAAATACAGTTATTATGCCAAGATCTTGTGATTGATAACGCCCTCATATTTGTAAGCTAAATTAGTTCTATATAAAAGATGGACATATTCAGGTATCAGTCTTGAACTGCCTTAAACCTGCATTCTTTATACTGGCCAGCAGGGGGGACACCTTTGGTTGGAAAAAATTAATCAATTATAGATCTTTACAGACAATTATCCTGCTGCTAATTTGATTTATTAGCTAAAGAACTATTTATGGTCTGAGTTGCAAATTTAAAGTCTTCCTTAATACAGAATGATTTCATTTTGTAAGCTGTAGTTCAAACAATACAGCATAGTATACTTCAGGCAAGGCTACATTGTGATCATATAGTTTTCTCATTCATATCCAGCCCACACTTTTGGTTCTACTAAAAGGCGTTGCTGTGTAGTTTTCTTTATTTCGTTTTAACCCTGTCTTTTGCTAGCCAAATTAGCCAAATTAGCATCCCAAGTACGGCTAAGTAAATAACAGATGCACCTCATTAGCTAAGCTAGCTAGCTAGCAGTCAGTATTAGCTGATCAGCAGAGAAGGTTGACAGTCAAAATGCCAAATTAGAGGCGTTAAAAAAATTATTTTCCAGAAAACAATTGGTTGCATTACAGTTGTGATGTCCATTTTTAATATACAGTTAATGATATGAACCCGGAGCAGAGAATGTGTTAGCATGCACTAGTATAACGAAAAAAGCCAGGGATAGGGTCTAAGGTTTCGACTTCACTTTTATGGTTCATTCGTTGTTGTAATTTAGCAACATAAAAATTAAAATGAATTGAGCTAAATTACTTAATTTTATTACTTTGCATATATAAAGCTCATGCAGTGGATGGAATTACTGCGGGGAGTCGTCGATATAAATTTAATGACACAAAATTTAGATAATTGAATAAAATGGACGACCCTAACTATAATACACAGTGCAGTGAGTGATTCGCACACACTGTTTGTGACAGAAGTCTCATTATGGATATGGGAAATCTGGCCATAACTATCACAGTATTACACAACTCTGATAAACCTCAAGCTTCACTTGTTGATTTTTGTATTTAGTCGTGCTCCCAGGGGGATTTTTACAATGTGTGCAAGTTTGTTTCTCTCTCCGAGGTTGGCTGATTACAGCTTCACGGTGAGAGCAGTATCTTCCCTGATTCTCAAACCATTTCCCTCAGATGTTTTAAGACACAGAGGTTGCTATAATTCAGTCTGAGGATGACTTCAAGCTGACTGATGATTTTCACAGACAGCAGCTCAGTCCAGACATCCATCCTGATAATCTTTTTGTCAGTGGTCAGAATTGCATCTTATCCTTCAAATGGTGTTAGGGAGGTGCGATCAGCGCCGAGCTATAAATAGTTTAACGAGAAACCAAACTTGAAGCTGTGTGACAGAGGTGAGTGTGTGTCTCCAGGTGGAGAAGGAGAGCTCACAGATGGCACAGGGGGGTGGATGAGGAGGGGGAGGGACGCTCCCAAAGCTGCCATTCCCGAGTCTGACTCATCCCAACTCGCTTTTGAAGTAAAGTGAATCACAGGCCCGACACACGAAGGGGAAATTCAACCTATTTGACGGCTGACGTCTCTTGCCAGCAGTGAGCTCTCCCACTCCCACTGTAACAGCGGGTAAAGAAAGAGGGGGGAGGAAGGCAGCTGTTAAAAGGGAGAAGGGGATGTTTGAGGAGGTGCAGAGCATGTTGGGGATACAGTGCAAAACATCTACATCTTAAAAATTCATAATCAGTGTTAAGATCTTCACTGGAGATGTTTTTTCACAGCTTTTTAAACTCATCAAAAGAGGAACAAAAAAATCTGAATCTCAAAGATACCCAACAATTCAAGAAAACCTCTAAACATGTCAGCTCGCTTACTGAACTTCGTGTTAAATGCCGAGCCTGCTAACAAAGTAAATTATAAATTGACATGAACTACAAAAAGATTTTAACACTGAGTAATGAAGTAAAAAAAAAAGATTTGTTAGGATGGATGCTTTGCAAAGTTCATACTTCACTGACTGGGTAAATTAGAAAAGAGGGGACAGAGGTGAAATCATTAGCCTTTCTTCGCAGTCATACTTCAGCTTCTCTTTATCAGTCTCACTCTCCTAACGCACACTCACACCCACAAATAGATTAGACGTACAATAGGGGATGAGGAGATGAGGAGGTGGAGGGATGACGATAGACTTTTTGTTAGCCATCGTCATCCCCGAGCAACAGAAACCCACACAGGACTGGCATTCTCTGTTTGTTTCTCCTCAGCTCTTTGTAGCTTTGGAGAGCAAAGTGTTATTGTTGTCAGTTTTTAACATTAATGAATTTATTTTCTTTTTGCTGCAGTGCCACCCTGCTATTGTGCATCTGTCTGCGTCTAATAGGATGCAGCGTGCATGAGTAAGACCCTTCAGAAAAAAGCCAGATGCCTTTCAAATGCCGGTCCCCAGAGCAGAAATCAAAAAGATAAAGAAAAGGAGGAGGGGTGAGGAGGGGGAGAGCTGAGGAGGAAATAAAATATAACTAAGGACCTAAAGATGACACAATGGTCAGCTAAGATGGATGATATGACCAAAAAATAAAAGGGAGGAGGGGGGAAGCAACAGAGAGAAAGGGATAACTCAAAAAAATAAGAAGCGGATGGTCTCACGTTCAAAGTCAAGGAAAACTATTGGGCCATGCTCAAGTTCGGCGCAAGCCAGCACTTTCAGGAGGTTTCCCATGAGCCCCCTGGAACAGAGAGAGGGGAGAAGTCTGTGGGTGATGAGGGGATGGGTGTTGGGAGGGGTTGTGCGCGCGTGTGCGTGCCTGTGAGGTGTAGGTGGGTGTGCGTTGTGCGAGAGGTGAGGGTGTCGAGGTGGATGAGAGGACGTTGTTGGAATGGCATGATGGGAGTATGTCCTGGGTGGAGCGTGACAACGTGGACGCAGAACGTCTTTAATCCCACTCTCACTGTTTCCTCTGAGATAAAATAGTCCTTCATGAGGAGGTGCCGACTCCAAAAGCAATCAAACTTAAAGATCAAAGGTCGCAGGAATGCGCTACTAGCCTCAAACTCAAGACAGTTTGTCACAAGAACAGTTTGAATTTATTTATTTTGGAAGACAGGAAACTCATTAAGACTCAAATACAAGAAACTACCTGAGTCTGGTGCAGAAAATTTAAATCAAAAGTTGCAATAAAGTCATGAAATATAAAGATAACGACTTAAAAAATACTTCAGGGGCGCACTTTATTTTTTGTTGCATTAATAACACTTAATCAGCTGTGCTTCCTTTTATCAAATTAGACAAACACTAGGAATAATATGTTCTGATTAGACACAATACCTTAATTATGATCTAGTTAGAAACTCCATATACTGTCAGATCCAGAGTATCCAGTTCTACTGGTTGACACTGAAAACACTGCACTCAGAGGACATTTACTGGGCCTTTGTTGACCATGTTTTTACTTTATTACAAGGCCATTTGTTGCTCATTATAACTGCTTCACATGCATCTTGATGCGTTCAAGTCCTGTTGAGTTAGTGAGCTCGTATCAGTTTTCCTGCATTCTGCCTCCACATGCAATTTATTGATCTCAAACATTCGTGTATAAAATATGCTGCCCTTGGTGTTATAGGATTACCTCCAACAGCCTAACACTGGCCTAAAACTAGTCAGGCAATGTTATTATAGTTAACTAAAACTAAACTAAAAGCTAAAACTAGGTGATTAAAAAAATCAGTTATTTTAAAATACAAATAAACTGTAAAACAGGAATACACTCATTGATAAACCACTAACAGCTTGCCTGATGAGGCTTTGTTGAGCCTGTGATGTCTGCAGTACTGCGAGGGCCTTTGTAAAGTGTTAAAACAAATGTTCACCCTGCCCACTCTGGAAACTAACTAAAACTAAACTGATACAAAGAAATTTGAGAATGAAACAACAGTTTTTTAAATGCCAAACTATCATAATTCTGTTGTCTGAACACTGGACCCATCCAGAGTGTGAATGAAACACATTACAAGAGAACCGTGCGGTAAAATGAAGTGAAAGAATAAAGTCTTGCTCTGTGTTTCATCCCATTGTAATAAAGGCCAAACCTGATGTAATTAGGTTTAATACTTTTGGATCCAGAAACATTATGCACAGGTTCTAATTAGCCCATAACTGCAGTGTAATTAGGATATGACTGTGTTTGTTTACTGTGTAATAAAAACAGATTGTTTCTAGTTTGGTATAATTTGATGCAAAGTACAGCTGGTTGCGTAGCACTGGTGCAGCTCGGAGTGTTTGCATCCGCTTTATGAAAGCTGCGCGTCATCTATGTGACTCAAAACTGGAGCAGTGAAACAGATTTATTTTTAAAAGGTGAGTTTCTATGAGACAAAAACCCCATGTGCTGCTTTCAATTACCTGTGGTCACTGTTCTCTATTTTACGGTCAAGTCTCTGAGGTTGTTGGTTTGGTTTGTTTCTGTTTATTGGCTTCTTATCATATCTGATTTCTGTGGACGGCTGACAAGTTCATGAAACAAAGGTTTCCTCGTGTGGAGAGTGGGACTAAAGAGTGTCTGTTAATGACAAACCACACCCTCAACAACACTCCATCAAATCACCACCAGCTGGCCCCACCCCCTCCCCGCCACACACTTCCACTCCACACACTCACAATTCAACCACACGGACACACGCACGCAACCCTGGCGCCCACTTACTTTCAAAGTCCAGGAAAAAATGTGGACAGTTCTCTAAATCCTTGCCAAGGACCTTAATGAGGTTCCCCATGGCTGGCGACCTGGACGGGAGGAAACAACAAAATGCATACAGTACCCTGGATCTGGCAACCTGCATCAAAATACACAACCGGCACATGGAGGACGCAGCAGACGCACTTTAGTTTCTTACCCATCTGCACTTGTCTAATTTTCCCCTCTGCATCCTTCTGTCTAAGCAATATGTGCAGAGCGAAGCCGGACGTCCAGTCACAGATGACACCGATCGCAGTTTGTGTCCGATACGCATATGCTGTATTCAATTACAGCACGGCCCAAATCCAGCCATGAATCATTTAGCTCACTCATTGGGAGTCGCTCGAGCTGAGCGGTGGTTTTAATCCATTTACATTACTATAGTAACCCACTAAAAGCCTGCCATGTGCAGACTGCTCCCCTCTAATGCTCTTTATATACAGCAGTCTATAGATACTTCTTCAGACCACAGGGCCAGATGCCAGAGCGTGAACCCAAGGATCCAAGCTCAAGAGATAAAATTTGTGGTCAGACAGGTACGTTATAAAGTCTCGGGCTTTTCAGCTTATTTCTCCATGAAATACAGAGGTTTTCAGAATGATTTCATAGAATTAAAAAATAATAATTTCAAGGTGTTTAACGGCTTTACTGGTCTGGCCCATTTAAGATCAATTTGGCAACTGGTGAGGCTCTTTTTCTGCCACTTATCACACTAACAGGAGCGTCTATGCTCCAAACTACTAGTAAGTACATATGCATTAAGTTGTCCACATCTCAATGAAAATATCAGATGTGCCAGCTGAATTTTATTTCTGTGTCTGAAATAATGCTGATGATTTACCTCTGACTGAATCACACACAGCTTCAGTAACACGTGCACAAAACATTTCATACTGTGGAACAAGAAGATTTTTAAAATGTTAAAACTGCTTAAACAGGAAGTTTAGAGCAAAAGACACCAAAAAAAGTCATCCTCCTTAAAGGGGACCTGTTATGCCGTTAAGGAAGCACCTTATTTTTGTATATACACCGCTCAAGAAAATTAAGTGAACACTTAAAAAACACATCAGATGTTTCTATGCTGATGTTGACTCTGTAGTGTGTTAGGCATGAAAGCATCCCACATTGTTTGATGGAAATGAAAATGATCATCTTACAGAGAGCTGAATTCAAAGACACCCTGAAAATCAAAGTAAATTATCCAAGTAAATTATAGAGCAGATTACTCCATTTTGCCTATAACAGCAAGGGGGGCAGTCAGTGGTGTCAGGTCCTTCATTCTCCAAGAACTGCCTCCATACTCGTGCCACATGAAGTTGGAGATTGTCATTCACCACCCATTGCACCAGCATAAAGTCTGGGAATGGAAGTAAGGGTTTCATCCTGATACCTAATGGGAGTACCTAACCTGTAGAGGTCTGTGTGTTCCTCCATGGATATGCTTTCCCAGACCATCACTGACCCACCACTTAATCGGTCATGCTGAATGATGTTAAAGGCAGCATTATGTTCTCCACAGCTTCTCCACTTCCTTTCATGTCTATTTCATGTGCTCAGGGTGAACCTGCACTCATCTGTGAAAATCACAGAGCGCCAGTGATGGACCTGCTAATCCTGGTATTCTATAGCAAATGCAAACCTGGCTTCAGGAGCCACCCTCATGATTGTTTGGTCAGATCAGGTCTGATTGAGACTGTGCTGGGAGGAACCACAAACCTTTTGGCAATGGCACGTATTGATGTGCCATCCTGGAGGAGTTGGAGTATTATGTTGATGCCAACCATGCCTCATGCTACAAGTAGCTACGAACAACCCCCAAAACAGGAATGGTTTTGGGGGTTGTCTCATGATTGCCCCTCGAGTGCACCTGTTGTTAAATTCATCAACACCAAAGCAGCTGAAACTGATTAAAACCCCTCTGCTACTAAACCGAGCAGATCAATATCCCACAAGTTTAATTCCAACACTTCAATGAAAGTGTTCCTTTAATTTTTTGAGTAGTTTAAAAATCATAAATGTTGATAAGAAACATGACTTAGCCAAACGCACGAGAGAGTACTTTGAGAGTGAGAGTAGATATCCTTTATATGTCAGCATTGGATGCCCCTCCCAGTTCAAACCTTAACTGGGAGGGGCATCCAATCACAAGACATCTGTCCTCATAACCAATATAAGTTAAATAACGATTATTTTTAACTCATGCATCTGCTCTTACAGTAAAAGCACGGAGCTGGAAATGAGCATAACAGGTCGCCTTTAATCGTCTTCCTGCTTCTTGCTCGCTTTGGTAGCAGAAGGTAAGCGGCTGCCAAGTTTCACTTCCTCTGCCGTGCCCTTTGTGTTTGTGCATGTGCTGTGTTAGCTCACAGCTGAGGTCTATCAGTTTCCGGCTTCAAGAATAAGCTACAGCCGGCATTTGCATGTTCTCTAGATGCCATCTTGCAGAAAATAAATTAAATGTATCAACAGTCTTTTCCCTGTTACTCAGCAAGAACGGGTGTTGCACTGCAGCACAGAGGAAGGGATGGGGTTACACTGTCCGGTCGCTGAGACAGTTTCACACGAGGACTGCAGTTACCTGCCGTACTCTGTGTCTGCTCCATCTGCAGGTAAATTGCTTAAACGCGGCTGTGTGCTGAGTCACGGCTGTAACCTGTGAGCGTTGGCCCAAAACGCACCTCGTCTCCGACCTGACTTTTCCACCACCTGCTCCGAGAGATGCAAACCGAGCCGACACCGTGAATATATGAATAACCGATCCTCATCTTCGGCCTGACAAGGTGACTACAAAGGCGAAGTCAAGCTGAGATCCACGTCACAACCTCGCATAAAGCAAAGAAAGATTTCTCTGAAGTGTTGGTGCGTGTCAGCCTCACAACAGCCACACACGCACACATTAACACACACTGAGTCTGGAGCAGCATGTGGTCCGTGCCGAGAGCAGAGCTGGGCTGATGGTTGCCAGGATACTGTTGGCCTGGTAATATCTTCTCAGCTGAAGATGAAGAAGAAAAAAGGAAAAAAAAAAAAAAAACAGCATCCAGCTCACTCGCACACCGGGTCAATCGCTCACAACAGCGATCCGATGCTTCACTTGTTACTACTCATGAGATTGGTCTTTATTTTGTGGCACGGATGGTAAACGCAATTCATTAAGCTTTAAAGCCAGCCTCTCTCCTCTTACCCTGCTTTCCTATGAGTGTGTGGCCTTTTCGTTTGTCTTTGGTCCTCAGCTTCTTCTCGCACGTCCTCGCCTCCTGTATGTAAATCCCAGAGTGACAACGGGAGTCCCACGATGGTTTCCACCAGTTTCCACTCTCGGCTTGTCTTAAGAGACTGATGTAAACTTCTGCTCTCGCTCTTTCTCCCTCAGTCTGTCCACTTCACACTTCTCTTTTTTTTAGACATCTATTTAAAGGCCTGTGGGTTTTTTTCCTTTTCTATTTGCTCTATGGGCTTTTTTTTTGTTTTGTTTTTGCTGTTGTAAGCTTGTGAGTCTACAGAACATAAGATGTCTCTCTCTCTCTTTTTTTGTGTGTGCGTTTATATCATTTCTACTCAAATAGAGAAAAGTCTCTTCTCTCTTTTTTTGTTTCTGACGTCAGAATGGGTTCCTCAAAAATATCCCCTTCAGCTCTCCTTTCTGCTTCACTTCCCTATTTCACCACTCAGCAGCACTCTCCCGGCTTCTTTGGCCTTGTCTTGTCGCAGCACATCTCTGTCAAGGTGCCATTCAGCCTCACTGGTGGCCCTCGGGCGCAAACAAATCCAAGTGGCAGAATGGAAATGGTGATAGGGTAGCGCAAACACATGTTTGCTATTAAAACTTTCCACGAAGCCACTGGATGCATCACAGATGGACTCTCTGGGCGCTGAGACGCAGCACTCTGTGAAATTAGGAAGTGTGTCTTTGGTGGCCACCGGTTGCAGCTCCTCTCACACGCACAGTGTTTGCAGTCTGCCGGCGTTTGAGTGGATGAAAGTGCCTCTCTTATGCAACCGCACAGCACACACAGCTCTCAACTGTAGTCCGGCAAGAGACACCAAAGCGAGGGGCTCCTCGAGCCTTAATAAAGACGCAGCCCGGCTCCCACATGGGCCTGAAAAGCAAATCTGGTCCAGACTGGAAGCCAAGCGTCAGCGCTAAGCCTCCCAGCCTCCTTTCAGCTCTCACTGAAAGATTCCTCCTGTTACAGCCCAGGAGCTTCATCAGTGTGGATTTAGTGAGCACAGGAATGGCACTGCCAAGCCTAACCTCTATTAACTCACCAATAATACCATCCGCATTCCCTTTCTATTCTGTCTTTCTCCCTCTCTGTCTCTAACCACAATCTTTCTGTCACTAACTGAGTATTCAGTGGTCTGTGAATCAAACCCTTTAGCAGCTGTACTGTATGCAACGGATGCAGCGACTGCACTCGTTCAGCTCTCATCTTCACCAATCTTTATTCAGAAAATCTGCCTCTCCTCTTTCCCCGAATGGTGTTTTGTATGCTTCTGTTTTTCTTTCTCCGAGTTATCTGCTTGCATTCCTACCTTTGCTTGTGTTTATCCCACTGGAACACTTCACTGCATCAACCAGGGCTTGTCAGCTCCAAACAGTGGTTACAGCATCAGCACCCACAACCTGACAAAGACAGAGAAACAGATTAAGGAGGGTAACAAGAAGAAGAAAAAAGCAGAGGGAGGGGAGTCGGCGTAAATTTCAACTACATGTGGAGACAATGTGGGGAAAAACAGGAATGTAGTGTGTTGTTTATTTGGATATCAAGATGTTAAGAGTTGGTAACGGCAACAAATTAGGAACAAATATGACTGTGATATGATTATAATTGGCCAGACTGAACATGTGACGTCATCCAAAAAATGTTCAAGCCTTTGTTTAAACCTACAAATAACAGATTTTTCGCCACACACTCACTCTCCTTCAGCTCTGTTCTTTATCTTAACCATGCTTGTTTCTTTAGATAGCCAGTAACTTTGTATCTAGTTGTTTTTAACTGATGAAGGCTACCTTGGTTTGACCAGAAACTGAAAACAGGTCAGTCAAGACCACGACAGTCAAAGAAGATTGTTAATTTAATCTGTATTTATTTAAACTGCCTGAGTGAGTCAGATAAAGCATTAACATGCAGCTCAGTTAGGGGTGGGTTGCAAAATGGCTTGCAGAGCATACCGCTGTTGGCAGGCTAAGGCAGAATAAATAGCTGGCCTTGTATATTTCTTTTCTACATTAACTGAGCACTCACAGCACTTTTTACTAGATTTTTACCCAAACACATATTCATACAGGTGCTTTTTGTGTCACGGGGTGGAAAAGGGACAAGTTATCTAGGGTTTTTTACTATGCATGTTTTGCTGTGTTTTACCTTTTTAATGTTTTAATATTGTACACTGGTTTATTTTTATGAGTTTTATTGCATGTTTTTATGGTATTTATTGGTGACTTGTCCTGGAAAGACTCCGCCCCTACCTGATTATGAACCTGATCACACCTGGGAGGTCCCAGAGGTCAATAAGAGGGCCTGGCAGACCACAGAGAAGGAGGCTTGAGGGGAGGCTTGAGAGACAGGCAACAGTGGCGGAGTGAATGGTGTCAGGCGGTGGCACCTGCAAGCCCAGAGGGCTGGTAAAGGTTGGCGTGGGCTGTGAACGAGGAGACGACGCCAGCGAGCAGGGATCGGAGAGAGCGCTCCGGCTGCTGGAGTAACTGGAGGCCAGATCACGCTGTTGCGGGGAACTATAGGCGTTGAGACAGTGCTCTACCTTCCGCGGCGAGACAGGCCGGTGCCGATTGGCGTGTTACAAGGAAGCGGCGGGCAGAGTTAAGAGCTCGGCCCGAGTGGAGAACACGGACAGGAAGGCGAGGACGCCGCCGGGTTTCCCCCTTGCACACTGCTTGCCTGGAATTTTAATTTTGAGTGACTTTTATACCGTGGCAGACGCCACTGGGTTTTTAAGGTTGTGTTTTATTAATGTTTATTGTGTTGTTCCCTGGCCAGGGTTGTTTTAATTCATTTTACATTTTTAACTGTTTAAATATAATAAATTATATTTTAATTATACAGTCTTTAATTCAGTGCATTCCCTTGGCTGCTCCACTGCACCGTCCGTTTTTGAGGAGGGTTTCCCTCCTTTAGTAACACTTGTGCAAAAATTACCTTCACCTCTGTTACATAAGCACCTAATCTAACATTCACACTCCAATAGATGCATCAGGGGCAACTTGGGGTTCAGGATATTCAGACATGGAGGAGTCAAACCACCAGCCTTCTGACTGGTAGACAATCTACTCCAGCTGCCTTAATGAGCATCTGCAGAGTCGGGTAACAATTCTTTTTACCATAAGCAACTGCACAGCATTATATATATTTGATTCACATATTTAGACCATACACTAAAAGCAGCTGTAATCCACACACAGTTGTGGATTATAGACGTTTTCTATGTCCCAGGGTGGTTTTGATGGAGTAATACCATTTAAAATACAGACGCTTAACAATCTGTTCAGTCTGGGAGCCCGTGAATGGTGCTTCTTGCTTTCTTCTTTCCATTTTTATGTCTTCATTTAAGCTTGTTAAGCTCATCTTACTGACTGAGCGTCTTGCACACCTCCAGCACTCTTACCCGCTGACTGGTGTAACTATTAACACTGCTGCTGCTGCCATTGCATCATCGAATCTCATCAGAGATTTGTACCACAGGCCTTCAAGCTGGCTGTAGTTAAACCTTTACTTAAAAAGCCATCTCTAGACCCAGCAGTCTTAGCTAATTATAGGCCAATCTCCAACCTTCCTTTCATATCAAAAATCCTTGAAAGAGTAGTTGTCAAACAGCTAACAGATCATCTGCAGAGGAATAGCTTATTTGAAGAGTTTCAGTCAGGTTTCAGAGCTCATCACAGCACAGAAACAGCTTTAGTGAAGGTTACAAATGATCTTCTTATGGCCTCTGACAGTGGACTCGTCTCTGTGCTTGTCCTGCTAGACCTCAGTGCAGCGTTCGATACTGTTGACTATGATATTCTATTAGAGCGATTAGAACATGCTGTAGGTATTACAGGTACTGCGCTGCCGTGGTTTGTATCATATCTATCTAACAGACTCCAGTTTGTACATGTAAATGGAGAGTCCTCTTCACACACTGAGGTTAATTATGGAGTTCTACAGGGTTCAGTGCTAGGACCAATTCTGTTTACATTATACATGCTTCCCTTAGGCAGCATCATTAGAAGACATAGCATACATTTTCACTGCTATGCAGATGACACCCAGCTCTATCTGTCCATGAAGCCAGATAACACACACCAATTAGTTAAACTGCAGGAATGTCTTAAAGACATAAAGACCTGGATGGCCGCTAACTTTCTGCTTCTTAATTCAGATAAAACTGAGGTTATTGTACTCGGCCCTGAAAAGCCTAGAAATATGGTATCTAACCAGATTCTTACTCTGGATGGCATTACCTTGGCCACCAGTAACACTGTGAGGAACATTGGAGTCATTTTTGACCAGGACATGTCCTTCAATGCACATATTAAACAAATATGTAAGACTGCGTTCTTACATTTGCGCAACATCTCTAAAATTAGAAATATCCTGTCTCAGAGTGACGCTGAAAAACTAGTTCATGCATTTATTACTTCCAGGCTGGACTACTGTAATTCATTATTATCAGGATGTCCAAAAAACTCACTGAAAAGCCTTCAGCTAATCCAAAATGCTGCAGCAAGAGTACTGACAGGGACTAGAAAGAGAGAGCATATTTCTCCTGTTTTGGCTTCCCTTCATTGGCTTCCTGTTAAATCCAGAATTGAATTCAAAATCCTGCTCCTCACATACAAGGTCTTAAATAATCAGGCCCCATCTTATCTTAATGACCTTGTAGTACCATATCACCCTATTAGAGCACTTCGCTCTCGCTCTGCAGGCCTACTTGTTGTTCCTAGAGTATTTAAAAGTAGAATGGGAGGGAGAGCCTTCAGTTTTCAGGCCCCTCTTCTGTGGAACCAGCTTCCAGTTTGGATTTGGGAGACAGACACTATCTCTACTTTTAAGATTAGGCTAAAACTTTCCTTTTTGCTAAAGCATATAGTTAGGGCTGGACCAGGTGACCCTGAATCCTCCCTTAGTTATGCTGCAATAGACGTAGGCTGCCGGGGGATTCCCATGATGCATTGAGTTTTTCCTTTCCAGTCACCTTTCTCACTCACTATGTGTTAATAGACCTCTCTGCATTGAATCATATCTGTTATTAACCTCTGTCTCTCTTCCACAGCATGTCTTTTATCCTGTCTTCCTTCTCTCACCCCAACCGGTCCCAGCAGATGGCCCCGCCCCTCCCTGACCCTGGTTCTGCCGGAGGTTTCTTCCTGTTAAAAGGGAGTTTTTCCTTCCCACTGTCACCAAAGTGCTTGCTCATAGGGGGTCACATGGTTGTTGGGTTTTCCTCTGTATCTATTATTGTACAATCTACTGTACAATATAAAGCGCCTTGAGGTGACTGTCATTGTGATTTGGAGCTATATAAATAAAATTGAATTGAATTGAATCAGGGGAGAGTGCAGACAGGAGGAAGGCAGGATATTTGCAGAATAGTTGCCAGGGAAACACAGCCTCTTATTCTCATGGCAACGCACAGTTTGGTGTTATCAATGAGGTGGGATGGATAGATGGACTTCGCTCAATATCTGGAGCACGAGGGGACACCAAAGCATTTACTTTCCTGTAGCAGTGTTAAAGTGCTGTGCAATCATGGAATCGCGTCTTCTACCTTATCGGGGAGTCATGGACTAATTCAGGAGTCTAATGTTTATTCTGTCAGTGAAAGGGCAAAGGTCAAGCCTTTCAAAGGAGACTAAACCCAAGAGACTAAAGCCCAATCCACAGGCGCTATATGTAAAAACCACAGATTAAATGTGTTGTGGCAGTGTTTAGTGTTCATCTGTGTTAAACTGTCGTCTTTACTGTAGAAGAATTTAATATGCAAAGTCACATCTGGTGAGTTTGCAGCTCGGTGCAGACAGAAAACTCAGTGAGTAGCCTTTACACATTTATCCACTTAACAAGCGCAGTTTAAGTTTGCAGACTTATTGTGAACTTTATTCTTGCTCCTAACTGTGGAGCTCTCACACGAGCCCTTTTTGTTGCAGCTGTAACTATTTGAGCCTTTACCAGACAAGAATAGATATCTAATTTTACCCCTGCTTGAGGGCCTCAAGTACACACTTTGATGGAGAACTATTTTTTTAAATCTGCTAATTGCTAATCAAATGGTCCACTTTTCCATTAAAGCTACATGCCACTTGTTTGCTTTCTCACCATGCACAAACTTCAGTTTTCATCTCTACTTCCAGCATACATGTTTATATTTACAGCTCGAGGGTTTAAGATGCATCCACCTTTATAGTGCACAACTTTTCATTTCAAAATCCAATCACCACTAAGTGAGTAATACTGCAGTGTTACAGGAGGCGTAAAAATGGTCCTCATGACTAATGTGCTTGATTAACATTTAAGTAAATACATTTAGTTTATTTTTTTATACAGATGAGTAAAAATGAAGGAAAAATGGTCTCAGGGACTCAGTAAGATGAGGATGCTATCTAGCATGTCACGCACAAAATTTCGTAAAACTGTTTCAAGATTTGAGCAAATAATTCATATGATTAACTTTATGGATGAATTTACTTACACAAATCTGATCTGTGTTATTACAGTGTTAATATATATACAGAGGACAAAATTATTGGCCACATTTGTTTTCTAATCGTACTAGTTTTCTTTAGAAAGCATAACTTGTTTATATTTGGACACAGAAACAAAAACTACCAGGGTCATTATAATTAGCCACCTGAAAAAACAGACCTTTTTATTGAGCAATAGCATGAACCAGCACTGTGCAATGATGTGCTTTAACTTTGTAATGCTCAAAGCTCGTGAAATCAAGGTCAAACTGAGCGTTATCTACTATTTACACACAGTATAAAAACTTCAGCAAGGGTTTGGGCTGAAGCTTGAGAAAGCATCACGGCAAAAACAACATAAATTAGTTTAAAATTGAGAACTGTTGATGCTCATAAAGCTTTTTTTTTTTTTTTGCCAGGGAGGTGCTGCTTAAGTTTAGAGAAAGAAGGGAGAGGTGTACAAGCTAAAGAGCAGCATCCCTACAATGAAACGCTTTAGGATTTCTGTAACTGGAAATCTCGACAAAGTGGAAGGAATCATAAAGAAAAAAGGACGTGAAGATTTTAAAAGAAATCCTCAAGCTGTCAGCAGGAAAACTGGTTCTGGGTCGTCACTTTGCCTTCCAGCACGATAATGACCCAAAACATGCTATTGGTGAAGCGCTACCTGCAGAAGATTAAAGTAAAAGTTCTGGACTGGCCTGCACAAAGTCCCTGACTTGAATCATTAAAAATCTGTGGGGTGAACTGAAGACCAAGGTCATGCCAGAAGACCAGCACATCTGGAGGAGCCTGAGAGATTCACCAAAGAAGACTGGGCTGGGATTGCTCAGGAAACATTTGTGAGACTACAAATAAAAACTACAACAAACAACTGCAGGATGTTATCCAGCAAAAAGGATACACAACTGTATATTAGCAATAAGCTAATAATTTTGACCCTGGTAGATTTTGATTTTTGTGAAATAATTTCGTTTCTATGTTCAAAGTAAAATAATGTAAGCATCCCCCAAAAAATGAGGTTAGGAAAAGCTATTTGAAAAATTTGTGTTTCTGTTTAACACAATTTGGGAACAAATTTTTATGAAGTGCTAATCATTCCGTCCTCATTTGGAAACGGTCAAAACAAATCAATGAATACTCGTCTTTTTGCCCTTCATGAGCCTCATCGTGAATCAGTGTCATGTTAATCAAATATCAGACTACTCTGCCGTCTCCAGATGGCAGACACTGTTAGACGAGCCAGCTGGAGGGGACAGTGTTTAAATGCACTCTAGCTGCTTTTTTCAGCAACCTGACAGCTGATATGTAGAGACTCAGACTAGAGGATTATAGGTGGGGCAGGAGAAGACACAGATTAGAAGATTCACAGATTCCACTTTTTCTGCAACCTTCTTTTTTATGCAGCCAATCATTCACTTCTCACCACCTGCAATTTTGACTTGTTCACTTTCTCGTTTGTCCTTTCTTGCCAGATGCAGATAAGTGTGGTATCACAGGATACATCTGTTTTTTTTATACTAACATTAATTGTAAGTAGTCTCTATGATCATGGCTGCTAATTTCGATCTCGCGCAAAAAGTAACGGAGCATGTGTCTCAAAATCCTAAAACCAAGAAATTTGGCATTTTGTACTTCCAGTTCTCTTCATCTAGAAAGAGAAGACCTCAAACCTGTGACTTTTTTAAGCTTTGCACTACAACATTAAATATGTAGGTAAATAATTGACCTGTAAATTTCAAAGGTGTTATGTGTCCCAGAAAGGAGTTTGCTAACAAGTGGCTAAACATGACCGCAAGCGATATTAAACACCGTGACAGTGAGCACAGCAGCTTAGCGACGATGACGCTCAAGTAGTTCGTTAGTCTCAGTGCTGATTGCATTCAAGCTTTGAAGATCAAAAGTGGCGTCACTTCATGGAGATTATCTTTCTCAGTAAAACGCCTGTTTTCTCCAAGAATCCAAAAAGCCTGTCAAAAAAATACCGCTGGCTATTTTACTGAGACAACCAGAGTGATGCTGGGCTTGCATCATCCTCGTGGAGCTCTTGTATGTTGAAGTGCTCTGGGAGCTCCTCACACTGTCAGATTGGTTGAACTTTGACCACTGCGTGGCATGTCAACTTCTCATACAGCCCACAGAAACCCGTCATGCACCTACAAGCAGGAAGGAAGGGCAAAAATGGCTGAATAGTTGATGTTGTGTGTGTGAATTCTTTCAAAATAACTTACACGCCTCAGTAAGGAAACACTTTGCATTCAAGTGCACAAGTGAGGTGTGTGTTTAACAGTCAGGCAGCGTGTTTAGATGAAGCTTTAAAGATCTATTAACGCTTCAAAGTTAAGGTTTGGAGAGAAACAGGTACAGCTCTGGCTATGGCCGCTGAACCCTGCTGAGAGCCCAAGCAGTGTGTGAGGACACGAGAGGAGACAAAGAGACTTTTCCAGGAGCAGAATGGGAGGTAGCAGCGTCAGACAAGGCCAGACCATCACCAAAGATTGACCACTGAAGGAATGTTACAGCCAATTTGCCTCAGGCCCTCCCCATCCACATTCATATACAATAATAGATACCGCTGTCCCTCCTTGAAGTGAGGTGGGATGGAGAATGAAAAGAAGAGAGAGGCTGAGTGTGAGAGCAAAAGATGGAGTGCAAAGGAGGGATGGAAATCAAAGGAGGAGGTTACGATTCTCCACCGCTACCCCTCCCCCTTCTCTCGCTCTCTTTCACACACACCAGTCCGGAGGAGAGCACGGTGCCTCGTGAAAGGCCGATTGCAAATGAGCATTGTGAGTCTGCGCTGCTGACAAAGAAAAGAGGATATAATGAGAGGCAGAAAAAAATGGCAGGCAGGCAGATGTGCGGCTCGTTTAAGTTGCACTTGAATCCGTTTCTACAGTGGAACATCCTTCAGTGTGATCTTTTCTCAAGTGAAATAAAGAAGTGGGGCAGCGACTGGGGGATTTCATAGCTTATTTGTTCAGAGGTGGATAAAAAAAGACACCTGATGTGTATTTGCCTTTGCTGCGGCAGCTCGTTTTGCTGAAGCGTTGAACATGGGAAAATCTTGGGAATTAAATTGAGTTCTCCTCTGTAGTTTCTTTCTCTTTTCTTTCTCAGCACAGATTAATATATGCCTTATATTTAATGTGGTCATTAATATTTGAATACCATGACTTGGCTCCGGGGCATTTTCAAACTTGGCAAAGCAGATCTGGAAAAATTACAGCTTTATATATCAGTTTTAATAGCGGTTTTGTCTCTGTGCTTCGGCTGTCAGAGGACATAAAGGAATGTATCTGCGAGCTCTTGTTATCTGTATTTGTGTTGCGGGATGCCAATTAGCTGCCATCAAAGAGAACAGGATAGGCTTTTAGGGTTCTACATGCACTCGCAGGGGGGCTCGTGTGTGTGTGTGTGTGTGTGTGTGTGTGTGTGTGTGTGTGTGTGTGTGTGTGTGTGTGTGTGTGGTAGTTAGTTATTGTGGTCCCCCTCCCCCATTGAACCCCCTTTTCTAGAACTCCCCACCACCCACTACCTGTAAACAAAGACAGACAGAATATGCGTGCATGCATGCTGGCGCTCTTTGTTCTTGATGGACTGCTTGCACTGTGTTTTATATAGGTCAGAGGAGAGTGTGTATGTTTGTGTTTTTACATGTGACGATAACTGCAAGGATAGACGTGAACAGCGTGAGCATTAGAGCAGATGCCTCCACATGCAGTGAGCGTGCATTTGGCTGAATCAACATCATCTACATCAGTCAGGATGGACTTTAATTACACTGAGTAATAATGTATCTTATGGACCTAAAATTTTGGTTGTAAGAACCAGTCGAATGCTTTGTTTTACCTGTTCAGCTGACCTCTGTCCACCCTATCTGGACCAAATGAGGCGTGCTTTATCGTAATTGCATTGTTATAACTAGATTAAAAATTTCAGCTTCACAGGTGCTAAAATATGACTGTATTTGAAAATTGTTTTGACCAGTAAGGAAGCATGGGTAGAAGATGAGCATGGTTTTAAAATGTAGTTAAAAAGGAGATCATCACATGCTTCAACCTGTTTTTGTAAGTCATCAATACAATATTCTAATATGACTCTAAAAATGTACCCAACCATTGTTAGGCCTGTTTGTGCAGTTGGCAAACTGACAATACTAAGCCTCACTGACAAAAATGAAAAACTACAAGCAGTAGATGTTCTTTATATGCTAAAAATGGGTTATTTTAGCCTGTTACTAGGTGGTTGCTAGGCAGCATATTGACATCCTAATGCGTGATGTAGATGAGAACCTTCAGGGGCCTAAGCTCTATCTGTGTGCAAAGTTTGTTTACTGGACTCCTGGTGGTCAAGCAGGAGTTTGTAGACAAAGAAACAAACACACAGAGATTTTGTGTTTAATATTAAAATGAAATATCCCATAATACTGATGCTCAAGACTGGCTATAGACAAAAATCCTGCCAAACAAAAACTGTCTTTGCTTATGGGCGTAAATGTGATTTGGTCAAAGCTTTTAACAGAGCTTCCTTTTTTAACACAAAAAAATTCTGTCACTATCTTCTCCACTTAATACCTTAAATAACTTAATCTCTTTTTAAATATTTAATTTGTTTTTGTATAATTTCTTTATCATTGTTGACTTGTGTAGTCAAGTCAAGGGATTTAAGTGAGAGAGGCAGCGAGAGACACAGTGTGTGTAAAACACAGAGAGTGAATGTCACAAGGACGAGGACTACTATAAAACGGTATGTAAAGGCAGTTTGAAGTCAAGTCCCTGGAGTCTCGCTGTCTTGTGATACTCCCCTCCCCTTCAACTCTCCTTCACTCTTTCATTCCACTCATTCCACGTCTGGCTGTATATTTTAGTCCACTTCCCTCTTTGCCTGCACCCACTAGCCACTGTTCTGTTCTTTAACAATAATTGTTTTCAAGTAGCACTCGAGCACCAAAACTCTTCCTTATCTTGAGCCTCAAACTCCAAACTCTCTAGTTGTGATCCAGCTCCAGTATATAAGCAGTATCTATTGTCTTATTCACCTTCATCAAACAGAAGCTATGGCATGGGCAGAAGGATGCCCTATTGACAAATAAATACTGAGAAATTGACAGTACAGTAAATTTCATGAAGTCTGCATGCCTGATAAAAATGCTTCTGATTGCACAATTTTTGCTGTTTGCTTAAGTAGAGGAAATTAGAGAAGAGTTCAGCGCCATCTTTGATGTTGAGTTCCGGGTAAGTGATTTCCACGGATGCACATCTTGCCCAATTTTTCCTTAGCACAAAACAGCAAAGCAGATTCCAGCAGATCTGGTGTCTACTGGCAGTTGTGCTGCGTTTGCAAAAGCGACTGAGCCCATTAGAGGTGCCTAAAAATGGAAACGTCATCCTCCTGTGCAAGTGCATAAAAATAGTAAAAGAAAAATTGCTCCAAATGGCAAATGAAGGCAACATGAAGCGGATGGAAGGAGCAGTGCACATACCTGAAAGTGAAACTTTACAAATAAAAGCTCCTTAAACTCCAACCTAAATGACACAGAGCCCCTAAGCAGGCTTTAAATCTGGATATAAATTCTCTATAAATATAAATTCTCTGTTAACTGAAAATGACATTAGTGTAGCAAATGCATCACTTATTGCTAAAAAAACAGCTAACATGAATGCACCTTGATGTCAGACTGCATAATGCAGAGACCAAGAAGGAGAGTGAGAAGAGGCCAGAGCTCGTGCTGATGGTAAACTGACAGTAATAGTGATGCTTGGAATTGGGAGATATTATGTGTCTCACTCCATTGGAACATGGCCACAGAGAATAAATGAACAAGGTGACCTCTAACCCCAATTTGACCTTTATGTACACAGAGCCAATCTATATTTAGCATCAAAGTCTGCCAGCAGACCTTGACACCTCTGCTGTGCACACCGTGCTGCAGTGTGTCTCACATGGCAGAGGATGCGGTGGGTGTTTCACCGTTCCCCGTCCCACTGGGAGGGGCAGAGGCTCTTAAATGTAGGAGACTGGCTGCAGTCTGAGGTATGGGCTCAAGCTGACACAAAGAATGGAAAAAAAGAGAAACTGATGGAAGAGGATAAGAACAGACAAAAAAGAGAGCACATTTGGGACATGTTGGTGGATCCCTGGTGTGAAAGTTTGAGCTCTTGGCTGTTTTCCTGGTTTATTTCTGTCCGGTGATTTATTTTGGACTTAAAAGCTTCTTTCAGTGCTGTTTGATGTATTAAAAAAGAGTGATATATACAGTCGTACAAATCCTCGCTAAACTAATTAGTGAGGATATCTCAGTGTCTATGTGCATATTGGCGGAGGGGCGGGGGGGGGGGGGGGGGGGGGGGTGTTTCTGTGTACAATCTGGCAAGCCTGATCAAACACAGTATAAAAGTATGGCTGCCAGCATCTTAGTTTGCCCATGGAAGGGCATGCACACACACACACACACACACATGCACACACACACATACACACACACACACACACACAAGCAGCAGTGACATTTACTAAGATCTGCCATAGTTACTGTTGCCCACCTGTCCAGCTTTACAGTGATAACAGAGGCTACACAGTATCATCAACTGAGTGAAGACTGCATTAAAAGAAACAGAAATATGCTGTACATAACCAAAAGTAGTCACAGCCAGCTTAGTTCATGCTGCCTGCTAATCAAAATTTTATCATGCCTTGGAAGTGAATTTCCAGGCTTAGCTGGATTTTTTTTTCTTCTTCATCTTCAGTTTTTACTGGTTTTATGAAACAGTAGTACTCGGTTTAGGGATAGGTCATGTGTTGGGTTAAAGTTTTCAGAATGTTAATCATGGTTTGGAAATGCTTTCTTTTTTCTGGAAAAAACTAACGAAGTCCAAACTCTCCCATCGGGGTTTGAACCTTGAGTGCAGCTGAATTAAAAGCTTTGTTGGGACTAGGTCAAACTCCACCCATTAACCCTGTCATGGCACAGCCTTTCGAATGCTCTACACCACAATGCAAACACTGTCCTATGGCCTGAGGAACACAATAGAGAATCCAGGACACTCACCGGACCTCCAAATTCCAGTACCACCTTCAGGTCCAGCTGCCTACATCCTAGTACATCCCCGAGGCCCCACATCCATGCCTAGATGGATCTAAAGTTGTTTTGGCAGTACAAGGTAAACTGGTGCAATATTGGGCAAGTTTTAATGTTGTTGTGTTTTTTTAAATTATATTATTTTTATGTTTATGCTATAAACTGTAAGTCTTTGACAAAAGTAATTGCCGGATGTGGCAATGTAATGGTGTCTTGTCTCATTGCTGAAGTGTAAACCTTCCCAGGAAAGAGCTCCTAAAGTTAGCCTAAATTCCAATGTAGTTTCACTAAGGATTTCCAAACTGTAAGTAAATGCTTTTTACCATAACGTGTACCCTTACACAACAATGTAGTTTGGTACTGAAAAGGTCTTTTGGTTTTGGAAGTAGAACCATTTGCTTTCTAGCTGTAGGCTACATGCTAACAATTAAGAAAGAGTAAACGAAGGGATGAGGTTTAAGCAACGATCAAAGACATGCTCGATTACGCTGCGCATAATGGCTGCTAAAGTAAATACACAATCACTGAGTCATTCTTCTCTCACAGGGAAAGTGTTCCACTCCACAGTAAGTATATTTACCTTTAGCCTCGAACCAAACATTAGGATATAGCCTTATAGCAGACCTTATAAAGGAAGTTAGAGCCATTGCAGAGTAGATAACTTGTCTTTCACTTTTTACACACTAATTGCAACACAGTATTGCTTCCTCTCCCCTCGCTCTGCTCTCTTTAGCCTCCCACCAGCATAAATTGATTTCACCTTTCATTTATTGACCTTAAATATGACCAGAGGGTGAGCAATTGGACTTTTCGTTGGTGTTAGTGGAGGCTCATTGTTCTCATCAACAGACAACAGACCACGGTGTTATTGTAAACCCAAGGTGAGCGTAACTAAAGTAATCTGATTACATCATCTTTCGCTACCACAGAAGAAAACGAGTTTGACAAGCCAAGTCATGTCGAAGTTAGAAGCTGGAGAGGATTCACTGTGGCTCGTCTCTGTGTCTTCCCGGATTTAACAGCACAAATTTCAAAGAGTTTCAGCAGAACACCCATAACAAGGATGATAACAGAGTTTAATAAGACTTCGCAGCAGTTTTCAGAAGTGCAATCAAGCATTGAGAATAAAGCAATATCGATGACCTATCAGATCCCGGCTCCCTAGTCACAAAGAATTAAATCTCACTGGCTCCTGAATCTAGTTTTTTACTGATTTA